>NC_040904.2:118870395-120261229 GCF_004126475.2 Phyllostomus discolor
AACTCTACAAACAACCAAAAGCACCAGAAAATCAAACTGCACAGAACTCCAACAACCGAGGGATTAGGAAAAAATCAACCAGAATAACCAGATCAGTAAGGCAGACCACGTGGGGCCCACTTAGAAAAATCACTGGGAGGCAGCTGGGGGGCAAGGCTGACTGCCAAGCTTGGCAGAGATGAGTGGGAGGGACTGACTTAAGAGGAAAACTGAGACCCAGAGCTGACTGTGGGCTAAGGCTGGGGTTGCCACAGTGGGCGATACTTCCAGTCTGACATGAGAGTCTGTTGGAAAGTGCACTAGAGATGAAACAGGCAAGCTGCACTGTTCCCTCTCTGGCCCCTCCCCCACAGGCAGCGAAGCAAAAAGGATTGCCCTGCCTGGGTGAATACCTAAGGCCCCGCCCCTTACAACTTAGCAGGTGCACGGAGACAAAGAAATATGCCCCCCCACAAAAAAAGAAAAGAAATATGTCCTAAATGAAAGAACACAGAAAAACCCCAGAACTAACCTATGAGGAGATTGCCAACCTATCATATGGAGAATTTAAAGCCCTGGTGATCAGAATGCTCACAGAACTGATTGAGCTTGGTCGAAAAATGAGATACCCAAAATTAAATGAAGCAAAATATTCAGGGGACCAACAGTGACAAGAAGGAAACCAGGATTCAAGGCAACAATTTGGAACAACGGAAGAAATAAACATCCAACTGAATCAGAACAAGGAAACAAGAATCCAAAAAAATGAAGAGAGGCTGAGGATTCTCTGGGACAGCCTGAAATGTTCCAATATCTGAATTATATGGGTTCCAGAAGGAGAAAAACAAGAGCAAGAAATTGAAAACTTATTTGAACAAATAATGAAGGAAAACTTCCCCAATCTGGCAAAAGAAATAGACTTCCAGGAAGTCCAGGAAACCCAGAGAGTTGCAAAGAAGTTGGACCCAAAGAGGAACACTCCAAGGCACATCATCATTAAGTTTCCCAAGATTAAATACAAAGCAGCAAGAGAAAAGAAGACAATTACCTACAAAGGAGTGCCCATGAGACTATCAGCTGATTTCTCAAAAGAAACCTTACAGGCAAGAAGGGACTGGAAAGAAGTATTCAAAGTCATGAAAGGCAAGGACCTACATCCAAGATTACTCTATCCAGCAAAGCTTTCATTTAGAATGGAAGGGCAGATAAAGTGCTTCCCAGATAAGGTCAAGTTAAAGGAGTTCATCATCACCAATTCCTTATTATATGAAACATTAAAGGGACTTATCTAAGAAAAAGATCAAAAATACAAACAATAAAATGACAACAAACTCACAACTATTAACAAATGAACCAAAAGAAGAGAAAAACAATGAAAACAAAAACTAAGAACAGGAACAGAATCAGAGAAATGGACATCACACAGAGGGAGTTCAGTGGGGAGGGGGAAGAGAGGAATAGTGAGGGGGAAGGTACAGGGAAGAAGAGGCATAATTAGTAGGCAAAATATAGACATGGAAAAACGAAAAATGGTATAGGAAACAGAGGACTCAAAGAACTTAAATGTACAAACCACGGACATAAACTAAGGTGGAGGGATGCAGGAGGATTGGAGGGTCAGGGTGGAGGGGGGATAAAGGGGGAAAATTGGGGAAACTGTAATAGCATAATCAATAAAAAATACTTATAAAAAAAAGAAAGAGAGGCTTGGTTTTATGTACTCTTCACTCCCTGCCTGACTCATTCTCTATAGTGTGTTTATCTTTGAAAGCCTTGATCTAAAATGAAAAACTACTCACACTCCCAAATTCCAAGCTGATGTGCTTCAGTGTTTTGGGGCTCACCTGTTGTTTTTTTAGATAAAATTTTACTGTTATTACTGTAGTAGTGAAATGTTTCTCTACTCATCCCTGACACTGTCGGTAACTCTCAACCCTTGTCTCCCAGACCCATTGCAGCCCTATTTTAGAGACAGTTCTTGCTTGAACTGGTCCTCAAACATGGAGCTTCTGTTTCATATGATTCTTTTCTATAAGTTGTGGGATATTCCTGGTCATTTTCTATTAGTGTCTGGTTGTGTGTTTCCCCCAGGGGGAAATGGGTAATATTCCTTTGGCTCAGATTCCCTTTAGGGTTCTGAAGGCAATTTATAGGTGGAATCATGGTAGGCACAGCCTGAAGAGGAGGGCGCGTGAGTGCTCAGCCAGGGTCAGGGCAGGCAGTTCTCCCCACTGGGTTAGAAGACGAACTGATGTCCAGGGACTTCACTGCAGAACCTCCTTGGAGGCTGTAACAAGGGCTGCTGGGTTTTCACAATAGATACTTTGACTATGATTCTCCTGGTGTGGTTTTAGTGATACTTCCTGGACTTTTCCAAAGCTATTAGGAAAATCTTACTCCTTTTGATTTCTTAAATTATAAATTCTTGCTGGTACTGATTTCCTCGTTTTAATGTTGGTATGACTTATTGAGCACTGATTCTGTGGAACAGAGCTCTGGGGAGGGGACATGAGAAGAAGTGTACAGTGACCCTAATTTCTGGCTCCGGTGCAAAAGAAATGGCCCTGGCAGCCCCAGACACAAGCATTAAAGAAGATGAGTCAGTCTTGGGAGCAAGATAATAATTTTAACTTTGGACCTCTTTCTTGCAATGGTGGTAGGATACCTGAATGAAAAATTTGTTATAACCTCTCTATGAGTACTTACTGAAGCCCTGGATGCAACTTTGGGGTCATCTAGACTGGTATATTCATTCCAAATCCACCATTTCCAAGCTGAGTGATACTGGGTGCAGTTCTTAACGTATTGGTGCTTCTGTGTTCTCTATAAAATCAGGGTTCGTAGTAAGTGTGTGATGCCATAAGAACAGGTCTCAGAACCCCTTTTGTTTGTTCAATATTTTAGTTTGCAACATTCGCAACTTGGTTTCAATGAGGCAGCAAATATAAGTCTTATTGGAAATAAAGTGACAATGAGGTTCAGGGAAAAGGGGAGGTATTCTTTTAGGCATACACAGGGCTCCCAGGTGAAATTACATCTGTGACTCCAGGTTCCTGTTTCAGATTCAGACCAACTTGGGTTTGAATCCCCATAGAGACACTTACTTGCTGTATGAGTTTGGCCAAGTTACTCAAGAGTTCTTTGCCTCAATTTTATCATTCATAAAATTGAGGATAATACTATGACCTCCCTCATGGATCAGTGTGGGAATTCATTGAAATAATAAATGTTAAGTTCTTAGTAGAGTGTCTGGCATATATTAAGCCCTCAATAAATGGCAACTGTTATTATCTCTTAAACCACATTGCCTCTCAGACACACTCTTTAAATCTCAGCCAGCTATTTTAAAACTAATTCCTGTAAGTGGTCATTTCCTTGTTCAGAAGGTTAAGTAGATCATGTGCAGAAAGCACAATACTGACTTCACAAGCCCGTGCTTTGGGATAACAAGAGCTCTTTCTGACACGTGGATCCATGTTGGCCTTAGGGAGAGAAACTGCTGTAGACAGCAGTTAAATGAAATACTTCTGAAAATTGCACACATCATCTCAGATCTAGTAATCATAGATTTTTTTTGTCTACATCTCTCAATCCTGACTGAGATTAGCAAACCTCTGTACAGAGTATCAGCTATTTCTGGTTTTGAAAGGTAACAAGAAGGCCTCATCCCAGTGTTTCAAGGACTCAGATTTTTTTTTTTTTTTAGTGGAATGAGGTTTGTGCTATGTTAACCCCAGGGTGTTGCCATTTTTAAAACTTCTTTGATACAATAGTAAAACAGCAGGCCTCTTCCCAAGCCACATGGAATGGCAACTGGTGTTTTAGTGGCTAGTTCTGGTGTCCTTGCTGGCTGGCACAGGCTTCTGCTCACTTCCATCTCTATGTCCTCCAATTGTACTTGATTTGCCATCCTTTGAGGAATGGACTGGGACATGGATGTGGAAGAAATCAAGTTGGAATCTGACGCATAATCCTTTATGTAATAAAATATGATGCTCTCAAGAGCAAAAGTTCCTGAACATGGGTGGTTCCTCCAGGACTAAGTGGGGACAAATGCACCCTATCAGTCACAGTCCCCATGTCCAGGGTCAGTGCCCTGCAGGGTGCCTTTTGACACCAATACTTCTTCAGGATACACCTGTTCTTTGTGCCAGATCTGCAGGCATGCTGTTAACACAGATGTATAATTTTGAATCATCACTATTGTCACCTCATGCTGTGCCTGCCTGACCATCTTCACAGATGCTACATATGTGAACATCCAGCTTTTAGTTATGAGCATTTGGGGCATTTGTGTCAGTGCTGAACTTTCTGGTGGCCATAATGTGAGAAGCAAGTTCAGACAGCTCTTTCTTTTCCTTGTTTAAAGTCATTACACTGGTCCTACTGTTTGTCATGGCAACCAAAATAATTTTTTAAAATTTGGTAAGTCATGAAGTCACACATATATACTATTAGTGTCATTGAACTTTATATACAGAAGATTATTATAAGAAAATATAGCAGATAGAGAATCAAACTTGTTTAATTGTGGAAGGATTCTGGGTATTTATCTGAGGAAATTCAAAATACTAATTTAAAAAGACATATGTACCTCTATGTTCATGGCAGCATTATTTACACTAGCCAAGATATGGAAGCAACCAAAGTGTCCATCAATAGACAAAGGAATATATATATAATGAAATATTACTTGGCCATAAAAAAGAATGACATCTTACCATTCGTGACAGCATGGATGGACCCAGAGAGTATTATGTTAAATGAAATAAGTCAGACAGAGAAAGACAAATATCATATGATTTCACTTATATGTGGAATATAAAAAAAGAAAGTAAATGAACAAAAAAACAGAAACAGACTCATAGACACAGAAAACAAACAGGATTGACAGATGGGAGAGGGTTGGGTGCTGGGTGAAAAAAGTGAGGGGATTAAGATGTGCAAATTGGTAGTTACAAAATAATCATGGGGATGTAAAGTACAGTATAGGAATATAGTCAATAACATTGCAATAACTATGTATAGTGCCAGATGGGTAATGCACTTATGGTGGGATCACTTAATGAATTATATAAATGTCTAACCACTATGCTGTATGCCTGAAGCTAATATAATATTATAAACTGTAACTTTAAAAACAAATGAATAAACAAACAAATACTTCTTCTTGATACCCAAAAGTGTAGCTCAGATCATCTGAGTCCTCTTCCTAAGCATACACCAAGCTGTGATCCAGCATGTGTGTCTAGGAAGGCTGTGCTTGTGACCGTGTGTTCCTCCTCAAAACCTCTGAAGAAAAGCTTACCAAAGGCAGGTATGTCAGACAGGCTGACTCCTGACATGAGCACTTGCAAGGATGCTATGAGCCTCATTACTGTCAATGGTAACCTAAATCCTTTGAGAAGCTTTGTTCTTTATGCTTCCTGATTTTCATGTAGGTAAGCATTCAG
Organism: Phyllostomus discolor; assembly: GCF_004126475.2. Classification (NCBI taxonomy): domain Eukaryota; kingdom Metazoa; phylum Chordata; class Mammalia; order Chiroptera; family Phyllostomidae; genus Phyllostomus; species Phyllostomus discolor. The sequence continues at coordinate 118,875,828 of NC_040904.2, forward strand.
CTTTTTATAAAGCTCTTGGTTATATATGAAGAAAATGTAATTCATTGGCTTTTTACCTACTGTTCCTTTTCTGTGCAAGTACGTTGAGCTCCACAACAGGACCTGGTTGGAAGAAAGGAACAGCAGGAAGGGTTTGAAATCAAAGTGTCTGTCCACCTGGACATGTCCACCACCTCTGTTTGCTGCTTTTGCTCTCTGAGTTGAGCTCTGCCTGTTAGGTAAAGGACCATATCTTCATGTGGTTTAAAAGGAATTTCATGTATGGAGGATTACTTCTAAATTGTCCTTTGTAAGTATACTGTTTATTTCTCTGAGCAATTGTCCCCATCCTATGCCCCTAGTTATGCCTTGGTGAGTCACTGCATTCAGCCATCACTGCCAACTCTCAGTGTGCTTTGGGGTCATGACTTCTGATGACTGACACATGTCACCCCCTGGGTCTGAGCAACTCAAAGCTTCACTGAGGAAAACACTTCATTGAGGACACAAAGATGGCCTTGGAGATGTGTCCTAATTGTATCTTATACGTTGGAGATAACTGTCTTTACTTTAATGTATGTGTTGGTGACTGAAATCAAACTTTGTCCTGCGTTAAGCTACATGACCAGAAACTAAGGATTGTTATATCCTTGTGGTTCAAGAGCTTCTTGGAGGTGCTTCAGGTGGTCCTGTTGCCTTGTGAAATTTTATAGTCAGTCATTATCCATCAAAATTCTTGTATGGAGGAAATAAAAGCAGCTCTGGATAACTGCTCTGTGATGAGCTGGTTACAAGGGTGATGCTGGTCCTATGAGAAAGAATTTAATATCCAGTCTTTCCTAAAATGAAGTGTTGTAAAGTGATAGGTCTCAACCAAAGGACACTGATGACACATCTCTTGCCACCTATTGATGAACAAAGCTGAATTTTAGATTCCACAGATAAGTAAGGGTGGACTGTGGCTTGGGAGGGACACAACACAATGCATCTGAGCCACTTCAGTGCATATGCCAGGGGAGTATAAGACCATCGTTGTCTTGGGAACACTGTGAAAGGACAAATACACTAGTGTCTGTGTAGAGATCCCACAGAAAGCAGGGCTACATACTAAAGTAAGAGTCTGTGCCAAATGTATACTGCTGAGAACACCACGATGGGCTTCTCTGGATTCATTTTGTGATATGTTCATTTTTCTTGGAGATGCAGTTGTTAAGGCCACCCTTGCTAAATGTTTGTGCTGTGTTATAGCTATAAAATGGGGAAGATACCCAGCACAGCGATGGAAAGAACTTATCTAAAGTAGGACTTTGATCCCTTTTGGCAGAAGTGGAAGGAAAGGAGACAGAAAAAGAGAAGAACAGGGTAGAGGAGTGAAGGGTAAATGAGTGGGGCTCTAGGTTCTCAGAAATTGGTCCAGGAGAATGTAGGAATAGTAAGGACACTTTTGTATAATCTTGATTTGCTTAATGCTAACTAGTGTGTTTTTAAAAAGCAGATTTAGGCCTTGGCTGAGTGGGTCAGTTGGCTGGAGCATGGTTCCACACAACAAAATGTTTTGGGTTTGATCTTTGGTCAGGGAACATGTCTGGGTTGTGGGTTTGATTCTCATTTGGGGTATATAACAGGAAGTCAACTTATCCATGTTTCTCTCTCACATTGATACTTTTATCTTTTACTCCTTTCCTCTCTCTATAGAATCCTCTCTCTAGAATCAATGAACATATTCTTGGATGAAGAATAATTTTTTTTAAAGTGGACTTGGGAAACATCCCTATTGTTTTGTCCATTTATTGTGGTACTGCTTTTTCTTCTTCTGGACCTTAAACACTCCACTAAACTTCCTATGTGGACAGACTTGAGTTTGAGTCCTGGACCACTAATGGGTTAAGCATGGGCCAATTTCTAAGTCAGATTCCTCATTCATAAGGATGGTAATAGTATCTAGTTTGTTGTTGGATTTTTGTTGCAGTTGAATGAGATAATGTAGTGCTTACCACTTAGCCAATCCTTCAGTAAATATTAGTTATTGTATTATCAGTTGAGTTGGGTGATTTCATGTAGGGCAAATGTGGTGGTAGCAGAGGTAAGTTGGAGGCTATTAGAGGGACTGGTGGATGGGGACACTCCCACAGAGGTGGGAACACAGTGGGATTGTAGAATTCAGAGTAGCAGTTAGATTCTTCCTGGGGCATAGAAATAAAAAGTTAAGACAAAGAGAGCAAAATCTTGGAAATGGGGCTTGTTACTGTAAATAAAGGCTCTCATTTATACTGATATAATGTTGCCTGAGAGTCACATCTCACATTGGCTGCCTGCTCCACCTCAGTTATGGTGCCACCCTGCTCACAAGATTTCAAGGCTTCAGTCTCTTGTTCTGCATGACTCTATCCAGATGTGATGTACATTAACTAATGAACTACAGTGTGTTATGAAGTTGATGCCTTCAAATGTGTATGTGGAGCACAAGGATATGAGCAAAATAGTCTAAATTCTGTTCCTCACCACTGAGCTGTGCACACTTGGTTACTTCAATTAACTTCTGATGACCTTGCTCTGTTCCTTTGTAAGATGAAGGCTTTGACTAGATAGTTCCTCAAAATCCTTCCATGATCTCCAGTTTCATCCATATTTAGCATTAATCCATTGAGCCATGGGTTCCTTCTTCATTCATATGTTCAGCACAACTTTTGGAGCACTGTCTCTGCCTGTGAGGGCTAACCACTCTGTATACAGATGTGAGTAAGCCTATATGAGCAAGTGAAAAGACAACACTGTGAGCTACTCTGTACTGGAGATGGATATGGAGTATCAGGGGCACAGCCAGAAACTCTCGGCCTTTCCCTTCTCTGACTCTTTGCTTATTTGGCTATTGCAGGAATGGAGTAAATCTATTTAGGAGGCATTTATTACACTGAATTTTGCATATCAATTACCATCACCTATAGCTGTGCTCATCTTACACCTGAGAGCCACATCTAACAACATTCAGTATCAGTCACCAGAATGATGCAGGCACTTTTGAAGTCACAGAGTGAGGTCTTTTTACATTAACTGAGAGTTCATAGTTCAGTCTAATACAAACAACAGTATGTTTGTTAGAGCTGCTTCAGCTCCTGTGGGTAACTGAAGGGCCTATACATGTCTCACTCTGATGAATATATGGGATTGCATTTACCTGTCCCAATGGTGTTGTATGACTGTGTTTATACGACATTAACACAAAAACACTAAGAAGAAAGTAGGGCTGAGTTCTCAGATCCCTCTGAGTCAGTATGTAGAGGCCAGGTTTTGGCTCAAACACTTTCAATATGGTGTCATTGCAGGCTTGGACATTATTTCTGCTTATTCTAATTTGTTCATTGTAATATGTAAAAGCAATAAAAATGCCTCAGATTTTCAGGTTTATGAACAAAAGAGCACAGATATTCCACATGAGAACATGCCCAGTATTTTTTTATGGGCTGGAAGGGTGTCCCTATGCTCACATATATGCAAGTGTGCACCTGCCTTCAATAAGCCTCAATCAGCATATGTAAGTGAACTGCATGCCAAATTTGCCTGGTAAATCAATAATAAAAAGAGCAGATGTGTTTCTGGGCAAGGGAAAAAGTGAAGAGGTTCAACTGAGATGTGTGAGCTTCAAATGATCAGCAGAGCTAATGAAACACTCTGAAATATTCTAATTGTCATAGTTTTCCAGTTTTAATATGTCACAAAAACAGGCATTGCTATAGTGTGAAGTATAGTTTGCTAAAGGCTATAGCACTGAGAAGCTCTGATGTCACCTGGTAATTTGCTATTAAAAAATGAAACCTGCTCCTTCTGCCATCATGGAAAACAGGACAGATGCAGCCCATTAACATGGCCCAGCCAGATGATCTATTTAAAGCTTATTAAGAAAACCGATCACATTCTGTGGGGGACTCCCCATTGTCTACTTCCTCCAGCCTGATGCAGCCCCATTGGAGAGAATGGGCTCATGATATACTATACACAATCTGCTTACTTGGTGAGCCATCAATTCCAGTCCTCTGTCTGCCCATGTGTCCCATGATTTTGTGGTTACTTATTTATTTAGTGGTGTGAGGCTTAGCATCAGAGTGACACAGCCTTCTGGGGACATACATTTATGGAACAATCTGTAATTTTCTGAGATTAGGGGAAGAGGGAAGAAATGGAAGCAGAGAGGAATTAGCACAAGGAGCTACTTCTAGTATTTGAGACTCCTCAGGGTTGAACTTGCCCACTATGGCTAGAAGTCTTTCTGAGGGGGCAGAAAGAAAATGGACGAAGGTAGTTGCAATTGGGTGGAATTGGAAGAAAATAATGTGCAAATTCACCTTGTTGGTGAGACTTGATGAGTTAGATTGTCCCTAAGCCATTCTCTTTTTTAAAATATGGTAAATATATGTATTTAATTTTTATTTTCAGTGACATTTGACATTCAATATTATGTTAGGTTTATGTGTACAGCATAGTGCCTAAACCATTCTTTTATTATCCACTCTAGTTAGTGTCAGTAATCTTGAGTCAGAAGGTGCAGTGTAGGTGCTCTGACCTTGAATAAACTGACTTCAATCCCTGGTTCTCAGTCAGGACAGGGACTAGATGTTATCTTGACATCTGGTCCTTTTATGGTGCTTCTGCTGAGCACATCTCCTCACACCAGCTCCTCCCAAATTCTAGCTCTTGTCTTTATTGACGTTATCGAGAGAAGCTTCCTGGGAAATCCAACACATTCTTATCAGCCTAAGTTAATTATTGTTTATAATCACCAAGTATAGTTTATATCTAGATCTTGTTTGGAAAGTGAGCTCAGTGTTCAACAGGGGTTGAACATCTGTGTCTGGATTCTATACTTGGAAATCTAAATTAGCAGCCCTTGTTTTATCTTTCTATCAGAAGGACATTACTGGCCTTTTGTGGGCAAGTCAACTTCAGACAGCACAGTGATTTATAAATGAAACCTCCACAGGGAAAACAGGAGAAGAAAGTTTTAGGACATTTAATAAAACTCTCTTTGGCTTGAAAGTGGAAGAGACTGTTATTAAATGCACATGGGCAAATATATTAACACAGTATTGGCTATTTTCTAGCATTTCTAAACTACTATTTGATACTTTAAATCTCTGAGGGCATATCCTTCATCTCAAGTGACAGGAGAGAGTGCCTGAATCTGCCCACTCACTCAGTGGCTGCTTCTGAGTCTTGGTGCATGGTGACTTGTGTCAGCCACAGTTAAAACAAGTTACGAGAGTGTGATGAAGAAAGGATCTAGAAGCCAAAAACCTGGAAAGTCAACACACCTCATGGAGGATGGTGTGAGAGTAAAAGCTTGGACACTGGAATGAGAGCTGGGTTTGGATTCTTGGTCAAGGACATTGACCTTTGGCAGCTTTGTTCCATTTATAAATTAGTAGGGACCCTATAAGTCTGTAATAACAATTAACTCAGTGGCTCTGGTATCTTCCCAGCTGTTATTTTCAACTTACTTGGTAACTGGTGAATGAGGACTAGATCCTAGGCTTAACAGCGAGTTCATTCTCAAAAGGTCTGGCTCTATGGTGTGCAGGAAGTTTATGTTTTACTACCATTTCCATTATTGATCCACATCTCAGAGGGTCCATGGCATGGACAGGTAGTGAACAGGATGGCAGCATGAAAGTGAACTGTGGATTTATCAGCACCAATGCCTTATTTATACAGCTCTGCTTAAGAACAGCTCTTTGTGATAATAGTACTCATTAGCTTATTCACCGAATGGATTGAGCATCTATTGTGTATCAAGCATTATTCTATGAGTGAAACAAAGTACTTGACATTAAGGAACTCGCATCTTAGTGGGAGGTTAGATAACATAAATGAATATACATTATGTCTGACAGCAGTAGTCACTGTAGAGAAAAATGAAGAGGGGTAAAGGGATGGGGTTATTGGAATGGAGGTGTGAATTGCTGCTTCACCTGGGTACTTAGGAAAGGTATCCCTAGTTAGGGGACGTTTTAGGGAAGCAGGAAGGAGGTCAGCATGCAAATGTCTGAGGGGTTAGCACTCCAAGCAGAGGATAGTGCCAGGCCTGAGGTGGCAGGGGTGGGGAGGCACAGCTTCAAGAAGCATGGTGTGTAGAAAGCAGAGAGAGCTGGAGTGATGTGAGTATCAGTGTGGGTGGGTGAGGAGACAGGTCATTGTGAGAACTTTGGCTTCTCTGAGTGTAATGGGAGCTGAGTGTACTGAAATGTTTTGAGACTATAAAGTCAAGAGATGCATGATTAGGCTTATAACTTCCAAAGAGAGAGAGAGGATGGTGGTTTGGAACAGGGTGGTTGAAATGGAGATGGTAAAAGTGATAAGACATATCTAGGATATAATTTGGAGATAAAAGTTGGTGGGTTGGATGTAAGTGTGTAAGAGAAAGGACAGTTAAGAATGGCCCCATGGTTTCTGGTATGAGTGTTAGAATCATTGTGTTGTGTTGCGCGTGGGTCACCGGCCAGCAGTGACCACGGAACGCTGTGGATGGCTTGCTGAAAAACACGCGAGAAACAAACATGCACAGAGACAAACTAGTTTCTGTGGGGAAGTAGGGACGAAATGGCCACCCCCCCTAGTGGGGAGCACCCCGATTTACCGTCCATACATGCTTTTATTGGGCTCATTTTGCATAATAATTCAGGTAAAGTACAGTACTTATCAGGGGGAAGTAAGGAACTATAGAAAACAGGGAACTCTGCTGGTCTATTGAGTCGGGGTCAAAGAGCTGTAAGACTTTGAGGAACAAACTTCCTCCTTGGACCCTTCTCATTCAACTGAGAGCATTTTAAACAAAGAAGGTTTCACAGTAATTTACATGTTCTTTCTTAGGCCTGATCACCCAGGGAATCTGCCCTTTTCAGCACAGAGCTGCACCACCCTGTCATTGTTTCAGGCTTAGCATGGGAAGTAAGGCAATAAGGAGATTCTCTCCCAGACGATGAGAACTCAGGCTATGTCAAAGCCGAGGAGCGAGGGTCTGTCACCCTCTTTTGCTGCAGCCCCCCAAATCCTTCTTTTGGGGGGCCTCTCAAAGTGATCGTGCCTGGCTTAGGTCGTTCCCCCCGTGGGGAATCTTACCCGTCTTTGGATAACCAACCAAGCTTTTTGGGGTTCAGCAGCAGAAGCAGCATTCCTGCCAGGGAGACAAGCCCTTGTCTCCTTGCTAGCTTACGGTTCCAAGGGTGTTCCCTTAGCCTTAGCCTAGGCGGGGGTTTCAGCTTCTGATACCAGTCAGGGCGGTTCCCAACAGTGTTGATGTTTCTGAGTAAGAACAAAGATGGAAAGCAGAAGTTTGTGTGAGTTTGGTTTTGGACATGTAGGATGAGTTGTCTCTAAAGAGGGCTGTGACAAATACCGTATGATCTAACCTTTAACCGGAACCTAATCAACAACACAAATAAGCAAGCAAAATATAACCAGATACATTGAAATTAGGAACAGTCTGACAGTAACTGGGGTGGAGGGGAGGTGGGAAAGGATAATGGGGGGAAGGTGGAAAGGGTTTTCAGGAACAACTATAAAGGACACATGGACAAAACCAAGGTGGGGGTGGTAGCAAGGGAAGGAGGTGGGTTTGGCTGGGATGGAGGGAGTAGTGAGGGGTAAATGCAGACTGTAACTGAACAACAATAAAATCATTTAAAAAATAAATAAAGCATGCTGTGAGCTCTCTGAGTGCCAAAGAGACATTAGTAAACACCTTGTTGGGTATTTGGGGAAGGAATCAGGGATTAAAGTGGGGAAAAAGAGCTGGAGTCATTTTGCCAACATTCCTGAACCTTCATAAATTTTATAACCAATCTTCTTTCCAAAGTTTAAAGAGTTCCATCATGGGCACCCACCATTTTGTCCACTAACAAGCAAGGGACAGAAGTAACCTGGGCAGGGGGAGATAAAGGAGCTTGTAGAAAAAGACCTCAGAACCTGGAGTAACTGCTCAAACTATGTTTGGGTATAGAGATTGCCAAGGGAGCCAAGAAAGTGAAGTCATGGATTTCAGGTGACCAGAAAGAAAGGAGTGATGTCATCTTTCACAGCAGCTTTAAGCATTAGAAAGAAGAGAAGCAATGAGCTAGTGATTTTAAGGTTGATTATTAATGTCTAAAGTAGAAGTTATAATAAGCCTTTTTGTCATGTTTGTTTCCAGGTTGGTGTATTACTCTGGAGTTGGGAACATTTCTAAACTTTATTCTAATTGGTTTTCAGCTGGTTCATGTAAATATAATTTAAAAAATAAACAAAATGATAGCAGGCTGAAGACAAATCCACCAGAGCAGAGTTGTTGCCACAAAGGAGAAGAAGCATCATGCTATCAGAGTGTTATTTGGAAAGGCAAGGTACAGTCATATGTAGTTTCGCAAGATGGTGTTTTCAGTATTAACCCTAGAGGTTCTGTTAGCTGGTAAGACACTTCCTGGCTCATTGGACTTTTCAGTTCCATTTTCTCATGAACACGTCAGTAGTATCAACTTTGGAGAAGGATGCTGAGATCTTAAAAGTAATTATTGTCCTGCCTTGATGAAAGTGTTTTGGAAACAAGCATATAAATGTACACAGTAGTTGAGAGTCCTCTCTTTACAGTGATGGTAGTGGTAGTTTAGTTTGCGTGAGAGATCAGCAGGTGTTGGAGAAGTGTCTTCTCAATGGAGAGTAGGACTGAAAATGTGAAGCCTGATGAGCAGAAATGTGCTGTCTGCCTGAAGCACTGGCTCCCGAATCAAGGTGTAGAAAGCATGTTTGAAAGCCAACTTTTTGAAAACAGGAATCCAGATAATTTTCTAGGTTATTAAAACCCCCACTGTAACTCTGTGACTCATGTTACTGTTGTGCTCTGATGGCAAATTTTTACTCTTGAATTAGGGAGGAGTGGGGAGACGGATAGTGGGGTATTACATGAGAGGGGCTACCAAAGAACACATATGAAGGACAAATGGACAAAGTCATGGGGGGTGGGTTTAAGGATGGGAAACAGGGATGGGGAGGGTGGGGGGCCATGGTGGGGTAAAAATGGAGACAACTGTACTTGAATAACAATTAAAAAGTAAAATCAAATAAAATTTAAAATATTGCTAAAAGTTCAAAAATATGTAATTCATTAAAAATTAACAATAAACCTATAGCATTCTAACATTAAAAAAAGGCTGAATGCAGTGTAGAAGAACCATGTTGCTGGAAGTCATCTTTGAGTCAGTACAGATTTTTGTTTTCTGAAGAAAGTCATCTGTAGAAAGTTGAGACTTGAGAGTGTGATTGCAAATGTATGGATGAATTTCCTTTAAAATTTACACACATATACTCAAGGATGTGTTAGATGTAGGTTCTTGCAGACTTGTGGTCTCTCTGGGGAGAATTTGGTGGCAGTCACTGGTTCCTTATGAGATGATGGAGTGGGCAGTGGACAGGGCTGTGGGCTGCCATTGACCTTGTTTCTGTTCTTTACCATCTGAGTCTGTCTATGTATGTTCCTGTGTGCACTTGGAGGAGACTTTATAGTGAAAAGGAAGAGAATGTGAAAATCAGTATGCAATTTGAGTCAGGATCATTTTTATTTGCAATGGCAATGTGCTCCTGATGTATCCCTGTGTCTGAATAATATGGAAACAGTGAGTCACTCAGTCAAAAGAATTCCACCAGTGGAGTGGAGTGCATTGGATTTATAGGAAAGAGACTTCATAAGATTTTCCTATTTGCCTTTAAAGAAAGAATCTGACTATAAACTCAGAAAGGTATAGCTCTCCAGATGTTTTTAAACAATTGGTTATGCATTAAAAATGGAAGCTACTGTTTTGGTCCTTGAAATGGGAAATAAATGATTTCTGATGGTTTCTGAAGCTACAGCAGGACTGACACATGTTTTCAATGACCATGGTCTAGCAGGCATTGTGTTCTAACTATAAATTGTTTGTTACAAGTTAAAACAAGTCATCTGACAAAAGTGAAAATGAATCTGTGCTATGTACCATTGTGCTCTCAGATTTTCAGGCTTACATTGCCACACCAAAGACTAAAATTTCTAGTCTTATCTCAAAGTCTAAAAAAAGTCCCACGAGCTCAGAACAAGCTGTGGAAAGAGTTTGATGAAGGATACATTGTGGACCACCCAGAGAGTGACACTGCTTGCATGAAAGGGTGTTAAATTGTGGGAATGTTGACCACAGCCTTGGGCTTTAAACCAAGTGACTTGCCTTATGAAAACTAAAAAACAATCTTCTGCTCTAATAAATTTGGAGCCTATATCATTTATTTGATTTGATTCAGCCTTTGTGCTCAGGTATTATCTGAATGTGTAACAAAACTGTGTGACTGAAACATGGCTGGAGGATCTGGCCTAGAGAGTTCTGTCTGAAAAGTCACATTTCTTCTTTTTATGTTTCAACAAGATTTGGAGAGTCACTCATTCTTTTTTCTCTTGTGTGTAAGACTCATTTCTTTGCTCCTAGGCATGAATCCATAATCACTAGTTGTCATGTTATGTGGGTTAGCTCCAAGAAAAGCATTTTTCTTCTTTTTAATTTTTGGCTTTTACAACTTTCAAAATGGACCCCAAAATTTCCTACTATTCTAGACAAAGCAACAAACTGTAATTATTTTTTAATCATTACATAAATTTTCAGAACATTTTCCAGCCTGTTTTAGATGTTCACCTAAATAATTTTTATTTCTGTTTATTATCTGATAAAAGTGTAAATATATAACTTAAATTAAAAAAAATCAATCCTGGAAAACACTGTTATCTATCCATCATCTTTATTCATAAGTAGAGAATATCTATATTAGTAAGATTTAAGGGAAAATGAAATAAGTGCTTTCTTGGTTGATTAGCCACAAAATTCATACAGGCTAGGGAAAATTAGAATCAAATTTTAAGGAATTATTTCATTTTTCCAATTACATAAAAATTCAAGACAGACCCATCTACTTTGTGGATTTGATTTTCATATGGTTGTGAATTGGTTAGTGTTTTGGAGTGAAGACTGAGGAAACCTTGAAGCAATCTGATGAGATTTCCTGACGAGGGTACACCCTAGGCTGCTTACCTCCAGGCCCTTATGGCATTTCCATTAAGACACAGATCGTCTGCAACAAATGACTTTACTGTGAGGGCTTGTTGCTGAGCTGTGTGCTGGGCTGGTGGCTGGGCAAGTGCCAGGTCCCTTGCAAGTGCCTGTGGGTTTCCCATAAGGGCCATATTAGGACAAGTGAGTGTGGATGTGTGGAATGATGGGGCAGAAGCATTTACTCTGTGTGTACACAAGCACACACATATATGTGCACTCATACACTACACACATAACATGTGCACAATATACCACACATGGACACACACATGCACTAACACACACAAGGACACAAATGACGTGCACACACACAATGGACACACACCACACATGTGTGTGCACACATCTGCACACATATGTACACACGGCCACACACCACATGTGTACACGTCTACATAATGTGCACAGCACCATATGCATATACACATGTGGGCATATATCCACACTGTTTCTTGTATCATCTACCAGTCTGCGACACTGGATTTTTGTTGTTGTTGTTGTTATGTTGTTTGAAATGTCCTGTAGAGTCTGGGTCCTTGTTCATGACAATGGTTTTAGTACCACCCCGCCCCAAGCAGGGCAGAGTGTATTTTGAGCCCTATGGATAGTTGTTTGATTTTTTATCAGTAGAGAAATTCCTGGTGATGCTAAAACTAAGATGTTTATAAGCACAGTGGGTATAGAAAGGGGGGGCTCAGCCCCAGACTCGTATCTGTATGAGTAAGCTTGTGACCTCATAGAATTACCTGAGCCTGAATTTACCTAGTCCCCTTTCTTTTTCATCAACCTGTTAAACCTTGAATATTTATTAGCTTCATCTACACATTTATTGTTCTTCCTTCCTATATTCATATCTTCTCTTTCCTGTGTTTGGCTGGTAATATTTTAGAATCATTTCTTTTCAGTAGAAAACAGTTTGTAGTAGGAGCCTTTGTACTGATGATTTTTTTGGCCTACCCCACTCCAAGTGGCCTATTTGTGGAAAGAGGATGGGCACATGACTCACCTGCATCTTCTGTAATTGGTAGAGAGTATGGAGATGTCTCAGGCATCCAGATATTTACATTCTTCTGGTTCTGAGGTGACATCAGGAACCATGGATGTGTGGTTAGAGAATGAGCCTGAGAGAGAGTACGGGAGGGGGGCATTGACAGGGTCAATTGTTCCTGCCCTTGAGTGAGAGGCTGGGACACTTCTAACAGACATTTCTCCATTGCTGTAATTTGACTCAGCCCAAGTACCTGTGAGTGTCATGCATCCCCATGAAGCTTTAGTAATTGGTTGGTGTGGAATGAGCCTTCTGCCTCATATGGCTGAACCTCTTGAAGGTTTGGTCCAGATCATCTAATCACAGGAAATCAGTAGGAATGCCATGATTAGCCTTAAGGGGAGAGCAGACTCCTGGGGTGTATGGCTTGGGGCAGGGATCTCTGCTTGGCACCCTCCCCTTCCTCATTAGCCTCACTCAACACTGGCTTTCCATGTGGCAAAGCTGAGGGCTGAGTAAAGTGGAAAAAGCACAGATACAGCATCTCTTTTCAATGTGGAGAAAGTGGAAGCCACCCTTCACAGTCCAGAAAAGTCTCTATATGTAGGCTCATTTATTGGAGAACATCTTATAATAATTTTAAAATTGTGAAGATCAGGAATTCCCAGATGTTTTGTTCTAAGGGACCACAGGGCATCTAGCCTTAGGAGCGCAGATAGCATGGGGTAAGCAGGGGCTGGCGGATAAGTATGAGTGTCTGTGCTGGGTGTAGAGGCCACAGGCAAGGTGAGTGGATCGAGGAGGTGAGTGAGCTACCTGCATGGCACTTCTGGAAAAGTAGAGGAGGGAGCATGTTCCCTGGCGATGGAACATCAGGATTATGAACAGCCTCTGGTTATGGAGTTGGGACTGGGTCATCAGGGAGAAAACTGGACACCAGACAGTAGTTATCACTTTCTTAAGAATGTGCTCGTGGCAGGGCTGGACCAATACTGTGAGTTTCAACTCCACTGCATCATGTGGCATCTGAGGTTGTACAAGGTAGAGGGCATGAAAAGGACCATGGCACTTCTGACTTCTTTGTGCCATGGCCTCTGTATTGAAATCAACAGTATGGTCAACAGAGATTCATGGATGTAAGGGTGATAACTGGGTGTCATCCCCATACACAGGGATGCTGGATGTCTGGTGCTAATCTGGGCGTGAGTGCTCCTTATCAGTGGTTAGGATCTAGCCATCCAAACCTATGAGCTGCCCAACCACCGGACTCCCAACACCCTCCCACTCTCTCTTCCATTGTTCTCGCTATTCCAGACTGTTCTTTTCCTATTTCTTTCTTTTCATTTTATTTTATCTCTTAAAAAATCCTCACATGAGGATATATTTATTGATTTTAGAGAGGAAAATAGAGAACATCTGAGAGAGAGAGAGAGAGGAAACAGATGAACATTGATTGGTTGCCTCCCATATGTGCCCTGACTGGAGGTTGAATCTGCAAAGTTTTGGTGTATCGGATGACTCTCCAACATATACTGAGCCACCTAGCCAGAGCCTATTTTATCTTTTTAATTGTCCAACCCTCCAAACCACCCTGGGACAGCACATTATACCATATCAGAACAAGGAAATAACATTATTTGCCGTGAAGCCAAGAACAAAGGCTGCATCCCAAGTGCTGTGTATTCTCTCTCAAAGTGGCAATTGGCACTAAAGGCTGAAATCCAGGGAATGTTTCTGAGGGCAGAAATGGAAAACATTTGATCATAAGCCTCATATAGATAGTAAGGAAAATGGGTGTAAGCTGAGAACTGCCTGCATTTTCTGGGCACTCCGGTTTTCACAAAACCCAGTTGGTGTGAACAAGGGAGGGAGAAGCACGATGCATATAATGGGCATCTCTTTGATGCACTGGGACTTTCACTAGATCTGTGACACCCAAGCAGGTGCTCATTTATAGGGTTACATGAGACTAACTGTTAAGGCTTTGGGTCAATACAAGTGATTATAGAAAAACTTCAGAAACATAGGTGGGGTGGAAGTGGCTGGCTATGACCCAGTAAGAGGTGCCAGGAGGCTCTGAGCAGAGGTTCTGGGGTCCTGAACATTTTGAATTTGTGTTGTGATTTTCACAGCAGCTTGGAAGTGCAGTAGCAGATGCCAGTTGTATGTTTTCACAGGAAACAAAGAGCTGGTTAAATGAAAGTTGGCTGGGACAGAAAGGGGGCCCTGGAGAGATCTGAAGTGTTGACCATGTGCTAACAGGGCAGTCACTAGGGAACTTGATATTCGGAATAACCCTGAAGCTCATGATGATTCTGAGAAACCAAAACTTTAAGGGAAATCAAAAGCTAACATTGTTTTTTTTTTTTTTCACATAAATTGTGTAGTTGTTTCTGGTGCTAGTAAAGCTAATATTTAGCAAATGATGCCTTTTCAGTGAATAAGTGTCTATTCTTCAAAGTTCCTAGAATCAAAAGCTGAAGAACTTATGAGATTCATTGAGGCTGCGGGTTAACTTATTTTCTCAGCTTGGAATAAGGATCATCAGTGTTATCTCAAAGGAGCCAGATAATAAAATAAGATGTCCAATCAGCTGCCTGTACCCCTTTCACTACTTCTTGTAGAATCTTGGGATCATGGAACTTCTGGACCTGATGTGGGCACTTAGTCATTGACAGTCTCTCCTTGCTTTTCTACTGCTTTGTGTGATCCCATGTCCAGACTGTTACCTTGGGACTGTGACTTGCAGGGTCCACCATGGTGCCAGAGCCGATGCTGGAGGGACAGATGCAGGTTTCACAAAATCCTCACTCTGAGTACAATCTCACAGATAACATCAAGGGGATAGTGGAAAATGAGAAGATTAATGCAGAAAAGTGATCAAAACAGGAAGTGAATCTCCAGTCTTTGCCAACTGGTGCCTGTCTGGATCAGACTGTTGTGCCTATCTTATTACAGGGACTTGTGCTTGCAAAGGAAAGACCACCAAATCCCATTGAATTTCTAGCATCATATCTTTAAAAAAAAACAAGACACAATTTGAAGATCAAAGCTGACTTATTGAGAAGAACAGAAAAATTGGCTTCTACCATAGATTTACATGATTAAATGGCAGCTTTAATTGTCATGATTCCACCCTCAACCTTCCAACCATTTTGAAAGTATGAGAACCTTCAGGACAACAATTTGTTACTGGAGTCACAGAAGAAAACATATTTCCCTTGTTTTGATTTAATCACCATACTTACTTAATGAGTGTATTATGTGGATTGTTTTCTCAGGTTGTCTTTAACTTTGTTTTTAAAATGATCTTCAAAATAAACTATTAAATGTCAAACAAAAATAAGGTGTCCACTTTAAGAAGAACTTTGCCTCTGATTCTTTTATTTCTGATGATCACCAAGGACACAGGAAAACACCTCATCCCTAATACTTGTTGGGCAGAGAGCAAAAAAGTCAGAAATTCCCTGATAGTCTTCTTGAATGGAATGTGTTCTGCTTTATTTTATATAGTTAAAATCTGCTCCAAATTGTTCTGTAAAAGGAAGGAAGCAAAGAGAGAGAAAATGCTTCATTATCATGGTTGTTGAAGGGCAGGAGAGAGGGAAGGAATGCCAACCTCAGTTCTACAATTGTGCAAGCATTTGAAGAAGCTTGTGTCATAGGCCAGTAGGAAGGAATAAGTTCTAAGAAGCATGGGTGGAAAAAGGCATTTAAAGATCAGGTGGTAACTCAGACTGAAACAGGACTTTCTGTGCCTATACCCATTTGTTTATGCCAGCCACAAAGTGTGTCCCAAAGTAATTTATGAATTGTTTTCAGTTACAGTGACATTTAGGTACCATCTGAAACATGTGTTGCAAATGTACCCATAACATTCAGTATGGGGGAAGCTCTGAGACAAAGCTATTTTCACAAGAGAATAGCAATGTGAAAGGTATGGTCTCACCAGGTACATCTTGTAAACACGCACAAAAATACATTAACAGTCACATTGGCCATGTCCTTCTGTGGTGGGAAGGTGTAGACCTGCTCGTCTTGCCTCTGCTTCCTCTTTACTGAATTCTCCCCTTAACCCAACCTGTTTATAAGCCATTTTTGAGCTGCAGAATATTGTTTCAAAGAAAGGATAGCCTTCCCTGACTTTCACTGAGTTTTTTTTTATTTTTAGAAGTCTCCACCCCTTATTAATGTTATTAAAATGTTTTAAGAATATTATTTAAAAAATCCCCACCATACTACCATTCTCCCCAAGTCTTTACTGAAAGCACTGAGCTGCAGGCCTGGTGAGTACAGAATCCACCTTCACTTGGACGGGGGGAGGCTCAACAAATAAAATAATGGAGGTAGTCAACATGGCCAGAATGCAAGAAGTGCAAGTACAAGAAGAAGGAAAATCAGAGTTACTGTTCTATATGTGACCAGTAATATTGCAAATACTGTACTTTACAGAAGTGACAGTAAAATGATGAGATAATAGGCTTTTATCATATAGAGAATGATGAGTAAAAGTGGAAATAAAAATGTATGAACTTGTTTAGTAAAAGATAGTGAGCTAATTATAGAGTTACACATACAAGCCCCTGAACATTTAAATGACAGTTTACTCTAACATTTTGAAATTATTAGTGAACTGTCTTCTTGTCTTCTAATTCTTTTTTTAAATCCTCACCCAAGGATAGTTTTTCCCTTGCTTTTAAGAGAGAGATAAAGGGATAGAAAGAAACATTGATGTGAGAGAGAAGCATCAATTGTTTGCCTTTTCCATGTGCTGTATAATAGACTCCTTGAACAGGGATCATACACTCCCAGACAAGGGACTGAACCCACAATCTAGGTATGTGTCCTGTCTGGGAATAGAACCCGTAGCCTTTTGCTTATAGGATGATAACCAAACCAACTGAGCCATACCAGCTGGGGCTTGTCTTCTAATTCTTAAGAAACCTCAAGAAAAATCTTCAGAAATTCAATCAACTTTTTTTTTAAAGAAAATGTTCCTTTTGTCTCTGGTATTCTTATATGTCATTCTGATGTGATAAAGTGTATGTTCACCCCATTGTCCTACATGGTGCACATATAAGACCTCAATGTGGACCCAGCATCCTGTGTCTTAAAAGCCTTCCATGATTCTGATGCATCTCCAGTGTGAAGGCTAGTGCTTTAGATTAACTTTCACTTTCAGCCACAGAATAAGTTCAGGTGGCATGGTATCTTGGTGTTGCAGGGGGTGGTCTAGGCCAGAAGTTCTCAAGGTGTGGTCCCTGGAAGCTTGTGAGAAATGCAAGTTCTTGGAACCTACCCAGGCCATCCCCATCATAAACTTTGGGCCTGGATCCACAGCCAAGATGGAGGCATAGGTAGATGCACTTTGCCTCCTCTCACAACCAAAAGGACAACAATATATTTAAAAACAAAACAAAAAAAAAAAACAACCAGAAATGCTAGAAAATCAAACTGTATGGAAGCCCAACAACCAAGAAATTAAATCAGAAACTTTCATCCAGATTGGTAGCAGGGTCAGAGATGGCCAGCTGGGGTGGAGAGGACACATGGCAAAGCAGCGGTTAGCAGACTGGGGTGAGCAAGGCAGCAGCTGGTGGACCAGCAGTCCCATATTCGCCTGTGGATAAACCAGAAGGAACAACTGGGAAGCAAGACAGACAGGGCAACCCAGGGTTCCAGCATGGGAAAAGAAAGCCTCAAAACCTCTGGCTGTAAAATACTGTGGGGATTGAGGCATCAGGAGAAACTCCCAAACTTACAGGAGAATTTGTTGGAGAGATCCACAGGGTCCTAGAATATATACAAGTCCATCCACCTGGGAATCAGCACCAGAAGGGCCCAATCTGTTTGTGAGAAGTGGGGGAAATGATTGAAAGCCAGCTGGGAGCCAAGCAAGCTGCACTGTTTCTTTTTGGACCCCTCCCCCACATACAGCACCACAACAGAGTGACATGGGTTCCCTACCCTGATGAATACCTAAGGCTCCTCCCCTTACAATGTAATGGACATGCTGAGAGAAAAACATATATATGTTTTTGGCCCAAATGAAAGAACAGATCAAAGCTCCAAAAATAGAACTAAGCAATGAAGAGATAGCCAACCTATCAGATGCAGAGTTGAAGACATTGATAATCAGGATGCTCACAGAAATGGTTGAGTATGGTCACAAAATAAAGGCAAAAGTGAAGGCTATGCAAAATGAAATAAAGCAAAATATACAGGTAACCAACAGTAATACACAAGAAACTAGAATTCAACTCAGAAATTTGAAACAGAAGGAAGAAATAAACATTCAATTAAAACAGAATGAGGAAACAGGAATTAAAAAAATGAGAAGGAGTTTAGGAACCTCTGGGACAACTTTAAACATTCCAACATCCAAGTCATAGGGGTGCCAGAAGGAGAAGAGGAAGAGCAAAAAATTGAAAATGAAAACATAATAAAGGAGAACTTCCCCAATCTGGCAAAGGAAATGGACTTCCAGGAAGTTCAGTAAGTTCAGAGAGTCCCAAAGAAGTTAGACCCAAGGAAGCATACACCAAGGCACATCATAATTACATTAGCCAAGATTAAAGATAAGGAGAGAATCTTAAAAACAGCAAGGGAAAAGGAGACAGTTACCTACAAAAGAGTTCCCATAAGACTATCAGCTGATTTCTCAAAAGAAACCTTATAGGCAAGAAGGGCTGGAAAGAAGTATTTGAAGTCACAAAAGGCAAAGACCTACATCCAAGATTACTCTATCCAGCAAAGCTATCATGTAGAATGGAAGGGCAGAGAAAGTGCTTCCCAGATAAGGTCAAGTTAAAGAAGTTCATCATCACCAAGCCCTAATTATATGAAATGTTAAATGGACTTACCTAAGAAAAAGAAAATGATCAAAAGCATGAACAGTAAAATGACAACAAACTCACAGCTATCAATAGCAAAACCTAAAAAATCAAAAAGAAAACCAAACTAAGCAAACAACTAGAATAGGAATGGAATCACAGAAATGGAAATCACATGGAAGGTTGTCAGCAGGGAGGTGGAGAGGGGAGAATGGGGGAAAAGGTACAGGGAATAAGAAGCATAAATGGTTAAGTACAAAATAGACAGGGAGAGGTTAAGAATAGTATAGGAAATGTAGAAGCCAAAGAACTTATATGTACAGCCCATGGACATGAACTAAGGGAGGAGGATGCTGGTTAGAGGGGGACTGCAGTACAGAGGGGAATAAAGGGGGGAAATGGGACAACTGTAATAAAATAATCAATAAAATATACTACAAAATTTATACTGGACCTAAAAAATACTAGAAAAATTACTTTTGGACTACAACTCTTACCTGATTACCTTTTCCCCAAACCCCTTACCTACACTTTTCTTCACCTTATAAAAAGGTTGGCTTGAGGTGAGATGTTAAGACAGTTTTTGAAGATACATAACCCACTGTTTTCTCAGATCACTGGCATCTGAACAAAATGTCCATGAAGATTCAATTCTTGTTTTTACTTATTGTTTCTTGTAGTGACAAGTAGCACAAATTCTGACTTTTCTGTTTTACAATAGAGAGACTACCAGGAGGAAATTAAATTTAATTTTGTACATTTTAGAATAAAGTAAAGCTCAAAGGGCAGCCAGTAATAGAAGGTTATATGACATTTTAAGCTAAGGAGAAGGGGTTGGTTAGTCTGGGATTTTAAGGGGAGGAAGGAGATGAAAAAGCAAATGCTTGGTAAACAAATGTTTGCTATGCCATGTAGAGACAATGGGACAACTGTAGTAGCATAATCAATAAAATATATTTTTTAAAAAAGAGAAACTTTGGTCCTACAACCCAGCAATCTGTTTTAACAATTCCTCTAGGTGATTTGGAAACCTGTGAGTACTTGAGAACCAGGCTTTTAGACTGTTGTTTCTCAAAGGTCTCTATGTGTAAGGATCACCTGGGGATCTTATTAAAATGCTATTTCCATTCCGATGGTAGGTCTTGGGTGTCTGCTTTTCTAACAAGTTTCCAGGTGCCGCAAAAGCTGGGGACCCATGGACCACCCTTAGAGCAGTGAGGTTCTGAAGTATTATGGTCACTAGAAATTTGCACCCTCTATTACAAGTGTATAAAATGGCATTCTAATTTAAATGGCATCATTTTGTGGGTGAGCTACAGTGAGTCAGGGTCTAAAATGAATTACCTTTTTGAGTAAACCTGATGATATTGTGAGCTCCTGAGTCCAAAAGCCTGTGGAGATAACTTTTGTTGTTTGATTTCTTTTGGATGTATTGTAGGCACCTAATAAATGCTACAGAAAGAGTGAATGGAGATCCCGTCGTGATTTTTCCAGGGACCCATGCCTGAGTGGCTACGCAACATCACTCTGCTTAATCTTTTTTATTGACAAAAAGGTGTTGGAGCTGGAGGGGTACGCACTTGCAGGCACCTGAGGGAAGTCAGGGCTCTGCACCAGAGTTCCCTGAGGATACTTCTTCTGTGGACACTTGGCTCATTTTTTTCTCTAGTTAAATCCAACTTCTAATAAAATTTCATTTGTTATATGCCTCTGTGCACTCAGCACTAATCATTTTTGCTAAATTCCATTTCTCTCTCCAATACATCCTTTCTCTAACTGCAACTGAAGCAAAAATGCACTTCCTGAGGCTGAGCAGGGACCTACATCAGGGTCACTGTAGCCTTCGTTTTCAAGGAAGAAAGTACAGATGTGTTTTCTTGTCCCTCTTTCCCCCTTGTCTCCATTCCCACCTCTTAGTGACTCTGGTGCTTCATCCTTTATTTTAGACAAATTGATCTTTTCCTCTACAGAAGGTCTCTCAAACAACCCCTTTGTTCATTTCTTCATTCTTTCACACCCTGTTGGTGAATAGCAGATGCTAATCCTTGCCCATGAAAGGCTGGTAACTTCTTTTTAACAGCCTCTTTTCTGGTTGAGAAGCTCCAGACTATTGGTCTTCCATTTTCTGTAAATCTCAGGAAAGAAATGGGATGGGCAAATCAACCATTCCACCATGAGAAGACTCAAACACTTGCAAAAACCAGTGTGATTTGAATTAAATCCTAGTCCTTGGGATGATTTAGTTCACTCAGGGAGCAGTGAGGACCCTCTTCTGGTTAGTTCCAGACTTTGCTGAGGTTTTTGAGGAGGTGCTACTGGCTCTGCTGGTGCTCCTAGGATGGCCTCAGCCTTCGTGCAATTCAACCTGAGCAACAGCTCAATGAAGTGGGATTTGAAGCTTCTGTAACTTGCGTCAGACCAGCTTATTTTCCTGCACATGGAGCCCTGTTCTGTAAGCATCTACTAAGAGATTATAAAAAATGAAAAAAAGAACATATAAAACTTTCATCCTATTTTTTTAAGGAAACAAAATGTTTGATTCCACAAGCAGACCTGTAGTTAATGCCCACAGGAAAAAAACAAGAAATAGATTTTGTTCCTGTCACCCTTACAATAAAATTGAAGTTAAGCAAATTGGAATGAGGCCTTTTAAAGTTAACCCTAAACACTCTGCTTAGCGTGCCTTGTGCTCTGGTGTTGAATTGCATGACTATGTGCATTGTGTAACATTAGTCTATGCTGCCCTGTGACAGAATGCAGCAGGCCTGACTTGTCAGCCCATGAACAGCTCAACCTCCCTGAAGACAATGGCATCAGCCTCCTGGCAGTTCCTCACCTGTTTCACATATTTTGTATAATACTTGTATAAAGCCTCCACATCTATGCCCTGGTGAGGATAAGAATTCAATTTCACAAATAGGAAAATGGTCCAAGGAATGTCCAGCAGTCTCATCAATCCACTTTCATATTTACAGAATGGTTTTTGAAATTGTGATGTGTGGACTTTCATTCCTTTGTAAATACATGCTGTTAAATGTATGGCTTGATTTAGGTATGGATTGTGGCTAAATTATGGTGACTTTGTGGATCATACTTCCCTGCCTAGTTCTAAACCTTTATCTTGCTTGAATGGATACTTTCTAATATCCCCCTCCCCAATCATTCTAATTTTTACAAAGCGAGATGTGTGGATGTCTCTCTTTGGCCACACCAGACACACCCCCAACTACAGAGCTCTTTGTAGAGAGAATATAATTCACTCACCAGTGGCAGTACCCTCTGAGGTGCACACTGACAAGGACAGGATGCAGCCCTGGGGGAAGCAGCATTTCAGTGTGTTTGCCGGAGGGAGAGTCAAGGACATGCCTAGACAAAGGCTGCTCAGGCTACCACATCCCTATCGCTGAGCCTCTTTGGCTGGGGTTCTGTTTGGAACACAGGGAACTCACCCAAGACCTTCTGGGTGCAGGCAGAGCTTGGTGTTTTCTGCTATGCTGTCTTAGCAGCTGCCTTTCTGCCCCATCAGCACCCTACTCCAAGGCCCGGGTTTGTTTTTCTGAGCTGCTCTCTGTACCCCATCTGCTATCTCCATATTTGAAAAAAAGAAAAAGTGAAAAGGCAAAAAAATTTACCACAGGAAGTCTTAAATAGATGTCAGATCAATCTTCCTTCCTTCGTTCCCTGAGGACTTCCATAGTCCTGAGACCTCAGCGCTAGCAGAGGTGCCTCTCAACTGGCCCTATATCTACTCAAGAACCTTCGAGGGTCGTTGCTGTGTTTCTACTTACATGCCCAGACCCCTCTATGGGCACATGTTGCTAATCCACCTCTTATTTAAGCATGTATATACATATTGGGCTTATCTTAGATAGGTGCATGAATGTCTATTGCCACTTTGCTGTTGTCTAACACATCAGAACTTCGAACAATGTCACATAGAGATAGTAGCCTTGTCATTTTTTTCAGAGGATTGTTGAGTTTAAGGTGAAAACCCAGTTTTTTTATTTAAATAACCTTAAAATAAATGCCTTTTCTGTATTTGCTCACACACAATGACAATTCTTTGATGTTGTTTTGACACTGATATCGTGGTTTAGTCTGAGGTTAGGTATGAGACTCTAAGAAACAGGACAGGATTTATTAGTCCAAAAAAAAATTCAGTGCTGCTATTCATACAACAATAATGTTCTCTCCTCTAGACAACAAAATATTTTTAGAGAAGTGTGTCCTGGATATGAGAGTTTGGGGGTTCACCTGCCTGAATGACCCTTGCACTCCCACTTTGCACTCTTGTCTCCATAGCCACATGGGTTATTCCCTGACATAATTCATCTGCTCCAACTGGAGAGCAGGTGGCAAGGCCTTGGATAAAGAAACAATGGGCTGCCTCTTCCTCATGGAAGAGGATCTTACAAATGTGAAAATGCTCTGTTGTCAGGAAAATAGGGCAGGGAAGCACATCTGAATGCAGCCTCAGTTGGAAATGGTTCTGCAGTCCGAGTAGTACTTGTGTTGATCTTGGGCCCTTTTTGTGACTCTACAGAGTTCTCCTCTATTCTGCAGAGCTCATCTTTCTCAAACACAATGTTGGCATTGCCTAAACCCAGCCATTATGCACAAGGAAGTTGGCCCACAATGGATGCTCAGTGGTCTTGGCTGGGCCTTGAAACTGGTGTCTTCTGTCCTTGCTCCTTCCTATCTCCTCTTGGTTGTAGGGCCTCATGGCTGCACAGGTTGACACTTCCCAGCTGCAGGCTCAGATGCCAGACACTGGAATGTGTTTTTCTAGCAGTGGCAGCTGTGGCCACAGGAGGAGCATAGGGGCCCATGGAACTCACTCTCTCATTTGCTTCCTTGCTGGCTTGAAAGACAGGCTGACAATCCGTAGCTGCTTTGCTGGATACCATTGTGCTTTGGCTTCCTTTCATGGCACAGACTTTACTGGCTCTGGATGTCAAGTTTTTGTGCAAACCTGTCACAGTGCATGCTGACTTGGTTAACTGAACAGCCACAGTAAGACCTTGCTGTATCTCTTAATCCTCCAAGTTCTTCAGTAGGATGGGATGGAGGAGCCAGCCAGAATTTTGGCAGGATAGGAGCCAAGTTCTCCTCCTGGGTGAGGAGAGACTGGACCAACTGAAAGGCATGAGGAGAATACTTGTCTATCTTTGGATGATGTTCTTCTGCAGGGGGACAAAGATGAGGTGGGTTTCTTTCCTCACAGAGTGCAAAAAGGATAGTGTGTTTCCTGGATTTCAGAGCCCTGAAATGGTTGAAGTGAGAGACAGAAACTCCATTCACAGCCTGAGCAATTCAAGGGCACTGGCTGCCAAGTACAGTCCTTTGGAGCAGAGCAGGTTTTGGAAGCTTTGCAGCCTAATCATGTGGGCTCCATAATAGCTGATAAGAAGATGGGAGGAAAGGAATGAAGAATGTCTTTCTGGAACCATAGAATACCAAATGCTGAAGGACCTGGTCCCTGTTCCTTGTAAGCCAATTTCATGGCAAGTTATTGAGTGATTGTGAGTGGAAGCTGTGAGAGGTCACAGAGTCTCTGTCTCCTGTGCCCAAAGGACTTCATTTGGAGTTATCTCTTGTGGGCGAGGATCATAAATGTGGAGCTCAGGAAGTTCCACGTGGTAGGAGGGCTATCAAGCTGTACTCTGAGCATTGCTGGGTCTCCTTTTATGACCTCAGCCCTATCTCTAACCACTTCCCACCCCTCATATTCTCTGTTCTGGCCATTCAGTTCTCTCTGTACACCCTCCTTCCCCTCGGGACATTTGCATGAGCTATGTCTCCTCTTTGAGCACATGTTTTCTGTTATTTATACCAAACTATCCCTGGCTTATCTCACAGACCTCAGCCTCCACATCATCTCCCCTAGGGAGCCTTCCCAGATGCCCAAGCCTAGGGATAGTGGCCCTGCTAAGGTTCCCAAAGCAACCTGTACTTCTCTCCATTAGACTCTGCCTTTGCCTAGACTCTAACTTACATCTATGACTTCTCTTCTTGTTTGCTAAACTTCACTCAGGAAGGGACATCTAGATGGTGATTGGTATACAATAGATTTTTTAAAAAAATAGTGTTGAATGATTGAATGCAAGTGTAGGTTCTATTAACGCTTCTTCTCTAGACTCAGTTCATGCTTAAAACATCTTGAAGGAATGGGATCTTGTAGATGAACATTATAATAATAATTGCTACCATTTTCTGAGCACTTATGTGTAGGAAACTATATTGGAGCCTTATATACACATATGAATGTAACAATGCTGCAAAGTATGTGCTGTATTTCCATTTTTCAAACTATGTTATGCTGATAATGGAACTTCTCTTCTAGCAAAACAGAGATGTTCAGAGGCTTGGCGGCACTGTCATTGGCCTTTCTTTGGCCCCAGTCACTGTCAGTGACCTCTTGTATCAGACAGGATGAGCTAGATCAAAATAAAATGGTCTTTATTTTCCATTCACACTTTGTCTCTCTTTCAGGTAGATGGGACACTCTGTTTGCTGTAGTCACTCAGGGCCCTAGGATAACTAAATGGCCATCAGTCCATATGGTGATGGTTTTATGTCAGCAAAAGATGGAACTGTAGGGTTTCATGCAAGCAGCTATATGATTCAGCCATTTTTAATCACTGGTCATGGGCTATGATTAGAATTTTGTTATACCTAGAAACAAAGGGTGAGATGGACCAGTGCTCTGTATCTCACCAACCTGATGTTAGACACTCAATGGATGCTGGTACAAAGGATCTCTTGGAGCAGCATGAAGCTGTTTCTCTAACAGTGTCATCCAAGTTCCCAAAGTTGACTGTTTCACATGTAATATTTCCTTACCTCCATCAGTGATTACTCTTACTCTTCAAGGCATCTCAGTCAAGAAGAAAGTTATAGCTATAGATTAAAAGGAAAACAGCCCTGCCTAGTGTGGCTCAGTGGATTTAGTGCTGGCCTGTGAGCCAAAGGACTGCCAGTTAGATTCCCAGTCAGGGCACATTCCTTGGTTATAGGCCAGGTTTCCAGCTGGGGGCATGTGAGAGGCAACCACATATTGATGTTTCTCTTCCTCTCTTTCTCCCTCCCTTCCTCTCTGGCTAAAAATAAAGAAATGAAATCTTATAAAAAATAAAAGGAAAACATATTCTGATATCTCATCAATACATGTCTATCCCTTTAAGCCACATTGGAATGAACTTACAGCAGCAAACCTCTTGGCTGTAAGAATTAGTGGACTAGAAATATAATAGGAGGCCAGTAATTCATATTTCTGATTTACCTGCAGCTCTGCTCATTTAGCCTCAGCCTTGGGGTGCCAGTGTGCATGGCTTATGTTGCTATCATTCATATTATTTATGAAAAATGCTGAGCTATTGTGAAATTAAGGGATTCCTTTGTTCACTACAGTGAGCTCAACATTGGCAGCTCTCCTGCTCTACTGTGGAACAGATCTTTCATGTTTATTTTTTTGGAGCATCCTGTTTTTGTTTAGATATGTTGAATACTGAAAATCATTATATTGGATTACTTAGTGGGTCAGTCAAACATCTGACAGGGGGTTCCTGCCCTGTGTGGGGGAGTCAGGGCACAGAGGCCAAAGAGCCTGGTTTCTGTCTTCAAGGATTTCACACTGCAGTGAAGAATTAGAAAACAAATAGATAAGAAGGGAATGGTTTAGATGCTATTATTATCATTTTTTTTTTCCGAGCAGCAGTATATGCCTAGGAGATTATGTACAAAATAAAGCATTCCTGGATATTTTCCTGATCTTTAGCCTCCTTCTTTAATATATGAGAATGCCCTATGAATTCACTTGTAAGATCAAAATATTCAGTTTGGGAGATGGTATGGTCCTAGAGGCAACTGTCTTGGTATCCTGTTACCTTCCAGAGTGTCTGGAACACAGTACATGCTTAGTAAATGGATCTCAATGAATAAATTCAGAAATCAGGCTTTATAGTTGAACTAAACATGCTGATACATATATACATTTTAAAGAATTTTATTGAATTTACCAGGGTGACATTGATCAACAAATTATATGGTTTCAGGTGCACAGTTCTATAACACATCACTTGTACCTTGTATTGTGTGTTCACTACTCCAAGTCAAGTCTCTTTTCATTACTATTTATCCCCCTTTACTTTCTTCTACCTTTCCCTACCTGCCCCCATCTCCTACTTTTGCTCTGGCATTTACCATACTGTTTTCTGTGTCCGTGAGGTTTTTTTATTTGCTTAATCTCTTCACCTTTTACACCCAGCCTCCAAATTCCACCCTACTCTAACAGTTGTCAGTGTTTTTTCTGTATCTATGAGTCTGTCTCTATTTTGCTTGTTAGTTTATTTTGTTCATTAGATTCAATATGTAAATGAAATCACATGGTACTTGTCTTTCTCTAACTGGTTTATTTTGCTAAGCATAATACTCTCCATCCATGCTGCGACAAAAGGTAAAATTTCATTCTTTTTTATGACTGAGTAGTATTCCATTGTGTAAATATACCACAGGTATTTAATCCATTCATTTACTCACATTGATACATATTGACTATTATACTACTACAATGTTACAGCACCACAATACTACAGTACTACAACACTACACTGCTATAATACAAAAGCCCTACAAGCTTCAATACTATAATACCACAACACTACAATGCCATAGTAGTATCATGCTATGATACTATAGTACTACTCTACTACAATACTAGAGCAATAAATTGCTACATTACATCACCCCAATACTGCAGAACTAAAATGCCACATTATTATAATACTATATTACTACAATGCTATACTATTACAATACTATAGTACTATAATACTATGCTATTATAGTACTACACCACTACAATACTAAAAATCTATGGCACTACAATACTGTAGTATCAAATACTAGGTTACAGTTTCACAACAGTACCTCACTACAACACTACAGTACTACAATAATATATTATAACAATACAGTACTATAATACTACAACTCTGTAGTGCTGTACTACCACAATACTGTAAGGAATATAGAGACTAGAAAGATGACCTCCTTACTGCATATATATAATATACAGTCATATTTTAAATATACCCATATAAGTAAATATATTCACAATGTGTTTGTGTGTGAATGTGCATGTGGTTGTGTGTGTGTGTGTGTGTATGTATACACATGCACAGGTAGGTTGCTGAAATGAAACTTCATTTGACCCTGCTTACTTAATGACACACTTTAATGACCCTAGAGTCCTTAGACAAGGCAATGGCACATAGGAAACCACACCAAATTGCTGGTTTGCTTTAGTATCTGGTCTCCTGTGGCATCCCTGGTAGGCAGCACCTTTTGTTGTGCTGTGGGCCATTTATGCAGACAACAAACTCTAATTTTAGCTTGGACAAACAAATGAATAATCTGTGGTCACATCTAAAAATTGTCCTTAAAATTCAATTTAAGACAACCTAAATTTTGTTTTCATGAGGTATACAAAACCTACCTGGATATTATGCCTTAGAAAAGATATAGCTTTTTAGAGAACTCCACTGAGCTTGTCTGTGTTGCTCTGAATAACTTCCACGCTAGGCTGTGCTGAGTGAAGCAGAGGGAGGCCATCCCTCCTCTGCTCTTCAGGGTCAGTAGGGGAGATAATTAAAATGGGAAGTGGGTATAACCAGCACACATTGGAGAGGGTAGGTTGCCATGTCTTCCATATTTACCTCATAAAGATGAAATCATAGTCCTGAATGTTAGTTACTGATGGGGGATAAATATATCCTGAAGTCAAAGAAATGTGAAGCCATTGTTATTCTGGACAGGGCCAAACTGATAAGGGGAGCTCTTTTCTCAGAAGAATGTCTTACTGTTTGGAAGTTCACTATCCACTTTGAGGGATTAAATAAAAGAATAATAAATTATCCTTTCTTTATCTCTTGAGTATCTGCTGAAATGATTAGCACAGAATGGATATTGGATTCTCTTTACTTCATTTAGACAGGTGAGGAAAAGCAACTCATGTCATGGAAAATGTCACTGAGACAAGAGCTTAGAGATGATTTCTTTCTGCTCAGAGCAGGGATTAATGAAAGAAAATCACTCCACCTGTGCTGCCCATGCTTGGAACCCAGGCCATATGCCTGCATTCCCCAATCTCCCTGCTCTTCTCCTCACAGGGTTGTTGGGAGAATGTCTGGAAACACAGAAAGACAATGGTTCAGGGAAATATACATCCCTGTACATTGAGCCTACCCTGGGGACACCTTGGCTGCATGACTGATGGATGGCTGGTGACATTGAGGTACCACCACCTGGGCCCCACCAGTGTGGGATCAGGAATAGCCTTTGCCTTGACACTATCCATCTTCCATCATTGCATGATTGTTGTAAAGTTCAAATACAGTGGTGAGGGTGAAAATGCCATGTAAGTGTGCCTGGCCTGGTACAGGTGTACATGCGTCTATGGCCACTTCACCTGATGGTATGTGTCCAGTTCCTCCCAATCACACTTCCTATCTCTCCCAAAGAAGGCAAGAGAGACTCAGATTTTCAAGTTTTAGGGAAAGTAAAAAAACCATATGAATGTTTGATCACAAAAGCAAGCATCCCACATAAAACAGAGTGCAGCTGGACAAAGTGGTGTCTGTAGGTTGGAAATTGTTAAAAGCGGAGCATGGCAGAACAGCCTGAGTGTCTTTGGGTTGGTCCAACCCCCCTGGCTTTTGTCTCCCCTTTAGAATGTCATCTGTGGTTTCACATCTCTGAACACACAGACTTCTCATGATGATATTTGGAATAAAACCTAGGTGCATCCTGAGAGTGTTAATATTGAAAAGCTATAACAGAACCTTCCCTAAGTCTTCTCAGAAACACTCCAGCAATCTCTTGAAGTGGCCACACAGTAAATAAGCTTGGTGCCACCCACATTTTCCTCAAAAGTGGGACCCCATATATTGTGGGGAAGAAAAGTCCAGGGATGGCAAACCCTGCTGGTGAGGAGACATGCTCTTGGTGAGTGGCCAGCTAGTGAAATTCAAAGCTTTTGAATGCTCTCCACTTCCAAATGTGTGGACAGACAGAAATACATTTGGGTCTCAATTAAACTTACACAGCATGTGTTGGTGATACCAAGTTTCTGATGTTTGTTGAAGAAATAGAAGAACTTGTGGAAATGGAGATTCCTGGGCTTGTACCTTGTGCTGCTGGGCCATTAAGCCTCCTGGAGCTCAGGAGTCTGCATGTTTGTAAGGCCTTGGTGACTCTGTTGGAGACAGACCCAGGATTACACTTTGGAGCTTAATGGCTTGTGTTTTCAGGATAGAAAGGGAAAGATTATTGAAGGCAAATTTACATGTAATAAACACTTCATGGGGTCACTCTTTATCCAGTAAAATTGTTTCTGAGTGATGTCAGCATTACTGGGCTGAGGGAGGTGACTGGCAGATGGTGTTTGATGGTGGTCTCCTCTGGCTCTGGCTGAGCTGCGAGGCCTGTGGTCTTATGTGACAGGATCATTTAGTGATTCACTCATCTGCAAAGCATTGGAACCCTGTCTGTTTCCTGCTTACCATTAGCAGTACGATAAGGTAAAGGCACCATCTTTCAGAGTAGATGACGTCAAGAGGGCTGCAGATTTGTCCTTTAGATGGACTGCTCTGGCCACAGTGTGTGAGGAGGAATTTCAAGATGGTGGAAACCCTAGCCAGAAAGTACAATGGGGAAATCCTTTTGGGTTCTAGGAGAGGTAAGAGTGTCACCAGGGCAGTGCAAGTAAGAATGGGGTGCAGGGTTGAGGAATATGTGATTCTTCATATTCCTCAGAAAGCTCAGAAGTACCTTCCTGGACTTAAGGGAAATGAAGGGCCAGGGCTTTAGGGCTTCTAGCTTAGGGAACTGGCAATTGGTAGACTAGAGAGTACTTGGGATGGGCACAGGTACTGGGAGTTTGTTCTGGATATGGGAAACTTCTCTGCTTGTGGGGTATCATAGTGAAGCTATTCCATCCTCCCTTGACCTCCTAAGAGGTTTAATTTGCCATTCAGGTGGTCCATGTTAGCCTCCCTCTGAGCATCTCTTTCTCAGTGGGCTCAGTATGTCACCAGCTTTGCTGCAGCTGCCCCTGTTCACATGGCACATGAGGCAGAAACATTTTTCTTTCCTTTCCTGGGTGGTTGTGGGATGCTGCTACCACTGGTGAGCAAAGACCTCACCTCCCCTGTTAAAGGAAAGGGTTCCATCCTCCCTGTCCTCAGGGAACAAGATACTTTTGGTTCTTCAGCATTCTCTCCTTTTACACATGTACCTCTTTTAGGTCTCTTGAGGCAACACACTAAGGGGCCAATCTTCTTGGCTTGGGGTAGAAGAGGCATGGCGAATCCATGGAGGAAACTTCTTTAAAGGTCCCATCACCCATCTTCTCTTTTAGAGGTTCATCTTTCCACTCAGTTCAGATGAGCTGTTGATGGGATGTGTCCACAATCTCTTCAGCTCTTTTCATCTTTGGTGCTGTCTGTGGAAGAAAGCACAGATCATTTTGTTTAAAACTGAGAAGAGTAAGAAGATGTGAGCTTATAGAGGTTTTAAGAAACTCTCTGCAGTGAAAGTTTTGGTTTAAAATCATTTAATGATGTTATGTGTTATTTTCTGAGACAGCTTTGGATTGTGGGATGGAGACCTCCCACAATCAGGAAAAATATCTGGGCTTTCACCCTTGCTCTTTTATTCACTGGTTGTGAGACTCTCTGACCTTTGGTTTCCTTTATTGGAAAAATAGTGTGGATATGCTTGTTTTGTAGGGTCACCATGAAGATTAAGTGAGAGAGCTTGTGAATAAGTGCATACCACAAGACCAGGCAGAAGTAGAAGTACATAATTGTTAATTTCCTACCAGTTGTCAGTTTCTTCCCTAGTTGAAAATTTGGGAGGAGTGTAAATGTTATATGATAGATAGAATTCCAGAAAAAATTTGTTATGCTGGCTGACAGAAATGCTGATTATGGTAGCTACTACACTGTCCGTTTCTTTCTCTCTCTCTCTCTCTCTCTTTCTCTCTCTCTCTCTCTCTCTTCTTCCTTCCTTCCTTCCTTCCTTCTTTCTTTCTTCTTTCTTTCTTTCTTTCTTTCTTTCTTTCTTTCTTCTTTCTTTCTTTCTTTCTTTCTTTCTTTCTTCTCTCTCTATCTATCATCATCATCTACCTATCTATCATCTATCTAATCTATCTATTATCTGTCTATCCATCTGTTGATTCATCATTTATCTACCTACCTACCTATTTAATTTATCTAGCTATCTAAGTCATCATCTGTCAGCCTATCAATATCTTTGTACCTGCCTACCCATTATTGATCTAATTATCTAGCTACCCATTATCTATCATCTATGCATCTACCTGTCTATTATCTATCTATCTATCTATCTAATCTATCATCTATCATCATTATCTTCTACCTACCTTCCTACCTCTTGTCTGTCTGCTTATCTATCCATTCACACACTCAACCACACATAAATACACAAAACACAAAAGCAAGCATAAATAATTAAACTTGAGATAGCAGCTTTCCTCCCATTTGAAGGGTACTGTTTTCAATTTAAAGTGTTTCCATTTGAGTAATTAAAAACATATGACAACTGTGAATGTTTGACCTCCAGATTTGTCTTTCTAATTGTGTCCTACACAACTCAGCAATGTCTCAACTCCCCTTAAAAGATTTCCCTTCATATTTGCTCCTTTTCTTAATATTTTTTATCTTAGTTAATCGGATTATTGTTTGTCTACAAAGGCAACCAAGCCAGAGACCAAAGACATTCTGTATTTAGTTATCCTCTTTCTCATCCAGTTCCTGGTTGGTTCTCTTCTTTTCCAACAACATTGCTGTCCCCTCCTTGTCATATCCCCATCCATAGCTGTATCTGTAGAAATATAAGTTAAGGGATCATTACTTGGAAGGGAAAATGGATTCTCCATTTTTGGAAATAATTTTCTCTAACAAATTTTAAAGTCAATTTCACAGTTAAAGGCCTAGAGGAAGCTCTGAGAACAGGAGCTAACTTATCCTGTGAAAAAAATATGTCCTGGACAAAGCCAAAGGGGGTGGGGTTGAGGGTGGGAGGCCGGGATGGGTGGGGTGGGGGGCAGTGGTGGGGTGAAAATGGAGACAAATGTACTTGAACAACAATAAAAAAAGAGAGTATGTCCTGAGCAGGTCTCCTTCATGCTACCTGTCCTCCAAACTTAGACCTAACCTGTACCTTTGAGGCTGTGAAAACTGTGACTTAAAAGCAGGTATCTAATTGCTATCACACATTTTGAGTTTCTTTCAGAAAATGAATATTTATACTTATTTAGTGTATCTTTTATTTTCAGTTCTATCTTCTTTAAAATCTTATTTTTATATCAATGCCTTCTACTTTCTAAGGTCTCCCTTTTTGTGTTTTTTATTAGTCCCTGAAATCTCATGATATTAATTGCATTTTTTATTGATCGAAATATAATATTTTTAGAGAACTGTTATTTCCTTTTTCATGTTTAGCTAAAGTGCTTATGCATTCAAATAAACCTTTTCTGGATTAAACAAGTTTACAATGTTTCTACTATGACCTTCATAGCTGTAGTTCCTTAACTATTAATAACATCCAATTAACTACTACATAGTAAAGCTGTGGCTGCAGTTTGTCCTAGGTTCCTGAGAGGGAGCCCCTATGCTCTTAGAATGTCCTAAGTGATGGGAGCATCTTTGTTATTTACAGTGGATTCCTCAGACCACCCCAGAGTTTATGCTAATGAGGTGACTCTTGGTGGGTCCTTAAATAGTTTTAGAAAGGAGGCTGGCCATGCCATAAAGACCGACCATGTGATTAAAGGGTTGGGCTTTGAGCCTAGTGATACCAGCCTGACCTCTGGGGAGGGGATGGGAGCTAGAGATTGAGTTCATTCACATAGACAATTATATAATCATTCATGGTTATGTAATAAAACCCTCCAAAAAACTCTGGACACCCAAAGTTCAAATAAACTTCCTGGTTGGTGATCCTTAACCCCTCTGGCTTTTTTTTGAGGTCTGAATGTGTGAAGACTTAGAGCCTAACACACAAAGTGCTCAGAGATTTCTGTGAGTTAACTTATGTTAGAGAGGTGATGATAGCTAACCCTATCATGTATATGAGCCATCACCCAGTATATATTAGAGCTAGAGTGGAGCCGTTGGAGATGGTTGTGACAAGGAAATGGTAGGGGTGCTAAAGGTGAGTCCACTTGGACAGATTATCTTGGATTGGCTTGATGACTTTCCAACCAGAATTGTCTCCAGTAACATCTCTGCCCCTGTATTAGCTGGTGATTTCTGCTGCCTGTAGATTAAGCCTTGGGCAGTGAGGATGGGTGAGGAAGGAAGGGAAGGAAAATTTCTTCCTCTGTGTTTGAAAGGCTTTTTCCTGGTGTCCCCTTATGTGAAGGGGAAACTGGGTTTTACTGTTTTGGTGGAACTTTACAAGCCTGGGTCTTTCTTTAGTTCAATACCTGGTTATTTATTTTGGTAAAAAGGCATTATCCCCTTTAGTGCTCATTTACTTCCCAGAGAAATCTTACACTTGTTTTGAAATGATTGCAAATTTTTGGTCTCTTTGAAAGTGTACTTTCTATTGTGTTATAGAGGAAAATAAGACTGTATAATCCAGGGTGACTTGCTAGAGTTTGGTGAATATTAATGGGAAAATATTCCATAGAGATCAAAAACACTCTACAGTTTAGTTAGTGATTAATCCAACTAATCATGACATTCTGTGGTTGTCTGAGAACAGGCGCCCTTGGAGGGAAGGCAGAAGGAGCTACCTGGAACTGAGAGTGGCTAACCAAGCCACTTCTTTATCCTTCCTTGTTGTAAGGACAGGGACTCTCCAGCTGTCAGGATAGCTGACCAGCATTGTCCTCAGCGATATCCCTGTAACGTGTGATCCTATGAAATTTCCCATATTATAGTCAGAATCAAAGTATACGAAGTCTCCCTGCTCTCTGATTAGGGCCTTTCCTTTGAGGCTGGTAGAATATTGCAGTGGCTCTCCCTTCATATTGTCTATAATGAAAGGATTTGATAAACAAAATGCTGCTATCAACAAGACTTTAGGGAGAGGATTTAGAAAATGCAAACACTTGTCAGTACCTGCCAATTACATGCAGATGGCATGTACATCTCAGGTGTGTTAAATGTGGAGTGTCTGTGGAACCACAGGTATGTGCTTGTGACCCTTCTTGGAAGGTTCTATTATGATCCCCATTTACAGACAAGGAAACTGAAGCTCAAAGTGACTCAGCAGCTCTCCTAAGGTCACAGCCAATAAGCAGTAAAGCCACAGCAGTGAGTCTCATGAATTACACATCTGACTTGTAATGGTATGAAAACATTGGGTCCGCAGGTAAGGGCTTTATTTTTCTGGATGAGAAATCTGGATATAAAGGCTTCCTGGGTTTTGTTTAGCTATTCAATAATGACTGGACTCTGGGTTGGTAACTGTGACTGTAGTGGCAAATTTACACATCATTTTCTCCAATGACAGTATTGAAATGCAGGATGGAAGGATGACAAGCAGCACAGTCCTCACACATCTCTCATTTTTTTAATCTGAGAAAAAAGCCTTTTCCAGAAGTTCTTCTGGGAAGACTTGGCCCAGACCAGGCTAGTCTCATGCCTGGTCCTGGATGCAGTGGGGCTGAGACACCAATGTTGAGGATATGTGATTTCAGTCATGGGAGAAGCTCTGCTATTGGAGGAAGTGAGAAATAACTGCCCAGGGGCTCTAAGGGCTCCTTCCTATGAGGTAGGACAGTCTGGAAAGGACACTTGGGAGTGTGCTCTGCTGACCTGGCTCTGTGCACACCTGTAGGCACTCACTGTCTCCAAGATTGTGGTTTCTGGATGCAGAGGTTAGTGTTTCATGTCCCCATTCTGGAGCAATTGTGATTGGAAACCCTTTGATTTTTACAGTTCCCTCATTTCCTGCTGTGTAGATTCACATATATTTCAGATGCCCTTTGGGATGAAAATACTTCTGAATAATTTGTAGACATATCATTAGAAGGCTTAGCTCAATCCTTACAAGACAGGAACATGAAAATATCAGAACTTTTGACTAGGAAGAGAGTGTAAGCAGTGACTTAGGAGTGGGGGCATCTGAGGATCTGAGCAGAAACAAGTGACCCCAAAATGGAGAGATGCAAAAAAAGATACAGAGGACTGACAAAGTCAAAGTTCATCTGTTTTGCAAAGTTTGCACAGGATCTGTCCTGAGTGGTACATGGAAGGAGGGCACTGTTCCCTCCTGGTCTCACTCTCCATCCCCACTGTAGTGTTGGGAACCAGAACTTTTAATAAAAAATTCACCACTGCCCTGGCTGGTGTGGCTCAGTGGGTTGGGTGTTGTCTCACAAACAAAAAGGTCATGGGTTCAATTCCCCATCAGAATACATGCCTGAGCTGCAGGTTCAGTCCCTGATCATGGTGCCTACAAAAGGCAACCAATTGTTGTTTTTTACATTGATATTTCTCTCCTCCCTGCCTCTCTGAAATCAATAAGCATGTCCTTGGGTGAGGATAAAAAGATTTAAAAATATATAAGGATTTCACCCACTTTATGGGTTAAGCTTTTGCCATGTAGCATAAGAAAATAACTCCCTGTGATTTACTCCAATACCTTGAGGTAGCTTTAGGCCTCACATATTCTTCTTGTCTGTTCCTGCCACAGTGTTTCATGGGAAAATCAAGGAGCTTGTGGCTGGGGTTCTGATACATGGTTAGCTGCTCATGGGACCCAGGTATGTTCTTACTGACTTCGTCCTATTTCAGAGGAGGGGGAGCAGGGTCTGTATTTTTCTTGCTCTTTGCCCTTTTATAAATAATTTTTCTCCCACATAGCTGGTGTAAGTGCACAGGCTTGGGGCTCCCTGCCATTTAGGAGGCTACCTCCCCACCCTAACTAAGAAGTCCTGCACTTATCCAGTTTTGCTTTGGGTCTGGGGGACAAATGTGTGTTTTTGTTTTGCTTCTCTATTCTGAAGAAGGATGAGCCCTGTCATGAGAGAAATTGTGCCCCACTCCCTACCCCCTTCCCAAATTTGTGTTGAAGTCTTAACCACTAGCACCTCAGGATTTGACATTATTTGGAGAAAGGGCCTTTAAGAGTTAATGAAGGTGAAATGAAGTCATTAGGGTGGGCCCTGATCCAGTGTGGCTGGTGTCCTTGTAAGGAGAGATTAGGACATAAACACACAGAGAGAAATGACCATGCGAGGACACAGGGAGAAGGCAGCTGTCTTCACGCCAAGGAGAGAGGCCTTAGGAGGGACCAGCCACGTGGATTCCTTGATTTTGGACTTCCAGCTCTAGAGACAATACATTTATGTTGCGTAAGCCCCCTTGCTCAGGGCTTTGTTCTGCAGCTTGAGCAACTAATACAAACACCATCCCCATTGCTGTAGTATGAGGGTCCCACAGGGTTGAGAGGGAAAGGATAAAAATAAACAGGTTTCCACATCACCTCTGGCCTTACTCATTAGGTTGTGTCTTTGTGGCTGAACATTATCTTATATAAGTCAACAGGCTGGGATGTGACCCATTAATAACAAACAGGGTGTCTTGTCCTGCTGCCTTGTGTCCAGGAGGGACAACCTGTGAGTACTCAGGTGAGCTGCTGATCAAGGATTGAAACTCTGGCCAAATGCCTTTCTACTTGTCACACAACTGACACTGATCATCATTTATAAGTTTGCATTAATGGGAAAACATGTTCTAAAATCCCAACAACAACCTACAAGTGCATTTTTGGATTACAACTTGTCTAAAAGACCACCAATATTTGTAGATTTTTTATCAACATTCAAATTGTATATACTTTTTACTGATACTGTGTAATTCAGCTTTTTTGCTAATGTGAATAGTCTTTCCCTAATGAGTGTTCATCAATATACCTATTTCTCAGGTTGAGTAAATGGATTCAGAGGATTTTGCTGAAAAAAATGATAAGCTTGAGAAGTCTTTTTAAAAAAATTATACTACAAATCTCCAAATTTTAAAAAGGATGGAAACTTTTAGCTTTCAGTATCTGAGATGCTGTCCCCTGTTTACATGAAAACACTCACTTTACAACATTGTAATGCTGCTGAAAGAAGACAACGTTTTCTTAATGACTTGCTGTGAAATACTCTGCTCTCTTCATCATTCTTAGTAAAAGATAAAATAGAATAAAACACTATGCACTTCTTTAAAAGTGCATGAAACAAATTCAAAAGTGGTTCAAGGCTGAGAAGTAGATTGACATCATTAACCAGCTCATAACTATCAAACCCTGCTAAAATTCTGTGAAACTTCAGTCCAGAGCTTTTTTGTGCTAGGAGTTTTTTGATTACTGGTTCAATTTCATCAGCTGTTATTCGTCTGTTGAGGCTTTCTGCTTCTTCTTCATTCAGTTTTGAAAGATTATATTTTTCTAGAAATTTGTTCATTTCACCCAGATTTTCAAATTTCTTGGCATATAGTTGTTCATAGTAATTCCTTGCAATCCTTTGTATTTCTGTGATATCAGCTGTAATCTCTCTTGTCTGCTTTCTGATTGTGTTTATTTGGGTCCTCTCTCTTTCTTGAGGAGTCTACTTAAAGGCTTGTTGATTTTGTTTATCTTTTCAAAGAATCAGCTCCTGGATTTATTGATCCTTAGAATTATGCTTTCAGTCTCTAAGTCATTTAATTGTGTTCTGATTTTGGTTATTTCCTTCCTTCTACTTGCTCTAGGCTGTCTTTGTTGTTGTTCTTCCAGTTCTTGTAGGTGTAGGGTTAGGTTGTTTATTTGAAATGTTTCTATCTTTTTTAGGTAGGCCTGTATCACTATGAACTATTCTCTCAGGACTGCCTTCACAGTGTCCCATAAATTTTGGGTTGTTGTGAGTTAATTTTCATTTGTTTCCAGAAAGTTTTTGATTTCTTCCTTGTTCTTATTCTTATCCCATTGTTTAGTAGCATGCTATTCAATCTCCATGAGTTTGAGTGTTTTTGAGTTTTTTTCCTTGAGGTTGGTTTCTAGTTTCAGGTCCTTGTGGTCAGAGAAAATGCTTGATATGATTTCAATTTTTTTGAATTTGTTGAGGCTTGTTTTGTGTCCTATCACATGGTCTATCTTTGAAAATATTCCACATACATTTGAAAAGAATGTGTATTTTGCTTCTTAGGGATGAAAAGCTCTATATATATCAGTTAAGTCGATTTCATCTAGGACAGTGTACATTGCTGCAATATCTTTGTTGATATTTTGTTTGGATGATCTATGCATTTTTGACAGTGGGGTGTTAAAATTTCTTACTATAATTGTGTTGCTGTCAATATCTTTCTGGAAATGGTCTAAGATTTTCTTTATGTATTTGGGTGCTCCTATGTTGGGTGCATATATATTTACAATGTTTTGTCTTCTTAATGGATTCTGTTCTTGAGAGTAAAGTGACCTTTTGGGTCTCTTTTTATGTCTCTTTTTTTGAAGTCTATTTTGTCTGATCTGAGTATTGCTACCCCAGCTTTCTTCCCCTGTCTCTTTGCTTGTAACATTTTTTCCAAACCTTCACTATCAGTATCTGTAGTTCTTTTGTTCTGATGTGGGTCTCTTGTGGGCATGATATGTGTGGGTCAAGATTTCTTATTCATTCAGCTATTCTATGTCTTTTGATTGGGGCATTTAATCCATTTATGTTTAAGGTTATTATTGATAGGTACTTATTCATTGCCATTTTACTTCCTTTGTACCTATGTTACCCTCTCTCTTGCTCACTTGTTTATCCTCTTCTTAAAGCAGACCCTTTAACATGTCTTGCAGTGCTGGTTTGGAGGAGGTATATTCTTTGAGCCTTCTTTTGTCTGGGAAACTTCTTATTTGACCTTCCATTTTAATTGAGAGCCTTGGTGGATAAAGTAGTCTTGGTTGTAGGCCTTTGTTTTTCATTACTTGGAATATTCCTTGCCAATCCTTTCTCACTTCCATTGAGAAATCAGCTGTTAGTCTTATTAGGGATCCCTTGTATGTTATTTCCTGTTACTCCCTTGCTGCCTTTAAGATTCTCTCTTTGTTTTAGAATTTAGCCATTTTAATTATGATGTGACTTGAAGTGGGCCTCTTTGGGTTCCTCTTAATTGGGACTCTCTGTGTTTCCTGGATTTGTGTGACTTTCTCTCACTAAATTAGGGAAGTTTTCCATCATTATTTTTTCAAACAGATGTTCTATCCCTTGCTTTTCTTCTTCTCCTTCTGGTATCACTGTTATATGGATATTATTATGTTTCATGTTGTCTTGCAATTCCCCTAACACTTCTTTGTTCTTTCTGAGGTCTTTTCCCTTTTATTGTTGTTTCTGGGTGTTTTTTTCTACTATGTCCTCCAGCTTGCTGATTCAATCCTTGGCTTCATTTAGCCTGCTTTTGATTCCTTCTGCTGTGTTCTTCAGTTCAGAAATTTTATTCTTCATTCCTCTTGGCCCTTGCTGATAGTTTCTATTTCCTTTTTTCATGTTGATATAGTTTGCAATGAGTTTATTGTAGTTGTCCTGTATCTTGGTAATTCTCAGTGAGCTCATTTAGCTTCCTTATAACCATTGCTTTGATTCAATATCTGATAGTTGACTTGCCTCTATCTCATTTAGCATTCTTTCTGAGGCTTCCTCCTTTTCTTTCATTGGGGATTTGTTCTTTTTGTCTTCCCACTGTTTGAGAGACACTTCTCATTAGCCTCTGTTTTAAAAATTGATCTGTTCTGTTTACCTGAGTTTGTGGTGTGAACTTCTATGGTAGCAGACCTGTGAGTTTTAGTGGTCTCCTTGATCTTGCCGGTCTCCTGGACTTGCTGCTCTTGGGCTGTCATTTATGTTGGCTCTCTGGATGTATTGGGTTTTGATTGTTGTTGGGTCTTTGGTGGGTCCTTCCCTGCGGCTGGTTAACTGAGGGTCACTCCACCCACCACGTCATGTATGCTGTTGTGCAGGTGCTGACAGGTTGTATCAAAGCTGGTTCTTCTGTCTCTCTGAGGTTTTGAGGCTTCTCCCTTGCTATTGTTCAGTGGTTTTTTTTTTTTTTTTTTTTTTTTTTTTCTGGATAATTGCTCTACTGTTTAGTTATAATTCCAGTCTGGTCCTTGGTAGAGGTTAGTGTGGCTTCTACTCACTCACCACCATCTTCCTTTGTTATCTATTGGTGGTTCCTTTGTTGGTGGGTTCTCTCTTCCAGGAGGTATATTGGTGTTCACAGTTTCCACTTCCTCTTTTATGTGATCAGTTAGAGGGGGAAGGCAATATGGATTAAGACAGTGGGAGTGTATTCTATGGGATTTAAAGTACCAATCTGTAGAGAAGAGAGAGGAGATCCTTTGGATAAGTATAGTGTTAACTGTGATATTTCACCCAAGTAGCCCCTTTTTAGAAAGGGTGAAAAGAGATAAGACTCTTGTTATTGGGGGGAAGGATTGTGAGTTCAATCCAGAAAATAGTGAGGCTGTGGAAGGTCAGATTATGGGAAATAGTGAGAGTAAAGGATAGAAAATAGGCATAATGCGTGAGAGAATAGAGTTAAC
The DNA here is from genome assembly GCF_004126475.2 of Phyllostomus discolor. Lineage (NCBI taxonomy): Eukaryota > Metazoa > Chordata > Mammalia > Chiroptera > Phyllostomidae > Phyllostomus > Phyllostomus discolor. The sequence goes on from NC_040904.2 coordinate 118,917,302, forward strand.
CATAATAGTAATAAAGTTCCAGAAGACAGTGAAATGGGGTAAGATCTGAGAGTCGTGCTGTGTAGTGTTTCCAATGGTATGGAGGAACAATTGTTTACAATAATACTGCAACAACAATCATATGTCTAATCATAGGTCTAATAATAGGAAGTATTAGACCTAGGGTAGTGTGCTATAGGAACACAAGTGAAGTGAAAGAAGGAAAATTAAAAATACACTATGAAAAAGAGAACAGGAAAATCAAACAATGCAATTAAACAAATAAATCAGAGAATACTAAACAGAAAGAAGAGAAATAAAAAAATACTAAGATAAAAGAAGTAAAAATAATACAAAATAATAATAATACAAATAAACAATAACATGCAAGTTCTCTGGAACGGTAAAGTGAAATTTGTGTCAGTTTCTTAGTTGTTGGAATTAGCCTTGTGGTTTGTCTTTGAGTCTGACTCTGGTCCTTTCACAGCACCAGGTCTTATTGTGTCACTTGGGGAAACATTTAAAAAAAGAAAAGAAAGAAAGAAAAGCCTCCTGCTGACTTTAAACTGGCCAAAGGAGTTCTGCTTTTCTTCCTGGCTGCAGCAGGCTGAGGGGATTGGGGTTTGCTTTTCTCGCTTCCTATGGTTGTGCAAGGATGGGTGCCAGGGTGGGTACACCAGGGTACACTCTTCACAGTGCCCAGACTCCAGCCCAGTTCCTCCATTCACTATTGAGTCCCCAGTGCCCTCAATCCATCAGCTGTGCTGTCCTTTAGGTGTAACTCAAGGGCAACTCACATAACACCTTCTCGCTCTTTGCTGTCCTAGTGCTAGGCACTCTCAAAGTCTCTCCAGGGTAGTTCAGCTCCACCACTGAGTTAAGTCTTCCTGGGGACTGCTAACACCCTGGGCCCTGCTGCTCTTCTCTGTGGGATGCACCTCCTCCTTTCTCTTAGGAATCCGGTCTGGCCTCATGGGGTGGGGTTCACCGCCAAGGCTGTGGCAATGGGGGCAGGGTACATCCTTGGAGGTGGCAGGGGTGGGCATGCAATGTTGTGGTGGTGGGGCATGTGTGCGGCTGAGGACACCTCAGTGGGGCTGGGGGTGTTGCTGAGGTTGTGGCTGCCGGGGTGGGGTGTCTGCTGCATGAGAGTTCCCTAAACAGCCATCGAGAGCCTCTTTCTAAACAAAATCCCCCTGCTCAAGGCTACCACCCCCAGCAAGTGCCAGGCCTCTCACACAGCAAAACTTTCCAGCCAGAGCAGAGAGTATTCATGTCAAGCTCTGTCATAGCCCAAATTTTTTCCTTTTATAGGCATCTCTCAGCTCCCCAATTTCTCTGGTAATGACCCAGCTGACGTCCACAGTCTTCATGGATGAACACCACCCCTTTGTGTGTCCCACTTCATCTTTATTCCCCCCAGTGACTTCAAGCATCCAGGTCCATCCTGGATAGGTATTGCTCTATCCTCCCTGTTTGGCAGGGGAGGGAGCTGTTGATTTGACTCTCGTTCAATGATCCTGCATCAGGCACTGGCAGGCACCCGGTTGGGGGTTGTAGCAGCCCTATTCCCCATGCTAGTCCCAGGGACCTTACTGTCCCAAAACAATCTCCTTCCCATCTGTTTGTCAATGTCCTCTACAATTTTGGCCTCCAACCTTCATATATGCTGGGATACCGTTTGCTGTTCATTCTGTTCCTTAGAAGATCACCTAGGTGTTCCACCTGTGTGCAGGGAGAAGTGGGCTCCACTCCCACTTATATTGCTTCGACCTTCAGAATCTAAAGGTTTTTAAACAAAGATGGAACAAGGGTTTATTGAAAGCCTAGCACTGAGCTAGGATGAATGAAATATGGTGCCTACCCATAAGGAACTCACAACTCAGATGTGATTCAGCCCCTAAAGAAGTTCCCTTTAATGCCTATTTATGCCAGAAATGAAGGAGATAATCCTGAAAATGCTGAGCCACTACTTGGCATATAGTCCCTTGTTCTGTAAATGTCTGCTGTTATTGTCACTATTAGAAATGTAGCAAAAGGGACACCATGAACTACTTTGCTGCCCTTTTGGTTTGCTTTATCCTTTAGTCACATTTAGGTCAGTGCCTGCAAAGCAAAGTTAATTATTATAGAAATCCATAAGTGCTGCTGAGGTGTTGGTGACTGCATAGCACCTCTTCTACCCAGGGATAAAAATAAACAGCCATCTCCCCCCAAAACATCACTGCAATTTGCTATTCAGATTTTATGTTTCCCTGTCATCCAGGCAGCTCTGCAAGTATGTCCATCTAATCTGGTTTTCAGGACTCAGGTTGGATATTTCTGAGGTCCCCTCTCCCCATCTCTTGCCAGTATTAGCACTGGGTTTATTTTATTTTATTATTTTATTGTTGACATGAATACAGATGTCCCCATTTTTCCACTTGGCCCATATAACCCTAGCTCTCACTCCCCTTCTCTTAGGCCATCACCACACTGTTGTCTGTGTCTGTGGGTCATGCATATATGTTTTTTATTTTTTGGCTGATCTCTTCACATTCTTGCATCCAGCTTTCCCACCCTAGCCCCTCTGATAGCTGTCAAGAGCCATGTGTCCATGCCTCTGTTTCTATTTTGTTTGTCAGTTTACTTTGTTCATGAGATTCCACATATAAGTGAAGTCATATGATATTTGTCTTTTTCTGAATGGTTATTTCACTTAGCATAATAATCTCTAGGTTCATTCATCTAGTTACAAAAAGTAAGGTTTCATTTTTTATGGCTCAGTAGTATTCCACTGTGTAAATGTACCACAGCTTTTGCATCCACTCATCTATTGGTTGGCACTTGGGCTGTATCTAGATCTTGGATATCATAAATACAATTGCAATAAACATATGGGTACATATATTCTTTTGAATTGGTGTTTCCACATCAAATTTAAAAGATTCTGCACAGCTAAAGAAATCATCAACAAAATAAAAAGGGAGCCAAGTCTATGAGAAAACAGATTTGCCATTGATATATCTGATAAGGGGTTAATTTCCAAAATACATAAATAACTTATACAACTCACCACCAGAAAGACAAATAATTCAATTAAAAAATGGGCAAAGGACCTGATTAAACACTTCTTCAAAGAAGACATATGGATGATCAATAGTAGAAAAAATGCTTAATGTTACTAATCATCAGGGAAATGCAAATGAAAACCACAATGAGATAGCACCTCACACCTGTCAGAATGGGTACCATCAATAAATCAACAAATAAGTGCTGGCAGGATGTGGAGAAAGGGGAACCCTAGTGCACTGTTTTTGGGAATGCAGACTGATACAGACACTGTGGGAAATGATATGGAATTCCCTCAAAACTTGAAAAGTGGATCTACCTTTTGACCAGTGATTCTACTTCTGGGAACATACACTAAGAAAACAAAAGAACACTAGAACAGCAGAGGTGCCTGACACCTCCAGTTCCCTTTCTCTGGCTATGTGTTCTAGGATGGTGGTCTTGCATCAATGAGAAGTGAGCCTTTACTGTGTTAAACCACTGAGATTTGGGGATTTGCTTTGTTGGAAGTTAGTATTAATTTCCCAGACTAATTTTCCAACAAAAACTAAGAACACCTTTACATCAAGATATCTAGAGTTTTGGATGATGACTTTCTGCTTAGAGAAGGTAGATGTAAATTTGTGTGTGTGTGTGTGTGTGTGTGTGTGTGTTTACAGGGAGGGCAAGATATTTTTTCCATTGTGAAATCAATGTCAAAGTTAGAGAAATCCACCATTTGTGAATTAATGTATTTGTAAAATGCTAAAAAGGTGAGGCATAGTCTGAAAGTGTGGGTTTGGATCAAGTTTAAATGGTAGTGATTCCACGAGTGTTGTTTAGTCACTTCATTACTCACAGAGTATTTCACATTTAAATAAAAATATTATATGTGCAGTTTATGCTCGTGAATCTACAAAATGTTGGGTGTTGCGTACTATGCTAATAGATTTTATTTGAGCAAATCTTGGTTTTGATGGTTTCAGTTCTGTGTAGGGAAACAAGATAGGAAAAGGCAATAGTTGAGATATCTGAATATACTGTGTTTGTTCTTAGCTCCTTTCCACCCATCCTACCCAGATGTCTATTATTACCACAGGGAGACAGAAGTGTTTCATGGAGGAAGTAAAAGGAATTCCTCACTCAACATGTTATCAGAACAGCTCTATATTTGAACTTTATAAAAATTAAGTTTATTGGGGTGACATTGTTTAGTAACATTTTGTAAGTTTAAAGGGTATATTTCTATACTACATTACCTGCATGTTGCATTGTGTCTTCACAAGCCAGAGTCTAGTCTCCTCTGTCACATCTGACCTGCTTTACCCTCTCCCCATCCCCTTTTCCCTCTGGTAACCACCATACTGTTGTCTGTATCTGAGTGTGTTTGTTTGTTTGTTTGTTCATTGTTGCTTTTAGTTTTATATTCCACACATGAGTGAAATTACATGGTTCCTTCATTTTCCACTTGACTTATTTCACTTTGCATGATACTCTCAAGATTCATCCATGTTGTTGCAAATAAAAGTATTTTACCTTTTCTTATGGCTGAGTAATGTTTTATTGTGTATATGTACCACATCTTTTTTATCCAACCATCCATTGAAGGGCACTTACATTACTTTCATGTCTTGGCTACTGTGAATAAGGCTCCAGTGAACATAGAGGCACATATACCTTTACAAATAAATGTTTTCAAACTTTAGGTAGATTTCCAGAAGAGGGGTTGTTGGGTCATGTGCTAACTTCCTTCTTAATTTTTGAGGAATCTCCATACTGTTTTTCAGTAGAAGACTTGAGGTTATAGATACTGCAGTAACAGGACATTGAAGCATGCTGACGAGACCCAACCAAGTGCTACACAGTCAGGTAACAGTGTATGCCACACAACATAAAATATGTGAAATCACAGCCTGGGCTCAGGTGGGCATCCTGCATCTTCCCAGCTTCTTCAAAAAAATTAGTATGCAAAGATGTGTTAATGCAGCATTAAGGAATTTAACAGGTGGATAATTTAAAATATTCACATCATATCAAACACATAGAGGGAATATTATGGACTAAAAACACAGACATTTTATGTGAATGTTGAAATTAAAAGTGACTTCAGTGACTTCTTTTTGCTTGTTCTCAGTCCACTTAAAGCTCTGTGCTAAGACCTTTAGGTCTGTCCACTCCTATTCTTTGTTGTTGGGGGACTTTGATGGCAGCCTGTAAGAACCTCTGAGTGTGTGGAGGGTCTCAGATAGCCCCATACCTATTTTTATCTGGATTATTTTGTCTCTGTCCTACATACCATTTTATGAAGAGAAACTTGATATTTAAAATATCCCACAGATTTACTTGTAAGAGCTCTTCAAATACCTATTCCATATTTAAAAGTAAAGTAGTTTTCACAGATGTTATAAAGTAATCATTGCAATTGGTCCAGTATGTCCAAAGTCTGAAGAAAAGGTCATTATCTTTGAAATGAAGATGCTCTGCATATGTGAATAGACTTCAGCCTGTGGAGGTCTGTTTTTGGGAGTGGGTTTTCTGCAAGTATCTTTGGGATGTTCAGGGTTTGAGGTTTGAGCTAATGGGGACCACTGGTGTGCAGGCTGCTTTTCTGGGAAGCTCTTTTGCTCAATTTGAGGAGCCAGAGTCTTTGCTAAAGGTCTTAGCTGTATTCTCTGTGGTCCACTGCCAGGCCTCTGGGGGTCCCAGTGGCAGCAGCTTCCTAGCACACAGGGGTGGGAGGTGAGGGAGAAGATGGGGTGCCTCCTGATTCATTTTGGGGCCTCAAGGCAGGCCCTCAAGCTGTTGAACATTGGACTAATAACACCTTAAAAGATTTTTATTTATATATATGTTTTTTAAAAAGATTTTATTTATTTATTTTTAGAAAGAGGGAAAGGGAGGGAGAAAGATAGGGAGAGAAATGTGGATGTGTGTGAGAGATACATCCATCGGTTGCCTCTTGTTTGCCCCCAACTGGGGACCTGGCCTGCAACCCAGGCTTGTGCCCTGACAGGGAATGGAACCGGTAACCTTTTTGTTCCCATGCCAGTGCTCAATCCACTGAGCCACACCCGCTAGGGCAACACCTTATACTTATGTAACAATTAACAATTTACAAAGTACTTTAAAATTAGACAAGAATAGTAAGGGTTTTTTAATATTAACAGTATTAAGACTATCAAGGACATACACAGTCTCCGGTTGGAAATGAAGGCAGCGAGGCCCAGAGGAGGTGGGTGGCTTGCCAACACTTACACAGCAGCATAAGTGCAGCTGGAACTGGAGTTGAGATCTCTCAAGTCCAGCAGGCCATCTTTCCACTGCCACATGCGACCCGCTGCAGTCACATATGTGGCATGGTCACCAGAGAGGCCACCTGCACAGCTAGTTGCCGTGCTGGCAGCACTGGCCCTTCTAACACCCTTCCAACAAATCTTTGGGGAGGAAAGTCAGATCATTTATGGCAGTGGTCATCAGGCTTTTTGGCACCAGGGACCAGTTTTGTGGAAGACAATTTTTCCACACATGGGGGGATGGATGGTTTCAAGATAATTCAAGCACATTTCATTCAAGCTCACCTCCTGCTGTACGGACTGGTTCCTAACAGGCCAGGACTGGTACTGGTCCATGGCCTGGAGGTTGGGGGCCCCTGATTTAGGGCATCTCTAAACTACAAAAGAAAGCAAGTTTTAGAAAAGTGAGTACCTTGTTAAAAGGTGGAGTGCAGTTGCCCCAATCTTGAGGTCTTTTCCCTGCATGGACCTCATTGCTCTTAGTGCAGCTGTGGTCATGGCTGCCCATAGCCCACTGACCACCTTCAGGACAGTTGGAGCACTTCACCCAAAGAAAGGCAATATAATCACTGATGCCTGGGTGAGGATTAAAAAAAACAATTACTGAGATATGTTACTTGTAGAAAAAGAGAGTAGTTAGCTTGCATTGTGGGGGTGAGGACAGTGGATTTTACAACAGGTTTTGCAGAAGGAAAGAACAGATTTTGTCAGTTGTCACCTTTGGTCCACTCTCTTGCCATCTGCTGACTCAAGAAAATTTTGTCTAAAAATGAGAATTAATGTAATGTAATGTAATGATTCCATTACTTCTGTGCTTTTCAGATGAAATGTGATCATTCGGCTTCACATTCCTTCTCCTCACCTGCTCTGAAAAACAAATCAAATTCTTTGAAGGAAAATTCAGTCCAGATCAGAACACACACAGAACTGGCCTCTACCCATCCTCTGAAAGTGTCATCCCTCCTCTGAGCCATAAATACTTGTAGCTGGTTTGTTTACTTTGAATGGTTTATTCTATTGAGGTCTAATTTCAGGTGCTCCCTGAGACCCAGATGTCTGAGGATGCAACCACGCAGAGTAAACAGTTTCTTATACTAACTTCCTGCAGGATTTATTTTAGCCTTTGCTGGAAACTCTGCTAGTGAAGTGTCCTAACTTTTAATCAGCTGGATGTTCAGCCATCTCCATATTTGTTAACCTACCTGCCCAGACAAATTTGTACTCTGGGCAAACCTGGAGGCTCACCCCTGTTTCCATCCGGGACGTCCTCTCACTCTGACCTCCTGAGCTCAAAAATTAAATGTCATGCAGATAGCTGTGTGCCACTATTCCCAGCACTTTTTAAAAATAGCTCTCTGTCCAAGTTTTTTAAAAGCTTCTTTTATTGTGTATTATGTATGTATATTATGTATACAAAATTGATACTGTAGCTTCATAAATATCTAGTTACAGGATTTTGAAATAAAGGAGACTAATTAATATATTTCCTTTTGCAGTTGAGCCCGGGGAAATAATATAACATGTGTGAGGACCTTAGACCAGTGGTTCCTGGAGCAAAGGGGTCCTGGTATGACTCAGAGCCATCTCTAGCTATAGCCTAGCTTCGTGCACAGAACCCATGGCCTCCAGTTCTCCTTTCTTCAAGGACAATGCAAATTCCTCCCTCTGTGATGGTGGCTCAAATCTTTCCCTATTTCTCTTATTTCTACATGTACAGTCCATGAGTTTACATCAACCAAAGAATCAAAGAATGATGGCTACTTCTTGTGTTGACAGTGGCACTTGCCTTCTCCTTCCAAATGATCTGGTGAGTCAGGCAGGGATGGCACATGTAACAAACATGGTGATTGATTCATGCACTGATTGACATGCATACCTTGACCACAGACCCCACTTTAAATGCACAGATCATGTTGTGTAATGCTGGTGCTGGTGGGTATGATATACTGTATGATTTTGTAGGCGATCCTAGTCTGCCTTCTGATTTTAACATTCCCTCACTGGGCACATCCTGCTTATCCCTCCACATTCAGCTCCATTGCTCTTCCATCTCATTCAACCATAACAAATGTCCTAGATCCACTTTCTAGTTGTACCCACCGAGCCTGTCATGTGCACTTTCCCTTTGCTCCCTCTGTCTTAACATGCTCTTCCCACTTATTTGTCCTTTAGTTCCGCTCAGTGCCAATGCTGCAGTAGGTCAAGGCATTAGCTATTCTATCAGTGCGCACATTTGCTCACAGGACAGACCTCTCCTGTGAGTCTGGAACTCACCTCCATGTGCCATGGTAATTGGTGTGGATGTCTTTCTCCTCTACCAAGCCTGGGCACTCTAGGACAACCAGGAACTATCTTGTAAACTTTGCATCCATCCTGTCTAAGACCCTCACAAGGCTCTGAGCTGTGGTGCCTGGAAACTGTTATTTACTGAATAGCTAATTTAACTCATACTGTTGGACATGCTGGCAGGAAGAAAATCCACAGAAGAGATATAATAAGAGTTGCTGATGGGCCATGGCTCATTCTGAGCCCATACCACATGAGGTTTATAAGAAGGTTCCTAAAATTAGAAGACTCAGGCCGTGTCCTTTCTATGTACTGGGAAAAACTTGGTCTTTCCCAGATGTGGATTTTCCATGACTCTAATGAGACATAAAGTTAGCTATCCTTTGCTTAATTTTGGATTTAGGAGAGCTCATAAAAGTGTAGAACGTTTGGCCACACAGGTGGGCTTCACTCTTGGATCTGCCTCTTAGAAAGGACCATGGCATCACTCTCCAGAGCTGCAGGAAGGGCTGGACCACATGAGTTAGGTAAAATGGGGGTCTTTCTGAGGACTGGCCCATTCTTCAGTGGATGAGATAGTTGGATCTTCTGGTCCATTAGGCCCTCTTTTACAGTTAAACCAAGGAATGTTTTAGGAGGAAATGTAATATTACCCCTCAATGACATTTGCCTCAAAAGTTGTGAAGGTACCTGCAAGGTACCTCTAATTAAATAACAAAACAGAACATATTTTAATTATGTTTTATACTTTTTGAACTTCTTTTGTATCCTTCCAAGAAATTTAGTCCTTCCACATGTCTTGGAATGTAGGTGGAGGTAAGAGTCACATCTACTAGTAGATGAGGAGGCTGAGTCCAGGGTCAGTAACCTATGTCAAGTCCCAGGACAAACAGTGTGAGAGCTGAGGCAGAACTGGAGTCTCCTGCTTAATCTATACTTTTTTTCCTTCATAAATGTCATAGAGGAAACACATCATAAACTGTGTATGGAGGAGAGAAGGAACTTACTTTTACTCCAGAATGTTCCATCATAATGAGCATGGGAACTGATCTTCCAGGGTTGGGACTGTTATCAGATAGAAAGAGGTTAAGACAGGGAAGAATGTGTGTGTGTGTCCATGTGTATGTATGTGGTGAATGCGTGTGTTTTGTGGTATGTAGTGTTGTGCGCATGTGGTATGTTATTTGTGGTATGTGTAGTGTGTGTGGTTTGGTGTATACTCAAGTGTGTTTTGGTGTGTAACTATGTGGGGTGTGCATGCGTGGCATTTATGGCATGTACATATATGGTATGATGTGTATTCATCTATGTGTACAGATGTTGGGGAGTATGTATATGTGTCTGTGTGTGGTATGCATATGTGTACAGGCATTGGAGAGTATGTCCATGTGGTATGTGCATGTGTCTGTGTGTCTGTCAGTTGTATGTGGTGTGTGTCTGTGTGGTGTGAGAGTGCAGGTCAGGTATGTGTGCCCCCTGGAAGATGTGTGGAGGCAAGAAGTTTGCAGACCAGCTCACATCACATTCACAAATGAAAACAGGGGGGGAGGAGGAACCATAGGGCTTTAATGGTGATAGTGATTTGATTTTTCAACACATTTGGTGGATTATATGAATTTAGGATTTGAAAGAGGCAGCTGGAGCTCAGCTAGTTGTAGTATTTAACATCTTTTTAATACTTTACTTCCTCATTTAGTGCCCTCTCCTCAAAGAAACTAAAACCTTCCCCCAACTTCATGTCAAGTCTATGTGTGACACACAGGTGGTAAGAAGCCATCCTCCTCAGTGGTCCCAGGTCACTTAATCTTAGACTCATTAGAAGTTCATGCCTGTATTTTTGTAGTGAATTTAAAATCCTTTGGAAACATTTCCTGGAGAATCTTCACAATCTACCCAAGAAGCAATTAATATACTCAGTAGCTATAAATTTTCCCATAGAACAACTGGAGGTATTATGGGGCTTAACTTCCCAGGTGGCAGGTGAGGCATTAGAGGGAACTGGGGCTCACAGATCCCAGCAACTTTCTTCCTGTGGTCATTTGACTTTCAGCTATCACCCTACAGTCACTTGTAGCTATTATTTTGCAACTCACTTCTGTTGTTTATCAACAACTTCTGTTGTTGTAAATCAACTGTTGTTTAAAAAAAGGTTATGAAATCCCAAAAGACATTTTGTGAATCAAGCAAGTTATGAATGTATTTGAAGTGAACAAGAGTGAGAGTTGCAGGTGAGATTTCTTATCACTGTGCCTTGTGTATGGCCATCAGCCCGATTTATTCTTTAACTACAGTGTCTGGTTTAACATAGAACAGCACAGAACACACATTTTTATAAATAGACACACATCTTTGAATTCTGACACCAGAAAGACCTTGGCCCTGGGAGATGGGTTTCAGGCCAGCTAGGGTCTGAGATGCAGGCGATGTGGGAGCCTATGGTCTTGCTGTTCTGTGTTGAAGGAAGGCGAGGAGATACCATTTTTAGGTCCAAGTGTGGGTAGGGGTGGGGCTGAAGGCCTGGAGCCACAGAAGGTGTGTGTGGAGACAGCGGTTGAATTCCATGGATTAGTGAGATGAAAAAGGGAGAAAGATAAGAGGTGGGGGATTAACAGAAAAGAAGTGTCAACTTTGCAAGAGGAGCCTGGGTTTTATGGAATGTGTTCTGTGTAAAAAATAACTACATTTTGATGTCTCTTCCAGGCTTTTCACAGGGAGACAGCTGCAGAGGGAGAGAAAAATGCAGAGCCCTCTGCAGCACGAGTGGTTCCAGAAGATGTGTGGCCATGGGAAGGCTTGGAGTGATATGCACACTGTCTTTTCCTTCAGATCAACATAACTCGAAAACCTGGCAGATCACCCATTGGGTGCTGCCTTCCTTGTGGCACTTTGTGGGAGGTAGTAATGTTTGGGGACATATTAGTACATATCTACTTAAACAAACAAACAAACAAACAAACAAACAAACAAACAAACTTGAGTTGGAAGATACAGCCTCATCTTTTAAACATGTAGTTAGTCTGTGTAGTCATGTGTTTTGAAATTCAAGTAGGACTAAGTGTAGGTGTGTGAGCACTCATATACATACATGTGCACACAGATATGAGCACACACACACATTTTGGAGATGGTTTAGAAAACATGAATGTTCAGCTTTGTCCTTGGGGACTGTGAAAGTACTTACCAGGAGGCAATGCGTGTTTGGAAACAAAAGGACTGTCCCTTTGAGGCCTGCATGTGAGAAGATGTACTTGTTAGCCACAGAAAGCTTTGTTTCTATGCAGTTAATCTCAGGAGATTCTGTCCACATTTTATTCAAATTTCCACTTTGCGGAGATTAGCTTTTGCTATTTTGACAGGTGGAAACGCCAAAAGCATGATTCTGTTAAAATAATGACTTGTTTGTGTGAGGAGAGAGGGATTTTAGCATATATCAATTACTCCTGATGTCTATTTCAATAGTTTTTTATTTGTAGAATATTGGCACATTTTTATCTGTGGGGCCTCTCTATTATTTTTGGAGGAAAGAGATTCATAAAAAAATGAATGATGGGCACAGCCATGAACAGACAATTCTAAGTTAAATATTCTCTTCTTGATCTTGCCATCTTATTTTTTAAAAAGTGAAATTAGCATGAGTTCATTTAATATCCTACAAGGTCTGAGCCAGAAATAATTCCATAATCCTAAAGGATCACTCTTATTTTAGCCTTCAAACAGCTCTTTAAATACACATGCCTTTATCTAGCCTTTTATTTTCTTTCATGTTTCTCTAGGCATTTGACTTTTGGTCTATTTCATTCACTCCCCTTTTCTAATCTCTTCAGGGATGTCCTTTTAGGGTTGATGGTCAAACAACATTCACATTTTTATTTTGGGCACTCATGGCTCTGTCTTCCTCATTTTGTTCTGGACGAAGGGGACTGAATAGAAGTGAGTGTGTCTTCTATCCAAAATGTAAAATTCAGTTTTTCAAAACACTGTATGGAGACCATCCACACAATGTGGGGAAGACAGTTAGGGATGCGGAATGATCTGCATGCCATGGTTCTCACTCTTATTATGATGTACTGTCTCTGCTGGGTCATCCCCCTTACGCATCCAGCAGGGAAATATGAGTTTTGATGCACATTATAAAAGAAGACTCACTTAGGTACTCTGAGCTTAAAATGTCAAGAAAACCATTTTTCTGACATCCCTTTCCTATTTCCTGTTTCTAGGGGTATAATTAGATTTATTTAGGACTTCAGAGGCTGGTATAGCTTTAGTATGGTTACAACTAGGGTGGGCTTCCAGTCCACCCTTCAGTCAGAGCTGTAAAATTGCAAACGGCAATTGTGAGTACAGGTCTTTTACCTCCTTCTTTAAATTTATTCTTAGATACTTTATTTTTATTATTGCTATATTGAATGGGATTTTATCCTGATTTCTGTTTCTAATATTTCATTGTTGTTGTACAAAAATGCCTTTGATTTCTGAATATTGACTTTGTAACCCACTGTTTTGCCAGATTCACTTATTAGGTCGAGTAGGTTTTTGGTGGAGTCTATAGAGTTGTCTATGTACACCATCATGTCATCTGCAAACAGCGATAGTTTTCCTTCCTCCTTTCCAATTTGGATACCATTTATTTCTTCTTTTTGTCTGATTGCTGTGGCTAGGACTTCCAATACTATGTTGAATAGAAGTGGTGAAAGTGGACATCCTTGTCTTGTTCTTGATGTTAATGGGAAAGATTTTAGTTTTTGCCTATTGAGTATGATGTTGGCAGTAGGTGTTCTATATATGGCCTTTATTAGGTTGAGGTATGCTTCCTCTACTCCCACTTTGCTAAGTGTTTTTATCATAAATGGGTGCTGTACCTTATCAAATGCTTTTTCTGCATCTATTGATGTGATCATGTGATTTTTGTCTTTCCTTTTTTTATGTGATGTATGATGTTTATTGATTTGAGAATATTGTACCATCCTTGTATCCCTAAGATGAATTTCACTTGATCATGATGTATGATCTTTTTAATGTTTTGCTGGATGTGGTTTGCCAATATTTGTTGAGGATTTTAGTGTCTATGCTCCTCAGTGATATTGGCCTGTAGTTTTCTTTCTTTGTTGTGCCTTTGTCTGGTTTTGGGATTAGGATGATGCTGGCTCATAAAAACAGTCTGGAGTTCTCTTCCTTCTTAGATTTTTTTGTAATTGTCTGAGGAGGATGGGGTAATATCTTCCTTAAATGCTGTGTAAAATTATCCCATGAAACTGTCCAGTCCAGGGCTTTTGTGTGATGGGAGTTTTTTGATTACTGCTTCAAGTTCTCTAGCTGTTATTAGTCTATTCAGGCTTTCTGTGTCTCATTCAGTTTGGAAGATTATCTTTTCCTAGAAATTTGTTCATTCCACCTAGGTTTTCACATTTCTTGGTATATACTTCGTTGTAGTAATTTCTTATACTCCTTAGTATTTCTGTGGTCTCAGTCATAATTTCTCCTCTTTCATTTCTGAATTTATTTATTTGAGTCATGTCCCTTATTTTCTTGAGAAATTAGTTAAAGACTTCTTGATATTGTTTATCTTTTCAAAGATCCAGCTCTTGGATTTATTGATTATTTTCATTGTTCTTTTAGTCTCCATGTTGTTTAATTCAGCTCTGATATTGATTATTTCTTTCCTTTTACTGGCTCTGGCTTTCTTTTTTTGTTGTTCCTCCAGTTTTTGTAGATGTGGCATTAGGTTGTTCATTGGAAGTGTTTCTGTCTTTTTTTTAGGTAGCTCTGCATCACTTGGAACTTCCTTTTCAGGACTACCATCACTGTGTCCCATTAGTTTTGGACAGTTGTGTGCTCATTTTCATTTGTGTCCAGAAACTTTTTGATTTCTTCCTTGATCTCATTCCTAACCCATTCATTGTTTAAGAACATGCTATTTAATCTCCATGAGCTTGAGTGTTTTTGAATTTTTTCCTTGAGGTTGGTTTTTTGTGTCAAGCCATTGTGGTCTAAGAAATTGTTTGACATGATTTCAATTTATTTGAATTTTTTGAGGCTTGTTTTGTGCCCTATCATGTGGTCTATCTTTGAAAATGTTCTATGTGCATTTGAAAAGAATGCATATTTACTTCTTTGGGATGAAAGATTCTGTATGTATAGGTAAGTCCATTGGATCTAATGTGTCATTCAATTACACAGTATCCTTGTTGATATTTTGTTTGGAAGAGCTATCCATTTTTGAGAGTAGGGTTTTAAATCCACTAGTATAAGTGTGTTGCTGTCTATATCTTTTTTGAAGTCCTCCAAGATTTTCCTGATATAGTTGGGTGCTGCTATGTTGCGTGCATATATGTTTATATTGTTTAATATGTTTTCTTGATAGATTCTTCCCTTGAGTATTATGAAGTGTTCTTCTGTGTTTCTTTTTATGGCCTTTGATTTGAAATCTATTTTTTGTTTATATAAATATTACTACCCTAGCTTTTTTTACCTGTCTGTTTTGTTGGAATGTTTTTCTCTAACCCTTCAGTTTCAGTCTGTGTAGGTCTTTCATTCTGAGGTGATTCTCTTGTAGGCAGTTTATGTGTGGGTCATGTTTTATCCATTCAGGTACCCTATGTCTTTTGATTGGAGCATTTAATTTTAACATTTGTGGTTATTATTAATAGGTACTTATTCTTATCCATTTTACTCACTTTGTACTTGTGTTCCTCTCTCTCTGACTGTTTTTCTTCTTCTTTTTAAAACAGCCTCTTTAGTCCATCTTGCAGTGCTGGTTTGGTGGAGGCGTATTCCTTTAGCCTTCTTTTGTCTGGATTTCACCTTCCATTTTAATTGAGAGCCTTCCTGTGTAGAGTAGTGTTGGCTGCATGCATTTGTTTTTATTACTTGGAATATTTCTTTCCATTCATTTCTGGCTTGTAATGTTTCTATTGAAAAGTCAGCTGCTAGCCTTATGGAAGCTCCTTTGTATGGTTCTTCCTGTTTCATCCTTGGTGCCTTTAAGATGCTCTCTTTGTTTTTAAATTTTGCCATTTTAATTATGATGTGTCTTGCAGTGGACATCTTTGGGTTCCTCTTGTTTGAGACCCTCTTTGCTTCCTGGACTTGTGTGGCTTTTTCACTCATCAAGTTAGGGAAGTTTTTCATCATTACTTTTTCAAACATGTTTTCTATTCCTTGCTCCTCTTCTTCTTCTGGTATATGGATATTATTACGTTTCATGTTGTCCTTCAGTTCCCCTAACACTTCTTTGTTCTTTCTGAAACTTTTCCCTTTTATTGTTGTTTCTGGATGTTTTTTTCTACCTTTCCTCCAGCTCACTGATTCAGTCCTTTGATTCATCAAGCCTCCTTTTCATCCCCTCTACTGTGTTCTTTAATTAAAAAATCATATTCTTCATTTCCTCTTGGCCCTTTGTTGATTGTTTCTATGTCCTGTTTTTATTCTGATATAGTTTGTAGTAAGTTTCTTGTAGTTTCCCTGTAGTTTTTGGTAATTTGCATTGAGCTACTTGAACTTCTTTATAACCACTGCTTTGAACTCAATATCTGATAGTTGACTTGCCTCTATTTCATTTAGCATTATTCTGCGGATTTCTCATTTCCTTTGGATTAGGGGTTGTTCCTTTGTCTTCCCATTATTTGCGAGACTCTACTTGTTTGCTTCTGTCTCTTAAATTGATCTGCTTTGACTTTCTGACTTTGTGTTGTGAATTTCTATGGTAGGAGGCCTGTGAGATTCAGTGGTCCAGTCCCCTTGATTACCTGGACTTGATACTTTTTGGAAGCCCTTAATGCTTTTTATGCTGGTTCTGTGGAGGTAATTGGGTTTGGTGGTTGTTGGGTCTTTCTTTGGTGGGTCCTTCCCTCCAGCAGGTTGTCTCAGGGTTACCCTGCCCACCACATCTTCATGCCGTTGTGCAGATGCTGCCAGAGCAAAACCACTAACTCCAGGACACAACCAGAACTGCAAATATAACCCCCCAAACTCTACTATCAACAGCAATAATCAGTATTAATAAGGTTATAAAGGGATTAAGACTATTATAGGAAAGGAGAGTGGATATGATATGTCCTACTGAATGAAAAAATGATTTTTGAG
This sequence comes from Phyllostomus discolor, assembly GCF_004126475.2. Lineage (NCBI taxonomy): Eukaryota > Metazoa > Chordata > Mammalia > Chiroptera > Phyllostomidae > Phyllostomus > Phyllostomus discolor. The sequence continues at coordinate 118,933,972 of NC_040904.2, forward strand.
AGGGTAGAGGGAGGAGCACTAATAAGAATTGGGAATTGGGACAATGGAAAGAGAGAATATAAAATTTACCTCATGAATAAAAGAGGGAATAAAGAATGTGGAATGGAGTATGAGAAGGGAAGTGTATAATATGTCTAAACAGAAATTAAAATAATGTAAAGTAAAAAAAGTGAGAGAAAGAAAAAAAGGCAAAATAGTAAATAATTAATAAAAATATAGGAACCAATTTGGAGAGAATGATCCATCCCAGTACTATCTACAACAAACGAGCTAAAATTAACTTAGGTGATATGGGAATAAGAGGGAAAAAGAAGCAAAGATAAGTCTAAGAGATGTTTAGAGGAATGGAGAGGGATTTTGAAATGATAGAGGCAGAGGGAATACTAAGAGTGAGGAACAAAATCCAGGCTAAGAGAGGGAAAAATAACATTTGTGCTTTAAGGAAAAAAAAAGAAAAAAGGAGAATAAAGAAAAATAAAGGGGCAGGATGAAAGATAAATAGAAGAAAGGCAAAAAAGAAAAAAATCGGCTAAGACAGCAAAATTAAAATTTTAGACAAAAATAAAAAAAGTAGGAGAGGGGACCAGTAAAATTTTAAATTTGAAATATAGAATTAGTGAAGCTCTAGAGATAAAATTGAATAAGCAATGCAACAACAACCATCCTACCCACAACCAATTAGCATATATTGTTAAATGTGAAGAGAGAATGTGGGTATTTTAAGAGCAGGGGAAAAGGATGTGAGATGACCATTGCCAAGAAAATTGGTTTTATGTGTCTGGACATGGGAGAAATAGTAAGAGTGCAGAATGGAAACAAGTTGTAGCAAGAGAGAAAAATAAAATTTGAAATGAAAATCATTCAAGGAAAGAAGAAGGTAAAATGGGGTAAGAAAAGGGAGTGTCAAAATATGTGAATTGATTTTACACTGTAGTGTAAAATCTAGTGACTTAATATATACAAACTTGCTGGACATGAAAAGAATGTTAAAAACTATCACAAATCATGAAGACCACAGTGGCTTTAGTTTTGGTAGCCTCTTGTATTTAACCTCCCCCTTTTTTTCTTTATGTATCTGCTTCTGGTGATATCAGACGTTGACCTATCTGAGTTTAGGTAGCCTGTTCGATACTGCCAGGAATTTGCTGACCCTGGATGTCTCCTTCAATTGTTCATCTGGTCACTGGGCACTCAGCAGTCTGGTTTTAGCACTGTAGGATGAGGCTGAATCCCTCCTGGAGTGGGGGCTATTGTTTCCCCTTAGGTTGCTGCTGCTCAGAGGGGAGTGGTCTGCCTGAGCAGGATGGTTGCTTCATAAGGGGGTTGGCTTAGCACCAGGATCCTGGTGACCACTCTCTCAGTTCTCTCCCCAAGGCTTCAGTCCCAGTTTCTCCTTAAGTCTCTCTAGTCCACTCTGCCCCCAACTTTGCCAGGAATCTGCTTCAGTTGTTAATCTGGTCACTCTGTACTCAGCAGTCAGGATTAAGCATTACAGAGCCAGGGCAGAGACCTTTCTGGGGTCAGAGCTATGGTTTCCCCTCAGGCTACTGCCCCTCAGATATAGAAGCAACCCAAGGGCCCAAAAGTAAATGAGTGGATAAAAAGTGTGATATGCCTACACAACAGAATGCTACACGGCTGTATAAAAGAAGGAAACCTTACCTTTTTCCAACAGTGTGGATGGACTGGAGATTATTATGATAAGTGAGGGGAGTGGTCTGCCTGAGCACAATGGCTGCTGCCATCTGTGGGATGTCTCAGCCTCGGGATCCCAGTGGTGTCTACTCTTTCTGCCTTCTCCCCAAAGTTTCCATCCCCAGTCTTTCCTCAGGCATCACTAGCCCACTCTGCCCCCACCTTTGCCAGAGTCCAGGGAAAGTGGCTGCAAATGAAGATTTGTGTGTTGGCCCTTTAAACCGCTCTCTGTCTTTGATGGAGAGCAACCCTGCCACTTTTCATTGCTGGTTGTTGTCTGTGTACTTTTTGGTCTTTGGTGCTCTAGGCTGGGAATCCTAGCTTAGGGTTTAGACCTCATTCTTCTCAGGGGAATCCAACCAGCTACCTAATTATCCCTCTGGTGCTGCCACCTGTGGGCACCCAGGCAGCCCCCTGGAGTCTTTACCATACTCCTTACCAGACAGGTTGTGCCAAAGTGGCTCTTCTGTCTGTCTGAAGTTATAGAGCTTCTCTCTGGCTATTGCTCAGTTGTTTGTTCTTGGTGGTTTCCACACAATTGAGTTGTAGTTCCAGATTGGCTCTGGGAGGAGGTCAGTGTGACTTCCATTCACTCCTCTGCCATCCTCCCTCTCCATCAGAAATCCTAATATGTTGAATACTTAAAAATTTTTGCAATTTCTTTGCCAGTTTCTCAGGTAACACATCAATTTTTATTTGTTGCTTATAGAACCTGGTAGACAAATGCATTTTATTATCTATTATCTATCTATCTATCATCTATCTATCTATCTATCTATCTATCATCATCATCTATCTATTATCTATCTATCATCTATGTATGTATGTATGTATCTATTTATCTATCTATTTATGTATTTGTGCATTTATTTATTGGGGTGACTTTGGTTCACAAAACCATACAGGTTTCAAGTGTGCAAGTAAATAAAACTTCATCTGCTCACTGCATCTAGTGGCCTTCTCCCCAAGCAAAGTCTTTTTTTATCCCCATTTCTTCCCACCATTTGCCCACCTCCACCTACCACCCACCCCATTTCCTTTTGGCTGTCACTCACTGTTGACTTTGTCTATACTATATGTATATGTTTTCTGGAGAATTTTGTCACCTTCTCTCATCCAGTCCCCTTCCGCCTCCTTTTTGAGATGTATCAATCTATTACATGTGTTTGTACCTCTGTTTCTACTTTGTTTGTAAATTTATTTTGTTCATTGGATTCTACATACAATTGAGATCATATGGTATGTATCTTTCTCTGACAGGCTTATTTCACTTATCATAATAATCTCCAGGTCCATCCACACTGTTGAAAAAGGTAAGGTTTCCTTCTTTCATACAGCTGTGTAGCATTCTGTTGTGTAGGCATATCACACTTTTTATCCACTCATTTACTTTTGGGCCCTTGGGTTGCTTCTATATCTTGGATATTATAAATAATGCTGCTATGAACACAGGAATACATATATTCTTTTGAATTAGTGTTTCTGGATTTTTAGGATATATTCCTAGAAGAGGCATCACTGGATCAATAGGTAGTTCCATTTTCATTTTTTTGAGGAAACTTCAGTCTGTTTTCCAGTGGCTGCACATATCTGCATTCCCACCAACAGTGCATGAGGGTTCCCTTTTCTCTGCAACCCCACCAGCACTTATTTGTTGATTTATTTATAGTAGCCATTCTGGCAAGTGTGAGGTGGTGCCTCATTGTGGATTGAATTTGCATCTCTCTGATGGCTATTGATGGTGAGAATTTTTTCAAATGTCTATTGGCCTTCTGTGTATCCTCGCTGGAGAAGGGTCTATTCAGGGCCTTTGCTTATTTTATTTTATTTTATTTTATTATTTTATTTTATTTTACTTTACTTTACTTTACTTTACTTTTATTTTATTTTATTTTATTTTATTTTATTTTATTTTATTTTATTTTATTTATTTTTAGACAGAGGGGGAAGGATAGGGTGAAAGAGAGGGAGAGAAACATCAATGTGTGGTTGCCTCTTGTGTGCCCTTTATTGGCGACCTGGCCAGCAACCCAGGTGTATGCCCTGACTGGGAATTGAACTGGTGACCCTTTGCTTCACAGGCCAGTGCTCAATCCACTAAGCCACACCAGCCAGGGCTGCCCATTTTTAATTGGATTGTTTGCCTTCCTGGTGTTGAGTTGTATACATTCTTGATCTATTTTGGATATTAATCCCTTATTAGATGTATCATTGGCAATATGTTCTCCCATAGAGTGGATTCCTTTTACATTTTGTTGATGGCTTCTTTTGCTGTGTAGAACCCTTTTAGTTTGATGTAGTCCCATTCATTTATTTTTCTTTTATTTCCCTTGCCCTAGGAGATATATTGGCAAAAATATTGTTAAGAGAGTTGTCTGAGGTTTTACTGACTATATTGTCTTCTAGAAATTTATGGTTTTGAGCCTAACATTTAAGTTTTTATCCACCTTGAGTTTATTTTTGTGTATGGTGTGAGTTGGTTGTCTAGTTTCATTTTTTTTTTTTGCATATACCTGTCCAGTATTCCTGATAAAATTTATGAAGAGATTGTCTTATATCATTGTATGTTGTTGCCTCCTTTGTCAAATAATAATTGACCATAAAGGCATGGGTTCATTTCTGGGCTCTCTGATCTGTTTCATTGATCTATGTGCTTGTTCTTATGCCACTTCTTGGCTGTTTTGATTACAATTGTCTTGTAGTATACTTTGATATCAGGTATTGTGATCACTCCTAATTTGTTCTTCTTTTTCAAGATTACTGGGACTGTTTGGGTTATTTTTTGGTTCCACATAAGTTTTGGAACATTTGTTCTAGATGGGTGGAATATGTCATTGGTATTTTAATAGAAATTGCTTTGAATCTATAGATTGTTTTGTGTAGTATGGGCATTTTAATGATGTCAATTCTTCCAACCCATAAACATTGTACATGCTTCCACTTATATGTATCTTCCTCAGTTTTTTCCTTCATAGTCTTATAGTTCTCTGAGTACAGGTCTTTTGCCTCCTTGTTTAAATTTATTCCTAGGTACATTATTTTTTTTGTTGTAACAGTAAATGAGATTTTCTCTTAATTTCTCTTCCTCATACTTCATTATTAGTGTTAAAAATGCCACCAATTTCTGAATATTAATTTGTACCCTGCTACTTTGCCAAATTCACTTATTAGATATAGCAGTTTTGTTTTTGTAGAGTCTTTAGAGTTTTCTATGTATAATGTAATACCTGATTGCTTTGGCTAAGACTTCCAGTACCATGTTGAATACATGTGGTGAAAATGGACATCCCTGTCTTGTTCCCGATCTTAAGAGAAATGCTTTTATTTTTTTTCCCATTGAATCAGATGTCAGTTGTAAGTTTGTCATATATGTCTTTCATTGTGTTGAGGTATGATTCCTCTATTCCCCTTTTGCTGAGAGTTTTTATCATAAATGGTGATGAATTTTATTAAATGCTTTTTTGAGTCTATTAATATGATCATGTGGTTTTTATTATTTATTTTGTGGTTTATGGGTTGTATTACACATATGTATTTGCAAATATTGTACCAATCTTGGATCCCCTGTGTACATAAGATTAGATCATGGTGTATAATCTTTTTAAGGTATTGCTGGAACTGGTTTGCTAGTGTTTTGTTGAGAATTTTAGGATTTATGTTCATCAGGGTTATTGGCCTATAATTTTCTTTCTTTATTGTGAAAGTTTTGGAATTAGGATGATACTGGCATCAGAAAAAGAGCTTAGAAATCTCCTGGCTCTTGTATTTTTTAGAGTAGCTTGAGAAGGATAGGTGTTAGTTCTTCTTTGAATATTTGGTAAAATTTTCCTGTGAAGCCATTTGGTTTAGGAATTTTGTTTGCTGGGACTTATTTTCTTTTTTATGACTGCTTCAATTTCATTAGTTGCAATCAGTCAATTCAGGTTTTCAGATTCTGCCTGATTCAGTTCTGGAAGATTATATGTTTCTAGAAATTAAAAAAAAATTATTGTTGTTCAATTACTGTTCCTCATTCCCTTCCCCCTATTAGTCTCCTCTGCCCTACCTATCTCCTGCCTCCCACATTCAATCCTCCCTGCTACTCCTGTTGTCTTTGTCCATGGGTCCTCTATACATGTTCTTTGACTTGACCCTCCTACTCCCCCCCCCCATTATTCCTCTCCCCATCTGCTCTGGTTACTGTCAGTTTGTTCTTTATTTCCATGTCTCTTGTTCTATTTTGCTTGCTTGTTTGTTTTGTAGATTAAGTTTCACTTAATCTTTAAGTTGTTTTTGGTCCCTTGAACTATTTAGGTCAAATGGCTGGCTTCTAAATGAAATCCACTGAGGTTCTTTGATGGATTTCTGAGGAAACCATAGTATTGCCACCTCCCAATCCACTCCCACCCTGTAAATACAATACTCAATAAATCCAACTTTATTGTTATCACCTGGTAAGCATTTCCCAAGATGATTACTGGGGTGTTAGTGTATGGAGAACCATTATATGGTAACTGGAAAACTCTGCTCTTGTGAATAGAATTATCAATGTTCACATATACAAGTTTGATGCCTCACAATTGATCAGCAAAGCAGCCAATAAAATGTTACCAATATTTTTTCATCATACTATTGTTGGAAGGGCCAGAGAGGCAGACTCTTTGGAATACTGCTCTGGCTGAGTTAGGAGAGTTGAGGGATAGCATAGAAACCAGTCATGAAGGATGCCCAAGGTTTCATCTGGAGGTTTTACTCTAGTGAGAGGGACCAGGAAGGGCCTTATTAATTCAAAAGACGAAACATTTTGTATAAGTTTCTTCTTGCTATTTTGGCACTAGGTAGAGACTAGTGGAGGTTTACCATTCCCCACAATAATTTTTGGGTACAATTTTGTAGGAAAACTCTAGCTTAGGCATCAGGTGAGACTTTGGGACCTCAAGAATCTGAAAAGATTTTGTACTTTGGCTTTGGTTTCATAGAAAGAGAAAAAACCTTCTGGAACACAAACTCATTCTGTGTTTTAGGTTTGCTGTATACTATAGCCTCTAACAAACACAAAGCTATACAGCTTTCAGACTTATATTAACTGAAACAAGGGAGCCTTTCTTCATGTGTAGAGGAGGCTATAAGTGGTCCAGGGCCATCAGACAGTGTCCTGTTTGCCAACTGTTGTACAGATGCCTCTGTTTAGTCATGAGAGTTGGAAGTATGAGTCACATACAATTTTATGTTTTTTGATAGTTTCCCTGAGAAATAATCTCTAAGTATTTCATCTTTAATTCTGTGTCATACTTTTATTGCATTTATATCTTGAGATAAACATGCTTTGTAAATAGCCAAGTGCAATGAATTATTTACCTAAAAGGGTTTTTTTTATTGTTGTTCAATTACAGTTGTTTCCATCCCCCCCCCATTATGCTACTCTGTCCTACACCTCCCACATTAAATCCTCCCCACCCCATTGTCTTTGTTCATGGGTCCTTTATGTATGTCCCTTGACTTGACCTTTCCCCTTCTTTTCTCCATTATCCCCCTCCACTCCTTCTGGTCACTGTCAGTTTGTTCTTTATTTCAATGTCTCTGGTTCTATTTTGTTCACTTTTTGTATTGCTGGTTCCCCATACGATTTAGGTCAAATCATATGGTACTTGTCTTTCACTGCCTTTCTTATTTCACTTCGCATAACACTCTCCAGTTCCATCCATGATGTTGCAAAGGGTAGGAGTTCCTTCTTTCTTTTTACTGTATAGTATTCTGTTGTGTAAACTTACCACAGTTTTTTCATCCTCTCATTTACTGTTGGGCACTTAGGCTGTTTCCAGCACTTGGCTATTGTAAATAGTGCTGCTATGAACATTGGGGTACATAGGTTATTTTGAATTAGTGTTTCAGGATTTTTAGGCTATAATCCTAGCAATGGGATTGCCAGGTCAAAAAACAGTTTCATTTTTAGATTTTTTAAAAAAGATTTTATTTATTTACTTTTATTTATTTATTTTAATTTTTTTATTATTGTTCAAGTACAGTTGTCTCCATTTTCCCCCCAACAGTCCCCTCATTTTTGGATTTCTGAGGAAATTCCATACAGTTTTCCACAGTGGCTACACCAGTCTGTACTCCCACCAATAGTGCACTAGGGTTCCCTTTTCTCTACAACCTCGACAGTACTAATTGTTTGTTGATTTGTTTATGATGGCCATTTTGACTGGCGTGAAATGTTATCTCATTATAGTCTTAATGTGCATCTCTTTGATGGCTAGTGATGCTCAGCATCTTATCATGTCTTTGGACCCTCTGTATGGCCTCCTTGGAGAAGTGTCTGATCAGGTCTTTTGCCCATTTTTTAATGGGGTTATTTGTCCTCCTGGAGTGAACTTGTGTGAGTTCTTTCTATATTTTGGAGATCAAACCCTTGCCCAAGGTATCATTGGCAAATATGTTTTCCCATAAAGTTGGCTGTCTTTTCATTTTAGTGCTGTTTTCTTTAGCTGGGCAGAAGATTTCTAATTTGATGTAGTCCCATTTGTTTAGTCTTTCCTTTAGATCCCTTGCTGTAGGGAACATATTGGTGAAAATATTGCTGCCTGGGATATTTGAAATTTTTCTGTCTGTATTCTCTTCTAGTACTTTTATGGTGTCACAACTTATACTTAAGTCTTTTATCCAGCTTGGGTTTATTTTTGTATATGGTGTAAGATGGTGGTCAAGTTTCATGTTTTTGCATGTAGTTGTCCAGCTCTCCCAACATCATTGGTTGAAGAGGCTATTTTTACTCCATTTTATGCTTATGCCCCCTTTTTCAAATATTAATTGACCATAGAGACTTGGGATTATTTCTGGGCTCTCTATTCTCTTCCATTGATCTATGTGTCCTTCCTTATGCCAGTACCAGACTGTTTTGATAACTGTGGCCTTATAATATAGTTTGATATTAAGTATTGTGATCCCTCCTACTTTACTCTTCTTTCTCAAAATTGCTGTGGCTATTTGGGGTTGTTTATGGTTTCATATGCATTTTTGAAATGTTTGTTCTGTATCTGTGAAATACATCATTTGTATTATAATAGGGATTGCATTGAATCTATAAATTGCTTTGGATATCATGGAGATTTTGATGATGTTAATTTTTCCAATCCTTGAACACGGTATATGCTTCCCTTTATTTGTGCCTTCCTTAATTTCTTTCCTCAATGTTGTATAGTTTTCTGAGTACAGGTCTTTTACTTCCTTGGTTAGGTTTATTCCTAAGTTCTTTATTTTTCTTGTTATTGCAAATGGGATTTTTCCTTTAATTTATGTTTCTGATATTTTGTTGTTGGTGTACAAAAATGCCTTTGTTTTCTGAATATTGACAAATATTTGATATTGGCAAATATTTGTATCACACTGTTTTGCCAAATTCCCTTATTAGCTCAAGTAGTTTTTTGGTGGAGTCTATAGGGTGTTCTATGTACTCTATCATGTCTTCTTCAAATAGTGACAATTTTACTTCTCCTTTTCCAATTTGATGCCTTTATTTCTTTTTCTTGTCTGATTGCTGTGGCTAGGACTTCCAATACTCTGTTGAATATAAGTGTTGAAAGTGGACATCCTTGTCTTGTTCTTATCTTAGTGAGAAAGCTTTTATTTTTTTGCCCATTGAGTATGATATTGGCTGTAGTTTTCTTGTCTATGGCCTTTATTATATTGAGAAATGCTCCCTCTATTCCCACTTTGCTGAGTGTTTTTATCATAAATGGGTGCTGGATATTATCAAATGCTTTATCTGCATCCATCGATATGATCATGTGGTTTTTGTCTTTCATTTTGTTTATGTGATGTTTTATAGTTATTGATTTGTGAATATTGCATAATCCTTGAATTCCTGGTATGAGTCCTTCTTGGTCATGGCGTATGATATTTTTATTGTATTGATGGATGTGGTTTGCCAACATTTTGTTGAGTATTTTCTCTTTTTTTAATTTTTATTTTAATCATTGTTTAAGTACAATTTTCTGTCCTTTACCCCCACCCCAGCCCACCTCCCAACCCTTCCCTCCTCCCTCGTGTCCCCACACCCTTCTCGTTATTGTCCATGTGTCCCAATACTAGCTCTGGCAAACCCTTCCCCTGAAATTTCCTGCCCTCTCCCCTCTGGTCACTGTCAGCCTGCTCTTAATTTCAGTGTCTTTGGTTAATTTGCTTGTTTGTTTTGTTTATTAGATTCCTGTTTGGAATTTTGGGATTAGGATGATGCAGGCCTCATTAAAAGACTTTGGGAGTCTTCCATGTTCCAGAAGGGTTTTAATAGCTGTTTAATATGGCATTTTCCTGGGAAGCAGAGAGAAGATAAGTTTTTCTTTTTACTTTCTCTAAGTTTTGTTTCTACAGCCTGAATCAACAGTTGGACAGGGCATTTTTTAGTGTTTTTAATGGAATTTAGTTACTATTTTCTTACAAGACGTTTTTTCTATGCCCCCCCCCCCCGCCCCCCATAATCATCCTATTTGTTGGGACTAAGAAATGTGGAAACATCACAGGGGATTTTTATCCAACAGGCAGATTAGAAGTAGGATACAATACTGACCTAAAATAAAGTGGAAGGTCCATTTCTAAACCTAGAATTTATGGATTTGGGAATTGGGAAGTGGTATTTTTTATGAATTCTTTTTCTTTTCTTTTTTTTATTTTAATCATTGTTCAAGTACAATTTTCTCCCTTTTAATCCCAATCCAGCCCACCCACCCAACCCTCCCCACTTCCCTGCATTACTACCCTCCCCCTAGTTTTTGTCCATGTGTCTTTTAAATTTGTTCCTGTAAACCCTTCCCATTCTCCCCTGAAATTCCCTCTTCTCTCCACCCTGGTCACTGTCAGCCTGTCCTCTATTTCAGTGTCTTTGACTATATTTTGCTTGTTTCTTTGTTTTGTTGTTTAGGTTCCTGTTAAAGGTGAGATCATATGGTATTTGTCTTTCACTGCCTGGCTTATTTCGCTTAGCATAATGATTTCCAGCTCCATCCATGCTGTTGCAAATGGTAGGAGCTCCTTCTTTTTTTCTGTTGCATAGAATTCCACTGTGTAAATGTACCATAGTTTTTTGATCCTTTCATTTACTGATGGGCATCTAGGTTGCTTCTAGCACCTAGCTATTGTAAATTGTGCTGCTATGAACATTGGGGTGCATAGGTTCTTTTGTATTGGTGTTTTAGTGTTCTTAGGATATAGTCCCAACAGTGGAATTGCTGGGTCGAAAGGCAGATCCATTTTTAGTTTTCTGAGGGAGTTCCATACTGCTTTCCATAGTGGTTGTACCAGTCTGCAGTCCCACCAACAGTGCACAAGGGACCCCTTTTCTCCACAACCTCTCCAACACTTGTTGTTCATGTCTTTGTTTATGATGGCCATTCTGACTGGTGTGAAGTGGTGTCGCACTGTAGTTTTAATTTGCATCTCTCTGATAGCTAGTGATATTGAACATCATTTCATGTGTCTCTGGATCCTCTGTATGACCTCCTCAGAGAAGTGTCTGTTCAAGTGCTTTGCCCATTTTTAATTGGGTTCCTTGTCTTAGAGTGTACTCATGTAAGTTCTTTCTATATTCTGGAGATTAAACCCTTGCCTGAGGTATCATTGGCAAATATGATTTCCCATACAGTTGGTTCTCTTTTAATTTTGATACTGTTTTTTTTAGCTGTGCAGAAGCTTTTAATTTTGATGAGGTCCCATTTGTTTATTCTTTCCTTTATGTCCCTCGCTCTAGGGGACATGTCAGTAAAAACGTTTCTGTGTGAAATATCTGAGATTTTCCTACCTACAGTCTCCTCTAGGACTTTAATGATGTCATGTTTTATATTTAAGTCTTTTATCCACCTTGAATTTATTTTTGTATAAGGTGTAAGTTGGTGCTCAAGTTTCATTTTTTTGCACATAGCTGCCCAGTTCTCCCAACAGCATTTGTTGAAGAGGCTATTTTTACTCCACTTTATGTTGCTACCTCCTTTGTTAATATTAATTGACCATAGAGACTTGGGTTTATTTCTGAGCTCTCTGTTCTCTTCCATTGGTCCATGTGCCTGTTTTTATGCCAGTACCAGGCTGTTTTGATTACAGTGGCCTTGTAGTATAGTTTAGTGTCAGATATTGTGATCCCTCCTACTTTACTCTTCTTTCTCAAAATTACAGCAGCTATTCAGGGTTGTTTATGATTCCATATAAATTTTTGAAGTGTTTGTTCTATGTCTGTGACATAAGCCATTGGTCCTTTAATAGGAATTGCATTGAATGTGTAAATTGCTTTGGGTAGTATGGACATTTTGATGATATTAATTCTTCCAATCCATGAACCCAGTATATGTTTCCATTTGTTTGTGTCTTCCTTGATTTCTTTCCTGAGTGTTATGTAGTTTTCTAAATAAGGTCTTTTACCTCTTTTGTTAGGTTTATTCCTAGATATTTTATTTTTATTTTTGCTATTTCAAATGGGATATTTTTGTTGATTTCTGCTTCTGCTGTTTCATTATTGGTGTACAGAAATGACTTTGATTTCTGATTATTCACTTTGTATCCTGCTGTTTTGCCAAATTCATTTATTAGGTCAAGCAGTTTTTTGGTGGAGTCTATAGGATTTTCTATGTACACTATCATGTCATCTGCAAACAGTGACAGTTTTGTTTCCTCGTTTTCGTTTTGGATGCCTTTTATTTCTTTTTCTTGTCTGATCGCTGTGGCTAAATGTTCCAGTACTATGTAGAATAGAAGTGGTGAATGTGGACAGCCTTGTCTTCTTCCTGATCTTAGTGGAAAAAGTTTTAATTTTTGCTCCTTGAGTATGATGTTGGCTGTAGGTCTCATAGTTTGCAATGAGTTTGTTATAGCTTTCCTCTTGTTTCTGGTAGCTCATTGTGAGTTCATTGAGCTTCCTGATAATCATTGTTTTGAACTCAATATCTGATAGTTGAGTTGGCTCTATTTCATTTAGCATTCTTTCTGAGGCTTCCTCCTTTCCCTTCATTTGGGGATTGTTTCTTTGTCTTCTCATTGTTTGTGAGACTCTTCTTGTTAGCCTCTGTTTCTTAAATTGATCTGTTCTGGTTTCCTGTGATTACGGTTTGAACTTCTGTGGTAGAATACCTGTGAGATTCAGTGGTGCATTCTTCTTCATGTATCCTGGTGTTCACAGCTTCCCCCTACTCTTTTCTGTGATCAGTTGGAGGAGCAAGGCAAAATGGTTTAAGACAGACAGACAGTATTCTATGATATTTACATTAGCAGCCAGTAGAGAAGAGATGGGATATCCTTTGGCTATGTATAGTGTTAACGGTGATCTTCCACCCCACTAGCCATGTTTTAGAAAGGATGGAAATAAGATAAGACTCTTATTGGGGACAAAAGGATTGTTAGTTGGATCTAGAAAGCTGTGAGGCTGTGGGAGGTCAGATTCTGAGGTAGGGTTGGAATAAAGATTAGTAAATAGGAGTAGTGTGTAAAAGAATAGAGACAACCCCCACAATAATATGGTTCAGGAAATTGCTAAGTGGGCTGAGATCAGGTAGAGGTGTTGAGTAGTATTTACAATTGTATGAAAGAGGTCTTATTTACAGTAATATTAAAGCAAAAATCATGTGGCAGAATCTATGAGATCTAGATAACAAGAATAAGGAGTATAGAACCTTGAGAGGTGTACTAGTGGAACACAAATGAAGGATAGTAAGTTATCAACACACTGTGACTGAGATAACAGGGGGAACCTATCAAATGACAGTATAATCAGCCACACAAAGAAGATTATACAGAAAGAAAAAGAATACCAAAATACTATTAAAATAAAAAATGTCAGAAAAGTGAGAAAAAGATAATACAAATTTGTAATAACTTGCAAGCTCAAAAAAAAAAAGGGAAAAAAAAGCAGAAGAAGGAGTGCAGTAGAGATAAATTTGGAGTGGAAGGAGTCATACTAGGATGAATGGAAGAGAAACATAAGGGATTGAGAGATATAAAAATAATAAGAATTGAAAAATAAAAAGTCACTTAAAATATAAGATAAAATCAATCAACCAACAACAGCATAACTTCTTATTCAAAGAAGAATAGAATAAGAATAAGAATAAGAAGAAGAAGAAGAAGAAGAAGAAGAAGAAGAAGAAGACAAAAAGCTCCCCAAAACTAGTTGGTTTCTAACTGGCCAGACCAGTTTTTCTGGTCTTGCTGGCTTCAGCAGGCTGAGGGGTGTTTGAAATGCTTATCACTCTTCCCAGTGAAAACTCAGAAAGTCTCTCAGGTACTGTCCCCAGGGCCAGCAGGGCGCTCTCCCCAGAGCCAATCTGACTTTCCCCTACAGGACTCTAGGCACTCCTGAGCACTCTCTCCGGAGCTCACTGCCACGGTCTCCCAGGCTCTGGGCCCCGCAGAGCTCCTGCATCTTTTCTGGGTTCACAATGCAAGCTCCAGGATTGCAAGGAGACGCTCCCTTCCCCCAAATTTCACCACGGTGGGCTCTATGTTCTCGGGAAGTACCCGCATCTTTTCTGGATTTATGGTGCAAGCTCTGGGGATCGTAAAGGGGCGTGCATTTCTACCAATTTTTCAGTTTTGGGCTTTAGAAACCCTCTAAGCACTGCATCCCTTCTGGGTTCACAACTCGAGAGTCAGGATTCCAGAGGGGGCGCCACTTCCACAGTTCACCACCGCAAGCTCCAGAAACCTGAGAACACCCGCACCCTTTCCTTGTTCAGGAGTGCAAGGTCTGGGTTTTCCACTGATCCACACACCCACCAGGCTGGGGGTGGGGGTGCATGTCCAGGCCGCCCCTGGTCATGCTGGCTGGAGACACTCACTTCTCCCAGGGCTATGGGTGGGTGTTTGCAGCCCCTGGGTGATTGTCTCCCAGTCCAACTCCCCTCTGTGCCTTCAAGCCACATGGTCTCCCCTGGTGTTGCTCAACCCCCTTTGTCCTGGGAGGGAGCAGTGACTCTGCTCTCCCGGGTGCCCTGAGGCAAACCCGGGAGCACTGGGCCTGGGGGCTGCAAACCCCCTGGTTCCCGAGCTGATCCCTGGTTCCCTGTTGTCCTGAAGCAGTTTCCTAACCGTCTGGTTTTTCATTGTCCGCTATAATTTTTGATGTCCTGTTTTAAAAAATGTTTCGGTAACCTAGGCCACTTGCTCTGTTCCTCTGCTGATCTGTGAGTTTCTCTCCCCTGCACAGAAGAAGAGAATCATGCTCCCTCAAGCAAAGCCGCCATCTTTGAACCCCCCCTGGGAAGTGGTATTGTAAGGTATAGGTAAGGAATAATTTGGCAGTCTGGACTTTTTTCCTAGGAATGTTTAGAGCATAGTGTCATTTGACTGTCCATGGATTTGAAGCTGCCCATATCCTGCACATGATCATGAGTGGTTCACTTACCCCTTCATACTCCTGACTCCTAAAAGTGGGGATAACATTAGCAGTTAGCTCACAGAGTTAATCTGAGGATTACAGAAAATTAAATTGCATCCACACAACTTTACAAGGACTTGTCACAGTCCCTGGAAAAGTGAATGTGCTAAATTGATGTTATCATCATAATTAATGCTATCAGTGACTTTCTGTACAGCCTGAGCCAATCAATATACATTACTGGTTATTTACCTGCTAAATTAAATAGATTCTGAGGAACTTGGTGAATTATAGTAATGTTTATTCAGTGGAGCCATTTATAGGTCCAAGAATGAGCCTTTTCTAATGTAGCCCAAAGCCATAGCTAGATATATCTATACAGGGTGGAGCCAAAGTCAGAAGAAGCTACAATGATATGTGAGATTGTTACAGAACAAACAAGGGGGGGGGGGCTGGGACGATATACTATTACTGAAAGAAGCCCCCAGGTCCGTTATGTCTGCCGCCAGAGGAAAGACGTCTCTCAATGCCAGAGATTCGTGAAAAGGAAAGGAAACGTTTATTTAATGCTATACAAACTTAAAGTAGTGACCTAATGTCTTCACCAAAATCCCAGAGTCCCTTAAAACACCTACAAACAGACACAGTCCTTCCTTCCTTCCCCCTTTGCCCAGTCCAGAGTACCATATCTCAGGAAAGGAAATAGAAGTCCATGACTCAGGCAGTCCTCTGGTTATTCCCAGTTAGTACTCCGTCTCGACTAGGAGACCTCCCTGGGTTCCCGGCACCCTCAGCTGTCCTGCTAAAACCAGGTGGTGGTTCCCCCTTCTAAAGCTGTGGGGGTCCCCACTCTGGCAAAGGCACATGGTCCTCTCTCCCAGGGCCACGGGAGTCCCCACTCTGCCAAAGCTGTGTGCTTCTCCCCTTGCACAATGGCTGCAATCGGGGGCGGGGCGGGGGGTGGTCGCCACTCTGCCAAAGATGCATGGTGATTCTCTCTTGCAGGGCTGCGGGACTCTTCACTCTGCTAAAGCTGTGTGGTTCTCTCCCTCAGGGCTGCTGTATCTTGGTTTAAATCCCTGCACCATTCTTCCTCTGCAGCCCCATTTCTGACTCCTCCCACACTCGGCTTCGCATGCCAGAGCTCATATCCTTCCAGCTTTACTGGACTGCCATCATGAGTCTGGGCAGTCCCATGAGTCCCATGTCAGGGAGCCAATCTTCTCTGTGCTCCCACGCAGGCGCTGTAACTCGGGGGACCTGCCCCCCAGATACACCTTGGTGGGGTAGTTACTTTCATTCCCCTGGCTCAGAGCATGGCCACAGCTATTTAACATATGTAAGTGACCAGCCAAAAGCTATAGATATGTTAAATGACCATACCATAGGCTAGCTACAAGGCTGTTGCTATGTGAAACAGCTCTCAAAGGCCCTGCTCCATTTGTCCCTTCCCCCAACCCACACCTGGGGTGGGGGCGGCGGTGAGGACATCCTAAAATCTCCTGGACACCTTGACTTCTGGACCCCATTTCAAATGCCTATTTGGGGTCCCCCCTCTTAGCTGCACCCTGTAACAAGATACATTATTAAAATAAACTTTTATTAAAAGAACATGTGTCAGTTAGAATGTTGAGAGTGCACAGGGAATCATCCTCCACTTTTTTCTGGGGCAACGCCTTCATCACAGAAACACTCAGAGTCTCATTTACTTGTTGAAAGTATACTTGTTGAAGTTACTCATTTACTTCCAGAAAGCTGGTGCTGGTCTGGAGAAGGTTTGATAAACCCTCCCACACATGGTTATTTGAGTAATTATTAAAATTAAATATTTAATAGTGAATGAAATTAAGGAGATTATTGCAATGGGTGGTGCATAGTAGGTCCCCAATAAGTAACCAGAGAGATCTCAGGTGCCCCAAGAGCTGTGAAAGAAGCTGGTGAGAACAATGAGAGACACATCCTGTAGAGTATATCCTGTAGAGGGTGAAGGACCAGCTTCATCTTAGAAACTGAGAGTGGACCCATAGCAGGCATTCCCCCTGGTTCTGAGTGTCCTAAGGTGAATAGACCTCTACTAGAACCAGCATTCTCAGAAGGACAGCTTGGTGTCTCTGCTGAAATAAGTCTTTGAGGAGTACTGCTGAGTCACTCAGGTGTCACTCTGGATCACTTAGGTTGGAGTGACCCAGAACAGGGTTTGTTTTGACCGCATCCCAGTAGAACACACATGTCCATTGAGTGAGGCAAAGTCTGAATGCAGTCTTTGAGATGCTCACCCAGTGGCCATATATCAGAACAGGCACAGAGATTTTTTGAAAAGACATTTTCTAGCTTTAGTTGTGGAGATTCTGATTGGTGGAGGTGGAGAAGGACAGATGTGTGTGCTGCAGAGGTAACAGTGAGAAGAACACTGATTTCTGTCTTACAGTGAGAAACTACTTTTGCATTTATTGACTATAAAGGACCACAGATACACCCTAGTTTTGCTATGTATTCATTTATTTATGACAAAAATCAAGCTGAGAATAGGAGACAGGGAAGCATTTTCCCTGATAAGCTGTTGCTGGTTCAGTGGGTCTAGCACAGGGCCTAGTCTTGTGTAGTAAATATTTTAAAGCTTTTCTGGTAATTCTGGTAAAATTTGGGACATTCTAATCTACAGGATCTTATAATTTGAGCCTCCCAAATAAAACCTGCATTCCTAACCCCTTAGACTGTACCAGTGACCTGGGGCCTTTGGAAGACCCCAGAGGCATTCTTGGGGTATCTGTGTAGCATAAGGCAAATGCTGAGCTCTGTGACATGGTTTTATCATCCAAAAAATACCATTCTGTGTGTGTTGGCAGTAAAAAGCCTCCCTAGGTTGAAATGAATGACCCCTACTTGATTCCTGTATAAACCCTACCCCTTTGCCCTGGCTCCTTGCTCATTTTATCTTTGAGTGAATCCTTTTAATGGTGGGGGTTAGCCCTGGGAAGGGACTGTCTCACAAAAGTCCCAAGGTAGGTGGAGAACAGGAGTAGGAGGGAAGGAATTTTGTGCATGGCAATTTTCTTCTTTAAAGCAAAACTGCACCTCAAATGATCTGGGCACACACAAGGACATCTGTGTATAAGAGCTGACACTAAAGAATGTCCCAGCTCTGCTTGACCTGTCCTGTGGAAACCAGAAGAAACTGGAGGTTGAAGATCAGGGCTGTCTACACCCTCCTCCAACCAGGATCTTTATCCTCCTTGAGCTAGTGAGCTCACCACGGCCAGCAGTGACTTTGTCCATTACAAAGGACAGTGACTACTGATGGTGACAGTCAAGATCTCAGCTGAGCAAACTGATACTGCTGACCAAAAAGGAATCCTGTTGTTGCTGAGCCCTTGGCATTCACTCCACTATTCATGACACGATTTTGAACTGGAAAGCAATTTTGTGGGTTGCAATCAATGGGCAGGACAGAGCCTTTTTCTTGCTTAAGGGAATATGATCACTTAAGTAGTCTGAAGTGAGCAGACAGACTGGCAGGAAGAGACCTAGAAGAGGAAAGGGAGAAGGTCTGAGGTTGGTAGAAAAGTCAAATGCTTTTAAGGAATGTATTATTTAAAAAAACCACAGCATTTTCCTGACCACATGATGCACTTTAACATGAAGAACGTACAAGTTTTTAGATTAAAAAAATTTT
The DNA here is from genome assembly GCF_004126475.2 of Phyllostomus discolor. NCBI lineage: Eukaryota > Metazoa > Chordata > Mammalia > Chiroptera > Phyllostomidae > Phyllostomus > Phyllostomus discolor. The sequence continues at coordinate 118,952,673 of NC_040904.2, forward strand.
TTTAATGTAGGTTATCTTTAAGATAAAACAGTCAACTGTAGGCAGACATAGTAACTTGTAATTTCACTAATTTTATTCAGCAAAGCATTACTGTGAAAATATCATTATTATGTCAAAATAGATGTTTGAAACAAGCAGTTGGTTTTGTAAATGTCTCCTTGTGGATCTTCTCTCTTTCCTGGTGCCCTCTTGCCCCCCAGGGAGGCTCACATCCTCCCCTCTTTTTATCACTTCCACCATGTGACATTCTCCATGACACTCTTCAGGGACCCACATGCAGCACATGCTTATCCCTAAGCTCTCTCCTGTTCCCTCCAGACAGAACTGGCTGCTCAAATATCATAAGTGTCATAACCTCATGCACACTTTCCAAACCTCTGTTATAAAAGATTTCACATCCCAAGGGGATTTATTTCCTAAACATCTACCTGTTTTCCTGCACAAAATTGTCTAAGGTCTAAGAGAGCAGATATTGCTCTCAGTGAGTGTGTGTTTGTGTTTCCAGGGCTCAGTGAGGTGCTGGAGCAGTGAGGGGCTGGAAACACATGCTGGTGAAGGATGTAGAAATCAGTGTGGGAGCTGCTCACCTTCCTCATTACCCACGGATACACAGACACATGGTAAATTCTGAATTGTAAAAAGGTGATAACTGGAAGGGAGTTCCTAAAATGACTCCCATCTTGAAAGGACATGGCATTTACAGTCAAAGTATACTTAGATAGTATTTGTTCACAATGTTGAACACAAAACCCTTGAGGTGTTGTAGGCATGATTAACTGTTAGTGGATACATGACTTACCAGGTGTCATCCAGCAGTCCTGTGGATCCCGGCCCTGAACTTCATCCCTAAGTCCATTGCAGGGCTTCTGTGGCAGGGCACAGACTTCAAAGACCAGAGAGCTCTTAATGCACAACCCCAATCATCTCTGCTTCTGGGCTAGCATCTTAAAGAAAGGTGATGATTGGGATATGCATTGCTAATAAGCCACACTATGGTGGTCATGTGCTTGGGTGCCCATGGGGACTCATGGACTGGGCACATCTTCTTCCAATGTTGCCTGTGTTGCAAACTGCAGGTGAAGTTCCCAATTCTCCTGGCTCCAGTAGGGTGAATGTCTTTGTAAGGGCTTCCATCTGTCATTGTTAATTCCAGAATTCATGTCAATTTTGCCATTTCTAACATATTGTGACTATTGCTATGGTTTCAGGGTTTGCCACAAGCAAACAAATACAAGTGGTCATTCAATTTACTTAAAGCTTATACATGTCAGCATCTATGTAAATAAAAAAGAGGAAGAAAAGTAAACTGGTGGTAATTAGTATCACTAATGATTTGTTTTGCTTATTTTTTAAAGTTGTAACCTGATTGCCTCTGTTTAAAATGAGCAGAGAAATGATGCAAGGAGCATGGAGGCAGCTCACCTTCTGTTTCTACTTGCTCCTCTGCCATTATTGGGGAAATTTGATTTTCTGTGGAGTTAAGCATGCAAATATTAATTGCCATTGAGCAAGAAAAATGTAACTGAGGTTGCAAATGTGTTGGTAAAGATAAGTATGTCTAATGTAGACAATCATAAGTTCTTCTGAGATCTCAATGTGCTGCCCTCTGTGATGTTTCCTCTCTTCTCACTTTCAGGCACTCACCCTTTTTTGGATCTTTTCTGATGGGATGACTTGTGCAACTTTGCAATTTGCCCCAGAAACTCCAGAATGTCCCTATAAAAGGGACATTCTTGATATTGTCAGTGAAATCAGGTCACACTGTCCAAAAACAATTTTGAATTTCAGATTTGGGCTGTTAACAAAGTAGGAAGTCAAGGGGTGATGAGAGCACAGGGAGTGCTTCAAGATAGTGCTGGCTCATGAGTGACATCACTGCACTGGCTTGGGAGAGGACTTACTCCTGAGCTTTTGTGGGGCATTTCTTTCCACCAGAGAAAGCTTGTTGCTGCAAGAGTGCCTGAGTGTGTCCTGTGTCATGAAGAATAGTGGTCAGTTAATTGCCTGGTGGGTGGCTTGAAATGAGAGCTGGTGATGATGGTGAGAATGAACCAGGTTCCTGGGACATGCAGGGCCAGGGGCCTTTTTAAAAAAATATATATTTTATTGATTATGCTATTATAGTTGTCCCATTTCCCCCCTTTATTCCCCTCTGCCCTGCACAGCCCCTCCCACCCTCATTCCCTCATGGGTCCATGGGTCATACATATAAGTTCTTTGGCTTCTACATTTCCTATACTATTCATTCTATTTTATTTTATTATTTTTTGTTTTGTTTTATTTTATTATTTATTTTATTTTAACTTTATTTTATTTTATTATTTTATTTTAAATAGTTGTTCAAGTACAGTTTTCTGTCCTTTACACCCATCCCAGACCACCCACCCATTCCTCCCCACCTCCCTCCCATTTCCACCCCCCCCCCCCCAGTTTTTGTCCATGTGTCCTTTATATTTGTTCCTGTAAACTCTTCCCATTCTCCCCTGAAATTGCCTCCCCTCTCCCCTCTGGTCACTAGCAGCCTGTTCTCTATTTCAGTGTCTTTGGCTATATTTAACTTGTTTGTTTGTTTTGTTGTTTGGGTTCCTGCTAAAGGCGAGATCATATGGTATTATATCCTAAGAACCCTGAAACACCAATCCAAAAGAATCTATGCACCCCAATGTTCATAGCAGCACAATTTATAATAGCCAAGTGCTGGAAGCAATGTAGGTGCCCATTAGCAAATGAGTGGATCAAAAAACTATGGTACGTTTACACAATGGAATTCTATGCAGCAGAAAAAAAGAAGGAGCTCCTACCGTTTGTGACATCATGGATGGAGCTGGAAAGCATTATGCTAAGCGAAATAAGCCAGACAGTGATAGACAAATTCCTATACTATTCTTAACTTACCCCTATTTTCTACCTACCATTTATGCTACTTATTCTCTATGCCTTTTCTCCTTCTCTCCCCTTACCCTTCCCTGCTGATAACCCTCCATGTGATCTCCATTTCTGTGATTCTCTTCCTGTTTTAGTTGTTTGCTTAGCTTGTTTTTGTTTTAGGCTCAGTTGTTAATAACTGTGAGTTTGTTGCCATTTTACTGTTCCAATTTTTGATGTTCTTTTTCTTAGATAAGTTCATTTAACATTTCATATAATAAGGGCTTGGCGATGATGAACTCCTTTAACTTGACCTTATCTGGGAAGCACTTTATCTGTCCTTCCATTGTGAATGAAAGCTTTGCTGGATAGAGTTATCTTGGATGTAGGGCCTTCCCTTTGATGACTTCAAGTACATCTTTCCAGCCCCCTTTTGCTTGTAAGGTTTCTTTTGAAAATCAGCTGATAGTCTTGAGGGAACTTCTTTGTAGCTAACTGTCTCCTTTTCTCTTGCTGCTTTTAAGATTCTCTTCCTATCTTTAATCTTGGGTAATGTAATTCTGATGTGCCTTGGTGTGTGCTTCCTTGGGCCCAACTTCTTTGGGACTCTCTGGGCTTCCTGGACTTCCTGGGAGTTTATTTCCTTCACCAGATTGGGAGAAGTTCTCCTTCATTATTTGTTCAAATAAGTTTTCAATTTCTTGCTCTTGTTCTTCTCCTTCTGGCATCCCTATGATTCAGATGTTGGAATGTTTAAAGATGTTCTGGAGGTTTCTAAGCCTCTCCTCATTTTTTTGAATTCTTGTTTCTTCATTCTATTCTGTTTGAATGTTTCTTTCTTCCTTCTGGTTCACACCATTGATTTGAGTCACACTTTCCCTCCTGTCACTTTTGGTTCCCTGAATATTTTCCATTATTCACTTAGCATAGCCTTCATTTTTTCCCTCTAATTTATGACCATATTAAACCAAGTCTGTGAGCATCCTGATTACCTGTGTTTTGAACTGTGCATCTGATAAGTTAGCTATCTCTTTGTCACTTAGTTGTATTTTTTCCTGGAGCTTTCATCTGTTCTTTCATTTGGGCCACTTTTTTTTGTCTTGGCATTCCTATTACGTAGTAAGGGGCAGAGGTTTAGGTGTTCACCAGGGCCGAGCAACCCACATTGTTGCATTGTGATGCTGTATGTGGAGGAGGGGTCTGAGAGGGAACAATGCTGCTTGCTCTGCTCTCTGCCAGTTTTCAGTCAATTCTCCTGCTACCTACAAGCAATTGGGCCCTTCTGGTGCTGATTCCCAGGTGTATGGGCTTGTGTACATTCTAGGACCCTGTGGGTCTCTCCAAGGAACTCTCCTGTGAGGCTTACAGTTTCTCCCACTGCTCCTTCAACCCCTACAGGTTTTTTTAGTCAGAGGCTTTGAGGCTTTATTTGCTATCCTGGAACCCTGGGTTGTGCAGTCTGTCTTGCTCCCCAGTTGTTCCTCCTGGTTTATCTGCACATGAATGTGGTACTGCCTCATCTGCCAGCCACCATCTTGCCTCGAGTCCTCTCCACCTGGCTGCCCATCTCCACCCCTCCTACCTGCCTGGATGAATATTTCTTCTTTAACTCCTTGGTTGTCAGACTTCCATAAAGTTGATTTTCTGTCAGTTCTGGTTGTTTTTTGTTTTTAAATTTGTTGTTGTCCTTCTTTTGGTTGTGCAAGGAGTCACAGTGTATGTCTACCTATGCCTTCCTCTTGGCGGGAAGTGTCAGAGGTTCTTAACATTGCACTCTACATGGCTGTTTCTTGCATACCTAAGGGAGACTCTAAGGTCTCATTCTTTATTATTTATTAGTGGCTCATTAAGACTGCTAAGTAAAAACAGATTGTTGAAAAATGGCATGTTAATTTTAAAATGCTGGTTATGCTCTACAGCAGATTCAGCAGCCTTTGTATCATGGGCCCACCACTAGGTTTTGCATATATAGTTATGTTAGGACACACCCATGGTTACCTGTTAACATATTGTCTATGGCTACTTTTCTTATAACAGTAGTGTGCAGTAATTGCAATAGAGATGCTTTGGTTTATAAAGCCTAAATCATTTACTATCTAGCCCTGCTCTAGAGTAGCCCTGTCCAGTAAAAATATATTGTGAGCCATATTTATAATGTAAAATTGTCTAGTGGACACATGAAACAAGTAAATTTAAATTGGTGGATTTAATTTTTAATAGTTCATTTTAATTTTATTTTTTCTATTACAATTTATACCCCTATACTCCCTTTCATCTCCACCCACATCTTCCCTCCCCTCCATACTGTTGTCCATGTCCATGAGTTCTTTTTTTTGTTGCTCAATCCCTCCACCTGCTAATCTCCCCCCTACCTTATTAGCTGTCATCCTGCTTTCTGTCTATGACTCTGTCTCTACTTTACTTGTTGGTTTGGTTTGTTCATTAGGTTCCACATATGAGTGAAATCATATGGTATTTGTCTTTCTCTGACTGGCTTATTGGTGAAATTAATTTTAACAATATGTTTTTACAAACTAATATATTCAAATATTGTCATTTCAATAACTGCTCACTATAAAAATTAATGAGACATTTACATTATTTTTCTCATTTGGAGACTTGGAAGTATGATGCTAATTACTCTTGTAGCATAACCATATTTACAGGAGCCATGTTTCAAGGGCTTAATGTCTACTTGTGGCTAGTGGCCACCCAACTGGATAGCAGGTATCTAGCATGTAGTATTAGCATCTTCTTTTTCTTTTACTGCCTAGAGGAAGATTTGGTTGGTTGGTACCTTATTGGCTTCATCATCCTTCTCAGTAGTTGTATTCTCAGTTCTGGGAGGAAAGGGACTTCTTCCAAGTGATTTAGGTAATTCAAGCTTATTTCATTGTGGAATGGGGACATAAAAGCATCCTGAGAGCAGAATGATGGAAGAGCCTTCCTTTTGTAGACACTATCCTTTGCAACTGCATGAATGGAATTGGAGAATATTGTGCTAAGTGAAATAAGCCAGTCAGTGAAAGAAAAATACCATATTATCTCACTTATAAGAAAATCAGATGAACAAAATAAACTAATGAGTGAAACAGAACTAGGGGCATGGAAATAGGGAACAGATTGGCAGCTGCCAGAGGAAGGGGAATAAGGAGAAGAAGAGGAAGGGAATAATCAAAGAACATGTATGAATGACCCATGGACATGGACAATGGTGTGGGGATGGACTGTGGGAGTGGGGGTTGGGCTAGGTGGAGGAGGGCAAATGGGGGGAAATTGGGACAACAGTAAAAGAAAACAGTAAAAAAAAAGGAACAAATATCCATCCAGCTCTTGAAAGGTTGAAGGGCTGTTGTCTTCTGTCCACATTTGGTTCCTAAAATGTATCCCCTAAGGCAGGAGTGTCAAACTCATATTCACCGGGAGCCACATCAGCTTTGCAGTTGCCTTCATAGGGCCAAAGTAACTTTAAGACCATTTAATGTAACTACTCTTTAACTGTTAAGGAGTTGAAATTACACTTGGCCTTTTGAAGGCAACTGCGAGGCTGATGTGGTCCCCGGTGAAAATGAGTTTGACAGCCATGCTCCAAGGTGACCCAAGTGGCATGAAAGTAGGTAACTTTCTCAGAGGATAACAATGTAATATTTATTAATTTCTCTTAATAGTAAAGAGAAAAAAGTGCAATAAAATAACTAATTTTGTTGAAGAATGGTCAGGAGGTATAACTTAACAAAATAATTTTATTTTTAATTTCTTTAACTCTGAGCTGCTTAGTCTGTGCCAGGAAAATAAGCTTTATCATTTCAAAATGAAAGATCCAGAGAAAATGTGTGATGCCATTGGTTCTGCATTATTGCAATCCGAACTCGTGTGCAAAAAAACTGTGCATTTGTCATGAAGACTGGAAATTGTATATAATCCTACTAATACACTCAGTTGGCTTTGGAAGGCCCACACAGTCTATTTGGTGTGAAGTCTGAATAACTACTAAACAAAAAAGAAAGGAAAATTTGAAAGTGATTGCTTTGGGAAGCACAGAAAAATCCCTATTTTGTTGTCAGAGTTTTTAATCTGAAAGTGAAAAAAACAGAGCTTAAGATGTTTATTTGTGAGGCAAGGGAGCTTTTAGCTCTGATATTTTCTATTTAACAAGAGACTCCAAGTTGACGTTCTGAGCATTTACTGAATACATTTAAAAATCATGCATGGGTGACATCATGAGAATTTGACACATTTATTTAAACAATTGACTGGGTTGCCAGGTTATACTATTTGGTCTTTAGTTCAGGTGCTTTCTGCTTGAAAAAGGCCACAGTGTGATGTCTAATGAACAAGTGCCCTGCTAACACACATCTTTGTTTTTCTCTCTAATCTTTTGTTATCACCATGTGGGTAAGAGAGTAAATAATTCTCTTAGTCTTAATATCCTTCTGGAATAAAAGAAATGAGTCATCAATTATTTTTAATTTAAGTCCTGAATCTCCAATATGAATGTTAAGTGTCAGGCAGCACCATCCTATCTCTAACAAAGTATAAAAATAAAGGAAATCTCTAAGAGAAGTGACTCTCTCACTGACTGTTCCCTACTAGCTTATGGATGGTCTTTTTTGAGCAGTATATATGAGACTGGAAGGTGACAAACCATACCTCACAAGCTTTTTGGGTAGAATAAGTGTATGCTTCTATCAAAATTGTCATCCTCACCAAGTAGTAAGCAGCTGATGGGTCTAGACCCTGTACTTATTTGTGTTGATTGGGATTGTGGTGGATACAGATGTGACATAGAGGTTTTGGGAATATAAATTCTCTGGTTTACCTTTTAATAGAACTTAAGTTTCTTAGTTAATTATTCCACTTACATTCCTTTTACTGACCACAGCAGCTATGTGCAAGAGGGCCCAGTCCCAAAGTGTTCACTGAGCAAATTTTCTTGGAGGCCATCTTCATCCCCATGCAACTTTTACTGAATGCCTTAGACTTCGGGGAAAAAAGAAAATCTATAAATTCAGGTACATGTGAGAAAATCTTCAGTTAATGACCTTATCTCTGAAGTCATCAAACAATAAATAGAAGAGAAAGCCTTTCTTTGTTAATTTTACAAACATTGGTTGAACACCTTTCATGTAGAAAGCACAGTACTAAGTGCTAATATAAAAAGAAAAAGAAGACAGTGAGGCTCTGTAGTCATTTGGGGACAGAGTTACACTAATGTAATAAAGGACTCAATAGAAAAAAAAACTGAAGGTGTCATAAATATACAAATGAGAGAATCATCTTGTTGAAGGCTGAGACCTGAACACCTTTCTTCCCTATTCAACCTCAGGTATGGATGCTTTGAGGGCATGTGGGGTGTCTAATGTCCATGCAGATGCCATCAAGAAACATCATCTTTGTTTCCCATCAGAGCTTTCATAATGGAAAGACATACTTTATGAAAGTTGTGCATGGGACTTTGTGTTGCAGGGGTATTAGATCCCCTATTAAACATTAAAGTAAGGGAGGAATATTAAATGTGAACTCACAGGGCATCCTTTAGTTTAAACTTCTGTGTCAGACCACTAAACAGACACTGAGTTAATCTGTATACCAGGCATTGGTTTAATGCTTGGGACACATGTGTGAATAAGATGATGCCCCGCCCTTACGATAATTTTCATTTTTTTCTGGGATGGAACAGATAATACATCTACACACAAATGAATCACACAGGATTATATTAGATAATGAAGAGAACTATGCACCACATAAGATAGGGTCACCAGAAAGATAACCTATGAGGAAGTGAGTGGTGGTTGCTTCCATTACGGTCAAAGAAGGCTCATTGAGGAAGAACTAAATGATGAGAAAAAAGCAACATTTACAAAGGTCCTGAGATGGGAATGGGTCCTGAAAGTTTGAGTAACAGAAATGACACCACTATTTGCAAGAGTTTTGTGATCTAGTGGGGAATGGGAGGCAGTAAGGGCAGGAGATGGATGGTGGTCAGGGACTGGAGGTCAGAACCAGACACTCATACACACACAGTGATGGGGAAATCACCAGTGGAAGCATATCTCATGCCAAAAATCACAAAAATTGTTATTATAAAAACAAAAAACTCTATATTTAAGGGAGGTAGGGAAGCCTCAGACATAACTTCTAAGTATGATAACCATTAGAGAGTTCAAGCTCTGTAAATGAGAGTATTGTGGATGACATCCTCACTCCCCCCATCATGTTCACTCCTACATCAGAAGATTGTATTAAAGAGGAATCCTGGGATTGCAATAAACACAGAAAGCCTTCAGGTGTAGTTTTAGCACCTTTCAGTACTCAGAGATTACACAGAATAATCCTGGGAATGTAATGAATGTGCAGCAAGACGTTAGAAGCTGAATTCTATGGATTTAGTAGAGTTATGAGTGGTATTTTATAGATGCCTTTCATCATTGCCATTTAAAAGAGGAGAAAATTTAGGAGTCAGCTAATGGTAAAAGTGGCCTGGGTGAGATAAACAGATGTCTCATGGATCTTTCTGGAAAGTCCTTGCTGCACAGTGTTTTCTGTCTAAGAAAGCAAGACTTGAGAAGACAAAGAGGTTATTGGTGTACTGAACTGGACTGATGAGAAACGGTATACTGAGACTCACTTAATTGTTGTCTCTCTGTCCACCTGCCTAAATCTCTCTAAGTATACTAAATATCACTAAATAACACACACTCCCCACAATGAGATTTCACGATTGCATTGTCTTTGTTAATACAATGTTGCTATTTGTGGAAATGCTTACCCTGTCATATAACCTTATTCATTTCAGGAACTTCCAGAAAGATCTATGCCCTCTTCAACAGAGAATTGGCTGCCAGTTTACCTTTCACCTCAAACCTTTGTCTTGTTGCTTTGTCAGTCTTAAACTACTACACTGTGGAACATCTCCGCTCATAGTCAAGCCACTTGTATGGAAAGAGCCTCCTTAAGTCAGGCTTCAAAATGCAAATAAAATCCCACTTCACTACTAAAGACCTCATGGGGCAAGTGTCCTCCCCAGCAGTGGTGACCAGCAAACAAGGCTCTCTACTGCCAACAGGTTGAGCTGGTGTCTGAAGATGGACAAGCCCAAAGTTGATGAAGGAGAGATTTACCAAGATAAATTGGACTAAGTTTGGGAGCTTGAGACACATTAAAACATAACAAAATTAGGAGCTTGAAAAGATAAGTCACACCTGGGAAAAGATATTTTCAACATACCTGATAATGGACTGTTATACAAAATAAAGAACTTTTCAAATTCAACAATGTGAAAACAGATCACCCAAATAATCAAATGGGCAAAAGATCTGAACAAGTCAGCTCACCAAAGATATATAAATTACAACTAAGCACATAAAAAGAATGTTCAATGTCATATATCTTTAGGGTATGGCAAATTAAAACAAGGAAATACTACTACCACCTATCAGAATGGCAAAAATCAAGAACAGTGACCACACCAATGCTGGTGACAATGGGGAGCACCAGGAACTCTCATTCATTGCTGGTGGCAATATAAAATGGTGCAACCACTTTGGAAGACATTTTGACAGTTTCTTATGAAATTAAACATACCCCCAAAATACAATCCAGCAATCATGCTCCTTGTCATTTACCCAAATGAGTTGAAAACATGGCCACACTAAAACCTGCACATGTCATGACACCTAATGGTGTCATGACACCATTAAAACTTAGGCAAGAAAATCTCAGATATCCCACACAGCAATATTTTCACTGATATATCCTCTAGAGAAAGGGACATAAAGGAAAGAATAAACAAATGGGATCTCATGAAAATAAAAAGCTTCTGCAGTGCCAAAGAAAACAATATTAAAATGAAAAGAGAGGCAACTGCATGGGAAAACATATTTGCCAATGATGCCTCAGACAAGGGTTTGATCTACAAAATATGTAAAGAACTAACACAAGTCCACTCCAGGAAGACATACAAGCCAATTTAAAAAAGGGCAAAAGACCTGATCAGACACTTCTCCAAGGAGGCCATACAGAGGGCCCAGAGACATATGAAAATATGCTCAGTATCACTAGCTATCAGAGAGATGCACATTAAAACCACAATGAGATACCACTTCACACCATTGGGAATAGCCATCATAAACAAAGCAACAAACAACAAGTGTTGGAGAAGTAAGGGAACCCTAGTGCACTGTTAGTGGGAATGCAGACTGGTGTAGCCACTGTGGGAAACAGTATGGAATTTCCTCAGAAAACTAAAAATGGAACTGACTTTTGACCTGGCAATTTCACTGCTGGGATTATACTGTAAGGGCCCTGAAACACCAATCCAAAGGAACCTATGCACCCCAATGTTCATAGCAGCACAAATTACAATAGCCAAGTGCTGGAAGCAACCTAGGTGCCCATCAGTAAATTAATGGATCAAAAAACTATGGTACATTTACACAATGGAATTCTATGCAGCAGAAAGAAAGAAGGAGCTCCTACCCTTTGCAACAGCATGGATGGAACTGGAAAGCATTATGCTAAGTGAAATAAGCCAGGTGGTGAAAGACAAATACCATTTGATCTCACCTTTAAGTGGAACTTAGTCAAAAAAATGAACAAGTAAGCAAAATATAACCAGCGATATTGAAATTAAGAACAATCTGACAGTAACCAGAAGGGAGGTGGTAGGGGATAATGAGGGGATGTGGGGAGGGGTTTTCAGAAACAACCATAAAGGACACATGGAAAAAAACAAGTAGGGGATAGAATCAGGGGAGGGAGGTGGGGATAGCTGCGGTGGAGGGGGAATGGTGGGGGGAAAATGCAGACAACTATACTTGAACAACAGTAAAATTAAAAAAATAACATTAAAACACCCTGCACATGAATGTTCGTAGCAGTTTTATTCTTAATTGTTAAGTAGTGGAAACAACCAAGATGTCCTTCAGTAGGTGGTAGATAAACAAACTGGTCCATCCAGACAAAGGCTAATAATAAGTGAGCTAAATAAAGGAAACATAAGTGCAGGATATTAATAGTAAGGAAATGTGGTGGGGGTTGGGGAACAATCAGGTATCTGAGGACATATTGTGCTTTCTGCTCAATGTTTTTGTAAACTGAAAGCTGCTTGAAAAATGTAAAACATTAATTAAAAATAACAACAAAATTCCAGATAATCGTAGTCTAATAAATTATTAAGTAATTTGGGCACCAATTACAATGAATAACATCTAAACAGCTTCCTCACTTAGACTTGGGTCAGTGAATGAGGGAAACAATATCATCAGGAAAGTTTTTGATGAGTTTTTAATCCTTGGCAGAACCCTTAAGAGAGAGAAAGTGGATTAGCTGAGTGATGAGGGGTACAGGACATATTAGTCCAGGAATGTAGCATGTATGAAAGTCTAGGTATAGGAGGGAGTGTCTTCACAGTGCAAGGGGGAGAGAAGAGGATACGCTTGGGACCAGGAGTGTGACATGGCCAATGGGCATTTTGGGACAATTATTTTGGTTGCAGAGGTGAGGTGGGTTATAGGGTACAACTTTAGAGGCAGTCAGGCCGAGGCAGTCAGGCCAAGGCAGTAACTATCATAGGTGAGTGGTTTTGTAGGGTTTGCCTCTTTCTCCCTGTGGCTAGCACAGTGCTGGGTGCCCCAGTACAGATGCGGGCAGCATTTGCTGACCAAGCAGCATGAACAGCATTTGCTGACATGTGTTCCCTGCAGCTGAACTTCAAACATTTTCTCCCCTGACCTACTCAGCTCTCTCTGCTATTGCATCTAGAATCACATGGGGGACATCTTTTCCAAATGCTAAATTGGAATGCATGACCTGATAAGTATATGAACTAGTTGACATTTGTAGTTGTCCCCCAAAATCTGTTTTAAAGAATTAGAGGGATAAACATTTTTATTCTCCTTCCAAAATGGAGACACTTTATTTATAGCTCTTGTAGGAAAAGTAGAAAAAAGAGTTGGGGAAAAAAAAAGGAAAAATGGTGTAGAATATGTTTTATTTATATAGTAAGATTCCTGGGCCACATAACAGCATGACTTTCCAAAGTTCATATTCTACACCTTTTTCCTTTTAGGTGGAAGGTAATGAAGCAGGCCATTCGCTAATGGCCCTCTTCATTAGCGAATTTTAGAGTATTTTGGAGGCAGAATTTTCTGTGAATAGGTAGAAGATACATAAAAAAAGAGGCATGCTTGCTGACAGTATAATAATAGCTCTGACCCTGGCATCACTGAGCAGCCTGGCCATGTAGCACAAGTTACTCAAAGTCCTTTTGTGTTACAGAGAAATTTACCTTAATTCCTCACAAAAAAGGGACTTTTGAAAATTACATTGACCATACTGTATCCCTATAATCCTTCATGTGTTTTGTCATCTTATAATTTTTTCTTAAGTTGTTATCTGTTAAAACCAAAATTTAAAATGTAAGATCAAAGTTTACTTGAGTTATAAAAAGCAGTTTAGATCAGCTCACATGTTTGGCTTGAAATCATTCCCTTTCCCTCTGTGTCTCTGCGTCTCTGTTTCTGTGTCTCTCTCTGTCTGTCTTTCTCTCTCTCACCCTCTCTCTCTGCCCCACCTTACCCCCTCATTTCTTTCTGTCCAACTTTTATTCATCATTTGCTTTTTCTTCACAGAATACTTCTCTTTTCAGAGCACTTCAACTCATAGTGAACAATGTCATTATTGTTTTTATGTTGTCTTCAGTTCTGGTGTCTATGCAGGGCTTTGTACTTTCACAGAAAAATGACACTATTTCTGGGACTCCAAAGATCTCCCAGGGTTCCCGCACCCTCAGATACTGGGAGGGGAGTGACTTGAGTCCCTAATGAGCCTAGAGCAGCTCTCTCTATATCTCTTTATAGGCTTCTGTATTTGATTTGATTTGGAGATAGGGCTCCTAATTAAACACAACAGACAAAAGGATAAAAACCCATGATTTCAGTTGAACTGATAGACAGACATCAGGTCATGGTTATATGTACTTTGCTACTCTCTCTTCTTTCCCAATTTCTGTTGTCTTCAGATGTCAGATAGATTTGGGATAAATTCCCTGCTCTCCTCTATCAATCGCTGTATGTTCAGAAACCCTGGAATCAAATATTTCAGGTGTATTGAATTCTAGCTGTCTAAGCCCAGGAACTAAATGGATGTTTATTAATAATATGTCAAACAGTACTCCTTGCCTTAAGCAGTCACTTATACTCACACAGTCATGCACATTAATATGTGAATACAATTGATTTCTTTATTGCTGTCACAGAGGTCTGAACTGAGACAATGTCTGAAACAAAGCAAGCTTTCTGTTGTTTCTCAAGTGTCACTATTTTTTTTTACTGCCCTGGAGCAAGTCAGTGTGTGTACCTCTTAAATTCCATCTAAAAACATTGGAAGAGATATATTATGGAAAGGTAAAGGTCTGGAGAGAATGTGGTCTGAATATTTCACATTTGTCAGATAAGAGAGTTGATCAGTTTCCCATAGAATTTACCTCAAATTTAAATTGTTTTAAAGGGTCTGGCATTTCAAGCTCATAGGCTGAGTAGATGTGAGGAGAGACTCAGGGAGGTGGTGCCTTGTGTATTGACACATGAGGTTCAAGCTAGGTTTTTGACACTTTCTGGGTAGTGGCCTTAGGGAGATGTTCAGTCTCTGCTCCTCAGTTTCTTCTCTGTAAAACATAGATAATACAGTCTTACCTTTTTAGGATGTTAGGAGAGAAAACTATGTAGTAAATATGAAAATGATTATCAGCTGGGCATTCTGTGGGGGGAACCACTGTTATCACCATTTATTTTGCGGTATCTGGCACACGGAGTGCTCGAAAATGTTTGTTTAACTAGGTTTGTGTGTGTGTGTGTGTGTGTGTGTATGTGTGTGTGTGATATGAGCAAAAATAGTAACAAAAGTGTGAGCTGAGATTTATTTGCATTCCTGTTTGCTTTTGCTCTGGTGCGTCACTGGTATAGAGAACGGTTCCATTGGTATTCCGGATGCTCATCCACCCTTCATGGGACAAAGCAGGGAAGCTGTGAGCTAGGGCCTATTTAACAAGCCAACACTTTGGTCCTACTCTTTTTCTTTTTTAAAGAGCTAATAGTAACAGTGTGAAAAAGTGGTAGTTTATATGCTGCCACACATTTGAGAGGAAATAAAACCACAGCATGTGTCCTCTTATAGTTTGTGGTCGGAGAACCACTTCCCAGAAAAAGGTGAGCATGTGGCCCACCAAGAAGTGCATAGAGTACCTGTCTGTACTTTGACAAAAAAAAAAAGCCATATAGGAGCTGGTGCTCAGCTCTGGGGCTCTGACTTGGTGACATCAGGTAGTGTTGAAAATATCAAAGGCTGAGACTTAATTCTCAATACTTTTGAAATCCTTCAATTAGTCTTCACTGCCTCGATGGTTTCTCCAGTGGCTGTGGGAGGTTTCTTGGTTTAAAGAAAGTAAGGTAAGGTCACTATAAGGAGCGACACTCAACCAGCTGACATTTTTAGGGGCCTCAGAAAGCTGTGGTGAATGCAGGGTGATAAGCCTTACAGAGGGCTTTCCATTTTGGAAAAGTGAGCTTTGTGGAAGTTTTGCAGAAAAGCTTGACTATACTTTCATTCCCAGGAGACCTCTCCAAATATTGACAACTATGTCAGAATAAATTGCCATATGAAGATGATTTTATGTCATTATAGACTTCATGGGTGAACTTTTATCTCTTTACTGCTGTCAGAGCCAAAGCAATGGACAAAATGAAATTGTAGGGTTTGGAGAGGAGGCACTTGTTTCCAAATGACATCCTAACTCCAGCCCTACTCATCATCTTTTTTGATGTGTCTTTGTTAAGGCCTAAATAGTCTTACTTTGGGTGCCAGTGATCATAAAAAAGATGATGATTAAAAAGAACCTGAAAACTTTTCTTTGCTGTTGAAATTACTTTAGAAAATTAACAGTTTTCTTTAGGCATTTTCCTTCTCTGTATAAAGTAAGACTGTATCCTGTAGTAAGTGTCTGAGGGCAATGCATAAGTAGAAGAATCCACTTGAACTTCCCTCTCAAACATTTCAGTGGAGAAAAGGACCTTGCTAGTTATGGGTATCCGAGAATGTTGTAGCAAACTCTGGTCCCAGAGGACACAGAGAGGAGCCATGGAACTAGGACACTGGGCATTCAGTTCTGATCTGTGGCCATACATTTTTAGGTTGGGGAAAAAAAAACTTTCACTGCATGGAAAAATGACTTTGTGTCAGGTAGTGCATTTATCTACATTTTCTTATTTAATTCTCACAAAATATTCACAGGGGGTGTTGTTTTATGCTTATTTTGCAGATAATAAAACTAAGATTCAGAACTAGTGTTGTTGCTATATGATTTATTTAGAGTTAATATCAAGAGTAGGGCACCCTGGCTGGCATAGCTCAGTGGATTGAGCATGGGCTGTGAACCAGGCATCGCAGGTTCGAGTCCCAGTCAGGGCACATGCCTAGGTTGCAGGCCATGGCCCCCAGCAACTGCACATTGATGTCTCTCTCTCTCTCTTTCCCTTCCTTCTCTAAAAGTAAATAAATAAAGCCTTAAAAAAAGAGTAGGGAAAGAGAAAGAAAACTAGGAAATCAATTAGATTTCAAGATGAAAATGAATTGACAAGTTATAAAAAATGGGTCACTCCCAGGTAGGGTTCAGGGTCCACTCCCTCTAGGGGGAGCTGTGGTGTCACAGTAAGTCTCTGTGGTCCCCCAGGGAAGAATGGCTTGGGATCTGGATACAGCAGGAAGACTCATGGTGGACTGTGTTCTAAGGGGACTTTGGACAGTGTAGAGTATTTTAAAAAACAAGCCAACACGCCTAAATGGAGTCACATATTCCAGTTCAACATCAATAAACTGAGATTATAGTGTGATAAACTTAATTATAGTGTCAGCTCTCCCAGAAATGGACTCTTAAACCAGTCAATCAGGAATCACCCAGTCAGCACTAGTGAGGTCATATGCCTGGTGGATCCCTGCCTTCCCCTGAAGGAAAGTAACTTTAACTGAATCAAGTCACTTTTTGCTAGTATAACCTCCTTGTTCCTTCTCCCTTCTGCCTATAAAGGTTTTTCCTCTTGCATATGTTGGGAACCAGCCTGCCTGGTTTCAGGAGCTGTAACCCCCCATGGCTAAGACTGAATGAGAGACCTCCAGACGAAGAGACAGTAAGGAGACAAGCTTATCTCCCTGGAAGGGGCACTGCCTGCTCCTTGCCTTGCCCCCATTGCTTGGTTGGTTAGCTAATGACAGGTAAGATTCCTCAGAGGAGGATGGACCTAAGACAGGTACGATCACGTGGAAAGGCCCTTAGGGAAGGACTTGGGGGGCTGTAGAAAATGGGGGTGATTGACCCTCACCCCGCAGCTTTGACAAAGCCTGAGTTCTCGTTCTGACTGCAAGAAGTCTCAAACCTCTTGGCTGCCTTGTCTCCTCTGGCTGACTCAAGCCTGTAACAATGACAAGAGGCAGTGCAGCCCTATGCTAGAAACGGGATTCCCAGGGTAATCAGGCTTCAGACAGGATATGTAGAATCCTGTGGAACCTGCTTTGCTGAGGATGCTCTTAATTAGATTATGAAGGCCCAGGCAGGAAATGTATTTAGCCCCTTAAGTTCTGTAGTTTTTTAGGTTATAAGTCCCCAACTCAGTGTGAGCCCTTTTTAGCTCTTTGAATGTTATCTATTTGTTTGATCCTAACTGCCAGACAATGGTTAATAAGCTGCATCTCTATTCCTACCCAAAACTACCTAGTAAAAGCCTATTCAGGCAAGGTGGCAGGGCGCTCTCTCTACTTTAGAGAGAGTGGCTGTGCCACCCTTATTCCTCCACAGGACTCAGTAGTCCGTGTGTATTTCTGTCATATCTTGACTATCGGCAGCACTGCAGATATTGCAGGCCAGTATCTGCATCATGTATGGCACCTCTGAACTTCTTTCTATGCGTGAGATTGAATACTGCCCAATTCACGAGTCATTGAATAAAGCCAATGAGATCTTTAAAATTTATTCAGCTGATTTTTTTTTACATTGAAGACATTTTTGATTGTCACAGTTGGGTGGACTTTATCTGGGGGCAGAGCCCAGGAATGCTGTTAAAAACCTAAAATTCACAGAGCAATGGTCTAAAAGGACAGTGGTGCCAAGGTGGAGACACCCTGCTTAGTTGACTTGGCTTGATTGATGGAATATCATAGGTTGATTTATGGAATTCAATTGGAAGATTCAAGAAATTTAGAGCAGAGGGGCTTTCTTGATGTCTCAGGTCTTTTCTACATTTTGAAAAGATGTCCTTCACCTGCTTCCTCCCAACATGGAACTGTGCACAGCAGAATGTGGGCTGGACTGGACTGACAGCCTGGAGGCCAGCTGGCTTTAGTACAGGAAATGACTTAATCAGAATACAGCCACTGAGATGAAAGCCTGGAATGAATGGGGATATGACAGGTTTGGAACATCAGATTCCAGTGGGCTGCCCATTATTTTGGAAGACCCAGTCTTGGGATCTTTGGGTCAAGAGGTACATTCCATTCAATTTCTTGTTTTCCCAGTGTGCAGAATCCACCTACCAGCTCAAGGAATATTTTTCTGTTCATAGAATGGATTAAGCTCATAATCACCTCAGGTTTTAGCATTTGCTGTTTGCTCTACCTGGATTATTGCTTGCTCCCTCACATCATATACATTTCTGCTTAAAAGTGAGAAAAACTATCTGATTTTAAAGTACTCTTCATTCCTTCATACTTTGTATTCCTTCAAGTTGTATTATTTATACTTTCAGGGAACTTTTAGACACTTGAAATTGATATTTTCCACATTTTTGTCTGCCTTTCTTGTTACAATTTAAGTTTCATGAGAACTAAGATTTTGTTTTTCTTGGTCACTATGTTATTCTGTATTTCAGAATGGTGTTTGTTCTGGGATTTTGATTAGTATTTGATAATTTTTTTCCAATGAAAGGATGAATGTGTTTATGTGTGTTGTCTGTGTATGTCTAAGCACACACCTGTGAGACTCCCAAGTTTCTCAATTCCAAGGCACAGCAGACCTGAATATGGTGAGCAAGATCTTGAAAGCCCATTTGTTACTTGAACTTATGGAGTTGTAGAGGTTACCCATACAAGGATTCCAAGTTCTCTGTTACAGCTCCTCTAAATTTGAGAGTGATGATGAAGTTAACAAGGTCCCTTAAAGCTTAGACAGACTGTCTTAGTTTAAGAAGTGGTGAGTACTGCACTAGGCAGCATTTTATTTAAAGTTTAACAAAATAATCTACACAGACCATCTGTTTCAGGAACAATAAATAAATAAAAATATAAATTTAAAAATAATTAGGACAGTACATTGGACAATTCATTACTCACTTGGGAAAGATAGTGATAGCAATGCTATGTTCAAAGTATCTCCATCATTTCTAATTGATCAAAATAACCTGATGTTTATAGCCAATGAGAGAGTGACTCAGAATGAAATAAAGTCAGTAAAATGCCAGAAGTTTTTTCATCGAAAATAGAGACATGGCCCATATGTCCAGAAATATTTTTGTCCTTAGGAAATGTTTATAAAAAAGATGGATAGGCAGTTTCTGAAAAACAGACTCAACTAATAGTAACACAATTTGATTGGATACCAGAAGCATTTTTTCCACTATGATCACCTTTATTTTTATTTGTTAATTGCCCCTTGTTGTGTTTGAGACACCATTCAGGCACCAAAGGCAAACAGTTGCCCTCATGGCACATTCATTTTAGGTAAAAAATTTAAAATGTTAAACATTTTCAGAAACTTTTTCATGGTATTATCCATATTTCTTTGTAAATAAACATGATAAACGATAAATGATGCCATTGTCTCGTATATGCAAAATATATACATATATATTTAATTGGGCTACATTTTAGAGTACATGTGGCAGCTGACAATTGGCCTTAGATTTGGGGGTGGTGGGAAGACAAACTGTATAGGGTAAACCCATTAAAACTTGGGCTGATTTCGTATAGACACTTTTGGTTGAGGAGGCAATGTTGGCTAGTACAGTGCTGTGAATGTGAAAATATGTCAATATTTGGACATTGGGAAGTGTCACAACAAAACCTGGAGTTCTAGCTTCTCATGAAAGAAAAGATGTAGTCACAGGTACTACCCACCATTTCTCCATGGCTGGAATAGTTTTTTGCTAAAGTCTTTAGGGTTTTCTAAGTACAATATCATGTCATCTTTGAATAATGACAGTTTTACTTCCTCCTCTCCAATTTGGATGCCGCTTATTTCTTCTTCTTTTCTGAATTCTGAGGGAAGGACTTTCAGTACTATGTTGAATAGGAGAGGTGAAAGCAGACAGCCTTACTTTGTTCCTGATCTTAAGGGAAACACTTTCGGTTTTTTTTCCCCATTGAATATGATGTTGGCTGTAGGTTTGTCATATATGGTCTTTATTATTTTGAGGTATGATCCCCCTGTTCCCACTTTGTTGAAAATTTTTTATCACATATGAGTGCTGGGTTTTACCAAATACTTATTTCTGCCTTTGTATACAATCATGTGATTTTATTCTTTCATTTTGTTTATGCAATACATTACATTAACAGATTTGTGAATATTATACCAGACTTGCATCCCCAGAATAAACACTTGGCCTGGTTTATGATCTTTTAAATATATTGCTGAATCTGGTTTGCTAATATTTTTTCTGGGTATTTTAGCAACTATGTTCATTAGGGACATTGGCCCATAATTTTCTTTGTAGTGTCTTTATCTCATTTTGGAATTAGGATAATGCTGGCTTCATCAAATAAACTGGAAAGTCTTTCCACTACTTGCAATTTTTGGAATAGTTTGAGAAGGATAGGTGTTAGTTCTTCTTTGAATGTTTGGTTAGATTCACCTGTGAAGGCATCAAGTCCAGGAATTTTGTTTGCTGGGAGTTATTTGTGCTTCAATTTCATTAGTTGTAATCAGTCTATTTAGGTTTTTTGATTTTTTTCTGATTCAGTTTTGCAAGACTGTATGTTTCTAGATATTTATCAATTCCTAGGTTGTCTAGTCTGTTGGCATATAGTTGTTCATAGTATTTTCTTACAATTGTTTTTATTTCTGTGGTGTCAGTTGTTAATTTTCTTTCATTTCTGATTTCATTTATTTGGGTCTGCTCTCCTTTTCTCTTGGTGAGCTAGGTCAAAGGTTTGTTAATCTCATTTATCTTTTCAAAGAACCAGTTCTTTGTTTTATCAGCATTTTGTATTGTTTCATTATTCTCTATGCCATTTATTTACACTCTGATTTTTATTATTTCCTTCCTTTTGCTTACACTGGGCTTTGTTTTTTGTTCTTTTTTCTAGTTCTTTTAGGTGTAAGGTTAGATTGTTTATTTGAGATTTTTCTTGCCTGTAATGCTATGAACTTCCTTCTCAGGACTGCTTTTGCTGTGTCCCACAGGTTTTTAGTTGTGTATTCATTTGCATTTGTTTCCTGGTAGCTATTATTTTTAAAGATTTTATTTATTTATTTTTAGACAGAGGGGAAGGGAAGGAGAAAGAGAGGGAGAGAAACATCATTATGTGGTTGCCTCTCACACATGCCTACCTGGGGACCTGGCCTGCAACCCAAGCATGTGCCCTGACTGGGAATTGAACCAGTAGCCCTTTGGTTCTCAGGCTGGTGCTCAATCTACTAAGCCATACCAGCCAGGGCTGTTTCCTAGTAACTTTTCATTTATCCCTTAATCTTATTGTTTACACATTCATTGTTTAATAATACGCTATTTAGCCACCTTGTGTTTGAATGTATTTCAGTATTTTTATTGTAGTTGATTTGTAGTTTCATACCGTTGTGGTGAGAGAAGATGCTTGATATGACTTCAATCTTCTTGAATTCATTAAGACTTATTGCATAGTAACATATGGTCTATCTTTGAGAATGTTCCATGTGCACTTGAGAAGAATGTACATTCTATTCCTTTGAGATAAAATGTTTTGCAAATATCAATGAAATCCATTTGATCCAGTCCAGTTGTCATTTAAAGTCCCTGTTGCCCTGCTGATTTTTTTGCCTGGAAGATCTATCCATTGATGTCAGTGGGGTGTTAAAATCCCAAACTATGATTGTATTGTTGTTGATCTCTCCCTTAATGTACACCAAGATGTTCTTTATATGTTTAGGTGTTCCTATGTTGAATGCATATATGTTTGCAAGGGTTATATATATTGTTGGGTTGATTCCTTCAATACTATGTCGTGACCTTTGTTGTTTTTTGTTGTGGCCTTTGTTTTGAAGTCCATTTCATCTGATATAAGTATTACTACCCCTAGATTTTCTTTTGTTTCTATTTGCATGGAATATGTTTCCATCTCTTCACTTTCAGTCTATGTGTATCTTCTATTCTGAGATGGATCTCTTTTAGACAGCATAGATATGTGTCATGTTTTCTTATTCATTCAGCTACACTATGTCTTTTTACTGGAGCATTTAATCCATTTACATTTGAGTTCATTATTGATAAGTACTTTTAATTGCCGTTTTATTCTTTATAACCACGTTCCTTTCTCTTTTTCTTTCCTCATCTTGTACCAGGCCCTTTAACATTTCTTGTAATTTGGTTTGTTGGTAAGGAACTGTTTTACTTTTTTTTTTGTTTGTGAAGCTCTTTACTTCACCTTCAATTTTAAATGATGGTCTTGTTGGCCAAAATAGCTTGGTTGTAGGTCCTTGCTTTTCATCACTAACACATTATGCCAATCCCTCCTGGCCTGAAATATTTCTGCAGAGAAATCACCTGACAGCCTTATGAGATGTTCTTTGTAAGTAACAAATTTCTTTGCTCTTACTGATTTTAAGATTCTTTGTCTTTAAACTTTGGCATTTTAATTATGATGTGTCTTGTTTTGGGCTTCTTTGGGATTATCTTGATTGAGACTCTTTGTTCTTCCTGAATTTATGTTACTTTTTTCTCATTAAGTTAGAAAAGTTTTCAGCCATTATTTCTTCAAACATCTTTGTTCACTCTCTCATCCTTCTGAAACTACTACAATGTGGATATTTTTATTATTGATGTTGATCCAGAGGTCTCTTAGACTTTCTTCATTTTAAAAGTTCTTTTTTTCTTATTGATGCTCTCCTTGAGTAGTTACTGTTTTCTTGTCCTCTTATTCTCTGATTCAGTCCTCTGCTTCATCTAACCTGATGTTGATTCCTTCTCGAGTATCCTTCATTTCAGATATTATCAACTTCATTTCAGACTGATTCCCTTTTTATGGTTTCTATGTCCTTTTTAATGCTTACTATTTCTTTGTTTAAGTGCTTGCTTAGATTATCTATGCTTTCTTTAAGATCCTTGAGCATCCTTATAACCATTGTTGTAAACTCTGTATCTGGTAGTTTGGTTGTTTCATTTTATTTACTTATTTTTCCTGGGATTTCTTCTATTCTTTCACTTAGGGGAATATTTATTTGTCTCCCCATATTGTCTCTGTGTATTTGGAAGACCTGTTATGACTCCCAAGCATATTATGATATCTTTGTGATGTGTGTTGTTGGGCTCAGCTTCATAGTCTTCTAGATCATCTGAGCTTCATGCTCCAGAAGATTTTCTTGTGGATTATGTGCACCCTCTTGTTATAGTTGAGTCTTGAATGCTCGTGACCTTTTCATGGATGAAATTAATCCTTCAATCTGGCTGACTATAATGGTAAACCTCAATCACCATGTATGAGATGCTGTGCAGAGGCTACCCTTGAAGCAGAGTTGTTACTAACAAATACCTGCTGAAATCCCCTTTTTGGCTAGTTGGATCAAGCTCTGGTGTGGTCTGAAACCCACCACTGGTTGTGTTGATTCTAGGTACATTTGGGTGTGGTTCAGATACCAGTTGCTGTCAGACATTGTGAGTAACCAGCCTTAGGCTACCTGTCAGAAGGTACCATGCTATTTGCTGTTTGTAGCTATATCTTCTGGGCCTGGAGGCCTGCCTTCATCTGTCAGCTACTCCACCTTCCCCTGAATTTACCTAGTCTTCCACTAGAGCCTTTCAAAGAAAGATTGTAGAGGCCCAGGCTGCTGTTCCTCACAGACCCTTCCACAGGCTATGAGCTCAGTAGGGCTGGGTGACTGTGGTCAGGAGGATAGAGCTAGTGGTTCTCTTATTTAGGGGTTATATGTTCAGGCATTCAATGAGGGAAAAGTGGCTCCTACTCTTAAGCCAAAGCACTCAGTCTCTGCCAGAGTCTTCAACTGTAGCTTCCCTAGGAGGAACATGCTGCATTTACAGATTGAGTATAGGCAGTCATCACTTTCACAGAAGCAAACTCAACTGCTCAGAGACACTGGGGATTGGAGGAGACAGATCAAAAGAGTCTCCTGTTGGTAGTGGTTCTGACCAAGCTGGCAGGAGGAGGCCAAATACTTTGTTTTTGTCCCAGACAATAGCCTCAGAGGGAGACACACTCTGAATGTTTCAGCTCTGAGCAGCCCTCCCTTCCCCCTGGGAACTGCATTCATCAGGGGTGGGCCACCTGATGAATGCACTTGTGGGGGCAGATTCAAACAGTTTTCCATTGGTGGTGGTGTTGACAAGCTTGTAAAAGGGTCATGGACACTTCCTCCTCTTCTGGAGTAGCTCAGTCTGAGCTCACAGGGGATGTTGGAGTGCCCTCCCATGATGTAGCCTCACGACTGAGCACCAACCAGTCTGATTCCTGGACAAAAACCTTCTTGGGAAATGGGGCTCTGAGAGTTTCGGTTCTCTGTAGCTCTTTGATTCCCCCACATGACTGAACTCAGTAGGGTTGGGCCACAGAGTGATAAAACAGGATGAGTGATTTAACAGGTGGGGTGTGTGTGGGAGGGCTGATTACGCACTTGATGTGGGAAAGAATGATCTCTTTTCCAAAACTACAGCATTCAATCATTGAGCTCTGCCAAGAGCTTCCTCAGAAAAACAACCCCCCAAAGGTCCCTTCTGGGTGCAGCCAGCAGACTCTTCTGCAGGACCTGAGCACAGCAGAGTGGTGTCACCAGTTGTTGGAAAACCACCAGTGTATGCCTCAGGATGGTGCTGCAACAATAGGGCTGCTCAACTCTGGGAAGGTAGTGTCTGTGTCTTTAATGGAATCCCTTTATTCCAAGGCAGACTGAATCCCAACTGATTTTCACCACCAGATGCTATGCTGGCTCCTCTTCCTGTCTCTGTTGCTCTGGGTTGGGGATTCCTGGATGTCATTGAGACCCCACACTACTGGGGAAATAGAGGTTTGCAGCCGAGATACCCTTCTGGCTTATCAGCTGCCACGCATGTGTGTGGGGGGCCAGTCTTTTCTGTATTTCCACCCTTCTTGCTAGTCTTTATGTGGCTTCTTCTGTAAATCCTTGGTTATAATATTTCCTTTCAGCTAGCCTTCAGTTGGTTATTCAGGTTGATTGCTCATAAAGTAGCTATATATCATATTTGGGGCTGGGATCAGGTGAGTGTAGCTTCTATCTATTCTTCAGCCATTTTGGAATCCTCCTGACAGGTAGAAGCTTCTTCCAGGCACAGGCCTGTGGGTGAGTATCACATTGTGCTTGAGGTGGGCAAGATAAGCATTTTAGTATTTTAAACTAAGGCTCAAAGAAGTTAAGAAGAGATTTGAATTCAAGTCTGTGTATGTTTGGATGAAAAAAAATAGAATTGCTCTAAAATAATTTATGGAACACCGTCTGCTGCTTATTTAAAGTTCTGGCCTGGAAAAATATCTGTACCCTATTGAGTAGCTTAGTTGAGTAGTTATAGCACATCCAGTCTTAGAGGAAAGGGGGTAGGAGCTTTCCATCTACAACCCCCTTGGGGCCATTGCACTCTCCTGGAAGATAATTTGTTAGAACAATTTTAACCCTTTGATAGACACAGTTGCTGACTCCAACCATCAGGTCTCCTTTTATCTTCCCATTTTTCCCTCATCTATTATAAATCTCTTTAGGAGAGGACCTTATAGTACATGGCAGCAGTGATTTTAATGGCTAATTGAAAAATCATGGGCCTTTAAAGTTCAGAAAGGGCTTCAAAAAGATTGATGATGCCCCATGGGGTTCCTGTCTCTATCTCCCCTCCCTTCTCTCTGCTAGATGTCACCACCTGTTAGTATGTGAGTTCAGTAATTTTCCCTTCTTTTCAATTATAAACTTTGGGTATAATAAGAAGGTTTGGGATATGTTGAGCTTGCTGTTTTTTCTCTAGGTAAAACTGTGTCTGCAATTTATTCCATAAGGTAGGAAATATACCATCTTTCCCAAAATGGTTAAGAGACCCTTTTAAACACTGAAGTATCATGACGTGCACATAGATGGTGATGTCATTAACACTTAATAAATAAAATAATATTTTACATTTGATGCAGTGGTTCTGATTCCCCAAATCCTTGAGCTGTAGCATAAATCTGGGTTTCTGAAATAAAGCCAATTTGAATGTGGGAGTGGGAATTCGGAGCTTTCTTTGTAATTGTCACACTGTTATGGAGAGCACTCTTGGGTGTCCTCAATTTCCGTATAGTAAGCAGTCCAGGGAAGTAGTTCTCAGACTTGGGATTTCATACAGCAGTAAAATTTCCCAAACATTAGAATATTGACATATTTTTCAATTTTTTAATTTTGCTACAGAAAACATTAGAAATATAAAAAATAAAATAAAACAAACCCAGACCAAAATCAGATAAACAAATAGCCCCCTCCAACCTATAATCTCTGTATCATTCATAAAAGAAACACAATTTCAATATTAAAATATTCAGAAAGCTAAGGCTCCTAATTTGTAAATAAATGAGTCCTTTAAATAGGCTATATTTTAATTGCGTAAAGCTTACTACATTTTCTTACTTTATCATGGGCTCATTTTACTTTTTAAACTTCTGATAAAGGAGGGACCAAAATATATGACAGATTAAGTATGTCTGGGTAAATATAGGAGAAATGCCTTAGTGAAATTAAAGGGATGATTTAAAATTTTTCTGGTTATGTGGGTATTCAAAAAGTTGTCAAGATTATTTTAAAAGAATTACATACATTATTTTAGATCTTTAAACCAGATTTTTCAAGAGGAGGGGCAGCTCTAAAGGACATGTCTTAGACTATTACTGCACGTGTCAGACAAGCACCCTGAGTGTTTCTGCCTTTAGCTGATGGAGGTGTTTAGTACCCTGCCATGTGGTGACTCGAGTGTCATGTCATTGTGTCTGTTGGTGCTATCCCTTCTACTCCAGCTTCTTCTGTTTTGGCTACTGCTTCCTGAGGGCATCCTTTAGATATCCCATGGCCTCATGCCTTTGTCCACATGGCTTTGCAGTATCTGTGTCCTCTGTTGGGTGGCTTGTGTCCTCCCTTTGCATCTCTAGTTCAACTTCCTGAAGAAAGAAGATTCTGGTTAGCCCTGTTTGTATTGTGCCCCTGGGTGAACAGAGATTTCATTTAGGACCCACAGAGGTTCATTTTAGCTAATTCATTGATTGTCATTGGGGCTAGTGCCCAGCTCTGGTCCACCTAATGGTTTCTTGGGACATATGTCCTATCCCAGGTACTTCACATGAGGTATCGTCTTCATTGCTCCTAGAGATCTGTAGGTAGGTGACAATGTTAAATTTACCTAAGACCTGTGCTTTGTGGAAAACAGCTGTGGTTATTAAATCTTTCCATCAATGGCTAACCACAGAAGACCACCCTACTCTCTCACATTCTTGGATATGACCATCTCTACCCTTCTTATGTGACTCCCATGATACTTACCATGACTCTTTTATTTAGTTGCCTTCATAAAACCCCCATGTTTCTCATTAATGGACGTTCTCCCTGTTGCAATAGCCTGAATAACATTGCCCTCTTTATTCTCAAGTGCATCTCATCTTTTATAGTAAGAATCATTTTTTTCTATTTCTGTTCCCAAGTAAACTAAAACTTGCCCTAAAACACAAAAACAAAAAATGACTGGTGTTTGGTTTTGAGGGTGGCTGTAGAACAAGACTCCAGTGCTGTGTGTGTTTTATTCTAGATCCTTGTCATCACATCAGCATTATCAGGATACCTCAAGACCCAGGATGTGGCTCTGAGGAAAAGAGTACTGTCTTCACTAGGCAAGTCAACACTTCCCAGTGATAGAGATACTCATGTTGTATAAACTCTGAAGGATTTTGTATTTAAGCCAACATTTTTTCTCTGCATCTCTGCTTCTCAAGATTTCCAGAAGCAAACAGGTTCTCCCAGGAACATCAGTGTCAGGTTAATGTTCTCAGAGTGAGCTCTGGAGTCTTGGCAAGAAGCTTGTAATGTTTAGATGTGAAACAGGCATCCAACTTGCTGGAAGTGAGAGCATGTTTGACACTACCTGGAGGACTCACAGCCATGATGCCTGATGCTCTGGTCCCCATGACTGGGGCCCAATGGAAGAAGCATTTGCCCTTTCTGTTGTTTTCCCATGGCATGTCTCTGGATTTTATGCACAGATTACTTTTCTAGGAGACAATGTTCTGGGAACTTGTGTGTACCAGATAGAACAGATGGTGCACGGCCCCTCTTCAAGTGTGTACCAAAGATGACCAGCCCCAGTGGGCACTGCTACTCTTGGTACTCTGGTACTTCATGGGCTGGGACTGCAGTGAATCTTGTTTCAGGTGCCAAGTCAGGGAAAATGCTTCCACATGGCACAGAATCTTGCCCTAAAAAGTATTTTGTGATCCTGAGTAGAATTTAATAAGTTCATTATATACACAATAAAATTCTCCAAATTTGTTTCCTTTAATGATTTTTTTTCTTTATTTTCACAATCAAAGGGTCTTGGTGTCTATAAAGAACCCACTGACACCTTTATGGCTCTGCCTCACAGAATTTAAGTGTTGGCCCATACTTTCTTCCTGGTTTTAAAAAATGTATTCACACGCTCAGAATAGAAAATAATTCTAGAAAATGCTTATTTTCTTTGTGTCTCTTTTAAGTATTTGAAACTATTTCCATTTTAAGGCCAGTCTTTTGTTTTTATAAAACATGATGCTGTGATTTAATGTGAACATATTGAATCATACACAGAAGTTGGGAAAAATATTCCCAAGACCCAAGTATGTTAAAAACAAGATTAAATATCACTCCTGTTTTGCTGAGGCTGCTGGCTGAACCTTAAACACTAGCCCTATTAAAAATCTGCACTGAAGAAAAGCAAAAATAATAAGTCACATCTTTTATTTCAAATATCATGAGGCTATTTAAAAAGTATTTATACCAACAAATTCCTGTTAAATAGAAAAATGGCTGCTGATGGAGTTTAACTGGATGTTCAATGACAAAGGAAGACCCAGTTGTCACCTTACTGACCCTGCAGCTGCCTCTGGAATTTCACTGCTTGGGATCAAATTCCTATCCCGCTACTTATAAAATGTGTGATGTAGTTAAGTTACAAAAATGCCATTTTCTTGGTAGCTTATAAACAACAGAAATTTATTTTTCATGGTTCTGAAGGCTAGGGAGTCCAAGAAGTCCAAGATGGAATGTACTGGCACATTCCATGTCTGGTGAGAGCCACTTCCTTGTTCATAGATGGCAGTCTTTTACCTGTATCATCACAAGGAGGAAGGGACACGGGAGCTCTCAGTGTCTCTTTTATAAGGACACTAATTCCTTTCATGAGGACTCCACCCTCATGGTCTGATCACTTTCCAAAAACTCTGCCTCCTTATATATCACATGGGGGGTTAGGTTTCAACATATGAATTTTGAGGGGACAAACATTCAACTTATTACACTAACCAGTCTGAATTCTGAGTTCCTTTGCTTTGAAATGAGGGCACCTATCATATAGAATTCCTGTGGAAGGTGAGGTCAAGAGGGTGAAGTTTAATGAGAAAGTGCAGATACCTTATCTAGAACAGCTTTATATTCACTAAGGTTTGTGCTACATATATTAGCAATCAATGTTCAAGCTCTAAATATGAACACAGGGTCATTCAAGTTTTCTGTTTTATTTTCCCCTGGTGAGCACAGGACAGAGGCTTTCCACACTGGTCATCCTGCTCCTCTCCAGATCGCCCACTCATGGATGATGACCATTGTTTTTCCTTCCTACACTGGGCCTGGACAGCTGCACCTGCTGAAGGTGGAAGGGGGAAATTGTATATTGCAGCATGTCCTTGTTTCCATTTATTTCTATATGATACTAGATCCCCAGGATTCTGTGGTGACTATGTGAGAAGTCATTGTCTCTCTCAACAATGCATTACTTTACTTCATACAAACAAACTGAAAGATCAAAAGTGAAATTGGACTTACTTGTGGCATTATCATTTGTGTCTGCTTTCCTGTGTGTTCAGTGAGCTGCATAAAGACAGTTGATGTTCCCTTGGGCCAAGAGCAGCAGGTCTTGTCAGAATGCTCCAGAAATGAGTCACAGAAGACAAACACTGTGCTCCAACATCAGCAGGCAAACATCTTGGCCAGCATGGGGATAGCCAAGTGAGAATGCAATAATCTGTTCTCTGAGGGTATGAACAAGACCTCCAAATTACTTTCAACCCTAAGAACACTGTTTATGGAGGCATCAGAGAACACTCAGGAGAGCTCTATTGAGGCATGGTTGAGGGTAGAGGCAGCTGCAAACTGTCAGGGAAAAGCCCACATATGCATGTGGACCACATCCCAGTGTATCAACACTGGCATCCAGCCTAGTGTTGACTGGCCTCAGAAGGATGCTGTGGATTTATTTTTGAGGTGCTTCTAGAGGCCCTGTTATGGACAGCAGTTGAACAATTGTTCTGCAGAAGATACTAAGTAGAACATTTTGTGCATAACTTGGGCACCTTTTGATGTGAGGTGACTCTCCAAGGGCCTGGGCTGCTTTAATGTCTGATTCATCTGGGGAATGCACACGAACAGGTGAATCTTGACCACTAAGTTATGGGGGCGGGTAAGGGAGGAAAGTACATAAGGTCCTGTATATTAGTTTACGTTCCATAGTTACACTCATGGATTTCACTTTGTTACTTTTTATTCAATTAAAAGTCATAAAGTCTGAATAAAAGCTTATCAAAATGAACTTTACATTGGATCTTCATATGAAACATATGTCTGGCAGGGGTAGCTTTGTGCAGGTAAGATACTTGCATTTACAGGAGAGATCATCAGTGCCCAGAGAGAGCAAACTACTTCACGTTCAAGTAATAAATATTTACTGCCTGCCCTTTACACGCAACACAGCCTCAAGTCATTTGCCTTTTAAGTAGTGGGATATGCTAACCTGTTCATATATGTAAGAGCAGTCTATCAGGGTGGACACAGAAATATATAGATTCTGCTTCAAGCTGCACTTGCACACATATGCACACACAGCACACACATGCATGTATGGGACACACATGCAACATAAAACCACACAAATGCACCCTCCACACAGCATACACATACATGCATACACCCTCATACATACAAGTGCACAGAGCACATGCGCACACACAGAGACAGCACACGTGAACACACAACACACACATGCACACACCTGTATATGCATGCAAACACATCACACATGCACACACGTACACAACATATACCCATGATCACATGCACACATGTACTCAGATGCACACAAAAGACACATACACACACATAGGAAGAACTGCTGTGCAAGTTTTCATAACATATGAAGAAGCTGCCTCTATGTCTGTCTACTCAAGAGGGACTAGGTGGCATCATCACCACCATAAATTTGGTGTCTGTAATTAGGCATACATTAAACAAAGTTTTGAGAACTAACTTGGTATTTGAAGTATTGTTGGTATATCTTTGGGCATTAATTCTGGAAATTCTGCTACTGTAAGGTCTTTATTACTGTCCTTTGACAAAGCTGGCAGCCATGTGCCTCTGAGCAAGAATGTGTCTCTTTCTAGCTTTGAGAAGTTCATCTATTAATCTGTCCTAAATAGGTAGCATGTCAGGATGTATGTGGTCACTGTAAATTTTATCTGTGATTGTCAGTCACACTCATGATTTTCTTTTTATAGTTTTTTTTCTTTCTATCAAGGTTCTTGCAGTCAATCTTGGATTTTCCAAACTGGCCTTTAAATTCAGGGTAATCTCTATCATGCACTAGGCAATTGATTTGAGTCATTTTTGACATTTTCAAGATTGAAAATTTCCCAGAAGGAGAGCGAAAAGAGACAGTTTTATAACTATGCTGACCTTGAAATGAAAAAGTCACTTCACTTTCCTGCTCCATATCTTACCATGTCCTGGCTAAAAAAATCACATTAGAAAGAGCAATAGAGTTACACAATTTAAATTTGTCCTTGCCAGCCCAGGCTGGCATAGCTCAGTGGATTGAGTGCGGGCTGTGAACCAAAGTGTTGCAGGTTCGATTCCCAGCCAGGGTACATGCCTGGGTTGCAGGCTATGACCCCCAACAACCGCACATTGATGTTTCTCTCTCTCTCTCTTTCTCCCTCCCTTCCCTCTCTAAAAATAAATAAATAAAATCTTAACAAAGAAATAAAAAGATTATCAATAATTAAAAAAATAAATAAATTTGTTCTTGCCAATCATATGTGGCAGCTCATACTCAGCAGTGAGAATTTTCTTAAACTGGACAACTGGGCTGGACAAGTATTTAATGAAAGTTGGAGAGATTATAACATTTTCTTTTTAAGTTTTTATTTTTGGTGAACTTTAAGCATCAACATGAACCTAGAGTAACATGTCATAAGGCTTAAACATAGACAATGAAAATGAGCTTGGGGACCCTGAGCAAGGCACCAAGGGGGATGGGAAGGTGGAAAATTTGGGAAAATGTGGCTGATCTTAGAGCTAAGGGAGAAAGTGCTTGTATGTGATTTTAGGGGAAGAAAAATATGAAAACATAGACTACACAAGGCTGAAAAGATAATTTTAATATGAGTAGCCATAACCATGTGGTTCCAGCACAATCTTGTTCATCCATCAAATAATCATATCACACTAGGATCCACACCCAGTATGTGTATCTTTCTGGCTCTTCTCAATTTCAGGCAGCTCCTTATTCTTCAGGCAGTTGCCTAGTTTTAGGCAGTTCTCTAGCCTCATACATGGGGCATGGCGTACGGTGATGGGAGCTAGTGATGGATCTAGGAATCTGAGTAAAAATCTCAAGAAGGAAATGGTAACTTGGCATGGTTTGAAAAACAGAGAAAATACCCAAAAGGTCAAAGGTATTTTGTTGCTGTTGTTAAAAAACATCTCTCATTTATTTATTTAGTATATATGTATTGACAGTCTGGACAGCTCAGGGAACATGTTGGTGCTGAGGGTACCTGCAGGGACAGAAATAGGCAAAGTATCTGCCTGTTCAGAGTCATGCCTCAGTGAGGAGGCAGCCATGAAATACCCCCAAATACACTATGATTTATGCTAAAGAATAAGCTCTTTGTTTTTAGATTTTTCAGTGAAATTGTTTAGATGTCCAAGTACAAGTTTGTCCTACTTTTGCATAATTTTCATTAATTTATTCATTAATTATTATTGAGGACCACCATGTGTAGGGTGCCATTCTAAGTCCTGGGGATGCTACAGAGAAACAAGCAAAGTACCTGGTTTCATCACTTACAAAGTAACAGAGAGACAGATAATAAAACTGGCAGATACTTCAAACATATTCTTCCCTGTGCCTCCCCAAAATAGGTGTCATTGTTCTTCTTTTGTAGATGGTGAGGCTGAGACAGGGAAGCATAAAGTAATTTGCCCATGATCATAGTGTTAAAAAATGGAAATGGAGGATCTACAGAGGAATAGAACAGCCAACAGTTCCCCAGCATATATGAAAATAGGAGACCAAAAATTGTAGCAGATATTGAAAAACCAGACAGTAAGGAGCGTGCTTCAGGACAATAGGGTCCCTGGGACCAGTGCATCAGGGCGGCTGCAGCCCCAGGCCTGGTGCCCATGGGGTCTGCCACAGGATTCTTGGGGGAGAGCTGGGTCAATTGTTCCCTCCCTGGCCAAACAAAGTTTGAGCAGCACCAGGAGAGACCTGGCTGCTTGAAGTCGCAGAGAGGGGAATAAGGACTAAGTGGCAAACACACAGGGACTATGAACACCCACAGAGTCTGTGGACAGTGGCTGGGGAGAGTTGAAAGTCAGGCTGTGAAGCGCCCTGACCCCGAAAAGTCCCCCATCTGGCTGGAAAATTGGGCTGTGCCAGAGGCCAGGCCATTGTATGGAGTGGCAGGCTTGAGTGGGAGGAATTTTTCAAAAAGAAAAAGTGAAAAAACAGACACTGTTTGGGGAATTCTGCAGCAATCACTCCGGCCTCCTCCCCACCCAGATGGGCAGTGTTCTTGAGGTGGTGTGGAAGGCCTTGTGTGCACTCCCGTAGCCCTGGGAAGGGTGCACACCCAAACCTGAGAGACCAAAGGTGGCCTGGCCAAGCGTGGGCCCGCAACCAGAGAAGAGTGTGCTCTGTGAAAGGCCCTGAACCCGCACCCCTAACCCCAGGGAGCCTGTGTTCTGAGGAAGGCCTGGATCTCACACCCAAATCCCTGGGGAGAGGGAGAGGCACCAGGCTAGCCCTGGGGAGACTGCCTGAGAGACTGACTAAGCACACCTCAGGAAGGGAGAAAAGTGAAACCAATCACCCCTCAGCAGCCAGCCAGACCAGAAAAACTGGTTTGGGCAGTTTGAAACCAGCAAGAGGTTTTTTTTTTTAAAGTAATTCTTTATTTTTTAATTTTAATTGTATTTTTATCTCTCAATTCATTGTCCACTCTTTACTTCTTTCTTGTTTTATTCCTTCTTCCTTTCTTTCCAATTTCATCTCTTTTTCCTTCCTTTCTCCTCCCCTCCCCTCCTCCTCCTTCTTCTTCTCCCTCCTCCTCCTCCTCTTCTTCCTCCTCCCCCTCCTCCTCCCCTCCTTCTTCTTCCCCTCCTTCTTCTTCCCCTCCTTCTTCTTCCCCTCCTTCTTCTTCCCCTTCTTCTGCCTTCTTCTTCCTCTTCTTCTTCTTCTTCTTCTTCTTCTTCTTCTTCTTCTTCTTCTTCTTCTTCTTCTTCTTCTTCTTCTTCTTCTTTCTTCTTCTTCCTCCTCCTCCTCTTTTTTCAAATACCCACAAGTGAGACAAAGAAAAAACCTGGAACTGAAAAGACCAGAGTTGGACCCAAAGAGGGGGCATCCCAACAGCTGAGACAGTGAGACAGATTTCACTTTGCTGTTACAGAGAACCTGCAACTCATTGCATATTTGTATTATTATTATTTTCATTATTCTTATATCTTTTATTTTAATGGTATTTTTGTATTCCTCTTCTTTCTCTTCAGTCTTCTTTGCTTGTCTGGTTAAATTGTATCATTTGACAGGTTCCTCTTGTTCTCTCTTTCATAGTGTATTGCTAATTTACTGTCCTTCACTTCACTTGTGTTCCATTAGCACACTACTCAAGGTCCTATACTCCCTATTCTTGTTATCCATATCACATAGATTATGTCATATAATTGTTGCTGTAATATTATTATAAATAATAGCTGTTCCATACAATTGTACATAGTATACAACACCCCTCACAGATCTTAACCCATTTCACAGTTTCCTGAACTCTATTACTATAGTGGTTAACTCTATTCTCTCACACACTACACCTATTTACTACTCTTTACTCACACCTTACCTCAGAATCTGACCTCCCACAACCATACTGCCTTCTAGACCCAACTCACAACCCTTCCTTCCCCAACAAGAGTCTTAACTTTTTTCCATCCTTTCTAAAAAGTGGATAGTTGGGTGGAATATCACAGTTAACACTATACATAGCCAAAGGATCTCCTATCTCTTCTCTACCAGATGTTGCTGTGAATATCATAGAATACTCTCTTGCAGTCTTAAATAATTTTGCTTTCCCCACTCCAACTGATCACAAAAAAAAGAGTAGATGAAAGCTGTGAACACCAGGATACCCACTGGAAGGGGAAACCCAAAAACAAAGGAACCACCAACAGACAACAATAGAAGAAGGTGAAGGAGGGAGGGGAAGCCACACTAACCTCAACCTAGGACTTACCTGGAAATACAACTAATAGTGGAGAAATTACTCAGAACAAATAACTGAACAGGAGCAAGAGAAAATGCTCAAAACCTAGTGCATAAAGAAGAACCAGCTTCAACAAAAACTGCCCTCACCAGCACAACAAAATACAAGAGGTGGTGGACAGAGTGACCCTCAGTTAACCAGCTGGTGGGAAGAACCCAACAAAGAAAGACCCAACAACAATCAACACCCAAAAACAAACACAGAGCCAAGGTAAATGACAACCCAAGACCAGTGAGCTCCTGAGATCAAGGAGACTGCACCACTGAATCTCACAGCTATTCTACCATAGAAATTCACACCATAAACTTCGGCAGTCAGAACAGATCAATTTAAGAAGCTGAGGCTAACAAGAAGGGCCTCACAAACAATGGAAAGACAAAGAAACAATCCTCAAATGAAAGGAGAGGAGGAAGCCTCAGAAAAAATGCTAAATAAAATAGAGGCAAGTCAACTATAAGATATGGAGTTCAAAGCAATGGTTATCAGGAAGCTTGATGAGCTCACAGTGAATTAGCAGAAACTGCAGGGAAGCTACAACGAACTCACTGCACACTATATCAACATGAAAAAGGAAACAGAACTATCAACAAGGGCCAAGAGGAAATGAAGAATACAATTTCTGAACTGAGGAATAGAAGGAATCAAAAGCAGGATCGATGAAAGCAGAAGATCAGATCAGTGAGCTGGAGGACAAAATAGAAAAAAAAATCCTGAAAGAGCAAGAAAAGGAAAAGAGGCTCAGAAAGAATGAAGAGAGACTAAGGGAAATGCAGGACAATATGAAACATAATAATATTCATATGATAGGGATACCAGAAGGAAAAGAAGTGCAAGGGATAGAAAACTTATTTGAAAACATAATGATGGAAAAATTTCCTAATTTGATGAGAGAAAAAGTCACACAAATCCAGGAAACACAAAGAGTCCCAATCAAGAGAAACCCAAAGAGGCCCACTTCAAGACACATCATAATTAAAATGGCAAAATTTCAAGACAAAGAGAGAATCTTAAAGGCAGCAAGGGAGAAACAGGAAGTAACATACAAGGATGCCCCAATAAGGTTAGCAGCTGACTTCTCGATGGAAATGCTCCAAGCCAGAAGAGAATGGCAAGAAATATTCCAAATAATGACTACCAGAGGCCCACAACCAAGGCTACTTTACCCAGCTAGTCTCTCAATCAAGATAGAAAGTCAAATAAAGAGCTTCCCAGAAAAAGAAGTCTAAAAGAATACACCTCCACCAAACCAGCTCTGCAAGAGATTCTAAAAGGACTGCTTTAGGGTACAAAAAGACCTACTTCGAGGCACATCATAATTAAAATGGCAAAATTTAAAGACAAAGATAGAATCTTAAAGGCAAAAAGGGAGAGACAGGAAGTAACATACAAAGGATCCCTGATATGGCTAGCAGCTGATTTCTAGATAAAAGGGAATGGAGAAAAGTATTCCCAGTAATGAAAAGCAAAGGCTTGCAACCAAGAGTACTTTACCTAGCAAGGCTCTCAAGGAAAATGGAAGATGAAATAAGGAGCTTCCCAGAAAAGAGAAGGCTAAAAGAATACACCTCCACCAAACCCACATTGGAAGACATACTATAAGGACTACTTTAAGAAGAGGAAGAAAAACAGAGAGAGAGAAAGGAACAATGGTACAAAGGGAGTAAAATGGCAATGAATAAGAACCTATCAATAATAACCATAAATATAAATGGATTAAATGCTCCAGTCAAAAGACACAGGATAACTGAATGGATAAGAAAACATGACCAGCACATATGCTGCCTACAAGAGACCCACCTTAGAATAAAACACCTACACAGATGAAAGTGAAGGGTTGAAAACAATTATTCCAAGAAAATGGACAGAAAAAAAAATTCAGTGTGGCAATACTTATACCTGACAAAACGAACTTCAAAACAACGGCCATAAAAAGAGAGCCAGAAGGGTACTTCATAATAATCAAGGGAAGAATCCATCAAGAAGACATAAACATTACAAATATATACGCACTAAACATAAGAGCATCCAAATATTTAAGGAAAATCTTGGAAGACTTTAAGAAAGGTATAGACAGCAACACACTTACACTAGGGTATTATACCCCACTGTCAACAATAAATAGATCTTCCAAACAAAATATCAACAAGAATATTGTGGCAATGAACAATGTCATAAACCATATATATATAATCAGTTAAGTTTATATATATATATATATATATATATATATATATATATATATATATATATACATGGAGAGAGAGAGAGGGAGAGAGAGAGAGAGAGAGAGAGAGAGAAAGAGGGGGAACCTTTCATCCCAAAGAAGGAAAATACAAATTCCTTTCAAATACACATGGGACATTTTCAAAGATAGACCACATGATAGGACACAAAACAATCCTCAGAAAATTCAAGAAAATTGAAATCATATGAAGCATCTTCTCAGACCACAAGATCTGAAACTAGAAACTAACCTCAAAGAAAAAACATAAAAATACTCGAATTCATGTAGATAGAATAGCATGCTATGAAACAAGGAATGGGTTAAGGATGAGATCAAGTAGTAAATCAAGAAGTTTCTAGAAACAATTGTAAAGGAACTCACATCCATCAAAAATTTATGGGACACATTAAAGGCAGTCCTGAGAGGGAAGTTCATAGCCATACAGGTCTATGTAAAAAAGATAGCAACATTTCAAATAAGTAACCTAACCCTACATCTACAAGTACTGGAAGAATAACAACAGACAAAGCCCAGAATGGGTATGAGGAAGGGAATAACCAAAATCAGAACAAAATTACATGACATAGAGACTAAAAAAACAGTTCAAATGGTCAATAAATTCAGGAATTGTTTCTTTGAAAATATAAACAAAATCAACAAGGCTTTAAGTAGACTCATTAAGAAAAAAAAAGAGAGAGGACCAAAATAAACAAAACCAGAAATGAAAGAGGAGAGAGATTACAACTGATACCATAGAAATATAAAGGATTGTAAGAAATTACTACAAAGGGCAATATACCAAGAAATCTGAAAATCTAGGTGAAGTGGACAAATTTCTAGAAAAATATAATCTTCCAAAACTGAATGAAGAAGAAACAAAAAGCCTCAACAGATTCATAACAGCTGGAGAAATTGAAATAGTAATAAAACAAAACTTCTGACACACAAAAGCCCTATATCAGATGTGCTCACAGGAGAATTCTACAAAGCCTTTAAGGAAGAGCTAACCCCATCCTGCACAGACTATTCAAAAAATGTCAAAATGATGGAAGACTCCCAAACTCTTTTTATGAGTCCAGCATCATCCTAATTCCAAAACCAGAGAGAGACACAACAAGGAAAGAAAAGTATAGGCCAATATCGCTGATGAACATTGATGCTAAAATCCTCAATAAAGTGCTGGCAAACTGCACCCAGCAATATGTCAAAAAGATCATATACCGTGATCAAGTGGAATTCATCCCAGGGATGCAATGATGGTACAATATTCACTAATCAATAAATGTAATACATCACATAAACTAAAGAAAAGAAAAATATCAAAGATCATATCAATAGATGCAGAAAAAGCATTTGATAATGTACAGTACCTATTTATGATTAAAAAAATGCTCAGCAAAGTGGAAGTGGAGGGAGCATACCACCACATAATAAAGGCCATGTATAGAAAACCTACAGCCAACATTATACTCAATGGACAAAACTAAAAACTTTCCTACTAAGATTAAGAACAGGACAAGAATGTCCATTTTCATCACTTCTATTCAATATAGTATTGGAAGTCCTAGCCACAATGATCAAATGAGAAAGAGAAATAAAAAGCATCCAAATTGAAAAGGAGGATATAAAACTGTCATTGTTTGCAAATGACCTGAAAGTGTACATACAAAACCCTATAGACTCCTCCAAAAAACTACTTGACCTAATAAGTGAATCTGGCAAAACAGAGGGGTATAAAGTCAATATTCAGAAATAGAAGGAATTTTTGTATACCAACAGTAAAATACCAGAAACAGAAATCAGAAAAAAAAATCCCACTTGCTATAACAACAAGAAAAATAAAGCACCTAGGAATAAACCTAACCAAGGAGGTAAAAGATCTACTGGTATATTCAGAAAACTACACAACACTGAAGAAAGAAATTCAGGAAGGCACAAATAAATGGAAGCATATACTGTGTTCATGATTGGAAGAATAAACATCATCAAATGTCCATATTACACAATGCAATTTATAGATTTAACAAAATCCTTATTAATATACCAATGACATATTTCACAGATATAGAACAAACATTTCAAAAATTTATATGGAACCATACATGACCCCAAATAGCTGCAGCAATTTTGAGAAAGAAGAACAAAGTAGGTGGGATCATCATACTTGACATCACAGTATCAAAACAGCCTGGTGCTGGCATAAGAATGGACACATACATCAATGGAACAGAATATAGAGCCCAGAAATAAACCCAAGTGATATGGTCAATTAATGTTTGATAAAGTGGGGAGAAGCATAAAATGGAGTAACAATAGCCTCTTCAACAAATGATGTTGGGAGATCTGGACAGCTCTATGTGCAAAAAAATGAAACTTGACCAACAACTTACACCATACAAAAAAAAAAAACAAAAAAACCCAGCAACCTCAAGATGGATAAAAGACTACAGTGTAAGTTGTGACATCTTAAGTCCTAGTGGAAAACATAGACTGGAAAAACTCAGATATTCTATGCACCAGTATGGCCAATATGGCCCTTAGAGCAAGGTACATAAAGGAAAGAATAAACAAATAAGACACCAAAATAAAAAACTTCTGCACAGCTAAGAAACACTTGGCAAAATGAAAAGGGAATTGATTGTAAGGGAAACTATATTTGCCTAAGATATCTCAGACAAGTGTTTGATCTCC
This sequence comes from Phyllostomus discolor, assembly GCF_004126475.2. Lineage (NCBI taxonomy): Eukaryota > Metazoa > Chordata > Mammalia > Chiroptera > Phyllostomidae > Phyllostomus > Phyllostomus discolor. The sequence goes on from NC_040904.2 coordinate 118,993,504, forward strand.
AAAATAAATAAAAAACTCACACTATTCCACTCCCAGAAGACAAACAATCCAATTAAAAAATGGACAAAGGACCTGAACAGACACTTTTCCAAGAAGGACATACAGAAGGCCCAGAGACATATCAAAGGATGCTCAGCATTACTAGCCATCAGTGAGATGAAAATTAAAGCCACAATGAGATACCACTTCACACCAGTGACAATGGCCATCATAAACAAGTCAACAAACAGTAAGTGCTGGTGAGGTTGTGGAGAAAAAGAACCCCAGTACATTGCTGCTGGGAATGCAGACTTGTGCAGCCACTGTGGAAAACAGTATGCAATTTCCTCAAAAACTAAAATAAATTGCCTTTTGACCCAGAAATTTCACTGCTGGGTTTATACCCTAAGAATAGTGAAACACTAATTTAAAAGAACCTATGCACCCCAATGTTCATAGGAGCACAATTTACAATAGTGAAGTGCTGAACGCAACCTAGGTACCCATCCGTAAATGAGTGGATGAAAAACTGTGGTACATTTATACAATGGAATACTACTCAGCAGAAAGAAAGAAGCATCAGAAAGAAAGAAAGAGTAGGAGTATGTCTCCTACTCTTTGCATCAACATGGATGGAACTGGAGAGGATTATTCTAAGTGAGGTAAGTCAAGCAGTGAAAGACAAATACCATATGATCCCACCTATAAGTGGAACCTGATCAATGAGAAAAATAAGCAAGGAAAATATAATAGAGACATTGATTGAAATTAAGAACAAACTGATAGTAACCAGAGGGGAGTGGGGAGGGATAAATGGGGGAAAGAGGGGAAAGGGTCATTAATGAACATGTATAAAGGACCCATGGACAAAGCTAAAGCAGGATTGAGCTAAAGTAGGATTGAGAGTGGGAGGTAGGCATGGGGATTGGGAGAAAGTGAATATGGGAAAAGGGAGACAATGGTATTCAAACATTAATAAAAATGATTAAAAAACTCATCAAAGTTGGTTAATTTTTGTGCCAAAATTTTAACATTGTAGATGTAAGAGAATATACATCATTTTTCAGTGTATTATGATTTGTTATTTCAAGAAAGGTAAAAATGCAACTGAAAAGTCAAAAAAGATTTGTGGAGTGTATGAGATAAGGTGCTGTCACTGACTGAATACATCAAAAGTGGTTTGTGAAATTTCTTCATATTATTGACAATTTGGCCAAATAATTCTTTGCTGTGGGGCTGTTTTATGCACTGGGAGATGTTTGGCAGCACCTCTGGCCTCTATCCACTAGAAGCCAATAGCAGAAGATGGTCAACATAGTCAAAATATCCAAATCAATAAAGTTATTGGTGAAAATAAAAAAAAAATGTGTCTTTTATTTTACAGAAAAACTAAACAGACTTTTTGGCCAACCCAATATCTTGAGTGTGCAGTTTGATGAGTGTGACAAACGTGTTTGTCACCTCCAATCCAGTCACAGATGATATCTTTTGTAACAGAAACTTCTCACAGCCCTTTTCTAAGTCTCTCCTCAAAACTCTTTCCAGCTGTAGCTATAGAACTGAATTCTATTAATGTAGATAAGTTTTGCCTTGTCTAGATGTTCTCATAAATCGAACTATGTACTTTCAGCACCTTGGTTTTCCCTCTCAACATTATGTTTTTGAGATTCATCTTGTGATCACAGAAATTAATAGTTTTGTCTTAAAGAAAGATCTTATTCATTAATTTTTAGAAAAAGGGAAGGAGAAAGAGTGGGAGAGAAACATCAATGTGTGGTTGCCTTACATGTGCCCCCTACTGGGAACCTGGCCTGCAACCCAGGCTTGTACCCTGATTGGGAATTGAACCAGCGACTCTTTGGTTCCCAGGCCAGTGCTCAATCCACTAAGCCACACCAACAAGGGCTGGTTTCTTCTTTTATTCCTTAGTGGAGTCAGTTATATAAATATACCACAATTTGTTTATCTATTCTCTTGATGGACATTACAGTTGTTTCCAACTTGGGATGTATTAAGGATTTCACGTCTTTAAAAAATTTTTAAATTGTTCAATTTCAGTTGTCCCCATTTCCCGCCCCCTATTGCTTTTCCCTCCCCTGGCCCGCCCACCTACCTTCTCCCACATTCAATCCTCCCCCACTCTTGTCCTTGTCCATGGGTCCTTTTTATACATGTTCCTTGACTTGACCCTTCCCCTTTTGTCTCCCATTATCCCCTACGCCCTTACAAGGTTTTGTTTGTGTGTTTTATTTTTAAAACATATGTTTTAATGGGTAAATATCTAGAAGTAGAAATGTCAGGTCAAAGCATAGGTATAAGTTTAACTTTGTAAAAAAGTCCCAGCTTTCCACTAATCATACCATTTTATTTTGTATGCTCACCAACAATGTATGGAAGTCTTAGTTACAAGTCATGAAATCACTGGTGGTGTCAGTCTTTTTAACTTTAGCCATTCCAGAGGACCTACAGTGGCATTTCCCTATAGTTTTACTACCTATCCATGTTTCCAGGAACTAATTATGCTGAGTATTCATCATGGGAATATTGGTGAGTCACGTATCTTGCTTTGCGAAGTGTCTCATCTTACTTTTTAGCCCTTTTTTTTTTATTGTTGTTCAAGTACAGTTGTCTCCATTTTGTCTGCACCACTTCTCTCTGCCCCAACCATCCCCACCTCCCACACTCAAGTCTACCCGCCTTTGCCTTTGACTATGTGCCCTTTAGACAGGTTCTTCACAACACTTCTCTGTTCCCCCACCCCCATTATCCCTCCCCCTCCCCTCTTATTACTGTCAGTTTGTTCTTAATTTCAATGTCTCTGGTTATATTTTGCTTGTTTGTTTGTTTAGGTTCTACTTATAGGTGATATCATATGGTATTTGTCTTTTACCACTTGGCCTATTTCATTGAGCATAATGCTCTCCAGATCTATCCATGCTGTTGTAGAGGTGGGAGTGTCTTCTTTTTTTTCTGTTTTTAATCCACTTTTAATTGGGGTATTTGTATTTTCATAAAATTGTCATAGTTCTTCTGCATTTTAGATAGAAGTCTTTTGTTAGATATTGTAAAGTTTCCCCCAAGCTGGTATCTGCTTCTTGTTCAGTTACTGATGTTTTTGAAGTAGATGAAGTGTTTTTTCTTAATGGTCAATGCTTTTTGTGTTCTAAGAGAGTTTTTTAACTGATATTTGAAAATGTGGTTTCCTATATTTTCTTCTCTAAATTTTTCAAATTGAGGTATAATTTACATACAACATTATATTAATGTCAGGTATAAAACATAATGATTTGATTATTTGTATAAACTGTAAAATGTTCACCACAGTAAGTCTAGTTAATGTCCATCACTACACATAATTACAGTTTTCATCTTGTGATGAGAGCTTTTAAGATTTACTCTAAGAAACTCTCAAATATGCAACATGGTATTATTATTGACAATCAACATGCTATACATTACATTCCCAGGACTTACTTATTTTATAACTGGAAGTTAGTACCTTTTGACCCCCTTCATGAATTTGGCCCACCCCTACCCTTACCTCTGTCAAAGTAACATCTAGACCTGTAATAATAATTATGAGTTTATTTGAGCCAAACTGATGACAATTTCTGGGAAGTAAAACCTGAATGATGAAGAAATGCTCTGGAAAATGGAAGTTTTGCACTTTATTTTATGCATTACCTTCAAAAGAGGAGGTGTAAATGGATTACATGAAATACACTGTTAACAGATTAGAGAGGTGGGAGAAAGTAAAGTGAAGAGACAGCTGGGATTGGATAAAAAGTGAAATGATAGACAAATACTTCTTTTACATAGGTGGGTACAGAATCATTAACAGTCAACAATTAATGAAATAACAATAACAATAGCAATAAGGGGATTTGTGGGCTTTCTCTGGTGCAGTAGTTGTGCCCCAGGGATTTAGTAAAAGCCAAATTACCTTAACATTCCAAAGATATGTTATCCTAGATGCAAAAAGACGGTGGGCTCAGTTAAGGAAAAGATTGACTTATTGCAGAAGATTCTAGCCTAGGACAATGACTACCCATTATGACCTGCTTTTGGTTAGAAAATTTTTTAACTTCAGACCATGCTATGTGGTTACTTTAGGTCTCCTACTATGCAAGGCTGTAACACAGACCTCCCCTGAGCTTGTCATGCTTAGCACATGGCCCCTTTTTGTCCACATTTCTTGTTGTCACCAATCTGTTCTCTGTATCTGTGAGTTCAGTTTTTGTTGGCTTGTTTATTTTTTAAGATTCCATATAAAGTGAAACCATGTGGCATTTGTCTTTTTTTTTTACTTATTTCACTAAGCATAATACCTTTTAGGTCCATCTATGATGTTGCAAATGACAAGATATCACTCTTTTTTATGGCTGAATAACATTCCATTGTGCAGATGTATATGTAAATATATACCACATTTTCTTTATCCAGTCATTTATTGATGGACACTTTGTTTCCATACCTTTGCTATTGTAAATAATGCTGTAATAAACATTAGAGTGCATATACCTTCTAGAATTAATGTTTTCATTTTATTTGAATAAATACCCAGAAGTGGAACTACTGGGTCATAAGGTAGTTTTATTCTTAACTTGTTGAGGAGCTTCCATGCTGTTTTCCATAGTGGCTGCACCAATTTACATTTCTACCAACAGTGCACATGAGTTCCCTTTTCTCCACATTTTGCCAATACTTGTTATTTCTTGGCTTTTTGATAACAGCCATTCTGATAAGTGTAAGATAGTATCTCTTACGTGGTTTTGTTTTGCTTTTCCTTGATGATTGGTGATGTTGAGCATCTTTCCATGTACCTGTTGGCCATCTATATGTCTTCCATGGAAAAATGTCTATTCAGATCTGTCCATTTTTTAATTAATTTTTTGCTATTAAGTTGTACAGTTTCTTTGAATATTAACCCCATATCTGAGAAATGATGTGCGAATATTTTCTCTCATTTGGTAGATTGATTTGTCACTTTGTTGATGGTTCCTTTGCTGTGAAGAAGCTTCTTTCTTTGATGTCATGCCACTTGCTTACTTTTTATTTTTTTGTTTGTGCTGTAGGTGTCATTATCCAAAAAACTATTGCCAAACCCTATGTTGAGGAGATTTATTTTTATGTTTTCTTCAAGAAGTTTCATAATTCTGGCTCTTACATTCAACTCTTTAATCCATTTTGAGTTAATTTTTATGTATTATGTAAGGCCGTACATATTTTTTTCTATAAGCTGTATAGCCATGGCTTCTACATGTAAGTATACTGTCCTTATTAAATTACCTCTTGTGTAAGACATGAAGCAGGAATTGATCTTCATCTGTTTCAAATAGATATCCAGTTGTTTTAGCATCAATTGTTGGAATGGCTTTCCTTTCTCCATCGAATTATTTTAACTCAATTATTGAAAATTAATTTACTGTGTGAGTCTGTTTCTGTCCTCTGTTCTTTTCCAGAGGTGTATTTGTTTATCTTTACCTCAATGCCATACTGACATATTAACTTACAGCAAGACAAAAACAGAGAATGTATTGGTTATTCTAATTCTTTTTTTGGCATGCCATAAAACTTTTTAAAAAGAACTTAAATTTCTGTGAAAAAGCAAAAGCTTGCTGGGATTTTTCTGAAGATTGTGTAAAATCTGTAGATGAATTTGAGAACTCATATTTTTGCAATACTGAGTGGATCTTTCAACCCCAAAACATGGTATATTTTTTCCATTTATTTAGGTCTTTTCTTTTGTATTTCTCTAAGATATACTTTACTGTCTTCAGTGTATAGGTCTTGTACCTATTTTTAAAAGTGCATCCCTCCTAGATTTTATGCTTTAATGTGATTCTTTCTTTCTTTATTGTTCAAGTACAGTTGTCTCCATTTTACCACCACTGTCTTTTAAATATATTTCCATATCATTTGTTACTGGTATATAAAATACCACACATAGTTTTTATATTGACCTTGTGTCCTATGACTTTACACTTATTCATTGTAGTAGTTTTTTATAGACTTCAGGATTTTCTGTATTCACATTGCAAGTGAATAAATAGTTTTATTATTATCCAATATTTACATATTTTATTTTCTTTTTTGTTTCATGTACTGAGACTTCAGCACCACAATGAATAGATGAGACTTCTTGCCTGGCTCCCAATCCTACAGGAATAGAATTCAGTGTTTTATTATTAAGTATGATGTTAGCTACTATATTTTTTGTATAATCCCTTTTTTCAAACTGATGGAAATCCTTTTGATTTCTAGTTCACTGAGAGTTGTTTTTAAATCATGCGTGGGTGTTATGTTTGTATTATGATAATCTTATGGCTTTTCTCGCATAGTCTGTTGAATGCTAAGCCAAACTTATATTCTCAGCCTAATTCACTTGATGTATTGATAGAAAGTCATGATATACTATCACTTTAATATATTTATTGGTTTGACTTAATTTGCTAATATTTTGTTAAGGATTTTTGAATCCACATTCACTAAGTACCTAGTGATGGAGAGGATGAAGAGATAATCTTTTGTTTGATTTTGGTATTAGGATAATGCAATTTTAAAAGATAAGCCAGGAATTGTTCTCCTCTTCCCAATTTTCTGAAAAAGTTTGTACAATATTGGCATAATATATACTTTTACTGTTTGGTAGGTTTCAGCAGTGAAGCCATGGGAATCTTTATTGTGACTCTTTTTAAAAAAATGTTTTTGCTAAACACATCTTGATCATTCTTTCTTTAAATATTGTTTGTCCTTCAGTGGATGCAACTGCACATACATCAGGTCATTATTTTTGTTGTCCAAGGCTGACAAAAAGGAGACTGAATTTGCACTATTAAACCCAGAATCTTGATGGGGCCCCAACAATCCTGAGATTCACATCTGTGAGGAGGAGGCCCTGCTTATCAGGTGCAGGTATCTCTGAAGTGACCAAATGAAGCTGGCTCTAGGAATGCACAAAAAGCTAAAATCAACTCTTGCTGAAGAGTTGGGCTGAAGATGTGTGTTTCTAGATCAAGCTGGCAAGAAGTTGGCAAGTCCATTCACTGCTTCCCTGTCCCTTAGTTTTGAGCCTTCTAGCATCCCAGTAGGGTCTCCCTTGACAGAGTTTATGGTGGAGGGAGTAGCAGCAGACAAAGAAGACCAAGCTTCACAATCAGGGGCAAGAGAGGTGGATTTGAAAGTGAGAGACATCTGCTTGCTAAATGAGCATAACTGTCTTCCAATTCAGTCTCTATGGAGTGGCCATAGAAATCTTAAAAAAATATGGTGTTTGCCATTGCACTCTGATGAAATGAAAGCCTTAGCTGGCCTGTTGGCTGTTGAAAACATATCCCCAATCATCCTCATAGACTCACTTTTTCCCTCTTTCTTTGTCATTGCACACCAGATTTTTTCTGCTACGAAACATACACATGAGATATTCCTTACCTCCGAAGGCTCCTCTTCTTCACCTGCTAACTCCCTCTCAGCCTTTGGTCTCAACTCAAAACGTATTTATTCACAGAGGCCTTTCCTCACACTACATGTAAAGTAGGGCAGTCTATTAAAATCCACACAAGTTTTCTTTTTAAGCATGTATCCAGCTTCTAGCTATATTTCTGTTTATTGTTTTATGCCTGGCTTTTTTGTTGGACTTTGAGCTTGTGATGCAGGCCATGCTGTTCTGTATACCCCATTAAGCCTAGTGTCCAGTGGTGCTTACAGTAGGTGGTGGTCAAATCATTAATTCATGAGTGAGTTATTGTCTTGATTACTATTTATTCCCAGAAAAATAGTTCTTAAAAATATTTTCAGAATTAGTGGAAAGAGTTAAATGAACAAGTGGCTGAACTTTGCACTTGGGGAATGCAGAAATAGAACATCGTAGCTTTATGTCAAGAAGAGAAGACCTGTGTTCTTAGAGAAAGTGCTTAAAATGGAAACGAATTTACCTCAGGTTCTGGTTTCAGTTATCAAACTTCTTACACAGGGTGGCACATGAGGGCCTTTGTCACCATTTCAGTTGATCTTCCACAGAGAGGAAGCCAAAATGGGGACACAAAGAATCAAGCCACAAATAAACAAAGGAGAAATCCTCAGAAAAAGGACTAAATAAAATGGAGGCTAGCAATCTACCAAATACAGAGTTAAAAAATGGTTATAAGAAAGTTCAATAAACTTAGGGAAAGATTGGATGAATTCAATGAGAACCTCAACAAAGAGCTAGTAGCATTAAAAATAAATAGAAACCATAAAAAAGAAGACATCAGAAGTTACAAACACAATAAATAAAGTGAAGAAAACACCAGAAAGGATCAATAGCAGATTAGATGAAGCAGTGATTTGGAAGACAAGGTAGCAGAAAACACCCATTCAGAGCATGGAAAAAAATAATTAAAATAATGAAAAATTTTAAGGAATCTTTTGGTTAAGGTGAAGTGTTACAACATCTGCATTATAGGGGTACCTGAAAGAAAAGAGAGAGAGCAAGTGTTGAGAACCTATTTGAAGAAATAATGATAGAAAATGTACTTAACCTAGTGAAATAAAAAAGACACACAAATCAAAGAAGCACAGAAAGTCCCAAACCAAATTCACTTGAAGAGGCCCACACCAAAACACACTGTTTTTAAAAATTATTTTATTGTTGTCCAATTACAGTTGTCTGCATTTACCACCCATGACTACCCCACCATCCACCTTAGCCAAATCCATGTCGCTCCTTTGATTTCAATCCCCATTTGGTTTTGTCTGTGTGTCCTTTAGAGTTCTTCTTGAAAACCATTCCCCCATTATCCCCTCAAACCTCCCCCCTGGTTACTGTCAGATTGTTCTTAATTTCCTTATCTCTGGTTATATTTTGCTTGTTTTTTTTTTCCTTTTCAACAAAAGATTAGGTGAGAAACTGATTAGGTTCCAGTTAAAGGTGAGATCATATGGTATTTGTCCCTCACTGCTTGGCTTATTTCACTAAGCATAATGCTCCCCAGTTCCATCCATACAGTTGCAAAGGGTAGGAGCTCCTTCTTTGTCTCTGCTGCTTAGTATTCCATTGTGTAAAGGTACCATAGTTGTTTGATTCATTCATTTACCGATGGGCACTTAGGTTGTTTCCAGTACTTGGCTATTATAAACTGTGCTGCTATGAACATTGCTGTACATAGCTTCTTTTAGATTGGTGTTTCAAGGTTATTAGGATATAATCCCAGCAGTGAAATTACTGGGTCAAAAGGCAGTTTTATTTTTAGTTTTCTGAGGAAATTCCATACTGCTTTCCACAGGGGTTGCACCAGTCTGCATTCCAACCAACAGTGCACAAGGGTTCCCTTTTCTCCACATCCTCTCCAGCACTTGTTTGTTGATTTGTTTATGATGGCCATTCTCACTGCTGTGAAGTGATATCTCATTGTGGTTTTAATTTGCATCTCCCTGATGATGCTGAGAACCTTTTCATATGCCTCTGGGCCCTCTGTATGTCCTCCTTGGAGAAGTGTCTGTTCAAATCTCTTGCCCATTTTTAAAAATTGAGCTGTTTGTCTTCCTGGAGTGGAGTATTGTGAGTTCTTCATATATTTTGGAGATCAGACCCTTGTCCGAGGTGTCATTGGCAAATATGTTTTTCCATATAGTTAGTTCTCTTTTCATTGTAATACTGTTTTCTTTAGCAGTAAAGAAGCTTTTTAATTTGATGAGGTACCATTTGTTTATTATTTTCTTTTTGTCCCTTGCTTTAGGGAGCATATCAGTGAAGACGTTGCTGCGTGGAATGTCTGAGGTTTTTCTGTGGATGTTTCCCTCTAGGACTTTTATGTTGTCATAAGTTATATTGAAGTCTTTTATCCACCTTCAATTTATTTTTGTGTATGGTGTAAGTTGGTGATTGAGTTTCATTTTTTCACATGATGCTGTCCAGAACTACCAAAAAGATTTGTTGAAGAGGCTATTTTCACACCATTTTATAGACATGGGTTTATTTCTGGACTCTCTATTTTGTTCCATTAGTCTATGTGTCTGTTCTTATGCCAGTACTAGGTTGTGTTGATTACAGTGACCCTTGTAATACAGTTTGATATCAGGTATTGTGATTCATCCTACTTTGTTCTTCTTTCTCAAAATTGTTGCAGCTATTTGAAGTTGTTTATGATTCCATATAAATTGCTGAAATCTTTGTTTCATATCTTTGAAATATGTCATTGGTACTTTAATGGGAATTGCATCAAATGCATGAATTGCTTTAGATAGTATGGACATTTTGATGATATTCTTCCAACCCATGAGCATGGTACATGCTTTCATTTGTTTGTGTCACCCTTAATTTCTTTCTTCAGTGTTGTGTAGTTTTCTTTTACGTCCTTGGTTTGGTTTATTGCTAGATACTTTATTTTTCTTGTGGCTATGCCAACTGGGATTTTTTTTTTTCCAGATTTCTGTTTCTGATATTGCATTGTTGGTGTACAAAAATGCTTTTGATTTCTGAATATTGACATTGTAACCCCCTATTTTGCCAAATTCACTTATTAGGTCAAGAAGTTTTTGGTGGAGACTGTAGGATTTCTGTGTACACTATCATGTCATCTGCAAACAATGACAGTTTTGCTTCCTGTTTTCCAATTTGGGTGTAGTTTATTTCTTTTTCTTGTCTGATTGCTTTGGCTAGTACTTCCAATATATATTGAGTAGGAGTGGTGAAAGTGGGCATCCTTGTTTTGTTCTTAATTTTAGTGGGAAAACTAAGTTTTTTCTCATTGAGTATGATGTTGGCTGTAGGTCTCCCATATATGGACTTTATTATGTTGAAGAATGCTACCTTTATTCCCACTTTGCTAAGTGTTTTTTTTTTTTTTTAGAATAAATTGGTGCTGCACCTTATCACATGCTTTTTCTGCATCTGCTGATATGATCATGTGATTTTTGTTTTTCTTTTGTTTATGTGATGTATTATGTTTATTGATTTGTGAATATTGTACCATCCTTGCATCCCTGGGATGAAACCCACTTGGTCATGCTGTAAGATGTTTTTAACGTATTGCTGGATACAATTCATCAATATTTTGTTGAGGTTTTAGTGTCCATGTTCATCAGTAATATTGGCCTGAGTTTTCTTTGTTTGTTTTGTTGTTATCTGGTTCTGTGATTAGGGTGATGCTGGCTTTATAAAAAGAGTTTGGAGTCTTTCATCTTCTTGGATTTTTTGTAATAGTCTGTGAAGAATAGTTCATCCTTAAGCACTTTGTGAAATTTCCTGTGAAACCATCTGGTCCAGCGCTTTTGTGTCTCAGGAGTTTTTTGATTACTGCTCAATTTCATCACCTGTTATTGCTCTCTTCAGGCTTTCTGTTTCTTCTTCATTCAGTTTTGGCAGATTATCTTTTTCTAGGAATTTTTCCATTTCACCTAGGTTTTCAAATTTCTTGGCATATAGTTCTTTATAATCATTTCATACATTCCTTTATTTTTCTGTGGTATCAGTTGTAATCTCTCCTCTTTCATTTCTGATTCTGTTTATTTTTGTCCTCTGTCTTTTTTTCTTGATGAGTCTGCTTAAAGACTTGTTGATTTTGTTTATCTTTCTGAGTAATAAGCTCCTGGATATATTGATCCTTAGAATTGTGCTTTTAGTCTCTATGATATTTAATTCTGCTCTGATCTTGGTTATTTCCTTCCTTCTACTTGCTCTGGGCTATCTTTGTTGTCATTCCTTGAATTCTTGTAGGTGTAGGGTTAGGTTGTTTATTTGAAATGTATCTATCTTTTTTTAGGTAGGCCTGTATTGCTATGAAGTTCCCTCTCAGGACTGCCTTCACTGTGTCTCATAAGTTTGGGATTGCTGTGAGTTCATTTTCATTTCTTTCTGGAAACTTTTTGATTTCTTCCTTGATATCATTTTTGACCCATTCATTGTTTAATAGCATGCTATTCAATCTCTATGAGTTTGAGTGTTTTTGAGTTTTTTCCTTGAGGTTGGTTCCTAGTTTCAGTCCCTGTGGATGGAGAATATGCTTGATACAATTTCAATTTTCTTGAATTATGTTGAGGCTTGTTTTTTGTCTTATCTTGTAGTCTGTCTTTGAAAACATTCCATGTACATTTGAAAGGAATGTGTATTTTGCTTCTTAAGGATGAAAAGCTCTATATATATCAGTTAAGTCCATTTGTTCTAGGGAAATGTTCAATGTCTCAATACCTTTGTTGACATTTTGTTTGGAAGATCTGTCCATTTTTGACAGTGAGGTGATAAAATCCCCTACTATAATTGTGTTGCTGTCAATATTCTTCTTTTAGTCCTCCAAGATTTTCTTTATGTATTTTGGTGCTCCTCTGTATGGTGCATATATATTTACAATATTTATGTCTTCTTGGTGGATTCTTCCCTTGAGTATTATGAAGTGACCTTCTGGGTCTATTTTTATGGCCCCTTTTTAAGTCTATTTTGTCTGATATGAGTATTGCTATCTCAGGTTTTTATTCCTGTCCATTTGCTTTGAATATTTGTTTTCAGTCTTTCACTTTCAGTCTGTGTAGGTATTTTTTTTTCTGTGGTGGGTCTCTTGTATGCAGCATATGTGTGGGTCATAATTTCTTATCATTTAGCTACCCTATGACTTTAGATTGGTGCCTTTAATCTATTTACATTTAAGGTTATTATCGATAGGTACTTATTCATTGCCATTATTTTGTACCTATGTTCCTCTCTCACTGTTTTTCTTTTCATTCTTAAAGCAGACCCTTTGGGATCTCATGGAGAGCTGGTTTGGATGATGTGTATTCTGTTAGACTTCTTTTGTCTGGGAAACTCCTTATTTGGTCTTCTATTTTAATTGAGCGCCTTGGTGGATAAAGTAGTCCTGGTTGCGGGCCTTTGGTTTTTATTACTTTGAACATTCCCTGCCAACCTTTTCCATTGAGAAATCAGCTGCCTGTCTTATCGGGGCTCCCTTGTAGGTTACTTCCTGTTTCTCACTTGCTGCCATCAAGGTTCTCTCTTTGTCTTGGAATTTTACCATTTTAATTATGATTTGTCTTGCAGTGGATCTCTTTGTGTTCCCCTCAATTGGGTCTCTCTGTGTTTCCTGGATTTGTGTGACTTCTTTCATGAAATTATAGTTTCCCATCATTACTTTTTCAGACAAGTTTTCTATCCCTTGCTCTTCTTCTCCTCCTTCTGGTATCCTATTATATGGATATTACTATGTTTCATGTTTTACTGAATTTCCCTTAACCACTCTTAATTCTTTCTGAGTCTCCTTTCCTTTTCTTGCTCTTTCTCATTGTTTTTTTTTTCTACCTTGTTCTCCTGCTAATTTGATTCTCTGATTCATCCAGCCTGTGTTTGAGTCCTTCTATTGTGTACTTCAATTCAGAAATTGTATTCTTCTTGGCCCTTGTTGATAGTTTATATTTTATTTTTCAGGTTGATATAGTTTGCAGTGAGTTCATCATAGTTTCACTGTAGTTTTTGGTAATTATTTGTGAGTCATTGAGCTTCCTTATAACCATTACTTTGAACTCAATATCTGATAGTTGACTTGTCTCTATTTCATTTTGCATTCTTTCTGAGTCTTCCTTCTTTCCACTCATTTAAGGTTTGTTTCTTTGCCTTCCCATTGTTTTTGAGACACTTCTTGTTAGCCTCTGCTTTTTAAATTGATCTGCTCTGACTCCTGGGGTTTTTGGTGTGAATTTCTATGGTAGAATAGCTGTGAGATTCAGTGTTGTGTTCTCCTTGATCTCTTGAATTTGCTGCTCTTGGTCTGTCATGTATATTGGCTGTCTGGTTGTATTTGGGTTTTGATTGTTGTTGGGTCTTTTTTTGGTGTGTCCTTCCCTCCAGCTGGCTAACTGAGGGTCACTCTGTCCACCACATCTTGTATGCTGCTGTGTAGGTGCAGACAGGTTGTATCAAAGCTGGTTCTTCTGTCTGTCCAAAGTTTTGAGGCTCCTCTCTTTCTCTTGTTCATTTGTTTGTTCTGGGTAATCTCTCCACCATTTAGCTGTAATTCCAGATTGGTCCTGGGTGGAGGTTAGTGTGGCTTTCACTCACTCCTTCACCTTCTTCCATTATTTTCTGTTGGTGGTTCCTTTGTTGGTGGGTTTCCTCTTTCACCAGGGATACAGCTGTTCATAGCTCCCACCTACTCTTTTATGAGATCAATGGAGAGGGAAGGAAAAATGGATTAAGACAGCAGAAGTGTATTCTATAGTATTTAAAGTGTCAACCCATTGAGAAGAGATAGGAGATCCTTTGTGTATGTATAGGGTTAACTGTTGTATTTCACTCAACTAACCACTTTTTAGAAATGGTGAAAAAGGATAAGACTTTTGTTAGGGAGGTGAAGGATTATGAGTTGGATCTAGAAAGCAGTGAACTTGTGGGAGGTCAGATTATGAGATGTAGTGAGAGTAAAGGATAGAAAACATGTGCAGTGTGTGAGAGAGAATAGAGTTGACTATAACAGTAACAAAGTTCCAGAAACAGTGATGTGAACTAAGATCCTGGAAGGGTGCTATGTAGTATTTACAACTGTATTGAACAGCAGTTATTTACAGTAGTAATAGAGCAACAGTCCTATGACAGAATCTATGTGATCTGAATAACAAGAGTGGGAAGTACATGACCTGGAGTAGTGTGCTATTGGAACACAATTGAAGGGAAAGATGGAAAATTAAAAATACAGTATGAAAGAGAGGAGGAGCAAAACCAGTCAAACAATGCAATTTAACAAACCAAGCAAAGATGACTGAACAGAAAGAAAAGAAATAAAAGATGTAAAAATAATGAAAAAATAACATTACAAATATACAATAACTTGCAAGTTTTCTGGAATAGCAAAGTGAACTTTGTCTCACTGTCTCAGTTGTTGGGATGACCCCTCTTTGGGTCTAACTCTGGTCCTTTCACAGCTTCATGTTTTATTGTCTCACTTGTGGGGATAAAAAAAAAAAAGGAAGAAAGGAAGGAAGAGAGAATGAAAAAAAAAAGCCCCCTGCTGGCTTCAAATCAGCCAAGCCAGTTCTACTGGTCTTCCTGGCTGCATCAGGTTGAACAGGGATTGGTTTTGCTTTTTCTCCCTTCCTGTGGTTTTGCAGGGGTGGGAGCCAGGTCTGAGCAGCATTCTTCACAGTTGCCTAGCCTCCAGCCAAGTTCTTCAGTTCACTGCTGGGCCCCCAGGGCTTTTCTGCACATGGCCTATGCCTTTAGTCCACCAGTTGTGCTGTCCTTGAGTTGCACCAGTTTACGGGCAACTCACATACCACCTTCTCATTCTTTGCTGTCCTAGATGCTAGGGACTCTCAGTCTCTACAGGGTAGTTCAGCTCTCCCACTGAGTTAAGTCTTTCTGGGGATTGCTGACTCCTTGAGCCCTGCTGCTCTCCTCTGTGGGGGAATCTCTGCCTTCCTCTTAGTGAGCCAGTCAACCACAGAAGGGCAGGGGTGCCACTGTGGCTGCCCTGGTAGATGCGGGTGCGTGGCTCCTCTGCTGCTGTGCCCCTGGCAGTGGGGAATGGTGTGTGGTGCCTCTGGGTGGTGGGTTCACTTGCGCTCCACCCCTATGGCTGTGGGTGTGAGCACTTGGCCTCCACTGCTGTGGCAGAAGTGCAGTTGCAGGGCAGCAGTGTCAAGTGTGTGCTAGCCTCAGCTGCTGTGGTGGCAGTAGTGTTGGGGTGGGGGGTGCCTGGGTGGGTAGTGCACCACTGGGGTCAAGGGCGTGGTTAGGTGCCTTCTGCTGCTGTGGCCTGGGGTACAGATGCAGCCCCAGTCCTAGAAGCAGAGATGGGCCCACAGCTGAGGTTGAAGAGGCTGCATGGGTGCAGCCAGGGGTCGCAGTGGCAGCTGTTGTGCGATAATTTCCTAAACAGCCACCTAGTACCTCTTTTTCTTTCTTTCTGAAAATTTTCTCCTATTCAATCCTGCATCTCCAAACAAGCGCCTGTCCTCTCACACAGCCCAACTCTTCAACCAGACCGGGGACTATCTGGGTCAGCATCCATCACAGTCCAACTCTTTCTAGCCGGTGTCCACAGTTTCAGTGGATGCACACTGACTGCCTCTGTGTGTTTGCTACTTCATCCATATCCCCCGCAGTGATTTCAAGCATCCAGATCCATCCTGGTGCTGCTCAAACCCCCTTTTCTGGAAGAGGAGGGAACCATTGACCTGGCCCTTTCCTAAGAATCCTGTGGCAGACCCAGCTGGCACTGGGCCTGGGCCTGCAGCTGCCCTGGTCCCAGAGCTGGTCCCAGAGCTGGTCCCAGGGACCTTATTGTCCTGAAGAGTTCTCCTTACCATCTGATTTTTCAATGTCCTCTATAGCTTTGGCCTCCAACCTTCATATATGCTGGGATACTGTTGGCTGTTCATTCTGTTCCTCAGAAGATGGGCTAGGTATTCCACCTGTGCTCAAGGGGAGTGGACTCTGCTCCCACCTATCTCACCACCATCTTCCCTCTCCCCAAGACACATTATAATAAAAATGGTGAAGGGTTCCCAGTCAGAGCACTTTCCTGGGGTGCCAACCTGGTCCTCAGTAGGGGGCACATGAGAGGCAACCCCACGTTACTGTTTCTCTCCCTCTCTTTCTCAATCCCTTACCCTCTCTCTAAAAGTAAATAAATGAAATCTTTTAAAAAATGACAAAGGTTAAAGACACAGAGGATCTCAAAAACAGCAAGATGAAACAGCTAATATGACTGTTAGCAGATTTCTCAAGTGAAGCTTTCCAGGCTATAAGGGATTGGCACAAAACATTCAAAGTGAGGAAAGGCAAGGGCCTACAACCAAGACTACCCTAACCAGCATGGCTATCAATCAGAATTGAAGGAATAATAAAGAGCTTCCCAGAACAAACAAATAAACAAATGAACATAAAACCCCCAACAAACTAAAGGAGTTAATCACCACAAACCAGTACTAGAAGAAATGTTAAAAGGACTTTTTTGAGATGAAAGAAAAAAAAAGGAACATAACTATAAAGAATAAAAAGGAAATAAATACATACCTATCAATAATTATTTTAAAGGTAAATTCTTCAATTCAAAGAAAAAGGGTAAAAAAAAAGATAAAGGGTTGCTAAATGGATAAGACAACAAGACCCATATATACGCTGTCCAGAAGAGATCTACCTCAGAATGGAAGGTAAACACAGACTAAAAATAAAGGGATTGAAAAACATATTTCGTGAAAATGGAAATTAAAAAAGAAACCCCACTGGGCTAGCCATATTAATATATGACAAAATAGACTTTAAAACAAAGGGTATAATAAAAGACAAAGAAAGACATTGCATAAAGGTAAAGGGAGAGACCCAACAAGAGGATATAAGCCTTGTAAATATTTATGCACCCAACACAGCAACACCTAAATATATGAGGCAAATATTGACAGACACAGAGGGAGAAATCAACAGCATTACAGTCAATAGGAGGGGATTTTATCACCCAATTGGCATCAATAAATAGATTTTCTTTTCAAGAAAACAGCAGCTTTAAATAACACTAGAACAGATTAATTAAACTGGTATTTTCAGAGCATGTGACTCCAAAGCAGCAGAAAATACATTCTATTAAAATGCACGTGAAACATTTTCTAGAGTAGACCAAATATTAGGACACAACACAAGTATCTTAAGAAGATTGAAATCATATTGACTATTTCTGACCACAATGGTATGAAACTTGAAATCAAGTAAGAAAAAAATTTTAAAACACACAAACATATGGAGGCTAAATAACATGTTCCTAAACAATGAATAGATTAACAATGAGATCATGTTAGAAATAAAAAGATACCTTGAGACAAATGAAAGTGAAAACACAATTCAAAATCATTGGGACACAGCAAAAGCAGTCCTACAAGGGAAATTCATAGCAATACAGGCGAACCACAAGACACAAACAAAACAGATCTTAAATAAACAATCTAACCTTTCACCCAAAGGAACCAGAAAAAGAACAACAAAAGAAGCCAAATAGGAGTAGGAAAAAGGATAATAAAGATCAAAGTAGATATAAATGAAATAGAGTCTATAAACCAATGAAAAAAATTGAGAAAATCAAGAATTGGTTCTTTGGAAAGGTAAATAATACTGATAAACCTTTAACCAGACTCCTCAATAAAAATGAGAGAGCCCAAATAAATGCATTCAGAAATGAAAGACGAGGAGGAAGATTAGGGTTCTGGCCAAGATAAGGTGTAGGCATAAACGCTTTGTTTCCTTTCATAACCAAAAGAAGGATAACAACTAATTTAGAAACAAAGAACACCCAAAACTGCCAGAAAATCATTTGCATGGAAGTCCAACAACAAAGGACTTAAAGAAACATTTATCCAGGCTGATAAGAAGGGCAGAGATGGGCTTCCAGGGTGGAGAGAATGTTCATTAAGACAAGGTGGCAGACTGTGCAGGTGATCCCACATTCTTGTGCAAATAATCAGGGAGGAGCAATTGGGGAACAAGGCAGGCCACATAACCCAGTGTTTCAGCATGGGAAGCTAAACTCTCAACACCGCTGTCTGTACAAAATCTGTGGGGATTGTGGCAGTGGGAGAAACTCCCAGACTCACAAGAGAGTTCATTGGAGAGGCTCACAGGGTCCTAAAACATACATAAACCCATCCACCTGTGAATCAGCACCTAAAAGGGCACAATCTGCTTGTGGAAAGAGAAGGAAGTGATGGTAAGTGGGACCAGAATGGAACAAGCAGCATTGTTCCCTGACCACTCCTTCACAGACAGTTCCACAATGCAGCAAAGAGAGTTGCCAGCCCTGGTGAATACCTAAGGCTCCACCCCTTACCATATAACAGGTGGGCAGAGACAAAGAAATATGTCCCAAATGAAAGAACAGATCAAAACTTCAGAAAAAGAACTAAGCAACAAGGAGATGGACAACCTATGTGATGAAAAGTTCAAAACACAGGTACTCAGAATGCTTACCAAATTAATTGAGCTCAGTCACAAAATAAAGGAAGAAATGAAGGTTACAAAAAGTGAAATAAAAAAAATATAGAGGGTACCAACAGTGAAGAGCAGGAAACCAGGATACAAATCAATGATTTGGAAGAAAAGGAAGAAATAAACATCCAACTGGAACAGAACAAAGAAACAAGAATGCAAAAATATGAAGAGAGGCTTAGGAACCTCTGCGGCAACTTTAAGAGTTCCAACATCCAAACCATGATGAGGTGCTAGAAGGAGAAGAGGGAGAGCAAAATATTGAAAATTTACTTGAAAAAATAATAAAGGAGAACTTCCCTAATCTGGCAAAGAAAATAGACTTCTGGGAAATCCAGGAAGTCCAGAGAGTCCCAGAGAAATTGGACCCAAGAAGAACACGCCAAGGCACATCATCATAAAGTTACCCAAGATTAAAGATAATGAGATAATATTAAAAGCAGCCAGAGGAGAGGAGAGAGTTACCTACAAAGGAGTTCCCATAAAACTATCAGCTGATTTCTCAAAAGAAATCTTGCAGGCAAGAAGGGGCTGGAAAGAAATATACAAAGTCATGAAAGGCAAGGACCTACATCCAAGAATACTCTATCCAGCAAAGTAATCATTTAGAAAGGTAGGACAGATAAAGTCCTTCCCAGATGAAGTGAAGTTAAAGGAGTTCATCATCACCAAGCCTTTACTATTAGAAAATTTAAGCCTTATCTAAGAAATAGAAGATGCAAAACTATGAACAGTAAAATGACAACAAACTCACAATTATTAAAAACTGAACCTAAAAAACAAAAACTAAAACTAAACAAACAACTAGAATAGGTACTGAATCACAGAAATGTAAATCACATAGAGGGTTACCAGAAGGAATGGGGAAGGGGAGAATTGGGAAATAGGTACAGGGAATAATAAGGATAAATGGTACACACAAAATAGACAGGGAACAGTTAAGAATAGTATATGAAATGGAGAAACCAAAGAACTTACATGTACAAACCATGGACACGAATTAAGCGGGGGAATACTGGAGGGTGGGGGGTGCAGGGAGGATGGGGATAATGGGAAGAAAAAGTTGGGAAAACTGTAATAACATAATCAATAAAATATACTTAAAAAGAAATGAAAGAGAGGTTGACAACTGACACCACAGAAATACAAAGGATTATAAGAAAATACTGTAAACAACTATATGCCAACAAATTGGACACTGTGAAAGAAATGGACAACTTTGTAATAATATGCAATCTTTCAAAACTAAATAAAAAGAAACAGAAAATGTAAACAGACCAATTACAACTAACAAAAATCAAAGCACTAATCAAAAAACTACCAAAGAACAAAAGTGAATTTTACCAAACATTAAGAAAAATTAACCCTTATTTTTTCTCATACTTTCCCAAAATATTTAAGAGGAGGGAAATTTTCCATGCTCATTTTATGAAACCAGCATTTTCCTAATTCCAAAACAAGATAAAAACACTTCCAAGAAAGGAAATTATAGGACAATATTCCTGGTGAATACAGCCACAAAAATTCTCAACAAAGTATTAACAATCTAAATTCAGTAATACATAAAAATATCAAGGTTGGTACAATATCTGCAAATAAAATAACATGGCACACTTTGTAAACAAAATAAATAAAAATTATATGATTGCACCAACAGATATAGAAAAAGCATTTCAGAAAATACAGCACCCACTTATGATAAAAACTCTCAGTAAAGTGGGAATAGAATATATCTTAATATAATAATGACTATGTCTGACCAAACCCACAGCCAAGAATATACTGAATAGGCAAAAACTAAAAACATTTCCTAAGATCAGGAAGAAGACAAGGATATTTGCTTTAACCACTCTCATTCATCATAGTACTAGAAGTTCTAGCCATAGCAATCTGACAAAAAGAAGACATAAATATCATCCAAATTGGAAATGAAGAAGTAAAACTGTCATTACTTGCAGATGACATGATAGTGGATGTAAAGAATCCTAATGATTGTATCAAAAATTACTGGAACTGATAAGTGAATTCAGTAAAGTAGCATGATGCAAAAATGAATATTCTGAAATCAATGGTGTTTTTATAAAACCAGAAAGTAAAAATAGGAAAACAATCACATTTACAGTTTCCTCAAAAATACATAAGATAAATTTAACCAAGAAAGTAAAAAACTTGTATTTGGAAAATTATGACACTGAATAAAGAAATTTAAGAAGATATTAATAAATGGAAGCATATACCATGCTCATGGTTAGGAAGCATTAACATAATTAAAATGTCCATACTACCCAAATCAATCTGTAGACTCAACACAATTGTACCAAAACACAAATTGTGTATTCTTCAACATTATAACAAATAACTAAACAATTATACAGAACAGCAAAAAATATCCAGGACAGCCACAGGAATCTTGAGAAAAAAAGAGCAAAGTGGAAGGTATCATGCTACCTGATATCAAATTATACTAACTATAGTAATCAAAACAGCATGATGGTGGCATAAAAACATACATATATAGGGCCCAGCAGAAGTAAGGATTGCTTGAGTGTGGTTGGTAGGATATGTGAATGTTTTGCACAAGATGGACAGCAATTTGAACATTTCAACTAAAATGTCATATAATGTGCTTAAGTGTGATATTGTTATGTTACAGAATTATATGCTTATGATTTTGTAATGACAGATTTTATAATAAAAAAGGATGTTATTTGTGCTGGACCTTGTATATGTGTCTTGGAGATATCAAGAAGGCACGAGAATAGTTGGAAGCTACAATCACCTCCTCCAAGGACCTAACTGGAATTACAACTAAATTAAAGAATAATTTTTCTGAATAACAAAGTGAAGACTAGTTAAAGAGGAATCTTTTGACCAAAGATTTACAGAAAAAGCCACATTGAGATTAGTAGGAAGAGAAGAGACTCTAGAAGGGCTGGTCCTGCTCTCATGGGTGGTGACTGAATTTCCAGAGGAGTGTGTCAGCTGTAGGGGGTTCCTCTGAAATGTGTGCAGCCTAAACTCCAAGATGGGCTCTCTGTCCCAGAGCACCAGAGCCAGGAATAGGTACCCAGTGAATACCTAGCTGTGAAAAGGAGTGGGATTTCTGCAAGGGAGAGACAGAAATTGCTAGAGACACAAGCACTCTCTTAATGGGCCAACACATAAAATTTTGTTTGCAGCCACTCACCCTGGTCTCTAGCAGAGGGAGGACAGAGCAGACTAGAGTCAAGTCTGGGGTTTCTAGCTCTGGGAGGAAGGTGAAAAGACAGCCACCAGGATTGCTGTGCTGAGTCATTCTACAACACATCAGTTACCATTTTTCTCAGGTGGAGCAATCCCTTCTGTGCAACATCAGGCTGGAGAAAAGTCATTGCCCTACTCTCACTCACACCACACCCCATGGAGCTTAGGCCCTGCTGAGCAGTCAGCTACCTTGACCAGGTATAGAGGTTGAGGGCAACTCAGGAGTGTCAGTGACTGAGCTGTCTGTCTTTGGGGCAGGGACCATTTTCCCCACTGTCCCACAAACTAGACTGATATTTCCCTTTCATGGAAGATACAATACAACCACATTCCTGGCTTTGGAAGACCCAACCTCCAGGCTCCAAGGACCCTCTCATTTGAGTTCTAGTGGCTCCACCCTGCTGAGGTCTGGGCAAAATTTGGGACAGACTGAGTCTTGTGGCTCTTGGTGGGGGGGTGGCCACAACCTTCACCTTACTTAAACCTGAACAACATCTACCTTTCACAGAAGATCCACCAGCCCCATCATTCTATCTATGCCAGTGGCTCTTTCAGTGACTGAGACCAACAGGCAACTGATATGTAGAGGCAGGTGGAGGCAGATCCCGTTGGTACATCTAGGGACTTTTGCTGACTTGCCCCCATGCCCAGAGCAGATAAAAGCTAAAATTGGTGCACAACTTGGTCCTTCCAATGTGCATCCATATAGGAAGGCAGCTACAAATTGTGGACATCTTGTAACTCTAAATAAATTGTTGAGGGCCAGGCACAGACAGCATCTGACATTGGTCTGCACCAGAGTCACTCCCAAGAGGCTCCGAATCAAAAGACCCAGTGCAACATCAGACAACATCAGAGCAAGAACCAGTAAGATTCATAAACAATGTATTCAAAGGCAGATCTCAGCAGGCAGTAAAGCACCTGCAGAGCAGCTTGCATGTTGTGGTCAGGGTTGAGCCTTTGGTAAGCAAACCTGTGTTATTTCCACACATGAATGGGACATTAGCAGTAAAAGGTCAATTACAGCAGGAAAGGCCACATAACCCACACAAGAGACATTCCTAGAGCACCCAGTTTGGTTGATCTAGGAAATTGTGCCACCAAGTTCTACAGGACACCTACTACATAAGGTCACCCCATGAAGACTGGGAGTCAGAGCAGATCTATCTAATACATAAAAACAAACACAAAGAGGCAGCAAAAATAGGGGGACAAGGAAACAGTCCTCAAATGAAAGAACAGTAGAACTCTCCAGAAAAAAAAGAGGTAAAGGAAATTTATGCAAGCAATTTATCAAATATACTGTTCAAAGTAATGATTATAAGGACACTTAAGGAACATAGTGAAAACTATAACAGCACAAAGAAGGCCAGAGAAACCATGAAAGAAAACCAGTTGTAAATAAAGAATACCATATCCTATATAAAAAATACACTAGAAAGAATAAAAAGTTAGCTGGATGTAGCAGAGAATTGAGTCACCAATTTGGAGGACAAGGTAAAACAAAAACACCCAGTCAGATCTGCATCACAAGGGTACCACCAGAAGGAGAAGAGAGATTAAGTGCTCAAAAACATATTTGAACATATAATGACTAAAAGCTTTCCTGTGAAAGAAAAAGCCGCACAGGTCAGGAAGTGCAGAGAGTCCCAAACAAGATGAAACTAAGGAGGCTCACACCGAGAAACATCATAGTTAAATGTCAAAGATCAAAAACAAAGGAAAAATCTTAATATCAGCAAGAGAAAAACACTTAGTTCCCTATAAGCGACCTCCCATAACACTGTCAGCTGATTTCTCAACAGAAACTTTCATACAAGAGAGAATTGGCATTAAATATTCAAGGTAATTTTAAAAAAGGACCTACCACCAATATTGCCTTGTAGGCAATCATTTAAAACTGAAGAAGTAAAGAACTTCCCAGAAAAGAAAAAGATAAAAAAATTAGTTTGTTATAATCAAATGAGTACCAGAAAAGCAGAGGAACATAGTTAAAAAATAAAATGACTATATATGTACCTATCAATTAATAATTACTTTAAATGTAAATAACTTAAATGATTCAATCAAAACATCTAAGGAACTGAATAGAAAACAAAGCAAGACCAATATATATTCTGTCTCTAAGAGGCCCACCTCAGAATAAAAGATACACACAAACAAAGAGTAAAGGGACATAAAAAGATATTTCATGCAAATGGACAGGAAAAAAATAGCTGGGGTAGCAATACTTAAATTGAAAAACTAGCTGTTAAAAACAAGGCTATAATAAGGGACAAAGAAGTACACTGCACAATGATAAAAGGAAAAATTTAACAAGAGGTCATAACACGAGTAAACATTTATGCACTGAGCATTGGAACACCTAAATATGTAAAACAAATCTTGATGAACATAAAGGGAGAGATTGATAGAAACACAGTTATAGTGAGAAATTTTAACAGTCCATTGACTTCAATGGATAGATCTTTCAGTCAGAAAATCAACAAGGATACAGTGGCATTAAATGACACACTAGGTCAAATTGATTTAATTGATAGCTTCACAGCATTTTACCCCAAAGCAGCAGAATGTACATTTTTTTCAAGTGCACATGGAATGTTTTCTACCATAGACCACATGTTAGGATACAACACAAATCTCAATGAATTTAAGAAGATTGAAATCATATCAAGCATCTTCTCAGATCATAATGCTATTAAACTATAAATCTATATTATGAGGCTACTGTAATCAACAAAGTATGGTACTGGCACAGGAACAGACACACAGAACAATAGAACAGAATAGAGAACCCAGAAATAAACCCAAGTCCTTATGGTCAATTAACATTTGAAAAAGGGGAAAGAAGCATAAAATGGAATAAAAATAGCCTCTTCAAAAAATGGTGTTAGGAGAACTGGACAGCTACATGCAAAAAAAAAAAAAAAAAATGAAACTCGATCATTAACTTACACCATACACAAAAATAAACTCAAATGGATAAAAGACTTGAATATAAGACTGACACCATAAAAGTCCTTCAGGAGAACATAGGCAGGAAAATCTCAGATATTCCATGCAGTAACATAAAGGAAAGAACAAACAAACAGGATCTCATCAAAATAAAAAGCTTCTGCATGGCTGAAGGAAAGAGCATTCTAATGAAAAGAGAACCAAATGTATGGGAAAACATATTTGCCAGTGATACCTCCAACAAGGGTTTGGTCTCCAAAATATATAAAGAGCTCACATGACTCCACTCCAGGAACACAAACAACCCAATTAAAAAGTGGGCAAAGGACCTGAACAGACATTTCTCCAAGGAGGACACACAGAGGGATGAGAGACAAATGAAAGGATGCTCAGTATCACTAGCCATCAGAGAGATGCAAATTAAAACCACAGTGAGATACGTCTTCACACCAGTGAGAATGGCCATCATAAACAAATCAACAAACAACAAGTGTTGGAGAGGTTGTGGAGAAAAGGGAATCCTAGTGCACTGTTGGTGGCAATACAGACTGATTTAGCCATTGTGCAAAACAGTATGGAATTTCCTCAGAAAACTAAAAATTGAATTGCCTTTAGACCCAGCAATATCACTTTTGGGATTATACCCTAAGAACACTGAAACACCAATTCAAAAGAACCTATGCACCCCAATGTTCATGTAGCACAATTTACAATAGCCAAGAGTTGGAAACTACTTAAGTACTCACCAGTAAATGAATAGATCAAAAACTGTGGCACATTTACACAATGTAATACCATGCAGCAGAAAGAAAGAAGGAGCTCATTTGTGACAGCATGGGTGGAACTGGAGAGCACTATGCTAAGTGAAATCAGCCTGGCACTGAAAGAGAAATACCATATGATCTCACCTGGAAGTTGAACCTAGTCAACAAAACAAATGAACAAGCAAAATACAACTAGAGACATTGAAAATAAAGAACAACATGACAGTAGCCAGAGAGGAACAGAGAGAGGCATGATAGCGGATATTGGGGGACACATCAAGGAACCTGTATCAAAGACACATGGACAATGCCTAAGGGGGTGTGTCCAATGGTGGGAGTTGGGCATAGGTGGGGTGAAAATGGAGACAATTGTACTTGAACAACAAAAGAAAAATGAAGTACAAATTGGTGGTTACAAGTACAGCATAGAGAATGTAGTTAACAGTATTGTAATAACTGTGTATGCTATCAGCTTGGTTCTCTAATTAGTAGGGGAATAGCTTTGTAAATTATATAGATGTGAAAACATTATGCTGTAAACTTGAAACTAATATAGTATTAAAAGATGGGAAGATGGTGGCAAAGTAGGAAGATGGTGGTGAGGTGGGTGGGAGTGGAACCCAATTCCTGTGGCCAGCTGGAACACCTAGCAGATCTTCTGAGGAACAGAGTGAAGAGCCAATGAAATCCCAGCTTATATGACGTTTGGAGACCAAAAATGGCACAGGACATTGAAAAACAGAAAGTGAGGTGATTGTGCCAGGACAGTAAGGTCCCTGGGATCTACACAGGGACCTAGGCCGATGTGGCTCTGGCCTGGCATCTGTTGCAGGATACTGGGAGGAGAGTTAGATCACCAGCTCCCTCCCCTACCAGACTAAGGAGGGTAGCCCGGTATCAGGAGGGACCTGGATGCTGGAAGTCACTGGAGGGAATAGAAATTAAGTGGGAGACACACAGAGGCAGTATACATCTGCTGGGACTGTGGACACTGGCACCAGAGAAATTGGGGTGCCACATGACATCTGGAGAAGGGAAGAGTTGGGTCATGTCAGACCCTGACTCGGTTAGTCTCCAGACTGGTTAAAAAGTTGGGCTGTGTGAAAAGCTGTTCACTTGTTAAGAATGGTGGGCAGCTGTTTTGTAAGGAACTCTAGAACAGCAGCTGGCTTGCCCTGAGGGTGATTGGAACTGCATGCCCAGAGACTGAGTGCCTTATTTGAGCCTGGCAGCTCACAGAGGACCTGGGTCAGAGGCTGGGCAACTGTGACTAATACAACCCAGACCTGGTCCTTATTTTCTCAAAACCACAGGAAGGGAGAAAAGTGAAGCTCAGCCCCCCTCTTCCTGTGGGATCCAGGAAGACCAGCAGAACTTGCTCAATGGGTTTAAAGCCAGCAGGAGGCTTTTTTTTTTTTCTTTCCCCTCTCCTTTTTTTCCCTTTTTTTCTTCCCCTAAGTGAGACAATAAAACATGGAGGTGTGAAGGGTCCAGAGGCAGATCCAAAGAGGGAGCACAAGGACAACCCCCAAAATTGAGAAACTGAGACAAATGTCACCTTTCTATCCCATAGAGCTGGCATTTTATTGTTTATGTGTATTATTATTATTATTATTATTATTTTCATTATTTTTACCACTTTTTATTAGATTTTTTATTTCTCTTCCTTATGTTTAGTTTTCCTTGTTTTATTTCTCTATTTAATTGCATTGTTTGACTAGTTTTCCTTATTCACTCTTTTTGTTGTATTTTAATTTTCCTTCTTTTACTTCACTTGTGTTTCAATAATGCACTACTCTTGATTGTGTACTTTCTAGTTTGGTTGTACAAATCATATATTTCTTGTCATATTATTGTTGTTCCAGTACTATTGTATATAATTGTTGTTCTGTACAATTGTACATATTACACAGCAACCTCCCTGATCTTAGCGCATTTCACTTTAATCCTGGAACATTATCATTTTTGTGGTTAACTCTATTCTCTCTCACACTACACCTACTTTCTATCCTTTACTCTCATGATATCTCATCATGTAACCTTGCACAAGCACTGTTTTCTGGATTCAGCCCACAATCCTCCCCCTTCTAAAAAGAGTCTTATTTCTCTTTCACCTTTTATTAAAAAATGGCTAGTTGGGTGAAATATAACAGTTAACACTATACTTATCCAAAGAATATCCTATCTTTTCTCTACTCGCTGGTACTTTAAACCCTATAAAATACTGTCCCATTGTCTTAATTCATTTTGCCTCCCACTTTCTACCAATCACATAGAGGAATAGGTAGGAGCTGAGAACATTAGTATACCTGCTGGGGCAGAGAAACCACCAGCAGAGGAAGCACCAAATGGTAAAAACACAAGTACAACAAGAGAGCCCACACAAACAGAGGAAAGGGCAAATCTATAGCATCCACACAAGGAGATCAAAGAGACCACACAACTGAACTCCATAGAATTCCTACCATAGAAGTTCACCCTATAAAGACAAGTAGCAAAGTGAGACAACAGGAATTACAAATACAAGAAAAAGTCACCTAAAATGGGGAGACAAAAATAGAATCTGTAAAACAAAAATCAAACCTGTAATCAAAAGTAATGAAAGACTCCCCACCAAAAGAGCTGAATGAAGTAAGGAAACTATCAGATACAGAATTCAAAATAATGTTTACAAAGATGCTCAAGGAACTCACAGACAACTACAAGGAACTGAGTAAGAACTACAACAGTTTGAAAAAGGAAATAGAAACTATAAACAAAACCCAGGAAGAAATGAAAAGTAGAATCTCAGAAATAAAATGAAAACACACTAGAAGGAATTACAAGCAGACTGGATAAAGCAGAGGATGGAAGGAATCAGTGAGCTGGAGAAAAAAGTAGAAAAAAACACCCAGAAAGTGCAAGAAAAGGAAAAAAGACTCAGTAAGAATGAAGAGGTAGTAAGGGAGCTGCAAGACAACAGGAAATATAATAATATCTGTATAATAAGGATACCAGAAGAGAAAAAGAAGAGCAAGTGATACAAAACCTGTTTGAAAAAGTAATGATGGAAAAGTTTCCTAATTTCATGAGAGAAAAAGTCACACCAATCCAGAAAACACAGAGAGTCCCAATAAAGAGAAACCCAAAGAGACCTACTATAAGACACATCATAATTAAAATGGAAAAATTCCAAGACAAAAATAGAATCTTAAAGGCAGCAGGGGAGAAACATGAACTAACACATAAGGGAGTCCTGATAAGACTAGCAGCTGAGCTCTCAATAGAAACGCTCCAAGTCAGAAGGGACTAGCAAGATATATTCCAGGTAATGAAAAACAAAGGTCTGAAACCAAGACTGCTACATCCAACAAGGCTCTCAAAATGGTCTGCCATAAGAAAAGGAAAAAAAAAAAAAGAGTGAGAGAGAGACAGGAACACAGGAAAGAAAAATTGCAATGAATAGTACCTATCATAACAACCTTCAATGTAAATAGATTCAATGCTCCAATCAAAAGACATAGAATAGCTGAATGGATAAGAAATCATGATCAACATATATGCTTCCTATAAGAGATCCAACTCAGAAGAAAAGATGCACACAGACTGAAATTGAAGGGCTAGAAACAAATATTCCAAGCAAATAAACAAGAAAGAAAAGCTGGGATAGCAATACTCATATCAGACAAAATAGGCATCAAAAAAAGGGGGGGAGAGGGGACCCCCCCCCTTTTCGCATAAAAAGAGACCCAGAAGGTCACTTCATAATACTCAAGGGACGAATCCACCAAGAAGACATAAACATTGTAAATATATATGCAGTCAACATAGGAGCACCCAAATACATGAAGAAAATCTTAGAGGAGTTCCAGAAATATATTCACAGAAACACAATTATAGTGTGGGACTTTAACACCCCACTGTCAAAAATGGATAATTCCTCCAAACAAGATATCAACAAAGGTATTGTGGCATTGAACAATGCCCTAGAACAAACGGACTTAACTGATATACATATAGAGCCTTTCATCACAAAGAAGCAAAATAGTCATTCTTTTGAAATGCACATGGACCATTTCCAAAGATAGACCACATCTATCTTTGTGTGAGGACACAAGCAAGCCTCTACATAATTCAAGAAAAATGAAATCATATTAAGCATTTTCTTTGGCCACAAGGGACAGAAATTAGAAACTAACCTCAAAGAAAACCCCCAAAACATTCAAATTCATGGAGATTGAATAGTATGCTATTGGGCAATGAATGGGTCCAAAATGAGATTAAGGAAGAAATCAAAAAGTTTCTGGAAACAAATAAAAATGAACTCACAACCACCCAAAACTCATGGGACACAGTGAAGGCAGTCTTGAGAGGAAGTTCATAGTGATACAGGCATACCTAAAAAAGATAGATACATTTCACATAACAATCAAACCCTACACCTACAAGAACTTGAAGAACAATAACAAAGACAACCCAAAGCAAGTAGAAGGAAGGAAATAACCAAGATCACAGCAGAATTAAACATCATGGAGACTAAAAGCACAATTCTAAGGATCAATAAATTCAGAAGTTTGTAGTTCAGAAAGATAAACAAAATCAACAAGTCTTTAAGCAGACTCATCAAGAAAAAAAGACAGAGGACCTAAATAATCACAACCAGAAACCAAAGAGGAGATATTACATCTGATTGCACAGAAACACGAAGGATTGTAAGAAACTACTATGAAGAACTATATGCAAAGAAATTTGAAAACCTAGGTGAAATGGAAAAATTCCTAGAAAAAGATAATCTGTCAAAACTGAATGAAGAGGAAGCAGAAAGCTGGAAGAGAGCAATAACAGGTGATGAAATTGAAGCAGTGATCAAAAAACTCCTGAGACACAAAAGCGCTGGACCAGATGGTTTCATGGGAAATTTCACATAGTGCTAAAGGATGAACTATTCTTCACAGACTATTCCAAAAAATCCAAGAAGATGGAAGACTCCAAAACTTTTTTATGAAGCCAGCACCATACTAATCGCAAGTCTAGATAAAGACATAACAAAGAAAGAAAACTTCAGGCCAATATCACTGATGAACATAGATGCTAAAACTTCACAATATATTGGCAAACTGCTTTCAGTAATACGTTAAAAACATCTTACAGAATGATCAAGTGGGTTTCATCCCAGGGATGCAAGGATGGTACAATATTCACAAATCAATAAACATAATACATCACATAAACAAAAGAAAGACAAAAATCACATGATCATATCAGCAGATGCAGAAAAAGCATTTGATAAGGTACAGCACCCACTTATGATAAATACACTCAGCAAAGTGGGAATAGAGGGAGCATTCCTCAATATAATAAAGGCCATATATGAGAGACCTACAGCCAACATCATACTCAATGGGCAAAAACTAAAATCTTCCCCACTAAGATTAGGAACAAGACAAGGCTGTCCACTTTCACCACTTCTATTCAACATAGTATTGGAAGTCCTAGCCACAGCAATCAGTAAAGAAAAGGAAATGAAAGGCATCCAAATTGGAAAGAAGGAAACAAAACTGTCATTGTTTGCAGATGACATGATAGTGTATGTAGAAAATCTGTAGGCTCCACCCCAAAACTGCTTGACCTAGTAAATGAATTTGGCAAAACAGTGGGATACAAAGTCAATATCAAGAAATCAAAGGCATTTTTGTATGGCAACAATGAAATATCAGAAACACAAATCAGGAAAAAAATCTCATTTGACATATCAATAATAAAAAGAAAATATCTAGGAATAAACCTAACCAAGGATATAAAAGACCTGTACTCAGATATCTACACAACACTGAAGAAAGAAATTAAGGAAGACACAAACAAATGGAAGCATATACTGTGTTGATGAACTGAAAGAATTAACATAATCAAAATGTATGTATTATCCAAAGCAGTTTATAGATTCAATGCAATACCTATTACATTCCCAATGGCATATTTCACAGATATAGAACAAGCAATTCAAAAATTATATGGGACCATAAATGACCCCAAATAGCCACCGAAATTTTGAAAAAGAACAAAATAGGAGGGATCACAATACCTAACACCAAACTGTATCATAAGGCCCCTGTAATCAAAACAGGGTGGTACTGTCATAAGAACAGACCCATGGACTAATGGAACAGCATAGAGAGCCCAGAAATAATCATAAGTTTCTATGGTCAATTAATATTTGACAAAGGTGGAAACAGCATAAAATGGAGTAAAAATTGCCTCTCCAACAAATGGTGTTGGGAGATCTGAACAGGTACATACAAAAAAATGAAACTTGATCAGCAACTTATACCATGCACAAAAATAAATTCCAGTTGGATAAAAGACTGAAATGTAAGTTGTGACACCATAAAACTCCTTCAGGAGAACATAGGCAGGGAAGTCTCAGATATTCCATGCAGCAACATTTTCAATGATATGTCTCCTAGAGCAAGGGACATAAAAAAAAAGAATGAACAAATGGGATCTCATTAAAATAAAAAGCTTCTGCACAGCTAAAGAGAACAACACTAAAATGAAAAGAGCTCCAACCATATCAGAAATCATGTTTGCCAATAATACCTCAGACATAGGTTTGTATAAATTAAGGGAAAAAAATCAAAACATACCTTGAAAGAAATGATAATGAGAACACAACAACCCAAAATCTGTGGAACACAAAGAAAACAGAACAAAGACTCACTGCATTAAGGATCATATCAAGAAGCAAGAAGAAAACATTAGCAAAATGAAAAAGGAACCAAATGTTTTGGAATATATATTTGCAAATGAGAATTCAGAAAAGGGTTTGATTTACAAAATATATAAAGAACTCACATGACTCCACTCTGGGAAGACAAACAACCCAATAAAAAATGTGTTAAGGACTTGAATAGACACTTCTCTAAGAAGCACCTATAGAGGGCCCAGAGACATATGAAAGGATGCTAAGCATCACTAGCCATCAGAGAGATGCAAATTAAAACCACAGCAAGATACCTCTTCACACCAGTGGGAATGGCCATCATAAACAAATCAACAACAAGTGTTGGAGAGGTTGTGGAGAAAAAGGAATCCCAGTGCACTGTTGGTGGGGAATACAGACTGGTGTAACCACTGTGGAAAACAGTATGGAATTTCTTCAAGAAACTGAAAATGGAGTTGCCTTTTGACCCAGCAATTCCACTGCTGTGTTCATACCTTATGAATCCTGAAACACTAATTGAAAGGACCCTATGCACCCCAATGTTCATAGCACAATTTATAGTAGTAAAGTGCTGGAAGCAGCCTAGATGTCCATTGGTAAATGAGTGGATCAATAAACTATGATACATTTATACCATGAAATACTACACAGTAGAAAGAAAGGAGTTCCCACCCTTGCGAGAACATCAATGGAAGTGGAAAGTATTATGCTAAGTGAAGTAAGCCAGGTGGTGAAAAACCATATGATTTCACCTATAAGCGGAGTCTAATTAACAAAACAAACTGACAAGCAAACTATAGCCCAAGGCATTGAAATTGACAACAAACTGACAGTACCAGAGGGGAGGGTAGAGGGAAATAAATGAACAAATATGGGGGACCCATAGATGGAGCCAAGGGTGGTTGTGATTGAGGGTGCAAGGTGGGCATGGGTAGGGTCAGGGAAAGTGGTGGTGGGAAAATGGAGACAACTGTATTTGAAAATCAATGAAACAGGTAAAGAAAAAAGAAGCAAGAAAAAGCTCAAATAAACTATATAACTTTACATTTACAGGAACTTGAAAACAAACAACAAACATACCCAAACAGAAAATAAGGAAGGAAATAATAAACATCAGAGCAAAAATAAATGAAATAGAGTCCAAATTAACATAAGAGATTAATGAATCATAGAGCTGGTTCTTTTAAAAGATAAGGAAGATTGACAATCCTTAACTAGACTCATCAAGAAAAAAAAATAGAGTGGACCCAAATAAATAAAATCATAAAGCAAAGAGAAATAAGAACAGACACCAAAATATTATGATCAACTATATGCCCAAAATTTGACAACCTGAATAAAATGAATAAATTTTTAGAACATACAATCTTCAAAAACTAAAACAAATAATACTCAGAGAATCTGAATAGACAGATTATACCTAGTGAAACTGAAGCAATAATAAGAAAATATCCCAAGAAAAAAAAAGCCCTGGAGCAGATGTCTTCACAGGTTTACTAAACATTTACTATACATTTTACTATACATTTACTATTTTACTAAACATTTGAAGGAGAACTAACACCTATCCTCAAAGTATCTTAAAAATTTTAAGGGGTGGAAGGACTCCCAACCTAATTTTACAAGACCAGGATGACCCTGAATTCAAAACCAAATAAAGACACTACAAAAAAAAATAATAGGTCAATATCTGTGATAAGTACAGACATTAAAATACTCAACAAAATATTAGCAATTCAAAAATAACAATATATCAAACAGATCATACACCATTACCAAGTAGGATTTACTATGGGGGTGGAAAGTAGATGTAATATACACAAATCAATAAATGTGATACATCACATAAACAAAATGAAGAATAAAAACCATGTGATTATACTAATAGATGCAGAAAAATTATTTGATAAAATCCAGCACTGATTTATGATAAAAATCTCAGCAAAGTGGTGATAGAGGAAACATATCTTAACAAAATAAAGGCCATACATGACAAACACACAGCAAACACCATACTAAATGGGACAAAAAACTACAAGCATTCACCTTAAGATAAGGAAAAAGACAAAGATGTCCACTTTTACCTCTTACACAACATAGTGTTGGAAGTCTTAGCACAGTGTACAGATAAGAAGAAATAAATTGGAAAGGAACACCCAAATTGGAAAAGAACAAGTAATAACACCATTATCTGTAGGTGACAAATTGCTGTACATTGAGAACCATAAAGACTGAACCAAGAAAGTACTAGAACTGATAAATAAGTTAAATAGCATGACACAAAATTAATATCCAGAAATCAGTTGCCTTTTTATATGCCAATAATGAATTACCAGAAACGGAAATTAAGAAAACATTCCTATTCTCAATATCTTCAAATAGAATAAAATACTTAGGAATAAATTTAAGCAAAGATACAAAAGGCCTATACTTGGAAAATTATGACACCAAGGAAAGAAATTGAAAAAGATACAAATAAGTGGAAGCACAATACTATATTCACAGATAGGAAGAATTAACATCATTAAAATGTCCATTATACTCCCCAAAATCTATAGATTCAATGCAGTTCCTATCAAGATACTAAGATGTATTACACAGAACTAGAACAAATATTTCATAAATTTATATGGAACCACAAAAGACCTTGAATAGCAACAACAATCTTGAGAAAGAAGAACAAAGTTGGAGGAATCACACTATTTAATATCAAACTGTAAGCACATAGTAATTAAAACAGCATGCTACTGACATAAAAACAGACACATAGATCAGTGGAATAGAAATAAACCTCCCCTTTAGAGTCAATATTTGACAGGAAGCAAACACATACAACAGGCTAAGACAGTTTATTCAATAAATGGTGTAGGGAAAAATGGGCGGATATTTGCAGAAAAATAAAATTAAATCACCTTCTTACACCACACAGAAGAATAAATTCAAAATGAATTAAAAATTTAAGTTTTGAAACCATAAAACTCATGGAAGAAAACATAGGTAGTAAAATCTCAGATTTCTTTTAGTAATATTTTTTCTGATATACTTCTTTAGGCAAGGGGAAAAAAGAAAGACAAATAAATGGGACTACACCAAAATAAAATGGTTTTGCACATCAAAGGAAATCATCAACAAAACAGAGAGAACCAAAAAATGGGAGAACATATTTGCTGATACATCTAATATAGGGTTATTATCCAAAATAAAGAACTTTTAAAACTCAATGCCAGAAAAATAAACAATGCAACTCAAAGATGGGTAAAGGACCTGAATAGACATGTCTCCAAAGAGGGCATACAGATGGCCCATAGTCTTCGGAAATGATGCTCAAAAACACTAATCACTAGAGAAATACAAATTGAAACCATAATGAGATATCACCTCACATCTCTTAGGAAGACTGTCATCAAATCAATAAACAAGTGTTGGTGAGGATGTGGAGAAAGAGGAGCCCCCATGTAGTGTTGGTGGGAATGCATATTGGTGCAGCCACTGTAGAAAGCAGTATGGCATTACCTCAAAAAATTAAAAATTGCTCTACCTTATTAACCAGAAATTTCAGCTCTAAGAATTTATACAGAGAAAACTTAAACACCAGTTTCAAATAATATAAGCACCCCTATGTTCCTTGCAGTACTATTTATGATAGCCAAGATTTTTAAGCAGCCCAAGTGTCTATCAGTAGGCAAGTGGATAAAACAACTATTGTACATTTATACAATGGAATACGACTTGGCCGTAAAGAAGAAAATTTTACCCTTTGAGACAGCATGGATTGACCTGGAGAATGTTATGCTAAGTGAAATAAGTCACTCAGAGAAACACAAATACCATATGATTTCACTTGTGTGGAATCTAATGAACAAACTGAACTAACTAGCAAAAGGGAGACAGACTCATAGAGAGTAGCCTCACAGCTCTAGGGGTTTGTGGAGTGGAGGGATTGAGCAAAAATGAAAAGGACTCATGGACTCTGACAGTAGTGTTGTAATTGTGGGTAGGGGGAGAATGGGTGGAAGTGGAAGAGGATATAAGGGGGATAAATGGCAATGAGAAAAATACAATGAAAATAAAAGATGAGATTTAAAAACAAAAAACTTGAGTAGCAATACTTATATTTGAATAATAGTTTTTAAAACAGAGGTCATAGAAAGAGACAAAGAAGGACACTACATAATGATAAAGGGAGCAATTCAACAGGGGGATATAACTTTTTTAAACATATATGCACCCAACATTTGAGCACTTGAATATGTAAAGCAAATCATGATGGACAGAAAAGGAGAGACTGACAGTTAAACAACCATAGTGGGAGATTTAACACCCCACTAACAGCAATGGAGAGAACTTTCAGGTATGTAATCAACAAAGAAACAGTGGCCTTAAATAATAAACAAGATCAGATAGACTTAATTGATATTTTCAGAGCATTTTACTCCAAAATAGCAGAATATACATTCTTTTCAAGTGCTTATGAAACATTGTGTAGGAGATATCACATATTAAGACACAACATAAGTCTCAATAAAATCAAGAAGATTAAAATCATATCAGGAGATCCAAGATGGAGGGGTAAGTAGAAGAAGCTACATTAACCTCCTCCCAAGACTGATCTAGAATTACAAATAAATAGTAGAAAAATCATCTAGAATAACCAATGGAACAAAAGCTGGAGAGAAGCCTTATAACAATAGCCTTAGAAGCCAGGGTCACATGGAAGAAATCACTTCACCTTAATGTGACCAGTACAGAATGTGTAGGAGACATGAGAGAGCTGGCTGGGCTCTCATGGGTGGCAGCTGAAGTGCTGGAGTTCAGTGGTTGGGGGTTCCCACTAAGAAGTATGGGGTCTGAACTCCAAGCTGGGCTTCCAGCCTATGACACAGAGCTGGAAAAGGGACCCAGATAACATACATCTGTGAAAAGCAACAGGGTTTGTGTCTGAAAGAGATGGCTTGAGTCACAGAGAGCTTATTAAAGGGCCAACACACATAATTTCATTTGCAACCACTTGCCATGGGCTCTGGCAAAAGGGTATAAGAGTGGACTAGAGATGCTGGAGGAGATTCTGGGGATCCCTGCGATGAGTCATCCCCCATACTGTAGGAACTCTCTTGCTCAGTCAGTGCAGTCCCCTCCAAGTGGTATCAGCCTAAGAGGAAGGATAGCCCCACCCACAGGAACTACTCTGCCCCACTCCATGGTGCTTAAATTTGACTGCTGATTACAGATTGACTAGATTAATAACTTGCTGGTAGCCTCGAGCAGGCTGCCTAAGACCAAACTGGCACACCATCTGACACTACTAGGGACAGATCCAGAGAGAGAAAACAATGAGATGAATTCCACCACGGTTTTCTTCATGATTTGCATTCTTTTCTATCCTGCATAGCTTTTTAACATTCCTTTCTTGTCCTTCAAGTTTGTGCATATTAAGTCACTAGTTTTTATATTATAGTTTATTTCAAATCTCATATTTGCTCCCCCTTCTCTTATTCCACTTTACAATTTTTTTCATCTTCTCATATTTGTTTTAAATTTTATATTCCCTCTTGCTATAACTCATTTCCATTCCACACTTGTACTATTTCTCTGCCCTCCAGCTTCTCAAAACCATTTTTCTCTTCATTCGTCATCTCACATACTTTTTCCAATTCTTAAAATACCCTTTCTCTCTCTCAACCTTTATCAACCTTTGTTCATCAGGTGTGGATATGGTTGTTATTTGTTGCATTTCTCTCAATTTTTATTTCTGGATCTTCACTGTTCTTGTATTTCAGTATCAAATTTACACATTCCCCTCTCCTAGCCATTTTCATTTTCCTCATGCCCCTTTCTTGTTTTTATTTTAAATTTTAATTGTTCCCTATTTTTAGCCTGGTTTTTATTCTCACTCTCAGTATTCCTTTCTCATATATTGAAATCCATTCTCTTGCTTAGAATCTTAAGTGGGCCTTAATAATGATTCTTCCTTACTGTCAGTGGGATTCTTTACGTCGGAGTGTAATGAATGGAATTTCTTTCTTGATATCCCTTTAAGTAGGGGCGTTTTAGGTATTTTCGTATTCTTCTTAGTTTGTCTTTCTTTATTTCTTTTTGTGTTCTTCTTTTGTTTTCCTTTCTTTCTTTCTTTCTTTTTTCTTTCTTTCTTCTTTCTTTCTGTCTTTCCTTTCTCTCTCTCTCTTTCTTTCTTTCTTTCTTTCTTTCTTTCTTTCTTTCTTTCTTTCTTTCCTTTCTCTTTCCCCCTCTTATTCCCCTCCTGCCTATCATAATCTTTGCTCATTGTTATTGATAGTGCAGTGTGGGATCCTTTTCTCCAGTTTCATTAATATTTTTTCTTCTCTCTCTCTTTTTTTACATTTCTGTTTAAATCTAATACTGTATGCTTCCCTTCCCTTATTCCATTCTGCCTTCTTCCCTCCCTTTTCATTTATGAGGTAAATTTTTCTCACCATAAGAAGTTCACACCATAAACCCAAGGAGTCAGAACACATCAATTTAAGAAGCAGAGGCTAACAAGAAGAGTCTCACAAACAATGGGAATACAAAGAAATATCCCCAAATGAAAGGAAAGGAAGAAGCTTCAGAAAGAATGCTAAATGAAATAGAGGAAACTCAACTATCAGATATTGAGTTCAAAGCAATGGTTATCAGGAAGCTCAATGAGTTCACATAGCATTACCAGAAATTACAGAGAAACTACAGTGAACTCACTGCAAACCATATCAACCTGAAAAAGGAAATAGAAACTATCAACAAAGGCCAAGAAGAAATGAAGAATACAACTGTGGAATTGAAGAACACAATAGAAGGAATCAAAAGCAGGCTAGATGAATCAGAGATTGGATCAGTGAGTTTGAGGACAAGGTAGAAAAAATCACCCATAAAGAGCAAGAAAAGGAAAAGAGTCTCAGTAAGAATGAAGAGGGGTTAGGGAAATGCAGGACAACATGAAATGCAATGATATCCATATAATAAGGGTACTAAAAGGAGAAAAAGAAGAGCAGGAAATAGAAAACCTATTTGAAAAAGTAATGATGGAAAACTTCCCTAATTTGATGAGAGAAAAAGTCACACAAACCCAGGAAACACAGAGAGTACCAATCAAGAGAACCCAAAGAGGCCCACTTCAAGATACATCATAATTAAAATGGCAAAATTCCAAGACAAAGAGAATCTTAAAGGCAGTAAGGGAAAAACAGGAAGTAACATATAAGGGAGCCCAGCTAAGACAAGCAGCTGACTTCTCAATGGAAACACTCCAAGCCAGAAGGGACTGGAAAGAAATATTTCAAGTAATGAAAACCAGAGGCTTGCAACAAGACTACGTTCTCCAGCAAGGATTTCAATTAAAATGGAGGGCCAAATAAGGAGGTCCCCAGATAAAACAAGCCTCAAAGAATATACCTCCTCCAAACCAGTTCTTCAAGAGATGCTGAATGGTCCACTTTAAGAACAGGAAGAAAAACAGTGAGAGAGAGAGAGGAACAGAGGTATGAATAAATGGCAATGAATAAATACCTATTAATAATAACCTTAAGTGTAAATGGATTAAATGCCCCAATCAAAAGACATAGAATAGCTGAATGGAGAAGAAATCATGGCCAATACATATGTTGCCTAGTAGAGACTCACCTCAGAACAAAAGATCTACACAGACTGAAAGTGAAGGGCTTGAAACAAATATTCTGGGAAAATGGATAGGAAAAAAAAACCTGGGGCAGCAATTTTGATATCAGAAAAAATAGACTAAAAAAAAGAGCCATATAAACAAACCCAGAAGGTCACTTCATAGTACTCAAGGGGAGAATCCATTAAGAAGACAAAAACATTGTAAATATATATGCACCAACATAGGAGCACCCAAATACATAAGAAAAATCTTGTAGGACTTCAAGAAAAATATTGACAGCAGCACAATTATAGTAGGAGATTTTAACACCTCATTGTCAAAAAATGGATAGATCTTCCAGACAAAATAGTAACAAGGACATTATGGCATTGAACAATGCCCTAGATGAGATGGACTTAACTATATCTATCTCTATCTGTCATCTAGCTATCTATCTATCCTTTCATCCCAAAGCAATGAAATACAAATTCTTTTCAAATGAACATGGACAATTTTCAAAGATAGACCACATGATAGAACACAAAAACAAGCCTCAAGAAATTCAAGAAAATTGAAATCATATCAAGCATTTTCTCTTACCAGCAGGGACTGAAATTATAATCCAGCCTCAAAGAAAAACCCCCAAACACTCAAACTCAAGGAGTTTGAATAGCATGCTATTCAACAATGAATTAGTAAAGAATGAAATTAGGGAAGAAATAAAGTTTCTGGAAGCAAATGAAAATGAACTCACAACAACCCAAAACATATGGGACACAGCAAAGGCAGTCCTGAGAGGGAAGTTCATGGTGATACAGGCCTACCAAAAAAAGATAGAAATGTTTCAAATAACAACCTAACTCCACACCTGTAAGAACCTGAGGAGCAACTACAAAGACAGCCCAGAACAAGGAGAAAAAAGGAAATAACCATGATCAGGGTAGAATTAAACAACATAGAGACTAAAAGCACAATTCTAAGAATCAATAAACCCAGAAGCTGTTTTTTTTTTTAAATAAACAAAACCAACAAGACTTTAAAGAGACTCATCAAGAAAAAAAACAGAGGACCCAAATAAACATGATCAGAAATGAAAGAGGAGAGATTACATCTGATTGCACAGAAACACAAAGATTCATAAGAAATTACTACAAAGAATTATATGCCAAAAAATGTGAAAACCTTGGTGAAATGGGCAAATTACTGGAAAAAGATAATCTTCCAAAACTGAATGAAGAAGCAGAAATCCTGGACATATGAATAATAGTTGATGAAATTAAAACAATAATAAAAAGGCATCCAACACAAGAAAGCCCTGGACCAGATGGTTTCAGAGGAGAATTTTACAAAGCATTTAAGGAAGAGCTAACCCTGATCCTTTACAGACTATTCCAAAAAATCTAAGAAGACTGAAGACTCCTAAACTGTTTTTATGAAGCCAGCATCATCCTAATTGCATCTAGATAAAGACATAACAAAGAAAGAAAACTTCAGGCCAATGTCAGTGATGAACATAGACACTAAACTCCTCAACAAAATGTTGGTGAATTGCATCCAGCAATACGTCAAAAACATCTTACAGCACTAACAGTTTCATCCCAGGTATGCAAGGATGGTACAATATTTGCAAATGAATAAGGGTAGTACATCACATAAACAATATGAAAGACAAAAATCACATGATCGTATCCATAGATTTGGAAAAAGTTTTTGATAAGGTACAGCACCAATTTATGATAAAAGCACTTAGAAAAGTGGGAATAGAGGTAGCATTCCTCAACATAATAAAGGCCATATAAGAGAGATCTACAGCCAACATCAAAATTAATGGGCAAAAACTTAGAGCTTTA
This sequence comes from Phyllostomus discolor, assembly GCF_004126475.2. Taxonomy (NCBI): domain Eukaryota; kingdom Metazoa; phylum Chordata; class Mammalia; order Chiroptera; family Phyllostomidae; genus Phyllostomus; species Phyllostomus discolor. Next base: position 119,035,538 of record NC_040904.2, read on the forward strand.
TCCCTAAGATCAGGAACAAGACAAGGATGCCTGCTTTCACCACTCCTATTCAACATAGTATTGGAAGTCCTACTGACAGTAATCAGACAACAAAAATAAATAAAAGGCATCCAAATTGGAAAGGAGGAAGTAAAATTGTCATTGTTTGCAGATGAATATGATAGTGTACATAGAAAATCCTATAGACTCCACCAAAAAAACTACTCTACCTAATAAATTAGTTTGCCAAAACAGTGGGATACAAAGTCCATATCATAAATCAAAGACATTTTTGCATACCAACAATGAAATATCAGAAATGGAAATCAGGAAAACAATCCCATTTGACAGAGCAACAAGAAAAATAAAGCACCTAGGAATGAACCTAACCTAGGAGGTAAAAGACCTGTATTCAGAAAACTATACAACACTGAAGAAAGAAATTAAGAAAGAGACAAACAAATGGAAGCATGTACCATGTTCATTGATTCAAAGAATTAACATCATCATAATTTCTACACTACAGAAAGCAATTTATAGATTCAATGCAATCCCTGTTAAAACACCAATGACATATTTCAAAGATATAGAAAAAACATTTCAGAAATTTATATGGAACCATAAACAACCCTGAATAGCTGCAGCATTTTGAGAAAAAAGAATAAGGTAGGAGGGATCATAACATCTGATATCAAACTATATTACAAGGCCACTGTAATCTAAACAGCCTGGTACTGGTATAAGAACAGGCACATAGATCAATGAAACAGAACATAGAGCTCAGAAACAATCCCAATTCTCTATGTACAATTAATATTTGACAAAGGGGCAGGAGCATAAAATGGAGTAAAAATAACCTCTTCAACAAATTGTGGTAGAAAAGCTGGACAGCTACATGCAAAAAAAATGAAACGATTACCAACTTACACCATACACAAAAATAAATTCAAGGTGGATAAAAGACTTAAATATAAGTCATGACACCATAAAAGTCCTAAAGGAAAACACTGGCAGGGAAATCTCAGACATTCCATGCATCAACATCTTCACTGATATGTCCCCTAAAGCTAAGGGTATAAAGGAAAGAATAAACAAATGAGACCTCGTCAATTAAAAAGCTTCTGCCTGACTGAAGAAAACATTACAATGAAAAGAGAACTAACTATATGGGAAAATGTATTTGTCAATGATACATTGGACCAGGGTTTGATCTCCAAAATATATAAAGAATGCACATGACTACTCCAGGAAGACAAAAAACCCAATTAGAAAAGGGGCAAAGGAAGGCCCAGAGACATATCTCCAAGGAGGGCCCAGAGACACTTCTCCAAGGAGGAAATACAGAGGGCCCCAGAGACATATCAAAAGATGCTCTGCATCACTAGCCACCAGAAAGATGCAAATTAAAACCACAATGAGATACCTCTTCAAGCCAATGAGAATGGCCATCATAAACAAATCAACAAACAACAAATGTTGGAGAGGATGTGGAGAAAAGGGAACCCTATTGCACTGCTGGTGGGAATGCAGACTGGTGCAGCCACTGTGAAAAACAGTGTGGACTTTCCTCAGAAAACTAAAAATGGCACTGCCTTTTGTTCCAGCAATTCCACTGTTGTTGGTACTATATCTGAAGAGCCCTGAGACACCAATCCAAACAAACCTATGCACTCTAACATCCCTAAAAGTATAATTTACAGCAGCAAAGTGCTGGAAGCAACCTAAGTGCCCAAAAGTACATGAACGGATCAAAAACCATGATACATTTACACAATGGAATACTAAGCAGAAGAGAGAAAGAAGGAGCTCCTATCCTTTGCCACAGCATGGATGGAATTGGAGAGCATTTGTGTTAAGTGAAATAAGGCAGTCAGTGAGGGACAAATACCATAAGATCTCACCTCTAACTGGAACATAATCAGCAAAAGAAAAAAAGCAAACAAAATATAACCATAGACATTAAAATTAAGAACAATCTAACAATAACCAGAGGGCAGGGTGGAGGGGACAATGGGGGAAAGGCTTTTCAGAAACTACTATAAAGGACACATTGACAAAGCAAGGCGGAGAATGGAAGCAAGGAAGGGAGGTTGGTTTGACTGGGTTTAGATGGTATGGTGGCGGGCTAATGCAGACAACTATAGTTGAACAACAATAAAATAACTAAAAAAATAAAATGGAGTGCAAAATAAGGAGTTTCCCAGGCAAAAAAAAAAGGCTAAAAGAGTGCATGTCCTACAAACCAGCATTGCAAAAGATGCTAAGGGGACTGCTGTAAGAAGATGAAGAAAAAGAGGGGGGAAGGAATGAGAGAGATGGGGAGAGGGAGAGGGAGTGGAAGAGGGAAAGGGAAAGAGAGGGAAAAAGAAACATAGGTACACAGAGAAAAATGGCAAGAATAATACCTAAAATAATAACCTTATGTAATTGGTTTAAGTGTGCCAATCAAAAGACATAGACAGTTGAATGAATAGCCAATGACATTGTAATTGAGAACAGGCTGACAGTGATCAGAGGGGAGAGGGCAGGAGATAATGGGGGAAAAGGGTCAAGGGTTTACAGGAACAATTATAAAGGACATATGGACAATAATGGGAGGTGGAGAGGGCTGGGGTGGAGGGAAGGGGTGGGGGGAAAGGGCAGAAAACTGTACTCTGTACTCGAACAATTACAAAAAAAAAGACATGCATATATACTGTCTACAAGAGACCCACCTCAGAACCAAAAATCTACACAGACTGAAAGTGAAGGAATGGAAAAAATATTCCAAGCAAATGAACATGAAAGAACCTGGGTAGCAATACATATGTATGACAAAACAGATTTCAAGACTAGGGCATTAGAGAGACAAATTAGAACACTTCATAATATTTAAGGGAATAATCCATAAAGAAGATACAACCCTTGTAAACATATGGGCACCCAACATAGAAGCACCCAAATATGTAAGAAAAATCCTGGAAGACTTCAAGACAGATGTTGAAAGCAACACAGTCATAGTAGGGGATTTTAACATTGTCAAAAATGGATAGATATTCCAAGCAAAGAATGAGCAATGATATTGTGGCATTGAATGGTACTCTAGATTAAATTAACTTAATTGATATATACCTAACCTTTCACCCCAAAGAAACAATTTATACATTCTTTTCAAATGCGCATGGAACATTTTCAAAGATAGAACACATTATAGGACTCAAAACAAGCTTTAAAAATTCAAGGCAATTGAAATCATGTCAAGCATCTTCTTGGATCACAAAGGCTTGAAACCAGAAACCAACCTCAAGGAAAAAACTCAGCAACATGCAGATTCATGGAGACTGAATAACATGCTATTGAATAATGAATGGGTTAACAATGAGATCAAGGAAGACATCAAAAAGTTTCTGGAAAAAAGTGAAAATGAACAAACAAGAGCCCCAAACCTATGGGACACAGTGAGAGCAGTTTTGAGAGGGAAGTTCATATCAATAAAGACCTACCTAAAAAAGATAGAAACATTTCAAATAAACAGCCTAACCCTACATCTACAAAAACTAAAGGAACAGATCAAACAAAGCCTAGAGTAAGTATAAGAAAGAAAATAATCAAGATCAGAGGAGTATTAAACAATATAGAGACTAAAAGAACAATTCAAAGGATCAGTAAATGCAGGAACTGGTTCTTTAAAAAGATAAACAAAATCAACAAACCTTTAAGCAGATTCATCAAGAAAAAAGAGAGAAGATCCAAATAAACAAAATCAGAAACAAAATTGTATTACAAATGATACTACAGAAATACAAAGGATTGTAAGAAATTACTATGAACAACTATATGCCAAGAAACTGGACAACCTTGGCAGAATGGAAACAATTCTAGAAACATATAATCTTCTAAAGCAAAATCAAGAAGCAGCAGAAAGCCTGAACAGACTGATAACAACTAGTGAAATTGAAGCAGTAATAAAAAAACTCCTGGCACACAAAAACCCTGGACTGGATGACTTCACAGGCAATTTTATCAAACATTTAGGGAAGAACTAAATCCTATCCTTTCAAACTATTCCAACAAATTGAGGAATAGGGAAGACTCCCAACCTTGTTTTAGAAGGCAGCTATTACCCTAATTCTAAAACCAAATAAAGACACAACAAAGAAAGAAAACTATAGCCAATATCACTGATGAACATAGATGATAAAATCCCAAACAATATATTAGCCAACAGCCTTCAGCAATAATTAAAAAGATCATACACCATGACCAAGTCAGACTCATCCCAGGGATGCATGGATGGTATAATGTTCACTAATCAATAAAAGGAATACACCACATAAACAATGAAAGACAAATACCACATGATCATGTCAATAAGTGATGAAAAAATATTTAATAAAGTAGAGCACCCATTTATGATAAAAACACTCAGCAAAGTAGGAATAGAGAAAGCACATTTCAAAATAATAAAGGCCATGTATAAGAAACCTAAGGCCAAAATCATACTCAATGGACAAAATCTAAAAGCTTTCCCCCTAAAATCAGGGAAATTATAAGGGCATCTGCTTTCACCACTTTCATTCAACATAATTTTGGAAGTTCTAGCCACATTGATCAGACTAGAAAAAAAAGCATTCAAATTTTAAAGGACATAGTAAAACAGCCATTATTTGAAGATGACACGATAGTGTACACAGAAAATTCTATGGACTCTGCCAAAAAACTACTTGACCTAATAAGCAAATTTGGCAAAACACTGGAGCACAAATTCAATATTCAGAAATCAAAGGCAGAGCATTTGATTTAACATCTAGCATTTTTGTAAACCAACAATGAAATATCAGAAATAGCAATTAGGAAAAATCCCATTTACTATAGTAACAAGAAAAGTGAAGTACCTAGGAATAAACTTAACCAAAGCAGTAAAAGAGCTGTACTCAGAAAACTATACATAACTGAAGAAATAAATTAAAAAGATACAAATATATGGAAGCATATAGTACATTCATGGAATGGAAGAGTTAATGTCATTAAAACGTCCATACTACCCAAAGCAATCTACAGATAGAACTCAATCCCTATTAAAATATCAATGATGTACTTCACACATTTAGAACAAATATTTCAAAAATTTATAGGGAACCATAAATGACCCCAAATAGCCTCAGCAATCTTGACAAAGAATAACAAAATATGAGGCATCACAATAAATGATATCAAAGTATATTACCAGGACACTGTATCATAATAGTCTGGTACTGGCATAAGAACAGACACATATAGACCAATGGAATAGAATAGAAAGCCCGGAAATAAACCCAAACCTCTACAGTCAATTAATATTTGAAAAGGGGACAGGAGCATAAAATGGAGTAAAAATAGCCTCTTCAAAAGATGGTTTTGGGAAAACTGGACCGGTACATGCAAAAACATGAAACTGAATCACAATTTTACACTATACACCAATAAACTCTAAATGGATAAAAGGCTTAAACATAAGTGTGACACCATAAAAGTCTTAGAGGAAAACATAGCTAATAAAATTTCAGATATCCCACATAGCAATGTTTTTTCCCATACATAATCTAGGGCAAGGGAAATAAAGGAAAGACTAAACAAATGGGACTACATCCAATTAAAAACCTTCTACATAGCTAAAGAAAACATGATCAAAAGGAAAGGGGAATGAACCGTATAAAAAAACACATTTGCCAATGATACCCAAGACAAGGGTTTGATCTTCAAAATATATATCATACAACTCTATGCCAGGAAGATGATCAATCCAATTGAAAAAAATGGACAAAGGACTTGACCAGTCACTTTTCCAAGGAAGACATACAGAGGGTCCATTGTCATATGAAAGAATTCTCAACACCACTAGCCATCAGAGAGATACAAATTAAAACCACAATGAAATACCACTTCACAGTGATCAGAATGGACATCACTAACAAATCAACAAACAAAAAGTGCTGGCAAGGTTGTGGAAAAAAGGGAATGCTAGTACACTGTTGGTGGGAATGCAGACTAGTGCAGCCATTGTGGAAAACTGTGGAATTTTCTCAGAAAACTGAAAATGCAACTGAATTTTGACCCATTGATTCCACTCCTGGGATTATACCCTAAGAATCCTGAAACACCAGTTCAAAAGAACCTATGCATCCCAATGTTCATAGCAGCACTATTTACAATAGGCAAGTGCTGGTAACTGTCTAAGTGACCATCAGTAAATGTGTGGATCAAAAAACTGTGGTACATTTTCACAATGGAATACAACACAGCTGAAAGAAAGAATGAACTCCTACCATGTGCGATAGCATGGACAAAACTGGAGACTATTATGCTAAGTGAAATAAGCCAGTTAGTGAAAGACAAATACCATATGATCTCACCTATGAGGAATCTAGTGAACAAGACAAGCAAACCAGCAAAATAGAACCAGAGGTATGAAAACAAGCAACAGGCTACAGAAATCAGAGGGGAGGTTAGAGGGGACAAGAGGGAAAAGAAGGGGAAGGGTCTAGTCAATGAACAGGTATAAATGACCCATGAGACATGGGCAACAGGGTTGGCTTTGACTGTATGATGGGTCCTGAACAGGGCAGGGGAAAGCAATGGTGAAAAATTGGGAAAATTGTGATAGAAGAAAAATTAAAAAATAAAATCATATTGAGCATCTTCACTCTTCTGTGAATGCAATGTTTTGAACATAGAAATTCAGTAAAAATCTCTTAAAACCATATAGAAGCTATACTATGGTACATTTACACAGTGGAATTCTATGCAGTAGAAAGAAAGAAGGAGCTCCTTCCTACCCTTAGCAACAGCATGGAGGGAACTGGAAAGCATTATGCTAAGCGAAATAAGTCAGGCAGTGAAAGACAAATACTGTATGATCTCACCTTTAACAGGAACCTAAACAACAACAAACAAACAAACAAACAAACAAACAAACAAGCAAGCAAATTATAACCAAAGACACTGAAATAGAGAAAAGGCTGACAGTGGCCAGAAGGGAGTGGGGAGGGAATTTCAGGGGAAAAGGGGAAGGGTTTACAGGAACAAGTATAAAGGACATGGACAAAAACAAGGGGAGGGGGGTGGAAACAGGAGGGAGATGGGAAGGGCTGGAGGTATGGACTGGGATGGGAATAAAAGGCCGAAAACTGTCCTTGAACAACAATTAAAATGAAAAACTGTTGCATAGAAGCTATACAAAATGTTAGTAAATAATGAATGGGTTAACAATGACATTAAGTTAGAAATCAAAAGATACCTCAAAATAAATGAAAAGTGAAAACAAAACACAAAAATCTATGGGACACAGTACAAACAGCCCTTAGAGGAAAATTAAATGTAAACGAAACTTTACACTGAAGGTAACTGAAGAAAACAACAAAGTAACTGAGACTGAGTAGAAGAAAAGGAATAAGAAAGACCAGAGAAGAAATAAATGACATGAAGTCTAAATAATGAGTACAAAACATCAATAAAACAAAGCTGGGTCCTTGAAAAGATACAAAAGATCAACTAACTTTTAACCAGCCTCATCAAGGAAAAAGAGGTGATCCAAAAAATATGAGAAATGGATAAGAAGTAACAACAGCATCAAAGAAACATAAAGGACTTTAAGAAAATATTATAAATAACTATACATTAACAAATTGGACAATCCAGAGGAAATGGATAAATTCATAGAAACATGCAGTCTTCCAACACTGAATCAGAAAGAATTAGTTAATATGAACAGGCAGATTACAATTAGTAAAACTGAAGAAGTAATAAAAATCTCTCAGGAAAAAAAAAAGTCCCAGACCAGACAGCTAAGCTCATTTTATAGGGTCAGGGTTATCTTAATCCCAAAACTGATAAAGACACTGCAAAGAAAGAAAATTATAGACCAAAATCCTAATGAATATAGATAGTAAAATCTTCAAAAACTTTAGGAAAGATGTCCAGCAATACATTAAAATGATCATACATGAGCAAATGGGATTTATTCCAGGGATACACAGTTATTATAATATCTACAAATCAATAAATTTGATAAACCACATAAAAATGGAGGATAAAAACCACATGATCATGTCAATGGATGTAGAAAAAGCATTTGATAAAATCCAGCATCAGTTATGATAAAGACTCTTAGCAAAGTGAGAATAGAGGGATCATACCTTAATGTAATAAAGGCCACATATGACCAACACAGAGCCAAAAATCATATTCAATGCACAAATCTAAAAGCATTTCCCTTAAGATCAAAACAAGACAGGGATGTCCACTTTCACAATTGTTATTCAACATAGTTATGGAAGTCAGGGCCAAAGAAGGAGAAATAAAAGTCATCCAATTTGGAAAGAAAGGAGTAAAATTGTTATTATTTTCAGGTGACATTTTACTGTATATAGAGAACTCTAATGATTCCACCAAAAAACTACTATGACTGATAAGTGAATTCAGTAAAGTAGCACAATAGAAAATAAATATTCAGAAATCTGATTCATTTTTACACACCAACAATTGATTATCAGAAAGTGAAACTAAGAAAACAATCTCACAATTGCTTCAAAAAATACAAAATATCTAGGAATAAATTTAACTAAGGATGTAAAAGACCTATACTCAGAAAATCATAAGACACTGAAGGAAGAAACTGGAGATGATTCAAATAAGTGGTAGCATATAGTGTATTCAGGGATAGAAGGAATTACCATCATTAAAATGCCCATATTCCCCAAAGCAATCTATATTATTATTGCAATTCCTATCAAGATACCAATGGTGTATTTCACAGAACTAGAAGAAATATTCCAGATATTTATAAGGAACTACAAATGACACAGAAAAGTCACAATTATCTTGATAAAAAACAAAGTTAGAGGAATCATGTGACCTGTTATGAAGCTATACTAGAAGGCCATAGTAATCAAATAACATAGCACTGGCATAAAAGTAGACATTTAGATCAATGGAACAAAATAGCCCAGAAATCAATCCACACTTTTATGGTTAATTAATATTTGAGGAAGGAAGAAATGACATACAATGGGATAATGACTGTGTATTCTATAAATGGTGTTGGGGAAATTGGACAGATACTTGCAGAGAAATTAAACTATGCCACATTCTTACATGATAAACATGAATAAACTCAAAATGGATTAAAAGGTTAAATATTAGACTTGAAAGCACACAAATGTTAGAAGAAAACATAGACAGTAAAAATAGTGGATATTTCTTGTAGCAATATTTTTTCTGATATATCACATCAGGCAAGGGAAATAAATGAAAAAATAAACAAGTGGGGCTACATCAAAATAAAAAGATTTCTGCATAGCAAAGGAGGCCATCAACAAAGTGAAAACCACTGAATGGATGCCCTGGCTGGTGTGGCTCAGTGGATTGAGTGCTGGCCTGTGAACCAAAGGGTTGCTAGTTTGATTCCCAGTCAAGGCACATGCCTGGGTTGCTGGTCATGTCCCGGTAGGGGACACTTGAGTGGCAACCAAACATTGATGTTTCTCTCCTTCTCTTTCTCCCTCTCTTCCCCTCTCTAAAAATAAATAAAAAACATGTTTTTTTTAAAAAAGAAAAGAAAACCACTGAATGGGAGAACAAATTTGCCAATACATCTGAAAAGGCTTAATATGCAATATTTGTAAGAAACTTATAAAACTCAACACCAAAAAAAAGCCGACAAACAATTCAGTTAATATATGAGCAAAGGACCTGAATAGACATTCTTCCCAAGAGGACATACAGATAGCCAATAGACATATGAAAGAGTGCTCATCGTCACTAATCCTCAGAGAAATGCAGTTGAAAACCACAATGAGATATCACTTCACACCTCTCAGAATGGCTATTGTCAGCAAATTAACAAACAACAAGTATTGGTGAGCATATGGAGATGAGAACCCTTGTGTACTGTTTGTGGGAATAGAGAGTGGTACAGCCACTGTGGAAACATGTATTAAGTTACTTAAAAAAATTAAAAATTGAATTGTCTATGACCCATCAATTCCACTTCTGGGGTTATATATGACCAAAACCAAAACACTAATTCAAAAGAATATATGCATCCCTATGTGCATAGCAGCATTATTTACAATGCCCAAGATTTTGGAGCAGCCAAGTGTGTATAAGTATATAAGTAGATAAAAAAGCTTTGAATATTCAAATAATGGACTACCACTCAGCCATAAAAAATAAGAAAATCTTACTTTTTTGTGACAGTATGGATAAATTTGGAGAGTATTATGCTAAGTAAAATAATTCAGTGAGAAAAACACATGTGCCATACGATTTAACTTATACATGGAATCTAAAACAAACAAAGTAAAGACAGACTCATGGATACAGAGAACAGACTGACAGCTGCCAGAAGGGAGTGGGTTGGGGACTGTATGAAAAGAATGCAGAGATTAAGCAAAGGAAAAAAGAAAGACTCATAGACACAGACAACAGTTTGGTGATTGCCAGAGGAAAGAGGATTATGGGGAAGTAAAAGAAGGTAAAATTGGGGACACATGATGGTGCAAGAAGACCGGACTTGGGTGGTAAACACACTATATGATATACAGATAATATATTGTCGAACTGTGTATCTGAAATACACACACACACATACACACACACATATAATTTTATTAATCAATGTAACCACAATAAATTCAGTTTTAAAAAGTAAACAAACAGAAAAAACCCAGACATAAATCAATGAAAAAGATTAGAGAGCCCCAAAATAAACCCACATATATATGGTCAATTGATATTTGACAAAGGAGGAAAGAACATACAATGGACTAAAGACAGTCTATTCAATAAGTGGTGTTGGAAAAACTGGGAGCATACATGCAAAAAAATGAAACAAGACCTCCTTCTTACACCATATACAAGAATAAACTTAAAGTGAATTAAAAAATTAAATGTAAGACTGGAAACCATAAAACTCCTAGAGAAAAATGTAAGCATTAAAATTTCTGACAATTCTCTTAGCAAAATTTTTTAATGATATATCTCCTCAGTCAAAGCAAGTGAAAGAAAAAAAATAAACAAATGGGATTACATCCAACTAAAATCTTTTCACACAGGGAAGGTAACCAGCAGCAAAATGAAAAGATAACATTCTGAATGGGAGGAAATATTCTCCAATGATGCACCTGATAGGGGGTTAATATCCAAAATTTATAAAGAATTCACACAAATCAATACCAAAACAAACAAATGAAAAATTCAATTAAAAATAGGCAGAGGTTGTAAATAGACACTTCTCAAAAGAGGATGTACAGTGGGCCTATAGAAATATGAAATGATGCTCAACATCACTAATCATCATATAAGTACAAATTAAAACCACCATGAGATACCACCTGATACCTGACAGAGTGGTTATCATCAATAAACCAACAAACAATAAGTGTTGGTTAGGATGTATAGAAATGGGAACCCTAATGCACTGTTGATGGGAATACAGACTGGTGCAGCCACTATGGAAAACATTTTGGAGGTTCAAATTAAAAGTGGATTAGCCTTATGATCCACCAATTCCACTTGGATATATATTCAAATAAACACAAAACACCACTCAAAAATATATGCACCCCTATATTCACTGAAGCATTATTCACAATAGCCAAGATTTGGAAGCAACCCAGGTTTTTATCAATAGATGGGTGGATAAAAAAGAAGTGGTACCTATATACAATGGAATATTACTTGACCGTAAGAAGAAAGAAATGTTAATATTTGTGACAGCATGGATGAATCTGGAAGGTAATGTGTTAAGTGAAATCAATCAGTCAGTAAAAGACAAATATATGATTTCACTCACAAGAAGAATCTATAGAACAAAGTAAATGAATAAACATAATTGAAACAGACTTGTAGTTACAGAGAACAGACTGATGGTTGCCAGAGGAGAGAGGGTTGAATAACTGGATGAAAAAGGTGAAGAGATTGAGAAGTGAAAATTGGTAGTTACAAGTAGTCACAGGGATGTAAAGTATGGCATAGCAGATATAGTCAACAATATTGTAATAAGTATGTATGGTGCCAGTTGGGTACTAGATTTATTAGGGAAACACTTTGTAAAGTATATGATTGTCTAACTACTATGCTGTACACCTGAAGCTAATAGAAACTAATATTGAATGTAAAGTATAATTAAAAATATTTTAAAAATTTAAAAATAAATGAATAAATGACTGGGAGAACGAGGCAATAGGCAGGGGCAGGGCAGCTGGCTGAGGCTGACTCCATCTTTTGTTTATTTCTGCCTCCACAGCAACTTCTCTACGAATGTTCATTCAGTAGCCTATCTGATGGCATATACAAAGGTTCTAGTTTCTGGGAGACACAGTTGTTACTGCTGTTGTTTGTCAGCTTCGTGTTCTGACCTGATGATCCTTACACCAGCAGAAGTAATTTAGATGGGGTAGAACATTGGCTTCTTTTCAAGTGCCCACAGAAACTTTGACATGTAGATAGTCCAGACATACACACATGTCCACATATCTGAATCTAGAAATGTCTATTTTTAAGCAGTATGAGCTTGTTTTCACTCAGGATAATTTTCACCTTGTTAATAGAGAGTTGGGTTTATATAGGTGGCCATCTCTTCACTCAGATGTCTTGAGGGAAAGGTACATGAATGACCTATTTTTAGTGTAGTACAGATTTCGAGGCAGGAAATATGCCTTCCATTTATGGACACAATGAATTTGATTATTAGTTTGATCCAAATTTTACTTTTTAGAACAAGGAAAGATTTTTCAGGATAAGTGAATGAATTTGTTCAGGCAAGTCCACAGTAGACTTAAGCAAACACAAAATGTATACCTATTTTCCAAGCTATAATTAATTCACCTTTTCAGCAAAATTGCTGATTGCCTTCTATAAGCCACACATATGCTAAGGCCAGGGGTTCACCAAGACCAGTGAAACCAGTAAGTTTCTTTCACCTTAGAGAAAATGTATGCTCATACATCTGAAGTCAAAGGAGATGGGTTCTTGTGGGTTATGGGATGCAGGAAGAGGGTCAGGCCTGTCTAGCAAAATGCATGATGACTGGTTAGGCTTTTCCCTTGGAGAAATCAGGAAGACATTCCTTCAAACAGATAGCAGGCTCAATTCTGACATGGAAGACCACACAGACAGCTACTTCTTTTTTTCCTTAAGTAGTTAGAAAAGGGAGAATGTTCAGCTAGAAGGGCAAGTGATCTAGTGCCACCAAAGAGGTGTGATTTTTAGATTGGTGCCACTTTTTCTCCCTTGCTCCCCAAACCCAGGATACCCTCAGAACCCTAGAGCTGAGGCCTGTCTCCTTAATTTTCATATTTTTATACAGAAGTGTGGCCCACTGTTTCCATGACAATGCTCAGTTGGAGAGTCACTTGGTGAAATCTTACCTAACAGGCAGAACCAACTTGTCATTTCCTGGGAATAAAATTTGAATTTACAGAAAAGGTAAGTTCTCTGAGACCATGGCTTGTGGTGTGTGAATGTGGGGAGGAGTAGAGCTGGTAACAGGTAAGGGTTTGAGGAGGTGGGAGTGGGCCTTGGAGACTGTTTGTGGTTGAGCTGATTAAGGAGGGCTGCCTAAGTGTTATTAAATGACTCTGGGGACACAAAATATCTGCTTCTTAACTTTTCAGTGTGGTTTTGTTCACAGGGTATTGCATTATTACTCTTTAAATGGAGCTTGAAATTTCTCACATTACTCTATCCCCAACCCAAACCTATTCATTTCATTCTATGAAGGACACACAATGTTAGTTTTTAAAAATCCTCACTTGAGGACACATTTTTTCATTGCTTTCAGAGGGGCAGGAAGAGGGTTGGGGGAAGAGAGAGAGAGAGGAGAGAGGGAAGAAGAAGGAGGAGGAGGAGGAAAAGGAGAAGAAAGAAGACAAAGACGAAGAAGAAGGAGGAGGAGAAAGAAGAAAGAAAAAGAAAGAAGGAGGAGGAGGAGGAAGGGGGAGGACGAGGAGGAAAGAGAGAGAGAAACATTGATTGCTTGCCTTTTCACATGTGCCCCAACCAGGTATCAAACTTGCAACCTGGGTATGTGCCTTGACTGGGAATTGAACCAGCAACTCTTTGGTCTATGGAATGATACTCCATCCAACTGAACCACACCAGCCAGGACACATATATGTTAGTTTTGATCAGGTTTTGAAATCCTGGAAGAAACTATGCCAGCTTAGGCTCACAGTCTTGGTGGGTGGGATATGGGGATTTGGTTCACTCTCTTTCTCTTCAGTGTCCTCCATGTTTTTTGTGACAAACATGCACTGCTTCTAATAAAACCTCAGCAAACTTGAAGGCATGTTAGAAGTCTTACACCAACAATTTTATTTTTCAAAAAGAGGAAGAAAGAAGACAGATTTCCTAGGATAACTTTCCCAAGTCCCCTTGATCAGCATGTCAACTGTGCATTCACTCTTTGAATAGGCCTATCCAGGCTGAGCTGAGCTACAGGAGGCTCACGAGATATGGAGCCTTCTGTCATCCCATTCCCCCACCACACACATTAAGCTCCCAGAAGAGGTCCAGACACCTAATCCATGAAATTTTGCTCATCTTGGGCACTTCTAAAGCAGGTATTGTGTGAAGGGCCATGGAGCTCAGAGGAGGGAACAAGGTTCTTCCTGGGCCTGGGCAAGAGGTGTGTTCAGACTCTCCTCTTTCTGCCTCCTGTGCTATCTATACCTGATCCTCCATCTTCTTTGGCTTCAGGACCTCCTCCTCACCTCTGCCTTGCTAACCTCAGTCCCACTCAGTAGCAGGTATAAGAGGTGAGTGGCATCCTGCAGTAATCAGTGGGTAGGAGCTCTGGTGTAGAGGGGCTGAGATGAGCAGGGATGGTTTATTTTGATGTCTTTTTACAGCTTCCCCAGGATCCCACAAATTCAGGCACTTTGAAATAGTTAACAAAGGAAAAAGAGACATGTTAGAGCAGTTTTGTGAGCCAGAGCATCAGTCAACTGTTGCCAGTTTTAGGAGGACCCACATTGTCTTGGGGTTTATATTTTCTGCTCTGATAACTAGGTTATCATTCCTGAAGTGTTTCCCTTTGATACAGAAAAATCCACAAAAGAAAACATATCTTTGGATTGAAGTGTTTTCCTTGTTTCATTTTAAATGTGCCCCTCGGCAGCTTGATGCTTCTCACCCAATTCTCTAAGAGAAACAGAGCCTAGCAGATATTTAACATTCCTATTATTTCTCCAGAGCAACCAGTTTGCTATCTTGAGGCCAACAGCTTGTCAGCAGTGCTCAGAGCCAACCTGAAATATCCTGAGCCCCCAGCACACTAGAAGCCCTGGACAGTGGGAACACCTCCCACCATAGAGGGACCTCTACCCTGTGTCTCAGGCCTGGATACCCTGGAAGATCCCTCCCAGGGTAGGGTTTTTGCCCAAGAAGATCACTTGCTATTTAAAAGGACAAAACCCCAAGAACCATCTGTACCTCCTCTGCTCCCAGTGTGGTTTGATTTTCCAGTGCTCAGGTCTGTCTGCCCTGAGGCCTGAGCAAGACCACGGCTAGAGCTCTCTTGGCTACACTCTGCCCTTTGCAATTTTGTAGTCCTTGAATTTTCTATTTAAAATATTAATGTATTTTCCTGTTTTTTTTTTCTATTTTTAAATATACTGAAATGACCAAAATATCTGGGCACTTCTGTTGGGGTCAACAGGTGAGGGGTCAGAGGCTGTATTTTCTACAGTGGTGTGTGGTACAGCCCATCTGGAGGAGAGGAGTCTGTTGCAGATGGCCCTTCTGGAGCTGGGCTCTCTAGCACAGGAAGGCAGGGAGCTTCCTTGACCGTCCTTCCCTGTCCTGCCTTAGTCCTTCCCTTCCAGCTGAGCTGGAGTGACAGCCCTGATTTCCTGAGAGTCAGTCATTTTCCTGTCCCGTTGTCATTTCCATGTTGAAAGTTCATCGTGGGCTCACATGTCCTCACTATACACGAACCTTTCCAGGATGAGTTTTGGGCTATGCTTATCTAAAGACCCCTGTTTTTAGAAAATACCTGGCACAAGGCAATGGTAGTGGTGAAGGTGACAGTCACAGTACTAAGAATGAAATAAAGATGGATTCCGTGTCTCAAGGGCTTCTTCTGTGCAGGCAATGTGGCATATGGGAGTCATTTGATCCTCACAAATATCTTTTAGTTAGGTTGCCGTGTAACATCGTCAGTCTAACTTCAAAATGCATTGCTTTTCTCTTGCTAAGTAGATGGAGGGGTATTGCCAGAGCTGACCTGAAGATAAGAAAGATGTCCATGAGTCACAAAGTGGGTGACAGGGTTTCCTTTGTCTCATTCTATCCACTGAGGTCACCACTATCCCTGGAAGATGTATGTATTTTTACAGACCTAGCACACCAGTGTGTGGCCATTCTGGCTGTAGGTATCCCAGAAACCTGGGTAACTGAGAAAGATTCATCTGTCCAGGACTAGCCTATATGGGGCCAGCCCCCTTCTCTCTGGCTCTTTGTTTTGATGGGGCCTCACAGCTGTTCTGAGTGAACCAGAAGCTCATGAACTTGAAGGAAATAGCATAGACTATGCTAGCAATATAATTGTGATTGCAAAACTGTCAGCTATTTAGGGAAAGAATGGATGAGCTTAGAGTGATCGGCCACTTTCACTGTGAGCAGTGGGGCCCATCACCTGCTGCCCAAAACCCACAGGGATGGTGCATCTCCATGAAGCTCTGACCCTTCCCAGGTATTTCCTTTCTATGTAATTCTGGCACATGTGCCCACCTCTCCAGAGGTGTGACTATGAGTGCCCACTGCAAAACTTTTTCATAACTACAGTTTCCTGTAGTGTTCAGGCTTGTTTTGTTGTCCCTCCCCTCTCCTGCTTTTTTCTTGGATTCCAAGCTGTCATGCTTCCTGGTCACTCTTGGTTTTCCCTTCCCTGTGCTCTCTTCTCTGAGTTCCACTGTCTCAAGGAAACAAGGTCTGCCAGTCCAGGGCTGTGTAAGGTCACCCCACTGACCACACTGCTCTGTCTCAGGACATATAAACAGCAAGTATTGTGGGCCACTACTGCCAACAGAATGGATTTGAAGTTTTTTGTTCAGGGGATCTGTCTGAAATAGACTGTAACTCATTTCAAGTCGTCTTGCTTTCTCACAGCAGGAAATATATTAAAGACTAAATAGGTGGTAGTTTCACTACATCAGTACAATATTAGTTCAATAGTTACACAGTGACATAATGGATTGTCTTCACCCTGTGATGGCCCTTGTATTCCATTGTGCCATTGAGAAATGAAGAGCATTTTCTTCCACTGTAAAAACAACAAAATATTAGAAACAACAGTAATACTCCAGGTACCTTTGCTGTCTTTGCATCGCATATGGTACAAAAGTGCTCTGATTTGGGTTTGGACATATTTGCTGTGATTAGCCAAATGGGACTGTTATGGATGTGTTTGGCCTCCTGTGTGTAGCCCACAGAGTTTACAGCTGGAGACACTTTAATAGAGGAGAGCCACAGTTCAGGTTGTGAGCAGCCTCAGCTCACAGCAGACTCAGGCTATGAGCAGTTTCAGAATTACTACCATTGTTATGACCTCTTAAGGCCTGAAGGGAAGTTAGAAACCAGGAATCTCCTGGGGGCAGTGTGGCCAGGGCCTGCTCCTGAGTGAGCAGGTGACATGTGCGCTGTAGACATCATCCAGTGCATCCAGTGAGGCCACTCGTGCTCCTGGAAGGAAAGCCAATGCTGGGCCTTGCACTCCACTTTGGCAGTCACTTGCCACCTGTGATTACTGAGCACAAAAATGTGGCTGGTCTAAACAGAGGTGTGCTACAAAATGTAAACTACATACTGGATGTCAAGGGATTGGTATGAAAAAAGGAATGAAAAGTATCTCATTCATAATATTTGAATTGTTCACACCTTGTAATGATATTCCTTTGAACATATTCAGTGAAATAAAATATATTAAAGGAATTAATATTGTCAATTTCTTTTTACATTTTAAAATGTGGCTATCAGAAAATTTAAAAATTACATCTATGATATGTGTTTGCATCTCATATTATATTTCTAAAGGAAGTCCTAAAATAGAATCCAAGTAGGTAGCCCTGAGTTGCACCCAGAGGTCCACTTTGTATAGGAGGCAGAGGCAGCCAGGAAACAGTGGGGCTGAGGACCAGGAGTCTGCCAAATGAGACACTTAGTATAGAACTGGTTTCTACATGTTGTCTAGCCCTACAGGAGTAGTTACATGATGGCTTGGGTTATTCCCAAGTACTTACACCTTTGGGGACCAAACTCTGTACTGGGGACCTGAAGCCCTGGTGTGGTTCCTTCTTCACCTCTGATCTGCTGTGTAGCTCAGAGCAAATCATCAGAGCAACAACATCTTTTCACCTCCAGTTCTAGTCCTTTGTTCTTTTTATGAGAGTAAAGAAAGATATGTGCCATAAAGGCCACCGTGTGAACTGGGGACCAAAGGGGACATAGCTTCTGTCAGAACAGCATCACCAGAGTCTGACAAACAGTTCAGCTCAGCTCTTGTTTGAGTGAACTTTCCAGTCTGGGTGGGAGAGTCTATTAGGTGTGGGCTGCTATGTAGACCAAAGGGTACTCTGTGAGGTATTGTAGATTCATGAAGTTTCTCCTGAGATGGCCCTCAATAGTAAACTCAATCTTATGCCTGACTGTTGGCTGGGATTGGACAAAGGTGAAACCTGTGATCATGAGTGACAGGGTTTAAGCCCCACTTGGAAAAGCAGGGTGAGCTGTTAGAGAGTGCACAACAACAGCGTGATGCTTCTTAGTGAGGCTACTGGCATGACAATGAGGATGATGCACTACATCACAGTACCATTCTTTCTGGGTAGTGACAGCCATACTGCTAGACAACTCACCAGGGCTGTTCACAGTGGCACAGCCATATGAGGTGTTGATATACAAGGGAACTAGACCAGAAAGCCAAAAAGAAGAAGCCATCAAGAACCTAACAGAAGAGAAATTCTTTATAACATGACCAGGGGAAAAATAATGATTGAAAGGTTGCATCATTGGAGATGCAATGCATGACCTGCTCATGGAAAGCTGCCTACCAAGAACATTTGACATCAATACAATTTACTTAACCAAATTGCTGTTATTAGCGAGGGACAATGACAAAGAATTATCCAACTTGCACACATTTAATTTCGGTGATTATTATTT
Organism: Phyllostomus discolor; assembly: GCF_004126475.2. Taxonomy (NCBI): domain Eukaryota; kingdom Metazoa; phylum Chordata; class Mammalia; order Chiroptera; family Phyllostomidae; genus Phyllostomus; species Phyllostomus discolor. The sequence continues at coordinate 119,054,699 of NC_040904.2, forward strand.
GTGCATGATTTATTATCCCCACTGCAAAGCACAGCTGGAAGGATCATAGGGATGACTCATGATTCCTTGAGGCCAAATTTTTATTTTGTTCTGTTTTGCCAAAGTGATGGTTTTATTGAAACCTGGGGTGACAGTCTGCTCCTGATGTGTCACTAGCAGCAAACACATTGGAGGAAATGGAGGGGCATTGAATTATAACTTTGTTTCTTATGAGAGGTTCAACCTCTCTTCTTAAATAAGAAGTTCTAACCAGAGATCTTGAGAAGGACACAAGTCTAAAACTTTCTTTAAGATAGTAGTGCAGACTACAAAGAGGGCACAGTAACACCATGTTACATTCAAATCATCTGAAATGATTTAATTATCATATTTCTACCATCTCCAGAAAGGCTGCCTTTCCAGGCCCACTAAAAAGGTGATGGCACATTCTAAGGTTGCACAAGAGAATTTACATAATTGTTATACACAGGGAGCAGTGGAGCAAAGAGGGTCACATTTTTGTCCCTGTATGTAATTCTGTACCAAGCAATACTAGTTTCCTTGCCAGAGACTACCCCTTGCCTATCTCAGACAGAGCTGGGCAGCAGAAGGTGATATACATCATAACATATGTATTAAAATAAAGTCTTTTTTATAGAAAACTTTAGAAAAGGATAAGCCTAGCATGTATAAAACAATAAATCAAAGTACCAGCAATTAGCAATAGAGATGGAATAATTTAGTTAAGATAAATTGAGAGCAATAACTAGTCTCCAAAAAGATTGTGTTCTCCAATTTTCTAAGATTTCCACAGACTGAGGAACCACCTCAAATGTGTACTCTGGGCACCAGAAGGAGATTCCCAAGACTAGCTGGAGACCCCTTTGCATGTAAGTCTGCTGGAGAAGCCTCTGGACCATTCACTTTGGCATTAAGACCCTAACCAGAGAGACTCTGCTCATAACCACAATGGAACCAAAATCCCCAGGGAGCCTTGTCCAGTAGCACAAGCTTTGTTATTAATTCACTGCCAAGGTTTTCATGAGGCCTCTAGTTTCTTTATCAATTAGTTTTACTGCTTTCTTCTCCCAGAATCTCTGACATATAAATGCCACCTTGCCTAATTCTAAAGCAAATGGATAGGACTTTTCTTTTTAATTAAATGATTAGGGCAAAGGCTACAATCACAGAGTCTGTCAACAGGAAGGGGGAGGAGGTTGAGTATCTTAATGGCTCCTCCCATAGTCTCCATCTACCACCCCCAAATAAACAGGGATTCTGAGTAAAAACGGTGTACTTTCCATGCAGATAAAGATTCAAGATAATCCTTCTCACGCTTTCACCATCACCAGCTTCCCTTAACTATATTGTTACCTTTCTGTAAATCCAGAAGCTAGCAATGCTTTAAGTTAAGGGCTACCTTTCTTCAAGCAGCTCCAATAAATTCTAGGTCTGAGAAAAACCCTTAATGAACTGTTGATTGGGTTTCCTACACTGTTCATAACCTCGGAGACTCTCATTTGTTTTAATTTTCAATTTTACCTCATGAACTTTTTTATTTTAATTTTTTCACATAAATTTGGAAAATTTGGAAAACAAATTTTTTTTTTATCCAAAAGTTAAACTGCCCTACCCTTTAGATGTCTTGGTATATCACGTTATAACTTTATGTCATGCCAATTAAATTTGAACATAAATTCATCCCAGTGTTTACTAGCTGTTTATCTTTTTATTATTGTTATTCTAATACAGTTGTTCCATTTTTTCCCCTTTTCCCTCTTCCACCCAGCCCACACCCTGCTCCCATAGTCAATCCCCACACCATTGTCCATGTCTATGACTCATTTATGCATGTTTTTTGACTAATCCCTTCACTTTCTTTCCACTATTCCCCCTCTCCCTTATCCTCTGGCAGATGTCAGTCTGTTCCATGTTCCCATGCCTCTGGTTCTATTTTACTTAGTTTATTATGTTCATTAGATTCCTCTTATAAGTGAAATCATATGGTATTTGTCTTTTGTTGATTGGCTTATTTCACTTAGCATAATACTCCCCAGTTCCAACCACACAGTTGCAAAAGGTAGATGTTTCTTCTTTCATTCTGCTGCATAGTATTCCATTGTGTAAATGTACCACAGTTTTTTGATCCATTCATCTGCTTATGGACATTTAGGCTGCTTCCAGCATTTGGCTATTATAAATAGCACTGTTTTGAGCATAGGGGTGCATAAGTTCATTTGAGTTGGTGATTCTGGATTCTTAGGGTATATTTCCAGAAGTGGGATCACTGGGTCAAAAGGTAGATCCATTTTTAATTTTTTTGAGGCAATTCCATACTGTTTTCCACAGTGGCTGCACCAGTCTGCATTCCCACCAACAGTGCACTAGGGTTTCCTTTTCCCCACATCCTCTTCAGCTCTTGTGGTTTGTTGATTTATTGATGATACCCATTCTAACAGGTGTCAGGTGATATCTCATGGTGGTTTTAGTTTGCATCTCTCTGATGGCTAGTGATGTTGACCATTTTTCATATATCTGTGGACCATCTGTATGTCCTCGTTGGAGAAGTGTCTATTCAGGCCCTTTGCCCATTTTTAAAATTGGGTTGTTTAGCTTCCTGGTGTTGAGTCTTAGGAATTCTTTATACATTTTGGAGGTTAAACCCTTGGCCAATATATCATTAGCAAATATGTTTTCCTATAGAGTCATTTCCCTTTTCATTTTGATGATGTTTTCTTTATATGGAACCAATAAAAACCCCAAATAGCCTCAGCAATCTTGAGAAAGAAAAATGAAGTTGGAGGGATCACAATACCTGATATAAAACTATACTACAAGGCCACTGTAAGCAAAACAGCCTGGTACTGGCATAAGAACAGACACAGATCAATGGAACAGAATAGAGAGCCCAGAAATAAATCCATGTCTCTATGGTCAATTAATATTTGACAAAGGGGACATGAGCATACAATGGGGTAAAAATAGTCTCTTCAACAAATGGTGTTGGGAAAACTGGACTGGTGCATGCAAAAAAACTCCCCATGAAACTAGACCACCAACTTACACCATACACCAAAGTAAACTCAAACTGGATAAAAGACTTAAATATAGGTCATGATATCATAAAAGTCCTAGAGGAAAACATAGGCAGTAAAATTTCAGATATCCCACCTAGCAATATTTTTGCCAGTATATATCCTAGGGTAAGGGGAATAAAAGAAAGAAAATAAACAAATGGGGCTACATCAAATTTAAAAAGCTTCTGCACAGCTAAAGAAACCATAGTCAAAATGAAAAAGTAGCAGTTTTTCTTGAAGGTAAGAAGTTTCTGGCTAAATGCTGCAATAAGAACGTGCAGACCTGAGGGTTACTTCCACTTCTACAACAGAGCATTGTGGTACACGTTAGGATATTTCTACACTCTCCTTCACCCATGGATAAGATGAGAAGACATCACATATATGGTGAGCATGTGCATGTAAGGGAAGTATCATACATACTATTGATTGTGTATTATAGGTTGTGACTCTTGAACAGGGAGTGGCTTTTAGCTCATGATTTGCTGTTGGGTAAATGTAATTTTCCTTTGATAAGAAAATTAGTTTTGAAAAGAAAGGACTTAAAAAGTATAATTTAAAATCTGAATTATAAATTTAAATGTTTAAATCTAAATTTACATTCTGCAGAATATAAATTCAGAGTGGTGGGAAAGAGAGTGGGAAATATTGCTGGTATGTATTGCTGGTAAGCCTGCTTTCAGAGCACTTGACATGGTTATATCCTATGATCCTTCTTGCTTTCTAGCACTTGACACTGCAGAGGACTTCAGGGATTATGTTAAAGAAAGAAGAGGCAGCTAGGGGGTATAATTGAGGGTTCCAACATGTCCATGAATGGTTTATACTTAATCGTTTTTCTATAGCAATGTCTTCCCATGATCCATGTGGAGGACTGAGTGAAGGACTGGGTATATCCACCATGAGTCACACTGACCAGAATTTTCCATGTCATTTCCCTCTCTCTGATATTTTGTTTCCCCATAATCTGTGTAGAACTCTTTAACAGCAACCACACCGCTGCTTTGAAAAGTGTACCCCTGGGAATCTAAGATGGCATCGGAGTAGGAAGGAGCAGATTTGGCTTTCCTCTGCTCAGGGGAGAAAATCCTGACCAATCTATGGAGTAGAAAGGCAAGCAACCAACATATTTCAGCATTTTTGAAAACAGAGGACCAAGGATGGTGGCAGAACCGAAAGAACAAAGAACAGATCCTAAGGGGAGTGCTGCAACAAGGTAGGGTCCCAGGACAAGCGTGTGGTCCTGGGGCTGCAGCCCCAGGCCCGGGGGCCGCGGCTGGGTTTACCATAGGGTTAGTGGGAGAGAGCCAGATCAACTGCTCGCTCCCCAGCCGAGCAAGGTCTGAGCGGCTCTGGGAGGAATCCAGGTGCTGGCAAACACACCAGGGTGGTTAGCAGCAGAGGCGGTGCTCTGGAGGCGGTGGACACCAGAGCCTAGTCGTGCAGCGGACCCGGGCTCCCATGGTCACCATTCTGGCTGGAGCTTTGGCGGTGAGAGAAGCCAGGCCACTGTGGGGAGCGGCAGGCTCGATCGGGAGGAATTTCTCAAGAGGAAGGAGTGAATAGACACAGACACTGTTTAGGGAATTCTAAAGTGATTAGTGGCTCTAGCCTGTCTGCTCCCCAGCTGTGAGAGCGCAGGCGATAGACGGGCCGCGCCTGCACCGGTCGCACTGGCAGCAGCGGATGGGCCGCGCACGCTCGCGGGGGCGCCGGTCGCACCAGCCGGCGGACAGCAGTGCCCGCACCCCGGCGGCGGTGGACAGGCTGGGCCCCCGGTGGACTGGCAGCGCACGCTCCCGGGGGCGCCGGCGTAGGGGAGGTGCCTGCAAGGAGAGTACCCCCGCACACCAACCCACAGCAGTAACCCTGGGGAAAGACCTGATTCCCACACCCAGGGCCCAAAGCTGAGGAGCCAGTGCGAACTCCACGGGCCAAGGAAGAAAAGCCAAACAAATCATCCTTCAGTCTGCCTCAACCAGCAAGAGCAGAAAAACCGGTTTGGCCACTTTGAAATCAAGAGACTTTTTAATTTGATTCTATTTTTTTAACAATTTTTAATTTTTTAAGTTTTATTGTTTTTATTCTCTTTTGATTTCTTTTTCCTCTCTTACCTGATTTCTTGTTTTATTCCTTCCTCCTTCCTGTCCTCCAATTTTATCTCTTCTTCCTGCCTTCGTCTGCCTTTTCTATTTTTTACTTTTTAAAATTTTTTCCTAAATACCTACAAGTGAGACAAAATCCTGGATCGGTGAAAAGACCAAAGTTGAACCCAAAGAAGGGGCATCACAACAGCTGGGACAGTGAGATAAATGTCACTCTGCTATTACAGAGAACCTGCAAGTTATTGCATATTTGTATTATTATTATTTTTCCAGTGTTCCTACATCTTTTTTTTAACAGTATCTTTATATCCCTCTTATTTTTGTATAGCCTGCTTTGCTAGGCTGGTTTTATTGTATGACCTGACAGCTTTCCCCTGATATCTCTTTCTATACTGTATTACTAATCTACTGTCCATTAACTCACCTGTGTCCCATCAGCACACTACTAGATGTTCTGTACTCCCTATCCATGTTACCTAGATTTCATAGACTCTGCCATATGAATGTTGCCATAATATTATTGTAAATAACTGCTGTTCCATGCAATTGTAATTACTTCACAACACCCTCCCCCCAGATCTTAGCCCATTTCAAAGTTTCCTGAACTCTATTACTGTAGTGGTTAACTCTATTCTCTCACACACTACACCTATTTACTATCCTTTACTCTCACCTTACCCCAGAATCTGACCGCCCACAACCTCTCTGCTTTATAGATCCAACTCACAATCCTTCCTCCCCCAACAAGAGTCTTATCTTCTTTCCATCCTTTCTAAAAATCAGCTAGCTGGGTGGAAGACCACGGTTAATGCTATACATAGTGAAAGGATCTCCTATATCTTCCCTACTTGCTACTATTGTAAATAGCATAGAATTCTTTGTTGCTGTCTTAAACCATTTTGCCTTCCCCTCCAACTGATGACAAAAAAGAATAGGTGGAGGAGGTGAACACCAGGATACCCACTGGAAGAGGAAACCCAACAACAAAGGAGCCACTAACAGATAACAGCAGACGAAGGTGAAGGAGGGAGTAGTAACCACACAAACCTCAATCCAGGACTTATCTGGAAATACAACTAAACAGTAGAGACAGTACCCAATACAAACAACTGAACAAGATTATTTCTTTAAACCTTGTACACACAGAAGAACCAGCTTCAACACAACCTGCATTCACCAGCACAGCAAAATACAGAAGGTGGTGGACAGAGTGACCCACATTTAACCAGCTGGTAGGAAGGAACCACCAAAGAAAGACTCAACAACAATCAAAACCCAAAGGCAAACACAAAGCTAACTTAAATGACAGCCCAAGACCACTGAGCTTGGGGGGTCAAGGAAACAGCACCACTGAAACTCACTGCTACTCTACTAAAGAAGTTTACATCATAAACCCAGGGAGCCAGAACAGATCAATATAAGAAGCTGAGGCGAACAAGAAGAGTCTCACAAATAATGGGAAGACAAAGAAATAATCCCCAAATGAAAGGAAAGGAGGAAGCCTCAAAAAGAATGCTAAATGAAACAGAGGCAATTCAACTATCAGATATTGAATTCAAAGCAGTGATTGTCAGAAAGCTCAATGAGCTCACAGTGAGCTACGAGAGTCTACAGGGAAGCTACAATGAACTCAATGAAAACTACATCAGCATAAAAAAGGAAATAGAAACTCTCAACAAGGGCCAAGAGGAAATGAAGAATACAATTTCTGAACTGAAGAACACAGTAGAAGGAATGAAAAGCAGGATCGATGAAGCAGAAGATCGGATCAGCGAGCTAGAGGACAAAATAGAAGAAAACACCCAGAAAGAGCAAGAAAGGGAAAAGAGGCTCAGAAAGAATGAAGAGGGATGAAGAGAAATGCAAGACAATATGAAACGTAATAATATCCGCATAATAGGGATACCAGAAGGAGAAGAAGAAGAACAAGGGATAGAAAACCTAGTTGAACAAGTGATGATGGAAAACTTCCCTAATTTGATGAGACTAAAAGTCACACAAATACAGGAAACACAGAGAGTCCCAATCAAGAGGAACCCAAAGAGGCCCACCTCAAGACACATCATAATTAAAATGGCAAAATTTCAAGACAAAGAGAGAATCTTAAAGGCAGCAAGGGAGAAAAAGGGAGTAACATACAAGGGGGCCCCAATAAGGCTAACAGCTGACTTCTCAATGGAAACACTCCAAGCCAGAAGAGAATGGCAAGAAATAATCCAAGTAATGAGAACCAGAGGCCTGCAACCACGACTACTTTACCCAGCAAGGCTCTCAATTAAGATAGAAGGCCAAATAAGAAGCTTCTCAGACAAAAGAAGTCTAAAAGAATACAGCTCCACTAAACCAGCTCTGCAAGAGATGCTGAAGGGACTGCATTAAGGAAAGAAAGGAAAAGAGAGAGTCAGAGAGGATCACACGTACATAAAAGGCAATGAATAAGTACCTATCAATAATAACCTTAAACGTAAATGGATTAAACGCTCCAATCAAAAGACATAGAATAGCTGATTAGATAAGAAAACATGACCCACACATATGCTGTCTACAAGAGACCCACCTCAGGATAAAAGATCTGCACAGGTTGAAAGTGAAGGGCTGGAAACAAATTTTCCAAGCAAATGGGCAGGAAAAAAAAGCCGGGGTAGCAATACTCATATCTGACAAAATAGACTTCCAAAGAAGGTCCATAAAGAGAGACCCAGAAGGTCATTTCATAATACTCAAGGGAAAAATTCACCAAGAAAACATAAATATTGTAAATATATATGCACCCAACATAGGAGCACCCAAATACATAAAGAAAATCTTAGAGGACTTCAAGAAAGATATGGACAGCAACACAATTATTGTGGGGGATTTTAACACCCCTCTATCAAAAATGGACAGATCTTCCAAACAAAATATCAACAAAGATATTGAGGCATTGAACAATACACTAGACGAACTGGGCTTTACTGATATTTACAGAACCCTCCATCCCAAAGAAGCTAAATACACATTTTTTTCAAATGTACATGGAACATTTTCAAAGACTGACCACATGATAGGACACAAAACAAGCCTCAACAATTTCAAAAAAATTGAAATCATACCAAGCAATTTCTCGGATCACAAGGGACTGAAACTAGAAACCAACCACAAGGAAAAAAACCCAAAACACTCAAATTCATGGAGATTAAACAGCATGCTATTAAACAATGAATGGGTCAAGAATGATATTAGGGAAGAAATCAAACGGTTTTTGGAAACAAATGAAAACGAACTCACAACAACCCAAAACTTATGGGACACAGCCAAGGCAGTCCTGAGAAGGAAGATCATAGCGATACAGGCCCGCCTAAAAAAGTTAGAAACATTTCAAACAAACAGCCTAACCCTATGTCTACAAGAACTCGAGGAACAACAACAAAGACAGCCCAGAGCAAGCAGAAGGAAGGAAATAACTAAGATCAGAGCAGAATTAAATGACGTAGAGACTAAAAGCACAATTCTAAAGATCAATGAATCCAAGAGTTGGTTCTTTGAAAAGATAAACAAAATCGACAAGCCTTTAAGCAGACTCATCAAGAAAAAAAGAGAGAAAACCCAAATAAACACAATCAAAAATGAAAGAGGAGAGATTACAACAGATACCACAGAAATACAAAGGATTGTAACAAATTACTACAAAGAGCTGTATGCCAAGAAATTTGAAAACCTAGATGAAATGGACAAATTTCTAGAAAAGTATAACCTTCCAAAACTCAATAAAATGGAAGCAGAAAGCCTGAACAAACCAATAACAGCAAAAGAAATTGAAGCAGTAATCCAAAAACTCCCAACACACAAAAGCCCTGGACCAGATGGTTTCACAGGAGAATTCTACAAAGCATTTAAGGAAGAGCTAACACCTATCCTTCACAGACTATTTCAAAAAATCCAAAAAGATGGAAGACTACCAAACTCTTTTTATGAGGCCAACATCATCTTAATCCCCAAACCAGATAAAGACACAACAAAGAAAGAAAACTACAGGCCAATATCGCTGATGAACATTGACGCTAAAATTCTCAACAAGATACTGGCAAACCGCATCCAACAGTACATTAAGAAGATCATACACCATGACCAAGTTGGATTCATTCCAGGTATGCAAGGATGGTACAATATACGCAAATCAGTGAATGTAATACATCACATAAACAAAAGCAAAGACAAAAACCACATGATCATATCAATAGATGCAGAAAAAGCATTTGATAAGGTACAGCACCCATTTATGATAAAAACACTCAGTAAAGTGGTAATAGAGGGAGCATTCCTCAACATAATAAAGGCCATATATGAGAAACCTACAGCCAACATTATACTCAATGGGCAAAAATTAAAATCTTTTCCACTAAGAACAGGAACAAGACAAGGATGTCCACTTTCACCACTTCTATTCAATATAGTACTGGAGGTTCTAGCCACAGCAATCAGACAAGAAAGAGAAATAAAAGGAATCCAAATCGGAAAGGAGGAAACAAAACTGTCACTGTTTGCAGATGACATGATAGTGTACATAGAAAATCCTATAGACTCCACCAAAAAACTGCTTGACCTAATAAATGAATTTGGTAAAACAGCGGGATACAAAGTCAATATCCAGAAATCAAAGGCATTTCTGTACACCAACAATGAAACAGCAGAAGCAGAAATCAAGAAAATAATCCCATTTGAAATAGCAAAAAGGAAAATAAAATACCTAGGAATAAACCTAACCAAAGAGGTAAAAGACCTGTATTCAGAAAACTACATAACACTGAGGAGAGAAATCAAGGAAGACACAAACAAATGGAAACATATACCAGGTTCATGGATTGGAAGAATTAATATCATTAACATGTCCATACTACCAAAAGCAATTTACACATTCAATGCAATACCTATTAAAGTACCAATGGCATATTTCACAGACATAGAACAAACACTTCAACAATTTATATGGAACCATAAACGACCCCGAATAGCTGCTGCAATTTTGAGAAAGAAGAGTAAAGTAGGAGGGATCACAATACCTGACACTAAACTATACTACAAGGCCACTGTAATCAAAACAGCCTGGTACTGGCATAAAAACAGGCACATGGACCAATGGAAGAGAACAGAGAGCCCAGAAATAAACCCAAGCCTCTACGGTCAATTAATATTTGACAAAGGAAGCAGCAACATAAAATGGAATAAAAATAGCCTCTTCAACAAAAGGTGTTGGGAGAACTGGACAGCTACGTGCAAAAAAATGAAACTCGAGCACCAACTTACACCTGATACAAAAATAGATTCAAGGTGGATAAAAGACTTAAATATAAAGCATGACACCATTAAAGTCCTAGAAGAGAATGTAGGTAGGAAAATCTCAGATATTTCACGCAGAACCTTTTTTACTGACTTGTCTCCTAGAGCAAGGGACATAAAGGAAAGAATAAACAAATGAGACCTCATGAAAATTAAAAGCTTTTGCACAGCTAAGGAAAACAGTATCAAAATAAAAAGAGAACCAACTGTATGGGAAAACATATTTGCTAATGATACCTCAGACAAGGGTTTAATCTCTAAAATATATAAAGAACTTACACGACTCCACTCTAAGAAGACAGGTAACCCAATTAAAAAATGGGCAAAGGACTTGAACAGACACTTCTCCAAGGAGGACATACAGAAAATCCAAAGACACATGAAGCGATGCTCAATATCGCTAGCCATCAGAGAGATGCAGATTAAAACCACAATGAGATACCACTTCATACCAGTCAGAATAGCCATCATAAACAAAGCAACAAACAACAAGTGTTGGAGAGGATGTGGAGAAAGGGGGTCCCTAGTGCACTGTTGGTGGGACTGCAGACTGGTACAACCACTATGGAAAGCAGTATGGAACTTCCTCAGAAAACTAAAAATGGATCTGCCTTTTGACCCAGCAATTCTACTGCTGGGACTCTATCCTAAGAACACTAAAACACCAATACAAAAGAACCTTTGCACCCGATGTTCATAGCAGCACAATTTACAATAGCTAGATGCTGGAAGCAACCAAGATGCCCATCAGTAAATGAATGGATCAAAAAACTATGGTACATTTACACAATGGAATTCTATGCAGCAGAAAGAAAGAAGGAGCTCCTACTCTTTGCAACAACGTGGATGGAGCTGGAAAACATTATGCTAAGCAAAACAAGCCAGGCAGTGAAAGACAAATACCATATGATCTCACCTTTAACAGGAACCTAAATAACAAAACAAAGAAAGAAGCAAAATATAACCAAAGACACTGAAATAGAGGCCAGGCTGACCGTGCCCACAGAAGAGAGTAGAGGGAATTTAAGGGGACAGTGGGAGGGGTTCACAGGAACAAACTTAAAGAACACATGGTCATAAACTAAGGGGAGGGTGGTAATGGGAGGGAATTGGGGAGGGGTGGAAAGGGGGACTGGATTGGGAATAAAAAGGAGAAAACTGTATTTGAACAATGATTAAAATAAAAAAATATTCTTCCATTTTATGGCTGAGTAGTATTTTATTGTGTTAATGTCCCACAGTTGTCTTATTCCCTCATCTTCTGATGGACACTTGGGCTACTTTCATATCATGGCAATTAAAAATAACAGTGAAGTGAATAAAGGGGTGCTTATATCCTTTTGAATCAGTGTTTTGGGTTTCTTCTGATATATTTCCAGAAGGGGGATGGTTGGGTCAAAATGCAGATCCATTTTTAATTTTTTTGAGGTATCTCCATACTGCTTTCCACAGTGGCTGCACCAGTCTGTATTCCCACCAACAGTACAAAAAAGTTTCCTCTTTCTCCACATCCTCGACATCACTATTGTTTGTTGATTTAATGATGATACCCATTCGGGCAGGTGTAACGTGATATCTCATTGTGCTTTTAATTTGCATTTCTTGAATGATTAGTGATATTGAGCATCTTTTCATATGTCTATGGGCCATCTGTATGTCATTTTGGGAGATGTGTCTATTCAGGTCCTCTGCCCATTTTTTTTTTTTAATTTGGATTGTTTGGGGGTTTTTTGGTGTTGAGTTTTCTAAGTTCTTTATAAATATTAGATATTAACCTCTTATCAGATGTATCATCAAATATCTTCTCCCATTCCATGGGTTGTCTTTTTAGTTTGTTGATATTTTCCTTTGCTGTGCAAAATCTTTTTAGTTTAAATGTTGATGCTACCCCAAACAATCTATCAATTCAAAGCAATTCCTATTAAGATTTTGATGAGGAGGAAAGAAGATGGTGGAGGAGTGAATGGAAGTCACACTGACCTCTTCCCAGTACCAATCTGGAATTACAACTCAGTTGTGGAGAAACCACCTGGAACAAACTACTGAGAAACAGTCAGAGAGAAGCATATAATTTCAGACATACAAACCCAGCTTTAGCACAACTGGTCTGGTATGAATTGCAGTGGAGACTCAAGAGGGCTGGCTGGGTGCCCACTGGTGACAATGCCAGTAGGATAGTTAAGCAGCTGGTTGGATCTCTCAAGGAAGAATGGGGTCTAAACCCTAAGCTAGAATTCCCAGGCTAGAACACCAGAGCCCAAAGAGTACATAGATAACAACCAGTGGAAAGAGCAGTGGGGTTACTCTCTGCCAGAAACAGAAGGTTAGAGAAACAAGGGCCACTTAAAGGGCCAACATACAAATTTTCATTTGCAGCCACTTACCCAGGGCTTGGGCAAAGGCAGGGGAAGAGTGGGCTGGAGATGGTTGAGGAGACACTGGGGATGGAAGCCTTGGGGAGAGAACTGAGAGAATAACTGTCAGGATCTTGGTGCTGAGTCACCCCTTAGACCAAAGCAGCCTTTGTGCTCAGGCAGAACACTCCTCTCTGAGCAGCAGTAGCCTGAGGAGAAACCATAGCTCCGACCCCAGAAGGGTCTCTTCCCCAGACCTTTGGTGCTTAAACCTGACTGCTGAGTCCTAGTGACAAGATAAACACCCAAAGGAGATAGCCAGAATCAGTAGACCACTGGCAAAGGTGGGGCAGAGTGAACTAGAGAGACTTGAACAGAGACTGGGGATGGAGGCTTTGGGGAGAGAACTAAGAAAGTAGCCACCGGGATTCCAATGCTGAGCCATCCCCCATGCACAGCAGCCATCCAACTCAGACAGACCACTCCCCTCCAAGCAGCAGTAGCCTGAGGGGAAACAATAATAATCCCCACCACAGGAGGGATTTGGCCCTGCCCTACAGTGCTTAAACCTGGCTGCTGAGTGAAGAGTGACCAGCTTAACAGTTGAAGGAGGCAGTCAGTGACAGCAGATCACAGGAAGTATCAAATAGTCTGCCCAAGGTCAGATGGGGTCAACATCTGACATCACCAGAGGCAGGCCAAGAAAGAAAAAAAAACAGTGGTAAATACAAGAGACTATTGGTATGAAAGCCACTGTGGTCTTCTTCATGATTTGTGATATTTTCTTTCCTGTATATCTTTAGAACATTCATTTCTTGCCCAGAAAATTTGTATATAGTAAGTCACTAGATTTTTTATGCTATAGTTATTTCAATTCACATATTTTGCCCCTCCCTTCCCTTAGCCTATCTTACCTTCCTCTTTCCTTGCAATATTCTCATTTCAAATTTGGTTTCCTCTCTAGCTACAACTTGTTTCCATATCACACTCTTATGATTTCTCTCCTGTCCAGACACTCAAAATGAATTCTCTTGTCAAGGGTCATTTCATATCCTTTTGCTCAGCTATTAAAATACCTGCATTCTCTACACCTGTGACAAAATTTGTAGTTGGTTCTGGGTAGGGTAGTTGTTGTTGCATTGTTTTTTCAAGGTTATCTCCAGAGCTTCACTAATTCTGTCTTTCAAATAACAAACTTTACTGGACACCTCTTGTACTTTTTTTTTTTTTAATCAAATTTTAATTCTGCCATCTTAGCCTGTTTTTTCCTTTTTCTTCTTTGTCTTCTTCCTTCTATTTCTCTTTCACACTGCCCTTTCATTTTTTAATTCTCCTTTTTTCCCCTTTACATCCAAAATTTTAATTTTTCCCTCACTTAGTCTAGTTTTTATTCCCTCTCCCTCTACCATTACAAAATCACTTCCCATTCCTCTAAATATCTCAGACAATTCTTTGTTGCTTTTTTCCCTCTTATTCTTATACCATTTATATTAATTTTAATTGTTATTGATAGTATCCCAGTGGATCTTTCTCTCCAATTTGACTCCTATATTTTTATTAATTATTTAACATTTTCCTTCTTTTTTTTCTCTCTCTCAGTTCATTTCATTTTATACTATTTTAATTTCTGTTTAAACCTAATAGTATGCACTTCCTTTATCATGCTCCATTTCACACTATTCATTCTCTTTCTTGATTCATGAGGTAAACTTTACCTTCTCTCCTTTCATTGCTCCAACTTCAAACTCTCACAAGTGCTCCTCCCTCTACCCTCTCAAAAGAATTTCCCTTTCAGTAGGTCATTTCCTATCCACTCTCTTTTTTTTTATAGTAGTCTTAATCTTGTACACCCTTATTAATATTGGTTCCTTAGATATTGATAGAGGGTTTGTGGAGGGAAGTTATATTTATGGGAGTGAGTTTGTTTCTCAGACACTGGTTTTGTTCAGGCAGCACCAGCAGAACAGCACACAAGACATGGTGAGCGAAGTGACCCTCAGGCAAGCAGCAATAGGGAAGAACATGCAAAAGAATGACCTAACAACAATCAGAACTCAATTACATCCATAAAACCAGGATAAAAGGCACAAAAGACATCCCAAGAACATCAAGTTCAGATGATCAAGAGTCTGTACCACTGTATCTCACAGGACTCCCACCACAGTAGTTCACACCACAAAGTTAGAAAGTCAAAACTGATCAATTTAAGAGACAGAAGCAAAGAAGAAGAGTCCCACAAACAATGGAAAGACAAAGAAACAACCTCTTAATCTAAAAAAAGGAGAAGTCCTCAGAAAAAATGCTAAATGAAATAGAGGCAAGTCAACCATTAGTTATTGAGTTCAAAATGATGGTTCTGAGGAAGCTCAATGAGCTGAGTGCAAACTACCAAAAACTAAAGGGAAATTGTGAGGAACTGACTGCAAACTATATCAGCGTAAAAACAGATATAGAAACTATCAACAAGGGCCAAGAAGAAATGAAGAATACAATTTCTGAATTAAAGGACATAGTAGAAGGAATCAAAAGCAGGCTCAATGAAGCAGAGGATTGAATCAGCAAGCTGGAGGACAAAGTAGAAAAAAATCCCAAAAAGAGCAAGAAAAAGGAAAAAGACTAAAAAAGATTGAATAGGGTTAAGGGAAATGCAAGATAATATGAAACAGAATAATATCAGTATAATAGGGATACCAGAAGGAGAAGAAGAGGAGCAAGGGATAGAAAACCTCTTTGCAAAAGTAATGATGAAAAACTGATTTGATGAAAGAAGAAGCCACACAAGTCCAGGAAACACAGAGGGTCCCAATCAAGAGGAACCCAAAGAGGCCCACTTAGAACACATCATAATTAAAATGGCAAAATTTAAAAACAAAGAGAGAATCTTAAAGGCACCAAGGATGAAAAAGGAAGTAACAGCCCCTGGCTGGTGTAGCTCAGTGGTTTGAGCACGGGCTGCAAACCAATGTGTCGCAGGTTCGATTCCCAGTCAGGGCACATGCCTGGGTTGCAGGCCATGGCCCCCAGCAACTGCACATTGATGTTTCTCTCTCTCTCTTTCTCCCCCCCTTCCCTCTCTAAAAATAAATAAATAAAATCTTTAAAAAAAGAGGAAGTAACATACACGGGAGCCGTGATAAGACTAGCAGCTGACTTCTCAGCAAAAAAAAAAAAAAAAAAAAAAAAACCATTAGAAACCAAAAGAGAATGGCAAGAAAAATTCCAACTAATGAAAGACAAAGGCCTGCAACCAATACTGCTCTATCCAGCAAGGCTCTCAATTAAAATGAAAGGTCAAATAAGGAGATTCCAAGACAAAAGAAGTCAACAAGAATATTCTACCAAATCAGCTCTGAAAAGATATGCTAAAGGGACTGCTTTAAGAAGAGGAAGAAAAACAGTGAGAGAGAAAGGAACAAAGACACAAAGGGAGTAAAATGGCAATGAATAAGAACCTATCAATAAGAGCCATAAATGTAAATGGATTAAATGCTCCAATGAAAAGATATAGGGTAGCTCAATAAATAAGAAAACATGGCTGGATTGGGAGTAAAAGGGAGAAAACTGTACTTGAACAATGATTAAAATAAAATAAAAAAAAAAGAAAACATGATCCACACATATGCTGCCTACAAGAAACCCACATCAGAACAAAAGATCTGCACAGACTGAAAGTGTAGGGCTAGAAAAAATATTTCATGGAAACAAACAGGGAAAAAAGCCAGGGAAGCAATATTTATATCTGACAAAATAGACTTCAAGACAAAGACCATAAAAAGAGACACAGAAGGGAACTTCATAATACTCAAGGGAAGAATACATAAAGAAGACATAAATATTATAAACAAATCTGCACACAACATAGGAGCACCCAAATACATAAGGAAAGTGTTAGAGGACTTCAAGAAAGATATAGACACAAAGACACATATAGTAGTGGATTTTAACACCCCACTCTCAAAAATGGATAGATCTTCCAAAGATATTGAGGCATTGAACAATGCCCTAGATAAATGGACTTTATATTCAATGGTCTTTAATTAAAAAAAAGCAAAATACACATTCTTTTCAAATGCACATGGACCATTTTCAAAGATAGATCACATGACAAGACACAAAACAAGCCTCAACAGAATTAAAAAAAAAAATTGAAATAATATCAAGCATCTTCTCAAACTACAAGGGCCTGACACTAGAAAGCAACCTCAAAGGAAAAACACAAAAATACTCAAACTCATGGAGATACAATACCATGCTATTAAACAATGAATGGGTTAAGAACGATATCACAGAATAAATAAAAAACATTTCTGGAAACAAATGAAAATGAACTCACAACCACCCAAAACTTATGGGACATGGTGAAGGTAGTCCTGAGAGGGAAGTTCATAGTGATACAGGCCTACCTAAAAAAGATAGAAAAATTTCAAATAAACAACCTAACCCTACATCTACAAGAACACAAGGAACAACAACAAACACAGCCCAGAGCAAGTACATGGAAAGAAATAACCAATATTAGAGCAGAATTAAATAACATAGAGACTAAAGAAACAATTCAAAGGATCAGTAAACCCAGGAGCTGCTTCTTTGAAAAGATAAACAAAATTGGCAAGATTTTAAGTAGACTCATCAAGAGAAAAAGGGAGAGGACTCAAAAAAGCACAATCAAAAACCAAAGCATTGAAATTACAATGGATACCACAGAAATACAAAAATTGTAAGAAATTTCTATGAGGAACTATATGCCAAGAAATTTGAAAACCTAGATGAAATGGACAAATTTTTAGAAAAAGATAATCTTCCAAAGCTGAATGAAGAAGCAGAAAGCCTCAACAGACCAATAACAGCTGATTAAATTGAAACAGTAATAAAAAAACTCCCAGCACACAAAACCCTTGGACCAGATGGGTTCACGAGAGAATTTTACAAAACAGTTAAGAAAGAGTTAAGCTCCATTCTTCACAGACTTTTTAAAAAAAATCCAAAAAGACAGAAGGCTCCCAGACTCTTTTTATGAAACCAGCATCATCCTAATCACAAAACCAAATAAAGACACAAGAAAGAAAGAAAACTTCAGGCCAATATTGCTGAGAGACATAAATGTTAAAATCCTCAACAAAATATTGGCAAACAGCATCCACCAATACATTAAAAAGATTATATATCATGATCAAGTGAGATTCATCCCAGGAATGCAAGGATGGTACAATATTCACAAATCAATAAATGTAATACATCACATAAAAGCAAAGACAAAAATCATATAACCATATCAACAGATGTAGAAAAAGCATTTGATAAGGTACAGCTCCAATTTATGATAAAAACACTTATTAAAGTGAGAATAGAGGGAACATTCCTCAACATAGTAAAGGCCACATACAAAAGGTGTACAGCCAACATATACTCAATGGGCATAAACTGAAAGCTTTTTCATTAAGATCAGGAACAAGAGAAGGATGTCCATTACTTCTATTTAACATAGTATTGGAAGTCCTAGACACAGCAATCAGACAAGAAAAAGAAAGAAAATGCATCCAAATTGGAAATGAGGAAGCAAAACTGTCATTGTTTGTAGATGACATGATAGTGTACATAGAAAATCCTATAGACTCCACCAAAAAAGTACCCAATCTAATAAGTGAATTTGGCAAAATAGTGGATACAAAGTCACTATTCATAAATCAGAGGCATTTTTGTGTACAAACAATGAAATACCAGAAACAGAAATCAGGAAAAAATCCCTTTTGATATAGCAGCATGAAAAATAAAATACCTAGGAATAACATAACCAAAGAGGTAAAAGACCTGTGCTCAGAAAACTATACAATATTAAAGAAAGAATTTAAGGAAGGCACAAATGAATGGAAGCATATACTATTCATGGATTGGAAGAATTAACGTCATTGAAATGTCTATACTACCCAAAGCAATTTATAGATTCAATATAATCCCTATTAAAATACCAATGACATATTTCACAGAGATAGAACAAAAACTTTAGAAATGTATATGGAACCAAACTCAAGGTGGATAAAAGACTTAAAAATAAATTGTAGCCCTGGCGGGCATAGCTCAGTGGATTGAGCATGGGCTAGGAACCAAAGTATCCCAGGTTCGATTCCCAACCAGGGTACATTCCTGGGTTGCAGGCCATAACCCCCAGCAGCCACACATTGATGTTTCTCTCTCTCTCTCTCTATCTCCCTCCCTTCCCTCTCTAAAAATAAATATAAATAAATAAAATCTTAAAAAAAAGAGTTTTAAAAAAATAAAAAATAAATAAATTGTGATAACATAAAAGTCCTAGCGGAGTAGGTAGGCAGGAAAATCTCAGATATTCATTACAGCCATATTTTCACTGATATGTCCCCTGGAGCAAGGGACACAAAGAAAGAATAAACAAATGAGACCTCATCAAATTAAAAAGCTTTTGTGTGGCTAAAGAAAACAGCATTAAAATGAAAGGAGAACAAACTATGTGGGAAAACATTTGCCAATGACATCTTGGACAAGGGTTTGGTCTCCAAAATATATAAAGAACTTACATGACTCCACTTCAGGAAGACCAACAACCCAGTTAAAAAATGGGCAAAAGACTTGAACAGACAATTCTCCAAAGAGGACATACAGAGGACCAGAGATATATGAAAAGATGGTCAGCATCACTAGCCATCAGAGAGACACACATTAAAACCACAATGAGATACCACCTCACACCAGTTAGAATGACCATCATAAACAAATCAACAAACCACAAGTGTTAGAGAGGATGTGGAAAAAAGGAAACCCCCTGGATGGCATAGCTCAGTGGATTGAGCGCGGGCTGGGAACCAAAGTGTTCCAGGTTCGATTCCCAGCCAGGGTACATTCCTGGGTTGCAGGCCATAACCCCCAGCAATCGCACATCGATGTTTCTCTCTTTCTCTCTCTCTCTCTCTCTCTCTCTCTCTCTCTCCCCTCCCTAAAAATAAAATAAATAAATAAAATCTTGAAAAAAAAAAAAGAAAAAAGGAAACCCTAGTCCACTGTTGGTGGGAATGAAGACTGCTGCAGCCACTGTGGAAAACAGTATATAATCTCGTCAGAAAACTAAAAATGGAACTGCCTTTTGACCCCACAATTCCACTACTGTGATTATACCCTAAGAACCCTGAAACACCAGTCCAAAAGAACCTATGCACCCCAGTGTTCATAGCAGCACAATTTACAATAGCCAAGTGTTGGAGGTAGCCTAGGTACCTATCAGTAAATCAATGGATCAAAAAACTATGGTACATTTACACAGTGGAATACTAAGCAGTAGAAAGAAAGAAGGAGCTCCTACCCTTTGTGACAACATGGATGGAACTAGAAAGCACTATGCTAAATAAGTAAGCCAGGTGGTGAAAAACAAATACCATGTGATTTCACCTTTAAGTGGAACCTAATTAACAAAACAAACTGGCAAGCCAGAGAAATTGAAATCAACAACAAACTGAGAGCAACCAGAGAGGAGTGGAGAAGGAAGTAAGGTGGGAAAGCAGGGAAAGGGACGTAAATGGACATGAATTAGGGACCCACGGGCAGAGCCAAGGGGGGTGGGATTGAGGGTGGGAGGTGGGCATGGGTAGGGCAGGGGAAAGTGGTGGTGGGAAAATGGAGACAATTGTATTCAAGCATCAATAAAAATATAAAAAATACTATTATTTGTCTGCCCATATAGGTACATATTATCTGTCACCACAGTATCTGTCACCACAGCCATGCCCATGTCTCATCCACTGTGATCCAAGTAAGATTAGTTGAAAAACAGAGTGGATGATAATGCCAACATAAAACACCCCACTAATGTGCTGGAAAGCCTGAGGCCCCTCCTGGTTTAACTGAGTACTATTTCAAAGATGTCATCATTAAATGTTTCTGGTGTCTAGACTTTTAAGTGCCAAAGTGGAATTTCACTCCCTATGGGAATCCCATCAATGAGATGATGAGGTCCTCCTGCTCCAGGCTGCACTGCTCTGGAAATTCACTACCCATATAAATCAGAGGACTGGTGTGTTTTCTCATTTATTGGTCACTGTGTGGGTTAGGTTGTGTGAAGACTGATGTATCAGGGTTACCTTAAGAGGCTGGCTCAGAGGCTTTGCAAGTAGTGACCATGACCTAATGTGAGAATTTAATAGAAAAGGATGCAAATTTAAGTGTGATTGAACAGGTGCAGAGGACTGGGAAGCCAAACTGCGCAGGGCCTGTGACTTATGTCAAAGGTATAGGACCACATAGATTTTCTCAGTGCATGGGGCTTGTTTCCAGGCTCCAGAAGAAAGGAAATATTATTCTTCTGAATAGAGAGAAAGCACATGACTGAAGTTAGAGAATGGTGATTTCTTTTAATAAAAGGGTAAGAGTAATGTAACTTTTAAAAAAGACTTTATTTATTTAATTTTTAGAGGGAGGGGAAGGAGGGAGAAAAAGAGGAAGAGAAACATCAATGCGTGGTTGCCTCTCATGTGTTCCCTGCTGGGGACCTGCTCTGTAACCCAGGCATTTGTCCCTACTGGGAATCCAACCAGCAATCCTTTTGTTTGGAGGCTTGTGCTCAATCCACTGAGCTAAACCAGCCAGGGCAGGCTAATGTAATTTTTAAAAAAGATTTTATTTATGTATTTTTAGAGAGAGGGGAAGGAGGGAGAAAAAGAGGTAGAGAAACATCAATGTGTGGTTGCTCTCATGTGCCCCCATTGGGGAGCAGGCCAACAACCTAGGCGTATGCTCTGACTGGGAATTGAACCGGAGACCCTTTGGTTTGCAGGCCAGCACTCAATCCACTGAGTTACACCAGCCAGGGCTAATGCAACTTTTAATATGAAATTTATATTTCCTGATTAATTTCTTCAGCTTCCTTGAGGAATCCACTTCCTTGCAGGATAGGAAGGCATGCTTGCCCCATCCCTCTGGGGTTATGTGTTGTCTGCTTCAGATACCAGTGGGGTTCCAGCTGTATGCCAAGAGGATGTTACTGCCAGTCTGGAACAGGACCAGAGCTTTCTACAACTGTGAGGTAGTCCTTTTACATTAGGACACCTGCACAGTGAGCTTTCACTAATACATAGCTGCTGATTTGGGGTGTGTTTCTCTCATTGGTGAGATGTCTTATACAGTTTATGGTGCTGGTGGATGATTGAAGAGACAAGCAACTCCCCCTAGCCAAAAAAAAAATCCTTACTAATCACTTCTATAGTGATGGTAGGGCAGCCCTATGAGGCAGTTGGGCATTTGGACATTTGCCTTTTAGGGCAAATGGTGCTTTTTTGTTTTCTTTGAGAGAATGAAGGAAGAGCAGTTTTCATGAATCCTGAAGGTAGGCTAGACTTCAGGACTCATGGATGGAGCCAAGGGGTGGGGGGTGGGATTGAGGGTGGGAGGTGGATGTGGGTAGGACAGGGGAAAGTGGTGGTAAGAAAATGGAGACAACTGTATTTAAACATCAATAAAAATCGTTAAAATATTTAAAAAATCTGTTAATAATCTGCACAGATAGGTACATATTGTCTGTCACCAGAGTCAAGACTTCGGTCATCGAGTGGTGTCAGGACTGTGGCCACCAGCTTTGAGAATGTGCAGGTGGCCATGATGGCTACAGGTCCTCTATGTGAACTTCCTGTGAGGCTTAGAATTTTGTCTGCTCATGTTACCTTCCCTCGTCCCTCACTTTGTTTTCTGTCTTGACAGTATTTCCGTTAGTTAGACAGCCACAAAAAGAGTATAGAGGATTCAGAGGATCTGGAAGAAGGGAAAACAAGAGATCCTGTCTGGGAGAAAAGGATTCTTCTGACTTCCTCCCACAGTAACTAGCTGTCATTTGGAACATTTTGGAAGAATGTGAAAGCATGAGGCAGACTGACTGCTCTGTGGAAAGGATGGCATGGATAGTGGTGTCTGGGGTCGGCCAGCTCACCAGCCAAAAACAGATCTAAGCACTGAAGAGAACTCTGAGACTTCTGTTTCCCAAAGCAGGGTCCTCTCCAGTGCTCCAATAAGTCAGCTTTTCTTGAAGGAAAGGGCTTTAGAGGGGGTGGCTTAGTCCTTGGAGGGTGTCCAATTTGTGGCCTGTGGGCTGCATGCAGCCCAGCATAGCTATGAATGGGGCCTAATATAAAATTGTAAATTTACCTAAAACTTTGTTTTTGCTCATCAGTTTTTGTTAGTGTTTGTGTGTTTCATATGTGGCCCAACACAACTCTTCTTCCAGTGTGGCCCAGAGACACCAAATGGTTGGACATCTCTGCTAGAGGTTTGTGTCTGGCTTAACACTAAAGCTTGGAGTCCAGAACAGACTGATCAGTAAAGGCAACTGAATGAATTTTTTGGAAGGAAAAGAGGAGACAGAGACCAAGGTACTTTGGAAGATCTGAGCCAGGACCTAAAATGATATGAAAATCTAGGTGCAAATCTATGATGTGACAAAAGCCAAATATATGCCAAGGATGGGGGGGTGGTCAAATGACTGGAGGCCACTTGATTTGATAGTGGTTTTGAAACAGTACAGGGTTTAAATGAAGGGTTTTGTCATCCTCCAAAAATGTATGCTTTTCTTTTGGGGAGCTCATTCAGATGTTGTCTGATGAAACAATGGCAATCTCTCTCTGGTTTTAGCCAGGTTGTGATTCAGTGACTTCTTAAAATAGGTTTTATTTGTATGAGTTCCCAATCTAACTCAGGTGAGTTTAGTGAACTCTCACTGTGCTGGGACCTCCCCCTCTCTGCCTCAGCAGAGACCACTTGACCCATTCTAGTTACAGGATAACTGCCCTCAATCAGGGGACTGTGGCTGTCTGCTTTAGGGGCAAATGTTCTTGTGGCTCTGATAAGAAGTCTGGAACTGGAGTACCTCAGAACTTGATATTTGTGGTTCAGGGAGGTTTTTTTTGGCAAACCTTCTAGGATTTCTTTTCCTGAGTTCACATTCTGAAGCTCTTCCTCATTAACAACTTGAAAATTCCACCTTTGATTATGTAGCAGGAGTCCAAAGATGCTCAGTGTTTCCATTAGAACTGGCCAGGTGAGAGGGTTTCGGTTACAAATGCTTCACTCATCCTATTTCCAGTTCTTGCCAAGTCAGAGTTCATGGAGGCTCACCTGTGGGGTTCTTTGGGTTGCATTGGTTGACCAGGCAGGATAAGTCACACTGAAAAGTCACACTTATTACCCTGTGACTGAAGCAATTCACATAAAATATTTAAATCAGTTCCTGCTTGATGTAAGGCCTTGTGTAGAATGCAAAGACATACAAAATACTGTTGCTGTCCTACATTCCTAACAGCCTTGTTGAAAGGAAGACCATTTACACTGAGAAAGACAACCACACCACATTTACCACATAAATTTACCACATTTATGCTAAATGCCAAAGGAGGGGCACAAACCATAAAAGAGTCAGTATTTGAAGTAGATGAGGGCTTGGTTTAATAGAATGAGTAATACAGTAAAGAAGGTCTGAACAAATAGAGAAGAGGAATATTAGGGCTAGGCAGGAATATTGTTGGAGAATGGTTGAAAACTCCTCTGGAAAAGAGTGTCTTCATTAAGAAATAAAGGTGAGGAGGAAGAGACTGGTTCTCAAAGTCCCTGGGAATCCATGGCTCCTTCAGAGTTGGGGGGACTATGTAGGAATATGATCTTAGGCTCATTGTCATCCCTTGGAACCATCAGTCATGAAAGCCCCTGAAAAAGCTCTGACATGTTAGTGACTGGAACATAGTGCCACACAGGACAGTTTGGAGTCATGATGCCAGGCGGGCGTCTCCTGGGATACCTGTTAGAAGGCCTGTAAGGTCATAACTTTGAAGTAGGTCTCAACCCAACTAATTACCATGGGCCTGTTTCCTTCACCTTCTCCTCACTGACATTTGGGATTTTAGGTGTTCTAGGTTGAGCCCTGTGCCCATAGGGTGCCCAGTGGGCACCCTAGGAGTTAAATGTCCTCCCTTGAAGCCTAGCACCCAGGGGAAGCCAAGCACCTTGGCAGGTAGATTCTCAGGGGCTATATTTTTTTTCTTCCTTTTGAAGTCTTTATAGATCAGAAAATAAAAATTTTAAAACTTTGCCAAGGTGAATAAAGTGATGGAAATTTGAGTATTAGTGGCAACTGTGAAAAAAAAAGGTCTTTCTAATTATAAATTATTTCATCTTTCATATTTAAGCAATTAATTTTCTAATATGTATTTTTGTAAATGGATCAGATTTATAGACATGTGCATTTACATTTTTAAATTTCAATTTTTTAAGTGAAGCCTTTTTTAACTTTGCTTCTGTTGTGTTTATTTACATAATTAGCTGCCATTTATGGCAGCTGATTCTATTTCTGGGTTTTGTAATGGTAGGAAATTTCCTTCTGAAGTACATTGAATTAAACTAAAAAATAGTGCACTTAGAGAAAATTATTAAATACTAATGCATAGCATATGGTATATGGGTATACCAAGACTGTGACATACTTAGTGACAGAAGTTTATGAAATGCTGCTCATGAAGAACTAGCAGATGCCCTCCCAGCCTCTGCTGTTGAAGATGGTGAAACTGACAGGGCCTCTTTTGTGCTGATGAGACTATGTACATATATTGAATATTCAAGAAACCAGTAATGAAGGTTTGCTAATTCTCTTTGGAGCTGCGAGCCTCACCTTTTGTATGCTCAATAAGCAATCAGAGGACAGGAACTAGATCTTATTGGTGCTGATGTCTGTGGTATCTGGCACAAGGCCTGCACATACTAAGCATTTTGTACATTTTGTTGAATAAATGAATCAGCATCTTTGCATTGCATTACAAATGTCTCTAGAAAGCATAACATTTTTTGTTTATTCTTGAACTATTGGGCCATAATTATATAGATGTAGCCAGGGTATCTAGATATTCAGGAATTTCAAAAGTGTGAGACAACTTCTGTGCAGGTGTGTGGGGTTTGGATTCCAGCCTCCAACATAGTGGAGCAGGTGTGAGAAACTGAATAAAGTACAAGATTGGAGCTACCTCAGAGATTGAACTTGGCCACCTTTTTATATCTAACATTTTCTTTCTTCTTCAGAAGAAAAAGATTCTTGGAAAAGACACATAGCTGGTTCTTAGTTATTACTGGAAAAATATCACACCAACCCCTGGCTGAGAGTCATTGTTTCCAGTGGAAATACTGATTTGTAGCACCAAGGCCTATTGTAAAAATCTAGTGAAATGTGCATAAAATCTTGCATCTGGTTTAAGATTTATCTTTGCTACCAAGTCCATCTATCTGAATTTTTGACCCTGGTTGGTTGTTCATCCAGGGGTGAGGGGCTACCTTGAGGGGAAAAAGAATTATTGAAAAAAACATAGAGAATGAAACTTTCTTTTGATATCACAGTGGCTTATTAAATAGGAACTTTATTATAATGACTTTCAGGTGGTAGCTTTTGGACAACATTGCCCTGTCCTTCTCAGTGACCTTTATTAAATTAGGCTTTGGTGTAACAGAGGTGACATAGGGAGGCCGTTGTCAAAATCAATTGTGGATCACAGGCTTAACTTCTGTGACATGATTAAACACGGTGGACTGTTTCTTGATGTCCCTGAGGGAAGCCCCAAGCTAAAGTAAATATGAGGAGAAGCCTTGTTCATTTTCCCTGTGTTTACTCTGAGCCCACTGCCATCAGTACAGGGGTTGATGAGTAGAAGCAGTCCCTTCTCCACCTGGTATGATATTCTGTTCTGACTGAATTCTCCCTGGTCCTGATTTATTGTTAATTGCAAGTAAGTTGGTACAGACATTTTGTGGAATAAAGAGATGCCTGCTGTTCTTGAGTGTGGGACTGAAATTCAAGAATGTGTCCTTATTCTGGTAATGAAGGTTGAAATCAGTTATGAAGTGCATTTAAGCCCAAATATGTGGTAAGGTTGATGAGAGTCTGCTTAGAATTCTGGCTTAAATGTCAAGAAAGCAGCTGTGAAGTATCTCTTGGCCTCACCTAGGAAAGGAAAATGGTGTTGGGGGAGGCTCTATATGGCAATACTTCAGGGGCTTGGAGTCCAGCAGGCACTTCTGGCACCTGGGTCACCAGCCTGCCAAGTGGAACAGCACCCTACAGAGAGATCAGGTGGGTGTGCTGACACCCTGTTGTTCCTGCTCTCTTTGTTTAGAAGAAAAAATCTCCAGGCAATGATCCTACAGATGGGCCAAAGTCCCCATAAATAGTGGGAACATAGTGGGGGACTTCCTTCTGCTGACATAGTGGGGTTGGGAGAGAGGCAACAGTTGTGCCACCCACTCCATCCATGGAGACCTTCTGCAGCTCCCAGAGGGCTCCTGACTCCCCATTCAGTCTCTTTCTCTTGTTTGTTTTCAGAAGCTGTTTATTCAGAGATCAGTCGTCTTACAGGAGTAATTGCCTCCATCTTGGACCTTCAGTAATTGTTCTATTTTAAACATTTTTGAGGAATCTCTTGCTGTTTTCACAGTGGCTGCAGCATTTTACATCCTTGCCAATACTTCTGAAAATAACACATATTTATTGTCTTGTCGTTCTGTAACTCAGAAGTCTGACATGGGTTTCATGGACTAAAATCAAGGTGTCTAGGAGAGAATACACCTTGCTTTTTCAGCTTCAAGACAGTGTCCACATTCCTCAGCTCCTGCTTCCCTTTCTCCATCTTCAATACCAGCATCGTGCCTTTCTTCCACAGTCACATCTCCCTCTGACTGTTCTCTTCCACTTTTAAGAAGCCTTGTGATGACATTGTCTCCCCCTAATCTAGGACAATATCTCCATTGTAATGTCAGCTGATCCTAGCAATCTTCATTCCCTTAGCCATATTCACAGGTTCTGGCATTAAGGTGTGTATATCTTGGGAGGGACTATTCTGCTTATAAATCCTAACAGAATAAATGCAATTCAGTGTTAAGATCTGATGTTTCTGTCTCTGTTCAAAAACATTTTTCTTACTGGTTAGCATATAGATTGGAGGGCTAATCATTGGAAGATGTGAGAAGCTTGTAGTAGAAATTATCTTCCATTATCTCTGGTTTCTGATGAGTTTTTAGCCATGGTTTGGTCAGTGCCAAGTCCACTGCTTCCCTGAGGAGTTTCCTTCCAGGTCTGGAGACTGAGGCTTGTAGTTGTGGTGGGTAGGGGGCCTTTTGTGCAGATAGAGGTGAGGGAAAACTCACCCAATGGGCCCTTTTGTCTTTCAGGTTTCATAGCTACAGAGGTCCTGGATTTTTTCTCCTTCCCTATTAGTAAATTTTGTTTTCTTGTGATAAAATCCACAAAAGAACCTATGTACCTCAATGTCCACAGCAGCTCAATTTACAATAGCTAAGTACTAGAAGCAACCTAAGTGCCCATCAGTAAATGAGTGGATCAGAAACCTATAGTACATTTACACAATGGAATACTATGCAGCAGAGAAAAAGGAGCTCCTACCCCATATGACAGCATGGATGGAACTGGAGAGCATTATGTTAAGTGAAATAAGCTAGATGGTGAGGGACAAATACCTTATGATCTCACCTTTAACAGGAAGGAAATCAAGAAAAGAAAAAAGCAAACAAAGTAACAATAACTGGGGACAGGGGGAGGGGATAGTGCAGGGAAGGGTTTTCAGGAACTACTATAAAGGACACATGGAAAAAACTAATGGGGAGGGTGGAAGCAAGGGAGGAAGGTGGGTTTGGCTGGGGTGGGGGCATTGGAGGAAATGCAGTAATTGAACAATAAAATAATTTTTTAAAATCCACATAACATAATTTACCATTTTAACCATTTTTAAGAGTATACTTCAGTGGCATTAAGTACATTCAAATTTTGTGCAACTATCACTACCATTTATCTCCAGAAATATTTTAATCTCCCCAAACAAAATCTTTGCCCCCATTAAACACTAATACTATTTTTCTTTCCCTAGCCCCCGACACCCACCTTTCTACTTTTTATCTCTGAATTTGCCTGTTCTCAGGACCTGGTATAAATGGAATCATATACTATTTGTATTTTTGTAAGTAGGTATTTCACTGAGTATAATGTTTTTAAGGTTCAGAATTTCCTTCCTTTTTATGGCTGAATAATATTCCATATGCATGTGTGTCACATTTTGTTTGTTCATTCATCTGTTGATGGACATTTAGATTGTTTTTACCTTTTGGCTGTTGGAAACAATGCTGCCATGAACATGAGTGTACAATATCTGTTCAAGTCCCTGCTTTTAGTTTTTTTGTGTCTAAACCTTGGAGTCGATTTACAGCATCCTTTGTTAATTGTTATGATTTTTTAAAGAAACTCTACAGTTTTTCATAGTGTCTGCACCATTTTAATTCCCACCAACAATACACAAGGCTTACAATCTTTCTACATCCTCATAAATTCTTGTTATTTCCTATTTTTTGCTAATAGCCATCTAAATAGGTGTTAAGTGGTATCTCATTGAAGATTTGATTTGCATTTCCCTAATGTCTAGTGATACTGAACATTTTTATGTTTATTGGCCATTTGTTTACCTTCTTTAGAGAAATGTCTGTAACAAAGTTCTTTGTCCGTTTTTATTTTTAATTACTATTTATTTATTTGTAATTTTTTATTGTTGTTCAAGTACCATTGTCTCCATTTTCACCCCACCATGGCCCCCCACCCCACCCATCCCCATCTTCCACCCTTGAACCTACCCCTTTTGGCCTTCTCCATATGTCCTTTATACATGTTCCTTGATGGCCCTTCCCCTACTACCCTTCTCCCCTCTCTTCTCTAGTTACTGTCAGTTTGTTCTTTATTTAATTTTTCTGGTTGTATTTTGCTTGCTTGTTTTGTTGATTAGGTTCTACTTACAGTTGAGATCATATGGTATTTGTTTTTCACCACCTGGCTTATTTCACTTAACATAACGCTCTTCAGTTCCATCCATGCTGTCTCGAAAGGCAGGGGTTCTTTCTTTCTACTGCATAGTATTCAATTGTGTAAATGTGCCACAGTTTTTTTGATATACCCATTTACTGATGGGCATTTAGGTTGCTTTCAGAACTAGGCTATTGTAAACTGTGCTGCTACGAATATTGGTGTACATAGGTACTTTTGAACTGGTGTTTCAGTTTCTTAAGTTATAATCCCAACAGTGGGATTGCTGGGTCAGAAGGCAGTTCCATTTTTAGTTTCCTGAGGCAATTCCATACTGTTTTCCACAGTGGCTAAACCAGTCTGCATTCCCACCAACAGTGAACTAGGGTTTGGTTTACTCCACAATCTCTCCAACACTTGTTTGTTGATTTATTTATGGTGGCCATTCTCACTGCTGTGAAGTGGTATTTCATTGTGATTTTAATGCACATCTCTCTGATGGCTAGTGGTGCTGAGCATCTTTTCGTATGTTTCTGGGCCTTTTGTATGCCCTCCTTGGAGAAGTGTCTGTTCAGGTCCTTTGCCTATTTTAAAATTAGGTTGTTTGTTTTCCTGGAGTGGAGTTCTGTGAGTTCTTTATGTATTTTAGAGGTCAAACTCTTGTCCGAGGTATTATTTGCAAATATGCTTTCCCATACAGTTGGTTCTCTTTTCATTGTAATGCTATTTTCTTTAGCTGTGCAGAAGCTGTTTATTTTGATGAAGTCCCATTTGTTTATTTTTTCTTTTATGCCCCTTGCTTTTGGGGACATATCAGTAAAAATATGCTGTGTGGAATATCTGAGATTTTCCTTCCTATGTTCTCCTCCAGGACTTTCATGGTATCACAACTTATATTCAAGTCTTTTATCCATCTTGAGTTTATTTTTGTGTATGGTGTAAGTTGGTAGTCAAGTTTCATTTTTTTTTTTTTTTTGCATATAGCTGTCCAGATCTCCCAACACCATTTGTTGAAGAGACTATTTTTACTCCATTTTATGCTTCTGCCCCCTTTGTAGAATATTAATTGACCACAGAGGCTTATGTTTATTCCGGGGTCCCTGCTCTGTTCCATAGGTCTATGTGTCTGTTCTTATGCCAGTACCATTTTAAATCTGTTTGTTCTTTTGTTGTTGTTGTTGTATGAGTTCTTTATATATTCTGGATATTAACCTTTTATCAGCCATATGACTTGCAATTATTTTCTCTCTTTCTTGGGTTGTCATTTACACTCTTTTTTGAGAGTGTTCTCTGATGCACAAAAGTTTTATTTTAATGAAATACAAAATTATGTACTTTATGTTTTATTGCCTATTTTCTGATTTTGCTGTTATATCCAAGAAATTATTCCAAAATTCCATGTCATTCAGCTGTTTTTTCTATGTTTTCTTCTGAGAATATTATATTTTTAGTTTCTACAGCTAGGCCTTTTATCCATTTTAGTAAATTTTTGTCTCTGGTGTAAGGTAAGGATTTTAAAAAATGATTTATGACATTTAACCTCATAGAGAACCACTCTGTAATGTTGAATGCATACCCTCTGGAAACTTTTTACAAATGAAAACAATGAGTAACGAGAAAGGTGAATGGTTTGCTGAAATTTAAATACTATTGGCTAGGGAAAGTAGAGTCCAGACCTACTAATTCCTTGTCATAATTTTTTAGTGGTTGGGAACAGAGGGGCTAGGTCAGGATTCTCAGCTATAAACATATTTTCAAGAGCAATAAATTGCTCTGTGAATAACTGTGAATAGTTTGCATTGTACATAACAGATAACTCTCCCAGCTTATTTTAGATATGGTAATTCACATGCTTTCTCTCAAATTTTCTATTAAATTATACGTGATGTTAATGATGACTTTATTCAGATATATTCTCTCAACAATCATTAAAAATAGTTCACCAGTACTTTCTGTTCATCTTATAACTGAAAAATGAATAAATCCATTTATTTGACATATCCGTTAGGATATTTCAAGGTACCTCAAACTCAATGTTTCAAAACAGAACTGCCAGCTAATCTCTCAGGTCTAGTCCTCTCCCCTCAATAAACATGAGCCCTCACTACCAGCTACTGTTTCTGGTCACAAAGGGTGTCACCTTTTACCCAGCTCTGCAACCAGCATCCTGAGTGTCATCTCTGATATCTCTCTCCCTTATTCCATCACCAACCCTGTTCATTTTATCTACTAAATATTTTATAACTCCACAGTTCTTTTTATCTCTACACCTTACACAAAGTTGCTTTGGTCTATACTACCATTATCTTTCACCTCAACCATGAAAACCATCTCTTATTGTGTCTTCTTACATTCAAGAAGGACTTCCGGTTGCCAATGGAGTGAGCATTCTGCAAGGAAACCTTTCTTGACATCCTTGAGTAGATGGAATCTGTCATTACACATTCTCCCAGTGATATGCCTTTATACCATTGCAACTGCCACAGTTGAAAATTTTTAATTAACTTTTAAGTTTGCACTCAATAAAATGTACTGATTTTATGGTAGTAGTTAGATGAGTTTTGACAAATGCATATACTCATGTGACTATGATCTCAATGAAGATGTAGAACTTCTCCTTTGCTCTGTACACCTGCCTTGTGCTCCTTTGCTATTTATCTCTCCATTCTCGCAAAATTACTGTCCTGCTTAGGTTGGCTTTTTAAGAGTTTTGTGTAAATAGAATTATACAGACTTACTCCTGTTTCTGGCTTCTTTCATTCAGCATTATGTTTTTGAGGTTCATTTATGTTGTGGTGTGTGTCAGGAGTTCATTTTTTTATTCTGCTCTGCAGTACTCTATATACAAGTGGAGACCCCCCAAAACTGGAATTATCTTCTGGAGTGCAGGCCCCTTTTTGTACAGGCTCCCCCTGCTAAGTGAGCATTCTAAGAATCCATTTGTATCAGGGTACCAGCTGGCATTGTTGTGAGAGGCTGTGTTTGGCCTCAGTGAATTTCTCTTGAAGACTTTTTTGCAGTGTTTGCCCATTTCATGATGGGTGATTTATGAGCACACCTGCCTGTACAATGCTGAGTGTTCAGCAGTTTTTGACCAAAAATGGCATGACTCTCATACTCCTCCCTTCCTACTCACCTGATCTTACCCTAAAAGATTTTTCTTTTGTTTCTCTGGGTGAAAAAAGTCCTCAAAGGGAAATGTTTTGCTGATGGAGAGCTGAAATAAAAATGGCAGAAGCACTGAAGCACTAAAAGGCATAAAGACCAATGAGTTCAAAAACTCCTTTTTAAAAAAAGATTTTATTTATTTATTTTTAGAGAGGGGGAGGGAAGAGAGAGAGAGAGAGAGAGAGAGAGAGAGAGAGAGAGAGAGAACCCTCAATGTGTGTTTGCCTTTCATGTGTACCCTACTGGGGACCTGCAACCGAAGCATGTGCCCTGACTGGAAATTGAACCGGCAACCCTGTGGTTTGCAGGCCAGCACTTGATTCACTGAGCCACACCAGCCAGGGCTCAAAAACTCTTTTGAGCAGTGGAAAAACATATCAATAGGGACATTGTATCAAAAGGAGAGTGCCTTCAAGGTGACTGAAGTTTAAACATGTAAGAATACACAATTTTTTAATAAATAAATTCCAAGTTTTGGGGTGTCCCCCTCATAAATTATGAAATCTTTATGTATATGTAGGATTCCTCCAATTTGTTCCTTTCACAAATGTTTTGGTTCTTTTATTGTTTGCATTTTCAAGATCCTGCTAAGATCCTGTTTGGCAGAACATTGCTTTTCTAGATCAATTTGGGATGAATGGACATCTTGACAATCCATTTATGTAACGCTTTAATCTTTCTTCGCATTATTTCTTTAGTTTTCAGTGTCTTGTCTTGTTCATATTTATGAAATCTATATTAAATATTTAATGTTTTTGAACACTGTTTTATTGTTTGGATATATATATATTTATATGTGTGTGTGTGTGTATATATATATATATATATATATATAATTTCAAATATCATATATCCTGCATTCTTTCTAAATTTACTTATTTCTAATAATTTTTAAGTAGATTCCCTAGGATTTTTCTCTATTTCTCATTATGTCATCTGCAAATAGCAAAAGCTTTGCATCTTCCTTTCAGATCTGTATTCCTTTTATTTGTCTTTGTTGCCGGACTGTCTAGAACTTCCAGGACAATGTGAGTGAGGTGTTGAGAGTGCAAATTCTTGCCTGTTTCTGATCTTAGGAGGACATTCAGTCTTTCATCACTAAATATTATGTGAACTGTAGAGTTTTTGTAGATATCATTTTTGAGCTTTTGAGTTAAGGAAGTTTTTTACTCTTTCTAGTTTTCTGAGAATTTTTTTTGAAATCATAAATGGGGTTAGATTTTTGTCAAATGCTTTTTTTTTTGCTTTTATTGTGATGATTACATGGTTTTTCTTTCATTTTAGTTTTCTGTGAATATGATGAATTAAGCTGATGGACTTTGTAGATAATTTCTCTGAACTTAGGACTCAGGAAAATAGTGAACTACTACTATTCTAAATCAAAGATCTTTTTTACAATTAGAGCTAATTTTTTTGTATTATATTATGTCATTTTAGTCTAGTAACTGGGTAGGACTGAATCCTAGCTCTATCAGATACTAGCTGTATGACCATGGATGAGTTATTTAACCATTCCGAGCCTCCATTATATAGCTCTCTTGTGTGACTTTTGTGAGAATTAAGTGGGATAGTGCTTGTAGCATGCCCACATTTACCGACTGCTGACATGTTCCAGACATTGTTTTAAGCATCACTTGTGTGTATTATTTTGTCTATGCCTACTGACCTATAACAAGACAAGTGCTATTGTTTGCATTTTCACAGATGAGGAACTAATGTACAGAGATATATGTAATTTGCCCAATGTCCACAGCTTACAAAGGGCAGGTGAGGGGATGTCTGCCACAAACTGGGTCCAGATTCCATGTGCACAGCCCATAATGACAGTCTCTCTGCACTACACTACATAGCACATAGTGCACTGTCTACCAACGTAAGTAACATTAGCTATTGCTAGTGTTTTGTTATCATCCATAGAGTAAATATTTTTATATTTTATACCACTTCATTATGGGAGGAGCATGGGGAAATATATTTTCCAAAATTCTATAAATTTTGCTTTAGGTTCTGAAAAGAACAGAACAGTATTCTTTAACTTGCCTTAATGTTCCTTTGCCTTTTTTTTTTTTTTTTTTGAGAGAGGCAGTCTACAAAAGACTGTACATAAGTGGTCCTATTTCTGAAGCTTGATCAACTCAGGAAGTTGTGAGATATTTTTGAACAAACTACATTTATTCAGTGGTCTATGAAACCTGCACACTTCCTCTGTGCTCACAAAGTTGTGTACTTAAAATATATTTTTGATCTTTTGTAATAACCTTTTATTTAACATATATACATACATATTTAGAGAACTAATGATCATTTCTAATTATCAGCATTAGGGAATATAGTCTTTGAAGTGAGTTTTAAAGTCATTTCATCACTTAAGCAAACACATTTATTTTCCGACTAACCTGAAACAATTATCATTAATTATTTTATATTGTTATGTAGTGTTGCGTATTCTGACTTCTACCTGACAGTCATGGGCCTTCTCAACGTGTATGCAAAAGGTGAAGTTTTCCAAGGGGTTTCAGCTGCAAATCACTCTCAGAAAAGACTTTTAACCAAATTTCTCATTTTATCAGGGTTTTAGAGTCAGCAGAGCACACATGCACAATGTTCTTCTGTGGACAGTTCTATATTTCCATGTCTCTTTGTGTTTTTTTCAATTCCTGTTCATTTTCAATTTTTCATTGAAAGTTTTTATTAAAGTGTGTATGTGCACACTAGACAAATGCTACTTTTTTGTAGAGGATTTCTTGCTGCTAAATTTTTGCTGTTTCATCACCCAATTGATCTGAATTTTCTACTGCTAAATTAAGTTTCTCTCAAGTGACTTATCTTTAAAATAGTATTTCTTTCAACTAATCTTTATCTTGTTTAGCTTCTGTTTTAAGGAAATGTTTTCTAGGACAAAGGATTTGGTATAATTTTAATTTTTTCTAATAAAGAGATCATTTTGGTACAAATAAACAGAAAAAAAAGTAGCCAAGATAATTCCAGCTGTTAATTAATTCATATTGTGAAACTAAGTTTACAGAATTCCTTGTTTGATGGCAAATGACAACAGGTCCATCCACACCTTCACAGAAAGGTGAGGGTGAAGTTGGTGGCATAAAACAAGCCCTGTGCTTAGTATAACTCTCCTCTATTACTAATCAGCCAACAGAGATAGATGAAGCTCTGTACTCTAAG
This sequence comes from Phyllostomus discolor, assembly GCF_004126475.2. Lineage (NCBI taxonomy): Eukaryota > Metazoa > Chordata > Mammalia > Chiroptera > Phyllostomidae > Phyllostomus > Phyllostomus discolor. The sequence goes on from NC_040904.2 coordinate 119,090,715, forward strand.
CCTTCATTTCTTAAGTCTGTTTGACCACGATACCCTTTACCTCTAAAATGCCATCAATTTCTGACTACAATAGATGTCTTGGATCTCACTTATGAGAATCTTAACTCCAGGTCACTGAAAAGACACTGTATTTATTGTTTATAAAATGTTTGCTCTACTATGCCAAAATAGTATGAACAAATAGGGGAGCACTTTCAATCTCTAATAGTGATTTTTATTGTTGTGGGACATTTAAGTTGACCATTAATTAATTCAGTAAAATATTTCACAGTATATAGTGTTTTGTTTTGAACCTCTAGGCTTTTTCTAAAGCAATGTCAAACTTTTTTTAGAACATAAGATATCCAGTAGAAGTAGAAATTTGAGGATGAGCTTTATGTGAAGGGAATAGATTAGAAATCTACTAAATTTCCAGATTTAAATATATTTTAAACAAAAGACATGATGAGCAGGAAACAACTGATTCAATGATATGTACCCCTGTTGATCATTCATTGTTATGTGAATTAGGTCCACACACTACATGTCCATTGTAGTGTGTGGACTTCAGAAAACATGATGACTGTGATGTGAATGGATATATCTACCTCTCTATATATGATGTCTTATGAAAGTTATGTGATTATGTTAAAGGAGTTTTCCTAATTCATAACACTTTTGCAATTTTAGTAATGACAACTCAAAGGGCACACCTTTTAATGGACATGTAAGGAAAAGCCAATAAACTACTAAAGAACACTAATGCCAACCTGTCCTTGGAGTTTTCATGGAGGAAGAGAAAGTGGACAACTGCTGAGACAGCGATGACAGCCGCAGTGGGAGAACCAGATGAGCCTATTATGTCAGCCTGATGATGATGGGTTTTTGTGCATCTTCAGGGCTTTTTGAAAACTTGCAGTTGAAGCAGGAGTGCAGACATAGACATTGCTGCTTTACAAAACAACATAGTAATGATGTGAGGTCATCAGTCATCATCAAAGCAATGATCTACAAAATGCATTTCTTAATTATACATATATTTAAAGTGTAGAATACTGTTGGTTTTTTAATGATGTGGATCTCTAACTAGGTCTGAGCTCTCATGTTATTGGTGCTTATATTAACACCAACAAGCAAAGACTCCTTGTGTGAGGCTTGGATAGGGATCCCTGTGAGACCTAGGCTGGGATGCAAAGTAGCTGGTACCCTACATTCTGTTCAGATATGACAGGACCTGAGGTGAGTCCCTTGGCAGAAATAAGACTGAATGTGATCATTTTTGTTGAACTAAAATGATAAACCTGTACCTGAGGAGAACCATTTTATAATTTATGAATAGCACACCTACTATTCTACCACAATGTTTTTCTTTTCTTTTTTTTTTTTGATTCATTTACTATTTAGGTTTCTGTCTATGGGTCACAACATAAGGTCTTTATTTCAGAAGATTTCTCTCTTGTCTTGTCTTCTATCCACCCATGTTACCCTCTCTGCTGTATTTCCAAATCAGAAAACAGCAGTGATTCTTAGTCTTGCTGAACAGTTTTCTTCATGTTGAGATTTCCTAGTGCTGCCTCAGTATCTGAAATATATGAGGTTTAGTGTGTGAATTTTCTGGCTTCCTTCCCACCCAGTAATTTTCTTTCATTCGTCACTTATTTATTCTACACTGACTCTGGTAGGTATTTTTTTTGTAGTGCCCTGTGTTTATTTCTTTTACTGCATCTGTCATATTATATCATGTCTTTCTTATGTTGCTACATTTTCTCACTGTGCCATATTTTTTATGGCAAAAACAGTTCTGGGTTTACCATTATATATGGTACTTTTCAGATTCATGGAGCATACTAGGGACTCCATAAAAAATTACCCCCTGAATTCAACAATAATGCTAAACCTCTTTTTGAGCTTAAGTTTTCATGATAATTTTTTTATTTAAAATGTTTAGTATAAAATATTCAAATCATGTAGAAAATGATAGTAAATCTATATTTTAGTAAATAGTGCTAAGTAATGATAAGTAATGATCAAACATAGAATATCTCCCACCAAGCTTTGTTAAGTTTAAAGAGGTTTTTCTACTTTCATAAATATTTTTAATATATTTTATCATTCCCACAATCTTATTTAACAAAATACAAATATAATTGAAGGCCCTGTGTTTTCCTCCCTAATCTCAATTCTCTTCCTTATTCCTCAAAGGAAATAGCAATCTGAGTTTATTGTTTAGTATTCTCATATAGGGTTTTAGTCTTCTGTTCTCTGTGATTGCAATTTAAAACAATACCTAATATTGTTTTGCATATTTGTAGATGAATAAAAATGGTGTGACATTCTCTGTATACTTTGCAACTTGATTTCGTCAATCAATGTTACAGTCTTGAAATAGTCCATGTTGATGGCTGTTGCCCTAGCCAGTTCACTGAAATTAATTGCAGAATAGTGCATTCCATTGTGTGAACAAACCCAAAGTGTATTAATCAATGCCTCTAGTGACCGGCATTTAGATTGGCTCCAACATATTTGCTATTGCAAGCAGGGTGGCAATCAACAATCTCAAATATGCCCACATTTGAACATATGTAAATACAATTGCTGGATTAGAGTTACTTGTTGCAAAAGTACTATTTGATAAAAATCAAATCTGACACTTTTTCTTTTGTGAGGTTAAGTTCATTTTTATTTATTATAATCCCTCATATATTTGTTTTCATCTATGCTACTTAATCCCTATTTTTCTTTACTTCTCTCTACTCTCTTTTCCTGCTTCTGAGATATTATCTTTACCCCTACCAACTTTTTACTGGTTGGAGGTTATATATGCATTATATTCATGTTCTTCTAGTTATCCTTAAAATTTTAACATGAGCAGTTGAAATAATAAAGTCCAAAGTTAGTTAATAGCTGTATTGTTTAAGAAGGTACTAAACTTAATTTTAATATCTCTGTTTACATTTTGCTTGCTTATTTATTTTGTTGATTAGGTTCCATGGGTGGGGGCAGAATGCAGACAACTGTACTTGAACAACAATAAAATAAAAATAAAAAATAACAAGAAAAAGATACTAAACAATCAAGGGTTTGACAACATATGAACTCTGATGAGCCATTTCTGTTTTTCAAATTATTTTTCCCTAGTGCTTTATTTTTTTGAAGATTTTATTTATGCATTTTTAGAGAGAGGAAGGGAGGGAGAAAGAGAGAGAGAGAAACATCAATGTGTAGTTGCCTCTTTCAAGCCCCCTACTGGGGACCTGGCCTGTAACCCAGGTATTTGCCCTAGACTGGGAATTGAACCAGCAACCCTTTGATTTGCCACCTGGCACTCAATCCACTGAGCCACACCAGGCAGGACTATTTTTCCCCAGTACCTAAGTTATCACTTTTTAAAATCTATGTCATATAGTGGTAAATGAGTTTAACCATAAATTTTGTAATTTCATAATTTCTTTTTGAATATCAATCTTTCCTCCTGTTTTTTTCCCACGAGTATATTCTTAAGTAGGTGTGTTAGTAATGAAATTTTGGGGGGTTTTGTTTATCCAAAATTGTCTTACCTAGTACTTATTCTTGAATAATTGCTTAACTGCATACAGAATACTATGTTATAGTTATCACAGCACTTCAAAAACACTTACCTGTTGCCTTCTGCTCTTGTAATGTTGGCTGTCAACACAATCACTATTTCTTTGTAGATGGTCCTTTTTTTCTCTTTGATTATTTTAAAGATGGCTGCTTTGTATTTGATGTCTATAGGTGACTTATAATATGTCTGTCTAGTGGTAGATTTATTTATCTTGTTTTGAATCTTCCATGATTTCTTATAGTGAGAATTTTTGAGTTTCCCTGATTGTGAACACATTTTAGCCATATTCTCTTTGAATATTTTTCTTCTGCAATTCCCTTTCTAATTTCTACTTTGATAAATCTTATGAGAAAACAATGGACTTGGTAGCCTCCATACTCTGTTGTGTTGTTTTATATTAAGTGTTGGCAAATGGAAAGCTATAAATACTGTAAATTATGAACCATAGATTCAATACACATCCATGTGCAAGCATACAGTTTAATATATAAAGGTAACTATTGTTTCTGAATTTTCTCATGAGCTTCTTATTAATCCCTTCCCCAAGCCAGGTAACTACAATATTATCTGCAAAGTGTGTATAGGATCACCATACTTTATAGTGTTACCACAGATATTTGTATCCTTAAAGAAGGCATTGCTTAATTTTTCAAAGTTTTGAACTTTATGTACATGGACTAATACTCTAGGTATTCGTTGACTTGATTTTTATGTTCAGCATTAAGTATAAAACATAATTTTAATTATGTAACTATAAGTTCTTTTGTTTTTTCTATTTCTAGGTTCTCTATTCTGTTCCATTGATGCCTTTGTCTGTTTTTTCACTAATACCACAGCGTTTTGATTACTGTTGCTATATGGTTAACCTTGAAGTTGGATGTATCAGTTTTCCAGTGCTGTTCTCCTTCAATATTTTGTTGCTTATTCTAGGTCTCTCGATTCTCCATATAAATTTTAGAATTTTTTGCTAATATCCACAAAACAACATGCTGGAATTCTGATTGGATTGCATTGAATCTATAGATCAAACTGGGAAGAAATCCTATCTGGACAACATTGCCTTTTTTAAAAAAGATGTATTTATTTACTTATTTTTAGAGATAGAAAAAGGGAGGGAGAAAGAGAGAGAGAGGAATATCAATTGACTGCTTATCACACACTCACCAACTGGGGACCAGTCCCACAACCCAGGCATGTGTCCCAAATGAGAATCAAACTAGCAACTCTTTCCTTTGTGGGACAACACCCAACCAACTCAGCCATACTGGTCATGGTGACAATATTGTCTTCCTATATATGAACATGGAATATCCTCCATTTATTTAGTTCTTTTTTGATTTCATTCATCAAAGATTTGTAGTTGTCTTCAATAGATTATGTTCATTATTTAGTTAGATTTATACTTTGCTATAATGGCTTGTGAGTTCCAGGAGGGTGTTTTTTATTGATTCTTTCAAATTTTATACATAGATGATCATGTAATCTGTGAACAAAGATAGTTTCATTATCCCTCCCAATCTGTATAGATTTTATTCCTTTTGCTTGTTTAGGGCTTCTAAAATAGTTGAAAATGATTAATGAGAGGGAATATACTTACCTTAAACCTAATACTGTGGGAAAGTTTTAAGTTTCTCACCATGAAGTATGATGTTCGCTATGGGGCATTTGTAGACAATCTTTATCAAGTTGTGGAAATTCTCCTCTGTTTCTAATTTAGAGAGAGTTTTCTTTTTTTTTTTTTATCAGGAATGGGTACTGGATTTTTTCAATTGTTTTTTCTACATCTATTCATGCAATCATGTGATTTTTTTCTTGTTTTATGTGATTCTTTTTTAGCTTGTTTGATGTGATGGATTACATTAATTGATTTTTAAATGTTGAACCAGCCTTGCATATCTGGGATAAATTCCACTTGGTTATAGTGTATAATTCTTTTTATACATTGTTGAATTCAATTTTCTAATTTTTTGAGATTTTTTTCATGTATGCTCATGAGAAATATTGCTCTGTAGTTTACTCTTCTTGTAATGCCTTCCTAATTTTAATATTAGGGTAATGCTAGTCTTATAGAATGATTTAGTATGTATTCTTCTGCTTCTATCTTCCAAAAAAGATTGTAGAGAAATGGTATAATTTCTTCCATGAATGTTGGGTAAAATTTACCAGTGAACCCATCTGGGCTGATACTTTCTGTTCTGAAAGGTTATTAATTATTCATTCAATGTATTTAATAGATATAGGCCTATTCAGATTTTACATTTCTAATTTGCATCAGTTTTTGCAAACTGTAACTTTTAAGGAATTAGTTCATTTCATCTAGGTTATCAAATTTGTGGGTATAGATTTGTTCTAAGTATTTATTTATTATCTGTAGTGTTCTCTCTTTCATACCTGATATTAATCTTCTCTATTTTTTCTTGTTTGCTTGACTAGAGGCTAAAAAAATCTTTTCAAAGAAAAGTTTTACATTTCATTAACTTTACTCCATTGATTTTATTTTGTGTTTTCTTGATGATAATAATTTCATAAACAAATTTTATGAAATTTTGCTGTTGCTGTACAGTATGAAAAAACAGAGCTTAAAAAAAAAAAACCAAAAAAACCCACAGAGCTTAAAACTTTGCCAGTAGACAACATCACTTTCTAAATAAAAGCTGAGGTCCCAAGAGTGCTGAAATCCATGAGTCTATTCATAGTGCAGACAAAGGATCCCTTTATGCTGTTTCCATATGAACAATATGAAAATAGGCTCTGTAGCACAACTGCCGATTAGTAGCAAAAAATGTTTTAAGAGGACCAGGATTCAACTCTATCATGTGTTGATCCAATTTAAAAGCATTGGCTAGACTTGCAGCCAAGATAGAGGCATAGGTAAATACACTTTGCCTCCTCAAACAATCAAAAGAAGGACATCAACAAATTAAAAAAAAAATAACCAGAACTGCCAGAAAATCGAACTGTATGGAAGTCCAACAGCCAAGGAGTTAAAAAAGAAACATTCATCCAGACCAGTAGAGAAAGGCAGTCAGGGCAGAGAGGACTTGCAGCAAGGTGGCAGCTGGAGGCTTTGGGCAGGCAAGGTGGCAGCTGGCAGGCAGGGCAAGGCAGCAGCTGACAGAGTGGATTGTCTCACATTTGCATGCAGATAAATCAGGAGGAACAACTAAGGAGCCAGACCACACAACCCAGGGTTCCAGCATGGGGAAATAAAGCCTCAAAATCTCTGACTGAAAAAACCTGTGGAGGTCAAGGTGGTAGGAAAATTCACAGCCTCACAGGAGAGTTTGTTGGAGAGACCCACAGGGTCCTAGAACATATCTACTCACTTGGAAATCAGCACCAGAAGGGCCCAATTTGCTTGTGGGTGGCAGAGTAAGTGACTGAAAGCTGGTGGAGAGCTGAGGAAGCAGCATTGTTCCCTCTGAATCCCTCCCCCACATACAGTGCCACAATGTAGCAATGTGGGTTGCTCTGCCTGGGTGAATACCTAAGGCTTCACCCCTTACTATATAACAGGCATGCAGAGACAAAAAACATGGCACAAATGAAAGAACAGATCAAACATCCAGAAAAAATACAACTAAGTGATGAAAAGATAGTCAACCTATCAGATGCAGAGTTCCAAACACTGGTTATGAGGACACTCACAGAAATAGTTGAGTATGGTCTCAAATTAGAAGAAAAAGTGAAGGCTATGAAAAGTGAAGTAAAGGAAAATGTAGAGGGAACCAACAGGGACAGGAAGGAAACTGGGACTCAAATCAACAGTTTGGACTAGAAGGAAGAAATAAACATTCAACCAGAACAGAATGAAGAAACAAGAATTCAAAAACATGAGAGGAGGCTTAGAACCTCCAGGACAACTTTAAGCATTCCAACATTTGAATAATGGGGCTGCCAGAAGGAAAAGAGGAAAAGCAAGAAATTAAAAACTTATTTGAAAAAATAATGCAGAACTTTCCTAATCTGGTAAAAGAAATAGACTTCCAGGAAGTCCAGGAAGCCCAGAGAGCCCCAAACAAGTTGGACTCAAGGAAGCACAATCAAGGCACATAATAATCAAGTTACCCAAGAATAAAGATGAGGATAGAATCTTAAAAGCAGCAAGAGAAAATGGGACAGTTACCTGCAAAGGAGTTCCCATAAGACTGTCAGCTGACTTCTCAAAAGAAACCTTGTAAGCAAGAAGGGGCTGGAAAGAAGGATCCAAAGTCATGAAAGGCAAGGACCTACATCCAAGATTACTCTATACAGCAAAAGCTATCATTTAGAATGGAAGGGCAGATAAAGTACTTTCCAGATAAGGTCAAGTTAAAGGAGTTCATCATCACCAAGTACATGAAACGTTTTTAAATTTAAAAAATTATTTTGTAATGGGGGGAAGGGGGGAGGGTTGGGTGGAGGGGCTGGAACGGGAGTAGGGGGGAGAAAACTGTACTTGAACAATGATTGAAATAAAAAATAAAAAATAAAAAAAATAAAAAAATAAAAAATTATTTTATTGTTCAATTACAGTTGTCTATATTATATTAAATGTTAAAGAGACTTATTAAAGATAAGATCAAAACCATGAACACTAAAATGACAACAAACTCACAACTATCAACAACTGAACCTAAAAAAACAAAAACAAATAGTAAGCAAACAACTAGAACAGGAACAGAATCACAGAAATGGAAATCACATGGAGGGTTATCAGTTGGGTGGGGGAGGGAGGAGAATGAGGGAAAAGGTATAGGGAATAAGAGGCATAATTGATAGGTACAAAATAGACAGGGGTGTGTTAAGAATAGCATGGAAAGGGAGAAGCCAAAGAACTTATATGTATGATCCATGTACATGAACTAAGGTGGGGAAATGATGGTGGAAGGGTGGTATAGGGCTGGGGGAAATAAAGGGGAGAAGGAATGGGACAACTGTAATAGCATAATCAATAAAATATATTTTTAAAAAGCACTGGCTATAACAATACCTATAATGTATGGGATGGGTACTATGCTAATTGCTTTCCTTCATTTAACTCTTAAAACAATAACATGATAAAAGTGCTATTATTATCTCCATTTTATCATGGAAGAATCTGAGAGCAAGACCACATTGATAACTTAAAAAAGACACTGATCTCGTGAAGGAAAGATCTGGAACTGGGATTCTTATTGGTCTGGCCCCCAAAAGTATGCTCTTAGCTACCAAGATATACTTCCTTTTTTTTTTCTTTTTAAGAAGGAGGTATTTGAAACATCACTTAAATTTTCCTAGAGGCAGAAAAAATGCCATAATTTCCTTCTTTATGTGTTTGAATTGCTAGGGATTAAATAATCAAAGGAAGTTTTTATCAATACTCTCTCTGTCTCTCTTTGTTAGCTTGTGAAAACTGAGCATGGACCTGGTGAACTTCTTGAAATGCAAATTGGGTCTTTCTTAGGGCAAGGACATTTACCTGGAGTGGGACCTTATGAACTGTGGTTACAGTTGCTGCTCCTGGGAAGAGCCTCTTTAGGATTTTCTGGAAGGAGATTCCTCATATAGATGATCACATGTGAGGACTAATCCCAGAGTCCATGGGATTCTCCCACTTGTTGAACTAAGTGTTAAAAAACTACTCCCAGCTCTCTGATAAAATCATAGATACCAAGGGAATGGGTCTGCTACTTTTCTTTCCTGAACTTCAGTAAAGAAATTAAAAAAAAAAAAAAACCTTAAAAGATTTTTTCCATAAATATCTCAAACATTTTTTCAGCAGGTGTGTCTAATTTAATTCAATCTGCATTTGTCAAGTGACCACTCTAATAATGATCACAGGCTTACATTTTTTCAAGATCTCCTATTTTTAAAGCATTTTTACAAACAGTACAGACAAGGTTATGTTGGGAGAAACTAATGATGAGGAAGATAGTCTCTACTGAACCTAAGGGCTACCATGGGAAAGAATCCATTGTCTCTGCAGGCTTGAGGGAGAAAACCATTATTAGAGATAACCTAAGAACCTTCAGCCACATAGTGGGATGCTGGATAAAGAAGGTGTAGTCCTTCAGAAGAGAAGTACCAGTATTTATATCAGGGAGAAGACCTTCCTGACAGCTGGTGCTTCCAAACATGGAACAGATTGCTTTTTGATGTTGGGAGCTCCACACCTAAGAAGATGCCCAGGCTGAAAGACCCAGCGTTATTAGGGAGGGAACAGAAACATGATTGATGTCTAATGCCCCCTTTAGCTAAGGACATATGATCTGAAGCCATTTTACTTAAGATCTAATTTTGGTTGCACCACTTGCTGCTCCTGTGAACTTGGGAAAGTAACAGTCTTTTCCTCATGTGGCCACTGTGAGTTAAATGGGTTAATGTAGAGCATTTACAACAGTTTCTGGTTGCCAAATAAATCCTTAATGAATGTCAGTAATTATTATTAAGGCCACTTCCAATTCCATACAACCATGCTTACAGGAATGGGGATGTGTACTGTGCCCACAGTGAACTATAGCAAGGGCAGGAAAGAAGAAAAAGTTGTGAGAAAATAGTGCAGTCTACTACAGATTTGTTTAGAATGTGAGCATTAACCATTCAGTGTTTGAAGAGATTGTAGGTGTCTTGAAAGAAAGAATCACCATGGTCCATGCAATAAGCATGCAGTGGGTCTAGGTAATTTTCATATGGTATCCTCAGTTGATATCAGAATCACAGAAAACTCATAAGCCACTGCAAAATGCCCAGCAGGTCACCTGATCCACCTGAAGATAGGGTAAGATGCTCAAGAGACAGTTCCTGCCCCCAGCGTGCTCACACATTGGTGAGGGAGACAAATGCTAAACATTGTAATTAGGTCAGACTGAATACCCCTCACTGCTTGGTGCATTGGAAACAGACTGTTGCAAAAAGTGACTCTAAAGACCTATGATAAGTAGAGTAATCATGAGTACATTGTATTTTCCAAAGGCCAGTGTGCTCACTGAAGTTGATTTTATGATAAGACTCCTAAGAGAGCTTAGGGAACATTTGGCATTGTAGAAAACAAAGTTTCAGAACTCTGGTTCCTGGAGAATATTCTCCTTATACCCATACTTCTGAAAAAGGCAATACTAGGAATTCACATCCTGACCTTCCAATTTATGGGTAAATGGAAGCTCTCTAGGCAGCAGGGTACAGCAACTGGATGGCCCAAATCTGAGCTATACTCAGCAGAATTGTCTCACTAGTCTTGCCTTTAATCTGAGGACAGTGATGATGGCTCCTTTGGAGGGTGCAGAAAATTGTATAAATATAATATTAACCAGTGTTGACTACTTACCAAACATGCTGTTAGTGCCTCTGTATTTTCACAGTGTTGACTATGCATTGAATCCCTTACTCCTACAAATGACTGATGGAGATGGGATAGGTATTATTGTTCCTTCTTCAGAGGCTTAGAGTGGCTAAATGTCTTGGTCAGCCTGTCTCCAGAGGTTGGGCTCCCAACTACCAATTTTCCCTTTTATTCAAATTAGTTTCTCTTAATTTTGGAGGGGTCCTAGATCTATTTAAGAGTCTGACACGCCCTTTCCTCAAAACTGTGCAAACACACAAATATGCACAATTTGCAGAAAATGTAAAGGCATTCCAGGGAACTTTAAAAACCATTCAGGAAAGAAATATTTAAGATTCTAGTAAAAACTATGCAGATTGACCTAGATAGAGAAAACTATTCCAGCCTATGTTTTCCAAGGACTTTTATGGTGTCACGGCTTATATTTAAGTCTTTTATTCACCTTGAATTTATTTTTGTGTATGGTGTAAGTTGGTGATCAAGTTTCATTTTTTTTTTGCATGTAGCTGTCCAGCTCTCCCAACACCATTTGTTGAAGAGGCTATTTTTACTCCATTTTATGCTTCTTCCCCCTTTTTCAAATATTAATTGACCATAGGCACTTGGGTTTATTTCTGGGCTCTCTATTCTGTTTCATTGATCTATGTGTCCATTCTTTTTTTTTATAGATTTTATTTATTTATTTTATTTATTTATTTTTAGGGAGGGAAGGGAGGGGGGGAGAGAGAGAGAGAGAGAGAGAGAGAGATAGAGAGAGAGAGAGAGAGAGAGAGAGAGGGAGAGAGAGGGAGAGAGACATCAATGTGCGGTTGCTGGGGGTTATGGCCTGTAACCCAGGAATGTACCCTGGCTGGGAATCGAACCTGGGACACTTTGGTTCCCAGCCCACGCTCAATCCACTGAGCTACGCCAGCCAGGGCTTATGTGTCCATTCTTATGAGAGTACCAGGCTGTTTTGATTACAGTGGCCTTGTAGTACATTTTGATATCAGGTATTGTGATCTCTCCTACTTTGTTCTTCTTTCTCAATATTGCTGCAGCTATTCAGGGTCATATATGTTTCCATATAAATTTATGAAATGTTCATTCTAGATCTGTGAAATATGTCATTGATCCTTTAATAGGGATTGCATTGAATCTATAAATTGCTTTGGGTAGTTTGGACATTTTGATGATGTTAATCCTTCCAATCCATGAGCATGTATGTGCTTCCATTTGTGTCTTCTTTAGTTTCTTTCTTCAGTGTTGTGTCATTTTTGGAGTATAGGTCTTTTACATCCTTGGTTCAGTTTTTTCTAGGTACTTCATTTTTCTTGTAGCTATATCAAATAGGATCTTTCCCCCTGATTTCTGTTTCTGGTATTTAATTGTTGGTATACAAAAATGTCTTTGATTTCTGAGTATTGGCTTTGTATCTGGCTGTTTTGCCAAATTCATTTATTAGGTCGAGTAGTTTTTCGGTGGAGTCTATATGATTTTCTGTGATTTTCTATCATATTATCTTCAAACAATGACAGTTTTGCTTCCTCCTTTCCAATTCCACACAGCAATATCTTCAGTGATATGTCCCTGAAAGCAAGGGGCATACAGGAAAGAATAAACAAATGGGACCCATCAAATTAAAAAGCTTCTGCATGACTAAAGAAAACAGCATTAAAATGAAAAGAGAACCAACTACATGGGAAAACATATTTGCCAATGATACCTCGGGCAAGGGTTTGATCTCTAAAATACATAAAGAACACAGATGACTCCACTCCAGAAAGACAAAAAAATTAAAAATGGGCAAAAGACTTAATCAGACACTTCCAAGGAGGACATACAGAGGTCCCAGAGATATATAAAAAGATTTCAACATCACTAGCCATTAGAGAGATGCGCATTAAAACCACAATGAGATACTATTTCACACCAGTCAGAATGGCCATCATAAACAAATATTGGAGAGGATGTGGGGAAAAGAGCACCCTAGTAAACTGTTGGTGGGAATGCAGATTGGTGTAGCCACTGTGGAAAACAGTATGGAATTTCCTCAGAAAAACTAAAAAGGGAACTGCCTTTTGACTCAGCAATTCCACTGCTGCATTTATATCCTAAGAACCCTGAAACATCAATCCAAAAGAACCTATGCACCCCAATGTTCATAGCAGTACAGAATTTACAATAGCCAAGTGCTGGAAGCAACCTAAGTGCCCATCAGTAAATGAATGGATCAAAAAACTATGGTACATTTAAACAATGGAATTCTATGCAGCAGAAAGAAAGAAGGAGTCCCTACCCTTTGTGACAACATAGATGGAACTGGAGAGCATTATGCTAAGTGAAGTAAGCCAGGCAGTGAGGGACGAGTGCCATATGATCTCACCTTTAACTGGAACCTAATCAGCAAAGTAAATAAGGAAGCAAAACATAACCAGAGACATTGAAATTAAGAACCATCTGACAGTGACTAGAGGGGAGGTGAGAAGGGATAATGGGGGGAAGGGTTTTCAGGAACAACTGTGAAGGACATGGACAAAACCAGGTGGGGTAGAAGCAAGTGAGGGAGGTGGACTGGGCTGGGGTGGGGGGTAAATGCAGACAACTGTAATTGAACAACAATAAAATAATTAAATAAAAAAAGAAAAAAGAAGCTGTTCCATGTAAAGCTGGAGTAGGGGTAACTTTAAAACCATCCATAGCTTTTTGGAGAAAAAGGTGAGGTTTCTTGAGAGCAAAGTTGCCTCAGTTTTTGAAACCAGATATGTGAATAGTGTGATGCACACAAACACACACACATGCTTGCATTGCATATACTCCTGAGCCCACATTTTGTGGATTGGTTGATTTTCAGAGTAACTTTAGAGAGGGTTCCAATACCTTTGGATATAGAGGTAATCAGCCCATATGATCTAATTTTATTTGGAGATGGCAGACCACAAAACAGTTGTTCAGAAGACACCTTATCTGAGAAGATACCAGGTCTACCCCAATTGAAGCTGAATCAGACATGTCAAGAAAATCCCCTCTCAAGGCATTTTGGCCCAATACACATAGGCCAGATTCCTAGGAAGACTAATTAACCATAGGAGCTATGTTGTGGCTGAGGAAAGCACAGACCCTGTTATTACCTTAATGGGGCACTTTCTTTTAAAATTTTTTCAATTAATTTAGTTTTAGAAAGAGGGGAGGGAGAGAGAAAGGAGAGAAACATCAAGCATGGTTGCTTCTCACCAGGCCCCCTGCTGGGGGGCTGGGCCACAACTCAAACATGTGCCCTGACTGGGAATTGAACTGGGGAATCTCTGGTTCCCAGGCTGGCACTCAATCCATGAGCCATCCAGCCAGGGCAATAGGACACTTTGTTCAGTGAACCACAGGAGTTTGAATAGACTCAGGGAAAAACCAAGCGACATAGTCATTAAAGTGTCATAGGATCTTCTTTCCTAATATCTTTAGTACTCCAGAAATTGTATTATCATCTTGAAAGGGACCAGTGTCAAGCTTTATATGCCACTTATGCACTATAAATATTCTTTGACTTCCATCTTGACAAGGTAGCTGTGCAAAATCCATCTTATTTCCTCTTGTTAGGTCATGTTTAATGTGGTTACCTGTCATTGTAATTTCTATACCAATGAACACATTGGTCCTATAAAGATGGGCCATGTACCCACCCGGTAAAAATACAATAAAGACAAGTGAGATGAATCAAACATCCTTGAAGAATCTTCATAGATTCTGGAAAGAGATGTTGAATATTTGTGTCTTTAGTCAAGCATTTCAAAGAAGGAGACAGGCATTATGAAAGAGGTCAACAGGAGAAACATCAGTACTGTTGCATTGTATCTAGAAGTAGACACAACCATCCATCAATGGTTGGGTCAGTTAACTGATCAGCCCATGCTTGAAGACTGCCTGTTACATGATAACTACTGTGCTGTGTCCCAGCGACAAAGTTCTAAGATAACACACAAAGCTTTCTGTCCATCATGGAGTCATATTAAACACACAGAAATCAATCTTACCTTGTGTTATCAAGGTTGACCCACAGGGTGTTGTTTAACATGAGCTAAGTTTTGGTAAAAGCATATTATTTCACAGGAAATGGCTCCCTGAGGAAATAATTTGTAAACTAGTATCTGGAGAAGGATTGAAATTACTCAGGCAAAAACAGGGAGGAGGAAAGAGAGAGGAAGGGCTTCCAGGCAGAAGGAAACAGCCTCTACAAAGGTCTTGGGAATGAAAATAGGAGAAAAAATGTGGCAGAAGCAGAGAAAAGTCCAATAAAGTTGGCTCATAGTGAGTGATAGGGGTGAGTGAGGGGGAATGGGCTAAAAGACATGGAGCTCCTAGCTGGGTCTGACAAGGAAGGGTGTTGAGTAGGGGAATGATGTCGATGTTTGAGCTGGAAAGATCATTTAGATGTCAGTGTGGATTGGACAGAGTGTTGCAAGAATACAAACTATATCTTGAAAGGAACATGTTTCAGGGACAGATGACATAGTCTTAGATAAGCATGGTGACACTAGGGGTAGGGAGAAATAAGTGCACATAAAGGCTTTATAAATCAGCAGGAATGGTAGAACCCAGAGATTGGATGCAGAAATGAGGGCTGGTTGGATCACAGAGATCTGTGTGTTTATGGAGAAAGAGAGGAAATAAAAAGCCAAATGTAGTTGAAGTAAACACAAAAGACATTTGTTATTTCTTGTGTCCTTAGCTGTTTACATGCAATTATTTATTTAATTCTTACAACCACTCTACAGTTATCAGAAAATGCCCTCCTAATCAAAGTGAGTGTCATTATCTCCATTCTAGCTCTGTAGAGGAGCAAGCAAAAAGAGAAAGTGCTCTGTTCAAGGCTGATTATCAAGTGCCTATGGCATATGAAAACCTGAGATGCCAGGCTGGCTGCAAACTCAAGACAGTGAATGTCACCATGGCTTTTAAAAAGTATGTTTCTCAATAGGAAAGGTGAAGCCAGAGACCTGAAAGCAGGGATGGGCCCTTTACAGGAAACAAAATGACAGTATGGATAGACTTTGTAGCCCCAGTGCTGGGCACAAGAACAGCAGCAGGCACAGAATTTGTCATAGAAGCAGAACTTTCAAGTGGGACTTTCTGGAGGAGACAGGATGTAAGCTAGGTTGCTTTCTATTTTTTAAATAAACTTTTAATTTTTGAATAGTTTGAGATTTACAGCAGAGTTCCAAAGAGGTACACTGCATTCCCATATGCCCTTAGGGAAAACCTGTTGTTAACTTTTATGTTACTAGGGTGCATTCATTATAATTAATGACCCAGATATCATTACTAACTAAAGTTCATACTTTATTAGACTTCACTTATTTATTTGCTAATATGATTTTTCTACTCTAGAACCCTTTCCAGGACACCATAGTTGTCATCTCTCCTTGGGCTCCTTTGTGATGATCATTTTTCAGCTTCCTTAGTTTTTTTTTTAAATTTTTATTGTTATTCTATTACAGTTGTTCCAATTTTTTCCCCATTGCCTCCTCCACCCAGCCCACCACCCACTTCCACCATCAATTCCCACACCGTTTTCCATGTCCATGAGTCATTAATACATGTTCTTTGATTAGTCCCTTCCTCTTCTTCCCACCATTATCCCCTCCACCGCTCCCCTCTGGTCACTGTCAACCCATTCCATGTTTCCATGCCTATGGTTCTATTTTACTCATTAGTTTAGTTTTGTTTATTAAGTTCTCTTTGTAGGTGTGATCATATGGTATTTGTCTTTCACTGACTGGCTTATTTCACTTAGCATGTTCTCCAGTCCTATCCATGCTGTCACAAAATGTAGGAGTTCCTTCTTTATCTGCTGCATGGTATTCCACTGTGTAAATGTACCATAGTTTTTTGATCCACTCATTTACTGATGGGCACTTAGGCAATTTCCAGAACTTGACTATTATAAATAATGTTGCTATGTACATAGAGATGCATAGGTTCTTTTGAATTTCTGTTCAAGGATTCTTAAGGTATAATCCCAGCAGTGGAATCACTGGGTCAAAAAGCAGTTCTATTTTTAGTTTTTTCTGAGAAAATTTCTTACTGTTGTCTATAGTGGCTGCAGCAGTCTGTATTCCCAGTAACAGTGCACTAGGATTACCTTTTCTCCATATCCTCACCTGCTGATTTATTAATGAGGGCTATTTTCACTGACGTGTAGTGATATCTCATTGCTGTTTTTATTTGCATCTATCTGATGACTAGTGATGTTGAGCATCTTTTCATATGTCTCTGGGCCCTCTGTATGTCCTCCTTGGAGAAGTATCTGTTAAGGCCTTTGTTTATTTTTAATTGGATATTTTGCCTTCCTGGTATTGAGTTTTATGAATTTTTATATATTTTTAAGATCAAACCCTTGTCTGAGGTATCATTGACAAATATATTGTCCCATATGGTCAGTTCCCTTTTCATTTTGGTGATGGTTTCTTTAGCCATGTAAAAGCTTTTTAATTTAATATAGTCCCATTTGTTTAGTTTTTCCTTTATTTCCCTTGCCCTAGAAGATATATCATCAAAAATATTGCTACGTCAGATATCTGAAATTTTACTGTTTATGTTTTCCTCCAGGACTTTTATGGTGTCATGACTTATATTTAAGTCTTTTATCCATTTTGAGTTTACTTTGGTGTATGATGTAAGTTGGTGGTCTAGTTTCATGTTTTTGTGCATATACCAGTCCAGTTCTCCCAACACCATTTATTGAAGAGACTATTTTTACTCCATTATATGTTCCTGTCCCCTTTGTCAAATATTAATTGATCATAGAGACATGGATTTATTTATGGGCTCTCTATTCTGTTCCATTGATCTATGTGTCTGTTCTTATGACAGTGCCAGGCTGTTTTGATTACAGTGGCCTTGTAGTATATTTTCATATCAGGTATTGTGATTCCTCCAACTTGGTTCTTCTTTCTCAAGATTGCAGTGTCTTTTTTGGTTCCATATACATTTTTGAAGTATTTGTTCTAGATCTGTGAAATATGCTATTGGTATTTTAATAGGAATTGAGTTAAATCTATAGATCGTTTTGGATAGTATGGACATTTTAATGATGATAATTTTTCCAATCAATGAATGCAGTATATGTTCATGGTATATATGAACAGCATACATTTGTATCTTCCTTAATTTCTTTCTTCAGTGTTGTATAGTTTTCCAAGTACAGGTCTTTTACCTCCTTAGTTTATTCCTAGGTTCTTTGTTTTTCTTGTTGCTATAGTAAATGTGATTTTTTCCTTAGCTTCTCTTTTTGATATTTCATTACTGGTGTACAAAAATGCCCCCAATTTCTGAATATTGACTTTGAATCAGGAAGAAGCAGAAAGCCTGATTAAGCCAATAAAAACTAGTTAAATTGAAGGAATAATAAAAAAACTCCAGGCACACAAAAGCCCTGGACTGGATGGCTTAACAGGCAAATTTTACAACACATTTAAAGAGGAAATAACTCCTATCCTAAAACTATTCTAAAAAATTCAAGAATAGGAAACACTCCCAAACTGTTTTTAAAAGTAAAAGCACAACAAAGAAAGAAAACTTCAGGCCAATATCTCTGATGAACAAAGATGCTAAAATCCTCAACAAAATACTGTAAACTGAGATCCAAAAACACATTAAAAATATTATACAACATAATCAAGTGACATTCTTCCCTATTTTTGATGACCCTGATATTTTTAAGCACTTGTCTGGCAATAATGTCTTTTCTTTTTGACTGTGCTTAAATGTCACTGCCATGAGAAGACTTAATTACATGATAGTTGAAATAAGATCCTCATTGCACATTCTCATATCCTGGACTTTCCTTAGGACCCATCTTCCCAGTTAGTTCATTCATTTGCTTATTCTTTTTTTATCCACTCAATAAATTCAGCATTTAATTGTATACCAGGCAAATGCTCAAGGTGCTAGAGATGTAGCAGTGAACAAGCTGAGGGGAGGACAGTGCATATCTGTGATATGTAGTATGTTTGGGGCTCATAAATACCATGGAGAAAAAACAAAGAGCATGCAAGGATGTAGAGTGGAGTTTTGAATTTAAATGTGATGGTCACTGAGAATGTGGTATATAGGCAAAGGATGAAGGAAGGGAGGAATAACCCATTCTAGTTGAGTGTCTGTGCAAGGAGTTCCAGAATAGCCAGAGGGCTCAGTGTCAGATGCTTATGAAACATAAAGGCCTGCATAGCAAGTTGACAATTTATATATGGCTTCAAGAGTAGGATTGGGACTTAAAATTGGGGATGCAAAATTGGAGTGTCACCATTCAGATGGCGTTTGAATACATGGGACTAGATGATGTTCAATGACTGAATTCTGGTCTGCTTGCATCCCCCAGACTGGGGAGACAACAGGGGACTGGTTCAAGAGACCCACAAAAAGGCAGGATAGAAAACCAGGAAGCTATGGTGTCCTGGAAGCCAAATAAAGAATGAAGGAGTGACCAGTACTGTTAATTACTGAATGTGAATGAACTCAAGACTAAGCATGGTCCAGTGCACTAAGCCATGTGGTTGTCCTTGCGGAACTTGGAAGAGCAACTCCAGGTGAGCTGTGGATGAGGCAGCAGGATTGGGGTGGGGTTGGTCAGGCACAGGAGGACAGACATCCAGGAATATATAGATAGATGACTCTGGTGAGTATCTTGGCTGTAGAGGGAGCTGAGAAATTTATGATGGGCATAAGGAGCTATAGATCAAAGAGGCATTTTTATTTTAATGGGATACATCATGGTAGATTTGTCAGCTGGTGGGAAGGAAATTGTAGAAAGGAAAGGAGTGAATGGTGTCACAGCAAGGGGAGAATTTTAATTCCATAACTGTGACTGAATAATTGTTGGTGCAGTGGCTTTATTTCTGAGTTCTCTGGGTAAGCACAAACTGCTGGTCAAGGGCATCTGATTTTTCACAAGCTGTGAGTGGAATTCCTAGTGTTCCCACACTCCATATCTTCTTAGACCTGAGTATGGCTGGAGCCAGGAAAGTCTCTGCCCCAAGGTCATCTGCCAGTAGACCCAGCACTCTGCCTGTTGCTTCCTGCCCATACACTCCCCCAAAGATCCAACTCCCCCACAAACCAGGCATTGCTGAAGTAGAAATGGAGAAAGAAGATGTGTGGCATGTGACATGGCAGAAATTTCCTAAAGCCTTTTAAGAATCTCCTCTTTTTTGGGCAGCTGCCTCACACCCTTTCTCTATAGCTCCAAACTTTCTGCCTTCCATGGCCACTACTTACTGCTTATTACTGCACTCAGGCCTTTTGTGTCCTGGCCCTGTCTAGCCCATACACTTGGGACAGATTACCCCAGTGTCCAAAACTATCTGGGATGCAAGATGCAGGGTTGAGTTTTCAGCTGAGATGCTTTCAATGGTGAGGACACTTTCATTCTGTGCCACCCGTGGTGTTCACAAAGTTCCCAAGTGAAGCTGGAAAGTCAAACTAGCACATCTGCAAGGCTGGGTCTCCTCCAAGAGGCAACCACATGGTTTCCAAAGCATCTGTTTCAGTGTGTGATAGGGTTCTTCAACCTTAGGTTTGAGGGCAGAATTTATTCTTGTTTGTAAAAAATATTTTTACAAACATATTTTTTGAGGTACCACACATACACTCACTGACACCAACCTCCAAGCCCACAGAGGCATGCTTCTCTCTTAAACACCCACACTCATATAAACCTGACTGACCCTTCCAGAAAGAAACCCACAGTATGCAGTGCTTTGTGCCCATCTGGGCATGGCCTGCCTACACTATTTGCCTAAAATACTTGTGAGTATATATATGTCATGGCACAAAACTAATTTTTGAATCAAGTGTGGGGGCTCCAGGGCACCTCGCCATTTCCTCTTGTCCCTAAAGCTGTGAAACTAAATTATAGGGCTGGGAAAATGAGAGGCCAGCTGTGCTCCAACTGCAGCACAGTTGTGACAAAGTGAAAAGTGTGGGCACCAACAGATCATTAACTGTGTAGCCAGAAACAGACTGATGATTGGTTGGTGTGCTCCAGGGGGTGGAGAGAGAGAGAGCCTGGCTGATGCAATGCTGGTTCCAGTCCAAGGGGGGCCAACCCTTATCTGTCAAAGCAGAAGTGTCCAGTGTGCCAGATGCATGGCTGTATGGTCTTTGCATTGCCATATATTAGGACAAGCTTTATTTTTTCCAAATCTTTCTTAAAATTGTCAGAAGGTTTTCTCTTGCCTTGGTTTTGTTTTTAAAATTTTCCCACAATTTCCTGTTGTCCTGTCTCTCTGGTTGAGTTCAACTTGACTGTTGATTATAATTAGCAAGAGGCTTGTGATGAGACTTGAAAAATCTAAGTTGATGTTCAAGTTGCATTACACTTGAGCAAACCCAGAGACTGAGTAATGCACACTGGTTTGGAGTTGTCCATGTGTTTTGTTTAGATAAACAAATTTAGGTGAATTTTGCTTTTGCAGCATTAATAATGGCAGGAAGGTTTCTGAACATTTTAAATACTGCTCATAAATAGTTCCAAAATATGAGGTTGGATAAACATTACCTCAATGGTTTGTAAAAAAACTGACCTGTAGGGAACCAAATTGTGCTTTGAAATAAACCTTTCTTATTTGGAAGGAGGGGAGAGAGAATGGATCAGGACACTAAGAAGTGGCTAATTTAATGCTTGGGTGGCAATCCAAAGTGACCATATATATTTGACATAATCTTCTAGTGACTCTTTCTCTGTCATTATCTCTAAAATGGCCATAACTGGGTAGCCTACAGGCATTTTACACACTCACTACTCATTCCACATTGGAAGAAGGACTGAGCATATTGTTCTCCTGTAGCCAAGTAACATGGATGCAGGTATTTTGACCACAAGAATCCACAGACACCTAGTTTAGCATTTCACAAACAGGGAAACTTGAGCCCACAGAACTGCATGTGTTTGGATAGTTGAGCAGGAGACAAGGCCAAGAGGTCCTTTCTCAAGGCCTCTGTCATCTGTGCCTACCAGTTTTGCTATCACAACATTCTTATGATTCTCCTGTATCCACTATGGCCCATTTTCAGGGCAGGTATGGCCTGCATGTGAAAGAACACCAGTGAAGAGATGTTTGCCTCTTAAGATATTTAAAAATTTATGTTGGAATGATGACTTAAAGCAATTTAAACTTACATGGAATCAACTGTTTCAATTATACAACTTAATTTTTTCTTAGAATAGTTTTCCACCCATCCTAAAATGTTGTTAAACCTTTATTTAACTGCCTGAGAAGACATTGGGAAGAGCTCCTGTACCTAAGTGCAAGTCTGGCTGCCTGTTGCTTCACAAGCCAATACTGGAGAGGCTGATGCTGATGTAAAGGTGCCAGCAACCTGGAAGATTTGTCCCAAAGCTCATCCTAACAACTCAGTTCAGGCAGGGGTTTTTATAGGGAGGTATAAGAACAAGAAGAACAAAGGGATCGGGGGAGAGGTTGTACACTAGCAGTTACTAACCTTGCTGGTATTGATATGGATCTTTAATGTCAGTATGCTGGAACTGGTCAGTGCAAACCAAATTCCTGCAGCTGGGAGATCTGCATTAATTGAAGTCATGGTCAAGGTCATTTCCTTTACAACTAGAACTGCAGATGCCTTCAATATGCTTATAAAGGAACTGTCAGTATGTGAGCTCTTTTTATTCGTTTGTTAGTACATCTTATTTTAAGTCTATTTCATGAGTAGCATAAAGTTTTTATTCTTCGTTACAATTCTCCACTGTCAATACTTCCTCAATATCTATGGAGCTACTATATCCTTTGAATCTTCTGGTAGAATGAAAAACTTTGCCTGTTGTAAAGCAAAATCTTGGGAGTTAAAAACAGATATATAGTTTTTTAGAGGCACATGTTGAGCAGATAAAATTTTTCTGGCATGGGAAAGGCAAGTTATAAGGAGGTTTATTTTTTATTTTTAAAAATATTTTATTTATTTATTTTTAGAGAGAAGGGAAGGGAATGAGAAGGAGAGAGAGAAAGACCAATCTGTGACTGCTTCGCACATACCCGGCACTGGGGACCCATTTTACAATACAGGCATGTGCCCTGACTGAGAATTCGCTGGCCTATGCTCAGTCCACTGAGCTACACCAGCCAGGGCACAGGTTTAAAACAATAAAGTCAAGCATAATAAAGAAAAGAATGATTAAACCTAAATTAAATTTTTCCTAACATGGACCTGAGTCCTTGTGGTATCCATGAAAATAAACTCACAAATCAATCTCCTGTTCCCTCAAAGAGAGGGGAGTGATGGTCCAATGTTTGTTGAAGCCAGGTAGACTGTTGCCTGATTTTGGTGATGCTTGTCTCCCCCTGAACTGAGGTGTCAATATAAGTGCAACAAGAGGATTTGATGGTCATGAAACATCTCCCTGTTCTGCTAGTATGTAATCTAAGGAAATTCTGTTATTTAAGGCAATTTTCTGAATATTAAAAAGTCCAGAGATTTTTGAATATTAAAAAAGTGAGATGTCAGTTTTATTAGCTATAACAATTAAAGCTTTGGAGAGCTTCTGAAGTATATGCTGATATATATCTACTTCCCCCCACCAGGGTAATAGAGTACATCTAAAGAAATATTCATCACTGGGTGGAATTTCTCCAGGGAGATCTCAGGGTATTCGTCTGAATTTGCAGTTTATAATGTCAGGCTCCTTTCTACGGATCTTTCTGAAAATGGAACATATTTGTAAATGCATCAGATTAAAAAATGACTGTCTCTAAAAAGACAAAAATAATAAAAATTCCATGACTATATATTTGAATGCAAGTGATAGGGGGATTTGCTTTCCTGTAACAACATTTTAGTATAGAAATTATAATTACAGATGAATGTATTAGAATATATGAGAACTTTGTAGACCCTTGGAGATTTTTATATAATCTCTAGAACCTTGACTTTAATAATAAAAATAGAACACAATTATTATTTCCTTATTTGACAATGCTTCCCATGTACTTTGAGCATATTAATTAAGCCTAATTAGCTCAGATTTTTTTCTTCATAAGGAGAAAGAGCAAATCCCTGCAGTATTCTCATTTGAATGACCCAAAGCCAATTTTAGGTCAAGAAAAGTCTCTTAAAATTTAGACACTGGGTTCTCCAAACATATTTGACCAAAAGATTATATATCATTAGGAAATAGTATTAAATTATTTATTTACCCAAAGTGATAATAAAGGTATCAAACATAAATACAGGCTAGCAAAATTTTAGTCCTTAGGATAAAGAATTTTCTTGTTTATCCCTAACTGGTGTGGATCAGTGGGTTGGGCATAGTCCTGCAAGGTGAAATGTCACTGTTTCAATTTCCTGTCAGGGTACATCCCTGGGTTACAGTCTAGGTCTCTGGTTGGGGGTATGTGAGAGGCAATTGATGTCTGTTTCCATCACATACTGATTGGTGTTACTCTCCCTCTCTCTTCCTCCCTTGCCTTCACTCTCTAAAAATAAAGAAATAAAATCTTTTAAAAAAGAATATGGGTATATGACGTGGATCCCAGTTCGTGGGGTCCACGACATTGTGGATGAGATGAGACAAATTCACACAGACTACCGAGTCCTGTGGAAGAAAAGGGACAGCACAGCCACTCTCTCAAGGAGAGAGCACCTTGGAGCACCTCAGCCACTCTCTCAAGAGGAGAGCACCTTGAACCTTGCCTTGACAAGCTTTTATTGCTTTTCTGGGCACATTACATGCTGGTCCTCATTTACTATGCACAGGAATAAAGCTCATCAATCATTTTCACACAGAAATGATTAAACAATAGGTAACATTCAAAGAACTCTGAGGGCTTATTCTGAGTCAGGATCAGATAGTTAAAGGGCCATAAAACTTTGGGGAGCAAACTCACTTCCTGCTTGGTCCCTTATTATTTAAATTGAGGGTATTAGCAAAGTAGGTTTCATAGGATTTTATGCATTCTTTCTTAGGCCTGATCACCCTAGGGAACCTGCCCTTTTCAGCACAGGGCAGCACCCACCTCCAGCATTGTTTCAGGCTTAAATCAATCAGGGGAAGTAAGGCAGCCAAGAGATTAGGAGACTTCTTGCAGACAGAATGAAGACTCAGGCTATGTCAAAACTGAGGGGTCCATCACTCCTTTTTCCTATAGTCTGCCAAGTCCTTCCCTGGGGGCCCCCCATGATCATGCCTGTCTTAGATCACCCCTCCCTTGAGGAATCTTACCCGTCACTGGCTAACTGATCAAGCATTGGGGGCCAGGCAGGGTGAAGTAAAAGGAGCAGAGGCAGAGCCCCTGCCAGAGAGATAAGGTCTGTCCCCTGAGTGGTTTATGGTCTGAAGGTTGCTCACTCAGCCTTAGCCATATGGGGGTTACAGCTTCTAACCAGGCAGGGCAGTTCCCCAACAAGTATATAGGTAAGTACCCAATTAATATAGTATAACATAACACTATTTTTAAAAAATATAGAATATTTGCTTTCTAGACAGATACAGGAAAAAATGTTCCCCTTTTAACACACTAAAAAAGAACAGAAAAAATTCTCTGTTAGCTTACTTTTGATATTTAGATTCATTTGCCTAATTAAATTCCTTATTCACCTTAACTATATAATTTCCTCTCAAGATCTCTCTTAATAAACCTTCTTCAACTTGCACAGACTCTCTGCCATGTATACAAACCCTCTGTGACTTACATGATTTTTCTGCAATTCACATGTTCCCCTTTAGTTTGATTCTTTTTAATTTATTCAGAAAAAAAAACCTTTAGAACAAATTATGTTTTTTTTCTTCAGTAAGTGTTTTCATGTTTTATATGTTCTATTACCAAACCATACTTTTTCTTTCCAACTTAATTAGAATTCTTAATTTTTAGAAACCTTGTTTTTTAGTGATAACTAAAAGTAAGTAATTAGCATTCTTTAGGTTGATACTTTTGTGAATACATTTCATAACTTTTACAAATTTTTTTCTCTATTGGCAACCACAGTCATATTTTGAAGAAACATACTTCAAATAAAGTACTAGATATACTCATTAACAGATTCAAATCCATTTTTCAGCTTCTCTGTAATAAGAATCCAAAGTAGGCAAACTCAGATTAATTAATATTTCTGTATTCCATTATTTCAAGATATAGATGTATTTTATTTAATAATTTTCACAATTTAACTCAGCAAAACTCCAAAGTGCTAAGTCACCCAAGACTCGGAAAACTTTATATATACATTTTTTTCTGATATATATAAAAGAAAATATTCATCATAAGCTCTTTATTTTATTTACATCTATTAATTAGTTCTTAACAACTTTGTGAGGCTTTAAAGTCAGTTATGCAAGCCATTTTTTAAAAACATTTTATTTACTTATTTTTAGAGAGGGAAGGGAGGGAGATAGAGAGAGAGAGAAAGAAACATCAATGTGCGGTTGCTGCGGGTTATGGCCTGCAACCCAAGCATGTACCCTGGCTGGGAATCAAACCTGGGACACTTTGGTTCCCAGCCTGTGCTCAATCCACTGAGCTACGCCAGTCAGGGCTTATGCAAGCCATTTTTAAAATAAATTCTGTACAACAGATAAATAACATGAAATTATTCCTGCAAAACCAGGCAAAACAAATGCATATTTTATGTTAATAATTTTTAAAGATATTAAATTTAAACCAGTTGAAATATAAAATATTTTTCCAGACTATATGATCTTAAAAAAATTCAAGATAGTTTTATTTTTTTACTATACATATGAACAGTATTATTAATAATCATAAAGAAAATAAAATTAAAAAAAAATTTGTCCTTGACAACTTTAAGGAGGTTGGCAAAAAGGTGGGAGAGATATGAGGCTTGGATGGGAAGTAGCTTGAATTTAAATGTGTCATATTTTTCATTGTGGAGAGACAATCATCCATGCTGTTTCCACAATCTGCACAGAGTTTGGGGAGTGGCACTAATTGCTCTATTGTTCCTGGGACTTCAGCAGCTCCTGAACCTCCAGGAGGAGTATTTAGAGTGTTTTAAAGGTTTGTTTGTTCATTTTTTCCACTTTCTGAGTTTATAGTAGGGGAGGGTAATGAGATCTTTTTCCCCTATGAACCATAAATATAAATCCTTTCTCAGTAGAATACTCATGATGTAACAATATGAAAGCTTGCACATAAGAAAGTTTATTTTACTTTATTTACCAGACCTTTGAAAAAATATTCTAATTATTCATTGACTTATAGCTGTAAGTTGACCATGCAGCTAAAATGCAACCTAATGGATTCTATGATGGGGTTGAGACCAAGTGACCCATTTCAAAACAGAGACAAAAGCAACATCTAAAGCAAAGATAAACCTCAAATAAATGAGTACTTTCAAATCAAGTTTTCTCACAGGAGGTTCTGGGACATTAATGTGAATGACCTTCACAAGGCCTAAATGGCACAAAGCCCAGATGACAAAGATAGGGGATCCCCTGTGTGAACAAAACAGCAAAGAGCAAGTCAAGTCCTTAAAAGATAAGAAAGGAAACAAAGAACTGTAACTACAATTTTATTTCAGACAGGCAAAAGCTCTCAGAGAGCTCTGAAACAGAACAAATATTCAGCACCCAGAAAACCATAAACCAGAATACCAAAAGCACACTCCTAATAGCACACTGGGGCAACTGGGGTTTATATTTTCACTCTTTATCACTGAGTCATGCCTACTGCCATGCAGTGCCTATTGATTCCTACAGAATCCCAGATGGTTCAAGTAACCCGAATTGTGGATCTGGGGGCTCCTGGTTGTACACATCAGGGGCTTTTCCCAGTTTGGGCTCATCAGTCCACCAATAACCTGTTTTGTTTCTCCAGATATAGCAGGTGACCAGCACCAGTAAAGAGCAAAGGCCAGTCCCCAAGTAAAATAACTCGGCAACTGCTAGGGACTCCCAAGTTCTTTCACAGCGTTGTTCAACCACAGGCAGCCTGAGAACTCCTCTCCAATGTCCAGGGACTTACCTGTGGGCCCCCACTTGCTCCTGGCTAGATCATCAAAGCTGTAACTGAACACAGGTCTGGCTACTTGCTGCTTCAAAAGCCAAGAGTTGAGGGGTGGGTTCTGATGTGACAGAAAGTGGTTTTATTCAGGTGCTGACAAAATGGAAGAGGGGGGGAATCTCATCTCAAAACCAATCTTAACATCTCAGTGCAGGCAGGGGTTTTTTATAGGGAGGGAGAGGGACAAGGAGAACAAAGAGATCAGGGGGAGAGGTTGTGGGCATGCAGGCTGTGTCCTTGCTGGTCCTGATATGGATCTTCAATGTCAGCATCTTGACACCGATCAATGCCAGCCAAATTCCTTCAGTTGGGTAATCTGTACCAGCCAAAGTCATGGTCAAAGCTGTTTCTTTTACAAGCAGGAACCAGAGCTTCTGATGCCTTCAATATACTTGTAAAGAAACTGTCGGTATGTGAATTCTTTTTATCAGTTTGTTAGTACATCTTATTCTAAGTCTATTTCATGTAAGTCAGAGTAATATAAAGTTTTTATTCCCTCACACTCTCACTTATTAGTTAGGGAAGTTCACTAACTGTAATGGTATTAATTGTATATCCTCAGTTCTCACTGCGGGGCAGGATTTCATGTGACGTGGTTACCAAATGGTATCTCATTTGGTCGTCTTAGCACGTCCTTGAGTATTCTATCATAGTTGCTATTTTATCTTTAAGGAAACTAAGTTTTAAGGAGGCCACACAACTGATGGTATAACCAGAATTTTAACTTAAACTTGGAGATTCTGACAGCCCACCTCATTTGCCCTTATCTCTGATTTGGTCATTAAGATGCCATTGTGCACATGTTCATATTCCCTGGTACCAAAGATTTTTTGTTGGGTAACATGATTAACTGAATTTTTTTTTGCTTACTTCTTCTTGGCTATGTGAACTCCACACAGGGAGGGCTATGGGTATCTCCCTGGGGATACTTGTTGCTGGCGTCATGCCATTAATCATTTGGTCAATCAACAAACACAAAGATGGGTGCTCTGCCTCAGTGAAACACTGGCTAGAAATGATCTAGACCCCTGGGTTGAAACAGAAGTTTTGGTAAAATATTCACTGATCTTGTGATCATTTAATTAATGACCAGTATCCAGGCCTATTTCCTAACAAATTCTAACTTTCAGTTCTGTAATTATGGACACAATTCAAATGCCCTTCTCCCATGACACTTTACCAGTTCTCATCCTCAGTTGGAATCTGTTCCTGCAGCACCATCACAGTGGTTTGGGTTGTGATACCTCACAGCCTTCACCATACCTTGTTGTGTCATAGTGAGTGCTTGGTAATGACTTTCTCAAAGGGGACATGGACTAAACAGCCACATGGAGTATACTCCACATTCACTGGCTGTGTGGCCCTGGGTTAACTTACCTCATATAACTAACTTGCTTTCATTACTTCTATCTCACATGAAATTAAAGTGAGGTATTCCAGGGAGAGTTGGTATGAAGAGTATTAAGTAGTAGTGTGAGCTCTGGCAGAGGAGATACTCCACAGTTGTTAAGTGATATACTTAAACATATTAAATAAACATATTAAATAAATAGATCTACAGGTTGCTTCTTCAGAACAAAGACGCTTTATCTTACGCTGTGTGATAGTCATATACTATTTTTAAAATTAAAAACACCAGGGGTTGCTATAGTAGCACACATACTAACAAACTCTAATACATGTATGTGTCTGTATGTTTGAATATATTATTATGTTAGTTATTTATCATCATATATTTATATGTAATTATACATATAATATATACTAGCACCAGAATCACACATATATGTCAATATTAGATACACTGCTCTGTGGAATTCAAATTTTACTTGCTATTTCTACCATCCTCTAATGCTAACCAGTTAATGACTTGAAGAATATACCATGGGTTTGTGGTTTTGTGGTTTTGTTGATGGATCTCTAGGTAAATGCTGAGAGAATGAGAGGTCTTAATTCTGGGTCTGCCCCATCCCCATGACCCCTTGCATTGTAGGTTAGCACAAGCATGTCTATAGCCACAGCAATGCGCCTTGACACAAGTTACTTATTACTTACCCTCCAACTACTTATTTGTTCCTGTGTCACAAAATCTGCCTGTCACAGAAAGCTCAGAACCTGATCTCACATGCTGCCTGTGAGCAGCAGGAATAATTCCCATCTGTTCATTGACAAACCAGGCAGGTGATTGACCCGACCATGGTCCCTGTGGGAAATGAACAGTATGTGCCAGGTAGGGGTGTTGGGGTCTGAAGCCTAGACCAGGAAATGTCTCACACCTTCCCACTTCAAAGCATTTTGGCGTTCACCTAATTTTGCTGTCATGCCTTTTGTTCTGGTGAGGGCTAGGGGTTTATCTTTGGGGAAGATTATACAGACAGCACTAGCCCCAAACATTTATTTAAAGGGAAATAGCACCAGCTGCCATTTCTATGTCAGTGAGATGGATTCTTTGGGGCCCTTTCCCCTCCCAAGTCTGACAAGGCAGACGAAGATAACAGCCTTCTAGGACTCCACGCACAGTGGAGGCGTCACTCTTAAATCCTAGGAATGTGCTTCTTACTCCTTTGTGCTGCTTGCTTTTGTTTTTTCAAATGAGCAGAATCCTGGGTGGGCAAGGATCTTCCTGGGGGATCTCTCAACATTCATTCCCTCCTCCAAAGCCCTGAGACATTTCAATTATTTTTCTGGTACCCATCACTAAAAGCACATGAAAAGTAAAGTTTTCAGATTGAAGTGGAAAGAAAATACTGGAAATGGCATGTGAAAGCAATGAAATATGGCACTCAGCAGATGAGCTGGGTAGTATGGCTGTGGTTGCTATAGATTTCATGAGCACATTTAAGGTTTACATCAGCCATTAAAAGAAAAACAGAAACCATAATTGCTCTTAATCTCTATTCATCCTGCAAATCTAGTTCAAAGGGTGAACTTGAAGGGGAAGATTAAAACAAAAATAGACATGAATTTTTGGACAATGCCAGATTTAATTTTCCTTCTTTGAAGAAATGTTAAGAATAGAGATGGAACCCAAGGTGTAGGCCCTTAGTGGGGAGCTGATGGTCCATGTCAGAGCTACACAAGACTTTATTGCATTCTTTTTTTCATTTTCACTTGTGTCCACAATCCCCTTCTCCGTAGGTAAAATACTTGGGCTGAGTTTTTGGCTCAGAAGCTGAGCAAGATGATCATGCCTACATGTGAGCTTGTATTTCATTTTCTTTAAAAAACAAAACAGCACTGCTTAAATTATAGTGAAATTACTGTACACCCAAGGAGTTACAGGTGGGAATGGAAGCTGGGAGAAAAGAGAATAGCCAACTTTGTCTAGTAGTAGGCAAAATATTCCCTGGTAATTAATAGTTCTCTTTCTCAATTCACCTAGGAAGAATAATACTTATCAATTTTTAATTGCTTTACTCATGTTAATTTTTAAAATGTGACACAATTATATGAAATGATTCAGATTTTTAATAAAACAAATGTATCATTTTTTACATAAGAAAAAGCAATAGTTAGCATCTGAAACTAGACTGCATAGACTAGAATGTGAAGTATTCCAACTCTGACAAATCCAAATTTCAGGATTCTATGTAAGAATATTTCAGAATGTGTATAACAATGGACTTTCCTTTAGTGTAATATATGATTCAATTGAGTCTGATATGCTATAATTTGTACTGGCACCATCTTAGGAAAACATTTTGCAATAGAAAGACTATGATGCCTCAAAATCTTATTTCTTTCCATATTTACAAAAAATTAGATTGTTATTGTTGCATGGATGGGGTGAGCAATACATTCCAAGTTCTCTTCTCCACCTCCACTTCTTCCTTCTGGTTTGGCTCTTTGCTTTACACTGCTTTCCAATAAAATATTTTATCCTCCTGATGACATTTTTTAAGGACTTCCCTACTTGTTCATTTTAAACTGTTGATTCTCTCTAATTATTATAGCTAGATTCCCTTTCACTCAGTAGGTTTAAACAAGTGATGGGTTTATTTTTCTCCAATTTTTAAAAACCAGGTTGGTCCCCAATGTTTGGTTTCAAAATAAGTGAAATGTTTGAATGAATGGTATCTCTGTGCATCTGTTTCTCCTGGGAATCACAACCAATTCTCCTGTTCTCTAACCAATTCTGGTTTCATTGATGATGGAGGGAAAAATAATTTTTTGATCATTTGACTTGGGATTGATTAAGCATGGGCTCATTTCCATGGTACTCTTATTTAGTTTGAGGGATGGAAACACTCAGTAGACGTTACTCTTGGACTCTTCACCAACCTGAGCTCTGGAACCTTTGCTTCTCATGTTCTGGGTTGACCAATGAGGGGTTCTGACTTTTGTACATTATAAAACTTTGATTAGTTAACATTAAAGGGTGGTTTCTTTAAAAGATGTTGAAAGCTGCTTTTAGCTGAGTAACCTCATGGCAAATATTAAGGTGATACTTCTCATCAAATTTCCTCTTCAAGGAGTGTATTCTAGTTTTAAAAACCTTCTTTTATTCAAATTGTCAGGCCAAACTAGATAGAGCCCATCACAATTACCACTCCTTTTATGAATTTAGAAATTGTGCTCAGACTATTGCTCCATGAGAAACTATAATTCTTTGTGTGACAGGGTGACTTGAACTGTCACATTGGCTCTTTCTGACTCAGGACAGAAAAGAGACTAGGGGCTCCTTAACACATGTTAGACAATAGTGTAATTTTGAGGGCAGGGGAGGAGGGTAGGTAAAGAGGGTATAGGAGGGAAGATGGTGCTAGAAAATAAATAAATAAATAAATATATAAATATATAAAACATCACACATGCACAAAAGACCTGTTAGAGTAATTGGGTGTTTCCATGTGACTTTGTTTTTAGCTGAGAAAGACCTAGATTTTTCCTGGTTAGTTCCTAAAAAATAATGAAAATACTTTCAAAATATGCTGTGTTGAAGAACAAAAGCTTATTTTGTTATAAATAGTTATTTAACCTAAAGAAATATGAGTTTAAAGAGGGCTAATCTAAGATAATCAGTAAGGAAACAGGCAGGTATTTATCTGATCTCTACAGCAAAAACTTTCTGAAATAATAAGTGATGAAAGGAATCACAAAAGGAAAGACTGGCAGATTTGCTTGCATAAATTTAAAAAACCTTTATACATCTATATGCATTAAAAACTCTACTGATAAAATTTAAAAAATAAAAGAATGATATTTGAAATAAACCTAATGAAGGAAGTTACTTTTATTGTATGAAGAACTCATGCAAGTCAATAATTGAAATGTACAGCCAGAAAGACTACAAATAAAAAAGGAAATTAAAATGTCTGATTAAACTATAACATTCAACCATGTTAGTAATTTAAAAAGTGCAAAATTTAAATATTAAACTAGTATAAAAATTAAAAGAAACCTAATTACTGGTAAGTGGGCATTTCCATATATTGCTGGTAGAACTGTAAACTGATGACCTATTTGAAAGACAATTTAGCACTATGCAGTAAGAACTTTACAGTTTCATTTGATTTCATTGTAGTTTTTTTTTTTGCTAGCAGAAAATTAGTGAGAAATCAAATAATCAAGTAAATAATTGCGGGTTATAGGATGTATACAGTCATTACATAATATTCACCGACACTTTTAACAATAAAGGAAAATACTTACGTTAATTGTAGAAAATATACAAAATTGTACACCAAATATGCCCAAATTATAAAATTCTGTTCACATTGAAAACACATAAAAGTACTTAAAATGTAAAGGAGACTGTTGGTGGATTTTATTCTTTATGTTTTTCTCTATACTTTCTACTATTGTAAAGTATTTTAAATATTGTTCCTAGTAACCAGTCAGTGAACACAAGTTTATTTTACATGTCAGTGCAAACTTTTATAGCTGATTCTCAATTGTGCCATTTTCACCATGGACAGTATAAGTATATATGTGTATAAAATTGCTCTATATTTTATTATTATATATAGCATATATATACTAATTATTATATACTTGTAATAATATATGCATTCTATAATATAAACATGTTAATATTGACATATGTTTATATATCAATACCATTAATTTTTCATATTATTATATTAATAATATATAAATAAGTTATTATGTCATATACAAGACCTGTCCAGAAAGTATCCAGCCACACAATATGAAAAATTGAGACATTTATTGAAGAAGATACAAGGTACAAAAAACATTGCACATAAGACAATGATGCCTCAGTCCCCTTCAAAGTAGCTTACTTGGGACCTCACATAATTCTCTGATCTTTGTTGATGGCTGCTAGTACATGTTCAACATTCTCAGGTGTTCTGAATTGCTGCAGGCTTCATAGAACATAGATCACTTTCAACAGATTCTTGACCACCTTTGAAACATTTGTGCCACACTTTTATTTGCATTGCACTAACTGCATCATCCCCAAAGGCCTACTGAGTCATCTGAATAGTTTCTGTGGAGGAATGTTCAAGCTTAATGCAACATTTGATGCAGATTCATTGTTCTACTTGCTCAGTGATTTTGAGTATGAAGGCCACACAGTACAAATGCTCACTCAAGGGCATCTACCATCCCCACTTCCTAGTACAGTGAAGTTATCATTGTTCATGCATGCGCATTCCAGTCCGCTCTCCTTGGCTGCCAGATTACATTGATGTTGTGCAAACCATTCTCATTATATTAATAATGGCAGGACTTTTTCCAGACAGACCTCATATATATAATATAAACATAACTATGTATTCATTTATTTTATGTAAAATAACTGATTTCTGCTGGTAAAATAGACTAATTACAGTTGACTATAGAATTTTGAATTGTCTGAATGGATCTTACATTCTCAGGTCACAAGTAGTTTTCATAAACTAATGTCAAGTCCAAGGATTTCTGAGGCCCCATGAGGGCTCTTGTATGGTCACAAATTTCCAGTGCAGTGGGGCCTTTTGGACAGCACCCTGGTGTTCTTCATCATAGAGTATGACTTTTATAAGGTGTTAGTGTTGCTGTGTGAATGGACATTGTCAACTTCAGGGCTCAGATTAGCTAAATATGTTATCTTTGTAAAAGAAAAAGACTTGAGTTGGTCTCCAAGGAAGGACAAACACATACAGAATCAAAGAGCCTTTTCATATCTGTAAATCAAATATCCAAGAAATTAGAAGTCTGCCCCAGACTTACAGGTGTCTTTTGCTTTGATCATTAATTAAGATGTGACTTCTATCTTGGTGTCATTGTTGGAAGGCTTGACAAAACAAAGTATGTCAGGTACCTGACAATTTTTTATAATGACCCGAAAGACAGGTGTTCATTCCTGCAAAAGCTTTGAAGCTAAAAATAAAATAACACAAAATTTAAATTAAAGGATATTCCCAAACACATAGTAATCATCTTAAGACATGCTCTTCAGTGTATTTTTTCCATCCCAGATGATGGTGGTGATGGTTGTGGGAGGGGGGTAGCACGGTGGTTGATGTTAAAGGTGGGAAAACCCTGGCTGGAAAGGAATGCAGAAAATGGGTAAAATAAACCCTGGGAAGTCATTTGAGATCAATCGTCAGAGAATGTGTCTCAACGGTGTCATTATCAGATTAATATTTGAGTTACAATCTAAGCTGGACTTATTTGGATAACAAAAATCAAAAGAAAAGTTTTTACAAACAATTTTGCCTTGGAGCAAAAGAAATGTATTTGGAGAAAGATCTTTGTGACTTTCCACCACACCTTTCAAATTCCTATAAGCTTTGGTGCTACATAAAGAATCACAAACATCCTTACCTTCACAACCACGTTTTGTTTTATCTTGAGTCAAAATTAGAGAAAAACCAAATTCTTTTAATTTCATGTGAGTTTCAGGTGAACTATAGAATTCCTGGCTGAATAACCTAGAGTATATTTCTAATCATAATAAAAACCACAATTTCTTGGGTAGATCACTTTAAACTGAAAATGGGAAGAGATGCTTCCTTGGGGATGAAAGTCAATGTTGATTTACTGATTGTTTCTTTTTATCTCCTCAGCAGCATTTACAGGAGCCAGAGTACTTGATTAGGAGTTTGTTAATAAAATGGTATTGATCTTCTAAGTAGCTTGAGTAGCTGGCAGTAGTTAGCAGATAAATACTTTTAGTGAAATACATGGATTAAAAACTGTATACAACATTAAGATAAGAAGTTGGGACACATTCATTAGGTTTATGAAACACCAAGTGGGTATAACATGGTGATGGTGTGGGGAGAGGGGTCAGCACGTCTTCTAGTGAAGAAAGAATTTCTTAGCAGGGGGATTCAGGGTCCCAAAGAGGGAGGAGTTCACTGGTGGTGAGTCCTGGAATGTTGCATATCCAGGAGGCATTCTGGTGTGAAGCGTGCAATTACCTAAGCATCCATTGAGGATAAGCTGTGTGGTAAGAAAGCCATGTAGTATTCCCAGACCTGCTGGAAGATGAGGCAGAGAGGAATAGGCCTCACTGACAGAGCTGTCATAGCATTAATACAGCCAGTAATTTTAGTGAGAAATGTTACTCGGTCACAGACTGGGTCACATTGTGAAAGAACTTCTGTGAAGAGCAGGAAATCAGAGATACGACAGTGGTTTTGTTCAGACTTCAGCTCAGCGACTAAAATCACATTGTAGGTGAATATTGACAAGGAAAGACACAATAGGTTTATAGAACACTCCAATTTTATAAAAAATAATACATTTGAAAGAAAAGAGAAGCTATGGGGAAATAAATGCTGACAAGGATGTTTACAATGTGCAGACATAATATTCCCATTTTAATTTTTTAAAGCCTAAACTAGAAGAAAGAGAATAACCTAGTGGAGGGTTGCAACCTAGTGATCACGAGTACTTTATTTTCTGACAATTGAAGTTCTTGTTTCACTTGCTCTTGTCTTATGTAGGTTTATAGAGGTTGGCTCTTTTCCATAAGTTATTTTAGAGTTAAATCAGTTAAATTTCCCATTTGTATGATGATCTTTTTAAAAGAGGCTTTGTCTGCCTCACTGTCTCTTTCCACTGTCTCCTTCAGTACCAGATCAGGGGATCTGGGTTTGATAAAAGCTCTGGAACATACACACAGTACATCTGGAGGCCTTGCAAACCCTGTCACTCTGGCTCATGCTGCCAATTTGCTACCTTTCTGACCCCCAGAATCTACAGTCTTAGCCTTGTGAAGTTGAGAATTTCTGTGCGGCAGCCACTGGTCTTATCTACACTATCCTACCTAGTGACCAAATATGTGGCAAGTACATTTCTCAGGGATGATAGAAAGGAATGGTCTGTAGTTGGTTATCTGACCCTCCATGTGAAGGTTTTCAGTGAATGTTCCTAACTTTTCTTTCTTTGGAAAATATTGAGTGCAGTTGGTCAGGTAGCCAGCAACTGGCTTTCTCTGAGAAACATTGAGGTGTCAGAAGCTTTAGTGGATAGTCAGAGCTTTGGCCTTGTGTGTGGCCACAGTTCTATCCTTTGTCAGAAATCACATGCAATTTACTATGGTTTCCTCTTGTTCCTTCGTAATAGAAACGACCATCTGAGTAATGATGTTGATTATGTAATGATAATATTTCTTGATACTATTTATTGAATGCTTTCTATGTATTAAGTGTTATACAGTGAGTTGTATGTTTACATCACTTCAGTTTCTTCATAATCCTATGAAATAGATGTTTTATGTTCGTTGATTGATAAGGAAGTTTAGCTTCAAAATCTAAGTTCACATAAGCAGAATGTAGAAGGCACAAAATTGATCCTATCTTTTCATCTTCAACCAGTTTATGGGAGGGCACAAAATTTATGGAATGTACTTGCCTTGGTCTTTCAATATTTTAAGAAATACAAATTACTGAAACATAGTAAACCTTCAATAGTACCCTTTGAATGAATAAATTAAGTTTCAGGATTTTCTATCACAATTTTATAGCAAAAACTGATCTTGACCATAGTACGGTGAGATGGGATGTTCTCCTGAACGAAGTGTGAAAACTCTGTCCTTCTGGAAATGAGATCCATGGAAATGAGACAGAAAGGATGGGTAGGACATTTACTTTCTTTCTTCAGCATATCTTGACATTTTAGGCTAAATATGGGTTGATTTTACTAAGCAGATACCATTGAAGCACCAGTATCTTGTTACAATTGAGGAATTTTGGGGTTCACTCTCTCTCACTCCCATCCACACAGAAGTTCAAATGATGTAATCATTAAAACTCCACCAAAGGGAAGTTCAAGGATGGCCAGTGAGGATGTGTATGAAAGCATGATAAAACATGGAAAAATAGATACAATTAAATGTGTGTGTGTGTGTGGTGGCTTAGGATTGTAGGTTGTCGCAACAGAGCCATGTCTCAAAAGTTTAGAATTATGAAGTCTTGATGAAACATCATGAATTAGGAAGATTAACTGTACAGGATTTAACCTTCTCACTATACAGGAAGGAGGCCAGTTCTATCAAAGTAGGAGACCTGGGCAGAGTTGTAGGACCACATTCCTGTGTCTGTCAGTAGATTTTCTCATACACCAGTATTTTCTCTTCTCTTTCTTTTTTTTTTCTTTCTTTGTGTTATTGTTTTGTTTGTTGCAGAAAAGGCAACTGAACCTGGTGGGGAGCTTGCTCCTGGCCAACTCTGTCTCCCCTCTCTGGTACCCCTCTTGCAGCCCAGGATCCCCTAGTAGCAGAATTCATTGCCATTACCTCAAACACTGAGAAGGTCATGTTTTTATTGCCTAGTGAGATGACAATGATAACACATAATGAAATGAAGTTTTAAATGTTTTTTTTTTTTTATTTCCATTTGGGAGCTTTCACCAGGTATGTAATGCTGACAAGTTAAGAAGGTTGTACAATGTGGATGCCAGGGCTTTCCCTGGACAGGAGATGGTTAGGATTCTCAGTTGCCATCATTTCCTCCAGACAGGAGACAATTTATGCACAACACAGAAACTGTGGGCTGCTTGGCTTCCCTGTAGAGGGGCCACAATATGCATTTAATGAGTTGAGATCCTGTGGGGTTTCTAACTAGGGAAAGCATTTTCATGATCCAGGATGAACTCAGGTTGCTATTAATTTGTTGATTTACAGGGTGATTAAATGCAAAATAAGAGGGAGGAATGGAAACCACTGCAACCAACTTGTGAAAATGTTCTGTATCCTTCCTAGAATATTTCTGATTTTTATTATCAACACCTAAATGTTTCAATATAGATCATATGTTTTAACAAACAGCTTAAATTAAGTACATTTTAAAAAGAACTCTCACTTGTTACTCATTGTGGTAATGGTGAGAAAGCAACCTGGTTATGATCAAGTTGTCAGCATATCATTCTTTTAAAAACACAAATCTAGCAAGGACTTTCCCTTCCTCACTCCCACTCACCCAATCTCTCCTGATTGGTTTGTTCTCACTTTAGAACAATAAACCTAAGACATATTCCTCTTCTTAGATTTGGAAAGATAATATTCTGTGTAGATTATTTCTCTTATATCCGTATTTTGTTTAACACTTTGTGTTAGTTTGAGTATCTCTGCAATGATTAACAGAACACAATCTTAAATCTATTTCAGTATAGGGATAAAAATATCCAATGTTAAACTTATTTTTTATGGCCTCCTAAAATCAGACTAGATTTTTTAAAGTTGGGCTTTTTTGTTTTAAGTCTTCAAATGTGATCACCAAAAAATGTCCCAAACCCAGGCAGACTGGCTTATGGGACTTTGCATGTCACAGTTGGTTTATTTTTGGTGTTTGGCCTTGAAGAAAAGAAGAGGGTAGGGGTACCATGAGCTTGTTCTAAGAGAAATCTTTTTTTTTTAATTGTGGGCATTTTGTTAAAAATACAAACATTTTTAAAA
Source organism: Phyllostomus discolor (assembly GCF_004126475.2). Classification (NCBI taxonomy): domain Eukaryota; kingdom Metazoa; phylum Chordata; class Mammalia; order Chiroptera; family Phyllostomidae; genus Phyllostomus; species Phyllostomus discolor. Next base: position 119,130,437 of record NC_040904.2, read on the forward strand.
GGATATAACATACTCCTTACTTGATCATCTGTCTCATCATGTTACTTCATAACATGATCAAATCATATTATGAACTAGAAGTATGTGCTCCTCCTGTTTGTCATTAATTCAGTAAATACTTGTGAGATGCTTGCTATGTGTTGGATGCTATGCTCTGTTTGGGAAAAGCAAACATAATAGGACATAGTTCCTACTCTGGAGTGAAAGACTGAGGGAAAAGAGGGCTCTGGTTCTTGGTCAGTCACTTACTGAGCATGGTCTGAGCTGCCTACTCTTCTGTTCTGGAGAAAGAGCATGAGCCAGGGGCTCTGCTCTAAGGAGGCTCAGTTTCATGTCAAACCCATATGCAGGCATGCCAGACACCATACAGGACAAGGATGTGGCCCCAAAGACTTGTTGTAGGAAATCTTGCCACGTCCAGAGAGTCAGAGGAGGGTATAGCAGGGAGATTTTTTGAAGCTGATATTGGCAGTGAGTTATAGCCAGAGGGAGAGAGTCCCAGACAGAGCCATGCCAGGGCAATGAGACAAGGTGAAGAGAGGGTTAATCCAGGAAATAGGAGAAGACTGGTTAGGTGAGAGGTACAGAGAGGAGTGGAAGACAATAGTGGATGGAAAGCCCTGCAGGAGCACTGGATAGCCTGTATATGCCTTCTGCAGATGGTCTACAAGTTCTCCTCAGTACCAGCAGTGATAGTGATACCACCTCAGCTCACAGACTACTGCCCTCACCTCTAGAGACCTTGTGTCTTCTTCAGAGCTCTTTCATGACCTTTGGTGCATAGCCATGCACCAAAGTCAAGTAAGTGCTGAGGAAATACCAGCTTCCAATTGCCAGCTCAAGGTCCCCATATTGTCAAAATTTTTCAGGTAATCTGATTTTCTTTGTGGCTCCTTGAGCAAACCAGGAGTACTATGATTCCCTGAGCTTTTATACAGAGGGTTGAAAACAGTCCAGAAAAGATGAGTATCTTATTTCAGGAGGTGGTAAAAGGGATAAACAAAGTGGACATGAGTGTCTAAGAGTGAGTCTGTGGAAAAAAATATAATAGAACAATAGGATTGTTTTGGAAATCTTTCCCATAGTTGAGCAACAGCTCATATCAGAGCTGAATTTAGTAGTTATTTGCATTTGGCCAGTTGTTTGAAATGAAGGTTTGGGTTGATTTACAGAGAAAGATAACAATTTTGGGAAGAATTCATGTGACTTAAGGTTTTTCAGATGAACACAGTGCACCCAGATCTCAGCATCACCTGCAGATATTTTATTTTATTCCTCTTCCACCCCAGAGAAAAATTAATAGAACATGTCCCTTGGATCTTTTGGATTACATGCTAGGTATAATTAATATGTCTGTTGAATTTCTTGTGTGGGTGGCACTCTATCACAGCCCAGAAAAAAAAAAATGTTTCTTTCAACATTGAGCATCATCAGGCATTCAGTTTAGCTCTTTTGCACATCATCAGCCTTTGGTCCATGGGCTTAGTTTTTTTTCAGTTTCAGTAAAACTGTTTTAAGCTTTGCTGCCTGTATTTTGGATGGCATCATTTACAGGTGTCTTTATTATTTTTTCTAAACTGTACGCACTAGAGAAGCACTTGTGTTTTCAACGTTTGTGACATGTAATGCTCTGTCCTCCAACTGGAACTCTCTCCAGTCAATACTGACATTCATCTTCTCTTGTAAAGTTTATACTTTTTGAGTTTCTTTTTCGAACCAGAATATCCTTCACCACTCAGCTGGGATTTAATAGTATTATATTTCATTTTGTTTTCTATTTGTCAGGTTAGAAGTCCTTGATTCTCTGGATGTCTGGGATACAACACAAAGTGGTTGTCACAAATTGGAAAAAGTGTGTTGACAGATCACAAAATAGGGCAAGATACAGTTTAACTGGACAGGTAAAACAGGTAACCTGGATGGTAAATGGAAAGAGCATGGACTTAGTATCAGACCCACTTAATTCCAAATTCTGACTGTACCATTTATTATCTATTTTCCCTTAAGTGAGTTCTTAAAATGTTTTGTCTCATTTTATTTAACTATAAAATGAAAAGAATACCTGCTATAAAGGCTGTTACAAGGATTTGTGAAAATGTACATAAATGACAGGTCCTTGCCTGTTTAGCACCAGGTATTTAACAAATGGTGGTTATTGTTATCCTTAAAGTAATGATAATCTACATCATGCACAACTACATGTCTTCCTCATCAGAGCTGTTACCTTCAGCATAGTAACAAAGTATTGCCATGAGGCCCAGAGACTGAGAACTTCAAATTAAACAAAAATTGGAGTTGGAGATCTACTGAAATAAAAGCATGCAAAATTTGGGACCAAAAGTTGAAATTTACAGGAGTGTACATTGCAGTTGATTCATGGAGGGTTCTTTCAATGAACAGAATATTCTAGGATGAATAGAGCTGCTGTATGAAATGTTCTGTTGCTGGTCTGAATGTGTCCATGAAGAAGTCAAGTGGCCACTGGTCAGTGCTGATGATAAGTATATTTCTTTCTGGGTGGGAATATGGATGAATATTCTTAAAATTGTTTATCTGACTCTAAGATCCCATGGCAAGGATCAATACAGTGGTCGGCATGGGAGGATGGGAAGAAGTTTCAGTCCAATGTCAGAGTTTGTCACAAGGACATTTTTCTCTTCACATCTCAGCTCTGGTGAATATGAAAAAAAAAAAGAAAGAAAGTAGTAGCTGAGGTTCACTTATTTTGTAGTTTGTATTCACACATTCTGTAGAGTAGAGTTGATAAGGTTCATGTCATCAAATCCAACCTTTCATCCAATTCTAGAATCTCCAAACACCACTGTGAAAGATGACTGGTCACAGCCTATTTGAACCAGTTCAGGGCCAGGGAATTCACTGCTTACTTAGCAAGGCTAGCCTTGATGTCATTGTACAACTCTAACTTTCTGAAAATCCTTCAATGTATTGGGTGAAGCTACATGAATTTTCCCTTTCCCGAGGGATAAATAAGGTTTGTGGATAAAGGATCCAACCTGGTTTCTTGACAAACTCACCAATTCTTGGGAGTTGGTTGGTATACACTAGGAGAACACAACAGGCTACATTACCCTATTCTTGACCTTTATGTAGCCACAGCACACTGTTAACTCCTTTTGAGGTTTTTTTTAAAGCATAGTTTGTGTAATGGTATTTTACTAAAACACTGCATAATTGCCTTGTACATGAAGTGCTTTTCTTTTCAATCTAAATGAAGAATTTTAAATGTAACTGGGCTAAACATAATATTGCTTTTTTTTTGCATCCATTATATTTTTTATTTGAATTCTGATTCTGTCACCTAGCCCAGAAGTTGGCACAATATAATCTGTGGACTAAATCTGGGCAGCCACCTCTTTTTGTAAGTAATTTTTGAATGAGCCACACACATTAGTTTATGCATTGTTGAGGCTGCTTTTGTTCTACAATGGCAGAGTTGGGTACAGGGTAGATACCATGTGGTCCAAAAAGCATAAAATATTTGATCTTGTATAACAAGTTTCATAGCCATCGACCTAGCTTATTAGCTCTTTTTCCTCAATTGTGTATCACCTGAAAATTAGAGAAGCACTTGTAGGCTTCTGATTATATTGTTTATAAAAATATTGGGTGTAACAGAGCCAAGCAACATCAAACATAAGATTTATTAAGCAAAACATTGTGGATATAGTAATCACTATACTTCCATTGTGGCAAAGATGGCTAGTACTCATTGTTATTAATGATATCCATGCTTTCCTTGACTTCTTTTGCTAGACCTCATTTCCTAGCATCCTTTTCAGCTGGATATGAGAGTGAGACTAGATTATGGTCTATGCATTGAAAATGGCAGTGATGGAGCTACTTCCAGGAAGAGACATAAAAGTCTCTCCAACAGAATCCTCTCTTTCTCTTGTCCACTGACTTTGATGAAAAGACCCTGGAGACTTAGTGAAGGCACAGCCACACGATAGATGGAGCTTTGATTACTAATCAAAATCCTTTCACACTGGACTATGGTATGAGGAAGAAATAAACCACTGCTATTTGAGGGTTATTGATATAGCATGTAGACTACTTTGACTAATATAAAAATCTACCCAATTTTTATTACTTTCATATACAAGAATTTGAAATGACACTTGCCAGAGGTCTTTTTCAAACTTAGATAAATATGTTCACAATATTTCCTTAATGCAAGATGAACATTCACAAATGTAAATACCATTTATGTAACTTCTCCTTGGTCAACTGTTATATCCTCCTGGTAAATCCTTGTATTTTTAAATTTTCACCATTTAAATATTACCTTATCCATTCCTTATTTATTGCAATGATTATTATCATTTATAAAATGTGGGTATCTATGAGTTTTCTGAAAATTTTTGCTGTCCATTTGTGATTTTCATTGGCCTCTTACTTCAGTCATGTCGCTTGAATTTTGGGGGAAATGACTGGCCAATCTGAGAGTTGAATAAACCTGTTAAGTGGCCTCTTACTATTTCTTTACACATCCTTTTACTTCAGCCTCCCTTCTTATGGTTTTAAATACAGCAAACTTAGCTTAACCCCATGGCCAACAACATGTTCATGCAACTCAAAGCATGTATTAGTCTTAGCCTTTTGATGTTGCTTTTAAGGACCTTGGTAGACAGAAATAGAAATTCCTCTCTCTCTTCCTTCCAGTCAATCTTCCCTTTAATTTAATTTCTTTCTTGGTTGTTGTTGTTGGGAAAACTTAATGAGATAGTATAGGTGGAAAGGCTTTATAACTAGTTTTATTTTTCTTTCCCTTTTTAAAAATTTTACTGTTGTTCAAATACAGTTGTCTGACTTTTCACCCACTGCTCGCCTCCACCCCAGCCATCCACACCACTCTCTGCTGATTCCACACTCCCTTGGTTTTGTCTATGTGTCTTTTATAGTAGTTCCAGAAAACACTGCACACATTTTTCCCCCCGCCCCCATTATCCTCTCCAATTTCCCCTCTGGTAAATGTCTGTTAATTTCAATGTCTCTGGTTATATTTTGCTTGCTTGTTTGTCTTGTTGATTAGGTTTCACTTAAAGATGAGGGCATATGGCATTTGTCTTTTACCACCTGGCTTATTTCACTTAGCATAATGCTCTCCAGTTCCATCCATGCTGTCACAAAGGGTAAAAGCTCCTTCCTTCTTTCTGTTGCATAATATTCCATCATGTAAATATATCCTAGTTGTTTTATCCATTCATTTATTAATAGGCACTTAGGTTGCTTCCAGCACTTGACTATTATAAATTACATTGCTATGAACATTGGGGTGCATAAGTTCTTTTTGATTGGTGTTTCTGGGTTCTTAGAATATAATCCTAGCAGTGGAATTGCTGGGTCAAAAGGCAGTTCTGTTTTCATTTTTCTGAGGGACTTCCATACTGTTTTCCACAGTGGCTGCACCAGTCTGCATTGCCACCAACAGTACACTAGGGGTCCCTTTTCTCCACATCCTCTCCAACACTTGTTTGTTGCTTTATTTATGATGGCCATTCTGACTAGTGTGAAGTGGTTTCTCATTGTGCTTTTAATTTGCATCTCTGATGGCTAGTGATGCTCAGCTTCTTTTGAAATTTCACTGGATCCTTTGTATGTCCTCTTTGGAGAAGTATCTATGCAAGTCATTTGCCCAATTTTTAACTTTTTTTTTGTCTTTCTGGAGTGGAGTCCTGTGAGTTCTTTATATGTTTTGGAGGTCAAACCCTTGTCTGAGGTATCATTGACAAATAAGTTTGGTTCTTTTTTCATTTTAATGCTGTTTTTTTCTAGCCATGCAGAAACTTTTTATTTTGACAAGGTCCCATTTGTTTATTCTTTCCTTTATGTCCCTTGCTCTGGGGGATATATCAGTGAAAATATTGCTGCTTGGAATATCTGAGATTTTCCTGCCTGTGTTCTCCTCTGAGACTTTTATGGTGTCACAAATTTTATTTAAGTCTTTTATTCACCTTGAATTTATTTCTGTGTATGGTATAAATTGGTGATCAAGTTTCATTTTTTTGCATGTAGCTGTCCAGCTCTCCCAACACCATTTTTTGAAGAGGTTATTTTTACTCCATTTTATGCTCCTGCCCATTTTGTAGAATATTAATTGAGCATAGAGGTTTGGGTTTACTTCTGGGGTCTCTATTCTGTTCCATTGGTTTATGTGTCTGTTTTTATACCAGTACCAGGCTGTTTTGATTACAGTGACCTTGAGGTACAATTTGGTATCAGGTATTGTGATCTCTCCTACTTTGTTCTTCTTTCTGAAAATTGCTGCAGGCACTTGGAATCATTTATGGTTCCATATACATTTTGGAAGTGTTTGTTCTATATCTTTTAAATATGCCATTGGTACTATAATAGCTATTGCATTGAATCTATCAATTGCTTTGGGTAGTGTGGACATTTCGGTTGTGTTAATTCTTTCAATCCATGAACATGGTATATGTGTCTATTTGTTTGTGTCTTCCTTATTTCTTTCTTCAGTGTTGTATAGTTTTCTGAGTACAGGTCTTTTACCTCCTTGGTTATGTTGATTCCTAGGTACTTCACTTTTCTTGTTGCTATATCAAATGGGATTTTCCCCCCTGATTTCCATTTCTGATATTTCATTGTTGGTATACAAAAATGCCTTTGATTTCTAAATATTGACTTTGTATCCCACTGTTTAGACAAATTCATTTGTTAGGTCAACCAGTTTTTGGGTTGAGTCTATAGGATTTTCTGTGTACACTATCATGTCCATCTGCAAACAATGACAGTTTTGTTTCCTTCTTTCCAATTTAGATGCCTTTTCTTTTTTCTTTTCTTTCCTTTTCTTTTCTTTTCTTTTCTTCTTTTTTCTTTTCTTTTTTCTTTTCTATCTGTTTGCTGTGGCTAGGACTTCCAATACTATGTTGAATAGGAGTGGTTAAAGTGGACAACCTTATCTTGTTCCTCATCTTAGTGAGAAAGATTTTATTTTTTTCCCATTGAGTATGATGTTGGCTGTAGGACTCTCTTATATGGCTTTTATTAGTTTGAGGAATGCTTCCTCTATTCTCACTTTGTTGAGTGTTTTTATCATAAATGGGTTCTGTACCTTATCAAATGCTTTTCCCACATCTGTTGATATGATCATGTGATATTTGTCTTTGCTTTTATTTATGTGATACATTTATTGATTTTGGAATATTGTAACATCCTTGCATCCCTGGGATGAATCCTACTTGTTCATCAAGTATGATCTTTTTAATGTATTGCTGGAAGTGGTTTGCCAATATTTGGTTGGAAATTTTAGCACCTATGTTCATCAGCAATATTGGCCTGAAGTTTTCTTTCTTTGTTGTGTCTTTATCTAGATTTGTGATTAAGATGATGTTGGCTTCATAAAAAGAATTTGGGAGTCTTCAGATTTCTTGGATTTTTTGGAGTAGTCTGTGAATGATAGGAGTTATCTCTTCCTTAAATATTTTGTAGAATTCTCCTGTGAAGCCATCAGGTCCAGGGCTTTTGTGTGTTGGATGCTTTTTGACTCCTGGTTCAATTTCATCAGCTGTTATTGGTCTGTTCAGGCTTTCTGTTTCCTCTTCATTCAGTTTTGGCAGATTATATTTTTCTAGAAATTTGTCCATTTACAATGGTTTTCAAATTTCTTGGCACATAGTTTTTCATAGTAATTCCTTACAGTCCTTTATATTTCTGTGGAATCAGTTGTAATCTCTCTTCTTTGGTTTCTGATTGTGTTTATTTGGGTCCTTTCTTTTTTTTTTCTTGATGGCTCTGATTGAAGAGTTGTCAATTTTGTTTATCTTTTCAAAGAACCAGGTCCTAGATTTATTGATTCTTAAAATTGTGCATTTAGTGTTTATGTCATTTAATTCTACTATGATGTTAGGTTATTTCCTTCCTTCTACTTGCTCTGGGTTGTCTTTTTTGTTCCTCCAGTTCTTGTAGGTGTAGGGTTGGGTTGTTTATTTGAAATTTATCTATCTTTTTTATGTTGGCCTGTATCACTATGAACTTCCCTCACAAGATTTCATTTGCTGTGTCCCATAAGTTTTTGGATTATTGTGAGTTCATTTTGTTTGTTTCCAGAAACTTTTTGATTTCTCCCTTGATCTTATTCTTGACCCATTTATTGTTCAATAGCATGCTATTCAATCTCCATGAATTTGAGTGCTTTTGAGATTTTTCCTTGAGGTTCATTTTTAGTTTCCATCCTTTGTGGTCAGAGAAAGTGCTTGATATGATTTCAATTTTCTTGAATTTGTTGAGGCCTGATTGGTGTCCTATCATGTAGTCTATCTGAAAATGTTCCATGTGCATTTCAGAAGCATGTGTATTTTCTTTCTTTGGGTTGAAAGGCTCTCTGTATATATCAGTTAAGTCCATTTGATCTAGGGCATTGTTCAATGCCACAATATATTTGTTGATATTTTGTTTGGAAGAGCTAATCATTTGGACAGCAGGGTGTTGAATCCCCTACTATAATATTGTTGCTGTCTATATCATTCTTGAAGTTCTCCAATTATTTCTTTATGTATTTGGGTGCTCCTTAGTTGGGTGCATATATATTTACAATGTTTATGTCTCCTTGATGGATTCTTCCCTTGAGTATTATGAAGTGACCTTCTGGGTCTCTTTTTATGGCCCCTGTTTTGAAGTCTATTTTGTCTGATATGCATATTGCTGCCCTGGCTTTTCTTTCCTGTCCATTTGGTTGGAAAATTTGTTTCCAAGACTCCACTTTTAGTCTGTGTAAGTCTTTTGTTCTGAGGTGGGTGTCTTGCAGGCAGCATTTGTGTGGGTCCTGTTTTCTTATCCATTCAGCTACTCTGTGTTCTTTGATTGAGGTATTTACTCCATTAACATTTAAGGTTATTATTGGTAGGTATTTGTTCATTTGTCCCTCTTTGCACCTGTGTTTCTCTCTCTTTCACTGCTTTCCTTTCTCTTCTTACAGTAGTCCCTTTAGTAAATCTTGTAGGGCTAGTTTAGTATAGATGCATTCTTTCAGCTCTCTTTTCTGGGAAAATCCTTATTTTTGCCTTCCATTTTAATTGAGAGCCTTACAGGTTAGAGCAATTTTCATTGCAGGCCTTTGTTTTCCATCACTTGATACATATCTTGCCATTCTTTCCTGTGTTGGATTGTTTCTGCTGAGAAATCAGATGTTAGCCTTCTTGGAGCCCCCTTGTATGTTACTTCTTGTTTCTCCTTTGCTGCTCTTAAGATTTTCTCTTTTTCTTGAATATTTGGCATTTTAATTATGATATGTCTTGGAGTTGGCCTCTTTGGGTTCATCTTGATTGGGACTCTCTGTGCTTCCTGAACTGCGTGTTTTTTTTTCCCCCTCTCCAGGTTTGGAAAGTTTTCTGTCACTATTTTTTTCAAACAGTGTTTCTATCCCTCTTCCTTTTCTTTTCCTTCTAGTAGTCCTATGATTCGAATGCTGTTGTGTTTCATGTTATCCTGGAGTTTCCTTAAGCTGTCTTTATATATTTTTAGCCTTTTTTTCTTGCAGCTCTTCTACCTGTGTGTTTCTGTCTACCTTGTCTTCCAGCTCACTAATTCAGTCCTCTCCTTCATCTAGCCTGCTTGTAATTCCTTCTAGTGTGTTTTTTATTTCCAAAATTTTATTATTCATTTCTTTCTGTTTTTTTTTTTTTTATAATTTCTATGTCTTTTTTCATACTTTTTTAGTTTTCACTCAGGTCCTTGTAGTTCTCTATGATTTCCTTGAGCATCTTTGTAAGCATTATTTTGAATTCCGTATCTGAGAGTTTGTTTACCTCTATTTCATTTAGCTATTTTAGTGGGGAGTCTTTTATTCCTTTTGACTACAGGTTTTTCTTTTGTCTCCCCATTTTAGGTGACTCTTTTTGTTTCTTTCTGTGCTTCTCGATGTTTTGCTTTGCTAGTTGTGTTTGTAGGGGGAGCTTTTATGATAGGAATTCTGTGGGATTCAGTGGTGTGTTCTCTTTGATCTCCTTTTGTGGATGCTGTGGGTTTGTGCTTTCTTCTGTTTGTGTGGGCTCTTTTGTTGTACTTGGGTTTTTACCTTTTGGTGGTTCCTTTTATGGTAGGTTCTCTCCTCCAGCAGGTATACTGATATTTGCAGCTCCCATCTGTTCTTGTATGTGATCAGTGGCAGGGGGTAGGCAAAATGTGTTAAGACAGAGGGAGGGTATTCTATAAGATTTAAAATACCAGCAAGTAGATAAGAGGAGATTCTTTGGATAAGTATAGCATGATGTGTAACATTTCACCAAACTAGCCACTTTTCATAAAAGGTGAAAGAGAGATAAGACTCTTGTTAGAGTAGAGGATGATTGTGAGCTGAATCTAGAAAACAGAGCACTTGTGCAAGGTTAGATGATGAGATATAGTGAGTGTAAATGATAGAAAGTAGGCATAGTGTGGGAGAGAATAGAGTTAATCACATCAATGATAAATCTCAGGAGTAAAGTACAATAGTATTGGAACAACAATAATATAACAAGAAATATATGATTTGGATAACAAGAATAGAAGGTACATGTCAAGCATAGTATATTATTGGAACATGAGTGAAATTAAAGAAGGGAAATTAAAATACAACATGAAAGAGAGAATGAGGAAAACCAGTCAAACAATGCAATTAGACATAGAAATATAATGAGGAAAACTGAACATAAAGAAGACAAATAAAAAATACTAATTAAATAAAAGAAGTAAAAATAATGATAATACAAGTAAACAATAAAATGCCAGTTCTATGGGATAGCAAAGTGACATTTATCTCAGTTTCTCAGTATTTGTGGTTAACCTTGTGGTCCCTCTTTGCATCTGTCTCTGGACTTTTCACAGCTCCAGGTCTTATTGTCTCACTTGGGGGAAGAAAAAAGAAATGAGTGAGGAAAGAAAAAAATAAGCCTCCTGCTGACTTTAAACCCACTGAGCAAGTTCTGCTGGTCTTCCTGGATGCCACAGGAAGACAGAGGCTGGGCTTCACTTTTCTCCCTTCCTATGGTTTTGCGAGGATATAGGCCAGGTCCGGGCTACAATTTTCACAGTTTCCCAGCCTCCAGCCCTGGTGCTCTCTGAGCTACTGGCCCCCCACTGTCCATCTGCACCATGCCTGTGCCTTTAATCCACCAGTTGCTTGAGGTCCATGTGCTGCACTTCCTGCTTGCTCTTCTCGAGCCTACCATGGCCAGAGCTCACTGCCAGGCAAGCAGCACGAGTCAGCTGCTAGGCACAGGGCACCACTCAGCCTCTGGGCAAGCAGGGAGAGTCAAACTTGGGCACATGACTCAAATCAGCCTCCAAGCTAGTGGCACGACTCCGCTGCTGGGTTAGTGGCTGGGTCAAGCACAGGTACAGGGCTCTAATCTGCTGTTGGCCCACTGTCTGTTGAGCAGCCTGAGCCAAGTGGGGGCACAAAAGTCAAATCACCCTCAGGATGAGCCTGCCACTGTGCAAGAGTTCCTTACAAAGCAGCTCTGAGCCTTTTATTTATTTATTTACTTTGAGTAAAAGCCTCTTATTTAAGCCCACAATTCTTAAAAAGTGCCCTGCTTTTCACACAGCCCAACTGTCCAACCAGACTGGATCAGGTCAGGGTCTGACACAGTCCAACTCCTCTCCATTCTACAGGTGTTGCCCAGCTCCCCAATTTCTTTGGTAATGATCTAGCCAGTGTCCTTCATTCCAGAAGTTGTAAACCACCCCTGTGTGTCTCCCACTTCATCTATATGCCCCCACTGCGACTTCCAGCATCCAGGTCCTTCCTGGTGCCAGGCTGTCCTACCTGCTATGATAGTGGAGGGAGCTGGTGATGTAACTCCCCTTCCCATATCTTGTGGCAGGTGCTGGTGGGGGCTCACAGCAGCCTTGGTCCCTGCACAGATCCCAGGGACCTTACCATCCCAACACAATTTCTTCACCATCTGTCTTTCAATGTCCTTTGAAATTCTTGGCCTCCAAATTTCATATAAGCTGGGATTCCATTGGCTGTTCACTCTGTTCCTCTGAAGATCGGCTAGGTGTTCCAGCTGGGAACAAGGAGAAGTGGGCTCCTCTCCCACCTACCTTGCCACCATCTTCTCTCTTCTAACTTTCTATAATTAATTTTTATTATATGAACTTTAATATTTGACTGGCAAATGAATGAATAAGAATTATTTGTAAGTGACTTTTATCATTTTTATTCCTCTGGAGAAATTACAAAGAAAGAACCCAATAAACGTGTAAAATGACTTTGAGTTATTTTTTCAAGAGTTGAAAATTTTCTGAGTTGGATTTCTTAAGCAACAGGGTGTGGATTCAAACTTAACAGGAACAACACTTTCTTGATTTTAATAAATGCTTTGAGATATTTTGTGACCTTCACCAGCACTCTAAGAAAAGCTCACCCAAGGAAGTCTAATTAGCACTCTGATGGTTGGACAGTCTGATTGAACCTGCCATGAGGAGGCTCCTGTGTGCCAATACACTGTTCACAGGGGAAACCTTGAAATTTCTTCTGTGTGCCATTGGCCATAAGCAGAATGAGGGAGGTGTCAACTTGATCTTCAAAATGTGGAGCTTATGGAAAAAATTAACTTTGAGTTCACATGTTTCACAGTATGGAAGCATCAAACATATAGCATTGTGAGAGAAATGAGAAGGGTAGGGTATGGGGATACAACATGTCAAATCTTTTCACTTTTAAAGGAATGCACCCTGATTAAATATGACTACACAGCAAATTGAGTCAGTCTGAACATTCATGAGAGGCAGCCTTTTGTAGAGAAAGGAACACAGGACAAAGAGTCCAACTCAACTGCCCATACCAGGTTGAGACTGTCTTCTAGTCTATATGATGTGACTCAGAACCCAAACTTGCATTTTAGTAATGCTACAGGATCCAATGAGGTAATGACTATAGAGATATTTTGAGAGCTTTGAGTTTTAAACACTTTCCTTCCTTTCCTTCATTTCTAGGGAGGGAATAAATAAATAGTTTTAATTTTCCTAGGACTGTTCAAAATATGTGGTTGAGTTTCCACCTCTTTCTTATATCAAGTCTCACACTTCACTGATGTGCTTCCTAATTGTCCATCCACTTGGTCATGAAATCAAGCCTGGACCTATGTCAATCAAAGTCTATAATTTGAATACCCATGAACTTTAAAAGGGCCAATTTTGTAAATGTTCCTAATACTTTAAAAAAATCAAAGTGGTTATGTAATTAGAAAATACTTTGGCATGTCATATTTTCCTCTTTCCCTCAAAATACTCAAAAGATCACCTTTCATCTGCTGATACATCTGGTCATCACTATCACTTTGTGGGTGCTTATGCATCAGGAGAGATATCTCAATGATATCAAGACTATAGCTTCAGTTTTCAAAATGATTGTTAATTTTCTACCCCCAAAACACACACACCAAGTAACAGTCTTTCTGTAGGTGAATACCTCTGCAAAGTTCAGCTCATGAGGAAGAGCAACATATGGGTTGAGTCATGCCTTCAGCAGATAAGCATCGAGTACAGTATGTGCCCTATACTCTGTTAGGTCCCTTTCTTACTTTAGCTTAGAGAATAAAAGTAGAGACAGATATCCCTCAGGTAAACATTAGTGTAATGAATGCCATAAAGGGAGTATAATATAATATAGTATATCTATCAACTTTATTTGAAAAATAAGGGACATATCGCTGAGATGGAGGTGTAGATAGATATACTTTGCCTCCTCACACAACCAAAAGAAGAAAAACCAACAAATTAAAAAAACAAAAAATAATCAGAACTGCCAGAAAATTGAACTGCATACATGTCTGACAACCAGGGAGTTAAAGAAGAAACATTCATCCTGAGTGGTAGGAGGGGCAGAGATAGGCAGCTGGGGTGGAGAGGACTTGTGGCAAGAGGGTGGCTGGAGTACCAGGCCATCACACATTTAAGTACAGATAAGCCAGGAGGAACAACTGGGGAGCAAGACAGACCCCACAACCCAGGGTTCCAGAGCAGGGAAATAAAGCCTTAAAACCTCTGGCTGTAAAAACCTTTGGGGGTTATGGCAGCAGGAGAAACTCTTAGCCTGACAAGAGAGTTCATTCGAGGGACCCACAGGATTCTAGAATGTACACATGACTATCCCCTGGGAATCAGCACCAGAAGGGCCCAGTTTGCTTGTAGGTAGCGAGGAGTGACTGAAAGTTGGCTGAGAGCTGAACAAGCAGCACTGTTCCATCTCAGACAACTCCCCCACACACGGTACCACAATACAGCCTGAGGTTAGTTTCCACACTCTGGCAAATATGTAAGGCTCTCTGCCTCTTACAATGTAACAGGTATGCAACACACACACACACACACACACACACATACACACACACACATACACAAAATATGGCCCAAATGAAAGAATAGATCAAAGCTCCAAAAATAGAACTAAGTGATGAAGAGGTAGTCAACCTATCCAATGGAGAGTTCAAAACACTAATAATCAGGATGCTCACAGAAATGACTGAGTATGGTCACAAATTAGAGGAAAAAAGAAGCTATATAAAGTTAAATAAAGAAAAATATACAGGGAATCAACAGTGAAGAGAAGGAAACTGGGACTCAAATCAATTGTTTGGACCAGAAGGAAGAAATAAACATTCAACCAGAACACAATAAAGAAATAAGAATTCAAAAAAAATATGGAAAGACTTAGGAACCCCCAGGACAACTTTAAACATTTCAGCATCCAAATCATAAGGATGCTAGAAGGAGAAGAGAAAGAGCAAGAAATTGAAAACTTATTTGAAAAAATAATAAAGGAAAACTTCCCCAATCTGGCAAAGGAAATAGACTTCCAGGAAGTACAGGAAACTCAGAGAGTCCCAGGGAGTTAGACCCAAGGAAGCACACACCAAGACATATCATGATTACATTACTCAAGATTAAAGATAAGGAGAGAATCTTAAAAGCACCAAGAGAAAAGCAGACAGTTACTTACAAAGGAGTTCCCATAAGACCATCAGTTGATTTGCTAAAAGAAACCTTACAGGCAAGGAGAGGTTTGAAAGAGGTATTCAAAGCCATAAAAGGCAAGGACCTACATTCAAGTTTACTCTATCCAACAAAGCTATCATACAGAATGGAATGGCAGATAAAGTGCTTCCCAGATAAGGTAAAGTTAAAGGACTTCATCATCACTAAGCCCTTATTGTATGAAATATTAAAGGGACTTATCTAAGAAAAAAGATGATCAAAAATATAAAAGGTAAAATGACAACAAACTCACAACTATCAACAAATGAACCTAAAAAAAAAAGAAAGAAAACAATGAAAACAAAAACTAAGCAAACAACTAGAACAGGAACAGAATCAGAGAAATGGACATCACATGGAAGGTTTTCAGTGGGGAGGGGGAAGGGAGGAAAGGGAGAAATGTACAAGGAAGAAGCATAATTAGTAGGCATTAAATAGATAGGGAGAGGTCAAAAATGGTATAAGAAACAGAGAATTCAAAGAACTTATATGTACCACCCATCAACATGAACCAAGGAAAGGGGAATGCTGGAGGAATGGGGGATGGAGGCGGGGAATTTGGGAAAAATGTAATAGCATACTCAATACAATATACTTAAGAAAAAAAGATATGTCTGGAAAGAATGAGTCTTCCCCAAAGAAAGCCAAAAACAGACATACTGTGCCTTGCATGCCACCTGTAAGACAGAAGATTCTACAAAGTACTGAGGAGCAAGAGTTGGAAAAGAGCATGAAAATGCAGCAGAAGGTGATGGAAATGTGGCAAAAGAATGAAGAATTCAAGAAACTTGCTCTTGCAGGAGCAGGGCAACCTGTGAAGAAATCAATGAGGCAGGTAACCAAATCAGTTAATTTCTACTTCTGCACAGATAAGTGAATCAAATAACATCCTCAGAACCAGGAAGAGTGTAAGGAAGTGAACTTTATATCTGAACTGCAAAAGCATCCTCCATCTCCTGACCAAGTGACTAAGGGATGCAACATTATAAAGCCTTTGAACCTGTCCCAAGGAAAGAAGAGAACATTTAATGAAACAACTTCTTCATATGTGCCTCTGGCACACCAGGTTGAAGCCTTTTATAAATGAACCCCTAACATGTATCAATCACTTGAAGAGCAAAATGGATGATACTACTCTGTTATCCTCCAAATATGCTGTGCACAAGATTTGCAAAGACCCACATACTCCTCTGTTGCTAACCAAACAGTGCTCATGGCCTGTGACCTACAAAAGTTCAGCAGATCAGGGGGCTGAGAATCTCAAGAAACTGCAGCAATACAAATTCAAAGCATGGGAACTTGATCCAAGAATTCTTGAAGGTGGGCCCATCTTGCCCAAGAAGCCATCTGTGAAGCTTCCCACTCAGTTTATAGGCTTCAATTTGGAGATCAAGAAAAGAATCCTGCTGGAATCTCTCTCTCTCCTCTCTCTCTCTCTCTCTCTCTCTCTCTCTCTCTCTCTCTCTCTCTCTCTCTCTCTCTCTCTCGTGAATCAAAGAAGAATCAGAGGATGAACACTTTGAATTTCATTCCAGACCTTGCCTGACTAAGATCTTGGAAGATGTGGCTGTTTCTGAAAAGTACTTCCAATCACTGTCCCCAAATCACCTGCTTTTACATTAAAGAACAGAATCTAAATGCCTACCAATGATGAGGAAGAGGAGCCAGTAGTAATAAGAGCGCAACCCATGTCACATTTTGGGGTGCCTTTTAAGCTCTACATCCCAGAGGAAACAACTCTGGAAATATGTCCTTTCTCTTTTGATTCTTGAGACAGAATGTCAGTTACAGAAGGAGAACAAAATAAGAGAACTGCAGAACAGAGAGGTGCCCAAATTCAAGGCACTTCCTTTGCTTAATTTTGACACTGCTAACCTGCCAGAGAAGAAGGCGAAGAATGCGACCTTGACTGAGTCTTTCTGCTTGGATACTGTTAAAAGAGGTGCTATAAAAGCAAAGACTTGGAAGCATCAGCTGAAGGAAAAACTGAGACAACAGAAAGAAGCAACTTGCTTCAAGACTTATCCAAATACCATCATCCCCCAGAAGCCCTTTATTCCCAAGAAAGATAAAAAATCTGTAGCTGAGGACCTTTCTGGCTTTCTAGTTCAGGAGCCTTTTCAGTTGGCCACTGAGAAGAGAGCCAAGGAGTGGCAAGAGCTGGAGAAAAAAATGGTTGAGGCAGAAGCCCAGAGGATGCAGCAACTTGAGGAGGCCAGGCAGCAAGAGGAAGAACAGCAGAGGAAGGAGCTAACTAGGCTCCAGAAAGAACTGGTGCACAAAGCAAACTCAGTACAAAAGTATCAGGGTATGGAGATAAAGTCAAGTGAACAACCTCTGACTCTGCCTGTATCTCCCATGTCCTCCACTCGATTCCACTGCTAAACTCAGCTGTGAACTGCAGACACAACCCGGGAAAGGAGCTGCATTTTCCAATAAACCAGGAATCTTCTTTCTTTATCATGGGGGCATGGAGAGAACCCATTTCTTCAGATTTTTACCTACCCATGCCTGACAGAGCTTACCTAATAGCTGCTGACTCTAACTGTGTTGAGAAATATGATCCTGCATTATTGAGGCTAATAATGAGACTCAACTCTTATATGTCTCGACAAGACTCCATGTAGTTATTTCCTTTGAACCATAAGCTGACCTTTCAAATGGCTTTTAACTTTGAGTAGAATTAAAATCTCTATATCAGCACAGTGTAATTTCCCTTGTCTCTCCCCTAATTCTCCCTTTTTTTCTATTTTAAATCAGAAAATACAGTTAAATACAGAAATTATAGCTATACAAGTAAAGATTGACTGTGGGAATGGGGGTTGGGGCAGGAGAGAGCAATGGGGGAAAAGTTGGGACAACTGTAACTGAACAACAATAAACAAAATAATACAGAGAGGAAACAAAGAATCACCAAAGATAAACTTGGCTTATGTCATTGGCCTGTGTTCTATGACCACAGCTACTAGGGAAACTGTTTATGGTACAGCTCTGGGTAAAACAGATAGATATGCAAGAAGAGAAGATTCTTTCCCTGCTAAGTGAAGAATGTATGTTACCTGCTGTGCAGAGAACGAGACAGATCTTATCAGGTCTTTAAGGTCAAGTTTTTCTTGAACAATGATTTTATGTGAAATATTTTCATTGACCCTAAATTGGGAAAGAATATATATTAGCCATCTTTCCTGTGGTAACAAATGGTTCCCAAGTTCTCATGGTCTCCAACAGTGTTTCTTTCTTCTTGATATTTCATGTTGGGGACTACAATTGACAGTGTCTGCCACAGCTCTACTTGGGTGTGCACAAAAAAGAATCTCATTCTTGGTCTTAGGAGAAGGAACAATATCCACTTGGGATAAGCCATCTTTCTAGAAAAAGAAAATGCAAGAAAACTGAGGGAATCTGTACTATTTGTGCATACAGTCTCATCCATTCCCACTTCATTAGTCTAATAAAGCCACATAGCCAAGGTACACATGGCTTAGGGAAAGAAATTCTGCCTACAGAAAGGACACAGAACAGACAGGAGGTGTGTCATCTTATAGGGAAAGGGGCAAATAATTGGGAACAATAATACGATTTGTCACAGCATGTCAGTTCTTGTGTGGTGCCTTAATTTTGTAACCCCCCCAGTAAATTCAGCTTTAGACACAAGTGCTTACAGACCCAAACAGCCTGTTAAAGTTCTTGGATGTTTATTCGTAACTATTTCTAGTCTGCACACTGAGGGCTAATCAATATTTTCCATTGTGTCATTCGTCATTAGTACTTTTATATTTTAACTATGAGTTGGAGTTTAACTAAGGGCTAACTAAGTTGGATTAAAGGAAATAAATGGTTTTTCCTACATTTAAGTATTTTACTCTTGAGGTTAAATTTTACTTCATTATTAAGTATGTGATCATAAAATGTTTATATGCTGTCAAAGTGGGCTCTATACAAACTGTGTAGGAGTCAAGTATCAACAATATTTACAAGTGACAGTAATTTACAGGGAGCTTCTCCACAAAGGTTGTTCTTTTGTTGCTCAGCTTCCTCTAGTAACCAGCTCCCTGGTTACTAAGTAGTTAGGAAATTAGAGAGTTCTTGTCACTTTACCTAAACGTTTGGGGGTGTTAATCTTGGTTTTCTGGTAAGATTCCAAGTAAGATAATGACTTTCTGACTTCTTAAGTTACTTCTGCAATTTTGTTTGAACAGGATGTTCTTCTCACTTTCTGTCCCATGTGGTTTTGCTAAGTGACCTGTTTATTACAGAGATGTGCCATCTTCCTTTGTAAGTAAGATGAGGATAATTTAAAAGCACTTCTAAAAACTTCTGAGCAGCAACAATGTACTTTGTCATGAATATGTCTTGGATCTAGACATGGACTCTCTCCTGAGAGATCTCAAATATAACCAAATTCATGTATTGAATTTCCTCACTGTGATCTGCTTAGATAGATTGTCCCTGGGAGAGCTCACCCCACAGAGGAAAGCCAGTAAGAAGATTCAACCTGGATCCCTCCTCTGAATGAGAAGTGGAGAGGTTCTGAGGAACATCCCTGGTGTCTTCTCTCTGGCTAGTCAGACAGACTTCACACAATCTCTCTTGGAAAGACGGGTTAAACTGAAGATTATGGAGAAGCAATCTTGGATATTCACCAAAAACTACTATTTTAATGTTTAAGGACATGTCTTGTTATTTATCTCACTAATATAGCTTCTTCAGAAGAATGCATATTTATGTACACATATTTTAACAGTACAAATAACTTGACTCTTAGTTTTATTATTAATAGAATATAAAGTGACTTGTATAAATCCTTAAACAAGTAATTGCTGAATAGATGTTTAATACCCATGTATATACTGAAATTCCTAAGTGCCCCACTAGTTTCTAATATTTTCACCAATAAAAGCCTTTTTAATCATTTGTAGCCCAATTGATTTCAGATTATAAAGATTTTTACCTTCTGAATAAAATGTCTAAAGTAATAATTAATTCAATTCCTTAGTTTTCTGTTTTTTCCAAAAATGCATGTAGCCAGTAATCATAGTTATTGATCATTTTCAGGTCACTGTTAGACTATAACCTCTTTGAGGCCCTAGATAATATATTTTCTTATTTCTATTCTCAGTCCTGAGCATCAGGTTATCACATCCTAGATGCTCAAGAAATATTATGGAGGAAGAAGGGACAGAAGGATCCACATCTGAGGTAACTCCACCTGCTCCTTCTCCAGCATTAGCATCTCCCTTGGCTCACACCTTTGTCTGTGCTCTCTCAGTGGACTATTGCAAAAGCTGCAAGAGCCTCCACGTGTATCTTATCACTATTCCACCAATTTCTTATGGTCACAGTAGTGACCTTCCTGAAACACAACGGACTTCACTGGTACTCCAAACTGACTTGTCTACTGATCAGAAGAAAACAGTTCAGCTCTTGAATGGGCACAGGAGGCCTTTGACCCATGCCTACTTCTTGAGTACTTCACACTGCTCACTTGTCACTCCCTCACACACCTGTAACTTAGTCACACCAAATGTCACTGTCCTTGTCTTTGCCTGCCTGAACTATCCCTGCCATTTTCAGTCCTTAATAGGAAAACAGTCTCTCCTCTTGGTGAAAATTTCTCTTGCCTCCCTCTCAACTCACCCTAGCTGAGTCATTTCTACCACTGTGTTGTTCCATAATGTCATTTATGCTTTGGTTTTGCTCTTACTGCCTTTTCCTCATAACTGTCCCTTTCACTAAAACAAACTCCTCAAGGGTAGGGAATAAACATTTTCACCTGTTTAGTTAGAGGCCTGATAGCTTGTATGTAGTTTTTGCTGAGAAACAGATAAATGTTGGAAAGTAAGCATGTCCTTAGTTGATCAAAGTACATATGTTTAGGAGAGGAAATTATTGATTTACATAGAACCTCTAAGTCTTATTCTTTAATTCACTAGGAGATCTACTCTTGTGCACTAAATACCCCTTTATGCACTGCTCCACAATGGATCATAGAGGCTCATTAGAGAACAGTATAGGGTGTTTTACTGATCAACTTCCATGAGGTGGTATGGCAAAAATGACTCTAGATTTCCAATATCTAACTTTGTCTGTGACTATAATATTAGAAATTCTAGCTGGACACATGGCTTCCCAGCTAAAAACTACAATTCCTAGTTTTCTTATATCTTGGTCTGGCCACTGGTTCTAGAATCTCACTGACAGGATGCGAGTAAAAGTGATGTAGGCAGATTCCAAACAAGATGGATACACCTTCTCTTTCTTATTTGTCTCTTCCCATGGGCTGGAATGGTGGGAGTTGAAGCAACCATCTTTGAACAGATTAAAGAAGCATCATCTATTGAGAATATTCAGAGGAATAACATAGAAATAGTCTGGGTTCCTATATCACCTACTGCAATGATTCAATGTAGAAACGACAAATGAACTAAAGTAGAAGCGATGATGCTAAAGACCCAGATTCTTTCCTCCTTTTTTTTTTTTTTTTTTACTGATAGCCTTGGTGCTGTTATCTGTGGACTACTTACTTGGGTCTTTACCATTTGTTGAAGCCATCTATTTTGAGTGTCTTTGTTACAGCTGCTTAGCAGGTACGTAACTGATACCAGTTGGATCATATATTGTTAAGCTTAATCATGAGACATTTTCAGCAAATATATGTTGAAAACTTACTTTAGTGGTATAAGAAAAAAAGGCTCTTTATATAGTCTAAAAATCATAATTACAATCCTTTCTACTTTCCTTCCAGGAGGTTGATAACATTAAGTCTTCTTTACCTTTTTAGGCCACAGACACACACACACACACACACACACACACATTCTTCTACTCTTTATTCCCTACTGTGCAAGTCAGACCGGGTTGTAATATTTGACAAGATTTTGTAAAATTTGTGCTTACTTCAGCAGCAAATATACTAAAATTAGAACACAAAGGAGAAGATCAGCATGGGCCCTGTGCAAGGATCATAGAAAATGCATGAAGGGTTCCATATTTTTGGTGGAGAAATTACTCAGAACAAACAACTGAACAATAGTGAGAGAGAAGACTCAAAAACTAGGATGTACAGAAAAACTAGCTTCAACACAACCTGTCCAACCTGCACAACAGAATACAAGATGTGATGGGCCGAGTGACCATCAGATAACCAGCTGGAGGGAAGAATCCACCAAAGAAAGACCCCACAACAATAAAAATGCAAGTTCGTCCAGAGAGACAACATAAATGACAGCCCAAGACCAGTAAGCTCAGGTGATCAAGGAGACTGTGCTACTGAATCTCACAAATCTCCTACCATAGAAGTTCACACCATAAGCCAAGAGAGTCAAAACAGCAGCTAACAAGAAGAGTATCACAAACAGTGGAAAGACAAAAAAAAATTAAAGGAAAGGAGGAAGCCTCAGAAAGAATGCTAAATGAAATAGAAGAAAGTCAGTTATCAGATATTGAGTTCAAAGCAGTGGTTATAAGAAAGTTCAATGGGCTCACTGAGAACTACCAAACACTACAGGGAAACTAAAAGAAACTCACTGGAAACTACATTACATAAAAAATGAAATAAAAACTATCAAAAAGGGCCAAGAGGAAATGAAGAATACAATCTCTGAATTGAAGAACACAGAAGAAGGCATCAAAAGCAGGCTAGATGAAGCTGAGGACTGAATCAGTAAGCTGTAGGAGAAGGTAGAAAAAAACTCCGGAAAGATCAAGAAAAGGAGAAAAGACTCAGAAAGAATGAACAGGTGTTATGGGAACAGCAGGACAACATGAAAACTAATAATTTCTATATAATAGAGAAACAAGAAGGAGAAGAAGAGCAAGGGGTAGAAAACCTGTTTGAAAAAATAATGATAGAAAACTTCCCTAATTTCATGAGAGAAAAAGTCACACAAATCCAGAAAGCAGAGAGGGTCCTAATGAATTGGAATTCAAAGAGGCCCACTTCAAGACACATCATAATAAAAATGGCAAAATTCCAAGACAAAGAATCTTAAAGGCAGCAAGGGAGAAACAGGAAATAACATACAAGGGAACCCTGATAAGACTTCTCAGTGGAAATGCTCCAAGCCAGAAGAGATTGGCAAGGAATATTCCAAATAATGAAAGCCAAAGGCCTGCAACCAAGACATTTCTAACCAGCAAGGCTCTCAATTAAAATGGAAGGTCAAATAAGGAGTTTCCCAGAAAAAGGAAACCTCAATGAAGACACCTCCTCCAAACTGGCTCTACAGGAGATGCTAAGGGTCTGCTTTAAGAAAAAGAAAAGAGAGAGAGAGAGAGAGAGAGAGAGAGAGAGAGAGAGAGAGAGAGAGACAGCTATGAAAAATGGCAATGAATAAGTACCTATCAAAACTAACCTTTAATGCAAATGGATTAAATACTACAAACAAAAGACATAGAATAGCTGTGGATAAGAAATCATGACCCACATATATGCTGTCTACAAGAGACCCACCTCAGAACAAAACACCTACACAGAGTGTAAGTGAAGGACTGTAAACAAACATTCCATGCAAATGGACCAGAAAAAGATGTTGGGGTAGCAATACTTACATCAGACAAAATAGACTTCAATAAAAATGCCGTAAAAGGAGACCCAGGAGGTCACTTCATAATACTAAAGGGAAGAATCCATCAAGGAGACATAAAAATTGTAAATATATATGCACCCAACATAGGAGCACCCAAAATGTAAAAAAAACTCTTGGAGGACTTCAATAAAGATATTGACAGCAATACAATTATACTACAGGATTTTAACACCCTACTGTCAAAAATGGATAGATCTTCCAAACAAAATTTCAACAAAAGTATTGATACATTGAACAATGGACCAGAAAAAACAGACTTAACAGATATATAGAGAGAGCCTTTCATCCCAAAGAAGCAAAATATACATTCTTCTCAAATGCACATGGAACATTTTCAAAGATAGACCACAATTAGGACACAAAAAAAGCCTCAACATCATTCAAGAAAATTGAAATCATATCAAGCACTTTCTCTGACCACAAGGGACTGAAACTAGAAACCAACCTCAAAGAAAAAAACCCAAAACACTCAAACTCATGGAGATTGAATAGCATGCTATTGAACAATAAATGGGTCATGAATGAGATCGAGGAAGAAATAAAAAAAAATTCTGTAAACAAATGAAAATGACCTCCAACACTGAAAACATATGGGACACAGCAAAGGCAGTCTGGAGAGGGAAGTTCATAGTGATAAAGGCCCACCTAAAAAAGATAGTAACATTTCAAATAAACAGCTTAACTCTACACCTATGAGAACTCGAGGAACAACAACAAAGACAGCCTAGAACAAGTAGAAGGAAGGAAATAACCAAGATCAGAGCAGAATTAAATGACACAGAGACTAAAAGCACAATTCTACAGATCAAGGAATCCAGAAGCTGTTTTTTTGAAGAGATTAACAAAATCAACAAGCCTTTAAGCAGACTCATCAAGAAAGAGAGAGGACCCAAATAAACACAATCAGAAACCAAACAAGAGAGATTACAACTGATACCAGAGAAACACAAAGGATTGTAAGAATTTACTACACAGAACTATATGTCAAGAAATTTGACAACCTATGTGAAATGGACAAATTTCTAGAAAAATATTATCTTCCAAAACTGAGTGAAGAAGAAGCAGAAAGTCTGAACAGACTAATGACAGCTGATGAAATTGAAGCAGTAGAAATAAAAAAAAAACTCCCAACAAACAAAATCCCTGGGTCAGATGGTTCACAGGAGGATTCTACAAAGCATTCAAGGAAGAGCTAACCCCTTTCATTCACAGACTACTCCAAAAAATCCAAAACTATGGAAGACTACCAAATTCTTTTTATGAAGCCAGAATCATCCTAATCGCAAGTCTAGATAAAGATATAACAAAGAAAGAAAACTTCAGGCCAATATTGCTGATGAACATAGATGCTAAAATCCTCAACCAAATATTGGCAAACCACATCCAGCAATACATTAAAAAGGTCACACACCACAATCACGTGGGATTCATCCCAGTAATGCAAGGATGGTACAATATTCCCAAATCAATAAACGTGACACTTCACATAAACCAAAGGAAAGACAAACATCACATGATCATATCAATAGATGCAGAAATAGCATTTGAAAAAGTACAGCACCCATTATGATAAAAACACTCAGCAAAGTGGGAATAGAGGGAGCATTCCTCAGCATAATGAAGGCCATATATGAGAGACCTATAGCCAACATGATACTCAATGGACAAAAACTAAAAGCTTTCCTACTTAGATTAGGAGCAGTCAAAGATGTCTGCTTTTACCACTCCTATTCAACATAGTATTGGAAGCCCTAGCCACAGCAATCAGACAAAAAATAAAATAAAAGTCACTCAAATTGGATTGGAGGAAGCGAAACTGTTATTGTTTGCAGATGACATGCTAGTGTACATAGAAAATCCTATAGATTCCACCAAAAACTACTCTATCTAATAAGTAAGTTTGGCAAAACATTGGGATATAAAGTCGATATTCAGAAATTAAAAATATTTTTATGCACCAACAATGAAATATCAGAAACAGAAATCAGGAAAAAAATTCCTGATTCCCTTTCATATAGTAACAAGAAAAATAAAGTACATAGGAATAAACCGAAACAAGGAGATAAAACACCTGTTCTCAGAAAACTACACAACACTGAATAAAAAAATTAAGGGAGACAAAAACAAATGGAAGCATGTACAATGTTCACGGATTGGATGAATTAGCATAATCAAAAGTCCATACTGACCAAAGCAATTTAAAGATTCAATGCAACAGCTATTAAAATACCAATGGCATATTTCACAGATATAGAACAAACATTTCAAAAACTTATATAGAATCATAAGTGACCCCAAATAGCTTCAGCAATTGTGAGGAAGAAGAAGAAAGTAGGATAGGAGGGATCACAATACCTGATATCAAACTGTAATACAAGGCCACAGTAATCACAACAGCATGGCACTGGCATAAGCACAGACACATAGAGAAATTAAACAGAACAAAGAGCCCAGAAATAAGCTCAAGTATCTATGGTCAATTATTATTTGACAAAGGGGCAAGCAGCATAAAATGCAGCAAAAATAGCCTCTTCAACAAATTGTGTTGGGAGAGCTGGAAAGCTACATGCAAAACAATGAAACTTGATCATCAACTAACACCATACACAAAAATACATTCAAGGTGGATAAAAGATTTAAATATAAATTGTGATACCATAAAAGTTCTAGAGGAAAGCATAGTCAGGAAAATCTTACATATCCCATGCAGTAATATTTTCTTTTTTTTCCTTTTTTAAATTTTCATTTTAATTGTTCAAGTACAGTTTTCTGTCTTTTACTCCCAGCCTAGCCCACCCCCCAGCCTTCCCTCCCTCCCCCCCTAGTTTTTGTCCATATGTCTTTTATACTTGTTCCTGTAAACCCTTCCTCTTTCCCCCTGAAATTCCCTCCCCTCTTCCCTCTAGTCACTGTCAGCCTGTTCTCTACTTCAGTGTCTTTGATTATATTTTGCTTGTTTGTTCGTTTTGTTGTTTAGGTTCCTGTTAAAGGTGAGATCATATCATATCTGTCTTTCATCACCTGGCTTGTTTCACTTAGCATAATGCTTTCCAGGTTCATCCATGCTGTTGCAAAGGGGAGGAGCTCCTTCTTTCTTTATGCTGCATAGAATTCCATTGTGTAGATGCACCATATCTTTTTGATCTGTTCATTTACTGAGGTTGCTTCCAACACTTGGTTGCTTCCAACACTTGGCTATTGTAAATTGTGCTGCTATGAACATTGGGGTGCATAGGTTCTTTTGGATTGGTGTTTCAGGGTTCTTAGGATACAATCCTAGCAGTGGAATTGCTGGGTCAAAAGGCAGATCCATTTTCAGTTTTCTGAGAAAAGTCCATACTGTTTTCTATAGTGGTTGTACCAGTCTGCAACCCCACTAACAGTGTACTAGGGTCCCTTTTTCTCCACAACCTCTCTAACACTTGTTGTTTATTGCTTTGTTTATGAAGACCATTCTGACTGGTGTGAAGTGGTATCTCATTGTGGTTTTAATTTGCATATCTCTGATAGCTAGAGATACTAAGAATCTTTTTATGTGTCTCTCGATCCTCTGTATGTCCTCCTTGGAGAAGTGTCTGTTCAAGTCCTATGCCCACTTTTTAATTGGGTTGCTTGTTTTCTTAGAGTGGAGTCATGTAATTTCTTTATATCATTTGGAGATTAAACCCTTGTCTGAGGTATCATTGGCAAATATGTTTTCCCATACAGTTGGTTCTGTTTTCATTTTAATACTGTTTTCATTAGCTGTGCAGAAGCTTTTTATTTTGATGACATCCCATTTGTTTATTCTTTGCTTTATGTCCCTGGCTCTAAGGGACATATCAGTAAAAATGTTGCTGAATGAAATATCTGATATTTTCCTCCATATGCTCTCCTGTAGGACTTCAGTGCTGTCATGGTTTACATGTAAATCTTTTATCCACCTTGAATTCGTTTTTGTGTATGGTGTAAGTTGGTGCTCAAGGTTCATTTTTTTGTGTGTGTAGCTGTTTAGTTCTCCCAACAGCATTTGTTGAAGAAGCTGTTTTTACTCCATTTTATATTGCTGCCCCCTTTGTCAAATATTGACTGTAGAGTCTTGGGTTTATTTCTGGGCTCTCTGCTCTGTTCCATTGGTCCATGTGCCTGGTTTTATGCCAGTACCAGGCTGTTTTGATTACAGTGCCCTTGTAATACAGTTTGGTATCAGGTATGATATTCCCTCCTATTTGCTCTTCTTTATCAAAATTGCCACAGGTATTTGGGGTCATTTATGGTTCCATATACATTTTGAAGAGTTTTTTCTATGTTTGTGAAATATGCCATTGGTACTTTAATAGGTATTGCATTGAATCTGTAAATTGCTTTGGGTAGTATGAATGGGTCAAGAATGAAATTAGGGAAGAAATCAAAAAGTTTCTGGTAACAAATGAAAATGAACTCACAACAACCCCAAACTTATGGAACACAGCGAAGGCAGTCCTGAGAGAAAAGTTCATACTGATACAGGCCTACCTAAAAAAGATAGTAACATTTAAAATAAACAACCTAACTCTATGCCTACAAGAACTCAAGGAACAACAACAAAGACAGCCCAGAACAAGTAGAAGGAAGGAAATAACCAAAATCAGAGCAGAATTAAATGACATAGAGACCAAAAGCACAATTCTAAGGATCAAGGAATCCAGAAGTTGGTTCTCCGAAAAGATAAACAAAATCAACAAGCCTTTAAGCAGGCTCATCAAGAAAAAAAGTGAGAGGCCCCCAATAAACACAATCAGAAATTAAAGAGGAGAGATTTCAACTGACGCCTCAGAAATACAAAGAATTGTTATGAAATTACTAGGAAGAACTGTGTGGAAAGAAATTTTAAAACCTATGTGAAATGGAGAAATTTCTAGAAAAATATAATCTTTTGAAACACAATGAAGAACAAGCAGAAAGCCTGAACAGATCAATAACAGCTGATGAAATTGAAGCAGTAATTAAAAAACTCCTGAAACAAAAGTCCAGGTCCTGATGGTTTCACAGAAGAATTCTACAAAGCATTTAAGGAAGAGCTGACCCCTATCCTCCATTGTCTATTTCAGAATATCCAAAATTATGGAAGACTACAAAACTCTTTTTATGAAGCCAGCAGCATTCTAATCCCAAAACCAGATAAAGACACAACAAAGAAAGACAACTTCAGGCTAATATTGCTGATGAACATAGACGTTGAAATCCTCAACAAAACACTGGCAAACCGCATTCAACAATACATTAAAAAGACCATGACCAAGTGGAATTCATCCCAGGGATGCAAGGATGGTTCAATATTTGCAAATCAGTAAATGTAATACACCACATAAACAAAAGCAAAGACAAAAATCACATGATCATATCAATAGATGCAGAAAAAGCATTTGATAAGGTACAGCACCCATTTATGATAAAAAAAAAAAACTCTGCAAAGTGAAAATAGAGGGAACATTCCTCAACATGATAAAGGCCATATATGAGAGACTGACAGCCAACATCATACTCAAGGGGCAAAAACTAAAATCTTTTCCATTAACATCAGGAACAAGACAAGGTTGTCCAATTTCACCACTTCTATTCAAGATAGTATTGGAAGTTTTAGCCACAGAAATTAGACAAGAAAAGGAAATAAAACACATCCAAATCAGAAAGGAGGAAATAAAACTGGTGTTTGTTTGCAGATGACATGCAAAACATTGTTTGCAGATGACATGATAGTGTACATCGAAAATCGTATAGACTCCACCAAAAAACTGCTGGACCTAATAAATGAATTTGGCAAAACAGTGGGATACAAAGTCAATATCCAGAAATCAAAGGCATTTTTGCATACCAACAATGAAACAGCAGAAGCAGAAATCAAGAAAAATATCCCATTCAATATAGCAGCAAGAAAAATGAAATACCTAGGAATAAACCTAATCAAAGAGGTAAAAGACCTATATGCAGAAAACTACACAACACTGAAGAAAGAAATTAAGTAAGACACAAGGAAATGGAAACATATACCGTGTTCATGGATCAGAAAAGTTAACACCACACAGTAATATCTTCATTGATATGTCCTCTAGAGGAGGGGCATAAAAGAAAGAATAAACAAATGGGACCTCATCAAATTAAATAGCTTCTGCCTGGCTAAAGAAAACAGCATTAAAATGAGAAAAGAGCCAACTAAATGGGAAAACATATTTACCAATGATACCTCGGACAAGGGTTGGACCTCCAAAATATTTAAAGAACTCACACAAGTCCACTCCAGAAAGACAAATAATGCAATTAAAAAATGGGCAAAAGTACTGAACAGACACTTCTCCAAGGAGACACAGATATATGAAAAGATGGTCAGCATCACTAGCCATCAGAGAGATGCAAATTAAAACCACAATGAGATACCACTTCATACCAGTGAGAATCGCCAAGAAACAACAACTGTTGGATAGGATATGGAGAAAAAGGATACCTGGATTCCCACTATTGGTGGGAATGCAGACTGGTGCAGCTACTGTGGATAACTGTATGGAATTTTTAGGAAAGTAAAAATGGAGCTGCCTTTTGATCTGGCAATTCCCCTGCTGGGATTGTATCCTAAGAACTCTGAAGCACCAATGCATAAGGACCTAAGCACCCCAGTGTTCATAGCAGCACAATTTACAATAGCCAAGTACTGGAAACAACCTAAGTGCCCATCAGTAAATGAATGGATCAAAAAACTATGGTACATTTACACAATGGAATTCTATGAAGCAGAAAGAAAGAAGGAGCTCCTACCCTTTTCAACCGCATGGATGGAACTGGAGAGCATCATGCTAAGTGAAATAAGCCAGTCAATGAAAGACAAATACTATGTGATCTCACCTTTTACTGGAACTTATTTAACAAAACAAACAAGCAAGCAAATTATAACCAGAGACGTTGAAATGAAAAACAATCTGACAGTAACCAGAGGGGAGTTGAGAGGGATTAATGGGGGGAGAGGAGGTCAGGGTTTTCAGAAACAACTAGGAAGGACTCATGGACAAAACCAAGGGGTGGGTGGAGTCAGGGGAAGTACATGGTGATGACTCGTGGAAGGGAGGATGGAGGGGGATAAATGCAGACAACTGTACTTGAACAATAATGAAAGAATTAAAAAAAAACTTTGTAAAATTTCCAGAATAACATTATACAATGAATGGTGTATAACTTGTTACCAGATGTGGTTCTCAAACCCTCAGACATCACCACCTCTTATAGGGTCCTCTGCAGGAAGTTTTATGGTGGAGCTCCAGGCCTATCTCCTGAGGTAGAGGTCAGTTCATCCCTCTGACCCTCTATCTAGTATCATGTCAGACCATATCTAGACTCTGGGGCCCAAGAGAAAGTTTGAGATTGTCTTCCAGAATAAAGTTCTCCTTGAAGATTCCACTTCTGATGTCAGCATCTTCTTTCTCTAGGAGGACTGGCACTGAGACAACTGACACTCCCTATAGTAAAGAAATAACTCTATGTTTCCAGGTCAGAGGACAAAGCCAAATTAGGGTACAGAAGGAAGAGCAGGGTCATGTCCTCACTGCAATTGGATTTATTTTTTTCAGTTTCACAGATGAATGAATGAAGATCCGAAGGTTTAAACAACGTCTCTTAAATCATATGGCTTGTTAATTCCAAAACCTAGATTTGAAGCCAGTGTTTACATGAGGGATTTCCAAATGCCAGCTCACTGACTTGAACGAAGCTCCCTGTTCAGAAACATTAGGGAGCTTGTTAAAGTGGAGATAAGTTCTTGATCTTGTTTGGGAGATCTTTTAAGATCTTTTAAGTAGTTTTGGGGTGAGTCTTAAGGCTTTCAACTTTATTTTTAATAAATGACCCAGGTTATTTCAACACACAGCAATATTTGGTGCTGTTGTTTTGTGCCATGGGGCACATTGATCTCAGACTCTTTATAGTCTCTTTGCTCTTTTACTCCCCTACCCCAATGCAACATGAATGATTCAAAATAAGAGCTATAAGTCTTAAAATAAAATGATTCTGATTATATTTTGTTGCTTTTTTCTTTTGTTGATTATGTTCCAGTTAAAGGCGAGATTATATGGTATTTGTCCCTCACTACCTGGCTTATTTCACTATTAAGAACAATCTAACAATAGCCAGAGGGGAGTGGGGAGGGGACAGTGGGGAGAAGGATCTTCAGGAACTACTATAAAGGACACATGGACAAAACCAAGGGGGAGGGTGGAAGCAATGGAGAGAGGTGGGTTTGGAGGGGGAGGGGAGAAAATACAGACAGCTGTAATTGAACAACAATAAAATAATTTAAGTAAAAATATAAAATGAAACTCAATACTTGTTGAGGCAATACTCTGGAGATTAGCTACATGACTATATTACCACTTCAGCTACAATCTCCACCAGATTAGTGACAATGATATTACTGCTTATTAAGTGATACTTTGTTACAAGGTCTTATAGGGAATATCATACAACAATAATCCTATCCTCAGATTGCCTGAGATATCTGTGAGGGAGACCAAGTTACATGTGTGAAACAATTCAAGAGTAATAAAAAGCGAGTATATAATAAATCATAATTTATAACAACAATTACCAGGTAGACTAGAAACAGTGATAAATGAAAATTACAGGCAACAGGAGAAGCAGAAAAGGTGTTATAGTAGGGATGATGCTTGACTTAAGTATGAAAGAATATATTAGGCCCATAAAATCAGAGATAGAGTGGAAAATCTAGGTGGTGGGAATAAGAGAAACAAGGTACCTACTGTCATCATAAACTACCTTGAAGGGTCAAAATGCTGGTCTTTGTAACAGGCACTAATTTTGTGGACCATTAAAATATAAGCTGAAAAAAACAAAACCCTAACGCTATCTCATATGTATCAATCTAAAAGTGTGTATGTGAGGGAGGTCTAATTGGATGCTATCAGAAAGGAGGACTAGACAAGGTTAGGCCAGGGAGGTGGTGAAAAGCATTGCTAAAGGGTGACAAGGCAGGCTGAGTCATACTTTGAAACCCAGAGGAATGGATTGTCAGTTGTCAGAATCCATGTTGTGAGGAGATGGGAAGGTAGAAGGCTGATTTCTGTGAGGGTGGAGCACAGTGGACATGATCTAGGAGGGTTCTCATGATTAATTGAGGAACAACAATTACTTTCCCAAGCTTTGGGACCAATGACATGTTCTTTTCTGCCCCTTGGGTCAGGTTGGCTTTGGAACTAAAATGTTTATTTTATTTTCTTTTGAAAACAAACTTTACATCATTGATCTGCCTCTTAAAATGTTTGTGTGAAATTCCTACTTCTGAGCCAGTGCCTATGACTCAGATGGTGTGCATTTCAAAATTCTATCAACATAATTTCACATAAAAAATCTCACATTGAGCCAAGTCTGTTTAAACCAACTGTCTTGTATCAGTAATATGTAGCTGGGTTGATTCATGGTGCACATCTTCAAAGACCTGGATGATCATCTTTGTTTGCAAATTCCATATTAATGTAGAGATAATTGTTATCATAAATTGAACTTTTATATTATGAACTAAGTTTTTGTCTTTAAAATTCATTTTCAGAATATTTAATAGCATGACTGTAAGGGCTGCATGGCACTTTCCCAAGTGGACAAGATTCGACATTTTTTTTGGTCTCCCTTTTATTTAAGCAAACTGATAAACACTTAATAAGAACATGGACTTAAAGGAAAGTTGCCAGAAGAGAATAGTATTCTACCAATGGAATTCCACTTCAGGTGCTATGCTGGAAATTCTTGTCTCCTGTTCTTTTGCCTTTTGATGATGGTTTTAAAAACTCTGAAAACAGAGAAAGCCAAGTGTGTGGTCTTTGGCAATTTTATAATAGTCTGTGCAGGAGACAGAGCGGGTGGCTTGGTGGAAAAAAATGATTAGTTTTTTTCTGTATGATGACAGAAAACAGTTGAAATTCAAAAATGCCAAATACTCTGCAGCCCTCCCTTTTGGCAAATTGTTAGGTAATCACTTCTTCCAGGTGGTGCTTTCAATAAATATGTTGGAAAGCCACACCCCCAGAGATGTGCTAGGACAGAGTCATTGTCTCAGGAACCATGTAGGAATAGTAAGAGCAGGGTCAAAGGAAAATACTGAATTTTTCTTTAGGGAAATCTGCTCCTGATTTCCCATAGTGTGTTTACAAGTCTACATCTTTGACTAATGAGCATGTGGACTACCCCTGTGTTTCTCAGTAACAATTATTATTGTTGTTTATCAGGACCACCATAACTGGGATATCTCTCCACAGACAATCTATTTTTTCAAGCAACTGTTTTGACTTTTTGAAAAAGTTTTCCCAGATTGGTTTTTATCACATCATTTTGATAGGTTTTGATCAACCTGGCCTGGAGCTGGAAACTTTCACCAGATCTCTCCCTCTGGGACAAACCTGATCTCTGTCTTTCTCCAAGCTTCAGTTCCTTCATTTGCAACATGGAGTGAAAATGTAGCAGACACTGTGTAAGGCACTGGACTAATCCCTTTTTTGATGGGAGAGCTGAATCTACAGGATCAAATCGGAGTTCCTTTTGAGCATAGTGCTGGGCTGTGATGTGCAAAGGTGTGACAGGCTAGCCAGATTTGTGTTAGCTCACAGTCCAGTGATGGGCAGATGCCAGACTGTTATGTAACCATGTGATGGAATACATTAAGATTATGCACAAGATGCTCTGTGATATTTGTGGGAATATATTTTGACCACTTTGGGCCATTGCCATGGTCAACTGACATGTGCTGAACACTGCTTGTGTGCCTGGTCCTGCAAGAAATGACTGAAAATGCAGGTCAATCTAGGCAGTCTGGTGACTATGTCCCATGTTCTCATATCATAGGCACTCCCCAGTTCAATCTCTTCAGCCTCATCACAGACAAAGCTTTTCTGTTGCAGAATTCATGGGCGCCTATTCCTTTCATTCCCTAAAAGTAGAAGACTTCCAAAATCAGGCTTTCAATTCAGTTCTCCTAAGACTACTCAGGATGGAAATAGTTTCTGAAAGTGACTTTTGCTTAAGTGTTTACTTTTGGGTGCCTGTTACCTGAAATGCTCATTCTTTGCACCTTCATGATTTGGTAATTTAGGCATATTCCTCAGTAGCTCTGGAAATTATTCAGCAAGTTAAACCATTTGCTCCTTTGCCTAACTAGGACCCATCACTCCTCACATGTTGACATTTTGGCTTCTCTTACCCTGATGGACAAAAAAGAAACTGTGCTGATCAAGATCTGTTGAAGAAATCATACTCACATAGCTTGTTTAGACAAGGACCATGATGCCAATCCAGAGGCCAGTTCTCACAAAAAATTCCTTAGGTGCTTTCCACTGCAATTGAGAATGGTTACCAAAACCCAAGTTCATGTGCCTGATGCTTCAAAAAGACAACACTCAAAATTTCAGAGTTTGGAGTAAGGAAGGGTTTATGATTGAGAAGGTGCCAATCAAGGACATGGGAAACCTGATGGACCACAAACCTATCTTGCTTGCTGGGCCAGGCCAAGGGTTTATTAGGGTTTCAGGAAACATGTGTGCAGAAGAGCTGGTGGTAAAGGGACATCAGCACTGGATCTTTCTGGACAACAGACCCTTGCTTCTGAAAGGGTTCTGGTGTTCAAGTTATGGTCATGTTTGGTTCTTTGGGTCCATGTGGGGTGGGTGTAACTTTGGTTCCAAGTGCATCTGGAGGTCAAAGTTCTCTCCAATAAGTGTACTTTTACCACATGACTTTTACTTTGGTTTATTGTGTCTGAAAAGCAACTCAGTATCTCATAAAATAGGATAGGACCATTTGGAACTGGCTTTGTTTTTACAGAACTTTGTATCTGAGTACATGAAAGGTCCTAGGATGTGAAGTTACTTCAGAAGAAATGATTGTGGCAGAAATACTAACCTGAGACCTAGGCTGTGAAAAAATATAAGATTTGTGACTTGCCTCTTACATTTAGAAGGGTGACTAAGGGAATGAGATTTGACCATCTGGGGTTGGCAGTGAAGGAGGATGCTGCTGGTGAGCAGGGAGGCTATGGCCTTGTGTGGGACCATGCCATGCATCTCAAAGCCTGGAGGAACAGCACACTGTCTTTGAGAAGGGTGTTTTTTTCATTCACCAAATGTTCTATTTTCAATTACAGTGTTTACAGACCTTGTCCTTAGCAAAGGCTGCCTTGATCCCATCAACTGTAGGACATCTTTTGGTCTTTGAAATGTTGAATTTTTCTTGTTATACTTACTTTGCTCCAACTATTCTTATAATGATGGACGTGTTCTACTGTGTCAGGTTTCTCATTTAAATCTATGGTTGCTCACTACTCTCCTCATCAAAAGTGAGCACCAATGCTGGCTGAGTTGAGCCCTCACCCATGCTGGGCATTCAGGATCCCAGCAAGACTTCGGGATTAGAGGACTGGTACAAATCACACTACCTCCCTCTTCCACAATATTTTCATCAAACAAAATACATTGAAAATAAATATTGAAGGCAAGGCAATAAGTCAAGGGAATAAGAAAATGCTAAACTTGCATGTTTGGAATAAGAGGGGCATACATTTTGCCTTCCCTGGTGAGAGACTACTTTATGGGTTCACTGGGCTACATGGATACATCAGAACCCTTTTCTTTAATCCCAAGTTTTAAAAATAACTCTCTTAACTATTTCACCCTCTTGACATCACTGCAACTCTACCAATACCGCAGGGATCTAACAACCACATTTGTGGTGTCACATAGTCACAGACCCAACCTGAGCAAGAAGGACACTTACTAATGAGGAAACAGTCAGAACAACACCAGTGACAACCCCCGGCAGAGAGCACAGAGCCCAAGGCTTTGGACAGTCACTGAATATACAGTCTTCCCACTGTGAACAAGATATTGGTTACTGGCCATGCTCCCCATCAATTGTATCTGAGGTTAGGGTCCAATTTATGGAAAATCCTGGAAGACACATCACATGATTTTCCTTTGTGGTGACTCATTTGCCTTCTGGAAGTGCCTGACACAGACTTGTGTCTGTTTTTCTTCACCCATCAGCACTTGCTTTCAGAACAATTGCAATCATGTACTTTTGAAGTTACAGGTTACTCAAACTATTTGGTTTAAACCATTAAGAACATTCAGTTAATAGGGAAAAAAGTATAAAACAGCATCTTTGACAATTACAGTGGGATGTACAGGAGATGTGAAGTAGAGTAGGGGTGGGGTGAGGCATATTTCTGGCCCCTCCAATTTATTTCCTGATATCTCTGAACAGTTTATTCCTTACTTTGCATATAAGTAAATGTGGACTGACCCACTTTTCTGGCTTCTTTCATGAACAAAATTTTAGTGTGGTTAGGGGGTGGAGAAAGAGCTATTGTACAAACCCTGGCAGAAGATATAGTATTTTGGAAGCAGCAGATAGATTGTGTGGCCAAACTAATGCATCTTCTAATTCCATTTCCCCTCCCTGGAGCACCTACCACAGTACTGCTCATGATTAAAGATCTTATTCTTTTGGTAATAGTGTCAGTCACCATAGCCAGAAGGGGAAATTTCACCCAAAAACATTTTTTAATTTTATAAAATAGTTTTATAAAACTGTTTGTTACACATTATAAAGCCCAGCACCTTCTTTTTTGATTTCTAAGATTGAAATTGTTGACTCTTTAATTTTAAAAACATTTAAAAATATATATTGATTATGCTATTACAGTTGTCCCATTTTATTCACCTCTACCCTGTACTACCCACTCCCACCCACATTCCTGACCCTTTAGTTCATGTCCATGGGTTGTACATATAAGTCCTTTGTCTTCTCCAATTCCTATACTATTCTTAACTATTTGGCACCTATCAGTTATGCTTCTTATTCCCTGTACCTTGTCCCCAACTCAACCTATTCCCCCTCTCCACTGATAGTCCTCCATGTGATCTCCATTTCTGTGATTCTGTTTTTATTCTAGTTCTTTGTGTAGCATTTGCCTTTGTTTTTTTAGGTTCAGTTGTTGATAGTTGTGAGTTTGTGGTCATTTTAATGTTCATATTTTTTATCATCTTCTTTTTCTTAGATAAGTCCCTTTAACATTTCATATAGTAAGGGTGTGGTGATGATGAACTCTAACTTGATCTTCTGTGGGAAACACTTTATCTTCCCTTTCATTCTAAATTATAGCTTTGCAAGATAGAGTAATCTTGGATGTAGGTCCTTGCCTTTCATGACTTGGAATACTTCTTCCCAGCCCCTCTTGCCTTCAAGGTTTTCTTGACAAATCAACTGATGGTCTTATGGAACTTCTTTGTAGGTAACTGTCTCCTTTTCTCTTGATGCTTTTAAAATTCTCTCTTTATTTTTACTCTTGGGTAATGTAGTCATGAGTGCCTTGGTGTGTGCTTCCTTGGGCCCACCTTTCTTTGAGATTCTCTGAGCTTCCTGGACTTCCTGGAACTCTATCTTTTTGACAGATTGGGAAAGTTCCCCATTCATTATGTTTTCAAATAATTTTTCAATTTATTGCCCTTCCTCTTCTCCTTCTGGCACTCTCATGATTCAGATGTTGGAACATGTAAAGCTGTCCTATAGTTTACTAAGCCCCTCCTCAATTTTTGAATTCTTGTTTCTTCATTATGTTCTGGTTGAATGTTTATTTCTTCCTTCTGCTCCAAACCATCAGTTTGAGTCCCATTTTCTTTACCTTCACTGTTGGTTCCCTATATATTTTCCTTTATTTCACTTTGCATAGCCTGTTTTTTCCCTGTATTTTGTGACCATAGTCAACCATTTCTGTGAGCATCCTGATTACCAGTGTTTTGAACTCTGCATCTGATAGATTGGCTATCTCTTTATTGCTTAGTTCTATTTTTGGAGCTTTGATCTATTCTGTCATTTGGGCCATGTTGTTTTGTCTTTGCATGCCTGACCCATTTTAAGGGGCAGAGCTGTGGGTATTTTCCAGAGTGGAGCAATGTGTTGTGGTGCTGTATGTGTGGGAGGAGTCAGAGAGGGTACAATGCTGCTCACTAGGCTATTAGAGGCTTCCAGTCACTTCCCCCACTACCTACAAGCAAATTATGCCCTTCTTGTGCTGATTTATGGGTGGTTGGGTGTGTTCTAGGACCCTGTGGGAACAAATTCTTCTGTGAGGCTGGGAGTTTCTCCTGTCACTGGAAGCCCTACAGATTTTTACAGACAGTGGTTTTGAGGCTTTATTTCCCCACACTAGAACCCTGGGTTGTGGTGTCTGTCTTGCTCCCCTGTTGTTCCTCCAAGTTTATCTGCACACAAATATAGGGCCACCTGGTCCACAAGCCACCACCCTGCCACTTGTCCTCTCCCCACTGGCTGCCTGTCTCCATCCTTCCTACCAATCTGGATGAACATTTCTTCTTTAACTTCTTGGTTGTTGGACTTCCACACAGTTCAATTTTCAGGCAGTTCTGATTTTTTTTTTTTGTTTTTAAATTTGTTGTTGTTTTTCTTTTGATTGTGTGAAAAGGTAAAGTGTATCTACGTATGCCTCCATCTTGGCTGGAAGTCAACTTCTTCATATTTGTTGTTAAGTAATACTCTATTCTCATGTTTGATTTTAAGATTTTATTTATTTAGTTTTAGAGTGAGGGGAAGTGAAGGAGAAAGAGATGGAGAGAAACATTGATCAGTTGCCTGTAGTATATGCCCCAAATGGGGACTGAACCTGCCATCCAGGCATGTTCCCTGACCAGGAATTGAAGTGGCAGCCTTTCAGTTTGCAGGATGATGCCCAACCTTTCAGTTTGCAGGATGATGCCCAATGTTGTTCAACATTGGTCAGGGCTCTAGTCTCATGTTTTAATGGTGGATAAACCTATGATAAGTTCTAATGACCTGTATTATATAAAATATAGTCTTAAGTTGTAGTGAACATGGTTTTAAATGAATACAATTATAGATGTTAGTTTCTCCTCTTCAACTCCTAGAGGGAGGTGCATTGAGCCTCAGGCTCAGTTTTTAGTTGAGCCTGTTTGAGTTTGCTGTCAGTATTCTGAGTTGTGTGTGGTGGCCTCTGGCTCTGGAGTGACCCATTTCACACACCAACAGAAGGTGTTGGAAATAACAATTTATAAGTTCTTTGGTTTCTCCATTTACTATACTATTCTTAACATATCCCTGACTATTTTGTACCTACCAATAATTCTTTTTAATCCCTGCACCTTTTCTCCCATTCTTTCCCTTCCCACTACCAGCTGATAACCCTCTAAATGATCTCCATACCTATGGTTCTGTTCCTGTTCTGGTTGTTTACCTATGCACTGGAACTAAGGGAGTGTTGCTGAAGGGAAGAGGGTTACTGGGGAGGAGGTGGCAAAGGGGGGAAATTGTGACAACTGTAATGACATAATCAATAAAATATATTTAAAGAAAAAACAAATGACAACACACACAATCTGAGTCCTCCCCTAAGTTCAGATTCATGGGTCCATTTTCATCATGGGTCAGTTAAACACTTCTTTTTTTCCCCCAAGATATCTTTAATTGTAGTGTGATTCCTTTCTCTGGGTGCTAGAAACTTCCAGGCATTCATGAACAGTTCCTTACGTCAAATCTTTGAGCTTCTCCCAACATCAAAGCATTGGGCAGCATTGACCATAGACCCAGAGTTCTCAGATCCCACTGGAACACTCAGACACCACCAGGACTTTGGACACCTGTGGGAAGAGTGTACAAAGAAGCATAATTCTGGAGGAGAGGATTGATGACAGAGAAGGGTGGCAGCCACTTCAGCTTTCTCCCCTACTCAGGCCCCATTTGCTTCCTCAGCCTAGTATTTCCATGGGGCTGAGTCTCCACCTGACCTCAGTTGTTGCCTCTGGATTCAGACTTTACCATGGCCCTTTAGGTTCAAAATTCATGCTAACAACCACTCAGGGTACAAGTAGCTTAAAAATGACTTCCAGAAACTAGGAAGAGAACAACCTGAATTTAGTATATTTACATGAAAGAAATAATTACATGTTTCCAATTTATTTAAAAATTTAAGTTTAAACTTTAAAGATTTTATTATTTTGGTATTTTGGGGCTCCTAGTTTAAAACACCATTTCTATTTTATTCTATTCTCTTCTAATTCATGGAAGACACATTGTCTGTGAGACCCTAACTTGGTTTCATAGCCTACTAATAGGCCACAGTACATTGTTGGGATCCTGTAGAAGCTGTTCTTTTTCTGACTTCATACTGTTATTAACAGTTTGTGTTGAAACTCTTGGTTGAATCAATTAGCTCTAGAGACTGTGGGAACATGACTGTCATTTCAGCTCATAGGTTCCAAAGGACGAGCAGTGACATTGCCACCAATGTGGGGAACTTGTATATTTCATATAAATTTGTCCCTTAATTTCAGCCAAGAAGATACACCTAAGCAATCAATAATGCTGTGCAAGCTTACTTGAAGTTTCTATAAGAGCTGTTGTCTAAGGATATTTTTGGAAAAATTTTTCTAATAACCAAGGATATTTTTATGTATTTCTAATGGAGTATGGGGTTTCTGATAGCTGTTAACAAAGTCCAAGCAACATATTTGTTCTCAGAAACCATGTTTTGATTGTTCTGTACAATTTTATACAAGCTTATATATAGCCTTCATTATAATTAGGAGGTAATGAACTAATAAAGAGGGGAAATGTTAGGTTAACTTTTATGCTAATTAGAACAAAGATCATCATCATCACCATCATCACCATCATCTTCATCATGTTCAGTAATTTACATTGATCATCTGCTATAGAAATTTCACCCAATCTAAGATTATACAAATGATTTTGAATGCCTCTAATTGTTGCCAAGAAGTTTGTTATAAATAAAACTCAGAAGCCTACATTGATTCATTTAAAGTTTTCAAGTCTTCCAACTTATCACCATTTTTTATGAGTGTTAGAAATGAAGCAAAATTGTTTTGTTACTTGTCTGATTTTTAATACATTATGTGTTGGTTTTATGTCAAACCCGTGGCATTGAATCCTCTGATGTATATTTCATCATGTATTAGGACCCTTTTACAGACAGTGATGCCCAGGAGCCCCATTGCTTTAGGTTCATGCTCCCTTTGGCACCTTTCTTTCCTGGAAAATTTTATCCTTACATTACCTTTGCCAAGTTTACATTTGTGCAGCCAGGTTGAATGTGAGGACAGTAACTCAAAGCTAGTTCAGGGGTCAAAGGTAAAATATTTGTCAGTCTGTGTGGCACCAATCTCCAAACAGCTGGTAGATATGCAGGTCCACATGCTGCACAAGTCTCTGGGGGCCCCAGATAGGGACCTGGATTCCCCAAAGGAGGGACCCTGTGGCATAGATGACCCCAGGGAGCACTCAGTGGTCTAGGATCAGTGACTCTTTACTAACCAACATGGAAGTATTTCAGTATTTTAACACGTGGTACAGCCATCTTGGTGCCTGGTGGTGACACTATTACAGGTGCCTACTGACTGCATGGATAGGCCTGGACCAAACCCATGCAAACTGCTTTACTTCTGGCATCAATACAGAAAAGAACAGTTTCTGTTCCTAAGTTTGCTGAATGCTAAACAATACTGCTGGGAAGTATATTAAGCTGATTCTGATATTTGGATTAGTTTTTAGGTTTCCTCCCCAATGACATGGCTGATGATATGACTGTTTTTTTCTCAGCTCTGTCCAGGCTGACATAAGAAGATTATACAACCAAAGAAAACGTTAAAGTCTTTGACTTTCCATCTGACAGTCTTTTAAAAATAGGTTCAAAGGATTTTATCATAAGTGTGCTTCTTAACCTCACTAAAGGCAGACTTTGCATGCTTATGTTTTGAAGAAAATGACTGCAGAATTACAGAATTCAAGAAAGTCAGAGGCTATGACTCATTAGGTAGAAAGGTGACTTGTTCTAATGTGGGAGGAAATGTCTTTTTGCAATGCTGTGTTGTTTATCTCTAGGAGGCAATTTGAGTCACATCTTACTAAATAGATTTAATTTGCCCATTTTTATTAGTTTGTACACTCTATTTTGTTTTCCTTTTTATTTCACAATGGAGTCTTGAATTGATCTAAACCTGAGAAATTATTTAAAAATTAGCCGAAAAAGAATTTGCCTGGAGATGTAAGGGGACAAGAGGATAGGGAGTGAGCAGAAAGGGCATTCTTAGGTTTGCTGTGATTCAGCTAAGATCTTGAGTAAATGGTTCAACTTATCTTTGCTTTAGTTTTCCCATTTGTAAAATAGTTTTAATAATAACTTGAATAATGCCTGTGGAATAGTTTTTGTTCTTTAGAAGAAACAAACAATCAAAATGTAATATATAACTGGGTAATACCGATGTGCCAAGTTTAGTTATATATTTTTAAAATATTTTTATTGCTGACAGCATCATAGATGTCCCCATTTCCTCTACCCTTTTGGCCTGCCTCCACCCAGCCTCTGCCCCCTTTTTCCTCTAGCCACAACACTGCTGTCTGTGTCTATGGGTCATGTGTATATGTTATTTGGCTAATCCATTAACCTTATTTCATTCAGTACCCCCATCCCCTGCCCTCAGTCAGTTGCCACTCTCTTTCATGTGTTCATGCCTCTGTTTCTATTTTGTTTATTAGTTTATTTTGCTCATTAGATTCCACGTATAAGTGAGATCATATGGTATTTGTCTTTCTCTGATGGCTTATTTCACTTAGCATAAGAATCTCCAGGTCTGTCCATGCTGTTACAAAATTTTGGTCAGCTTTCTGAAAGGAATCATTTGATTTTCATCATCACTTGGGCTTACCAGCCCCTGATGACCACAATAGCTATGTACCTCAATCAAACACCACTTTTCTCTAGTTTGCTGCCTTCCATTCCACTAGGCAACTAAACATGTATATGATCACTTAGCTCTACTTTTTTTGTGGCATTGTCACATCAGATACACTTATCAT
Organism: Phyllostomus discolor; assembly: GCF_004126475.2. Classification (NCBI taxonomy): domain Eukaryota; kingdom Metazoa; phylum Chordata; class Mammalia; order Chiroptera; family Phyllostomidae; genus Phyllostomus; species Phyllostomus discolor. Next base: position 119,173,933 of record NC_040904.2, read on the forward strand.
GAAGTTACCTTAAGATTTGTTTCACCACTGAAGTGACATTCTCAGTTGTGGTCCATCAAGAGAAAAAAAGCAGGTAACCCATCAGATTTTCCTCGTTGACTATCACATTTCAAAGTCTGTGTATGTGGGTTGAGCTTTCAGCCCCTTCTGACTATTGTTAGAGATAATAATGATGTACTATAATGTGTTTTTTATGTCAGCATGTTTCAAAATTCTTTGCAACTGCCCATATAAACAGGAAGTACTTCCCTAGCCTCTAGAATGGGGCCACTCCTTGAGCCATATGGGACAGCTGTTCAACAATGCATGGAACATTTCACATATTCAAGACTTGACTATGAGGGCTAGCTTCATCCAACTTCCCAGGAAACATCACCTGGGAAGTTTCCTGGCTGAGTCATTTTGAGCCGAGGAAAGGCTAGGACATTTATGTCTCCCTAGAAAGCCAGCCTAATTCTATTCAGTGCTGACTCATGGTCATTTGTTAAATCATTCAGACCCCAGGCCATAAACTCATGGAGGTGCCTCTGAAGTTTGGCCAGTTGTCTATACTGACTGATGGAGGAGGGAAGCCGCAGGGAGAGGATGCCTTAAATAAAGTTCATGGTGACCTGACCCCTGCAACAATCACTGGAACTAGGATTGGCCCAGGATAGAATAGAAGACTGTCAGTGTAAACTGTATTCTCTGACTTCAGTGACACCACAGATTCATCAACTTCTAGTTTATGCTGTGCTCATATATTTACTCACAGGTACCACATAAATAATAAAAATACACAAAAGTTTCTCTTATTCGAACTTCAATTTCATTAGCAAAAACAGTGTCTGCTTCAGGCAAAATAACAAAATTCACACAATAGATCTTTCCTGGGATGGTTTTAATTTGGAGAAAAGCAAAGCTAGTGACCATGTGTATGCCTCATCCTTCTGCTTTTCTAGTGTTGTGGGATTATTTTCATGGTTAAAAGAGTAGCAGGGATGAAAAGAGGCAGTGACAGCAGTACTCACAAAAAATTACAGGTGCGAATACATGAATTAAAAAGGAAGACCTCGAATTAATAACCTAGAGGTACACCTTAAGAAACTAAAAAGAAAAGAGTAAGTTAATCCTGAAACCAGCAGAAGGAAAAATAGATAAAAATGGAGATAAGTAAAACAGAGAATAGAAAAACAATAGAGAAAAATCAATGGAGCCAAAATTTCTTCTTTGGGGAAGATCAACAAGGTCATAGATTGACTAAAAGGGGGAATCATCACACGCACACACACACACACACACACACACACACCTGTAACTATGTGAAGTGATGAAGTTTAAATAAACTTTCTGTGGTAATCAGTTCACAATATGTACATAAATTGAATTGTGTTGTACACCTGTAACTAGTATGTCAATTATGTCTCAATAAAATCCTTTCTAGTACTCACATTAAACAAAGTAAAAAATAGGTTAAATTAATATTATATTTTATTTAACCCAATATATTGAAAATATTGTCATTTCACTATATGATCAATATTACAAATTATTATATAAAATATTAATCTTTGTCCTATAAAAAAGAGGGTAGATCATTGGCAGTAGAGACTTACTGTTTAATTTTTGGGGCTCAGTGGTGCCAGTCTTGTCTCTTCACTTGCTAGAAACTGTCTTAACTGACAGAAGGCAGTGGAGGTTCCAAGGCCATTTCTGAGATGCTGTGCATACAAATCAAACAAAATAACATATTTTCCATATCCAAATTATTTTTATAGAAACAAAAAAAACCCCGAAAAGGAATCACCAACATTGAAGGTAATCTTATATTGAAAAGAGCAAGTTGGGCCTTGGTTGCTCCATGGAGGGTCAAGTTAGGTTCAACAAAGTCAGATGGCTCTGTCAGTGGTGGGATGACATTTATGGAAAGATTGTCTAACCAGGGTCTTGGTGCACAGCCTTTGTTGGTGAATTTGTCACTTTTCCCATCCCAAATTACTACCTAAGCCCAACAGTACTGTCTTCTCTATATGCAGGAGTCAGTCTTTTGTTCCAAGTCACCATGTCCTGGTGACAGCTCTGATTCTCCACAGAAAACTCCACTTCCCCAACTAGCTCCAAATTAAATATTTACTTTACTGATTCTAAATCATTTCATCCATAGACAAATGTGCCTTTATTAGGACATTTGTAAGAATGGGTTGAGCAACCATTAGGATGTTATTTCTACCACTTGAAGTTTCAGGGACATGACCAGTACAGGTGCCTGGAGCAGCTCTCCTTGGGTGGGGGCCATGGTCAGCAAAGGCCTAGTCCTGGAAGCATCATCTTATACCAGACACTTGGGAAGTGCTGGGCCTCTCTGGGTATGTCAAATCAAGTATGTATTTTTGAGATTATCCTCTTTTCCTCATCTGTAACATCTAATCATTGAGTCTTAATGCCTTTATTGTCTTCCATTTTTCCATGGGTCATCATTAAAGACCTGGTTCCTCCTTATCTCTGGAAATGTCTGATCCATTCCCTGTCCAGTTTCTATGGAGCCAGCAACTTATTTCCCAAGATGTAGCATGACAGTGCCACTTCCAGAAGTACCACCACTGCCCACAGAGTGGACACGAGTGAAGCACTGTAACCTGGGGAGGGCCTACGTCTCTAGACCTATGTCCTTTTCCCCAACCCCCTCCTCAACAGCACATACTGAAACTATCAGGACTCCTTCCATAAAACCTGGCCTTCAGATAACCACAGCCTGACCACCTAGCTGAGCCACTCCTGGATTGCTCATCCATGGCACTATGATAGGCACATCTGCTGTGTTATGCTGCTACATTTTGGGAAGATTTGTTACCAAGAGATGGACCCCAGTCCCTGGCCTGGTATTGTTACACATCAGGAGGATACAGCTCTGTTGCTCTACTGCTCAGAGTGGGCAGAACTATAGGCATAGCTACCACCACAGACTGCTTTCAGAATACTTGATCCAGGCAGCTGGCAACAAGAGCATTCAAATCAATGTGTAAAATGTGGTATTTTATACATGTGTTCAAGCAAATAGATATTCAGAGGTGTTGTCCTCTCATCAAATTCAGGAATGGACAGCATGACAATGAAAAGAGATACTACAAACAACTTCTGAGCACAAGGCATAGAAAGCAGAGATGGGAGGACTTTCTCACCAGTTGGTAGCTGGAGAAAATCCATTGGCAGAGCCTCAGCTGGCTTTTCCCTTCTCTCCATCAGGAAGGGACAGGGACAGCAGAAAAGGGTCTGAATATGTCTTTTTTTAGTTTTATGGTTATTTATTTCATTTCATTTCATTTATTTTATTTTTTATCATACTTTTCCTATTGCTATTCAGTCCCCTCATACCCCCTCACCCCCAGCAATCATCACATTATTGTCTGTATCTATGAATCCTTTTTCCTTTTTTGTTCAATCCCTCTATCACCTCATGCGTCCTCTAGCTGTCATCCTGCTCTCTGTCTATGAGTCTGTTCCCCTTTTCCTTATTAGTTCAGTTTTTTCATTAGATTTCACATATGAGTCTGAATATTTTGGAAGTCTTCAAAAACAATGGAGAGTGTTTGTGTTTGTGGGGTTTGTGTGGTAACAGTACACCAAGTGGTCAGGGTGCTATGTAATCCCATAGGAGCCATACTCAGATTTTAGGCCCCATGCCTTGGGCATTGCTTCACATTAGTACAGCTTTCCTTGCAGTCATCTCTAGAAGGAATAAGGTAAGGAGGAAGAAAAGTCTGATGGCAGGCTGCCTCTTGTCAGCAGCCTTCAAGCCTACAGCCTGGTACTGAAATGTAGCTGAGATGCACTGTCTCCCTCTTCCTTCTCCACTACCTTTCTCCTACTGCAATGACCCTTAAGTTCTTCACTCTGATACTGGGTCCCCCTACTCAGTAAGTTCTTGGTGTTGACACCTTCCTTTTGCTATGAAGACTTATGTGCAGGAGTACATTTCATATGTCCTCCCGGACACATTACCTGAAGTGCTGTCTCACTTGGAACATCATTACTGTGAGCCTGTCCTCTAACTGTGGAAGAAGACGCTACAGTGGTTCTGAAAACAATGGAAAGACCTCAATAGATGGGACCACAAGAATACTGCTCTGGTCTGTTAGCAGGGTGAGAGTCAGGGGCTTGAAGCTAGAACTTGGGATTCAGTCCAGGTTCTAGGAAATCCTAAAGAAACATGTTGGAGGTCTGATCTACAGCCTTAGCCATAAGAACTGGTACCTGGCAATGACCCTGCTTCCCCATCCCAAGATAACTGAGGTTGACATGATTAGGATGTTCCTCCATGACTGATCCAGTGACCAGGTGTGGATTGCATACCCTGCTGCAGGTGTCGTGCTAGGCCTGGTGCAGGGAAGGTGAGTGGGTCTGTTTCTTCCCTGAAGAGGCCCACAGGTCTCCTGAGATGTCTTGCCAAACCAAGTAAAGCAAGCTCATCTGCACTGTAATTATGCATTTCATGGAGGCTTCATAAGATAGCAGACACATGAGGTAAGAGCAGAATAATTACTTAAAACTGAGGCAGGATACTTTCTTACATCCTGTAAGTATTAACATTCAGTGGCCCAGGTAAGCATCTTTTAAAACCTCCTTTCTTTGAGCCATTTATAATATACTAAACTTAGTCTAGTTGGAAAAAAGTTGCAATAGTACTGCTATCTCCTGTTCAGGCAACCCACTTTAATTGTCTTTTCTAGAAATTATTTCCTTATTCTTATCTGTAGGAACTTACTGCTCCTACACTGTTTAGTCATTTTAATCTTCAGAATGCTTTATATTTATTAATTAGTAAAACAAAGAAACAATTAAAACACAAAACAAAACCTAGCAAAATATTAGGTATTTTATTCTCCCGGAATCATTCATTTTACCAAAAAAAATGAATTTACTTTATTTCTTGACAAGAACACTTAGTCTAGTATGTGTTTTGCATGTGTTTAATAGGATTTTTCTTCTTTTGTTCTGCATTTGGCATTGACAATGCAGTGTTTTCATGCATGCATGTATTGTCTTTCTGTTGTGATCTGCTGGGAAGGAACTGGGGGAGTCATTGTCAGCTGCTGCTGTTGTAGGGTGAAAGGTATCAATGAGGAGATCCTTCTATACCCCTTTGTGCTTGCTGGCCCCCTGGGTTCCCCTCACAGCACTGCTGGCTTGGCTGCCTCCCCCTGAGCTGAGGCCCTGAGGGCAGAAATGGGGAGCTCAGCCACTCCTCAGGGGAATCAAGGCCTCTGTATGAGGGATGCTTGAGAATGTGTTGATTAACTGTTTCAATAAAAAGTGAAAAGTTTTAAGAAGTACAAACTGCCATGCATAAATATAGTTTTAGGGCTCTGGCAGTGTAGTCACTTGGTTACAGTATTTTCCTGATACATCAAGGTTGTGGGTTTGATCCCCAGTCTGAGCACATACAGGAAACAACCAATGAATGAATGAATAAGTAGAACAACAGATTGATGATTTTCTCTCTCTCTAAAATCAAATAAAAATTAAAAATAGTCACAGGGATATAAAGTACAGAATAGGGAATACAATCAATAATATTGTAATAACTGTGTATGGTGCCAGGTGGGTACATGACTTATGGGTGGCTCACTTCACAAGTTATAAAGGTCTAATAACTATGTTATACACCTGAAACTAATATAATATTGTAAGTAAACTATAATTTAAAAACTGAAAAAAAAATTAATGAAAAATTTTCTCTGTGTCCCTTTCAGAGGAGAAGTGGGGGCAGGTGCAATGAATATTTTTGTTTTTATAATGACATCATAGCCATGATTATAGCAATAACTTTTTCAGTACTGATAATGAGGAAACTAAAAGAAGTCAAAGGCTTGCTTTATTTATACGATATTGGATTATATCAAAACCCTGATCCTTAGTTTCTTTCTGCATTGGACAGAGCTACTCCTGGATAAGCATTAGAGCCCAGGAATCCAACCTCCAAGCACATATCCAAAGTCACCTTCCATGAACTTCCACAATGGCCATCCTCACTAACATTCACTTCCTTACTTTCCACCCTCTATGTATGCCTCTCTCCTCTACTCCCCAGATTCTTGATGCTCATTTCCTGTTCTGCTCATGTTTTAGAATTATTCTGCTACCTGGCCATAAGGGCAACCAGGATGAATTCATGCCAGGTTTTTAGCAAGAACTTGACCCATAGTAAGTGCCCTATAAGAATTTCTTCTTGAGATTTAGGAAAATGGTGGCAAGGTAGGTGGGAGTGGAGCCCACTTCTCCCTGTGCCCACCTGGAATACCTAGCTGATCTTCTAAGAAACAAAGTGAACAGCAAATGAAATCACAGCTTATATGAAGTTTGGAGGTCAAATGTTGCAGAGGACATTGAAAAACAGATGGTGAGGAGATTGCACAGGGATGGTAAGGTCCCTGGGATCTGCGTGGGGACCAAGGATACTGTAGCCCCCTGCCCAGCGCCTACTTCAGGATACAGGGAAGACAGTTAAATCACCTGCTCCCTCCCTTACCAGAGCAGAGAGGGAAGCCTGGAACCAGGAGGGACCTGGATTCTGGAAGTCTCTGGAAGGAATAAAGACAAAGTGGGAGACACACAGAATCAGGATACATTGGATAGGACTATGGATGGTGGCACCAAAGAAATTGGCGTGCCACACAACGCCTGGAAAAGGGAGGATTTGGGCCATGTCAGACCCTAATTCAGATAGTCTCAACTGGTTGGAAAGTTGGGGTGTGTGAAAGGCTGTGTGCTTGATAAGAATGGCAGAGGCAGCTGCTTTGTAAGGAACTCTCCAGAAGTGGCTGGCTCATCCTGAGGGTGATTTGAGTTGCACTTGCCCAGAGACTGAGTGGCTAAGTGGAACTGTGTGCCCGAGCTTGTCTTTCACTGCTCACCCAGAGACTCAGGGGTTGATTGGAACTGCACACCCAAGACTGAGTGGCTGAATGGAACTACATGTCTGAGCTTGACTCACACTATGTGCCTAGAGACTGAGTGGCTGATTGGAGCCTGGCAGCTCATGGAGGACCTGCATCAGAGGCTGGAATACTGTGAATATTGCAGCCCAGACTTGGTTCCCATTCTCTGAGCAAAACCATAGGAAGCAAGAAAAGTGAAGCCCAACCCCCTCTTCCTGTGGCATCCAGGAAGACCAGCAGAACTCACTGAACAGGTTTAAAGTCAACAACAGGCTTTTTATTTTTCTTTCTTATTGTTCCTTTCTCTTTTCTTTCCTTTTTTTTCTTCCCTCAAGTAAGACAATAAGACATGGAGTTATGAAGGGTCCAGAGACAGATCCAAATGGGGAATGCAAGGCTAACCACAAAAATTGAGAAACTGAGACAAATGCCACTTTGCTATACCATAGAGCTGGCATTTTATTGTTTTTGTGTATTATTATTATCTATTCATTATTTTTACTTTTATTTTATTGGTATTTTTTAATTTCTCTTCCTTATGTTTAGTTTTCTTCATTTTAATTCCCAGTTTAATTGCATTGTTTGACTTATTTTCATTATTCTATATTGTGTTTAAATTTTCCTTCTTTCATTTCACCTGTGTTCCAATAAAACACATTCTTGATCAGGTACTTTCTATTCTGGTTATCCAAATCATATATTTCTTGTCATATTATTGTTGTTCCAGTACTATTGTAAATAATTGTTGTTCCATACAATTGTACATACTTCACAGCAACCCTCCCTGTCTTAGCCCACATCATTTTAATACTGAGTATTATTATTGCTGTGGATAACTCTGTTCTCTCTCACACTATTCCTACTTTCTATCATTTACTCTCACTATATCTAATCATCTAACCTTGTACAAGTGCTCTGTTTTCTAGATTCAGCTCACAATCATCCTCCACTCTAACAAGAGCCTTATCTCTCACTTTTTATGAAAAGTGGCAAGTTGGGTGAAATGTCACACATTATGCTATACTTTTCCAAAGAATCTGCTCTCTCTTCTCTTCTTGCTGGAACTTTAAATCCCATAAAATGCTCTCCCACTGTCTTAATCAGTTTTTCCCACCCCCTGCCACTGATCACATACAAGAACAGGTGGAAGCTGTAAAAATCAGTATATTTGCTGGAGGAGAGAAACCACCAGTAATGGAACCACCAAAAGGTAAAAACTCAAATACAACAAGAGAGCCCACACAAACAGAAGAAAGGACAGATCTAGAGCATCCACACAAGGAGATCAATGAGACCACATCACTGAATCCCATAGAATTCCTACCTTAGAAGTTCACCCTACAAAGACAGCTAGCAAAGCAAAACATCAGGAAGCACAGACACAAACAAAAAGAGTCACCTAAAATGGGGAGTCAAAAAAGTACATGCAATCAAAAGAAATGGAGCCGGTGCGGGATCTAAGATGGCGTCGGAGTAGGAAGGAGCAGATTTGGCTTTCCTCTGCTCAGGAGAGAGAGTCCTGACCAATCTTTGGAGTGGAAAGGCAAGCAACCAACATATTTCAGCATTTTTGAGAATGGAGGACCAAGGATTGTGGCAGAACCGAAAGAACAAAGAACAGATCGCTGCATCAAGAAGAACCAGCCTCAACACAACCTGTCCTCACCAGCACAACAAAATATAGAAGGTGGTGGACAGAGAGACCCACATTTAACCAGCTGGCGGGAAGGAACCACCAAAGAAAGACTCAACAACAATCAGAACCCAAAGGCAAACACAAAGCCAACTTGAACAACAGCTCAAGACCAGCGAGCTTGGGGGGTCAAGGAAACAGTACCACTGAAACTCACTGCTACTCTACTAAAGAAGTTCACATCATAAACCGAGGGAGCCAGAACAGATCAATATAAGAAGCTGAGGTGAACAAGAAGAGTCTCACAAACAATGGGAAGACAAAGAAATACTCCCCAAATGAAAGGAAAGGAGGAAGCCTCAAAAAGAATGCTAAATGAAACAGAGGCAATTCAACTATCAGATATTGAATTCAAAGCAGTGATTGTCAGGAAGCTCAATGAGCTCACAATGAGCTACGAGAAACTACAGGGAAGCTACAATGAACTCAATGAAAACTACATCAGCATAAAAAAGGAAATAGAAACTCTCAACAAGGGCCAAGAGGAAATGAAGAATACAATCTCTGAAATGAAGAACACAGTAGAAGGAATGAAAAGCAGGATCGATGAAGCAGAAGATCGGATCAGCGAGCTAGAGGACAAAATAGAAGAAAACACCCAGAAAGAGCAAGAAAGGGAAAAGAGGCTCAGAAAGAATGAAGAGGGATTAAGAGAAATGCAAGACAATATGAAACGTAATAATATCCGTATAATAGGGATACCAGAAGGAGAAGAAGAAGAACAAGGGATAGAAAACCTAGTTGAACAAGTGATGATGGAAAACTTCCCTAATTTGATGAGACAAAAAGTCACACAAATACAGGAAACACAGAGAGTCCCAATCAAGAGGAACCCAAGGAGGCCCACCTCAAGACACATCATAATTAAAATGGCAAAATTTCAAGACAAAGAGAGAATCTTAAAGGCAGCAAGGGAGAAGAAGGAAGTAACATACAAGGGGGCCCCAATAAGGCTAACAGCTGACTTCTCAATGGAAACACTCCAAGCCAGAAGAGAATGGCAAGAAATAATCCAAGTAATGAGAACCAGAGGCCTGCAACCACGACTACTTTACCCAGCAAGGCTCTCAATTAAGATAGAAGGCCAAATAAGAAGCTTCTCAGACAAAAGAAGTCTAAAAGAATACACCTCCACTAAACCAGCTCTGCAAGAGATGCTGAAGGGACTGCTTTAAGGAAAGAAAGGAAAAGAGAGAGTGAGAGAGGATCACACGTACATAAAAGGCAATGAATAAGTACCTATCAATAATAACCTTAAACGTAAATGGACTAAATGCTCCAATCAAAAGACATAGAATAGCTGATTGGATAAGAAAACATGACCCGCACATATGCTGTCTACAAGAGACCCACCTCAGGATAAAAGATCTGCACAGGTTGAAAGTGAAGGGCTGGAAACAAATTTTCCAAGCAAATGGACAGGAGAAAAAAGCCGGGGTAGCAATACTCATATCTGACAAAATAGACTTCCAAAGAAGATCCATAAAGAGAGACCCAGAAGGTCATTTCATAATACTCAAGGGAAGAATTCACCAAGAAGACATAAACGTAGTAAATATATATGCACCCAACATAGGAGCACCTAAATACATAAAGAAAATCTTAGAGGACTTCAAGAAAGATATGGACAGCAACACAATTATTGTGGGGGATTTTAACACCCCTCTATCAAAAATGGACAGATCTTCCAAACAAAACATCAACAAAGATATTGTGGCATTGAACAATACCCTAGACGAGCTGGGCTTTACTGATATTTACAGAACCCTCCATCCCAAAGAATCTAAATACACATTTTTTTCAAATGTACATGGAACATTTTCAAAGATTGACCACATGATAGGACACAAAACAAGCCTCAACAATTTCAAAAAAATTGAAATCATACCAAGCAATTTCTCGGATCACAAGGGACTGAAACTAGAAACCAACCACAAGGAAAAAAACCCAAAACACTCAAATTCATGGAGATTAAACAGCATGCTATTAAACAATGAATGGGTCAAGAATGATACTAGGGAAGAAATCAAACGGTTTTTGGAAACAAATGAAAACGAACTCACAACAACCCAAAACTTATGGGACACAGCCAAGGCAGTCCTGAGAGGGAAGATCATAGCGATACAGGCCCACCTAAAAAAGTTAGAAACATTTCAAACAAACAACCTAACCCTACGTCTACAAGAACTCGAGGAACAACAACAAAGACAGCCCAGAGCAAGCAGAAGGAAGGAAATAACCAAGATCAGAGCAGAATTAAATGACATAGAGACTAAAAGCACAATTCTAAAGATCAATGAATCCAAGAGTTGGTTCTTTGAAAAGATAAACAAAATCGACAAGCTTTTAAGCAGACTCATCAAGAAAAAAAGAGAGAAAACCCAAATAAACACAATCAGAAATGAAAGAGGAGAGATTACAACAGATACCACAGAAATACAAAGGATTGTAACAAATTACTACAAAGAACTGTATGCCAAGAAATTTGAAAACCTAGATGAAATGGACAAATTTCTAGAAAAATATAACCTTCCAAAACTCAATAAAATGGAAGCAGAAAGCCTCAACAAACCAATAACAGCAAAAGAAATCGAAGCAGTAATCCAAAAACTCCCAACACACAAAAGCCCTGGACCAGATGGTTTCACAGGAGAATTCTACAAAGCATTTAAGGAAGAACTAACACCTATCCTTCACAGACTATTTCAAAAAATCCAAAAAGATGGAAGACTACCAAACTCTTTTTATGAGGCCAACATCATCTTAATCCCAAAACCAGATAAAGACACAACAAAGAAAGAAAACTACAGGCCAATATCGCTGATGAACATTGACGCTAAAATCCTCAACAAGATACTGGCAAACCGCATCCAACAGTACATTAAGAAGATCATACACCATGACCAAGTTGGATTCATTCCAGGTAATCAAGGATGGTACAATATACGCAAATCAGTAAATGTAATACATCACATAAACAAAAGCAAAGACAAAAACCACATGATCATATCGATAGATGCAGAAAAAGCATTTGATAAGGTACAGCACCCATTTATGATAAAAACACTCAGTAAAGTGGGAATAGAGGGAGCATTCCTCAACATAATAAAGGTCATATATGAGAAACCTACAGCCAACATTATACTCAATGGGCAAAAATTAAAATCTTTTCCACTAAGAACAGGAACAAGACAAGGATGTCCACTTTCACCACTTCTATTCAATATAGTACTGGAGGTTCTAGCCACAGCAATCAGACAAGAAAGAGAAATAAAAGGAATCCAAATCGGAAAGGAGGAAACAAAACTGTCACTGTTTGCAGATGACATGATAGTGTACATAGAAAATCCTATAGACTACACCAAAAAACTGCTTGACCTAATAAATGAATTTGGTAAAACAGCGGGATACAAAGTCAATATCCAGAAATCAAAGGCATTTCTGTACACCAACAATGAAACAGCAGAAGCAGAAATCAAGAAAAAAATCCCATTTGAAATAGCAAAAAGGAAAATAAAATACCTAGGAATAAACCTAACCAAAGAGGTAAAAGACCTGTATTCAGAAAACTACATAACACTGAGGAGAGAAATCAAGGAGGACACAAACAAATGGAAACATATACCGTGTTCATGGATTGGAAGAATTAATATCATTAAAATGTCCATACTACCAAAAGCAATCTACACATTCAATGCAATACCGATTAAAGTACCAATGGCATATTTCACAGACATAGAACAAACACTTCAACAATTTATATGGAACCATAAACGACCCCGAATAGCTGCTGCAATTTTGAGAAAGAAGAGTAAAGTAGGAGGAATCACAATACCTGACATTAAACTATACTACAAGGCCACTGTAATCAAAACAGCCTGGTACTGGCATAAAAACAGGCACATGGACCAATGGAACAGAACAGAGAGCCCAGAAATAAACCCAAGCCTCTACGGTCAATTAATATTTGACAAAGGAAGCAGCAACATAAAATGGAATAAAAATAGCCTCTTCAACAAATGGTGTTGGGAGAACTGGACAGCTAAGTGCAAAAAATGAAACTCGAGCACCAACTTACACCTTATACAAAAATAGATTCAAGGTGGATAAAAGACTTAAATATAAAGCGTGACACCATTAAAGTCCTAGAAGAGAACGTAGGTAGGAAAATCTCAGATATTTCACGCAGAACCTTTTTTACTGACTTGTCTCTTAGAGCAAGGGACATAAAGGAAAGAATAAACAAATGGGACCTCATCAAAATTAAAAGCTTTTGCACAGCTAAGGAAAACAGTATCAAAATAAAAAGAGAACCAACTGTATGGGAAAACATATTTGCTAATGATACCTCAGACAAGGGTTTAATCTCCAAAATATATAAAGAACTTACGCGACTCCACTCTAAGAAGACAAGTAACCCAATTAAAAAATGGGCAAAGGACTTGAACAGACAATTCTCCAAGGAGGACATACAGAAAATCCAAAGACACATGAAGCGATGTTCAATATCGCTAGCCATCAGAGAGATGCCGATGAAAACCACAATGAGATACCACTTCACACCAGTCAGAATGGCCATCATAAACAAAGCAACAAACAACAAGTGTTGGAGAGGATGTGGAGAAACGGGGTCCCTAGTGCACTGTTGGTGGGACTGCAGACTGGTACAACCATTATGGAAAGCAGTTTGGAACTTCCTCAGAAAACTAAAAATGGATCTGCCTTTTGACCCAGCAATTCCATTGCTGGGACTCTATCCTAAGAACACTAAAACACCAATACAAAAGAACCTTTGCACCCCGATGTTCATAGCAGCACAATTTACAATAGCTAGGTGCTGGAAGCAACCTAGATGCCCATCAGTAAATGAATGGATCAAAAAACTATGGTACATTTACACAATGGAATTCTATACAGCAGAAAGAAAGAAGGAGCTCATACCCTTTGCAACAGCATGGATGGAGCTGGAAAGCATTATGCTAAGTGAAACAAGCCAGGCAGTGAAAGACAAATACCACATGATATCACCTTTAACAGGAATCTAAACAACAAAACAAAACAAAACAAAAAACTAGCAAAATATAACCAAAGACACTGAAATAGGGGATAGTCTGACAGTGGCCAGAGGGGAAAGAAGAGGGAATTTCAGGGGGGAATGGGTAGGGATTACAGGAACAAATTTGGAGGACACATGGGCAAAAACTAAGGGTGGGGGGTAATGGGGGGAAGGGGGGAGGGTTGGGTGGAGGGGCTGGAACGGGAGTAGGGAGGAGAAAACTGTACTTGAACAATGATTGAAATAAAAAAAAATAAATTAAAAAAAAAAAAGAAATGGAAGAGTCCCCACTAAAAGACCTAAATGAAATGGAGGTAACCAAACTGTTAGATATAACATTCAAAATAATGGTTATAAAGATGCTCAAGGAACTCACAGACAACTACAAGGAACTGAGTGAGAACTACAACAGCATGAAAAAGAAAATAGAAACTATAAACAAAAACCAAGAAGAAATTAACAATAAAACCTCTGAAAAAAAACCCCAACATACTAGAAACTATTACAAGCAGGCTGGATAAAGCAGAGGACCGAGTCAGTGAGCTATAGGACAGGGTACAAAAAAAAACACCCAGATAGAGCAAGAAAAGGAAAAGAGACTCACAAAGAATGAAGAGGCAGTAAGGCAGTTGCAAGACAACATGAAACATATTAATATCTGTATAATAGGGATAACAGAAGGGGAAGAAGAAGAGCAAGGGGTAGAAAATGTGTTTGAAAGAGGAATGATGAAAACTTCCATAATTTGATGACAGAAAAACTCACACAACTCCAGGAACACAGTCCCATTAAGGAGGAACCCTAAGTGCCCACTTCAAGACACATCATAACTGAAATGGCAAAATTCCAAGACATAGATAGAATCTTAAAGGCAGCAAGGGAGAAATAGGAAGTAACATACAAGGGAGCCCTGATAAGACTAGCAGCTAACTTTTCAATGAAAATGCTCTAAGCCAGAAGAGAATGGCAAGAAAGATTCCAAGTAATGAGAACCAGAGGCCTGCAACCAAGACTACTCAATCCAGCAAGACTCTCAATTAAAATGAAAGGTCAAATAAGGAGCTACCCAGAAAAAAAAGTCTAAAAAAATGTACCTCTACCAAACCAGTTCTGCAAGAGATGTTAAGGGGGGCTGCTTTAAGAAGAGGAAGGAAAAGAGTGAGAGAGAGATGAACACAGGTATGAAAAAATGGCAATGAATAGGTACCTATCAATAATAACTTTAAATGTAAATGAATTAAATGCCCCAATCCAAAGATGTAGAATAGCTGAATGGATAATAAATCATGACCCCTACATATGCTGCCTACAAGATACCCACCACAGAGCAAAACACCTACACAGACTAAAAGTAAAGAGCTAGAAATAAATATTCTAAGCAAATGGACAGGAAAGAAAAGTTGGAGTAGCAATACTCATATCAGACAAAGTAGACTTCAAAACAAGGGTCAAAAAAGAGACCCAAAAGGAAATTTCATAATACTCAAAGGAAGAATCCATCAAGGAGACATAAACATGCAAATACACATATGCATCTAACATAGGAGGACCCAAATACATAAAGAAAATATTGGAGGGCTTCAAGAAAGATATTGACAGCACAACTATAGGAGAGGATTCAACATCCTACTGTCAAAAATGGATAGACTTCCAAACAAAATACCAACAATGTTGTTGTGATATTGAACAATGCCCTAGGAAAAAAAGGACTTAACTAATATATAAATAGAGCCTTTCATCCCAAAGAAGCAAAATACACATTCTTTTCAAATGCACATGGAACATTTTCAAACACAGATCACATATAGGACACAAAACAAGCCTCAACATCATTCCAGAAAATTGAAATCATATCAAGCATTTTCTCTGACCACAAGGGACTGAAACTAGAAACCAAACTCAAGGAAAAGGCTCAAATAAAATTCATGGAGATTGAATAGAATGCTATTGAACAATACATGGGTCATGAATGAGATCAAGAAAGAAATCAAAATATTTCTGGAAACAAATGAAAATCAACTCACAACAACAGAAAACTTATGGGACACCGCAAAAGCAGTCCTGAGACAGAAGTTCATAGCAATACAGGCCTACCTAAAAAAAGAGAAAAACATTTCAAATAAACAACATAACCTTACATCTACTAGAACATGAAGGATAAAAACAAAGACAGCCCAGGGCAAGTAGAAGGAAGGAAATAACCAAGATTAGAGAAGAATTCAATGACATAGAGACTAAAAGCACAATTCTAAGAATCAATGAATCCAGGAGCTGGTTCTTTGAAAAGATAACAAAATCAACAAGCCTTTAAGCAGACACATTGAGGAAAAAAGAGAGAGAACCAAAATAAACACAATCAGAAGTGAAAGAAGAGAGATTACAACTGATACCATAGAAACAAAAAGGATTGTCAGAATTTACTACAAAAAACTATATGCTAAGAAATTTAAAAACTTAGGCGAAATGGACAAATTTCTAGAAAAATATAATCTTCCAAAACTGAATGAAGAAGAAGCAATAAGCCTGAACAGACCAAAAACAGTAGACAAAATTGAATCAGAAATCAAAATCTCTCAACGCAAAAAAGCCCTGGACTGGTCGGTTTTACACGAGAATTTTACAAAGCAATTTAAGGAAGAGCTAACCCCTATCATTCACAGTCTATTCCAAAAAATCCAAAAAGTCTGAAGACTCCCAAACTCCATTTATGAATCCAGTAACTCCTAATCCCAATCCAGATAAAGACACAACAAAGAAAGAAAACTTAAGGCCAATATTGCTGATGAGCATAGATACTAAAATCCTCAACAAAATATTTGCAAACTGCATCCAGCAATATGTTAAAAAATCATACACCATGACCAAATGGGATTCATCCCAGGGATGTGAGGATGATGAAATATTTGCAAATCAATAAATGTAATACACCACATAAACAAAATGAAAGACAAAAGTCACATGATCATGTCAATAGATGTGGAAAAATCATTTGATAAGGTACAGCACCCATTTATGATAGAAACACTGAGCAAAGTGGGAACAGAGGGAGCATTCCTCAACATAATAAAGGCCATATATGAGAGGCCTACAACCAACATCATACGCAATGGACAAAAACAAAAAAAAACTTTCCCATTAAGATCAAGAACAAGACAAGGTTGTGCACTTTCACCACTTGTATTCAACATAGTATTGGAAGTCCTAGCCACAGCAAACAGATAAGAAATGGAAATAAAAGGCATCCAAATTGGAAAAAAGGAAACAATACTGTCACTGTTTGCAGATGACAGGATAGTGTACATAGAAAATCCTGTCAACTCCACCAAACAACTGCTTGATCTAATAAATGAATTTGACAAAACAGCAGGATTCAAAGTCAATATTCAGAAATCAAAGGCATTTTTGTACACCAACAATGAAATACCAAAAACAGAAATCAGGAAAAAAATTCCCATTTGATATAGCAACAAGAAAAATAAAGCACCTAGGAATAAACCTAACCAAGGAGGTGGAAGACCTGTACTCACAAAACTACACAACACTGAATAAAGAAATTAAGTAAGACACAAGGAAATGGAAACATATACCATGTTCATGGATCAGAAGAATTAATATCAAAATGTTAATTTGATGTCCACTCTAGAAATCAAATTGTCCATTCAAAATGACAATTTTGGGTAGAATCAAAATGTCCATTCTACCCAAAGCAATTTATAGATTCAATGCAATACCTATTCAAGTACCAATAGCATATTTCACAAATATAAAACAAATACTTCAAAAATTTATATGGAACCATAAATGACCCTGAATACCTGCAGAAATTTTGAGAAAGAAGAGCAAAGTAGGTGAGTTCACAATACCTGATATCAAACTGCATTACAAGACCACTGTAATTAAAACAGCCTGGTAGTGGCATAAGAACAGACATGTGGACGAATTCAATAGAATAGAGAGCCTAGAAAAAAGCTCAAATCTCTATGGTAAAATAATACTCAAAAAGTGGGCAGCTGCATAAAATGGAGTACAAATAGCATCTTCAACAAATAGTGTTGGGAGAGCTGGACAGCTACATGCAAAAAAAATGAAACTTGATCACCAACTTACACCATACACAAAAATAAATTCATTGTGGATAAAAAAATATAAATAAGTCATGACACTGTAAGCATCCCAGAGGAGAAGATAGGCAGGGAAATCTCAAACACACAGCAATATTTTCATTGATATGTCCTCCAAAGCAAGGGACATAAAAAAAGAATTAACAAATGGTATCTCATCAAAATAAAAAGCTTCTGCACAGCTAAAGAAAACAGCATTAAAATGAAATGAGAACCAACTATATGGGAAAACATATTTGTCAATGATATCTCAGACAAGGGTTTGAGCTCACAAAATATATAATGAACTCACACTGTTCCACTCTAGGAAGAAAAAAAGCCAATTAAAAATGGACAAAAGACTGCAACAGACATTTCTCCGAGGAGGACATACAGAGGGTCCAGAGACATATGAAAAGATGCTCAACATCTCTAGCCATCAGGGAGATTCAAATTAAAACTACAATGAGATACCCTTCACATGTGTGAGAATGATAATCATAAACAAATCAACAAACAAGTGTTGGAGAGGATGTGGAGAAAAGGAAATCCTAGTGTACTCTTGGTGGGGTTGCAGACTGGTGCTGCCACTATGGAAAACAGTACAGAATTTCCTCAGAAAACTAAAAATGGATCTGCCTTTTTACCCAGCAATTCCACTTCTAGGACTATATCCCAAGAACCTTGAAACACCTATCCATAAGATCCTATGCACCACAATGTTCATAGTAACACAATTTACAATAGCTAAGTGATGGAAGCAACCTAAGTGCCCACCAGTAAATGAATGGATCAAAAAACTGTGTTACATTTACACAATGGAATACTACACAGTAGAAATTTGAAGGAGCTCCTACCCTTTTTTATAGCATGAATGGAACTGGAGAGCATTATGCTAAGTGAAATAAGCCAGGTGATGAAAGACAAATACCATATAATGATATCCAGAGGAACATAATCAACAAAATGAACAATCAAGCAAAGTATAGCCAAAGTCACTGAAATTGAGAACAGGCTGACAGTGATCAGAAGGGAAAAGGGAGGGGATAATGGGGGAAAAGGGTGAAGGGTTTACAGGAACACTACAAAGGACACATGGACAGTAACAAGGGGGATTGGAAACAGGGGAAGGAGGTGGGGAGGGTTGGAGTGGTATGTAGAGGTGGGGGGAAAAGGAAGAAAACTTTACTTGAACAACAACACCATAAAAAAGAATTTCTTCTCACTTGGCCTACCAGCAAGTGTGGTCAGTGAATTCAGTTAGCAGGAACTCACATAGATAATGAGTGCTTCAAATTTTAAAAAATCTTATTTTTGTTTACTCAGAATTATTTTTATGGCTGTAAATTGATTATGTTTAGAGACTACTGGCAAAACTAAAATTTCTCATTAGGTAGATGTGATACATTTTGTGGATTACTTTGTTTTCTTTCTTTTTTCATATTTTGACATTTTCTAGGCTTTAGAAATATTGTTTTCCTGTGTGTTTCTGTTGTGTTTATCTGGGTGCATAAGTATCTTCACTCACTTAAGCTCCTGTGATTCCTCAGGCCCCAGTGATGACTTCAGCAGCTGCCACAAGACTGTAATATGGGTTCTTAGAGTTCTGTCTCTTTGGAGTTTAATCCTGAAGATTTCAGTGAAAGAAAACATAATTTCAAATATTCTCTCTCTATGTATTTTCATAAGTTATGATCCCCTACATAAATTTTAAGTTATTTTGATAGGTTATTTTAAATATTTTTAACATTTAGAACACAAGCTGGAATGGCAATGAATAACTATTGAGGTAATTGCTGTTGATTCTCTTTATTATGTGGGTATGTTGGGGTGGTATTCAGAAGTTAAAAAGCTGATGAACTCAAAGGTAGAAATTTCAGGTAAGGACACTTTTTCCTAAGTTTGACAAAGTACTGAGTGAACTAGATTTAACAAAGACAAACTTGTTTTACAAAACAAAACAAAAAATCTAGAACATGGAATAGAAACAAGGAAGTAAGTTCTAGAAATATTAAGGAAAATGGCCCCAGTACTAATCTCTGTCTCTGTCTCTGTTGCTCTATTTTTCCTTTCCTTGGTTAAGTGAAGGGAAGGAAAGCAAAGGCCAGAGTGATATTCTTTCTTTACAAACATTCTTTATAGGCCTGACATAGTAGGAGAAAATTTCCCCAGCTATTTTGCTGGTGTTAATTCAACTCCAAATATAAGAACTAAAACCCTTTTCTATTTCTATTTCTAAGGTCACCAAGAACTATTTTTCAAATAATTAGATCCCTAGCCATTTTCAAAAAGTTGTCTGTCTTTCTAACAGTAGCCCCATAAATCAGAGAACTGGGTGTCCTTAGGCACTGGAATTGGACATGAGTTTTCTCATCACTGACAATAACTCAGAAGCAGCCAGGGGGGGTCAGATGACCATATCACAGTCACAGTAGGGTGACCTGAAAATCTGAGCCTGAACTTTGAGGTCACCAAGGCCCAAATATCTCTTTGCTGCTGTGCCATAGCCACTGAAACCCTGCTCTTGTATTCATTTCCTGTTATTCCAATTGGTCATCATTCTTGGCAGGTGAGCATTTACCTCTCTAGTTTCATCATCCAAACCCCCACTGCATCAAAAGCACAAGAGCAGCTGTTGCTCTAGGAACATGGTGACTTTGATTTACTTGATTTTTAGATAAAGAAGCATCTGATTTTTGCAAGATGGTAACAGCAAATGTGAAAGTAAAAGATTTAGTTCAATGACTGAGGTTGTATTTTTAAGGGTATTTTTAAGATGTTTGAAAGTGACTTTTTTCCCTCAAGTAAATGAGTTGATATTTTTGGCTAATTATTTTGGGGTTATTGGAGATAACCTAAAACTGCCCCATCAGAATGTAGTTTCTGGTGATTGTCTTTATGTGAGATGAGTTACCACCAAACTATATACAGAAAAATGCCTAATTTTACTTACATCATTATTTGTGATATTTACTTCCTATTTCATGAAATCAGTCTGTTAATGAAAAAAAAGTTTGATTTTAAAAATATATGAGAAAGTATTGTTATAATTAATTTTCTACTTTTCTTGGTTCTATACCATGGAAAGGTCTGACATTTGAGTTGATGTGAAACATTTTCTCTGAGGTTTTGTAGTCTGCCATTTACTCATTTGGAAAATCTTAGCATGACATTCAAAAACTTTGGAACCCAGTCTGTTCCTCTTGGTATTAACCAGGCAGTTAGGCTTTGCTGATGCCCAGTTTCCTTCATCTGTGATATTGAAAGAATACTATATACTGTGCAGAATCCTAATGGGGCTTAAAGATAGGTGTGCAAAGCCCCAGGGGAGAATCAGAGGTACTGGGCATTCAGCAAGTGCCCTGAGTATATTAACATTCTAACACTCACAGTGTTGACAGTACACACTATTGTTACCATAGCAGTAATCCTGCTAGTGTATGAATACCTTTTTCATTGTTCTCCACCATAACTCATTAGACTATTTTTTATCTGGGGACAAAAGGGAGACACTGAGCTCTCCCTGATTTGAAGCACAAACTGAGTCCTATGATTTTAACAAAGGTGAGGTGTCTTGTAAATGGAATATTTAAAATAATGCTTCCTTATGATTTGGGTCATGGAAATTCAGTTATCTGTTGTTGACTTCAAGACAGTGTGCTATAATGTCATTGTTAGAATGAATTTGAAAGCCATTCCTTCTGTATCAGAGGTGACTCATTTAGGACTGCAATTGTTACTGTTTCCAAAGGAATTTCTGCATTGTTTCTACAAATAACCAGGCAGCATTTCTCCATGTGTTGGTAAAAGTGAAGGTCACCACAGAATATTAACAATGATAACCTTTCAACACTCTTGTCACTTTCATGTCTGATATTTTCTTGGTAGTGGCTTTACTGGTGACATTTGTATTAGTTGACATTTAACTTCTGTGCTTCATGGAGGAAGTTCTCGCCACCAGGCCCTACTATCAAGCCCAACACAAATGATCACATTAAGAAATTCAGACAATCAGATCCCTTCTTCTCATTTTGATGATATAATAGTAAACATGATTTAGATCAGTGGATATAGGCTGGGCCTGAGCAATTATATTAAGGTACTTGGGGATTGGGTCTTCTTAAAAGGGGGTATTTGTTCAGAAGAGACATTTGGCCTTAGAGGAGCAGAAGCAGATGCTGCAAGGCTTGGAGACTCCAGGAGGCTGGGGGTGGAGATGAGGGCATGAACAGGACTACAGATGAACTACCTCTGAAAGGGACAGGCAGTTCCAAAAAGACTCCCATGTGCCATAGAAAAAATGCTATCTGAATGTAAGATGCATACATTTTAGAAACTAAATGTAGTTAGGCTCTTTGGTTACAGAGATGTGTGAGGTCTCTGTAGTTTTGCATAGACTAACGCTCTCCCTCACTGTCTCCTGCATGGCTCCTTCTGGTGAATGACTGATGGAGACAATTTTAGAACAGACATTCATTATGGCAATGACTCAGGGGCAAAATGATCCCAAAAGGGGTTCAAGTTCCCATTTCACTAAAAATGTATTGTTAAAACCCTTAATAAGGAATCTCTTTAAATCCTTTGAAATCCAACTCCTGGGACTTCTAAGTTTCTATACTTAATATATTAAGAATTCAGGACTTCTGGCCAAGATGGAGGCATAGGTAGACACACTGTGCCTCCTCCCACAACCAAAACTAAGTACAACAAAAATTTAGAAACAAAAAAAACCAGAACAGAGAGAAATGAACTGAATGGAAGTCTGACAACCATTCATCCAGACCAGTAAGGAGGGGCGGAGTCAGAGGCCTATGGAGATGGGTCCAGGGGTCCTGGCAGGAAAAAGCGGTGGCTGGCAGACATGGGCATGCAGGGTGCAGGTGGCAGTTGGCAGACCCCAGAGGCACAGAGGCAGCTGACAGACCTGGTGGCAGACCCTGGGTGCAGGAGGCAATGAGCAGACCCAGTGAGGTGTGCAAGGCAGCTGGCTGTCCCCAGTCACAAATCCGCGTGCAGATAAACTAGGCAAAAAGAGGCAGCGACACAGACCGCGCAACCCAGGGACCCAGCACTGAGAAATAAAGCCTAAAAGCACTGATTGAAAACACCTGTGGGGTTGATTCTCCCAGCCTCACAGGAGACCTCTTTGGGGAGACCCACAAAGTCCTAGAAAGTACACGAGCCGACCTGCCTGGGAGCCAACACTGGAAGGGCCCAATCTGCTTTTGGGAAGCGGCTGAGGGGACTGAAGTCCTAGAGAGAGTGGAGCAGGCAACACTGTTCCCTCTCAGACCCTGGCCCCACATACAATGTCACAACCCAGCGACTGGGGTGCCCTGCCCTGGTGAACACCTAAGGCTCTGCCCCCATACATAACAGGCATAACCAGACCAAAGGGGAGGGGGGGAAGATGGCTCAAACAGAATTAAACCCTGCAGCCAGTACTTTTAAGCAACCAAGAAATAGCCAACCTATCAGATGCACAGTTCAAAGCACTGGTGATCAGGATGCTCACAGAATTGGTTGATTTTGGTCACAAATTAAATGAACAAATGAAGGCTACAATAAGTGAAATGAAGAAAAATGTACATGAAACCAATAGTGATGGAAAGAAAACTGTGTTTCAAATCAATGAAATGGACCAGAAGGAAGAAAGAAACAACCAAACAGAAAAGAATGAAGAAACAAGAATTCAAAAAAATGAGGAGAGGCATAGGAACATCCAGGACATCTTTAAACATTCCAACATCTGGATTATAGGGGTACCAGAAGGGGAAGAGGAAAAATAACCAGTGGAAAAGTTATTTGAACAAATAATAAAGGAGAACTTCCCCAATCTGGCAAAGGAAATAGACTTCCAGGAAGACCAGGAAGCTCAGAGAGTCCCGCAGAGGTTGGACCCAAGGAGGAACATGCCAAGGCACATCATAATTACATTACCCAAGGTAAAAATGAAGGAGAGAATTCTGGAAGCAGCAAGAGATGAGGACAGTAACCTACAAAGGAGTTCCCATAAGACTGTCAGCTGATTTCTCAAAAGAGACCTTGCAGGCAAGAAGGGGCTGGAAAGAAGTATTCCAAGTCATGTAAGGCAAGGACCTACATCCAAGATTGCTCTATCCAGCTAAGCTTTCATTTAGAATGGAAGGGCAGATCAAGCGCTCTTCAGATAAGGCCAACTTAAAGAAGTTAATCATCACCAAAACTTTGTTATATGAAATGTTAAAGGGACTCATCTAAGAAAAACATGATAAAAATATGAACAGTAAAAAAAGACATCAAACTCACAGTAACAACCACATCTAAAACTAAAGCAAACTAAGCAAACAAATAGAACAGAAACAGAACCACAGAAATGGAGATCACATGGAGGGTTAGCAACAGGGGAGTGGGAGAAGGAGAGAGGGGGAAAAGCTATAGAGAATAAGTAGCATAGATGGTAGGTAGGAAATAGGGGGAGGGCAAGAATAGTATGGGAAATGTAGAAATTAAAGAACTTATGACACATGGACATGAACTAAAGGGGGAGAATGTGGGTGGGAGGGGGTGTGCAGGGTGGAGGGGAGTGAAGGGGGAAAATGGGACAACGGCAATAGCATAATCAATAAATTATATTTTTAAAAAGTAAATAAAATCTTTAATAGAAATTTAAAAAAAATGAAAAAAGTAAACAATTAAGCACATCCATATTTTCTTTAATATGATGAAGAGACTTCAGGAGGTAAAGAGTCCCAGAGAGCTGGTGATGGTATATATATATATATATATTCATGATCTCATTTTAATAAATTATTAAATATCTTCGAAGGTTTAATAAATTTATATTTGAAAAATATTAGATTACTTGATTGATTAATTGTTTGATTTTGCTTTCACTGTGAGAGCTGATATGTTGCTCTTCTGTGCAAAAGCCACACAGAAATATCTAGGAATGCCATTTGGGTTAGATAGAACTTCAGGAAGTACGTAAGAACAGAGAGTATAATAAGCTGGGTTCTTCCTCCATAGTTTCTTGAAGGCTCACAATCTCATGTCTGCAGCCTAAGAGGTACTTGGGATAAAGCTTTGGATGTTGTCCCAAAAGCTTCATCCCTCCTGGACTGTGGGACCTCAATGTCAGCTCATGTGGCTTTTCTGGCAGAGTTGAAATATGTTTGAAGATGTGTATTTGTTTTAATGAGTTGAGTTCTTAATTGTGGGGGGGTCACTGTGGATGAGAATAAGTCTACCAAGACATGATCTGCTTGGAGAGGAAACAATGACCAGTCTATCAGAGGAAAAAGGCCTCAAACCGCCTTTTCAATGGGCTTTCATTGGGTTTAGCTTGTGTAGGGAAGCATATCAAAGAAAGGAGGTATGGATAACATTTCTGGGATCATGGGGGTCCTTTTGAGTCAGGGTCTGGTAGACAGGGTGATGCCAATTGACCATAAAACCTGGGGAAACAAGCTTATTTTGTGCTTGGACCCTTAACATTTAAATTGAGGATATTCTTAGCAAAGCAGGTTTCACAGGATGTTATGCATTCTTTCTTAGTCCTGATTGCCCCACACTGGGAACCATCAGTTGAGGCACAAGGCTGCACTCCCCTTCAGCATTGTTTCAGACCTGAATCAAGCAGGAGAAGCAAGGCAGCCAAGAGATTAGGAGACTTTTTACAGATAAAATGAGGACTCAGGCTATGATAAAACTGAGGGGTGAGGGTCTTTTGTGCCTCCTCCACAATCCCCTAAGTCCTTCCCTGATGGGCCCTTCACAACTGTGCCTGTCTTAGGTTGTTCCTTCCTTGAGGAATCTTACCCATCACTGACTATCCAGCCATCTTTCAAAGGCCAAGCAGGGTGAAGTAAAGGGGGCAGAGGCTGTGCCCCTTCCAGGAAGATAAGTTTTGTCTCCTTAGTGGCTAATGGCCCCAAGGTCCCCTAGCCATGGGGCCTTCTCACCTTTCCTTGGGGTTACAGCTCCTGAAACCAGGAACGGTGGTTCATTACACTTAATGGCCAGATGTACATCTCGCCCAAATTTTCTCTGTACTTGGAACTGGCAGACTGAGTCCATCCTAAGTGACAGCAGAAAAACCAAGATCATGTGTACATAGTGATTGAACTGATTGCCCCCATCCCCAGTCTTCCAGATGGGTGCTATTGCTCAGCCTCATTTAAAGGCATTGCCTTATGGGAGTGCACAGAAGACCCTCATGTGCCTGACTCATAATGAACAGATGTCTTGTGATATGTCATTAGAACCTTCTGAAAGGATTCATTTCCCTTACAAAGGAACAATAAAAAAGGTTCAATTTTATAATCACTACTCCCAAATACCAGAATAGTGAATTGGAAAGGGATGTGAGTCTGTGATCAGAATAAGCCCAAAAAAACAGCTTCAGTTTCATAAGGCACTTAGTAAAGTACCTCTGGGATGGCTTAATCAATGCTGGACCCAGGATGACACCTGGTGCCATGCTAGCTCTTTCCCAAAGATTATCTTATTTAGTGCTTCCTTTTGCATAAATTGGACAGATGAAAACAAGGACAAGATATAAATTATAGATTTATATAATAAGTGAATTTTTAAAATTAAGTAAAATAATAGATGGTCTTTCTTGAGCATTCTCTATATATCAGGCACTGGCATATTTGACACTTAACAACTGTCATTTCATTTAATCCTCACAATGGAACCTTGAGGCAGGTACTGACTGAGAATGATAATCCTTGGGTCACAAGGTAGATACCTGATAGGAGTAGAGGTGATAGTAAAAATTTATGAAAGCAATCATCTGATTCTAAATCTATAGTGACACAACACTATATTTTACCAGGGATATATTTTAGCTTCTTAGAATTACATTCAGAGCAGTATGTTTTCCTGGAGTAATGATGTAATAAAGTAACAAGTAATGAAGACATTCATATTTCTAATACTATTCAAGTTTAACATTTTTTACAAATACTTAAACTTTTTTTGTGAATGACAGAAGCCTAACATACATGCCTACAGTGTTCTTCTAGGAAGAGCATTTGCTTGTTACATTCTGGAGGTCACAACTTGCTTCTTCAAATTCTTTCTTGTCCATGTCCAACCTAATTCTGTTAATGCCCTATGGGTTGTCTGAGATGCAGTACGGTATTAAAATTTTCTCTTTATTTTATCTCTACTATGACAGTAACAGATGCTGACACTGACATTCACGTTTGGTGTTGCAGTATGTACTCTTTTAAGTGATGGACTATGACTCTGGAAATCATGTGTGCTGTGTTGCAGTGTGTGTGTTAAGTGAGAGATGATGACTCTAGTACTCATGTGTGTGTCTCTGTAGTGTGTGCATTCTTAAGTTGGTCTAAGTGACTGACATGACTCTGGAATTCACATGTGTGGTATAGCATTGTGTGCTCCCTTAAGTGAAATACACTTCAAATGCTAGCAAAACTTAGTCATAGAGATGCTATCCTGTTTAGTTTTTTTTTCTGCTACTTTTATATTTTGTCTGAACACTGAGGTTGAGAGAGATTAACCTTCAGGAATGAGTGTCATTAAAGTGGGCTATTCTGGCAGTACATGTCTTCACTGTGTTTTCATCTCACCTCTTCTTCCACTGAAAGAACATGTTCTCCAGAATACCTATTTTTAGAGAACTAGTAAAAAGACACAATCTGACATGGCTAAAATTTTATACAGACATGTTATAAGAGAAAATTATCCTTTTAGGAAATGATTAAGGCACTAAAGTGGTACACTTTGTGCTCTTAGTTATGAATATTGGGCTTTTTTTTTGTTACACTGACTGCTTTGATAGTTTACCAAACTCCAAATCTATATGTAACCTGAGAAGAAATTATATCAGCTTTTTTTCCTCTCCTATAACATATTGAGGGCCAGCTTGATGTCTTCCTGTCAGAAAGCTGTTTCCAATGAAGAGAAAATGTTTCAAGGCATTTTTCTGCTGACAGAGGAGAGGCAAAGGGTGGGACCTTCCATGGTAAATGGAGGTGCAATGAAAGGAGACAGAGAAAAGCACATCCTCTTATGTGTTTGAAGGGGAGGTGGAGGTTACTTGGGCTAGCTCTGGGTCCTGCTGAGGTGAGGCCAGAGCTCTGCAGGACTGAAGGCTGGAGTAGGCCAGTTATCAAGAAAAACAGGGGTCCAAGCTCCTGGGAGCAGGACTGGAATCCTAGACTCACTTCAAGTTGACTAGTCAATTAGTGTCCAGTTGGGATGAGTCACAGAACCTTGAAGACCAGTGATGTCACAAACATACTCCTGAAGATCAACACAAGGTCAGAGGGACTCCATCTCCCAACATGAGGATATGCCAGTCACCCTGACCCTCACACCTGGGAGACAAGCAGGAAGGAGCAGCTGAGAGAGGTGGTCCTTCCAAAAGAATGTTCCAATGATCTGATTCAGAGGTGAGGTGTTATATTTTCCTGAACATTTGAGTTTAAATGCACAGTGAGTGTACAATAAGGTTGAAATGTTTCAACCTTATCACACATGTTGACCCCAAATAGAGAGCATCCAACTGGTATATTAGTAGAGAGAAGACTATATAAGAGCTTTTCAAATTGTACCTCTTTGTTGCCTGTACCTAAGTGGACTATTACTTTGTGGTCTGTTTAAAGCTGCCAATGACATTAAAAGATAGTATACCAAATGAATCATCATCTCAAATAAATGTTAGATAAACCAAAGTTCTAACTCAGAGACCTTTCTAAGTAGTCCTTAAATCCCTTTTGCTACACTAAATGTTTTTCTGCAAATCTTCCAGTCCTTAATGGTAGCCTTATTTAGCTCCTTCTTTTGTTTCTCTCTCACTTGGTCCCCACTAGTAATCATCTCAGACTTTATATGGAAAGTCCTTGCTTTTCCAGTGTGGACTTCTTTTTGGAATCTCTGAAATGAGAAGAATGACTCATCAACATGAAGATATCTCAAACACTGGTATTATGATTCCATACCTTCTGATGAGCTCCTGGTGCCATGCTGTCACAAGTCTGGGCTGGCTCTTGTTGACCCTCACCCAAAATTCACCTCCTTTGAGTTCAAGGTCATGTTAAGTTGGACAACTGAAATGACAGGGGAGTTCATCTTACTCTCTTTCAGCCCAGAACTGAGGGGAGATCTATGATTTGGGCTCAGAATTAGAAAAGTTTGACCTGGCAAGCTAGGGAGAAGGGCCTAGGGCATGGCTCTTGGTCTTATCCTGTCCTATTACCTATAGTCTGGGAAGTCAATGTGTAGATTAACAATAAGAAAACTGTCTCCATGCATGCCTTAGTCACTCTTAGCGTATATTCTGGGCAATACCATTCAAGAAACACTATTGGACAATGGAATTAATTTACACAAGTAACTTGTAGGACCAACATTTTTATTTTGTTTTTGTCACAAAATTTCCATGACTTCAGCATCTGAGAAAACCCATAGTAGTGGACTGGGTACCCCATTAGACAGGCGTAAAGGAGAGCAGATGGAAATTCTGAGCATGAAGTAAGAACAGATGGGGCTCTGCAGGTGAAATGGAGCTTGAGTCTTTTGTGTTCACCATGCTGAACACAAAATCCCATTAAGCTTGTTCTGATAAAGAGTAAACTGACAAACTGCATAGTACTGCCCCCCCTCATGAATTTTCAAGGCACTTAGCTGTCAAAAATTTCTGTAGCAGGGGTTAAGAAAGCACTTCCTTGAGTGCAGCCTGCTCATTTGCAATAGCAAACTTTTTAAGCTGTGCTTTCTCTTATTTGGGACTGTAGGAAGGTGGCAGTGCTATAAAAAGAGAGAAAATGCTTGACCTCTTTCTTTTTCTTTTTTAGCCAGTTGCTTGCTTCTCCTTTCCTCTATAATTTTCACCTTCTCCATTTAGAGATTGTGCACCCACTGAAAGTCATGGTGGCCAGACAAGCTGACCTGTATGCTGGCCAGTCAGAAGCCTTCTGAAGTTTTGAAAAGACGTGACCTCATCCTACACTTGTTGCTTTCTGTGCAAGAGGCCAAGATCTCTGACACCATTATTATAGTCATGGCAAGATGGAGCTGGTGTACAATGTATTGTTAACTGGTTCCATGTGAGTGCCTTCACCAGCTGCTACTTCTCAAATGGTATAGAACTCTGCAAGTTGTAAGAAACAACTAAGTTCTAAATTCATCCAAGTCTGTGTGAGTGGCCTGAGAAACCCAAAAGGAAGCTTTTCTTTTGGTACAGGAGGCAGCTCCTTACCTTGTGATTTGTCTTTTGATGTTAGACTGTGGAGGAGAACCAGAGGAGTGCTGGGGTTGTGGCATCTAAAGGATAAGGCTGTGTTGTGTTGTCTCCTCTGTTCCTCATCTCAGCACTAGCTGTGTGGAATCCAACATCAGACTTCTTTGCATAGGGTAAAGAGGACACTTACTTATCTCACCCTTTTTCTCTGGTTTGACCTTT
The DNA here is from genome assembly GCF_004126475.2 of Phyllostomus discolor. Lineage (NCBI taxonomy): Eukaryota > Metazoa > Chordata > Mammalia > Chiroptera > Phyllostomidae > Phyllostomus > Phyllostomus discolor. Next base: position 119,204,117 of record NC_040904.2, read on the forward strand.
CTGTGGTTAAGGAGGGAATGGCTATGGTGTGGAAGTTTCTTGGTTTAGTGGTCAGGGGTAAAGAGGTCAGGGGAGAGAATTTTCCCTTGTTTTCCCAGGAGTCCAAATTATCCTTCTCAAAACAAAACAGCACACGAATTCCAAAGGAGCTCAAATTGTGAGTGCAGTTTGCTTAATTCATTGGGGCTAGAGTGTAGGGCCTTGAAAAGTTAGGTAAAATATTGTAAAAAATCATATAGTTGTCTGAGATTATAAATATGTGAGAGCCACCTGTATATATACTTCAAAAGGGGTGACACAGAATATTTAACCATCATGATGGCATAACTAACTAGGATAGAGTCTGTTTCCATAAAAAATGATGCTGGTTTTGCACAACTAGGATGGTGACACGAAAACAGCAGTGGAATTTGCTGTCATCCTTGTTTGCAAACCTGCACAGAAGGGTGTGTGACTGCCCAAGTATTGGATTAAAAGTTCAATGTTGCAGGTGGTATCTTTAGAGTCAAAATTGATCAAGAAGCATTATTAATAAAATAGGGGTAAATATTTGCCTTATTGTGAAAATAATGCTTAAAACTAAGTGCTCAATAAAGAGCAGCTTACTATTATTATTCATCATTTTTCAGAAAACCATATAGTAACAATATTTTCTTTATCAATTAGTGTTATATTTCTATAGCAACAAGACCTCAGTGTTTGAGGCATGCCTAGCTTGTTTTGAACATTGAATATATAATAAACAATTTTAAGTATCAGTGTGACAGCTGGCAGATAAAAACACAAGATATGCAGTTAAATTTGATTGTTGGGTAAACGACAGAAAATTATTTAGTATGAGTGAATCCCAATAATTGCATGGGATATACTTATACTAAAAAATGTATCCATTGTTTATCTGAAATTAAAATTCAAATGGAGTTATGTTTGCTAACTATGATATCTCCAGCCATGACTACTTCTGGAATGATTGCTGTCTTAGGAATACATGCCTCTAAGCATGTAGAATCTTGCAGCATTGAGAACTTGGGGAAGGTCTGTAAATTGAACTATGGTGTTTTATATTCCACTGAGCTGCAAGAACTCTTTGTGATGATTTTCTTTAAATAATTCTATTTTATTTATAACTAAACAGTTCACAACCATGGTGAAGTTGTCAAGGCCATGAATGACTGGCTTCCTTGAAGTTTGTATGAAAAACTAAACTGCACAAACTCAAAGGTGAAACTAGGTCAAGTGGCAGAGTTGTGGTAAATATCTAAACTATTTTGATTCCAAAATTCTCTACCCAGAAATTTTAGATTAAGTGATGACATGAGACTTAGAAATTGAACTTATTCAATGCTTTTTGGAAAAGGAAGTACTTGCAAGATGGAGGTACAGGTAGATACACTGTGCCTCCTCACATAACCAAAAGAAGGACAACAACAAATTTAAAAACAAAAAACAACCAGAACTTCCAGAAAATCAAACTGTATGGAAGTCCAGAAAACAAGGAGTGAAAGAAGAAACATTTATCCAGATTGGTAGAAAAAAAAACAAAAACAAACAACTGGGGCGGAGAGAACTTCCAGCAAAGTGGTCGCTGGAAAATCAGGTGGGTGAGGTGGTGGATGGCCAAGCAGATGGTACCACATTTGCATGTGGATAAGCTCAGAGGAAAAACTTGGGAGAGAGATAGACCACACAACCCAGGATTCCAGTGAGGGAAAATAAAGCCTCAAAACTTCTGACTGAGAAAACCTCTGGGGGTTGCGGAGGTGGGAGAACTCCAAGCCTCACAGGAGAATTCACTGGAGAGACCCTCAGGGTCCTAAAACATACACAAACCCACCCACCCATGAATCAGCACCAGAAAGCCCCAATTTGCTTGTGAAGAGGAAGTTACTGAAGTCAGGCTGAGATTCCGGCAAGCAGCATAGTTTCCTTTTGGACCCCTCCCCCACATATAGCGCCACAATACAGCACCATGGGTTGCCCTGCCCTAGTGAATACCTAAGTCTTCACCCCTTACTATGTAACAGGTGCACTGGGACAAAAAAACTGGCCCAAATGAAAGAACAGATCAACGCTTCAGAAGAAAATACAACTAAGTGATGAAGAGATTGCCAACCTATCAGATGCAGAGTTCAAAACACTGGTAATCAGGATGCTCACAGAAATGGTTGACTATGGTCACAAAATAGAGGAAAGAGTGAAGGCTTTGAAAAGTGAATTAAAGAAAAAAGCACAAGGAAACAACAGTGATGGGAAGGAAACAACAGTGATGGGAAGGAAACCAGGACTCAATAAATAAATGGTTTGGACCAAAAGGAAGAAATAAACATTCAACCAGAACAGAATGAAGAAACAAGAATTCAAAAAAATGAGGAGAGGCTTAGGAACTAGCAGGACAACTTTAAATGTTCCAACATCCGAATCATGGGGGTACCAGAAGAAGGAAAGGAAGAGTGAGAAACTGAAAACTTATTTGAAAAAATAAGGAAGGAGTACTTCCTTAATTTGGCAAGGGAAATAGGCTTCTAGGAAGTCCAAGAAGCTCAGAAAATCCCAAAGAAGTTGGACCTAAGGAAGCAAAACCAAGGCACATCATAATTACATTACCTAAGATTAAAGATAAGGAGAGAACCCTAGAAGCAGCAACAGAGACAGTTACCTACAAAAGAGTTCCCATAAGACTATCAGCTGATTTCTCAAAAGAAGGCTTACAGACCAGAAGGGGCTGGAAAGAAGTATTCCAAGTTATGAAAGGCAAGCACCCACATCCAAGATTACTCTATTCAGCAAAGCTATTATTTAGAATGGAAAGGCAGATAAAGTGCTTCCCAGATAAGGTCAAGTTTAAGGAGTTCATCATCACCAAGCCCTTATTATATGAAATGTTAAAAGGGCTTATCTAAGAAAAAGAAGATGTTCAAAAATATGAACAGTAAAATGACAACAAACTCACAACTATCAACAACTGAATAAAAAACCCCAAAACAAACTAAGTAAGCAACTAGAACAGGAACAGAATCACAGAAACTGAGATTACATGGAGGGTTATCAGCAGACAGAGGGAGGCAGGGAGAATGGGGGTAAAGGTACAGGGAATAAGAAGCATAAATAGAAGGTACAGAACAGACAGGGGAGTTTAAGAATAATATAGAAAATGTAGACGCCAAAGAACTTGTATGTACTACCCATTAGACATGAACTAAGGGGGTGTGGATGTGGGTGGCAAGAGGTCCTGGGTGGAGGGGAATAAGGGGGGAAAATAGGACCACTGTAATAACATAATCAATAAAATATATTTTAAAAAATGAAGCACTTGCTAATTTATTGATCAATTTGATTACCTGGCTCTGTAATTATTATTGGTGACTTTTCATATTTTTTATATTTCTAGGTAAAACTAGATTTATATTAATTCTATTCCTAGTTGTTGGCTAAGGAATTACTTCTTGCAGTATCAAAAATTCCCATGGTCACTCACATATGCCCACACTGGCTCTGATAGGACAGTGTAGACATACCATTCACTTTACATGCACTTTTTTGGGACATGGGATGGAACTGAAGTCCCAGGAGAAAACCCACAAGGATGGGGGAAATGTACCCACTTCATACATACACAGTAGTCCCAGCTGGGAATTGAATTTTTCTCATTGTTATAACAAAACAGCATTATTCAAGCAGTTGCTTACCATATGGATATTCAAGGAGGTTGAAAGGTCAAGTACATGGAAATGGTAGGTTTCAGGTACACTGATAAATGCTTCTCCACTCAAGTAGGTTGTTGTTGGTGATGGATGCTAACACTAACATCTCAAAAAGTGATTACATCCTCAGTGCACTTTCAGAATCCCAATGACATCTGTGATATTGTCTTTATATGAAGGACAGGAGGAATTTGAAGTCAGAAACATTCAATGTTAACATCACTTTTACAGTATAGTGCCCACCTTCTTTCTCCCTCCTCCTCCCTTGTCTTCCTCCTTTCCTATTCTCTGTTCATCTCCCTCCCTCTCTCTCTTCCTCCTCCCCCTCTGTCTCCCTGTCTCTCTCCTCTATCTCTCTTGCTCTTCCTCCCTCTCCCTGTCTCTCTCTCTCCCAGTCACATTTGCCTCTAATTCTCTTAAGCACTGCCCTAGATTCACTGCCTTTATTCTTGTACAGAATTTTTCAGTATTTGTAATGATAGCAGTTGCTCCAGCTCTAGAACTCTAAATATTTGGAAAATAAAGTCTGATCAATTGCTGGAAAACTCTGAGTCTTTCCACATGGATGATATGGTAAACCTTCATTTTTCAATAACTCTGTAGATGACAACTGAAGCTGATTCTCTAGCCAATGGTGCATTTCTTTCTAAACTCTGGAAAGCCCTTAAGGAACCTTCTGAGAAGTGAAAGGTATTCATGTATTCCCCTGATTCTTGAGATGAGCACTGCATGTACACCATGGTTTCCACAATGCATGATGGAATTAAAGTTTTCTTCTTTCTCTATAGAAGCCAAGTCAGAGGCCAAGGCCAAGGAGCTATTGTTACCTCCTCTCATTAGAAAATGCTGTTTTCTTTGAATTCTGGTAATGGTTCACATACCTAAACAATTTGGACAGTTTTCAAGTGCTGCTGCTTCTGCAAGTCAAGAAAACCAGAACTTTTATAAGCTCCACCCACACGTGCAGGCATACAAATAGCCTGATATACTGAAATTCCCAAGGTTTTCATCATGTACTTATTTTAAAACATAAACAACTATAATGTGTAGTGTATTTCACATGGCGAATTTTTAAAAATTTTTAAATCTTAAAATGTCTTTCTTTGACAAGCTTAAAATGATTTCTGTTTTCTCATATCACTGTAAAGTCAGCACTGCAAATATTATCATTTTTATTTTATAGTTGGAAAAATATGCCCAGGAAATTGTGGTTTTCCCTAGCCCTGTACTGTCAGGATTTATGTTTCTCATCTGTGCTGGATTCCAGGAGAGTTTGCTTCTTCCTTTAGAGGCAAATTATACTTTATTTGGGGAGACCCTCAAGTGCCCCCATCCCACATGACTGTAGAGATCTAGGCCACATAGCTTTCAGGTCATTTATCACTATGGAAAATTATAACAAGACAGTCACCTATGGAATCTCAAAATTATTGCTTTTGATTCTGTTTCAAAGTTAGAACATGTTCAACTTAAGATTTCAGATACTGGAATTTTTCAGCATTATCATTTATATCTTATGAAAATTGTGCTAGCACATATTTGAAAGGAAAAGGACTTGGAGGTCACTTTTGTATTTCTCCACCAGGAGATTTTCTGTGTTGCCTCTGTGAGTTCTGCCTCAGCCTACAAGTGACTCAGTGGAGCTGACTATACTGTGCTCAGATCTAGTTTTCTGTTCTCTTTTCCCTTTGAATTAGTGATTCATGATTAATTTTGGTCTTGTGAAGACAAATTCTCAGATTGTGTTGACACATATAAACAATTTGACTGAATTCAGTAAAAATAAGAAAATAAACCTCAAAGAACAAACAGGATGGTTGAGTTCTGTCAATCACTTATTATTTTTATTTACTGGATCACAGATTGGTAGCTTGGCTGTATGTGCCTCTTTCAGACAGTCATGTCAACATTGTAAAGACCAATAATTTACTTATAAAGTGACCCTGTGCCCTCATCTCTTTTCTCCACAAAATGTGTTTGTCCTGAAAGTGGACTTAATTTTTAGCATGATTGCTAAACCTCTGAATTAAACATTTTCATTCTCCTGCAAAAACTATTTTGTTTCTTTAACTCTGGAATGGGCATTTCATTAAGTATCCTGAACTCTTAACTTTACAAATTAAGGGGAAAAAAGTGGTACCTTGCCCCAACCCTGGGGAGTTTTGCAGCAGTGGCTTGTTGTTGGCTGTGGGTGGTTGAGATCAGAAGTCATTAGCTTTACAGATGCTGAAGGTGATACCCTCAGCCTGTGCTTTCTGGTTTGTGGATGAGATGCATAAGATGTAAGGAAGGGTAGATGGTGACTTGGAGGTGACAAGTCTCTCTTTTCCTCATGTGTTACAAAGCTTTTAAGAGTGTGCAAGGATAATGCTTATATAGGGCATGTGGTGTGAGAGGCATTTGGAAAATGTTTGCAGAGCATGAGGGCACTAGGTATCCAGAAATTATGGAGAGAGGACCTAATAAGCTGGTTCTGTCTACTGCCTCTACATCAGAAAATATGTGACTCAAACAATAAAAACATTTACTTTGCTCATTGATGCATACATGAGCCACTTCATTCCCCTCTTCCATGTACTATGAAAACATCACTATCTTGGGATTTGTTGAACCCCATGATTGTGTCCTCATGTTCTACTTAAAGTTGCTGTGCAACTGCTGAGGCCACATTCCTGGTGGCTTCTTTCATGGCTGTTTGGACACTAGGTCCACATCTTAAAAATTGCAAAGAGCACTTCATTTTTTTCTAGAGAAAAGGAATTTATTTTCAACACATTACCTTGCAATTTGTGAGTTAGAAAAATGATGGAAGCATACAACTTTTTGGTGATAATGGGTGGCAGCTGGAAGTTATCCTGGGAGAGGAGCAAGTGCCTGGACACTGCTCAGTGGATAATATGCCTAAGAGGTGTCAGACCACATGTGTGAGGTTACTAATTCCTCTCCTTCTGTGTAGAAGCCCTTCTGTTTCTCTTTCATCCCCAGAGGATTTCTACTCCCTGTGAGGTGATGGTGGAACTGCACACCTCATTTCTCATGATAAGCTTGTTGTCTCCTGACTGTATCCCCTGAGTTCTGAATGGTAAATGCTGGCTTCATTCTCATTTCAAAAACAGCAACAGTCCACTGTAGGAGACCATCTTGCATGGCATGGGCCCAGCTCCCACTCGGAGATGCACAGGACCCATGCCTACAGATAGCTTCTTTCATGGGGAATCATGCCTGCAATATACCTAGGCTGCTTTGAGACTTGCTTTTGCTAAAACTCCTTCACCCTGAATTGAGACAGCAAGTGCTTACTGTAACTTCTTAAAATCCATGCTAAGCCTTCCAAGGACAACTGTAAACAGTTCAACTACTTTTCCCTTTTCATTTGCAAATATCCTCCTCCTGTGATGTGATTAGTAGCATCAGCTCCTTTGTTTCCTGTAAAAGGTAACCACCTAAAGCCAACCTGTGCATAGTAAATGAGGACCATCATGTAATGTGCTGAGAAAAAGAAATAAAGGCCTGTCATGGTGGAGGCCACGGCTTTTTGCTCCCCTTGAGAGAAAAAGCCATTCTTGCCCTTTTCTTCCACAGGACTCAGTAGTCTGTGTGAATGTCTCGTGCCTCATCCACAATATGGCAGACCCTATGAACTGGGGTCTACCTTATTCCACACTCACCTAACAAATCATGCCACACATTAAGTTAGTTTTGACAAATGCACAGTTGTGTCAAGATACAGAAATATTTCCTTCCCCCTATTCCCTTGTACCACTCTCAGAAAACCACTCTTTCTGTCCCAAGTCCCTGGCACCACTGGTCTATTTTTCATTTCCATAATTTTGTGTTTTCCAGAATGTCATGTAAATGGAATCACACAACCTGGCCTTTGAGTCCCTTATTTCACCCACACTGAATACATTAGAGATGCACATTACAGATAGCTCAGTACATGGTGGACTCCTTTCCATTGCTGGTGATCCCATTGTAAGAATAAACCAGTTTGTTTCCACTCCCATCTGAGGCACATGTGTGTCATTTCTGGTTCTGGATGGTTATGAATGCAGCAGCTTCACACATTTGCATACTGGTTTCTGTGTGAATGTGGTTTTCATTGATGTAGAAACAACATGTACGTGGTGTTTCCCAGAGCCTGCACTCTGCCTTTTTTCTAGCTTTTCCCCCTATGTTTTATTTCTATTAGTCAATTGTAATTTCAAATGTACTGATTTCTCATCATTTCTGTTCTGCAATTGAGCCCATCCAGTGATTTTTTCATTTCAAATATTTTATTTTTAATTTTAGAATTTTCCATTTTTATGTCATTTCAATTTCCCTTTGAGGTTTCTTATTTTTCTTATTCACTTCAAGATTGTTCACTTTTCCTTCATAAAGATGATTATAACAGCTGCTTTAACACTTGATAATTCCATGTCTGGGCATTTGTTGATTGTCTCACGTCATGGGAATTTGTCAGACTTTCCTAGGTTTTGGTTGTCAAGTAATTTTGGGTTGTATACCAGACATTTGAATGTTGTATTGGGAAATTCAAGATGTTTTAAAGTCCTCCAGAGATTGTTGACTTATCTGAAAATTTTTAAAGTAGAATATAACAACTTCTTAACCAATAATAAAAACAAAATAACAATTTTGGAGGACAGCATTTCTTTACCAGGGCAGCCCAGTAAAACTTTGGTGAGGATGGAAATGTCTTCTCTCTATGCTGCTCAACATTGTAGCCACTGTCACAAATATGACATTTTAAATATGGCTATTGTGACTGAAGAACTCATTTTTTAATTTCAATCAATTTTTATTAACATGAATTTAAATAACTATACACAGTTAGTGGCTGAGATATCGGACAAGGCCGTAAACCTTTCTCAGGCTTAAAATAGTTTCCTGGTATGACGTAAATTAAAATAAAAACACTTCCCATTAATAAGATATTTTATTTACATTAAAATCATGAAGCTATAACAAAATGAACCAAGGCAACATTTTTATTATGTATGTTCATCGTGCAGGAGTGAAAGCTGAGTTGCGATTACTGAGAACCATTGAGAAAGTCAATGAGTTTAATATTTATAAAATTCAGGAAAACACAACCAGAGAAATCTGTTCCACACACACAGGAGATAGCCCATCCTCCACCTCTTCTTGGCTATTTTCATAAACTGGATTTAAACCTGAAAAAATTACTAAATTTATCCTAAAGTGGGGATATCCACTGTGGCATGTACATAGAATGACAGATTGGTGCTTTTACTGAAGAATTCTCATTTAAATTTCAATTCTTAATTTTTGTTTTGCATTGTATTCCAATTATTTTGGAATTTGTCCATTTCAATTTTTCTCCTTTAGTGGAATCTGTGGACTCTTTAATATTATAATTCAATTTGTACATAGTTTGCTTCTTTACTTTTTTCTTTTAACCTTGTTTATTTCCTTCCCCTTCCTACCCAGCCCCTGCACACTGTGATCCTTACTCCCTAGCAGTCGCACTTGTCTAACTATTGCTAAGTAAAAAACAAAACAAAACAACTCCTCCCCACCCCCCCGTACAGAACTTATTAGCTTATAACAACAATGCTTCCCTATTTCCAATGATTCTGTGGTTCCTGGCATTTTAGCCATGTGGTTCCTCCACTGGTCCTGCCTGGCATTCTATGGGCACACAGTTGACCCTTTGTCCCCAAAGTTTCTCCAAAAACTCCTCAGCTGGGACTTCTACAGCCTTTCCTCATAGCTAATTCTAGAAGTGCAGAATCAGAAGCTGCCAGATCATCTTAAAGCTTAGGGCAAGACTTCCAGCCAAATGGAGGCATAGGTAGATGCACTTTGCTTCCTTACACAACCAAAAGAAGGACAACAACCAACTTAAAAACAAAATGAAACAAAACCCCAGGACTGCCAGAAAATTGAACTGTGTGGAAGTTTGACAACCAAAGAGTTAAAGAAGAAACATTCATCCAGCATGTTAGGAGGGGTGGAGGTGTGCAACTGGGAGAGAGAGGATGCCTGGCAAGGTGGCAGCTGGTAGACTGGGTGGTGCCACATTCACGTGCAGATAAACCAGGTGGAGCAACTGGGGAGCAAGACAGTTTCAGAAGCCCAGGGTTCCAGTATGGGGAAATAAAGCATCAAAATCTCTGGCTGTAAAAATCTGTGGGGTTTGTGGTGGTGGGAGAAACTCCCAGCTTCACAAGAGAGTCCATTGGAGAATCCATGGGGTACTAGAATGTACACAAACCCACCCACCTGAGAATCAGCAAAAGAAGGGCCCAATTTTCTTGTGGGTATCAGGGGAAGTGATTGAAAGTGGGGCAAGAATGGAGCAAGCAGCATTGTTCCCTCTCTGACTCCTCCCCACATGCATCACCACAATGCACAGAAGTGGGTTGCCCTGTCCTGGTGAATACCTAAAACTCCATTCCTTACAATATAACAGGTGTGCCAAGACAAATAAATATGGCCCAAATGAAAGAAGAGATCAAAAGTCCCGATAAAGAACTAAGTGATGTGGAGATAGCCAACCTATCAGATGCAGAGTTCAAAACACTGGTAGTCAGGATGCTCACAGAAATGGTTGAATATGGATGCAAAGTGAAAGAAGAAGTGAAGGCTATAAAAAAGCAAAATAAAGAAAAATATTCTTGGAACCAAAGGTCAAGAGAAGGAAACTGAGACTCAAATCAATGATTTGGAAACAGAAGGAAGAAAAAAAAAAAGAACAAAATGAACAAGGAAGAATTAAAATGAGCAAAGGATTAGGAACCTCTGGGACAACTTTAAATGTTCCATTATCTGAATCATAGGGGTACCAGAAGGAGAAGAGGAAGAGCAAGAACTTGAAAAGTTATTTGAAGGACTTCCGGCAAGATGGAGGCATAGGTGGATGCACCGTACCTCCACGCACAACCAAGATTGGAGCAACAACAATTTAGAGGCAGAATAACACCCAGAACTGACAGAGAATTTATCTGAATGGAAGTTGGACAGCCAAGAAGTTGAAGTGGACCCGTTCATACAGACTGGTAGGAGGGGTGGAGATGAGCTCGCGGGTTGCAGCCCACGGAGTTTGGGGAGAGCTGGGTGCCTAAAGCATCCAGGAGCGAATAAGCCATCTGGGGAGTGGAACAGGTAGACCCTGAGTACACAAGCAGCAACTGGCGGACCCAGTGAGGCTGCAATTGTGGACCAGGGCAGAGCGCGCAGCCCAGGATCCCAGGGAAGGGACTGAGGTCCCAGGAAAGTGGGGCTGCCACAATTGTTCCCTCCTGCCCCCGCCCCCACATACAACGTCACAAACTAGCGACTGGGGTGCCCGGCCCTGGTGAACACCCAAGGCTCCGCCCCTCACCATAATAAGAGCGACCAGACTGGGGAAAAAAAGAGCGAGGGATGGCTCAAATAGAAGAACAAAGCAGTGCCCCAGAACTCATCCTTTTGAGCAACTAAGAAATAGCTAACCTAATGGATGCACAGTTCAAAACACTGGTGATCAGGAAGCTCACAGGATTTGTTGATTTTGGGCGCGAATTACATGAAAAAAAATGCAGGTTACCATAAAAGAGATAAAGGAAGATGCACAGAGAACCAACAGTGATGAGAAGGAAACTGGGACTCAAAACAATACAGTGGACCAGAAGGAAGAAAAAAGAAACCAAACAGGAAATAATGAAGAAATAAGAATTCAAAAAAACAAGGAGAAGCTGAGGAACCTCCAGGACATCTTTAAATGTCCCAACATCCGAATTATAGGGGTAGCAGAGAGGAAGAGGTAGAGCAACAGATTGAAAGTGTATTTGAACAAATAATAAAGGAGAACTTACCCATTCTGGCAAAGGAAATAGACTACCAGGAAATACAGGAAGCTCAGAGAGCCCCAAAGAAGCTGGACCCAACAAGAAACACACCAAGGCACATCATAATTACATTAGCCAAGGTAAAAATGAAGGAGAGAATCCTAGAAGCAGCAAGAGAAAAGAGGACAGTAACCTACAAAGGAGTTCCCATCAGACTGTCAGCTGATTTCTCAAAAGGGACCTTACAGGCAAGAAGGGGCTGGAAAGAAATATTCCAAGTCATGAAAGATAAGGACCTATATCCCAGATTACTCTATCCAGCAAAGCTTTCATTTAGAATGGAAGGGCAGATAAAGTGCTTCTCAGATAAGGTCAAGTTAAAGGAGTTCATCATCACCAAGCCCTTGTTTTATGAAATGTTAAAAGGACTTATCTAAGAAAAGAAGATACAGAAAAAACATGTATAGTAAAAGGACAGCAAACTCACAATTATTAACAACCACACATAAAGCAAAACCAAAAGAAACTAAGCAAACAACTAGAACAGGAAAAGAACCACAGAAATGGAGATCCCATGGAGGGTTAGCAACAGGGGAGTGGGAGGAGGAGAGAGGGGGAAAAGGTACAGAGAATAAGTAGCATAGATTGTAGGTTGAAAATAGATAGGGGGAGGGTAAGGATAGTATGGCAAATGTAGAAGCTAAAGAACTTATAAGTATGACACATGGACATGAACTAAAGGGGGGAATGTGGGTGGGATAGGGTGTACAGGGTGGAGGGGAGTGAAGGGGGGAAATGGGACAACTGTAATAGCATAATCAATAAAATATATTTTAAAAAAAGAAAAGTTATTTGAAAAAATAATGTAGGAAAATTTCCCCAATATGGCAAAGGAAATAGACATGCAAGTCAAGGAACCTGAGAGTCCAAAGAAGTTGGGCCCAAGGAAGAACACATGAAGTCACATCATAATTAAATTACCCAAGATTAAAGATAAGGAGAGAATCTTAAAAGCAGCAAGAGGAAAAGAGAGAGTTACCTACAAAGGTGTCCCCATAAGATTATCAGCTGATTTCTCAAAAGAAATCTTATAGGCAAGAAGGGGCTGGGAAGAAGTATTCCAAGTCATGAAAGGCAAGTACCCATATTCAAGATTACTGTGTTCAGCAAAGCTATCATTTAGAAGGGAAGAGCAGATAAAGTGCTTCCCAGATAAGGTCACATTAAAGTAGTTCATCATCACCAAGCTCTTTTTATGTGAAATGTTAAAGAGACTTATCTAAGACAAAGAAGATGATCAAAACTATGAACAGTAAAGTGACAACAAACTCACAGCTATCCATAACGTAACCTAAAAAAAATGAAAACAAAAACAAATTAAGCAAACAACTAGAACAGGAACAGAATCACAGAAATGAAGATCACATGGTAGGTTATCAGTGGGGAGGGGGAAGGGGGAGAATATGGGAAAAGGTACAGGGTATAAGAAGCATAATTGGTATGTAGAAAGTAGGGGGAGGTTAAGAATAGTATACAAAATAATATATAATATAGGAGGAGCCAAAGAACTTGTATGATCCATGGACATGAACCAAAGGGGGAGAATGCTGGAGAGGGTTGGTACAGGGTGGAGTGGGATAAGAGGGAGGAGAAAATTGGGCAATGGTAATAGCATAATCAATAAAATATACTTTTGAAAAAGCTTAGGGCAGAACTGATGCAACAGTACCTGTTTCTGTTCGTTCATCATTGGAAGTCACAGGCTATCCAAGATCCAACGTGGATTTTACCTCATGATAGGAGACAGCAGAGAACCAGAACTATCTTTAGCCTGTCACTGGAGCTAAATCAGTGTTTTGCTCATTTCTTTTCTGTTCATCAATATTTGAAGGTTTGGTGGGATCCATTTGTCTGACAGAAGGATGGACTGAATGTTACTTTAGAGGTGAAAGTTTTTTTTTAACCTTACAAGCTTACCAAGAAAAAAAAAAAAGAAAAAGACCAAAAAAACCCTCCATTATGAAATGAATATTACAATTAGCAATTAGAACTTAAAATTTCTGCTTGTATAAGTCACATCCCAGGTTGTTCACTTCTCCCACAGTCATATTTATACCTATGGCTTGTTTCCTGCCATAGGACAGTATCCTAATATTTAAATCATGGGTGCTTTTATACTTTAAGTAACAGAAAACCTAAATGGAGTTACTTAAATAAATAGGGGCTTTTCTCACACAGCAAACAGTACAGAGGTAAGTGGGGGCTGTGTTTGTTCAGCAGCTTAGTGACATCAAGGCCATTGGTGATTTAATTTTTCTGGCCTTTTTCCTTCTGGTTGCCAGATGGCTGCTGCATTTTCAGCTGTCATGTTCACATCAGAATCAGTGAGGAAGAACCATGCACTGGATTATCAAGGCCACCACCTCCCCAGAGACACAGGGAAAACAAGGCTTGTGTCTCTTCAGCCAGAACTCCAACATGGGCACCTCCCAGTTGGAGCAAGGTTTTAGAGGAAGAGGTTTTGGAATTGGGATGTAACAAGCAATCTGCCTAAGATGGCCCCAGTGATCCTATTGCCTGATATTCACATTTGTGTGATCCTTTTATTTCTAGTATGTGTGGACCTCGTGACTCATTTCTAATGTAGATAGAGACAATGGAAAAGTAATGGCATGTCACTTCTGAGATTAGGTTTCAAAGACACTGTGGCTTCTGACTTGGGTGTGTTGTCTCATCCTGTGCTTCTTAATTGCTTTACATGGGTGGCTAGTTGCCACATTGTGAGGCAATCCATGTAAGTGAGCTTGGAAATGCATCTACTGAGGTCTATCAACAGCCATATGAGTGGCTTGGAAGAGGACCCTCCAGCCCAGCTGAGTATTTAAGCTACTGACTAGACACACCCATGTAAGTGATATCTGAGTCCTTACACACATAAACTATGAGTTAATCAATGTTTGTTGTTTTAAGCTGCTAAATTTTGGGCTAATGTGTTACACAGCAATAGATAACTAATCCATTGGATCACTCAATTTACCATGTCAATTATATGTAATAATATTATTTAAAAAAAAAACAAAAGCAACAACTAAAGCAACATTTTTTAAAGAATTTTATTTATTTAGTTTTAGACAAAGGGGAAAGGAGGGAGAAAGAGAGGGAGAGAAATATCAATGTGTGGTTGCCTCTCACATGTCCTCCACAGGGGACCTGGCCTGAAACCCAGACATGTGCCCTGACTGGGAATCCAAGCAGCGACTCTTTGGTTTGCAGGCTGGTGCTCAGTCCACTGAGCCACACCAGCCAGGGCAAACCAAAACAACTCTTAGTGAGAAAATTATCAAAATTTTCTTGAAAGCTTAAATACATTAGGTACACAAATTCTCCTTAGCCTCAAAGTTATCTTTTAAAAAAATACTAGACTAATAAAGCATCATATACATTTTCATGAAAACTGTGTTATCATCTAATAAATACACTTATTTAAATATTTCATGGCTTTGTTTTCTACTTCATTCTTATTTCTTTATTTGCAAATCTTTTAGTCTTCAAGAGGCTTTATCATGGGTAGAAATTACTCTGACCATTTCAGTCATGAGATTTTTGTAATAATATCTTTCTTTTCAGCACAATTTAATTTTCTAACATCCCATTGATTAATGTTTTTGTCTCAAAATATTACACTTCAAATATTATTGAAATATCTATAAGTGTATTTTTTCTTTAGTGTACTTGGGGCAGGCTTATTTCCTCTTTCTAAATATGCTCCCTCATTCTTGCTTGTATGCTTTTGACTATTACACAACATTATGTAAATATTTTTTGCATACCAACCTCCTCTCCCCAAAAATCTAATCCGTAGCTCAAAACTCACCTCCAAGGATTCACTGATCATGTAAGTGCATGTATCTGCTCCCTAATACCATCAGGCCCTCAGTCACCCTCCCTGCATATAGGAGACACTGCATAAATATTTCTGAAATTAAATTTGAAATTTATGGCAATCTTGAACATTTTCTTTTAAAATTAATATTAATCTTTATACCTCATAATAGGAAATAGAATGAGAAGTACTGCCTGTACCTTATTTCTTATGACAATTTGTTACAAACACATTATAGTTTCCACTTGACAAATGAAGAAAGTGACATGTATAATGTTTAAATAACAGCTTTTTGATATTACCACCTCATTTTTGTCCTCCTTTTTTATGTGACATATTACATTTATTGATTTGTGAATACTGTACCATCCTTGCATCTCTGGGATGAATCCAACTTGATTGTGGCTTATGATCTGTTCAATGTATTGCTGGATCTTGTTTGCCAATACTTTGTTGAGGATTTTAGTGTCTACATTTATCAGAGATATTGGCCTGTAGTTTTCTTTCTTTACTGATTCTTTATCTGATTTTGGAATTAGGATCATACTGACCTCATGAAAAGAGGTAGGGAGCTTCCTTCTTCTTGAATTTTTTGGAATAGTTTGAGCAGGATAGGATTAAGCTTTTCATTAAATGTTTGGTAAAAATTTACCTGTGAAAAATTTGCCTGTGAAGCTATCTGGTCCAGGGATTCTGTGTGCTGCAAGTTTTTTGATTACTGCTTTAATTTAACTCTGACATAGGTAATAAAATGCCAGTTATCCTATGCAGCAATATCTTCACTGATATATCTCCCAGAGCAAGAAATATAAAGGAAAGAATAAACAAATAAGACTACATCAAATTAAAAAGCTTCTGAATGGCTAAAGAAAATATCAGCAAAATGAAAAAGGAACCTTTCAACTGTATGGGAGAACATATTTGCTAAAGATACCCTGGAAAAGAGAGTTTGATCTAAAAAATATATAAAGAACTCATATAACTCCACTTCAAGAAGGCAAACAATCCAATTTAAAAAATGGGTAAAGTAATTGAATAGACTATACTCCAAGGAGCTCATATAGAGTGTCCATAGACATATGAATGGATGCTCAACATCACTGGCCATCAGAGAGTTGCAAATTAAAACCACAAGGAGACACTGCCTTACCCATGTCGGCATGGCCATCATTAACAAATCAACAAACAATTGCTAGTGAGGATGTGGAGAAAAGGGAAACCTGGTACACTGTTTATGGAAATGCCAACTGGTGCAGCCACTGTGGAAAAACAGTATGGAATTTCCTCAAAAAACTCAAAATGGAACTGCATTTTGACCTAGTGATCCCACTGCTGGAATTATACCCTAAGAATTCTGAAACACCAATTCAAATTAACCTATGCACCCCAATGTTTATAACAGCATTATTTACAATAGCCAAATGCTGTAAACAGCTTAAGTGCCCATCAGTAAATGAGTGGATCAGAAAACTGTGGTACATTTACAGAATGGAATACTATGTACCAGAAAGAATGAAGGAACTCCTACTCTTTGTGGTAACAGGGGTGTATAGGCCATGAAATAGTGAAATAGGCCATGTGGTGAAAGACAAATACCATAAGATCTCACCTATAAGTGGAACCTAATGAACAAAACAAACACATGAGTCAAACAGAAACACTGGCATGGAAATAGGGATCAAATTGACAGTGACCAGCGGAGAGAAGAAGTCAGAGAGATAATGGGGGGTGGGGGGAGAAAAGGAGGGGTCTGGTCAAGGAACATGTATAAAGGACCCATGGTAATGGACAACAAGTTGGGGACATAATGGGGGCCAGGACAGATGAGAGCAACAGGGGAAATATTGGGACAACTGTAGTTGAACAACAATAAAAAAAGTTAAATAACATCCTTAAAAAACACAGTGATAATGAAAATATTGAAACTCAGGTAGCTGAAAACCCAAATCCTTTCATTTTAATTTTTAAAATTTATTTTATTTATTTTATATTGTTGTTCAAGTACAGTTTTCTGTCTTTTCCCCTACAGCCCCCCCCAACCCCAGCCATCCCAAGCTCCCTCCCCTGATTCCACTCCCCCTTGATTTTGTCTATGTGTCCTTTATACATGTTTCTGAAAACCCTTCACCCTTTGCCCCCATTATCCCCCCCCATCTCTCCTCTGGATATTGTCCATTTGTTCTTAATTTCAGTCTCTCTGGTTACATTTTGCTTGTTTGTTTTGTTGATTAGGTTCCACCTAAAGATGAGATTATATGGTATTTGTCCTTCACCACCTGGCTTATTTCACTTAATATAATGCTCTCCAGTTCCATCCATGCTGTAGCAAAGGATAGAAGCTCCTTCCTTCTCTCTGCTGTGTAGTATTCCATTGTGTAAATGTACTATTGTTTTTTTGATCCATTCATTTACTGATGGGCACTTAGGTTGCTTCCAGCACTTGGCTATTGTAAATTGTGCTGTTATAAACATTGGGGTACATAGGTTCTTTTGGGTTGGTGTTTCAGGGGTCTTAGGGTATAATCCCAGCAGTGGAATTGCCAGGTCCAAAGGCAGTTCCATTTTTAGTTTTCTGAGGATATTCCATACTGTTTTCCTATGTGGTTGCTCCAGTCTACAATCCCACCAACGGTGCACTAGGGTTTCCTTTTTTCCACATCCTCTACAACACTTGTTTATTGCTTTGTTTATGATGGCCATTCCCAATGGTGTGAAGTGGTATCTCATTGTGGTTTTAATTTGCATCTCTCTGATGGTTAGTGATACTGAGCATCTTTTCATATGTCTCTGGACCCTCTGTATGTCCTCCTTGGAGAAGTGTTAGTTCAAGTCCTTTGCACATTTTTTAATTGGCTTTTTTGCCTTCCTGGCTTGGAGTCATGGAAGGTCTTTATATATTTTGGAGATCAAACCCTTGTCCAAGATATCATTGGTAAATATGTTTTCCCATACAGTTGGTTATATTTTCATCTTCATAATAATTTCTTTAGCTGTGCAGAAGGAGTTTTTATGTAGATGAGGTCCCATTTGTTTATTCTTTCCTTTATGTCCTTTGCTCCAGGGTAAATATAAGTGAAAATATTGCCACATGGAATATCTGAGATTTTCCTGGCTATGTTCTCCTGAAGGACTTTTACGGTGTCAGAGCTTACATGTAAGGCTTTTATTCACCTTGAAATTATTTTTGTGTATGGTGTAAGTCGATGATCAAATTTCATTTTATTTTTTTTTTTGCATGTAGCTGTGCAGGTCTCCAACACCAATTTTTGAAGATGTTATCTGTTCTCCATTTTATACTTCTGCCCCATTTGTCAAATATGAATTGACCATAGAGACTTGGGTTTATTTCTGGACTCTGTGTTCTGTTACATTAGTCCGTGTGTCTGTTCTTATGCCAGTACCAGGCCGTTTTGATTATAGTGGCCTTGTAATGCAGTTTGATATCAGATATTGTGATCCCTCCTACTACCTTGTTCTACTTTCCCAAAATTTCTGCAGCTATTTGAGGTCATTTATGGTTCCACATACATTTTTGAAGTGTTTGGTAAATATCTGTGAAATATGTTATTGGTATTTTAATAAGAACTGTGTTAATCTATAAATTGCTTGGGGTATTATGGACATTTTGATGATGTTAATTCTTGCAATCCATGAACATGGTATATGTTTCCATTTGTTTGTGTCTTCCTTGATTTCTTTCTTCAGAGTTATGTAGTTTTCTGAGTACAGGTCTTTTACCTCATTGGTTAGGTTTACCAAGGTATTTTATTTTTCTTGTTACTATATCAAATGGGATTTTCTTTCTGATTCATGTGTCTGATATTCCAGTGGTGGTATATAAAAATGCCTTTGATTTCTGAATGTTGACTTTGTATCCCACTGTTTTGCCAAATACATTTATTTAGTTGAGTAGTTTTTTGGTGGTGTCTATAGGATTTTCTATGTACACTATCATGTCACCTGCAAATGATGACAGTGTTTTTTTCTTCTTTTCCAATTTTGATGTCTTTTATTTCATTTCTTGTCTAATTTCTGTGGCTAGGACTTCCAGTACGAATTTGAACAGAAGTGGTGAAAGTGGACATCCTTGTGTTTTTCCTGATCTTAGTGGGAAAGTCTTAGTTCCTGTCCATTGAGTATGATGTTGGCAGTAGGTGTCTCATATGGCCTTTATTACATTGAGAAATGCTCCTTCTATTCCCACTTTGCTGAGTGTTTTAATCATAAATAGATAATGTACCTTCTCAAATGCTTTTCCATATCTATTGATATGATCATGATTTTTGTCTTTCCTTTTATTATGTCATATATTAAGTTTATTGATTTGTGAATATTGTACCTTGCATCCCTGGAATAAATCCCACTTGATCATGGGGTACAATCTTTCTAAGGTATTGCTGGATGTGGTTTGCCAATATCTTGTTGAGAATTTTAGCATCAGTGTTCATCAGTGATATTGGCCTGAAGTTTTCTTTCTTTGTTCTGTCTTTATCTGGTTTTGGGACTAGGATGATGCTGGCTACATAAATAGTGTTTGGGAGTCTTCCATCTTCTTGGAATTTTTGGAATAGCCTGTGAAGAATAAGGGTTACCTCTTCCTTAAATGCTTTGAAGAATTCTCCTGTGAAACCATTCTGTCTAGGACTTTTGTGTGTTGGGGGTTTTTTGATTACTGCTTCAATTTCATCAGCTCTATGGGTCTTTTCAGGCTTTCTGCTTGTTCTGCAGTCAGTTTTGGAAGATTGTATTTTTCTAGAAATTTGTCCATTTTACCTACATTTTCAAATTTCATGGAATATAGTTCTTCATAGTAATTTCTTACAATCTTTTATATTTCAGTGGTATCAGTTGTAATCTCTCCTCTTCCACTTCTGATTGTGTTTGTTTGGGTCCTCTCTGTTTTTTTTTTTTTTTTTCTTGATGAATCTGCCTAAAGGCTTCTTGATTTTGTTTATTTTTCCAAAGAACCAGCTCCAGGATCTGTTGATTCTTAGAATTGTGCTTTCAGTCTCTATGTCATTTAATTCTGCTCTGATCTTGGTTATTTCCTTCCTTCTACTTGCTCTAGGCTGTCTTTGTTGTTGTTCTTCCAGTTCTTGTAGGTGTAGGGTTAGGTTGTTTATTTGAAATGTTTCTATCTTTTTTAGGTAGGCCTGTATCACTATGAACTTCCTTATTGGAACTGCCTTTTCTGTGTCCCATAAGTTTTTGATTGTTGTGAGTTCATTTTGTTTGTTTCCAGAAACTTTTGGATTTCTTCCTTGATCTCATTCTTGACCCGTTCATCGTTTAATAGCATGCTATTCATTCTCCATGAGTTTGAGTGTTTTTTGGTATTTTTCCTTGAGGTTAGTTTCTAGTTTCAGTTCCTTTTGGTCAGAGAAATTCTTGATACAATTTCACTTTTCTTGAATGATGTTGATGCTTGTTTTGTGTCCTATCCTGTGGTCTATCATCGAAAATGTTCCATGTGCATTTGAAAAGAATGTGTATTTTGCTTCTTTGAAATGAAAGCCTCTATATGTATATCAATTAAGTCCATTTGATCTATAAAACATTGTTCAATGCCATGATATCTTTGTTGAAATTTTGTTTGGAAGATCTCTTCATTTATGAAAGCAGGGGGTTGAAATCCCATACTATAATTGTGCTGCTGTCAATACCTTTCTTGACATCCTCCAAGTTTTTTTATGTTTTGGGTGCTCCTATGTTGGGTGCTTATATATTTACGATGTTTATGTCTCCTTGATGGATTCTTCTCTTGAGTATTATGAAGTGACCTTCTGGGTCTCTTTTTTATGGACTTTTTTGGATGCCTATTTTGTCTGATATGAGTATTGCTACCCCAGCTTTTCTTTCCTGTCCAATTTCTTGGAATATTTATTTCCAGTCTTTTACTTTCAGTCTGTGTAAGTCTTTTGTTCTGAGGTGGGTCTCTTGTAGACAGCATATGTGGGAGTCATTATTTCTTATCCATTCAGCTATTCTATATCTTTCAACACCATTTGTTGAAGAGGCTATTTGTACTTCATTTTATGTCACTGCACCCTTTGTTAAATATTAATTGACAATAGAGGCTTGGGTTTATTTCTGGCTCACTTCTGTTCCATTGGCCCATGTGCCTGTTCTTTTACCAGTACCAGGCTTTGTGGATTACAATGGCCTTGTAACACAGTTTGATATTAGGTATTTTAATCCCTCCTACTTTTTTCTTCTTTCTCAAAATTGTGAGTTTTCAGATCATGTATGGTTTCATATAAATTTTTGAGGTGTTTGTTCTATAGCTGTGAAATATGTCATTGGTATTTTAATAAGGGTTGCATTGAATGTAAAATTGCTTTGGGTACTGTGGACATTTTGATGATGTTAATTCTTCCAAACCTGAACATGGTAGATGCTTCTATTTGTTTGTGTGTTCCTTATTTTTTTTTTTCTTCAGTATTGTGTAGTGTTCTGAGTACAGATTTTTCACCTCCTTGGTTAGGTTTATTCCTACATACTTTATTTTTCATGTTGCTATATCAAATGTATTATTTTCCTGATTTCTGTTTCTGATATTTTATTGTTGGTGTACAAAAATGCCTTTGATTTATGAATATTGACTTTGTATCTTGCTTCTTTGTGAAATTCGTTTATTAGATCAACCAGTTTTTTGGTGGAATCTATAGGATTTTTTATGTACACTATGATGTAACCTTCAGTGACAGTTCTGCTTCCTCCTTTCCAATTTGAATGTTATGTGTTTCCTTTTCTTGTCTGACTGCTATGACTAGAAATTTCAAAACTATGTTGAATAAGAGTGGTGGAAACAGACATCCTTTTCAATTCCTGATCTCGGTGGGAAAGTATGATGTTGGTTGTAGCTCTCTCATATATGGCCTTTATTAGGTTAAGAAAAGTTCCCTCTATTAGCACTTTGCTGATTATTTTGTCATAAACGAGTGATGTGCCATATCAAATCATATTTCTGCATTTATTGATATGATTATGTGATTTTTGAAGTATTACATTTATTGATTTGGGGATATTGTACTAGCCTTGCCTTCCTGGGATGAATTCCACTTTATCATGGTGTATGATCTTTTTAATGTACTGCTGGAAGCAGTTTTCCAATGTTTTGTTGAGGATTATAGCTTCTATATTCATCAGTGATATTGGCCTAAAGTTTTATTTCTCTGTTATGTCTTTGTCTGGTTTTGGGATTAGGAGATGCTGGCTTAATGAAAAGAGTTTGGGAGTCTTCTGTCTTCTTGGAGTTTTTGGAATAGACTGAAGGATAAGTGTTCACCCTTCCTTAAATGCTTTGTAAATTCTCTCGTGAAAGTGTCCAGTTCAGGGTTTTTGTGTGTCAGGAGTTCTTTGATTACTGTTTCAGTTTCATCAGCTCCTATTGGTCTGTCCATTCTTCCTGCTTCTTTTTTATTGGGTTTTGGAAGATTATATTTTTCTAGAACTTTGTCCAGTTCACCTATGTTTTCAAATTTCTTGGCATAGTGTTCTTCATAGTATTTACTTATAATCCTTTGTGTTTCTATGGCATCACTTATAATCTCTCTTCTTTCATTTCTGATTGTGTTTATTCAGGTCCTCTTTTTTATGAGTCTGCTTTAAGACTTTCTGATTTTATCTTTTCAAAGAACCAGCTCCAGGCTTATTGATCCTTAGAATTGTGCTGTTAGTCCCTATATAATTTAATTCTTCTCTGATCTTGCTTATTTCCTTCCTTCTACTTACCCGGGGTGTCTTTGTAGTTGTTCCTGCAGTTCTAGTAGGTGTAGGGTTAGTTGTTTATTTGACATGTTTCTATATTTTCAGGTAGGCCTCTATCATAATGAACTCACCTCTAAGGACTGCCTTCCCTATGTCCCATAAGTGTTGGAGTATTGTGAGTTTATTTTCACTTGTTTCTTTTTGATTTCTATCTTGATCTCATTCTTGACCCCATTCATTGTTTAATAGTATGCTATTCAATCTCCATAATTTTGAGTGTTTTTGAGCTTTTTAGTTCCAGTCCATCGTGGTTGGAGACATTGGTTTTTAGTTCCAGTCCATCATGGTTGGGGAAAATGATTAAAATGATTTCAATTTTCTTGAATTTGTTGAGCCTTGTTTTGTGGCCTATCATGTGGTCTATCTTTGAAATATTCCATGTGCATTTGAAAAGAATGTGTATTTTGTTTCTTTGGGATGAAAGGCTCTATGTATATCAATTAAGTCTATTTAATTTAGGGCATTGTTCAGTGCCACACTATCTTTGTTGATGTTTATTTTGGAAGATCTATCCATTTTTGACAGTGGGGTGTAAAAATCTCCTACAATGATTGTGTTGCTGTCAATATCTTTCTTGAAGTCCTCAAAGATTTTCTTTATGTTTGGGTGCTCCTATGTTGGGTGCATATATATTCACAATGTTTATGTCTTCTTGATGTATTCTTCCCTGAGTATTATGGCATGTCCTTCTTGGTCTCTTTTTATGTCTGTTTTTTTGAAGTCTATTTCATCTGATATGAGTATTGCTACCACAGCTTTTCTTTCCTGTCCATTTGTTTGGAATATTTGTTTCCAGCCCTTCACTTTCAGTCTGAGTATGTCTTTTGTTCTGAGGTGGGTCTCTTCTGGCAGCATATGTGTGGGTCATATTTTCTTATCCATTCCTGTATTCTGTGTCTTTTATTGGTGCATTTAATCCAGTTACGGTTAAGGTTATTATTGATAAGTACTTGTTCATTGCCATTTTTTCCTACCTGTGTTCCTCTCTCTTTCACTGTTTTTCTTCTTGTTCTTAAAGCAAACCCTTTAACATCTCTTGCAGAGCTGGTTTAGAGTGGGTATATTTTTTGATGCTTCTTTTGTCCAGGAAACTCCTTATTTGATCTTACATTTTAATTGAGAACCTTGGTGGATAAAGTAATCTTGGTTGCAGGCTTCTGGTTCTCATTATGTAGAATATTTCTTGCTGTTACCTTCTCACTTGGGGTGTTCCCATGGAGAAGTCGGCTGCTAGTCTTTTTGGGCTTCCCTTGTATGGTACTTCTTGTTTTTCCCTTGCTGCCTTTAAGATTCTCTCTTTATCTTGGAATTTTGCCATTTTAATTATACCGTGTCTTGAAGTGGGCCTCTTTGGGTTTCTCTTGATTGGGACTCTCTGTGTTTCCTGGATTTGTGTGACTTTTTCTGTTATCAAATTAAGGAAGTTTTCCATCATTAATTTTTCAAACAGGTTTTCTGTCCTTTGCTCTTCTTCTCCTTCTGGTATCCCTATAATACAGGTATTGTTACATTTCATCTTGTCCTGCACTTCCCTTCATCCCTCTTCACTTTCTGAGCCTCTTTCCCTTTTTTTGCTTTTCCTTGGTATTTTTTTTTTTACTACGTTGTCCTCCAGCTCACTGATTTGATACTCAGCTTCATCGAGCCTGCTTTCGATTCTTTCTACTGTTTTCTTCAGTTAACAAATTGTATTTTTCACTTCCTCTTGGCTCTTGTTGATAATTCCTATTTCCTTTTTAATGTTGATATAGTATTCAGTGAGTTCATTGTAGTATCCTTGTAGTTTTTGGTAATTTCTCTGTGAGCTCATTGAGCTTCCTTATAACCATTGCTTTGAACTCAATATCTGATAGTTGACTTGTCTGTATTTCATTTAGCATTCCTTGTGATGCTTCCTCTTTTCCTTTCATTTGGGGATTGTTTTTTTTTTTTTTTGTTTTCCCATTGTTTGGGAGACTCTTCCTGTTAGACTCTCCTTCTTAAATTTATCTGTTCTGACTCCCGGGATTTATGGTGTGAACTTCTATGGTACAAGGCCTGTGAGATTCAGCAGTGTGTCTCCTTGATCTCTTGAGCTCACTGGTCTAGGGCTGTCATTTATGTTGGCTCTCTGTATGTCTTTGAGTTTTGATTGTTGTTGGGTGTTTCTTTGGTTGGTCCATCCCACCAGCTGGTTAACTGAGGTTCTCTCCATGCACCACGTCTTATATTCTGTTGTGCAGGTGTGAGCAGGTTGTGTTGAAGCTGGTTCTTCCATGTGTGCAAGGTTTTAAGGATTCTCTCTTTCTCTGGTTCAGTTGTTTGTTCTGAGTAATTTCTCCACCATTTAGCTGTATTTCCAGATCAGTCCTGGGTTGAGTTAGTGTGGCTTTCACTCCCTCCTTCACCTTCTTCTGTTGTTATCTGTTGGTGGTTCCTTTGTCGGTGAGTTTCCTCTTCCATCAGATATCCTGCTGTTCACAGCTTCCATGTACTTGTCTGATTTTTCTCTGTCCTCAACAATTTTTGGTCTCCAATCTTCATATATACTGGGGTACTTTTGGCTGTTTGCTTGTTCCTCAGAAGGTTGGCTAGGAATTTCACCCATGTGCAGGGGAAACTGTATCCTGCTCCTGCCTATCTTGCTACCATCTTCTTTCTAGAGATCATGTTTTCCTATCCATTCAACTATTCTGTGTTTTTTTATTGGAACATTTAATCCATTTACATTTAAGTTTATTGTTGATAGGTACTTATTCATTGACGTTTTACTTTCTTCATAGCTGCGTTCCTCTCTCTCTCACTCTTTTTTTTTTTTTTTCCTTTTTCTTAAAGCAGGCACTTTAGCATCTCTTGCAGGGCTGATTTAAAAGAGGTGTACTCTTTGAGACTTCCTTTGTCTGGAGAACACCTTATTGTCCCTCTATTTTAATTGAGAGCCTTTCTGGATAGAATAGTCTTGGTTGCAGGCCTTTGGTTTTTATTACTTGGAATATTCATTGCCATTCCCTTCTGGTTGGAGCATTTCCATTGGGAAGGCAGTTGCTACTCTTATTGGGGCTACCTTCTATGTTGCTTACTGTTTCTCCCTTACTGCCTTTAAGATTCTCTCTTTGTCTTGGAATTTGGCCATTTTAATATGATTTGTCTTGAAGTGGGCCTCTTCGGGTTCCAATTCATTGGGGCTTTCTGTGTTTCCTGGATTTGTGTGACTTTTTCTTTCATCCAATTAGGGAAGTTTTCCATCAGTACTTTTCCAACCATTTTTCTATCCCTTGCTATTCTTCTTCACAATCTGGTATCTCTATTATACAGATATTATTGTGTTTCATGTTGTCCTAAAGTTCCCTTACCACCTCTTCATTCTTTCTCAGTGTTTTTCTTTCTTGCTCTTTCTTGGTGTTTTTTTTTTTCTGCATTGTCCTCCCACTTCCTGAAAGGATCCTTTGATTCATCTAGCCTGCTTTTGATTACTTCTACTGTGTCTTCAATTCAGAAATTCTATTCTTTATTTCCTCTTGGTTCTTGTTGATAGTGTCTATTTCTTTTCTCTTGTTGATATACCTTGCAGTGAGTTCATCATAGTTTCCCTGTAGTTTTTGGTAATTCTCTGTGAGCTCATGGAACTTCCTTATAACCATTGTTTTGAACTCAATATCTGATAGTTGACTTGTCTCTTTTTCATTTAGCATTCTTTCTGAGGCTTCTTTCTTTCATTTCATTTAGGGTTTGTTTCTTTGTCTTCTCATTGTTTGTGAGACTCTTCTTGTTAACCTCTGCTTTTTAAAATAATCTGTTCTGGCTTTCTGTGTTAATGGTGTTAACTTTTATGGTAGTAGACCTGTGAGAATCAGTGGTGTAGTCTCCTTAATCTCCTGAACTTGCTGCTTTTGGTCTGTCACTTATGTTGGCTTTCTGGATATATTTGAGTTTTGACTGCTTTTGGGTCTTTCTTTGGTGCATACTTCCTGCCTGGTAAAGTGAGGGTCACTCCACCCACCATGTCTTCTATGCTGCTGGGCAGGTGCAGATAGGTTGTGTTAAACCTGGTTCTTCTATCAGTCTTATGTTTTGAGGCTTCTCTCTTGCTGTTACTCAGTTGTTTGTTCTGGGTAACTTCTACACCATTTACTTGTAATTCCACATTGATACTAGGTGAAAGTTAGTGTGGTTTCCACTCACTCCTTCACTTTCTTCTGTTATCTTTTGGTGTTTCCTTTGTTGGTGCATGCTCTTTTCCAGAAGGTATACTGGTGTTCAGAGCTTCTGCCTTCTCTTTTATGTGATCAGTTGGAGGAGTAAGGGAAATGGATTATGATAGCAGCAGTGCATTCTATGGAATATAGAGTTCCACCCCATAGAGAAGAGATAAGAGATCCTTTGGATCCGTATAGTGTTAACCATGGTATTTTACCCAACTAGCCACATTTTAGAAAGGGTGGAATAAAGATAAGACCCTTTTAGAGGAGGGAAGGAGTCTTAGTTGAATCCAGAAAACAGTGTGCTTTTGGGAGGTCAGATTATAAGATACAGTGAGAGTATAGTATAGATATAGTTGTAATATGGGAGAGAATATAGTTAATCACAACAATAAAAAAAAGTTCCAGAAGACAGTAAAATGGGCTAAGATCCATGCGGGGTGCTCTGTAGAATTTACAATTATATAGAACAACAATTATGTACAATAGTACTGGGACAACAATAATACAAGAAAAAATATATGATTTGGATAACAATAATAGAAGGTACATGATCAACCATAGTGTGTTATTGGAACATGAGTGAAATGAAAGAAGGGAAGTTAAAATACAATATAAAAGAGAGAACAAGGACAAACAGTCGAACAATACAATTAAAGGGAGAAGTAAAATGAAGAATACTAAACAGAAAGAAATTAAATATATTAATAAAATAAAAGAAGTAAAAATAATAATACAAATAAGCAATAAAATACCAGTTTAATTGGATAGCAAAGTGAAATTTGTCTCAGTTTCTCAGTTTTGGGAGTTAGCTTTCTGTTCCGCCTTTGGATCTGTCTCTAGACCTTTCACAACTACAGTTCTTATTGTCTCACTTGGGGGAAGAAAAAAAAAGAGAGAGAGAGGAAATATAAGTCTCTTGCTGACTTTATATCCATTCAGCGAGTTGTGCTGGTCTTCCTGGATGCCACAGGAAGAGGCAGGCTGGACTTTGTTTTTCTCCCTTCTTATGGTTTTGTGAGGATGGGGGCCAGGTCTGGGCCACACTATTCATAGTTACCCAGCCTCCAGCCCAGGTTCTCCATGAACTGCTGGGCCCCCACTGTCCAAGTGTTCCAGGCATGTGTCTTTAATATACCAGTTGTGCCAAGGCCCATGTGGTGCACCTCCTCCTTGCTCTTTGTGAGCCCACCATGGCTGGAGTCCACTGCCAGGCAAGCAGCATGAGTCAAACTTGGGTGTGTGGCTCAAATGAGCCTCGAGGTGAGTGGCACCTCTAGCAGCCAGACAAGTGGGAAAATCATCTGCCTGGAAAGCTGCCTAAATCAAGCTTGTGCATGCAGCTCAAATCCACTGTTGTGTCAATGACCTAAGCCAAGGACAACATACAGAGGGCCAAGAGACATATGATAGGTTTCCTAATATCACTAGCCATCAGAGAGATGCAAATTAAAAGCACAATGAGACACCACTTCACACTAGTCAGATTGGCCATCATAACCAAATCAACAAACAATAAGTAAAGGTGAGGATGTGGAGAAAAGGGAACCCTAGTGCACTGTTGGTGGGAATGCAGACTGGTGCAGCCACTGTGGAAAACATATGGAATTTTATCAGAAAACTAAAAATGGAACTGCCTTTTGACCTGGCAATCACACTGCTGGGTTTATACCATTAGAATCCTGAAACACTAATTCAAAAGAACCTATGTACTCCAATGTTCATAGAAGCACAATTTATACTAGCCAAGCACTGGAAGCAACCTAGGTGCCCATCAGTAAATGAGTGTATAAAAACTATTGTACATTTACACAATTTATACTACACAGCAGAAAGAAAGAAGGAGCCCCTCCCCTTTGTGACAGCATGGATAGAATTGGAGAATGTTATGCTAAGTGAAGTAAGACAGGTTGAAAGACAAATACCATATGACCTCACTCATAAGTGGAACTTAATCGACAAAACAAACCTATATTTGCTTAAGCAAAATATAACCAGAGACATTGAAATAAAGAAGAAACTGACAGTGACCAGTGGGAGGTGGAAGAAAAATAACAGGGGAAAGAAGGGAAAAGGTTATGAAAGAATATGTATAAAGGACTCATGGGCAAAGCCATACTGGGGTATGATTGAGGGTGGGAAGTGGGAGTGGATGGGACAGAGGAAGGTGTTGGTGGGCAAATGGAGACCATTGTATTGGAAGATCAATTAAAAAATCACAAAAAATTTTTAAAAACATGTAAAATTAATGGAAACAAACTA
Source organism: Phyllostomus discolor (assembly GCF_004126475.2). Lineage (NCBI taxonomy): Eukaryota > Metazoa > Chordata > Mammalia > Chiroptera > Phyllostomidae > Phyllostomus > Phyllostomus discolor. The sequence goes on from NC_040904.2 coordinate 119,233,707, forward strand.
AACAGGAAGAAAGGGGAAAATATAACAAAAAATGAATAAAGTGCAAGTTCTGAAGGATAGAATAGTGAATTTTTCTCAGCTGTTGGTGTTAGCCTTCTGCCTTCTTTATGGCTCTGTCTTTGATCTTCACACAACTCCAGGTCTTATTGTCTTACACTTGAAGAAAAGACAAAACATCTCATGTTGACTTTGAACCTGCCAAATGTGTTTTGCTGGTCTTCCTTGATGCTGCAAGCAGAGGGGGACTGGGCTCTGTTTTTCCTTTCCTCTCATTCCCTAAGGTTGGGGTTTCAGTCTGGGCTACAATAATCACAGGTGCCCAGCTTCCACCTTATGCCATCAGAACATTGTGTAGTCCACACTGTCCACTGCATATATGTGACAGATCACTGCATATAATCCACCTCATTGAGCAACACTTTGATTAGTCTATGAGGTGTACTGAGTGGGAGCAAATTGCCCTCCCCCTTTGCTGGCCTGGGTGCTGTATCTGCACAAAGCCCCTTAAGGGCAGTTTAGTTCCTGTATTGAATTAAGTCTCTGTGGGCACTACTACTTCTCTGTGTCCCTTCTGCCCACCTTTGACCTTCCATGAGGCACCTTGAGTGGGAACAAATTGCACCCCCCCCCTCCCTCTTTGCTGGCCCAGCCACTATGCAGTAAAGTTCCTTGCATAATGGCTGAAAGCCTTTTTTAAGTGAATTCCCCTTGTGTGTGTCTGGAGGTTTTCAACACATGCCCAGCTTTCCACACAGACAACTCTCTGACCAGTCCAGAGACTATCTGGATCACAGCCAATCATGACCCATCTCTTCTCCCATCTCCAGGTGTCACTCAGCTCCCCATTTTCTCTGGTAATGTCTCAGCCAGTGACAGCCACTCCAGCAGGATATACTGCCAGCTATGTGTCTCCTACTGCGTCTTTATCCCCCCAATGACTTTAACTGTCCAGGTGTCTCTTGGCAAGGGTCTGTGAATATGCCACTCTGGGAGGAGAGGGAGCTGATACATTACAACCACTGACCCAGATCTCCTCCAAAACTCCTGTGGAAGTCACAGTATCTAGTGCAGGGTCTGGGGACCTTCCCGTCAACCTGCAAAATATTACCATCCATTTTTAAACATCCTCTGCAACCTTCGGCCTCCAAACTTCCAATAAGCTGGAATTCTGTTGGCTGTCCACTGTTTTTTTGAAGATCAGCTAGGTGTCCCAGTCGGGTACACAAGCAAGTGGGTTCAGCTCCCACCTATCTCATCACCATCTTCTGGCCTTCCAGATACAGAGTTTAAAATAATGGTTATAGAGATGCTCAAGGATATTAGAAGAATGGATGACCTTGTGAGAACTTAAACAAAGAGATGGTAAGTATTAAAAATGGCATAGAAACCATAAAGAAAGAACCAGACATAAATGAAGGATACAATATCCAAAATGAAAAATATAGTAAAAGGAATCAACAACAGGTTAGATGAAGCAGAGGATCAAGTCAGTGACTTAGAGGACAAGATAACAAGATCAACCCCAAAAAATGAAAAATAAAAAAGACAACAGAAACAAAGAAAAACTAAGGGGCCACTGGTACAACAACAAGCATAATGATGCTGCATCACAGGACTACCAGAAGGTGAAGAAAGTGAGGAAGGGATAGAAAAGCTGTTTGAAGAAATAATGGCTTCAACTTTCTTAAACTTGTGAAGGAAAAGGTCACACAAATTTGGGAAGCACAGAGAGTCCTGATCAAGATGAACTGTGAGAGACTCACACCAAGACACATCATAATTAAAATGGCAAAAGATAAAAATAAAGAGAATCCTAAAGGCAGCAAGAGAGACAGTTAATTACCTACAAGGGAGCTCCTATATGGTTGTCAGCTGATGTCTCAACAGAAACACTTCAGGCCAAAAGGTTTCATGAATTATTCAAAGTGATTAAAAATAAGGACATACAATCAAGAGTACACAGAAAGGCTATCCTTTAAATTAAACGTAAAATAAAGAGCTTTCAAGACAAAATAAAGCTAAAGGATCTCATTACCACCATGCCAGTATTGCAAGAATTGTTAAAGGGATTGCTTTAAAAGAAGAAATAGAGTGAAGAGCATAAATATAAAGAAAAAGTGGAAATAAATAAGTACCTATCTATAACAACCTTCCAGTCAAAAAAGCATAGGGTAGCTGAATTGATAAGAAAACATGACCTTTATATATGCTGTCTACAAGAGACCCCCCCTTGGAACAAATAATTCAAAAAGGCTTAAAGTGGAGGCATGGAAGAAAATATTCTATGGAAATAGAAACAAACAAACTTTGAGAGAGCAAAGCTTATACGTGATAAAGTAGACTTCAAAACAAAGGCCATAACAAGAGACAAAGATGATTAAAGAGGTTAATTCAACAAAAGGATATAACCCTTGTAAACATATATGTACCAAATATAGGAGCACCTAAATAAATAAAAAAAAACATTGGTGATCTTTAAGGAAATGGTTGAGAGCAACACAATCATAGTAGGGGATTTTAACACCCCACTGTCATAGATTATCCAGACAAAAAGAATCAACAAGGGAACAGTGATCTTAAACAACACAATAGATTAAATGAATTTAGTTGATATATACAGAATATTTCATCCCAAAAGCAGAACACATATTCTTCTCAAGTACACTCTACTTGGAACACTCTAAAAAATAATCACATTTTAGGAAACAAAATAAGCCTTAACAAATACAAGGAGATTGAAATCGTCTCAAGCACTTTCTTGGATCACAAATCAACCTCAATAAAAAGGCTCAAAGCCATTCAAATACATGGAGGGTAAAGCTCATGTTGTCAAACAACAAATGGGTTATCAATGAGATCAAGGAAAAAGTAAAAAATTATCTGGAAAAAATGGAAATAAACATACAACAACCCAAAATTGATGGGACACAGCAAAAGCAATCCTAGTAGGTAAGTTCATAGCATTAAAGTACTATCTCGAGAAGACAGAAAAATCTCAAACAGAACAAAACAAAACAAAACAAACAAAACAAAACTGTCTAACCATACTCCTGATAGAACAACAACAACAACAAAAAAAGCCCAGAATAAGTAGAAAGAAGGGAATAATAAAGATCAGAGCAGGAATTAATGACATAGAGACTAAACAAACAATACAAAAAATCAGTGAAAATAAGAGCTGGTTCTTTGAAAAGATAAGTAAGATTGACAAACATTTACCAGAATCACAAAAAAGAGAGAGGAACCAAATAAATAAAATCAGAAATGAAAGAGAACTAACAATTGATATCACATAAATATAAATGATTATAAGAAAATGCTAGGAATATATGGCAAGAAATAGAACAAACTGGGCAAAATGGATAGATGTTGATAAGCATACAATCTTCCAAAACTAAATAAGGAAGAATCAGAAAACCTGAATAGGGGCCTTCTGCTTCCTGAGCTCAGGCAAACACATCTACTGAATGTGTTCCCCGGGCAGGAGTGCCCAACCCAACCAGCTCCAGGGCACTGGAGATGACAGTGAATAAAGGGTCCAGGATGATTACCAACAAATGACTCCCAACAGTATGATAATGAGCTAAGAGTTATTTTTCTATGCCACCATAACCTGCCACACCTCCAACTGGAATGTCCCAGGCTCATGTTTTATCCATCTTGACTTTCATTTCCAGGTTTGACCATGAGTACACATTCTTGTTCAAAAATTTGACTGTGCTGTATAAGGTATACTAGAGCAGGAGTCCAGCTCCCTAAGATGGTAGGCTGCAGATGCATTCCTGCCTTGATGCTGACACTGAACTGAGAATCATTTTCTACAGCCCTCACACTTTTCACATCAGCAGACAAATGCTAATGTGATGAAGTCACTTGCCCAAGGTCACCACAGTGAACTTTGAGTGTTTGGGCCATAAGCTTCCCCTTCAGCTGCCAATAAAAAGAAATTTTTGGTAACCATGGACACACACACAAAAAAACAGCTTTGCCATAATGTGACTGGTACAGAGAGCAAAGGAGACATGAGAGGGCTGGCAGGGCTTCCATGGGTGGCAGCTTAATTGCTGGAGAAATATTTCATTAGCTGGGAGGCTCCCCCTAAGAAGTATGGGGTCTAAACATCAAGCTGAGCTCCCCAGTCTAAAGCACCAGAGCTGGAAAGGAACCCAAATAACATCCAGCTGTCAAATGCATCAGGGTTTCTGTCTGCCAGGAAGAGATGCCTGAAGTCACAGAGAGCCTTTTAAGGGGCCAATGTATAAAATTTCTTTTGCAGCCATTTATGCCAGGCTCTGGCAGAGGGGATAAGAGTAGACTAGAGATGCTTGAGGAGAGACTGGGGATGTTGGCTTTGGGAAGAGAACTGAGGGAGCAACCACAAGACTCCAGTGCTGAGTCATCCCCCATGCTGTAGGAGCCATCTTGCACAAACTGGCTACTCCCATCCAAGTGGAATCAGACTGAGGGGAAGCAACAGCCTCACTTGCAAGAATTACTCTGCCCCACACTGTCACGCTTAAGCCCGACTGATGATTATAGAGTGATTAGAATAACAATTGAAGGATTCAGCAATAGACTGTGGATCCTTGGTAGTCTCAAAGAGGTTGCCTAAGGCCAGAATGGGACACCATCTGAAATTACAAGAGGAACATCCAGAAAACAAAAAACAGTGCATCTGCACAACGGTATACAAGATGTGGTGGGTAGTGTGACTCTCAGCCAGCCAGAGGAAAGTACCCACCAAAGAACAACCAAACAATGATCAAAACTTAATTACAACCAGAAAGCCAACATAAACAGCATAAAGTGTCTCAAAATACCATCAAGTTAAGGAGATCAAGGAGATAGCACCACTGAATTCCACATGTCTTCTAACACAGAAGTTTACACCATGAAGACAGGAAGTCAAAGTAGATCAATATAAGAAGCAGAAACAGGCAAGAGCACCTAAAATGAGAAGATAAAGAAACACCCCCCAGCCAAAAGGAAGGAGGAATACCCAAAAACAGTGCTGAATGAAATAGAGGCAAGTAAATCATCAGATATTGAGTTCAAAATAATGAGTATAAGGAACATCAATGAGCTTAGTGAAAACTACAAAGAACTCCAGGGAAGCTACAAAAAGCTTACTGTGAACTACATCAGCATGAAAAAGGACATAGACATTATCCATAGCAGCCAGGAGAAATGAAGAATACAAATTCTGAATTGAAGAACGCAGTAGAAGGAATTAAAAGCAGGCTAGATAAAGCAAAGGATCAAACAGCAAGCTGGAGATCAAGGTAGAAAAACATTATCAGACCAAGCAAAAAAATTTTAAGAAGACTCAAAAAGACCCAAAACCAACTACAAAACCCTCAAAAAATGCTTTTAGGAAGCTGTAGGATAACATGAAATGTAATAATATCCATATCATAGGAATACCAGAAGGAGTAGAAGAGGAGCAAGACATAGAAATCCTGTTTGAAAAAGTAATGATAGAAAATATTCCTAATTTGATGAGAGAAAAGGTCACACAAGTCCAGGAAGCACAGAGGGTGAAAATAAGATGAAAAAGAGCTTCACACACACACACACACACACACACACACACACACGGCTAAAAGAACACATCTCCACCAAACTAGCATTGCAAGACATGGTAAAGGGACTTCCTTAGGATAAAAAAAAGAGGGAGAAAACACAAGTACAAAGGGGAAAATGACAATGAATAAGTACCTATCAATAATAACCTTAAATGTAAGTGGATTAAATGCTCCAATCAAAAGACATGGGGTAGGGACTTCTGGTCAAGATAGAAGTGTAGGTAGACACATTGTGCCTCCTTGCACAACCAAAAGAAGGACAACAACAATTTAAAAACATAAAACAACCAGAACTGACAGAAAATCGAACTGTATGGAAGTCCAATAACCAAGGAGTTAAAGAAACATTCATTCAGATGGGTAGGAGGGGTGGAGACAGGCATCCGGGTAGAGAGAACTCAAGCAAAGCAGCTGCTGGAGGACCAACATGGGCAAGGTGGTGGCTGGCAGACTAGGCAAGGCAGCAGCTGGTGGAGTGGGCAGTGCCACATTCAAGTGCAGATGGACCAGGAGGAGCAACTGGGGAGTGAGACAGACTACACAGCCCAGGGTTCCAGCAGGGGGAAATAAAACCTCAAACCACTGAGTGAAAAGACCAGTGGGGGTTGAGGCAGCAGCAGGAGGAACTCCCAGCCTCACAGGAGAGTTCGTTGGAGAGACCCACAGGGTCCTAGAATGTACACAAGCCCACCCACTTGGAAATCAGCACCAGAGGAGCCCACTTTGCTTGTGGGTAGTGTCGGAAGTGACTGAAATCCAGCAGAGAACAAAGCAAGTGCCATTGTTCTCTCTCGAACCCCTTCCCAACATGCAGCATCACAGCATAGCAACATGGGTTGTCCTGCCCTGGTGAACACCTAAGGCTCCACCCCTTACCACATAACAGGTGCATTGAGACCAAAAAAATGGCACAAATGAAAAAAAAAAAAAAACAGATCAAAACTCCAGAAAAAATACAACTAAGTGACAAAGAGATAGCCAAGCTATAAGATGCACAGTTCAAAACACTGGTAATCAGGATGCTCACAGAATTGATTAAGTTTGGTTGCAAATTAGATGAAAAAATGAAGTCTATACTAAGTGAAATAAAGGAAAATATACAGGGAACCACTAGTGGTGGGAACAAAACTGGGACTCAAATCAATGGTATAAACCAGAAGGAAGAAAGAAACATCCAACCAGAAAAGAATGAAGAAACAATAATTCAAAACAAAAAAAAAATGAGGAGAGGCTTAGAAACCTCCAGGGCACCTGTAAATGTTCCAACATCAGAATTATAGGGGTATCAGAAGGAGAAGAGGAAGGGCAAGAAATTAAAAACTTATTTGAAAAAATAGTGGAGAACTTCCCCAGTCTGGCAAAGGAAATAGACTTCCAGGGAGTCCAGGAAGCTCAGTGAGTCTCAAAGAAATTGGACTCAAGGAGGAACACACCAAGGCACATCATAATTACATTACCAAAGATTAGCCATAAGGAGAGAATCTTAAAAGCAGCAAGAGAAAAGGTGACAGTTTCCTACAAAGGAGTTCCCATAAGACTGTCAGCTGATTTCTCCAAAGAGACCTTGCAGTCAAGAAAGGGCTGGAAAGAAGTATTCCAAGTCATGAAAGGCAAGGACCTATATCCAAGACTGTTCTATCCAACAAAGCTTTCATTTAGTATGGAAGGGCAGATAAAGTGCTTCCCAGATAAGGTCAAGTTAAAGTAGTTCATCATCACCAAGCACTTATTATAGGAAATGTTCAAGAAATTATCTAAGACAAAAATAAAAAATATGAAAAGTAAAGTGACAGCAAACTTATAGTTATTAACAGCCACACATGAAACAAAAACAAAAGCAAACTAAGCAAACTACTAGAACAGGAGCAGAACCACAGAAATGGAGATCACATGGAGGGTTATCAACAGGGGAGTGAGTGGGGGAGGGAGGGAGAAAAGGTACAGAGAATAAGTAGCATAAATGGTAGGTAGAAAATAGACAGGGGCAGGGTAAGAATAGTATAGGAAATACTAGAAGCCAAAGAACTTATATGACCCATGGACATGAACTAAAGGGGGGAATGTGGGTGGGAGGGCTTGGGCAGGGTGGAGGGGAGTGAATGGGGCAAAATGGGGCAATCATAATAGCATAATCAATAAAATATATTTAAAAAAAGACTTAGGGTAGCTGAATGGATAAGAAAATATGACCTGCATATTGGCTGTTTACAAGACACCCACATCAGAAGAAAAGGTCTAAACAGTCTGAAAATGAAGGGATGGAAAAAAAATATTCCAAGTAAATGTACATGAAGAAAAGTTAAGGTAATAATACATGTATCAGAAAAAATAAATTTTGAATCCCTGGCTGGCATAGCTCAGTGGATTGAGCGCAGGCTTTGAACCAAAGTGTCACAGGTTCTATTCCCAGTCAGGGTACATGCCTGGGTTGCGGGCCATGGCCCCCAGCAACTGCACATTGATGTTTCTCTCTCTCTCTCTCTCTCTCTCTCTCTCTCTCTCTCTCTCCCTCCCTTCTCTAAAAAATAAATAAATAAAATCTTAAAAAAATAAAATAAATTTTGAAACAAAGGCCATAAAAAGAGACAGAGGAGGACACTGTATCATACTTAAGGGAACAATCCATCAAGAAGAAAACCTTTGTAAACACATATGCACCTGACATAGGAACACCAAAATTTATAAAGAAAATATATAAGGAAAATCTTGGAAGACTTCAGGAAGGATGTTGACAGCAACACACTCATAGTAGTGAATTTTAACACCCTACTGTCAACAGTGAACAGATCTTCCAACCAAAGAATCAACAAGGATGCTGTGGCATTGAACAACATTCTAGATCAAGTGGGCTTTGATATTTACAGAACCTTTCATTTTTTTTAAGATAGACAACATGGCATGTCACAAAACAATCCTCAACAAACTCAAGAATATTGATATAATATCAAGTATTTTTGTGAATCACAATGGCTTGAAACTAGAAAATAACCTCAAGGAAAAAACTCAAAAATATTCAAATTCATGTAGACTGAATAACATGCTATTAAATAATGAATGGGTTAACAATAAGATCAAGTAAGAAATATAAAGTTCCTGGAAACAAATGAAGATGAACACACAACAGTTCAAAACCTATGAGTCACAGCAAAAACAGTCCTGAGAGGGAGGTTTGTAGAAATACAGGCTTACTTAAAAAGATAGAAAATTTTCAAATAAAACAACCTAACCCTGCATTTACAAGCACTAGAGGAACAACAACAAATCAAGCCAAGGGTGAGTAGAAAAAAGGAAATAATTGAGATAAGAGCAGAATTAAATGGTATAGAGGCTAAAAAAATAAATAAATAAAAGAGCAATAAATCCAAGAGATGGTTCTTTGAAAAGATAAATGAAATCAACAAGCCTTAAACCAGATTCATCAAGAAAAAAAGAGAAGACTCCCCAAAATAAAATCAGAATAAGAGGAGAAGTTACAAATGATACCATAGAAATACAAGGATTGTAAGAAATTAATATGAACAACTATATGCCAAGAAACTTGAAAACCTGGGTGAAATTGAAAAATTTCTAAAAACATAATCTTCCAAAATTCAATCAAGAAGCATTACAAAACCTGAATAGATCAATAATAATTAGTGAAATTGAATCAGTAAAACAAACAAACAAACAAACAAATAAACAAACAATTTTCTTGGCACACAAAACCCCTGGACTGGATGACTTCACAAGAGAATTGCACCGAACTGTCAAGGCCACTGACTGGCAGTGACCTCGGAACATTGTGGATGGCTCATCGAAACATGAGAAAAGCATACACACAGACAACCAGGTCCTGTGGGGAAGTAGGAATGGAATGGCCACTCTCTCTAGTGGGGAACACCTCACTCCCCTGCCGGAGAGGCTTTTTATTGGTTTCATTTGCATAAGAATTTAGATAAAGCTCATTACTCATTGCTAGGAAGTAAGGATCAAACAATAGATAACAAGGAAGTATGAGGGCCTATTTTGAGTCAGGGTCAAAGAGCTGTAAGACTTTAAGGGACAAACTTACTTCTTCCTTGGACCCTTATCATTCAACTGAGAGCATTCTAAACAAAGCAGGTTTCACAGGATTTTACATATTCTTTTTTAGGCCTGATCACCCGGGGAACCCGCCTTTCCAGCAGAGCTGCACCACCCTGTCATTGTTTCAGGCTTAGGTGGAGCAAGGGAAGTAAGGCAGCCAAGAGATAAGGAGATTTTCTCACAGACAATGAAGACTTAGGCTTTGTCAAAGCCGAGGGGTGAGGGTCCATCACCCACTTTTGCTGTAGCCCCCAAAGTCCTTCCTTGGGGGCCTCCCACACGATCGTGTCTATCTTAGATCATTCCCCCCTTCGGGAATCTTACCCATCATTGGCTAACTGACCAAGCATTGGGGGCCAGGCAGGGTGAAGTAAAAGGAGCAGACATGGCACTCCTGCCAGGGAGATAAGCTTTTGTCTCCTTGCTGGCTTAGGGTCCAAGGCCATTCCTTCCTTCTTCAGCCTTAGCCTTGGTGGGGGTTACAGCTTCTGATACCAGGCAGGGTGGTTCCCAACACCAAACATTTAGGGAAGAGCTAACTGTTATCTTCAAACTGTTTGCAAAGAATTCAAGAAGAGGGAAAACTCCTGGACTCTTTTTATGAAGCCAACATTATCCTAATCCCCAAATCAGATAAAGACACAAGAAAGAAAGAAAACTACAGGCAAATATCACTAATGAATGCATATTCTAAAATCTTGAACAACATATTGGCTAACTTGATCCAGAAACATGTTAAAAAGATCATACAAACATAATCAAGTGGGATTCATCCCAGGAACACATAGATGATACAATATTTGCAAATCAATAAATGCTACACCCACACACACACACATACACACATATATATGAATGTCCATAATTAACAAATCAACAAATAACACGTGCTGGTGAGGTTGTTGAGGAAAGGGAACCCTAGTGCACTGCTGATGAGAAAGCCGACTGGTACAGCCACTGTGGAAAACAGTGCAGCATTCCCTCAAAAAACTAAAAATGGAACTGCCTTTTGACCCAGTGATTCCACTGCTGGGATTTTACTCTAAGAATCCTGAAACACCAATTCAAATAGACCTATGCACCCCAAGTTCATAGCAGTGTTATTCACAACAGCCAAGTGCTAGAAATAGCCTAAGTGCTCATCAGTAAATGAGTGGATAAAAAAAAAAAACAACAACTGTGCTACATTTACACAATGGAATACTACAGAGCAGAAAGAAGGAACTCATTCCCTTCGTGACAGTATGGATGGAACAGGTGAGTATTAAGCTAAGTGAAAGAAGACTGGTGGCAAAAGACAAATAGCATACATCTCACTTATAAGTGGACCCTAATGAACAAAAGGAAAAAAAAAACAAGAAAAATAAAAGCAGAAGCACTAAAATGAGGAACAAATTGACAGGGAACCAAGGGGAGAGGTGAAGTGGATAAGGTAGGAAAGAAGGGGAAGGGTCCAGCTAATAAACAAGTATAAATGATCCATGGACATGTACAACAGTGTCAGGATTGACTGTGGGAGTGGTGGGGGCATGGAAAAATAATAGGGGAAAATTGGGACAACTGTAATAGAATAACAATAAAAGAAAAGAAATAAAACCTGAATCAACCAATAACAACTAATGAAATTGAAGCAGTCCTGGACTAAATTGATTCACAGTCAAATTTTACCAAACATTCAAAGAACTAACACAATATTCCAAAATTTCAAGAGTAGGAAAACTCCTAATTTCTTTTATGAGGCATGCATTATCTTAATTCCAAAATGTATAAAGACACTAAAAAAAGGGAGGGGACTATAGACCAATATCCCTGATGCTAAAATTCTTAATAAAATATTAACAAACAGTATCCTGCAATACATTAAAAAACTTATACACCATGGTCAAGTGGGATAAATCCCACAGATACAAGGTTGGTACAACATTTGTAAATCAATGAGTGTGTTACACCACATAAACAAAAGGAACAATAAAGATCACATGATCATATCAATAGACACAGAAAAAGCATTGGATAAAAGCATCCATTTATGATAAAAACTCTCAGCAAAGTTTGAATAGAGGGATTATACCTCAACGTAACAAAGGTCATATATGAACAAACTACAGCCAAGATCATAGGCAAAACTAAAATCATTTCTCTTAAGGTCAGAACAAGGTACAGCTGTTTGCTTTCACTACTCTTACTCAACATAGTACTGGAGGTCTAAGACACAGCAATCAGAATAGAAGAAGAAATAAAAGGCATTCATATTGTAAAGGAGGAAGTAAAACTGTCATCATTCACAGATGACATGATACTGTACATAACCCCCCCACCCCAGAGACTCCACAACCAAACTGCTGGAACTAATAAGTTCTACAAAATAGCAAGATACAAATTTAGCATACAAGTTGTGGCACAAATAATGCCCCTTTTTGTTAAAAAATCTTTTATTACAAAATCATAAGCACGTAATTATGTAACAGGCAATATCATACTCAAGTACACCATATGACATCTTAGGTGAAATGTTCAAATTAAAACTATAAATTATTGCACCCATATTATGACCCTACCAACTATACTTAAGCAGTATTCTTCTGCTGGGCGCTGTATAGAAATTGATGGCATTTAAAAAAATATTTTAATTGTTCAAGTACAGTTTTCTGTCCTTTACTCCCATTCCACCCCACCCACCCATCCCTCTCCATCTCCCTCTCATTTCCATCCCCCCCCCCAGTTTATGTCCATGTGTCCTTTATACTTGTTCCTATATAACCTTCTCCTGAATACCCCTGAAATTCCCCTGAAATTCCCTCCCCTCTCCCTCTGGTCATTGTCAGCCTGTTCTCTATTTCAGTGTCTTACATTATATTTTGTTTGTTTGTTTGTTTTGTTGATTAGGTTCCTGTTAAAGGTGATATCATATGGTATTTGTCTTTCACTACCTGGTTTCTTTCACTTAGAATGATGCTTTCCAGTTCCATCCATGATGTTGCAAAGGGTAGGAGTTCCTTCTTTCTCTCTGATGCATAGAATTCCATTGTGTAAGTGTACCATAGTTTTTTTATCCATTCATTTGCTGATGGGCACCTAGGTTGCTTCCAGCACTTGGCTATTGTAAATCGTGCTACATTTTTATACACCAACAAAAAACTCTCAGAAAGTGAGTCTAAGAAAACAATCACAGTTACTATTGAAACAACAATAAGATAACCAAGAATAAATTTAAACAAGGAAATAAAAGACTTGTACTTGGAAAATTATAGAACACTGAAGAAAAATTGAGGGAGATACAAATAAGTGGAAGCATAAAATGTGTTTATGGATTGAAATAATTAACATAATTAAAATGTCCATACTATCCAAAGCAATCTATATATTAAATGCAATTCTTCTCAAAATACCAATGTCATATTTCACAGATCTAGAACAAATATTTCAGAAATTTACAGGAATAAAAAAAGACCCTGAATAGCTTCAGCAATCTTGAGAAAGAAGAACAAAGTTGTAGGTATTATTATATCTGACATTAAACAATTCTATAAGGTAGCTGTAATCAAAACAGGCTGTTACTAGAATAGGAACAAGCGTATAAATCAATGGAACAGTTTAGAGATTAATACATCCACAAAATAAGTCTACGCCCTTATGGTAAATTCATATCTGACATAGGAGGCAATAGCATACAATAGAATAAAGACAGTCTCTTCAATAAATTGTATTGGAAAAAAATGGATAGCTACATAAACAAATAAAACTAAACCACCATGTTATACCATACACAAGAATAAACTCAAAATGGATAAAAGACTTAAATATAAGTCATGAAACAATAAAAATTCTAGAAGGAAACATAGGCAGTAAAATTTCAGATATCTCTTATAGCAATATTTTTGCCAATATTTATTCTAGTGCAAGGAAAACAAAGGAAAAATTAACAAATGGAACTATATCAAATTAAAAAGCTTCTATACAACTAAAGAAACCATCAACAAAATTAAAAGGGAACCCACTGTAGGGGAGAACGTATTTGCCAATATATCTGATAAGGTTTTAATTTCTGAAATATATAAAAAACTCATACAGCTCAACACTAGAAAGGTGAACAATCCAATTAAAAAACAAGGGAAAATCCCTGAATAGACAGTTCATCAAAGAAAACCTGCAGTAGACCAATAGGCACATAAAAAGATGCTCAACATCAGTAATCATCAGAGAGGTGTAAATTGCAGCCACAATGAGATATCTCATCCCATCTGCCAGAATAGCTACCATTAATGAATCAACAAATAACAAGTGCTGAAGAGGATGTGGAGAAAAGGGAACCTTAGTACTTATGGAGGGAATGCAGACTGGTGCAGACACTGTAGAAAAAAACAGTATGACATTTCCCCAAAAATTAAAAATTGAACTCCCTTTTGACCCAACAATTCTATTTCTGGGACTACATCATAAGAAATTCAAAACACTGATACAAAAGAATACAAGTACCCCTATATTCATATTTACAATATCCAAGGTATGGAAATGGAAACAGTGCCCATCAGTAGTAGATGAGTGGATAAAAAAACATGGTACATTTACATAATGGAATATTACATGGCAGTAAATAAGAAGGAGCTCTTACCTTTTAAAACATGGGTGGATCTGGAGATTATTATGCTAAATGAAATAATCTACTCAGTGAAAGGCAAATACATAATCTCATTTATATGTGGAATCTAATGAATAAAATAAACTCACAAACTAAATAGAAAAAGAGGCATAGATATATGGGGCTGACTGATGGTTGTCATAGGGGAAGGAGAGAGGGACTGGAAGAAAGAAAGTGAATGGGGTAGCCAAATAGCATATAGCATGGCCCATGGACATGGACAACCATGTTTGGTGGCCTGAGAGAGGGGTGAGCAGGGGCTGGATGGAACTGGGGAGAGGGGGAAGAAATGGGGACAACTGTAATAGTGTTACAATAAAAAATACAAAATAAAATACAATTTAAAAGACACCCAAATTGGAAAGAATGAATTAAAACTATTCATAGATAACCAGAACTATATACAGAAAATTCCAAAAGAATTTCCCAAAATGACTAAATGTAATAAATGAATTCAACAAAATTGAAGAATATAAGATAATGCACACAATAATTGTTTGTATATACTAGGAATAAACAATTACAAATAAATTAGTAAAACAATTCACTTATAATAATATATAAACAGTAAAATACCAGGAATAAAATTAACAAAGGAGATGAAAGACTTGTTCACCAAAAGCTGGAACACATTGCTGAAGAAATTAAAGAAGACTTATACAAATGGAGAAACTTCCAAGTCTAAAGACAGGAAGACTTAATATTGTTTTTTTTTAATTTTTGTTTTTCTAATTTTATTTTAATCATTGCTCAAGTACAGTTTTCTGTCCTTTAATCCCATCCCAGCTCACCCACCCATCCCTCCCCACCTCCCTCCCATTTCCACCTGCCCTATTTTTTGTCCATGTTTCCTTTATACTTGTTCCTGTAAAACCTTCCACTTTTCCCCTGAAATTCCACTGAAATGCCCTCCCCTCTCACCCCTGAACACTGTAAGCCTGTTCTCTATTTCAGTGTCTTTGGTTATACTCTGCTTCTTTGTTTTATTGATTAGGTTCCTGTTAAAGGTGAGATCATATGGCATTTGTCTTTTACTGCCTGGCTTATTTCGCTTAGCATAATGCTTTCCAGCTCCATCCATGCTGTTGCAAAGGGTGGGAGCTCCTTCTTTCTTTCCATTGCATAGAATTCCATTGTGTAAATGTACCATAGTTTTTTGATCTATTCATTTGCTGATGGGCACCTAGGTTGCTTCCAGCACTTGGCTATTATAAATTGTGCTGCTATGAACATTGGGGTGCATAGGTTCTTTTCGATTGGTATTTCAGGGTTCTTAGGATACAATCCCAGAAGTGGAATTGCTGGGTCAAAAGGCAGATCCATTTTTAGTTTTCTGAGGAAGTTCCATACTGTTTTCTATAGTGGTTGCACCAGTCTGCAGTCCCACCAACAGTGCACTAGGGTCCCCTTTTCTCCACAACCTCTCCAATATTTGTTGCTTGTTGCTTTGTATATGATGGGCATTTTCACTGGTGTGAAGTGGTATCTCACTGTGGTTTTAATTTGCATCTCTCTGATAGCTAGCGATATTGAACATCGTTTCATGTGTCTTTGGATCTTCTGTAAGTCCTCCTTGGAGAAGTGTCTGTTCAAGTCCATTGCCCATTTTTTTAATTGGGTTGCTTGTCTTCTTAGAGTGGAGTCATGTAAGTTCTTTCTATATTTTGGAGATTAAACCCTTGTATGAGGTATCACTGGCAAATATGTTTTGCCATACTGTTGGTTCTCTTTTTATTTTGACACTGTTTTCATTAGCTGTGCAGAAGCTTTTTATTTTGATGAGATACAATTTGTTTACTCTTTCCTTTATGTCCCTTGCTGTACGGGACATATCAGTAAAAATGTTGCTGCATAAAATATCTGAGATTGTCCTGCATATGTTCTCCTCTAGGACTTTAAGGGTGTCGTGGTTTATATTTAAATCTTTTATCCACCTTGAATTTATTTTTCTGTATGGTGTAAGTTGGTGCTTGAGGTTTTTTTTTTTTTTTTTTTTTTTTTTTTTTGCGTGTAGCTGTCCAGTTCTCCCAACACCATTTGTTGAAGAGGATATTTTTATTCCATTTTATGTTGCTGCCCTCTTTGTCAAATATTAATTTACCATAGAGACTTGGGTTTATTTCTGGGCTCTCTGTTTTGTTCCATTGGTCCATGTGCCTGTTTTTATGCCAGTACCAGGCTGTTTTGATTACAGTGGTCTTCTAATACAGTTTAGTATCAGGTATGGTGATTCCTCCTACTTTACTCTTCTTTCTCAAAATTGCAGCAGCTATTCTGGGATTTTTTATGGTTCCATAAACATTTTGAAGTGTTTGTTCTATGTATGTGAAATATGCAATTGGTGCTTTAAAAGGTATTGTATTGAATGCGTAAGTTGCTTTAGGTGGTATGGACATTTTCATGATGTTAATTCTTCCAATTCATGAACGTGGTATATGTTTCCATTTGTTTGTGTCTTCCTTGATTTCTTTCTTCAGTGTTGTGTAGTTTTCTGAATAGAGGTCTTTTACCTCTTTGGTTAGGTTTATTCCTAGGTATTTTATTTTTCTTGCTGCTATATTGAATGGGATATTTTTTTTGATTTCTACTTCTGCTGTTTCATTGTTGGTATGCAAAAATACCTTTGATTTCAGTATATTGACTTTGTATCCCACTGTTTTGCCAAATTCACTTATTAGGTCCAGCAGTTTTTTGGTGGAGTCTATACGATTTTCGATGTACACTATCATGTCATCTGCAAACAATGACAGTTTTGTTCCCTCCTTTCTGATTTGGAAGCCTTTTATTTCCTTTTCTTGTCTGATTGCTGTGGCTAAAACTTTCAATACTATATTGAATAGAAATGGTGAGAGTGGACAGCCTTGTCTTGTTCCTTATCTTAGTGGAAAAGATTTTAGTGTCTGTTCATTGAGTATGATTTTGGTTGTAGGTCTCTATATATCACCTTTATCATGTTGAGAAATGCTCCCTCTATTCCCACTTTGCAGAGTGTTTTTAATCATAAATGGGTGCTGTACCTTATCAAATACTTTTTCTGCATCTATTGATATGATCATGTGGTTTTTGTCTTTGCTTTTGTTTATGTGATGTATTACATTTACTGATTTGCAAATACTGTACCATCCTTGCATCCCTGGAATGAATCCCACCTGGTTATGGTGTATGATCTTTTAAATGTATTGTTGGGTGCAGTTTGCCAATATTTTGTTACGGATTTTAGTGTCTATGTACATAAGCAATATTGGCCTGAAGTTTTCTTTCTTTGTTTTGTCTTTGTGTGGTTTGGGGATAAGGATGATACTGGTCTCATAAAAAAAGTCTGTAAGTCTTCCATCTTTTTAGATTTTTTGGAACACTCTGTGGAGGATAGGGTTTAGCTCTTCCCTAAATGCATTGTAGAGTTCTCCTGTGAAACCATCTGGTCAAGGGCCTTTGTGTGTCAGGAGTTTTTTGATTACTGCTTCAATTTCTTCTGCTGTTATTGGTCTGTTCAGGCTTTCTGTTTCTTCTTCATTGAGTTTTGGAGAATTGTTTTATAGAAATTTGTTCATTTCACATGTTTTCAAATTTCTTGGCATATACTTCTTTGTAGTAATTTCTTACAATCCTTTGTATTCCTGTGGTATCAGTTGTAATCTCTCCTCTTTCATTTCTGATTCTGCTCATTTGGGTCTTCTGTCTTTTTTTTTTTTCTTGATGAGTCTCCTTAAAGGCTTGTTGATTTTGTTTATGTTTTCAAAGAACCAGCTCTTGGATTCATTGATCCTTAGAATTGTGCTTTTAGTCCCTATGCCATTTAATTCTGCTCTGATCTTGGTTATTTTCTTCCTTATACTTGCTCTGGGCTGTCTTTGTTATTGTTCCCTGAGTTCTTGTAGATGTAGGGTTATGTTGTTTATGCGAAATGTTTCTATCTATTTTAGATAGGCCTGTATCACTATGAACTTCCCTCTCAGGACTGCCTGTGCTGTGTCCCATAAGTTTTGGGTTGCTGTGAGTTCATTTTCACTTGTTTCCAAAAACATTTTGGTTTCTTCCCTAATTTCATTCTTCACCCATTCATTGCTTAGTAGCATGCTATTTAATCTCCATGGTTTTGAGTGTTGTTTTTTTTTCCTTGGGGTTGGTTTCTTGGTTCAGTCCTTTTTGGTCAGAGAAAATGCTTGGTATGATTTCAATTTTCTTGAAATTGTTGAGGCTTGTTTTGCGTCCTATCATGTGGTCTATCTTTGAAAATGTTCCATGTGCATTTGAAGAGAGTGTGTATTTAGCTTCTTTGGGATGGAGGGCTCTGTATATATGAGTTAAGTCCATTTCATCTAGGGCATTGTTCAATGCCACAATATATTTGTTGATATTTTGTTTGGAAGGTCTGTCCATTTTTGACAGTTGGGTGTTGAAATCCCATACTGTAATTGTGTTGCTGTCAATATCTTTGTTGAAGTCTTCTAAGATTTTCTTTATTTATATGGGTGCTCCTGTGGTTTGTGCATATATATTTACAATGTTTATGTCTTCTTGGTGGATTCTTCCCTTGAGTGTTATGAAAGTTCCTTCTAGGTCTCTATTTATGGCCTTTTTTAGAAGTATTTTGTCTGCTATGAGAATTGCTACACTGGCTTTTTTTTTCCCCTGTCTGTTTGCTTGGAAAGTTTGTTTCCACCCCTTCGTTTTCAGCCTGTGTAGGTCTTTTATCCTGAGGTGGATCTGTTGCAGGCAGCATATGTGTGGATCATGCTTTCTTATCCATTCAGCTATTCTATGTCTTTTGATTGGAGCATTTAATCCATTTATGTTTAAGGTTATTATCGATAGGTACTTATTCTTTGCCATTTACGTACTTCTGTTTCTCTCTCTCTCTCTCTCTCTCTCTCTCTCTTTTTCCTTCCCTTCCTTAAAGCAGTCCTGTTAGCATCTCTTGTAGACCTGGTTTGGTGGAGGTGTATTCTTTTAGACTTCTTTTGTCTGGGAAGCTCCTTATTTGGCCTTCTATATTGATTGAGAGCCTTGTTGGGTAAAGTAGTCTTAGTTGAGGACCCCTGGTTCTCATTACTTGGAATATTTCTTGCCATTCTCTTCTGGCTTGGAGTGTTTCCATTGAGAAGTCAGCTGCTAGCCTTATTGGGGCTCCCTTGTATGTTACTTTCTATTTCTCCCTTGCTCCCTTTAAGATCTTTCTTTGCTTTGGAATTTTTCCATTTTAATTATTATGTATCTTGAGGTGGGCCTCTTTGGATCCCTCATGATTGGGACTCTCTGTGTTTCATGGATTTGTGTGATTTTTCTCTCATCAAATTAGGGAAGTTTTCCATGATTACTTTTTCAAATAAGTTTTCTATCCCTTGCTCTTCTTCTTCTCCTTCTGGTATCCCTATTATACAGATATTATATTTCATATTTTCTTCTATTTCTCTTAATCCCTCTTCATTCTTTCTGAGTCTCTTTTACTTTTTGTGCTTTTTCTGGGTGTTTTTTTCTACTCTGTCCTCCAGTTCGCTGATCCAATCTTCTGTTTCATTGATCCTGCTTTTGATTACTTCTACTGTGTTGTTCAGTTCAGAAATTGTATTACTCATTTCCTGTTGGCCCTTGTTGATAGCTTCTATTTCTTTTTTTTGTGTTGATATAGTTTGCAGTCAGTTTGTTGTAGCTTCCCTGTAGCTTCTGGTAGCTCATTGTGAGCTCATTGAGCTTCCTGATAATCATTTCTTTGAACTCAATATCTGATAGTTGAATTGCCTCTATTTCATTTAGCTTCTTTGTAAGGCTTCCTCCTTTCCCTTCACTTCGATATTGTTTCTTTGTCTTCTCATTGTTCATGAGACTGTTCTTGTTAGCCTGTTTCTTAAATTCATCTATTCTGGTTCCCTGTGTTTATGGCTCTGTGGTAGAATACCTGTGAGATTCAGTGGTGCAGTCTCCTCCAGGTATCCTCGTCTTTCCAGATTCCACCTACTCTTTTTCATGATCAGTTGGAGGAGTAAGGCAAAATTGTTTAAGACAGCAAGAGTGTATTCTACGATATTTATAGTAGCAGCCAGTAACCTTGATCTTCCACCCAACTAGCCACTTTTTGGAAAGGATGGAAAGAAGATAAGACTCTTGTTGGGGAGGGAAGGATTGTGAGTTGGATCTAGAAAGCAGTGAGGTTGTGGGAGGTCAGATTCTCAGGTAGGGTGAGAGTAAAGGATAACAAATAGGTGTGGTGTGCAAGAGAATAGAGTTAATCACTATAGTAATAAAGTTCAGGAAATTGTGAAGTGGGCTAAAATCTGGGAGGGGTGTTGTATAGTATTTACAATTGTATGGGATAGGTATTATTTACAGTAATGTTAGAGCAGCAGTCATATCACAGAATCTATGAGCTCTAAATAACAAGAATAGTGTGTATAGAACCTTGTGTAGTGTGTAGTATTTACAATTGTATGGAATAGCTATTATTTACAGTAATGTTAGAGCAGCAGTCATATCACAGAATCTATGAACTCTAGATAACAAGAATAGGGTATATAGAAACTTGTGTAGTGTACTAATGGGACACAAATGAAGGACAGTAAACTATGAATGAGATAACAGGGGAAACCTGTCAAATGATACAATATAACCAGCCAAGCAAAGAAGACTATACAGAAGTAAGAGGAATACCAAGATACTATTAAAATGAAAAATGTAAGAATATTGAAAAAATGATAATACAAATATGCAATAACTTCCTGGTTAAAAAATAAAAAATAAAAAGAAGGAAAAAAGAAGAAAATGGAAGAAAGAAGAGATAAATTTGGAAAGAAAGAAAGAAGGAAAAATGCATCTGGTTTTTTCAATGTCCGCTACAATTTTTGATCTCCTGTTTTCATATATGTTGTGATATTTGTGGTTGTTCGCTCTGTTCCTCTGTAGATAGGCTAGGTTTTTCCCCCTTGTGTAGGGAAAAGTGGAATCTGCTCTCTCCTACCACACCACCATCTTCAGTACCTCAGACTTAATATTGTTCATATGGTAATAGTTGTTAAAGTGGTGATACTGTCCAAAATAATCTATAGATTCAATGCTATTCCTATCAAATCCTGACGGTCTTCTTCTCAGAAATGGAAAAACTGATTCTCAACTTCATGTAAAATTTTTAAAGTTCCCATGCAGGCAAAACAATATGTAAAAGTAAATTAACATAGGAGAAATCATACTTCCCAGTTTGAAAACTTAATATAAAGCTATAGTAGTCAGAACAGTGTGGTACTGGCATAAGGATAGACAGAAAGAATAACTAGGATTGAGAGTTCAGAAATAATCTCAAACACCTATGGACAACTGATTTTCAATAACAGTACCTAGGTCATTTAATGATGGAAGAATCATCCCTTTAATATATGCTGCCGTGACAGGTGAATGACCACATGCAAAAGGATGAAGTTAGACTTCCATCATACACAATAGAGATATAAAAATATGGAAAGCAATCAAATAAAGACTTTTCAGCTCTTCCTAAATTTTATTTTCCATTTACATAGTCATTCTTATTTTTCATATCAGTACCTTCAAAGGTCAAGTTTCATTTCATTGAATAAGTATCATACATATTATTTACAACCATTGTTTCTTTTTTTGTGACTTATTCACTTTTTAGTTCCAAGTTATGTTGTTGTTACTATTGTTAAAAATCAGAGTAATCTCATGTATTTTATACCTTATCATGTCTGTCTCTCAAATTCTTTGAGAGATATACTCAGCAGCAGTAAAATTTCTCTCTCCTAGTTTAATCTCTTTTAGTCAGTGGTCTGTGCCTGTTTGGCCAGGAGGTAGACTCCATTTTAGTTCCCTCTTTATAACTTTTGTTTTCTATCTGAGTATATAGAATGCATGGTCTGTCAAAGAATGTCTTTTTTGTTTTTTATTTTTCCTTTTCCATGAATCACACTCTTGCAAAGTTCTATTTCATTGATCTTTAAAAAACAGATTTTGGATTAAGTCATTCTTTTTGAAATATTATGTTGTACTTTTTCATTTTATGAAATTCAGCACTGATTTTTATTCATTTTCTTCTCCTAGTGTCTGCCATTTATTTTGTTTTGTTTCTTTTTTTATCTCCTTAATGTGACTTTCTGCTTTTGTTTTCCTGAAGTTCTTTACTTTTTTACTCACTAATAACAACCCAATTTAAGGTATAATATTTTTCTAAGTTCAGCTGTGCCCCCCAACATTTGGTACACAATTTTTATATCATTGATTTCTCGATAGTCTGATTTTTCTTTTTATTCTGTCTTTTTTCAAAGATTTTATGAGAGTGTGTTTCTTTGTACTCAGGTACTAAGAGATTTTTAGTGGCCTCTTAACAGGCTCAGTGGTCTCAGAATCTCGTTTATTAAGTTTTTCTTCATGGTCAAATAATGAACTCTTATTTGTGAAAGTCTTATAAAAATGTATAGCTTCCATTTGGGAGATACTAGCTTATGTTCACAGCAATTATTTTGTTTGTTGATTATGTCATGCAATTTCTCCAAACCTTAGTTAAGTTTTGTTGTCTACATACATACTTTTTTTTAATCCTCACCCAAGGATATGTTTATCGATACTTTTACAGAGAGAAAAATGGAGAAAGGGAGAGAGGGAGAAAAAGAAAGGGAAAGAGAGAGAGAGACATGGGGGAGAAAACATCATAGAATCGATGTTGGATCAATTCTACTGTAGTAGAATCTATGTCTTCTACATAGAGAATCAATGTAGGAAAGAAAAATAGGTTGGTTATCTGTGGTAAATACCATGATCAAGTATCAAACCCACAACCTAATTATGTGCCCTAGCTAGAAATTGAACTTGTGACCTTTTGGTGCACAGGATAACACTCTGTCCTGGCCAACTGAGGCACCTGGCCAAGCCTTCATCTGCCCAGTTTTGAAGAAGGTATAACATTTTCTGTTATAAATATACTTTTATCACATACATAAATTTGCAAAGTTTTCTATTATATATTTAGCTGCTATATTCTTGCTTCATAGAGATGTGACAGTTAGGTTTCTTTTTATGATTACTTAATATCCTCCTTTGTTCTCAGTAATGCTTAACCTTAAATGCAAAATGATTATTTAAATATATTATGATGTTAATTATATATTAATATATTACCTTTCATTTTTTCTACTTTGGGGGATTTTTTGTATTTTATTAATTTTGTTTTGTTTAATATGTTCTTGTTGAGGTCCTGAAGATGGCAGTGAGTTAGGTGGGAGCAGAGCCCACTTCCCCCTGCACACAGGTGGAACACCTGCCCAATCTCAGGAAAAGAGCCAATGGCATTCCAGCATATATGAAGGTTGGAGGCCAAAATTATAGAGGACATTGAAAAACTGATGGGAAGGAAGTTGCTGTGAGACAGTAAGGTCCCTGGGACCAGGACAGGGACCAGGGCTACTGCAGTTCCAGAGCTGGGGCCCACTGGGCCTGCTGCAGGAGTCTTGGGAGAGAGCCATGTCAACAGCTACCTCCCCTGCCAAAAAGTAAGGATAGGGTAGCACCAGGAAAGACCTGGATGTTTAAAGTCGCTGGTGAGAATAAAGACAAAGTGGCAGGAACACAGGGGCAGTGTTTACTCATCATTACCAGAGAAATTGGGGAGCTGGGTGATGCCTGGAGAAGGGAGAAGAAGTGGGGCATGATGGACCCTGACCCAGAGAGTCTCCGGTCTGGTTGTAAAGTTTGGCTGTGTGAGAGGTTGGGTGTTTATGCGGAGTAGCAGGCTTGAATGGGAGGATTTTGTTCAAAAAAGAGGTTCTAAGTGGCTGATTATAGAACTCTCCTACAAAGGTCGACTCTGCCACCCCATCCACGCCCCCATAGATGCTGCAGCTTCTGCTGCACCCCCACCACTGCAGTGGTGGAGTCTGTGTCCCCATTGCCACTTCAGCCTCCACCATGCACCTGCCCCTGCCACCACAGCGGCTACACGCTTGGCCCCACTCACAAGGCAGGACTGACTTGCTAAGAAGAAGGAGGAGGTGCCCCCAGCAGAGGAGAATAGCAGGGCTCAAGGAGTTAGCAGTCTCCAGAAAGACTTAACTCAGGGGTTAACTGAACTATCCTGAAGAGACTTTGAGAGTGCCTAGCACCTAGGACAGTAAAGAGCTAGAAGGTGGTGTGTGAGTTGCCCCTAATTGGTGCACCTCAAGGATAGCACAACTGGTGGATTGAAGGTGCCTGGGGGCCTCGCACTGAACTGAGGAACAGGGCTGGAGGCTGGGCAACTGTGAAGACTGTGACCCAGACCTGGCCCGCATCCTTGCAAAACCATAGGAAGGAAGGAAAGAGAAACCCAACCCCACCCCCACCCCCAGACCTGTTACAGCCAGGAAGACCAGCAGAACTCACTTGGCCAGTGTAAAGTCAGCAGGAAGCTTTTTCTTCTCTCTCTATATTTTTTTCTCTTATTTAATTTATTTTTTTATTTTTTCCCCAAGTGAGACAATAAGACCTGCAGCTGTGAAAGCACCAGAGTCATACCCAAAGAAGGATCACAAGACTAATCCTAACAATTCAGAAACTGAGACAAATTTCATTTAGCTGTTCTGGAGAAATTGCATGTTATTATTTAATTGTATTATTATTATTTTATTGTTTTTACTTCTTCCATTTTATTGGTATTTTTTTATTTATCTTAATTCTGTTTACCTTTCTTTGTTTAATTGCATTGTTTGACTGGCTTTCCTTGTTCTCTCTTTCATAGTGTATTTTTAATTTTTCATCTTTCATTTCACTTGTGTTCCAATAACACACTACTCTAGGTCGTGTACTTCCCATTCTTGCTTTTCATATAATCAGTTCTGTCATATGATTTTTGTTCTAGTATTATAGTAAATAATTGCTGTTCCATACAATACTTAATGTGATTACTACACAGCACCCATCCCAGATTTTAGCTCATTTCAGTGTCTTCTGGAACTTTATTACTGATGTGAGTAACATTATTCTCTTGCATATTACACCTATTTTCTATCCTTTACTCTCACTATATATGTTAATTTGACCTCCCACAGGCTCACTGTTTCCTGGATTCAACTCACAATCCTTTCCCCCCTCTAAAAAGAGTTGTATCTGTTTTCCACCCTTTCTAAAAGCTGGCTAGTTGGGTGAAATATTGTGGTTAACTCTATACTTATCCAAAGGATCTCCTATCTCTTCTCTACAGGTTGGCACTTTAAAACCCATAGAATACACTCCCACTGTCTTAATCCATTTTACATTCCCCCTCAAATGGATCACAAAAAAGAGGAGGAGGGAGCTCTGAAAATCAATATACCTGCTGGAAGAGAGAACCCACCAACAACAGAACCACCAACAGATAATAACAAAAGAGGGTGAAGGAGTTAGTGGAAGCCACACTAACCTCTGCCCAGAACCAATATGGAATTACAAGAAATGATGGAGAAATTATCCAGAACAAACAACTGAACAATAGGGAGAGAGAAGCTTCAAAACCTAAGACAGACAGAAGAACCAGCTTTGATACAACCTGTCTGCACCTGTACAACAGAATACAAGATGGGATGGGTGGAGTGACACTCAGTTAACCAGTTGGAGGGAAAAATTCACTAAAGAAAGACCCAACAACAATCAAAACCCAAATACAGCCAGAGGGCAACATAAATGACAGACCAACAGCAGCAAGTTCAGGGATCAAGGAGACCACACCAGTAAATCTCACAGGTCTCCTACCATAGAAGTTCACACAACAAACTCATGGAGTCAGAACAGATCAATTTAAGAAGCAGAGGCTAATGAGAAGTGTCTCACAAACAGTGGGAAGACAAAGTAACAAGCTCTAAATTAGAGAAAAGGAGGAAGCCTCAGTATGAATGCTACATGAAATAGAGGCAAGTCAACCATCAGATATTGAGTTCAAAACAATGATTGTAAAGAAGCTCAATGAGCTCACAGAGATTACCAAAAACTACAGGGAAACTATGATGAATTCACTGTAAACTATATCAACATGAAAAAGGAAAAGAAACTACCAACAAGAAGAATAGAAGAAGAATAGAATTTCTTAACTGAAGAACAGAATAGAAGGAATCAATGGCAGGCTGGATGAATCAGATGATCCAATCAATAGCTGGAGGACAAGATAGAAAAAAAAACACTCAGAAAGAGCAAGAAAGAGATACAGAAAGAATGAAGAGGTGGTAAAGAAACTTCAGGACAATGTGAAATGTAATAATATCCATATAACAGAGACACCAAAAGGTGAGAAAGAAGAGCAAAGGATGAAACAAGAGAAAAAGTAATGATGGAAAACTTCCCTGGTCTGATGACAGAAAAAGTCACACAAACCCAGGAAACACAGAAAGTCCCAATGAAGAGGAACTCAAAGAGGCTCACTTCAAGATACATCATATTAAAATGTCAAAATTCCAAAACAAAGAGAGAATCTTAAAGGCAGCAAGGGAGAAACAGGAAGTACCATACAAGGGAGCCCCGATAAGACTGGTTGTGGACTTCTCAATGGAAACAATCCAAGCCAGAAGGGAATGGCAAAAAATATTCCAAGTAATGAAAACCAAAGGCCTGCAACAAAGGCTACTTTATCCAACAAGGCTCTCAATAAAATTGAAAGGCAAAATAAGAAGTTCCCCAGACAAAAGAAGCCTCAAAAAGTATTCCTCCTCCAAACCAGCCCTGTGAGAGATGATAAAGGGTCTGCTTTAAGAAAAAGAAAAAATAAGAGTGTGAGAGAGAGAGGAACACAGCTATGAAGGAAGTAAAATGGCCATGAATAAGTACCTATTAATAATAACCTTAAAAGTTAATGGATTAAATGCTCCAATCAAAAGGCATAGAATAGCTGAATAGAGAAGAAAACAAGACCCACACATATGCTGCCTACAAGAGACCCATTTAGAACAAAAGACCTATGCAAACTATAGGTGAAGGGCTGGAAATAAATATTTGAAGCAAATGGACAGGGGAAAAAAAGCCATGTTAGTAATACTCATACTGGACAAAATAGGCTTAGAAAAAAGGGCCATAAAAAGAGACTCACTGGGTCACTAAATTATACTCAAAAGAATATTCCATCAAAGAGATGAATGTTATGAATATATGTGCACCCAATATAGGAGCATCCAAATACATAAAGAAAATCTTGGATGACTTTAAGGAAGTTACTGACAGCAACACAATTATAGTAGAGAATTTTAATACACCCTGTTGAAAATGGATAGATCTTCCAAACAAAATATCAACAAAGATATTGTGTCACTGAACAATGTCCTAGATCAAATGAACCTAACTGGTAGATAGAGAGAACCTTTCATCCTAAAGAAGCAAAATACACATTCTTTTCAAATGCACATGGAACATTTTCAAAGACAGACCACATGATAGGACACAAAACAAACCTCAACAAATTCAAGAAAACTGAAATCATATCAAGCATTTTCTTTGACCACAAGGGACTGTAACTAGAAACTAACCTCAAGAAAAAAGATAAAAAAACCCCACTCAAACTCATAAAGATTGAATAGCATGCTATTAAACAATGAATGGTTCAAGAATGAGATCAAGGGAGAAATCAAAGTTTCTGAAAACAAATAAATGAACACACAACAATCTAAAACTTGTGGGGCACAGTGAAGGCAGTCCTGATAGAGAACTTCATAGTGATATAGGCCCACCTAAAAAAAGACAGAAACCTCTTAAATAAAAAACCTAACCCTACACCTACATGAACTCAAGGAACAACGACAGCCCAGAGCAAGTAGAAGGAAATAACCAAGATCAGAGCAGAATTAAACAACGTAGAGACTAAGCACAACCCTAAGGATCAATAAATCCAGGAGCTGTTTGTTTGAAAAGATGAACAAAATCAACAAGCCCTTAAGCAGACCCATCAAGAAAGAAAGAGAGAAGACCCAAAATAAACACAATCAGAAATGAAAGAGGAGAGATTACAACTTATTCCACAGAAATACAAAATATTGTCAGTAATTACTATGAAAAACTAGATGCTAAGAAATTTGAAACTCTAGGTGAAATGGACAAATTGCTAGAAAAATTTGATCTTCCAAAGCTGAGTGATGAAGCAGAAAGCTTAAACAGACAGGCCCAGTGCCCGCTGCTGGGTTTGCCTCAGAGTCCTTGGTAGAGAGCTGGGACAACTGCTCCCTCCCCAGCCAAACAAGGTCTGAGTGGCACTGGGAGGAATCCAGGTGCTGGCAAACACACAAGGGCTGTGAGCACCTTTGGAGGCTGTGGACAACAGAGGGACTGGGTCACACAGTGGGCCCTGACACCCACAGTCACTGATCTGGCTGGAGAGTTTGGCTGCAGGAGAAGCCAGGCCACTGTGTGGAGTGGCAGGTTTGAACAGGAGGAATTTCTCAAGAGGAAGGAGTGAATAGACAGACACTGTTTGGGGAATTCTCCTAAAGTGATCAATCGTTCCAGCTTCCCTGCCACCCAGCCAAGGGCACGAGCATGCAGGGAGAGCATCCCCACACTCCAGTCCACAGCAATAACCCTGGGGAAAAACCTGATTCCCACACCCAGGGTGCAATGCTGAGGAGCCACGTTAGCTTCCCAGACAGTGCAAGAGCCAGTGCAAGCACCACTGACTGAGGAAGAAAAGCCATACCAATCACCCCTCAGCCTGCTGCAGCCAGCAAGAGCAGAAAAACCATTTTGGCCACTTTGAAACCAGGAGACGTTTTAATTTGATTCTATTTTTTAACAATTCTTAATTTTTAAAATTTTTACTGTTTTAATTCTCTTTTGATTTCTTTTTCCTCTCTTTCCTGACTTCTTGTTCTATTCCCTTCTCCTTTCTTTCTTCCAATTTTATCTCTTCTTCCTTCCTGCATCTGCTTTTGCTATTTTTATTTAAAAAATTTTTTTTCTAAAGACCTACAAGTGAGACAAAATCCTGGATCTGTGAAAAGACCAAAGTTGAACCCAAAGAAGGGGCATGGCAACAGCTGGGACAGTGAGACAAATTTCACTCTGCTATTACAGAGAAACTGCAAGTTATTGCATATTTGTATTATTATTATTTTTCCAGTATTCTTACATCCTTTTTTTTTAAATAGTATTTTTGTATCCCTCTTCTTTTTGTATAGTCTGCTTTGCTAGGCTGGATATATTGTATGACCTGACAGCTTTCCCCTGATATCTCTTTCCATAGTGTATTGCTAATCTACTGTCCTTTAATTCACCTGTGTCCCATTAGCACACTACTCGATATTCTGTACTCCCTATTCTTGTTACCTAGATCTCATAGATTCTGTCATATGATTGCTGTTCTAATATTATTGTAAATAATTGCTGTTCCTTGCAATTGTAATTACTTCACAACACTCCTCCCAGATCTTAGCTCATTTCAAAGTTTCCTGAACTCTATTACTATAGTGGTTAACTCTATTCTCTCACACACTACACCTATTTACTGTCCTTTACTCTCACTTTACCTCAGAATCTGACCTCCCACAACCTCTCTGCTTTATAGATAAAACTCACAATCCTCCATTCCCCAACAAGAGTCTTATCTTCTTTCCATCCTTTCTAAAAATCAGCTAGCTGGGTGGAAGATCATGGTTAACACTATACATAGTCAAAGGATCTCCTATCTCTTCTCTACTTGCTGCTACTGTAAATATCATAGAATACTCTCTTGCTGTCTTAAACCATTTGCCTTCCCCCTCCAACTGATGACAAAAAAGAATAGGTGGAGGTGGTGAACACCAGGATACCCACTGGAAGAGGAAACCCAACAACAAAGGAACCACTAACAGATAACAACAGAAGAAGGTGAAGGAGGGAGTGGTAACCACATGAACCTCAATCCAGGACCTATCTGGAAACACAACTAAACAGTAGAGACAGTACCCAATAGAAACAACTGAACAAGAGCAAGAGAGAATTCTTTAAACCTTATACACACAGAAGAACCAGCTTCAACACAACCTGCACTCACCAGCACAACAAAATACAAGAGGTGTGGACAGAGTGACCCTCATTTAACCAGCTGGTGGGAAAGAAACACCAAAAAAAGACCCAACAACAAAAACACTCAAAG
This sequence comes from Phyllostomus discolor, assembly GCF_004126475.2. Lineage (NCBI taxonomy): Eukaryota > Metazoa > Chordata > Mammalia > Chiroptera > Phyllostomidae > Phyllostomus > Phyllostomus discolor. The sequence goes on from NC_040904.2 coordinate 119,264,050, forward strand.
GAAAACACAAAGCCAACTTAAATGACAGCCCAAGACCAGTGAGCTTGGGAGATCAAGGAAACTGCACCACTGAAACTCACTGCTATTCTACTAAAGCAGTTCACACCACAGACCCAGGGAGCCAGAACAGATCAATTTAAGAAGCTGGGACTAACAGGAAGAGTCTCACAAACAATGGGAAGACAAAGAAACAATTCCCAAATGGAAGGAAAGGAGGAAGCCTCAGAAAGAATTTGAAATGAAATAGAGGCAATTCAACTATCAGATATTGAGATCAAAGCAATGATCATCAGGAAGCTCAATGAGCTCACAATGAGCTACGAGAAACTACACGGAAGCTGCAATGAACTCACTGAAAACTACATCAACATGTAACAGGAAATAGAAACTCTCAACAAGGGCCAAGAGGAAATGAAGAATACAATTTCTGAACTGAAGAAAACAGCAGAAGGAATGAAAAGCAGGATCAATGAAGCAGAAGATCGGATCAGTGAGCTAGAGGACAAAGTAGAAGAAAACACCCAGAAAGAGCAAGAAAAGGAAAAGAGGATCAGAAAGAATGAAAGGGGATTAAGGAAAATGTAAGACAATATGAAACGTAATAATAACCGTATAATAGGGATACCAGAAGGAGAAGAAGAGCAAGGGACAGAAAACCTATTTGAAAAAGTAATCATGGAAAACTTCCCTAATTTGATGAGAAAAAAAAGTCACACAAATCCAGGAAACATAGACAGTCCCAATCAAGAGGAATCCAAAGAGGCCCACCTCAAGATACATAATAACTAAAATGGCAAAATTTCAAGACAAAAAGAGAATTTTAAAGGGAGCAAGGGAAAAACAGGAAGTACCATACAAGGGAGCCCCAATAAGGCTAGCAGCTGACTTCTCAATGGAAACACTCCAAGCCAGAAGAGAATGGCAAGAAATATTCCAAGTAATGAGAACCAGAGGTCTGCAACCAAGGCTACTTTACCAGCAAGGCTCTCAATCAAGATAGAGGGCCAAATAAGGAGCTTCCCAGACAAAAGAAGTCTAAAAGAATACACCTCCACCAAACCAGCTCTTCAAGAGACGCCAAAGGGACGGCTTTAAGGAAAGAAAGGAAAAGAGAGAGTGTGGGGGGGGGGGGAAACACGTACAAAAAGGCAATGAATAAGTACCTACCAATAATAACCTTAAACGTAAATGGATTAAATGGTCCAATCAAAAGACTTAGAATAGCTGATTGGATAAGAAAACATGACTCACATATATGCTGCCTACAAGAGAAGAATCTCAGGATAAAAGACTTGCACAGGCTGAAAGTGAAAGGCTGGAAACAAATTTTCCAAGCAAATGGACAGGAAAAAAAAGCCGGGGTAGCAATACTCATATCTGACAAAATAGACTTCCAAAAAAGGGCCATAAAGAGAGACCCAAAAGGGCATTTCATAATACTCAAGGGAAGAATCCACCAAGAAGACATAAATATTGTAAATATATATGCACCTAACATAGGAGCACCCAAATACATAAAGAAAATCTTAGAGTAGTTCAAGAAAGATATTGACAGCAACACAATTATAGTATGGGATTTCAACACCCAACTATCAAAAATGGACAGATCTTCCAAACAAAATATCAACAAATACATTGTGGCATTGAACAATGCCCTAGATGAAATGGACTTAACTGATATTTACAGAGCCCTCCATCCCAAAGAAGCTAAATACACATTCTTTTCAAATGTACACGGAACATTTTCAAAGATAGACCACATGATATAACACAAAATAAGCCTCAACAATTTCAAGAAAATTGAAATCCTACCAAGCATTTTCTTGGATCACAAGGGACTGAAGCTAGAAACCAACTTAAAGGAAAACCCCCCCAAAACACTCAGAACCATGGAGATTAAATAGCATGCTATTAAGCAATGAATAGGTCAAGAATGACATTAGGGAAGAAATTAAAAGGTTTCTGAAAACAAATGAAAATGAACTCACAACAACCCAAAAGTTATGGGACACAGCAAAGGCAGTCCTGAGAAGGAAGTTCATAGCAATACAGGCCCACCTAAAAAAGTTAGAAACATTTCAAACAAACAACCTAACCCTACGTCTACAAGAACTCAAGGAACAACAACAAAGACAGCCCAGAGCAAGCAGAGGGAAGGAAATAACCAAGATCAGAGCAGAATTAAATGGCATAGGGACTAAAAGCACAATTCTAAGGATCAATGAATCCAAGAGCTGGTTCTTTGAAAACATAAACAAAATCGAGAAGTATTTAAGTGGACTCATCAAGAAAAAAAGAGAGAAAACCCAAATAAACACAATCAGAAATGAAAGAGGAGAGATTACAACAGATACCACAGAAATACAAAGGATTGCAAGAAATTACTATGAAGAACTGTATGCCAGGAAATTTGAAAACCTAGGTGAAATGGACAAATTTCTAGAAAAATGTAATCTTCCAAAATTCAATGAAAAAGAAGCAGAAAGCCTGAAGACACCAATAACAGCAAAAGAAATTGAAGCAGTAATCAAAACACTCCCAACACACTAAAGCCCTGGACCAGATGGTTTCACAGGAGAATTCTACAAAGCATTTAAGGAAGAGCTAACTCCTATCCTTCCAAGAGTATTTCAAAAAATCCAAAAAGATGGAAGAGTCCCAAACTCTTTTTATGAGGCCAATATCATCCTAATTCCACAACTAGATAAAGATACAACAAGGAAAGAAAACTTCAGGCCAATATCGCTGATGAACATTGACGCTAAAATCCTCAACAAAATACTGGCAAACTGCATCCAACAGTACATTGAAAAGATCATACACCATGACCAAGTGGGATTCATTCAAGGGATGCAAGGATGGTACATTATTCACAAATCAGTAAATGTAATACATCACATAAACAAAAGCAAAAACCAAAACCACATGATGATATCAATAGATGCAGAAAAAGCAATTGATAAGGTACAGCACCCATTTATGATAAAAACACTTGGCAAAGTGGTAATAGAGGGAGCATTCCTCAACATAATAAAGGCCATATATGAGGACCTACAGCCAACATCATACTCAATGGGCAAACATTAAAATCTTTTCCACTAAGATCGGGAACAAGAAAAGGCTGTCCACTTTCACCACTTCTATTTAATATAGTACTGGAAGTTTTAGCCACAATGATCAGACAAGAAAAAGAAATAAAAGGCATCCAAATTGGAAAGGAGGAAACAAAACTGTCACTGTTTGCAGATGACATGATAGTGTACATAGAAAATCCTATAGACTTCACCAAAAAACTGCTTGACCTAGTAAGTGAATTTGGCAAAACAGCGGGATACAAAGTCAATACCATAAATCAAAGGCATTTCTGTACACCAACAATGAAACACCAGTAGCAGAAATAAAAAAAAATCCCATTTGAAATAGCAAAAAGAAAAATAAATACCTAGGAATAAACCTAACTAAAGAGGTAAAAGATCTGTATTCAGAAAACTACATAACACTGAGAAAAGAAATCAAGGAAGACACAAACAAATGGAAACATATACCGGGTTTATGGATTGGAAGAATTAATATCATCAAAATGTCCATACTACCCAAAGCAATTTACACATTCAATGCAATTCCTATTAAAGTACCAATGGCATATTTCACAGACATGGAACAAACACTTCAAAAATTTATATGGAACCATAAACGATCCCGAATAGTTGCTGCAATTTCGGAAAGAAGAGTCAAGCAGGAGGGATCACAATACCTGACACTAAACTATACTACAAGGCCACTGTAATCAAAACAGCCTGGTACTGGCATAAAAACAGGCACATGGACCAATGGAAGAGAACAGAGAGCCCAGAAATAAACCCAAGTCTCTACAGTCAATTAATATTTGACAAAGGAAGCAGCAACATAAAATGGAATAAATAGCCTCTTCAACAAATGGTGTTGGAAGAACTGGACAGCTACGTGCAAAAAAAAAAAAAAACGAAACTCGAGCACCAATTTACATCGTATACTAAAATAAATTCAAGGTGGATAAAAGACTTAAGTACAAGCTGTGACACCATTAAAGTCCTAGAGGAGAATGTAGATAGGAAAATCTCAGATATTTCACGCAGAAACTTTTTTACTGACATGTCTCCTAGAGGAAGCGACATAAAGGAAAGAATAAACAAATGGGTCCTCATCAAAATAAAAAGCTTCTGCCCAGCTAAAGAAAACAGTATCAAAATAAAAAGAGAACCAACTGTATGGGAAAACATATTTGCCAATGATACCTCAGACAAGGGTTTAATCTCCAAAATATAGAAAGAAGTTACTCGAGCACACCCTAAGAAGACAAGCAATCCAATTAAAAAATGGGCAATGGACTTGAACAGACACTTCTCCAAGGAGGACCTAGAGAGGATCTAGAGACACATGGAAAGATGCTCAGTATCACTAGGTATCAGAGAGATGCAAATTAAAACCACAATGAGATATCACTTCACACTGGTCAGAATGGCCATCAGAAACAAAGCAACAAACAACAAGTGTTGGAGAGGTTGTGGAGAAAAGGGGACCCTAGTGCACTGTTGGTGGGACTCCAGACTGGTACAACCACTATGGATAGCAGTATGGAACTTCCTCAGAAAACTAAAAATGGATCTGCCTTTTGACCCTCCAATTCCACTCCTGGGACTATATCCTAAGAAAACTAAAACACCAATTCAAAAGAACCTATGCATCTCAATGTTCATAGCAGCACAATTTACAATAGCTAGATGCTGGAAGCAACCAAGATGCCCATCAGTAAATGAATGGACCAAAAAACTATGGTACATTTACACAATGGAATTCTATGCAGCAAAAGAAAGAAGGAGCTCCTACCCTTAGCAACAGCTTGGATGTAGTTGGAAAGCATTATGCTAAGCAAATTAAGCCAGGCAGTGAAAGGCAAATACCATATGATCTCACCTTTAACAGGAGCCTAAGCAGCAAAGCAAGGGAACAAGCAGAATATAACCAAAGACACTGAAATGGAGGATGGACTGACAGTGAGCAGAGGGGAGATAAGAGGGAATTTCAGGGGAGAATGTGTAGGGTTTACAGGAACAAATTTAGAGGAAACATGGACAAACACTAGGGGGAGGGTGGTAATGGGAGGGAAGTGGGGAGGGCTAGGTGGGTGGACTGAAATGAGAGTAAAAGGGAGAAAACTGTACTTGAACAATGATTAAAATAAAAAAAGGGAAAAAAAGAAAAAGAAAGAAAGCTTAAACGGACCAATAACAGCTGATGAAACAGCTGATGAAGTAGTAATAAAAAATTCCAACACACAAAACCCTAGAATGGACACTTTCACAGGAGTATTTTACAAAGCTTTTCAGGAAGAGTTAAACCCTATCCTCCACAGACTATTCCACAAAAACAAACAAACAAACAAACAACAACAACAAAAACAAGAAGACAGAAGACTCACAAACTTGTTATAAAGCCCACTTCATCCTAATCCCAAATCCAGATAAAGGCATAACAAAGAAAGAAAACTTTAGGCCAATATTGCTAATGAAAACAGACACTAAAATCCTCAAGAAAATATTGGCAAACCACCTCCAGTAATACATTAAAAAGATCATACCTTATGATAAGTGGAATTCATCCCAGAGCTGTAAGGATGGTACAATATTCACAAATCAATAAACATAATACATGAGAAAAAGAGAAGGAAAGACAAAAATCACACGATCATATCAATAGATGCAGAAAAACATTTGGTAAGGTACAGCACCCATTTATGATAAAAATACTTGGCAAAGTGCTAATAGAGGGAGCATTCTTCAATATAATAAAGGCCATATGTGAGAGAACTGTAGCCAACATCATATTCAATAGGGAAAAAGTAAAAGCTTTCCCACTAAGATCAGGAACAGACAAGGATATCTGCTTTCACCACTATTATTCAATGTAGTACTGGAAATCCTAGCCATAGCAATCAGACAACAAAAAGAAATAAAAGACATCCAAATTGGAAAGGAGGAAGCAAAACTGTCATTTTTTTGCAGAAAACATGATAGTGTACATAGAAAATCCTGTAAATTCCACCAAAAAGTGCTTGACCTAGTAAGTGAATTTTGCAAAGCAGCAAGATACAAAGTCAATATTCAGAAATCAAAGGCATTTGTGTACACCAACTTTGAAATATCAGAAACAGATATCAGGAAAAATTTTGTTTGACATAGCAAAAGAAAAATAAAGTCACCGAATAAACTAAACCAAGGAGGTAAAAGACCTGTATGCAGAAAACTACAAACACTGAAGAAAGAAATTAAGGAAGACACAAACAAATTGAAGCCTGTAGCATATTCATGGTTTGGAACAATTAACATCATCAAATGCCCACACTACTGAAAGCAATTTATAGGTTCAATGGAATCTCTATTAAAGTACCAATGACATATATCACAGATATAGAAAAAAAATTCAAAAATTTATATGGAACCACAAATGACCCTGAATAGTCTCAGCAATTTTGAAAAAGAAGAACAAAGGATGGATCACAATACCTGATATCAAACTATATTACAAAGCCACTGTAATCAAAACAGCCTGGTACCGGCATAAGAATACACACATACCCCAATGGAACAGAATAAAAAGCCCAGAAATAAACCCAAGTATCTATCGTCAATTAGTATTTGACAAAGGAGGCAGCAGCATAAAATGTAGTAAAAATAGCCTCTTCAACAAATGGTGTTGCGATACCTGGACAGCTATGTGCAAAACAATGAAACTTCATCACCAACTTACACTATACACAAAAATAAATTCAAGATGGATAAAAGACTTAACTATAAGGTGTGACACCTTGAAAGTCCTAAAGGAAAATATAGGCAGGGAAATCTCAGATATTCCATGCAGCGATATTTTCACATACATGTCTTAGAGCAGGAGATATAAAGGAAAGAATCTCTTCAAAATAAATACGGGATCTCTTCAAAATAAAAAGCTTCTGTGTGGCCAAAAAAAAAAAAAAAAAGACAGCATGATAATGAAAAGAGTACCAACTGTATAGGAAATCATATTTGCCACTGATATCCCAGAAAAGGGATTGATTTCCAAAATATATAAAGAACTCGTACAACTACACTCCAGGAAGACAAATAATCAAATTGAAAAATGGGCAAAAGATCTGAAGAGACACTTCTGCAAAGGGGACCTACAGAGGGACCAGAGACATATGAAAAGATACTCAGCATCACTGGCCATCTGAGAGATGCAAATGAAAACCACATTGAGATACCACTCACACCTGTGGCCATCATAAACAAATCAACAAACAACATGTGTTGGAGAGGATGTGGAGAAAAGGGAACCCTAGTGCACTCTTGGTGGGATTTCAGACTGGTGCAACCACTGTGGAAAACAGTATGGAATTACCTTAGAAAACTAAAAATGGAACTGCCTTTTGACCTGATAATTCCACTGCTAGGGTTATACCTAAGAATACCAAAACACTAATCCAAAAGAACCTATGCATCCCAGTGTTCATAGCAGCAAAATTTACAATAGCCAAGTGCTGGAAGCAACCTAAGTGCCCATCAGTAAATGGATGGGTCAAAAAAATGATACAGTTACATATTGGAATACTTGGCAACAGAAAGAAGGAAGGAGCTTCTACCCTTTGCAAAAGCATGGATGGAACTGGAGAGCACTATGCTAAGTGAAATAAGTCAGGCTGTGAAAGACAAATACCGTATGATCTCACCTTTAAGTGGAAAGTAATCAACAAAACAAACAAACATGGAAATAATAATTAGTCACATTGAAAGTAAGATAAAAAGAACCAGTAACCAGAGGAGAGATGGGAGGGGATAATGGGAGGAAAAGGGGGGAGTGTTTTCAGGAACAAATATAAAGGATTCATGGACAAAACCAAGGGTGGGGTTTGAATCAGGGAAGGGTGGTGGGGATGGCTGGGCTGGAGGGGGTTGGAGGGAGTAAATGCAAACCACTGTACCTGAACAACAATAAAACAATTTTTAAAAAGTACATTGTTCTTTGAATATATTAAAATCATAAATGTCTTGTATAAAATTCCTATATACTTGAAACACCTTCTAGATTGAGTTCTTTCCCCCAATAAATATGTATATGTGTAGATATTACAAATCCCTTGCCATGTTCACCACACACCCAGTTGATTATAATTCAAAAGCAGTAACACTCAGCATAAAAGAAGACAAAAATAATGGCAGATTTAGATTTTTCTGGTAAATTGGAGGGAAGTTTTTGAGATATTTGAAATAACATAGTCTCTCTCACTGTATACAAACAACCCAATAATTTTGCTAAGTTTTATAACCTAGCCAACATTTTAGAGGAAAGAAATTTTTAGTTTTGTTTTTTACTCTAACTTTTTATATTTAATTCAAGGTCATGTCTCCAGTATTAACACATACATCTAATGTATATATTTTTATAATCAAATAATATTTTTCATTATTTAGCCATAGTTGTATACATTTCACATATTTCTGGCTTTTTACTGTGACAGATAATACTGCAACAAACACCTTCATAAAAAAGTACTATCGCTGGTTCAGAAGTATGCATATTTTACATTCTAATATACATTTCTAGGTGATTTCCTCTACAGTGTAGCAATTCGTCCTCAAATTACAAAGTCTGACTGTGACTTATTCTCATCATCTATGAATGTTATTGCCTTTTAAACTTTGTATAAAAGGCAATAATCTAATTTTTTTTACTGTATAACCTAACAGGTAAAATTATGTTATTATTTTTCCCTTAATTTGTGTTCTTAAATTTTATTTCTTAAAGTTTAGTGTCTAGCTTTTTAAGATAGAGCTTATATGATATCTATCTATCTATCTATTATATATCTATATATACACATAGATATCATATATATAATACACACATACACAGAATTAAATACTTTAAAATTTTATTGTTGTTAAAGTAGTTTTCTGCTTTTACCCCCAATGTCTCCACCCTACCCCAACCATCCCCACCTCCCTCCCCTGATTCTATACCTCCCTTGGTTTTGTCCATGTGTCCTTTATAGTTGTTCCTGAAGACCCTTCATACTTTTACCCCAATTGTCTCCTCCAATTTACCCTGTGGTTACTGTCTGTTTGTTTTAATATCAATGTATTTGGTTATATTTTCCTTGCTTGTTTGTTTTGTTGATTAGGTTTCACTTAAAGGTGAGATCATGTGGTATTCGCCTTTCACTGCCTGGCTTATTTTGCTTAGCATAATGCTCTCCAGTTCCATCCATGCTGTTGCAAAGGGTAGGAGCTCCTTTTTCTTTCTGCTGCATAGTATTCCATCATGTAAATGTACCATGGTTTTTATCCACTTTTTTTTTATTTTAATCATTGTTCAAGTACAGTTTTCTCCCCCCTACTCCCATTCCAGCCCACCCACCCAACCCTCTCCCCTCCCCCCCATTAGCCCCCACCCCTAGTTTTTGTCCATGTGTCCTCCAAATTTGTTCCTGTAATCCCTACCCATTCCCCCCTGAAATTCCCTCTTATCCACTTTTTACTGATAGGCACTTAGGTTGCTTCCAGCACTTGGCTAGTATAAATTTTGCTGCTATGAACACTGGGGTGCATAGGTTCTTTTGGACTGGCGTTTCAATGTTCTTAAGATAGAACTGTAGCAGTGCAATTACCAGGTCAAAAGGCAGTTCCATTTTTATTTTCCCGAGGAAATTCCATTCTGTTTTCCATGGTGGCTGTACCAGTCTGTATTCCCTCCAACAGTGCACTAGGGTTTCCTTTTCTCCACAACCTCTCCAACACTTATTTGTTGCTTTGTTTATGATGGCCATTCCCAATGGTGTGAAGTGGTATTTCATTGTGGTTTTCATTTGCATCTCTCTGATGGCTAGCAATGCTGAGCATCTTTTTAAAAAAAAAAAGATTTTATTTATTTATTTTTTAGAGAGGGAAGGGAGGGAGAAAGAGAGAGAGAGAGAAACATCAATGTGCAGTTGCTGGGGGTCATGGCCCACAACCCAGGCATGTACCCTGACTGGGAATCAGACCTGTGCCACTTTGGTTCGCAATCTGTGCTCAATCCACTGAGCTATGCCAGCCAGGCTGCTGAGCATCTTTCATATGGCTCTGCCCCCTCTATGTTTTGTCTTTGCACAAGTGTTTGTTCAAGTCCTTTGCTTATTTTTAATTGTGTTGTTTGTCTTCCTGGAGTGGAGTTGTATGAGTTCTTTATATATTTTGGAGATCAAACCCTTGTCTGAGGTAAATATGTTTTCCCATACAGTTGGTTCTCTTTTTATTTTCATGCTGTTTTCTTTAGTGGTGCAGAAGCCTTTTATTTTGACAAGATTCCATTTGTTTATTCTTTCCTTTATGTCCCTTTCTCTAGGGGATACATCAGTGAAAATATTGCTACATGGAATACCTGAGATTTTCCTGCCTATGTTCTCCTGAAGGACTTTTACTGTGTGACATCTTATGTTCAAGTCTTTCATCCACCTTGAATTTATCTTTGTGTATAGTGTAAGTTGGTGATGACGTTTCATTTTTTTTTTTTTTTTTGCACGTAGCTGTCCAGGTATTGCAACACCATTTATTGAAGAGGCTATTTTTACTTTGTTTTTTGCTGATGCTCCCTTTGTCAAATAGTGATGATAGAAACTTGGGTTTATTTTTGGGCTCTCTATTCTGTTCCATTGGTCCATGTGTCTGTTCTTATGCCCATACCAGGCTGTTTTGATTACAGTGGCTTTGTAATACAGTTTGATATCAGGTATTGTGATCCCTCCTACTTTGTTTTTGCTTCTCAAAGTTGCTGCAGCTATTCTGGGAATGTTTATGGTTCCATATAAATTTTGAAGTGTTTGTTGTATACCTGTGAAATATGCCATTGGTCTTTTAATACGGATTGCATTGAATCTATAAATTGCTTTCAATAGTGTGGACATTTTGATGATGTTAATTCTTCTAATCCATTAATACGGTATATACTTCCATTTGTGTATGCCTACCTTAATTTCTTTCTTTAGTGTTGTGTAGTTTTATGAGTATAGGTCTTTTACCTCCTTGGTTCAGTTTATTCCTAGGTACTTCATTTTTCTTGTTGCTATATCAAATGGGATTTTTTCCCTGACTTCTCTTTTTGATATTTCATTGTTGGTGTACAAAAATGCATTTGATTTCTGAATATTGTCTTTGTATCCCATTGTTTTGCCAAATGCATTTAATAGGTCAAGCAGTTTTTTTTTTTTCCTGTGGAATCTAGAGGACATTCTATGTGTACTATCATGAGAGGAAAGAAAATTTGATAAAAAACATATATCATAAAATGTACCTCCTATATTCATAAACTCTTTTGATAGCACATGTTTCACTTAAGGAGGAATATTTCTGAGGCAGTTCTGTACCTCACGTATGTGTCTTGATTAATTCCGTGGCTTGCAACACCTTATGCAAATTGATAAAATTATATTGACATCAAAGAATTGAAAGTGTAATATAAAAATTTTTTTCAGGTATGTATAGTATTCTCCTTAGTATTTTCCTTTTGAAAGGTTTGTGATATTCTCTGAAGAGATCATTACATAAATTTATTCATATGTGTATAAATGTATGTGTATATGCAAGATGGGGTAAAACGAGGTTTACAGTTGTGAGTACACAAAACAGAATTCATTTGTATTATTATTTTTAATTATTGTATTATTTTCCATATGAACAATTGCAAACCTTCTTTTTAGCAAACCTGTGCATATGCACAGACATACATGCTTGTTTTAAGTTTTGTTTGGATAGAATGGAGGAAATGTTGACTTTATTTATAGATAATCATAATTATTACATCACTTTAAAGATCTTTTTGGACAGTGGGGCTGAGTCAGTTAAGTCAGAATGTGACATGAGCACCTGCTACATGCCAAGTGCTTCTGATGATATTAACCAGGAGGCAGGAGTCATTAAACTAGGAGGTTAGGATTCTCAGCTTTGTTACTAATTTTCTATCTATTTCAAATGGATTTTATTCTCACTTTAATATGCTGGGCAAGACACAGACATGGCATTAACAATTTGTTAAACTCAGTGAAGCTCATTCTCTGAGGAGTTCCACCTTTGCTTTTTCTTCTGAGAGATGACTGTGATTCCTGGAGCTGTCAACTTCTTGGTTGGGTTTCTATCCTCTTTGATACCTGTTTTTTTATGTACAATTTCTGAAAAAGACTGAATTTTCTCCTCTTTGCATGTTGGTATACAAGATGGCAGCTGGTGTCTGTATGGAGCAAACTCATAGGAACTCTTCTCAGGGATGTGCATGGCTGCAGGATCTGGAGGCTTCATAAACAAGAGTCTGCAGTTGCTCAGTTGTGTGATCCAATGAACACACAAAAATATTTTAGTCAGAAACTAATACTGCTTTCTGAAAAAATTATGAGATAGAAAAACAAAGGAGACTAGATTATCTAATTCAATTAGAACCAAAGGAAGTTTCTTTATTATCTTCATAGAGTTTACTTCTAAATATATCACGGTATGACTTTCTCTTACTCTAATGTGACATAAGAATGTATTTTCATTTTATATGCACTATGAGGTGCCAAAAGATCACTAAGGAAGCTTATGGAATATCTTTTCTTCACTATCCTGGGCTTACTATGGGACAGTTTTGTGTGAGAAGAATTCAACATTTAAGTGAGTTCTTAAAGTCTTTTCTCTGAACTTTTATAGAGTGATAAGTGGGTTTCAGTCAGAGTCCAGCCACCAAAGAGACCCAGGACAAGTTTTAAAGAAATGAGACACAGTAAAAACTGCTTGTTTTGCTCTATGTATTTTCCATATGTCTTGACTATGTATCTTCCTTGTTTGTCTCTCTTTTTTCTCTTTATTTGTCTTTGTCCCTTTAGCTACATCTTCTCAGAGCATAATTTGTTTTCCTGACTCTTTTTCCAAATCATTTTTGTTGCATTCATGTATTTACTGCTTTTATAAGAAAGCAGTAAACAAAACTTCAGATATGATTTTTTAATGTGACTGAAAGAAAGATGACAAAGTCATGCATAAAAGAAGCAATACTTTCTACTTCATCAAATAATCTGAAAATTCACCCATCAATGAAGTGTTGCTTCTATATTTTGGATATTGTAAATAATGCCACAGTAAACTTACGGTGAACAAAAAAAGTGGCCACATATTTAACCTGACAAGCTCAGGAGAGGCCTGCGTGGTGGCTTTACAAACTCAGAAACCTAAAGTAACCACATAGGATGGTCTGAAATTAAAACTTTCTGACTAAAAGCGAGTCATGGTGAGTAGTCATGTCTTAGGCTGGGATGTTCCCTGACAAAAGTTGATCTCTACTTTAACTGAGACTATCTGGTGTCTTTTTGCATCTACAATATTATACTTATGGAATGTTAAAATAATTTGTTTTTTTCTGGATGCCACACTGCACCAGATACCTCAAATCCCCTCTTGCTATTATTATGTTAATTAACTGCTAACTGTCCTATACCCACCTATGTAAAAAAAGTATGTGTCTATTTGTTTTACTTTTTGTCCAACCCTAGAGATTTCCCTGCATTGCTTTCTCTTGCTTCCCTAACCTATCACCAATAAATTTCATGTAACTCCCTTATGCTTGCTCCTTTGATTGTAATATATAAAATAAGGTGCAAAACTGCCATTCTCTGAAACATTTCCTTAGTCCTTTGAGATTTCGCTTCCCAGCAATTGTCATCAATTTGGCTCAGATAAACTCAAAGAAAACCTTACAGATTTGGATTTTTCTTATATCAAAAACAGAGGTGCATATCTCTAGTTGAACTAATGTTTTTATATTCCTGAGGTAAATACTCAAAAAAGGAGTTACTGGATCATATGTTAGTTTTATGTTTAATTATTTGAGAAACCTTCATACTGTATTCCTTTGTGGCTGTACCAGTTTACATTTTCACCAACAGTGCACAAGGATTCCCCTTTCTCTACATCCTCCACAACACTTTTTACTTCTTGTTCTTCTGATGATAGCCACCTGAACAGGTGTGAGGTGACATTTCATTTTGGTTTGACTTGTATTTCCCTAGAGATTAGTGATTTGGGGCATGTTTCTCATGTGCCTGTCGACCATTTGTATATCTTCCTTGGTAAATTGTCTATGCAGGTCCTGTGGCCATTTGTAAATTAAGTTGTTTGTTTTGTTGTTGTTGAATTGTATGAATTATTTACATTTGAAAATGAACCCCTTATTAGAAACATCATTTTGCAAATATCTTCTCCAATTCGGTTCATTGCCATCACAATTCCTGGTTTCAAACTATACTACAAAGCTATAGTAATCAAAACAGCATGGTATTGGCAGAAAACAGGACACACAGACCAATGGTACAGACTTAAGAACTCAAAATAAACCCATTTATATGTGAACAACTAAGTTATGATAAAGGAGTAAGGAATATACAATGGAAAATTTCTCTTTAATGAATGATGTTAGGAAAACTGGACTGTCACATGCAAAAGCATGAAATCAGATTGCTGTTTGACATTGTACACAAAAAATAACTCAAAATGGGACTTCCAGCCAAGATGGAGGTGTAGGTAGGCATATTGTGCCTCTTCACAAAACCAAAAGAAGGACAGCAACAAATTTAAAAAAAAAACAAACCAGAACTGACAGAAAATTGAACTGTATGGAAGTCCAAAAACCAAGGAGTTAAAGAAGAAACATTCATCTAGACCAGTAGGAGTGGCAGAGACAGGCAGCCAGGTGGAGAGGACTCATGGCAAAGCAGCAGCTGGTGGACCCAGCAAGGCAGCAGATTATAGACTGGGTGGTCCCACATTCATGTACAGATAAACTTGGAAGAAGAACTGGGGAGTGAGACAGACCACACAATCCAGAATTCAAGCATGGGGAAATAAATCCTCAAATTTCTGATTGAAAACACTGGTGGGGGTTGCAGCAGCAGTGGGAGAAACTCCTAGCCTCACAGGAGAGTTTATTGGAGAGAACAACAGGGTCCTAGAATGTACACAAGCCCACCCACCTGAGAATTAGCACCAGAATGGCCCAATTTGATTCTGGGTAGTGGGGAAAGTGACTGAAAACTGGCAGAAAGCAGATAAAGCAGCATTGTTCCTGCTTGAACCCCTCCTCCACATATAGTGTCACAACACAGCAACATGGGTTGCCCTGTCCTGGTGAACACCTAAGACTCTGTCCCTTACTATGTAACAGGTGTGCCAAAACAAAAACAACAACAACAACAAAAAAGGTCCAAATGAAAGGACAGATCAAAGCTCCAGAAAAAAATACAACTAAGTGATGAAGAGATAGCCAGCCTATCAGATGCACAGTAAAAACACTGGTAATCAGGATGGTTGCAGAATTGGTTGAATTTGGTTGCAAATTAAATGAAAAAATGAAGGCTATGCAAAGTGAAATAAAAGAAAATGTACAGGGAACCAGCAGTGATGGGAAGGAAACTGGGACTCAAATCAACGGTTTGGAGCAGAAGGAAGAAAGAAACATTCAACCAGAACAGAATAAAGAAACAAGAATTCAAAAAACTGAGGAAAGGCTTAGAAACCTCCAGGACATCTTTAAATGTTCCAACATCTGAATCATAGGGATACCAGAAGGAGAAGAGGAAGAGCAAGAAATTGAAAACTTATTTGAACAAATAATGGAGAATTTTCCCAATCTGGCAAAGGAAATAGACTTCCAGGAAGCTCAGGAAGCTCAGAGTCCCAAAGAAGTTGGGTCCAAGAAGGAACATACCAACACACATCATAATTACATTAACTAAGATTGAACATAAGGAGAGAATCTCAAAAGCAGCAAGAGAAAAGGAGAGAGTTACCTACAAAGGAGTTCCCATAGACTGTCACCTCTCAAGATTGAAAACAAGATTTTTGAAAAGAAACCTTGTAGGCAAGAAGGGACTGGAAAGAAGTATTCAAAGTCATGAAATGTAAGGACCTACATCCAAGATTACTTTATCCAGCAAAGCTATCACTTAGAATGGAGGGGCAGATCAAGTGCTTCTCAGATAAGGTCAAGTTAAAGGAATTTATCATCACCAAACCCTTAGTGTATGAAAGGTTAATGGGACTTATCTAAGAAAAAGATAAAAAATATGAACAGTAAAAGGACAACAAACTCATAGTTATTGACAACTGAACCTAAAACAAAAACAAACTAAGCAAACAACTAGAATAGGAACAGAATCATAGAAATGGAGATGACATGGAAGGTTATCAGCAGGGGAGTGGATGAGGAGAGAGGGGGAAAATGTACAGAGTATAAGTAGCATAAATGGTAGGTGGAAGATTGACAGGTAGGGGTTAAGAATAGTATAAGAAATGGAGAAGCCAAAAAACTTATAAATATGACCCATGGACATGAACCAAAGGGGGGGAATGTGGGTGGGAGGGGGGTTTGCAAGGTGGAGGGGAATAAATGGGGGAAAATGGGACAACTGTCATAGCATAATCAATGAAACATATAAAAAAGAGGGAAATAAAAGAAGAACAAAAAATAACTCAAAATGGGTTAAAGACTTAAGTGTAAGACCTGAAACAATTAAATATGTAGAAGTAAACATAGGCTGTAAGCTTCTGGACATTGGTTTTGGTATGTTTTAATAAATTTGATTCCAAATGTTAGGGAAGCAAAAACAAAAGTAAACAAATGGGACTACATCAAACTAAAACCTCCTGCAGAGCAAAACAAACCATCAACAAAAGAAGAATCTGGTAATTGTCATGAAGCATATAACTATAGTGTTTATGATGTAGTTTTACAAAGGTAAATCCAGCCAGAGCCAGGACCTAGACCTAAGGAAGAGTAGGTGTTTGGGAAAACTGATGAAATCTCATTTCCTCTGCCCCCACAAGGACACTCACTGACTTGAAAAATCTAGGAGAGCTTCAGAAGAGGAAAGTCAGTACCTGGGCAAGGGGATAGTATATATTTCTTTATCATAGAAGATGGGGATACAAGGTCCTAAAATGTGGAAAACTGGTTGGGAGTGGGCAACCTTGATGACGTAAAGTTTTGGAATGATACTACAAGTGAGGTGAACATCTATCTTGAAGTCTTGATAAATTTAGAATATTCCTTACCCCAGTCCCTGCAAAACAACTATTTTACAGGTTATTTATTTGTATCCTGGGGCAAAAACTATGGGTGAGCAAAATAGGTTAATCACATTGTTTATGTGTTTAGATTTATTTTCAAATGCATATATGTTTTATTATTTTTACAAACTAGGGCTTGTCCCTAGAAGCATAAGTAGGATGGTGAGGGGGTCTGGAATCTTGTAATATGAGAGCAGTTGGGAGAATTAATGTGTTTCTAGCCTGGGGAAGAGAAGACATAATGGAGAAAAGATAGTTGTCTTTAAAAATTTGAGAAGCTGTCAGTTGGGAAGAGGATTAGATTCATTTTCTGAAAGTCCAGAGGGTATGCATATTATGAACTTTTCAAGGAAGTAGGTTTGGGTTGAAAGAAATTTCTAAAAATGTGAATATACATAAACAAGCGATGAGTTCTAAAACACCACAGAGTATGTTTGGGAAGGAATTTGTGCACCAGTTAAACCAGGTTCATTTGGGTTAATATTTTAGAAGGTATCTTTCAACCTTAAAATTCTTTGATTCTTGGATATAGAAATTCTGTAAACAGACTGTTTGTTTATTAAAACTAGGTACAATGTTACAGAACAACCAGTGCTATTACAGAAGCTACAGTGCTATTACCAGTGCTATAGCCTCATGGAGGTCTACTGCTTGATGCCAATAGGCAAAACTCTGGAGTCAGGGGGTTGGTGGAAAAGGAAAGGATTTGTTTATTTAAATGTTACACAGTTTTGGAATAATGGTAGGCTTATGCTTTAGAGCCCCACTCTCTTTAAAACATCCAAAGACAAATAACCCTGCCACCATCTGCTAGACCAGACCGAATCAAAGATGTGCCTGGAATCTCCTTTTCTGCATTTAAAAATACTGTCCTATGGAAAACACAGAAAGCTGTAGCCTGTTCATCCAGGCTTCATGGCAGGTTTCTGGCGACACTTCAGCTCCGGGTGTCTCTCATGAGTCTGTGGCCAGGTGGAGCCACACAACATAGCCAGTGCTGCCACTACTTTCTGTGCAGAAGGGGTGCTGGGAATGTTTCCAGACCAGGCAGACTCCAGGACCCAATGACCCATATAGTCTGGCCACTTATAGCCAACTGGGATAGTGAGGGGAGGGAAAAGACTGCATGTTTCCTCACATATTCTGTTTTGAAGCCTTGGCCCAAAACCCCATGCTCTACAGAACATCCAAATTTTCATCCAATGTGTGTATGTGGTGTGGTCCACCATATTTGTCACCCTTCATCCTCCAGTATCTTTGCCTCTCTTCTTGCTGACATTTGTTGGAAGTGGGCAGAAATTTCCCAGCAGTGCACAGAAGCACAAGTGTCTCAGCCAAAGTAGGGAGTCTGGCCCCTACATTGCAAACTGTAGGGGCCAGACTCTGCAGGCTGTGTCAGGAGATTCCCAGCTGCTGTGACAATTCATACTGGACTGTGCAGCCTTGTTGCCTTTGTTTACAGTTTCCCCAAGTTGTGGGAAAGCTCTCATGTGGTTTTAGCGGTGATTTCAATCCAGGATGCCTCCAGACCTTTCTGCAACCACCTTCCCTTTAGGAGAGGTGGCTCTATTGCCACTTCTGGGGTCCCTCACCCACTCCTCAATGATCTGGCCTGACCCACTCTGTTACAATTCCCCCTTTTACACCTCTGGACTTTGTTCTTACAAAGACAATGAGCAAAGGTCTCATTCTTTCAGCTACTTCTTGCTGGCCATGGGAGTAGTTCTAACTAATCCTTGTGTCCAGAGTATCCCTATCAAAAATGGGGTCTGGAGTGGAGGGGGTCCCTTCACGCAAGGGAGAAGGATCTTGCAGAGTTCAGGTCAGTTGTCTGTCCCTGGAAAGTGGTGTGTGTGATGTCCAATGGATGGCACTGCTGGACAAGTTGGCATCCTTGTTGTATTTTGGAGGGTACAAATTTTGCAAGAGTTAGAAGGCATGATCAGAACCATAACCATTAAATGACAAAGATAGAGACTAATTCAACAGTGTCTCTGATTAAGAAAGACTGATTTCCTTGGAGGAAGGTGTGTCACATCTGTCTAAAGTGCATTTGCCCACTATATGTAACTTGGACTAAATCTAGGATTCCCACTTTAACATGTCTGGACCTTTTCTGTCTAAACCATTAAGAGAGAAAAGGAAAACAGATTAAAGCAAAGCTGATACACCTCCCCAATTCAACCAATTCAACCATTTAGTCCAACCAAACATTTGAGTCTCAAGAAGTGGTGATACAGATAGGCTTCTTAAGTGAAGCCCATACTGTGTAACCAAACACCCAGGTATTGAGGTATAGGCATACATCCTATGAAAACAGAAAGAACAACACATAGGTTAATTTACATAAGTCATAAATCAGTCTCTGAGTATGCAAGACTGCCTTTTGAACAGATTTCTCATTGCAAGACCTTTGCTGGAATGACATTAAATAGTGAGAAGCTGACAAATCCTTCCTTATAAATTGAACGTCTCTGGTGATGTCACAAACCCAGTTCAGATTCCAAGTGAAAACAAAACTTAGAGGACAGTTAGCTACACTAAAGTCCAATATCTACCACTGAACATTACAATTTTCTTCAAAAACTGATTTTTCACCTTATGATCATACATATTGTCATCAAAGAATACTATCAGTTTTTACTTTTGCCTTATTGATTGCATAAATGAAACAGGAACAGCATTTAACCACATGGGCTCTTTAAATCTGCTTGGCTGGAACCTACACAAGTAATCTTTAGATTGAGCTTCAGTTGGCTCTTCAGAGTGCAGAAGCCAAAACCACATGCCTGACACCAGGCTTTGCCTGAAGTACCTATTTTCCTCAAGTCCTTGAGGTTCCCAACATGTTTTAAGATTATATCTTGCTATCTTTCAGGAAAGTAAACTTTTTTCCTTTTGTGGAAAGACTGCCATGAGCCACATGACCAATGTAGTTACCAGGCTATTTCTCCTGTGGGCTTTCATTACCTTCAAAAGTCACTCTTAGTCCCTCAAGGCTTTCTGGTAACAGAGTCCAGGCACGCCTCCTTCAGGCATGATACTCCAGTCCAAATATTGGTTAACAAAACCTCCATTGGCAACTGGTCTTATTGGTTTTATGCAAGGAAATTTATGCTATCACTCATTCATTGAGAATGGCAAATTCTGGGGGGTGAAAAATACAAAGCATGAAGGAAAATCCTTGTCCTTCCAATACTCACTGAAATTGCATCTCCATGCCATATACCTTCCATTACTTACTTTCCCACTTAATGTGAAGCTTTAACCCTCAGAAACCTCAGTTTTATTTCATAACAGAAACAAAGCAAAATATAAAGTAAAGACAGAATTTCAAAAGGGAGGAGGACTGGAACTAGCCTTCAAATCTTGTCTCATACTAACTGGTCACATCAAATGGTCACACAGATGACCTTTCTTAGGTTGGAATAGCAGATACATTCTCTCACCCACCACAGCACAGTCTTTTGGCAGAGACAAGACCTCTCACCCAAGCTGGACCCTAACTGGCACCCAATAATCTTTCCTAGGTCCAAATGGCAGAGACAGAGGATTCCCAGTCTACACAAACATCAAAGTTTCCCCAAGTATCCACAACATAAAAAAACAAGGAACAAAACAAAACCTAGACAAAGGATAACTATACCCAAGCCCTGAGATTCCTTTCCTTTCACGTTTAAAACTTTCACAACCTTCTATATATCTTATACTTATTTAAAATGACCATAATTCACTCTCAATACTTGTTCTTTTCAACAATGGGAAGGATACACTCAAACTCAGTATCAAGCTGAGTCCCTAGGGCTAAAAGTTCCTAGGACCAAATCCCTAGGTTTGAAAACATGTTCCATAAGCACAGGTCTTTGTTCCCATTCCTTGCTAAATCTTGCTGTAGAATAGAGCTTTGGATGGTACCTGGCCTTTACCCTAATTTAATAAATTTGCTGAGGAAGCCACCATCTGGGAAATGCAAAACAGGACAAAAAGGACTTGGCATTTGGAGATGCTGTCCCTTTCTAAGAGAGGAACTCTAAATCTCCTTCAGAAGTAGAGATCCAGCTTTCCCTTCCAGCATCAATCACACCAGCAAGGTACCGTAGAGTCCTCCTCAGGTGATGCTCATTTTATCTGTGTCTTTCAGTCTTTAGCAAGTCTTGGTCTTCCAGCCAGAATGGGTGGGAGGACTCATCAAATGGATAGACCTACCTGCAATAAGTAAACTGGTTTAAAATAATTAGTGTTTTCCCTAAATGTTGTGTTCAGTTTTTGACTCATGCTCCAAATCTAGAGGGGGCACTCCAAAAATAGAGATCTGGGTGGTCTCCCATACACTATTTCAAAAGGGCTCAATCCAAGCCTGTTTCTGGGTGCTACCCTAATTTGGGGCAAGGCAATGTGGAGTGCCTGATCCAACTTCAAATATCCTTCCTGGCATATTTGCACCAGCATATTCTCCATTTTCCCAGTCTTTCCCACAGATGGAGTTCTCTAAGATGCATGCAGTTTCCATTGGATCTGTAGTGACTGTCCAAAATTCTGATATCTCTGAAGTGAATGATGGTCCATTGTCACCTTGAATGGTGTGAGGGAGGCCAAAACTAGTTCCTTGTTCCTTTTCCATTGTCCTTTTCCATGCAGCTGTTCCCATCTGTATATGACTCCCAGTCTAGCACTGTCAGAGTTTGGGCTAAGCAATCATGCTCGAGGGCTGAGTCTCCCTCTGAGTCTGAAAGCAGGGTGGCCAAGTTCAAGATAGTGGTAGCTTGTGAGGCAACATTGGGTTATCTAGCAGAATGACATGGTTATGTCCCATCCTTGGGAACCACAGGATGACTGTCCTCAATGGTTTGGATATTAACCACTCCACCTGGGGCTCCATTGGCCCAAAAAGCTTGATATACCTGCTCATTGATCTTGTGTGGGAAGAGTTTGCCTTTGGGTCCTTCCAGGCAAGTTGGGAGTGCCTGCAGTTGGATGTCATGTTCCAGCTGGGCTTCTACATATAGTTGCTGCTTCTGAGGGAAAAAGGTTACTTGGGTATGCAATTTACAAAGGAAATCTCCACTCAGCAATGGAATGGGGCAGATGGCCTGTAGAGAAAACTATGCATAACCTTTTGATCTCCAAGCTAGCATTCCAGAGCTTGAAGGAACACTTGTCTTGGAAATTGTCCAGTCCCTCCAGTAATCATTACTACATCTGAACTTTTCTTGCTTATCTTTACATTTAGCATTGAGTATATAGATTCTGTACCTATAAGGAAATCAATTAGGGATACAGTAATCAGTTGGGAGATGTCTGGGGGAGCTGTTGGGCCTCCCCATTCATTATCAGATCCTACTCTCCTTCTAGCATTTCTCAGTGAGGGTTTTCATCCTCTCTATTTTCTTTTTTTGAGCTTTTGACATTCCTTTTTCTAGTGGCCCATCATCCTTGCAATAGGCACATTGATTGGCTCCTTGTGGATTTTTCCTCTTTCCTTTCAAGTTCCATCTCTCCTGGTTTTCCCACACTGTTTCTAAGAACACCATGGCCTGTTCTAACTTCCTTGATTCCCAGGCATTGTAAACTTTGAAATCTATGCCCACCCATTGAGAAAGATTTGTTCCCAATGCCCCATCTAAATGCTGGATTTTCTTTCTGATATCTGGAGCACTTTGCCCAATAAAAGTCATGTTCACCATTCGAACATTTTCTAGTGCCTCTGATAAGCATCAGTATGTGACTTCTATAGGCTTGATGAAACCTCTCTAAAAATTTTGCTGTGGGGTACATACATGCCCCACAGCAAAAGCCAAATGAGGACCTTTCTGCATATTCAGGCTCTTTTACTTGGGCACCCCTTCCTTAAGCCCTCCCAATATGCAGCTTTTGTAATGTTCCAGGAAGGCTGTCCCTACTATTTACATCCCAGTTTGGCTCTGTGGGCCTTAATTCAAGGGTAGCTAGCTAAGGGGGTGATGACAGGAAAGGTCTTCCTGCCATCACCCCTGTGTCCCCTGGGTTCAGGGCATTGGGGAGACTCATTTCCTCACTCTCCTTTTTTTTGTTGTCGTGTCTTACTCTCAGGGAGAGGTTTTGAGGCCTTTTCCCTTCTCTGCTCCATCAAGAGATTCTATGTCCCTGGTGAAACCCTATTATGCAATGACATAGGTGCATTGACATAACATATTTTGGCCCATTTGTGCAACCACTGCCAATACAATTCCAATTGCATGATGGTACAATAACTCAGGGAATCATTTAGGGGTCATTTTTCCCCACAGTCTAATATATGCATAGGTCACACAGTGTTGCAGTAATAAACCAATATGTCCTTAGAGATTGAATAATGATTGCATATATTCCAGTCTACTAGAATTCTGCCCATTAGCCTCCCTCCAGGAACTAATACAGAATTGCCCCTTTTGGCATGGCCATACAGGCCAAGACCTATGACCAGAAAAATCTAAGGAGTGGTAGGGGGGAGATGCCTATAACTGTACTTGAAGAACAATAAAAAAAAACAAACCCTGGTATCCATGACTCCATTATTCCAGAGTGCTTGCAAGCAAATCTTCTGCCAACCAGTCTCACAAACCATGGTCCCTATAGCTTGGCCAATCCTCACCTGGGCCCTATTTTACAACCTCAAAACTTGTGTGGTCCTCACGTCTTCTTAGATTCTATCCCTTTCCCAGATTCATTTCCTTTCCACCTGCCAGTTGTATTTGAGCAGCTGATGCCTCAATAGAATGTGCAGATTAATTCTCAGCAACTGGGAAATCCCACAGTCCTAATCTCTCACTCCTGAGGGTAGGGGGAGATTCAACCAGTCATGAACAGCTAGGGCCATACATTGTGAGCTAATGCTGTTACAGAACAGCCAGTGCTGTTACTGAACAGCCTCATGTGTTCCACTGCTCATTGTCCATAGGCAAAACCCTGGAGTCCGAGTAGGTGAAAAATAAAAGGAGTTGTTTATTTAAATGTTATACAATTTTGGAATAATGGCAGGTTTCTGCCTCTAAGCCAGACTCCCTTTAAAAGACAAATAACCCTGCCACCCTCTGCCAGGCCAGACCAATTCAAAGATGCACCTAGAATGTCTTCTCCTCCATTTAAAAGTACCATCCTTTGGAACATACCAGTGGCTACAGCATATGCATCCAGGTTGTTTGGCAGATGTCTGATCACAGTTTGGCTCTAGTCATCTCTCACAAGTCTGTGTATGACTGGCCAGGTACAATTGCACAGCACAGCCAGCACTGCCACTGCTTTCTGTGCTGGAGTGACACTGGGAATTCTCTTTCACCATGTAGCTTCCAGGGCCCACCAGCTCATGAACTTGGGCTCCTGCAGCTGACCAGGCTAGTGAGGGAGGGAAAAGATTGCATATTTCCCAGTGCATTCTATTTTAAAGCCTCAGCCCAGCAATCCTTGTGCAATGGAGCATTTGGCTTTTCAACCAATATATGCCAATGTCTGCCATATTTGTCTGTCTTCTCCGTGTCTTTGCCCATCTTCTGGCTGCCATTTTGTAGAAGAGGCAGAAGTTTCCCAGTTGTGCACAAAAACACAAGTGTCTCAGCCCAAGGCAGAGCATCTGGCCCCTATAGCTTGCTCAGCCTCTTTGCAGCCTGTGTCATGAGCTGCTTAGCTGCTGGGGCAATGCATATTGATTTGTGCAGCCAGGTTGTCTTTGTTTACAATTGCTCCAAGTTGTGGGAAGGCTGTCATGCAATTTTGGTTGTGATTTCAATCCAGGCAGCCTCTTGTGCTTCCTGCAACCTTCCTGCTTGTGGGTGGTGGAAGTGTTGGCTCAGGCGGTCACTCTCCAGTAATGTGGTCTGACCCACACTCTGTCACAGCAATAGCAAACTCTAGATATCCTGATATCTAAATGTAAATATGGCTTATCTAGACTCCTGGGACTGACTCTGCCAATGCCCACCTTTGTCCAATAGTGCTCCCCCCCCCCCAATCCTACAGCAGGTAAACTTCTGGGGGGCTTTCCTTGTGGCCTTCCTAGTGACTTCTCTTTTTGGCTCAGAGTCATCACACATGCTAGTCCCTCTGCCTACACTTCCTTTTAATTGTCTCTGATTTAACTCTCTATTTCCATGTAAATGTTTCTCTTTCCTATGAAATCCAGGCTTACTCAGCAAGTTTGCTTCTTTCTTTGTTTCTTTCTTTCAAGATTATTTTATCTATTTTAGAGAGAGTGAAAGGTAGGGAGAAAGAGAGGGAGAAATACATTAATGGGTGGTTGCCTCTTGCACACTCCTTGCTGGGGATCTGGCCTGCAACTCAGGCATGTGCCCTGACTGGGAATTGAACCACAATCTTTTGGTTTGCAGGTCCATCCTCAATCCACTGAGCTACACCAGCCAGGTCTGCTTCCCCTTTTAAAGGCCTGCATAGCATTGTATAAAATTGAGCCTTTAACAACATGAATTTGAATTATGTGGACTTTAAAAAAAATTATAAATGTATTTTCTTTTCCTTAATAACATTTTTTTCTTTAGCTAACTTTGTTGTAAGAATGCAGCATTTAGTACATATGACATACAAAAATGTGTTAATTGACTATTTCTGTTGATGGTATGGCTTCCTGTCAACAGTGGGCTATTAGTTATAAATAACATATAAGCAGATCTTTAACTGCTTAGGAGTTGACTCTTGTGTTGTTTAAGGGTTAACTCTTCTTCCTTTTGTAACACTCCTCACTCCATTTGAGATTTGCTGGTCACTGCACTTATTGTCTGCAGGACTCAGATCTTTATAAGAGTGGGAACCCCTTTGCTTCAGGCTGTATTATCTTAGCACAATTCCAAGCAGAAGCCTTCTTAATAAAAATGTTTGTTATATTAATGTTATCCTGATACATTTTAAAATGATTATGTATATGTATATCAAATTTACTGATATAAATTTTCAAGAACTCATGCATTATGTATGGTACCACAGTGGAGGAAGATGATCTATGGTAATTTAGGAATTGAAAGCCTTTGAATATCTTAAAGTTTTATTTCCTGACAATGGTGCATTGTTTCTTTCACATGGCAATGCCTCCAGTGTTCTTGAAACAGTTCTCCCTACACATCACCACAGTCTTCACCAAACAGGAATAAAATTGCTGTCAGAATCCCTTGATATAGGGGCAGAGAAAGCCTAGAGGGGAAAGAACTACTAATAGTGAGAAGAGGTGGTAAAGAGAAAAGACAAGAAATTGCTTTGCACACAGTTTTACTCGGTTTATTTTTTAGATGAAGTAAGAATTTAAGATTACTACTCTTTCTGTCCTTTCACTTCATCCCAAACTCTAAATACACAAGAAAGTGTTTGGCTATGATGTTGGAGATGAAAATTTAGAACATTTTACTACAATCCAGCTGTATTTACCATTTTGGTTTTTGAAAAGCTATTGTTTACTATTGTTGTTGTTTTTGCCTAAGAAAAGTTAGTTTAAGTCTCACAGGCATTTTCTAGTTTATTAATAGGTTTTTATGCCAGCTGGCATAAAAGATCACTGGTCAGTTTTCTTGATGGATCCTTTAAATCCTTGTTTCATTAGATGTGGTTTCTCTGACTGCCTTCAACAGTTTTGAGACCAGATTGAGAAGGCAAGATAATTTTTTAAGCTTGTATGACTGACTACATGAAAGCATTGTTCCTCCTGCTTATCCAGTCCCTTTTTGCTTTTGCTGAAGAAAAATAATTCAAATCTTGCACTACTGACTGTCCTGATGAATGTGTAGGCCCTTGACAATTGATTGGTTGGCAATTGAACAGAGGAAACACATGGCCAGATTCATGTATAATATTCATAGGGTTACTGCTTACAAAAGCATTTAGGGGTCATCTTATCCAGGGAAGAGATGGTAGAACAGTTATGCACTCTTTTATAATAGCAGCCATTGTCTTAGGAACATCAGCTGAAAGCTTGCTTTAGTGAAAATTAAAAGAAGAATAAAGCCTATGATCCACCATGGTATGTGTGGGGACCTGAATATATGTGGATTTGTTTTCAGTAGAGAAGGGGTTTTAGTTGTTTTTTCTAAGACTGAGGACTTGTCTCTGATGAGTCATCTTTACCTTCATCTGATCATATTAAAGTCAATAAATATTTCCTAAGCAATTTAGAGGTATACTGAGATGAGTAAGGACTTCACATCAAGGATCTTCTTGGGATCAACAGTATAAAGATTACTTAATTGCACTTGTGGGGTCATATGGATTAGATTTGTTACCATAGTCTCATTGGTGAGATCCTCAGAGTGATGGAGCCAGCAGATGTTTGTGTCTGAGTCACAAAGAAGGACAATAAGTTATGTGGTTGTCTTTACTTTAAAGCAGCAACTGGAACATCAAAGGGGGAACTCCCAGGTAAAGTCATAGTGGGAGGCATCAGTTGGGATTTGATGGCAACTGTGAGGAGTGGGGATGCTACAGAACAGCTCAGACCATAACAGATATTTGGGGGCTTTTGGTAAATCAGTTTAATGATTTACCAAAATCATATAAAAAAATCAAAAACTTATGATTATTTCAATATTTCCATTAGGTAACAGTTAAGAAATTGAAGTATAATAATATTACTTTTATATCATGTACTTATTAGGGCTATACTTAATGTAGAACCTCAGTTTCTGGTCTCATGAGTCAGGGTTGCTCCAGGAGAACTGAACACACTGTGTGCCAGCTGCTGTGCTAGAAATTTGCAAATATTAACTCATAATTGTGAGGTGTTATTATTAGGTCCATTCTACCTCTGAGGGGCATTGAAACTTAGAGAGGTTAGACAATATTCTCCAGGTGATATGATAATAAACTGTAGAGCTGATTTATAGCTAGATATAACTGATTTCAGACCTTGAGCTATGTTATAATACCTCTGTGGCTTGGCCTGAGCTATTGTTCTATGACCAAGGTCAGTGCATTCGGCTGCACAGCAGTGTCTGGCTCTTGGGCTCAGTCCAAGTTCTCCTTGCTGTGCTTACCTAATCTAGGGCCATGTCAAGAGGCAGTGTCATCAGGGAGGGATATCTTAACTTGGAATATCCAGCAGGGATACTTTTCCTACTTGGTTTGTTGGAATGATGCCTATTCTGTTGCATTCAGAGATGCCATATGTGCTGGTAATTAACCTCCAGGATTGTGCACATTCATTGATACCTTGGGATAATTACTCTGCTGCCTCAGCCAGCCCACCTCTAACATAGCCCTGGGGTGCAGCCAGAGTTTAAGAAGAAACTTCAAAGTTAGTTTATAACTTTGTAGCTACTTCATGGACAGAGAGGGTGGGAAGAAGCTATTTTCACTGGAAGTAGTGTTATCTCATTACTCTATCCATTCAGATCTTAATATCTAGGTTTGAGATTGTGTATTTATTTATAAAGAAACTTCAGAGATTATGAAAAATATGATTAGCTACCAGCTTACTGATGATAGAAAAGATTGTAACATTTCTTCAGCAGTTAAAGTATCAGATTACTGGGAACTTGCCTCATGCTGACATCAGTGCCTGAGATGACACCTGGAAAGTCCATAAAACTTCAAAGATCCATAAACAAGTCAACTTCTCCACTTCAAAAACTTCAATGTACCCTTGCACTTCAACTTTTGCATATGTTTGCTGAAAGTTAAACTCACCCCCAAATTAGGGGTTTGGAGTCATGTGAGTGTGTGAGCTGGGAAATTCTGAGCTTCTAATGGGATGTGGAATTACTGAGGTCCCGGGGTATTCATGAGAGGTTGACTTCCTCACCTTGCATTTTTTTTTGGTCTGGGTAATAGCGACTAAGAAGTTCCTTTGAGCAGATAGTTACTTAAGTGTCTTTAAATGATGAGTTTAATGATGGGTGACTATTTAAAATTAAGAAAAGTCAGAGAACTCCGTAGCTCACTTCACTGCCTTGTGTATTTGCATTAGTCTGGTAAACTTAATGCCTCTGGCAGAAACGGAAAATACTATCCACACGTGAGTTATGATTGCAGTGAAAATCATCTTTTGAATATATTGACTTGGGTGCACTAAAGGTTTTACTTGTTGTGTCAGTATGTTCACTGTAGGTGTGCAGAGCAGAATGCATGTCTTGTTTTCAGATGAAGACCAATTCAACTTTAAACATTTTCCCCCAATTCTCTGGCATTACAGAAAACCATCAGACTTCAACCCTTGTTAAATTGCTCCATTTCTATTGGCTTCACTTAGAAAACATATCAGTCTTGTGTCCGACTCACAAAGTTGAGACCCAAAAGGAGAAATAAATTTCTTGTGAGGTCATCCCTATAGTCTGAACACTATCTTGTAGACTTTTCTTGAGCCACTAAAATGACAAAGATCTTGGATATCAGTCCAGCTGTTGGAGAGAAAGGACGAAGCAGGAAAAATAGCCAGGAATGGTGTTTTGTATGAACCCCAAGTATGAACAAACAAACAGGAGACAGAATGGTGCTGGGCAATGATTATAGATACTTATATAGGAGCAGAAAGAAACATATCCCCCATGTGTATGTGTTGGGGGACTAATAAAAATTATTTGGAAAAAAATAAAATGCTTACTCATTTCTTTTTGGGTATTTAGTCAAAAAAGAGTGTCAGAAAACCCAAGAGTATAGCTGTTTGCTTTTTGTTTCAAAAAGTCAAAAAAATTCTAGGAATATTAAAAGCAGGAGCAGAGTTGAGATGGTTGTCAGCTGTATTTGGTAAGAGATCTGGGTGTGAGTGTGTGTCTGGAAATTTTAGTTCATTTCTTGGTGGCCAATACCTCAGTCAGTATTCCCAGACAGCAGTCTTGTTATCAACCTTCACAGAAATGTCTGCAGAGATGGGGAAATTTCAACACCTCACTAGTGAGGTCCAGGCTGAGGGGACCACTCTTTCTTCAGTTTTGTTCTTTCAAATAGTCTTGTATGAATGACATGAAGAAGTCCAGCTATTCCTCAGTTCTGACTTTGGGAGCTCAAGATTTGTTTTCTGATAGGGCTCTTTTGAGACATTTGAGAATACTGAGAACATATCATCATGTATTTTATTTTATTTTATTTTATTTTACTTTATTTTTTATTTTCCTAAAAAGTAACTTGATACTTTTGTATTTCTCTATTGGTAAAATCATGGGAAGTTATTTTATGTTGCTTGACAAATGATTTTGTTAACCTTCATAGCATGTTGTGTGTGTCAGGAACACATTATACACAGCACACAGTTTTCAACATTCTGTAGTCTCTTAAAAGATGTGTGCGATCTGCTTGCTGTAAGCATCAAAACAGCTTTGTTCTCCAGAGAGTGGTTGATATTGGGTTACTGACTGTTAGGTTAATTGATACAGTTTAAACACTTACTTTAAATAAAAATACACATAAAACACAGCCCCTTTCAGATCACCTTTGATCTGTAAGTGGTACCAAAACAATAGATTTTACTAGGAACTCACCCTTTCTCTGTCAAATTGGTTGGCTATTCGCATATTTTTAGAAAAGATAAATATTTTTCCCATCTCTTGAAGTTGAAATTAATTTCATAAAGGTGCTTTGATGTAAAATTTTAAATATTTTCTGGCTTTCTAAAACCTTACATACCTGCAGAAATTCTCTGTGGCTATTTTAGCTGAATACCTAATCAAAGTTGGTGTCCACTGGAGACCACTAATGAACCCACAGAACAAAGCCCTGTGGACATTTCCATGATCAGGGTAAAGTACTCATTTAAATTATATTTTGTACATTCCAGGAATCAAAAATTAGAAGAGTTGGCTGAGTCCATATTTCTAATTTTTCTTTGCTGAGAACTCCCATAAAAATTTATATTTTTAAATTTGGAAAAAAACAATGATTTTCAGGTTTGGATTATGTTCTGGATATGTTTCTGAGAATACAAGAATTTCTCTGCTGATACTTGGGAGAATTAGGATGATAAGAGCTTATTAAAAAATTATATGTTACATAGATATTTAAAAATTATATACAGGGGTCTGGTCAAGATGGAGGTGTAGGTAGAGATTCTTTGCTTCCTCACACAACAAAAGAAGGATAACAACCAATTAAAAAAAACAACAACCATAAATGACAAAATAAAATTGCATGGAAATCTGACAACCAAGAAATTAAAGAAGAAACATTCATCCAGACTGATAAGAGGGGCAGAGATGGGAAACCAGGGTGGAGAGGATGCAAGGAAAAGCAAGGGAACAGGTGAGTGATGTGGCAGCTAGCAGATGGTATTTCCCACATTCTCAAGCATATAAGCCAGGAGGAACAACTGGGGAGTGAGATAAATCATGCAACCCAGGGTTTCAGCACAGGAAACAAAATCCTCAAAACCTCTGGCTCTAAAATACTGTGGCAGTTTTGCCAGTGGGACAAATTCCCCATCTCACAGGATTGTGCATTGGAGAGGCCCCCAGGATCCTAGAACATACACAGGCCCACCCACCTGGGAATCATCAATGGAAAGGTAATGATCCACTTGTGGGGAACAAAGGAATTGATGGGACATGGGGTGAGAGCTGAGCAAGTCAGCAAGCAGCATTGTTTCCTCTCTGACCCCTTCCTGACATACAATGCCACAAGGCAGTGAAGTGGGTTGTCTGCCCTGACGAATACCTAAGGCTTCACCTCTTACAATGTAACAGGTGCATCAAGACAAAGAAATATGGCCCAAATGAAAGAACAGATAAGAACTCCACAAAAAAAGAGAACTAAATGAAGAGGGGATAGACAACCTATCAGATGCAGAGTTCAAAACACTGGTAATCAGGATGCTCACAGAAGTGATTGAGTACAGTTGCAAAATAAAGGAAGGAATGAAGCCTATATGAAATGAAATAAAGCAAAATATACAGGGAACCAACAGTAAAGGGAAGGTAACTGGGACTCAAATCAACAATTTGGAACAAAGGGAAAAAAAACTTCCAATCCAAACTGAATGAAGAAAATTAAAAAAAAAGAGAGGCTAAGGAACCTCTGGGACAGCTTTCAACAGTTCAACATTCAAATCATAGGGGTGCTAGGAGGACAAGAGGAAAAGCAAGAAATTAAAAATTTATTTGAAAAAGTAATTAAGGAGAACTTCATTACTTTTTCCCCAATCTGGCAAAGGAAATAGACTTCCAGGAAGTCCAGGAAGCTCAGAGAGTCCCAAAGATGTTGGACCCAAGGAAGCACACACCAAAGCACATCATAATTACATTACCCAAAGATTAAATATGAGAGCATCTCAAAAGCAGCAAGAGAAAAGAAGACAGTTATCTACAAAGGAGTTCCCATAAGATTATCTGTTGATTTCTCAAAAGAAATCTTGCAGGCAAGAAGGGGCTGGAAAGAAGTATTCAAAATCATGAAAGGCAAGGACCTACTTCCAAGATTACTCTATCCCACAAAATTATCATTTAGAATGGAAGGGCAGATACAGTACTTTCCAGATAAGGTAAAGTTAAAAGAGTTCATCATCACCAAGTCCTTATTATGAAATGTTAAAGAGACTTATCAAAGAACAAGAAGATCAAAACCATGAACAGTAAAATGACAACAAACTCACAACTATCAACAATCGAACCTAAAAAAAAACAAAAACAAATACTAAGCAAACAACTAGAACAGGAACAGCATGATGGAAATGGAGATCACATGGGGGGGGGTTATCAGTGGAGAGGGGAGGGGGAGAATGGGAGAAAAAGGTACAAGGTATAAAAAACACAATAGGTAGGCGCAAGAGAGACAGGAGAAGTTAAGAATAGTGTAGGAAATGTAGAAGCCAATAAACTTATATGTACAACCTATGGACATGGCCTATGGGAGAGGAGATGCTGGAGTGTGGGAGGGTGCAGGGCAGAGGGAGATAAAGGGGAGAAAAAATTGGGACAACTGTAATAGCATAATCAATACAACATATTTTAAACTTAAAATTATATACATCTAAAAACTTTAAATATACAGAGCTAACTTATGTGTACAATGGTGAAAACATTTATATTCTCATTATGTGTGTGTGTGTGTGTGTGTGTGTGTGTATGTACACATATATAAAGGGGTGGTCTTTTGTTATAAAAATACCTTGACTGGTCATTGTGGAAGACCCAATCGAGCGCCAGGGAAGTCTTCAGAGAGAGAACATGAGACTGTGTACAAGGCAGAAAAAGGGTTGAAAGAACCAAGCACATTTCTAGGATTAAGTTGACCTAATGTGAAAATATATAAGTAGTTTGCATTGCCAAGTTTTTTGTGTGTTCAAGACTTTGGTGATATTGGCTTATTACATGATGGAAATAATGTAAACAGGGTTTATTTCATGGACATTTGTAACCACAACTACAAAGGAAAAGACAGCTCTTACCCAAACTACAAGTTAAGTACTGCTTTGTGGGTTGTGTGTGTCTGGTTACTTCAATATCTGTAGGACTTTTTCATGTGCGGGACAAAATGGACTACCTTCCATGAAAATGAATTCTGCTGTGAGAGTTCTTAAGTTCATAAATGTAGTCACACTCACATTTTTAAGGATATTTACAATGTGGTTGTGCATCTGTGTTGAATTAGCTTAAATTTTTTTGCTACTGTAACAAGTTTTAAAATGAAGGAAACTAGTAGTAGTTTTCATTTCAAACCAGTTTTCTATAGCAGTTCAGGCTTCTATTACTAGGACACTCACTCTCTTTTAAAATTATATTTGATTGATTATGCTATTACAGTTGTCTTGATTTTTTCACTTTTGCCCCACCTCCATCAAGCACCCCCCCACTCCCTCAGGAAATCCCCCCCACCATTGTTCATGTCCATGGCTCATGTGTATAAGTTCTTTGGCTACTCAGTTTCCTATGCTGTACTCTACATCCTCATGGCTATTCTGTAACTACCTATTTGTACTACTTAATCTGTTCACCTCTTCACCCATTCTCTCCCTTTGCCCTTCCAGCTGGCAACCATCCAGGTAACAAATTCCATCTGGTAACAAATTCCATCTGGTAACAAATTCCTTTTCTCTTGTTGCTTTTAAGAGTCTTTCTTTATCTTTAACCTTTGACCTTTTAATTATGATATGTCTTAGAGTGGAGCTCTTTGCAACCATCGTAATTGGGACTCTGTGCTTCCTGGACTTGCATGTCTATTTCCTTCACCAAATTAGGGAAGTTTTCTTTCACTATTTTTTTTCAGATAGATTTCTAATTTCTTGCTCTTTCTTTTCTCCTTTGGGCACCCCTATGAAGTGAATGTTGGACCTCTTGAAGTTGTCCCAGAGGCTGTTTATACCATACTTGTTTTTATTTATTTATTTATTTATTTATTTATTTTGGATACTTTTCTCTTCTTGTTGCTCTGCATGGTTGTTTTTTGCTTCCTTATGTTCCAAATGATTGATTTGATTCTCAATTTCATCCACTCTACTGTAGTTTCTCTATAACTTGTTCTTTATTTCAGTTAAAGTATCATTTGTTTCTGACTGGGTCATTTTTTATGCAGCTAAGATCCTCACTAAGTTCCTTGAGCATTGTTATAAACATTGTTTTGAACTGTGCATCTGAAAGATTGCTTATTTACATTTTGTTTTGCTTTTTTGCTGGAGTTTTGATCTGTACTATCATTTGGGCTTTATTTCTTTTCTCCTCATTTTGGCAGGCTCCCTGTGTTTGTTTCTAAGTATTAGGTAGAGTTGCTTTGACCCCATGTCATGGTAGTGTGGCCTAATGTAATAGGTATCCTCTAGGGTCAAGTGGCACATCCTCAATTATCACCCAAACTGGGTACTCAAGGTGCACCCTTCATGTGGGCTGAGTACATCTTCCTCTTGTAGTTGAGTCTTGGTTGCTGTTGGAAGATCAATAGGAGGGACTTACCCAGGCTAGTCGACTGCAACTGGCCCTGTGGTTTTTCAGATAGTGCAGGGCAAGATCAGCCCCCACCTTTGTTGTGCCTGGGGCACCCTGTTTGAGCTATAAAGAAATATGAGATGGCTGCTACTTGGCCTGGACTTGGAGATTCCCAGGCAAAGCCAAGCTGTGAATCTAAGCTGGCTGCTGCTGGGGCTCACTGAAGCAAGTTGTTCCTTGATTGATAGGATTTAGGAGTCAAGACCAGCCATTCTTATAGAAAAGCAGCATGGAAGTTTTGGGAACCACCCTGCCTGGTTTTAGGAGCTATAACCCCCATGGCTAAGGCTGAGTGAGAGAACTTCAGACCAGAAGCTACTAAGGAGACAAAGCCTATCTCCCTGGCAGGAGCACCACTTCTGCTCCTCTTTCCATAACTGGGCCCCAATGCTTGATCAGTTAGCCAAAGACAGGTAAGATTCCCCAAGAGGGGAACAACCTAAGACAGGCATTATCACATGGAGGCCCCAGGGAAGGACTTGGGGGTCTGTGAAGAAAGGGGTTGATTGACCCTTGCCCCTTGGCTTTGACAAAGCCTGAGTCCTCATTCTGCCTGCAAAAAGTCTCCTAATCTCTCAGCTGCCTTGCCTCCTCTGCCTGACTTAAGCCTGAAACAGTCACAAAGGGCGGTGCAGCCCTGTTCTGGGAACAGCGGGCTCCCTTGGTAATAAGGCCTGAGAAAGAATATGTAAAATGTTGTGAAACCTGCTTTGCTGAGAATGATCATAATTAGATGATAAAGGCCCAGGCAGGAAATGAGTTTGGTTACTTAAGTTTTGTAGCTTTTTAGGTGATAGACCCTGACTCAGAATGAGCCCTAATAGTTCTTTGAATGTTATCTATTATTTGATCCTTACTGCCAGACAATGATTAATAAGCTGTATCTATATTCCTACCCAAAAAAACCTAATAAAAGCCTGTCTGGGCAGGGGTGTGGGGCTCTCTACTCTTGACAGAGTGGCCAGGCCATACCTTTTCTTCCACAGGACTCAGTAGTCCATGTGAATTTCTCTTGTGTCTCATCCATCCACAGCACCACGAACACTGCTGGTTGGTGTCTGTGTCATGGGAGGGCTCATAATTTGTCTGGGGCAAAGGCCCTGGGGATCTCCAAGGCAGGTCAAACAGTGTTAGCCAGGTTGATGGAGTCTCAGATATGGCACCAGATTACTAGTTCTGTGGGCAAAGTGTTTAGCAAAGGAACAATGACCATTACTTGCCTTGATGACAGACACTTCAATTTGTCCAAGTACTGCTTATGGACGACACTTAATTCTTGAAAGTGATCAGGGGATGCATTTTACTGGGGCCTTGGTACAACAGTGGGTTCAGGACTTGCAGATTGACTGGCAATTTCATGTGGCCTATCATTCTCAAGCTGCTGTAATGATTAAATGGCACAATGGTCTCTTAAAGCAAGACATTTGAACTGCAGCTGCCACCCCTGCACTGAGGGGTTGGACAAAACACTAATGGGTTGTCCTCCAGACTCCAAATGAGAGGAGTAGGAGAGAGGCTCAGCTCTGGTGGAAGCACTGCTCCACTAGGCTGCTGCTCCAATTCAGCTGCAGGTGCAGATAAAGGATACCTTGCTGAAACTAGACATGAGAAAACAGGAATATTCTCTTACCTGCTCCAGATGGCCTGGAGAAAGGGCAAACATTCACTTGGACATGACCTTAGGAAATAAAAGCCCCCCACATGTGTTGGGGAGCTCTTATTGCCCCTTGGGGCCAAGGGGTGGAAAGAAACTTACAAATAGTGCCCTGAGTGATTGGGACATGGTCCTCAGTCTTCAAGGTGAAGGGCCAGCAGACCACAAAATGCTTCCTCGTGGCATCTCAATGATTTACCTATGGCCCATTGTGAGTTCTCACCTGTTATTGTAAACAGATGCTGAACCCCAGCTGAGACACAAAAGGTCTGATGTTCACACCCAGGAAGATCCCCTCTGTCTTATCAGCTGACCAAAAGTTTGCTTGTATATTGCCAGAGGGCCGTGACTTGTCTTTACTGGTGCCTATAATGACTCTGTCTTTTTGCCCTTAGTGGACTGAATTCATACTTATGCCTCAGTACCTGACCAATCAATGTGTTGGGTCTGCACTGAACTCCTGAGCAGGTTGGCCAGCCCCCCATAGTGCATCTCTACTGCTTCTGTCTCAGATTGAACTTGGCTTCAGAACCAGTGAAACAGTGAACATCCTTTGTGGACTGCTACCTGGACTGCCATTTATGCTAGGGTGAAGCAACAATATCAGTGGCCTGAGCCATTAAGTGGCAACTCTGTATGGGATGGTTTGGGGTGGCTTACAGCTGAGGCCATGGTGCTGGCTGGACCAGCTCCCTTTTGCATTGAGAACTGCAAACGACAAGCCTAGATGGGCTAGACTCTTGACAGGTCTGTGTCATACCCATATTCTGGACATTGCTGGGAGGTTCAGAATGTTGCATGGGCTGCAGTTCTAACTGAGACTCTCTCTCGGTGAGTGTCCCACATAAGTGGCCTTACTTGTATGGGAATTGGACTGGCCATTATACCTAGGCATGGCCTGATTGCCTGTGTTTTGGCTGTGTGCTGTTAAAGCTTTACTGCTGCAGTGGTAGTGCTTGTGTTTTGCTTGCTTGTTGCTGTATCCTATACTGCTGTTGTGGGTGCAGGGCTCTGCCCTTCACACCAAGGGAACCTGGTAGAAGACATCCTCACATAGATTGTAAGGTGAGGAACCCAGAGGGGTGGATTGTAGGGTAAGTGGAGGCAGTCTGGCTTCCTCACCCAGGTGTCTGGGTAACTAAGGGAAGCAGTGTTCCCATATCCTTGGAGGGCCCTGATAATTAGTGTTCTCATAGCCTTGCGACTGTGTCCAATAAACTGTTCCCATAACATGAAGTGGGCTCACATGTGCAGAATTATGTATGTTATGTTATGTTATATTATGTTATGTTATGACAGTTTTTTGGATTTGTTCCCCTCTACTACTTAAACAGGTAGAGATTCCCTGCTGGGTGTATTGATGAGAGACACAAGCAAGGGGACAGGTGCCATACTGGGGAGCAAGGGCCACGGCATGTGCCACGCAGACATGCAAGGAGACACAGCTTGCAGTGTGTGTGGCTCACCCACCCATGAGTAAACACATGCCAGACATCCCAACAGCTCTGTGAATATTATTCCATCTGTGGGAAGACCCTGGACCTGCCTGGCCTTGAACAATTGCAACACAGAGTCCATGTGTGGGTTCAAAAAGAGGAACTGCTTGGGGCTCCAGCAGTTTCTCCCACCAACTAAACCCCACTGGTTTTTGCAGACAGAAGTTGTGGGGACGTATCTTCCTGGCACTAGAATCCTGGGTTGGGTAGACTGGTATGGGTCTGAGACCCCTCACTCCCAAGATACCCTCCTAAATTCACATGGCTATTGTGAATTCACATGGCTATTGGACCATCCTGCCCGATATCTGCACCCCTTCTGCCAGTCTGGGTGGATGTGGTTTCTTTAATTCTATAGTTGTCAGACACCCATTCAACTTGATTTTGTAGTTGTCAGACTTCCAGTCAGCTCAATTTCTGACATTCCTGAGTGATGGCTGTTTTATATTTTAGTTGTATTTTTGATGTGGTTGTGCAAAGAGGGGAGCAATGTTTGCCTAGACTGGCATCTCGGCCTGAAGTCCAGTCTATTCTCATTTAACTTATTCTGTGTGAAGAGATATTTTTTTTCATTAAATATGATAGAAACAATGAGTTAAGTGATTTCATAAAATTGGCAGAAAATAAATCCTTCTTGGAGAAAATATGTCATATACACGTACAGATAGAGAAAATAATTTTAAAATTTCAACTCACACTGGGACTATGAAGAATTCCCTGTAAATGTAATGATTTAAAATTTAGTTACAACTTAAAAAAATAAATTATGTTGAATTTATTGGTTTCTTCAGTACAGTGAGAAGATGGAATGTAGGTATCAAATCATGGTTCTATGTAAAAGGCTTCCTAATGAATTATATTTTAGGTAAGTGCCAGATTCAGGAGGTTCTCAATCTGTGCTACGTGGTAAGGTTTTACAAATATAGTTTAATGTCAACTACATATAATGAACTACTGAATTGAGTTGATCACTTTGATGATTGCTCAAGTGAATACATAGAAAAGAAAATGCTTCAATTATTTTTAAATTATTAAATAATTGAATTTACAAAGGGTTCCGTGAATAATTAAGATGTTTTTCCTAAATTTGTGGGTATTTTGAAAGGCATCCAGTAGGCATTCACTTAGTTCTGTTGACCCGATTGCCCATTTCTGTCACTCTTTCATGCTGTTGTGATTGCTCTCCACATGGGAAAGTCTTCCTGACTAGAGATTTTGACTTCAGAGATCAATGGTAGGACTTGCTCACTACGTTTTCTTTAAAGCTCCCTAGGGGAATTAAATATGCAGCCATGGTTGAAAGCCACTATTCCCTTGTATTTATAGGCTTTACAAAATATGTTTTGAGAGCTCAGAAAAAAACTCAAGACTCTACAGTCAATCAATATTTGACAAAGGGGAAGAGGCATAAAATGGAGTAAAAAGAGCCTCTTCAACAAATGGTGTTGGGGGATCTGGAGAGCTACATGCAAAAAAAATGGCACATGATCACCAACTTACACCATACACAACAATAAATTCAAGTTGGATAACAGACTTAAATATGTCATGGCACCATAAAAGTCCTATTGGAAAACAGCAAGAAAATCTCAGACATTCCATGCAGCAATATTTTCACTGATATGTCCCTTAAAGCAAGGGACATAAAGGAAAGGATAAATGAATGGGACCTCATAAAAATAAAAAAGCTTCTACATGGCTAAAGAAAATAGCATTAAAATAAACAGAGGATCAGCTATATGGAAAACATATTTGCCAATGATACCTCAGATAAGGGTTTAATCTCCAAAGTGCATAAAGAACTCAAAAACTCCACTCCAGGAAGACAATGCTTGTGTTCAAGACAATACCTGAACAGATGCTTCTCCAAGGAGGACATACAGAGGGCCCAGAGGCATATGAAAGGATGCCCAGCATCAGTAGCCATCAGAGAGATGCAAATTAAAACCACAAAGTGATACCACCTCATGCCAATCAGAATGGCCATCATAAACAAATCAACAAACAAATGTTGGAGAGGATGCAGAGCAAAGGGAACCCTAGTGCACTGTTGGTGGGAATTCAGGCTGGTGCAGCCACTATGGAAAACACTGTGGAACTTTCTCAGAAAACTGAAAGTGGAATTGCCTTTTGACCCAGCAATTCCACTGGGGGGTTTATAACCTAAGAACCCTCAAACACTACTTCAAAAGAACCTATTCACCCCAATGTTCATAGGAGCACAATTTACAATAGCCAAGTTCTGTAAGCAACCTAAATGCCCATCAGCAAATGAGTGGATCAAGAAATGATGGTACATTTACACAATGGACTTCTATGCAGCAGAGAGAAAGAAGGAGCTCCTACTTTCTTTTGCGACAGCATGAATGGAACTGGAGAGCATTATGCTAAGTAAAATAAGCCAAGTGGTGAAGGACAAATACTGTATGATCTCACATTTAACTGGAATATAGTCAACAAAAGAAAAGTGCAAACAAAATATAACCAGAGACATTGAAACTAAGAACAATCTAACAATAGCTAGAGGAGGGAGAGGGGACAGTGGATAGAAGGATTTTCAGGAACTACTATAAAGGACACATGGACAAAACCAGTGGGAAGGGTGAAAGCAAGAGAGGGAGGTGGGTTTGGCTGGAATGGTGGGGGAATGCAGACAACTATAATTGAACAACAATAAAGTAATTTAAAAAAGAAAAAAGAAAAAGAAGAGGAGGTATTTGGGTTATGCAGTCTGCAGCTTGGCTGATGGAGACAGATTAAATAACCAAGATTTTAGAATTTAATGTATAGAGAGGCTAAATGAATAGTTATTTTAAATTTCTAGCAATTAATGCAGCAGAAATTGTAAGAGGAAGCAAGCAGAAAAGGCTCATTTGCTTGATGGCATGGAGTGTGAAAGTGTATCTGTGAATTAAGATAAATAAGGTAGAGTTGCTCACAGAGTTCATCAAAACCATGTGTACTTGTAGATTTCCATATGTACATTCATATTTTACATCATACTTCATACACATTCATATTAATGAAAAAGCGGACCTGATGGCCATGTTTGCAAAGGAAGACACAATCGGCAGCATCTCTGGATATGTAAAGTGGCAGAGAGTTACCCATTGGTTTGGGCCCAGCACCCACCACTGACTGCCTGACTTTGATGACTGCCACAGTAGTGGGGATAATTCACCATCAAATCATATTTACTTGTCAGAGAGCCTAGGCATTTAACAGAGATCCATGAACTTTAGTAATATTTGCACAAAATGAGAAAGGGAGGTTACTTTAGCAATGGATAATTTAATTCATTATGTATAATCAAACTTTATAATAGGTACCAAATTGTTGCTATGGAAAATATGTCTTATTTGTGAAATTTTAAAATATTTACTGGTTGGTGGAGTAATGGCATATGAAGCAATTGGGATTACCTGTGAAATCCATTCTTTACTTACTTATTAAAACAATTTGAAGCTTTAAAGATTCATATCTTTTAAAGTACTCAAGAGTTATCTTTTCAAGCATTCAAGAGTTTTGAGAGCTGGTTCAAGGAAAAATAAGCCAACAAACTCAGATTTACCAAGGACCAAGGTAACAGCTAAAGCTTTGAAATGCCTATTCTGAAAAGACTCACAGATACAGAGGACATTTTGACAGTTAACAGATTGGGGTGAGTGGGGTGGGAGGATGGGTGAATAAGGTGAAGGAATTAAGAAGTGCAAATTGGTAGTTATAGAATAGGGAATACAGTCAATAATAGCGTAATAACTGTATATGGCGTCAGATGAGTTCTGGCTTTATAGGGGTGATCACTTTATAAGTTATATAAATGTCTAATCATAAGATTGTACACCTAAAACTAATACAAATTTTATGTCAATTGTAATTTAAAAATAAAAAATGAAATGCCCTCTTCAAAAAAAATATCTGTTTTTCCAATTCAGCAGTCTGCTCTTTGGAGACAAAGACATTGTCCA
This sequence comes from Phyllostomus discolor, assembly GCF_004126475.2. NCBI lineage: Eukaryota > Metazoa > Chordata > Mammalia > Chiroptera > Phyllostomidae > Phyllostomus > Phyllostomus discolor. Next base: position 119,306,158 of record NC_040904.2, read on the forward strand.
GGACTGTATTCCATGTCTGTAGTAGATATCTGGTCATAGTGAGCAGTTGGTAAGTGTTGGATGAATGAATTCATGTGCTAAGTGTTCCTAGATGATCACATAAGCTGTCAAAGCTACACAACTTCTAGTAAAATTGCTCAGAAATTAAGTTGAGCCATTAAAAAAATAGAGCCTTAACTCAACATATCATGAAGACAAGAGATATTTTGTCAAAAGTCCCAACCTGTAGAGTCAGTAGGGAGCAAAGAGAGAGGATCTACATTCAGCACTCAGAGACATGAGGTTCCAAAGATTCTGGGAGGGTCATCATTATCCAGACCCAGGGACCAGGTAAAACACAAGAGAGGACCAGGGAGCCATGTCTGTAGCTCACGGAAGTAAATGATGACCTAAGGACCCATATCCAGACTTAAAGGAACTGAGATCTCTCCATATCCAATGAATGCCCAAGAACAACTCAGGCAAGATGTTTTTATAATCTTTTAGCTTCTAAACCAAATAAATGTAGATTAGGACATCACCAAGGCATAGGTATCCACCACACTGAACCAGACAAACCACAATTTATCTAGGATTACAAACTTTGAAGTAGACAAAATTTTTAGTTTGTTTTGTTTGTTTTGCTTTTACAGATTTGAGCTCTGTTGAAGCCTAGAGAGGTTTATGTTACTTACCTAAGCTAAATGGTTGAGATGTGGCCAGCTGGCACTTGATGAAATGAAGAATGATGAATGATGAAAATGCAAAGCAAATACCAGCTCTGTGGGTTCAAATTGTCTCCCCATAACATAAAGGGTACAAGAGATGCTTCCAGAGTCCCTTTCCTTGCTTCACTACTCACAAACTCACATTTTCAAGAATTCTCTGAGGCAAAGATGTGAACACTAGCTTATCAGCATGGAAACAATTTCTTTTAATAAAAATTGTATTAAAATATTGACTTGGTTATGATTTCCCCCCCTCCTAAGGGTATTTTCCACCCCCTGCCAAAATCTTATAATTGGTAGGAGGTTTGTTCTTAGAAAGTCCTAAACCTTTAGCAAATACTTTAGCACGTAAACAAAAAGTAAGTAAAATGTTTAATTTCTTGTGAAAATGAAAGTAAATTTGCTTTTTGCTTTGTGCAGAAAGAGCCTGAAATTACAGTTTGCGGGATTCGTTCTGTGCCCATTCTGTGTGTTTCATATTATTACACAGTTAGAGAGTGTCTATTCTTCTTTTTAGTTGGTCTTAAACTGTCAATTTTTTCCTTATCCTGTCCTATACATTTTATTCTTAGTCTTCCTAGTGTATTTGGGGTAGTTGTAAGCTTTATAAAACTGATTCTTTCATACTTTTTAGATATTTTTCCTTTAAAATCCATATTAGCCATAGGCTCAGTTTTCTCTTTTTCATTTAATTTATATTTGATTATATTTTCCATTATCGTTTAACCTCATACCCCTTCCCCACACAATCACAACACTGTTTTCCATGCCCATGAGTCCTTTTTCCTTTTTGATCAATTCTTCCACCCTACCCCAAGCTGTCAGCCTGCTGTCTATGAGTTTATTTATTTTGCTTGTTAGTTCAGTTTGTTCATTAAATTCACATATGAGTGAAATCATATGGTATTTGTCTTTCTCTGATTGGCTTGTTTCATAAAGCATAATTTGTTCCAGGTCCATCCACTGCCAGGATCATACTCAATGGGCAAAAACTGCAAGCATTCCTTTAAGATTGGGAACAAGACAGGGATGCCCACTTTCACCTCTGTCATTCAACATAGTACTGGAAGTCCTAGTCACAGCAATAAGATAAGAAGAAAAAATAACAGGCATCCAAATTGGAAAGGAAGAAGTAAAACTGTCTTTATTTGCAGATGATATGATACAGTACAGAATCCCAAAGATTCTGCCAAGAAACTACTAGAACTGCCTTGGCTGGTGTGGCTCAGTGGATTGAGTGCCAGCCTATGAACCAAAGGGTCATAGTCAGGGCACAAGCCTTGGTTGGAAGCCCAGTCCCCATTAGGGGTGTGTGAGAGGCAACCACACATTGATGTTTTTCTCCATCTCCTTCTCCCTCCTTTCCCCTCTGTCTATAAATAAATAAATAAATCTTAAAAATAGGATCTACTAGAACTGATAAATGAATCCAATAAACTAGCAGGATACAAAATTAATATCCAGAAATCTGTTGCATTTTTATCTGCCAATAATAAACTATCAGAAATGGAAATTAAGAAAACAACTGCATTCACAATTGCTACAAAAAGAATAAAATACCTAGAAATAAACTCCACCAAGGATGTAAAAAATCTGTAGTCATAAAATTATAAGATACTGAAGAAAAATAATTGAGGAAGATACAAATAAGTGGAAGTACATACCGTGTTCATGGATAGGAAGAATTAACATGGTTAAAATTTCCATACTACCTAAAGCAATTTACAGATTCAGTGCAATTCCTATCAAGATTCCAATGATGTATTTCACAAAACTAGAACAAATATTTCAATTTTAAATTATAAACTGGTTTATAACGGAAAGTTTACCACCTAGTGTATTACCTACTCTGTAATTAGATTTCCAGTTAAAAGGTGATACCTGAGCTCAGTCATAGTTCTACACAATCTTGTTAAACAGTTGAGGTGTTACTTCTTTGTTTCCACATCACTATTGTCTTGTTTGTGAAAACTCTTGTTCTGATTTACAGTTATATTTACTTTATGTGATGTAGTTTTTAGCTCATCTTTCTATTTGGAATTAATTATTTGCCTACTTTAACAATATAGAAAGAAATCACCCTGAGCTATATGCCCATAAAGGTGAAAACCATGACATAATATTTTATTCATGTTTGACAAGAGAACCTTGGAGACACAAACGTCCCATCTAACCAGTTCCCTGCACAGAGAAGAAGGCAGAGAAATTTAACTTTTCACATTAGCAATGGCTTCTGCTGCAATCAGTATTGCACATTGTAGCAGTTGAGGGAAAGATCCTCAGTGAACTATTTTCAACTGTCATTCTAAGTGAACAGGAGCAACACACAAGTACTAATCTGCCCACAACCACGGAGGCAGCCTATCTTCCACCTTTTCAGTCCAACATGTGGGAAGGCTGGAATAGGTCTACCTGTGAGAGAACCAGGGGAGGGCTATGAGCAAGACAGTTTGGCCTAATAGGGGCATGACAATGGCAGGAAGAGGGATTTGGAAACCAGGGTATTGCTTCCCAGGCCTGTCCAACTAAGCCACATTAGAGAAGAGAGCTTTGAAAAAGGAGAGATGGCTGGACTTCTGCAGGGAGGAGATCCAGGCTCCTTGGAAGAACAGAATCAAGTTTAAGATTGGAAATGAAGACAGGCCAAGCTTCTGGTTTCCTTGTGTAAATGGCTCAGCCCAGACTTTGTACATGACCACACACACAAAAACAAATACATATATATATACACACTGAGGTAGGGAGAGAGAGAGTGAGAGAAAGTGAGAAAATGACCAGAGAGAGAATGATGAGTCTTCTCCCAAGGGACGTAGAAGGTAGAACTAACTTCTAACTAACTTCTCTTGATATGTGGAAAAATAACTCTTGTGTCTTCCTTCTTTCAACCCATTTTAAAACTTTACCTTGGGATGGAATGAGGATTTTACACTTAGAGGTGTACTGAGAAAAAGGGCATGTAAAGGGTCAGGTGACTTCAGTTTCCTTCCTGCAGACACAGTGAGTTCTGTTCCACTTTCAGTGGAAAGCAGTTTTGAGAACAAAATAGCTGTATGTTCACTTTGCTGCCCCATCTCCTTTGTACTTTTTTAATGACATGGACTTCTTTGCCAACCCTGCAGAGCCTGAGGACCCTTCCATGGAACAATGCTTCTAAATATGTAGAATACAAAGGATTGATTACAAAAGAACCTATTATATTGAAATAGACTTCTACCAAAGGATCCTTTGCAGGGATTCTCTGGGGTCTGTGTAAAAAATCAGTGTTCCATGAAGCTGCATAAGTAAGTGTTCCTATAGAAAATAGGTGGCCCTATTTTCAAGTTCAGGCAATTTGAGGACTACTTAATAAACGCTATTTCTAAAGCTCAGGCAGGCTGTAGGGAAACCATGGAGAATATGCAGAATCATGGAGTACATGGTTTAGCAGAGATAAAGGGAGGATGGGAGAAGTGGTTGTGAGCAAACCTGGAGAATAGCTACTCATCTTGGGAAAGGCCCCCACAGTGACCTTTCTTGGAGGGGGTCAGGAGCACAGGTACCTCTCTTTTCTGTGTTTCCAGATGGGGCTTCTCAGATGCTGTATGTTAAGCTCACACACACACACACACACACACACACACGTATATATATTATTTTACATTTCAAAAATTCTCTGTTTGGAGTCAGTGATTCCTTCATCCCCCACTTGGCCATTGTCATGTGTCCTGTGTCCTCTTAACCACAAGAATTATCAAAAGGTGGCATAGGAAAACAGGTAAATTATGGTGCACAGATGCCATTGGAAAAATGGCAAGTTAGTCTTTATTTGTGTTGACACATAGCTAAAAATACTTTAAACCATCTGTGGAATTAGGGTAATTGACTCTTTTCCCTTTTGTTAGAATATTTTTTGTGATAGATTTTAAAAACAACACATACTAGTAGAGTTTTAGGTTAGCCTGCCAAAGATCTCATCTCTCTCAGTTGAAGGGAAACTCCTACCCAAGATTCATCTTGAGAAATGGCTAAATTCAACTAATGGTTAGTATTGTCATTTTACAAATTACACAGAACTATTTTAAAGGGGGAAGGAAAGAGAATGATTTTTTTTAAGCACATGCAGACTCACTGAAAATGTCATGTCCAATGTTCAGGATTTGTTTTTCTTTGTAATGCTGGAGGATTGCAGATAGTCTGCCCTGGCATGCTTAGTGGTTCAGGCAGAGAGACAGGTGGCCCATAGTTTTAGCCATTTGTTCTGGGAACTCAGCCTGCACTGCTGTGAGATGATTTGCACATGGGTGTATCAGGAGTTCCCAGAACTCCATCCCAGGTGTTCCCCTCCTATTTCCACTATGGGCTGGCTGACGGCGTTTGGGTGTATGTCTCATGTGTCATAACATTCTGTTCTAAAATACAGTTAAAAGTGAGATCGTATGGTATTTGTCTTTCACTGTCTAGCTTATTTCACTTAGCATAATGCTCTCCAGTTCCAAACATGCTGTTGCAAAAGGTTGAAGATCCTTCTTTCTGCTGTGTAGAATTCCATTGTGTAAATGTACCATCATTTCTTGATCCATTCATTTACTGATGGGCACTTAGGTTGCTTCCAGAACTTGGCTATTGTAAATTGTGCTGTTATGAACATTGGGGTGCATAGGTTCTTTTGGATTGGTATTTCAGGGCTCTTAGGATATAATCCTAGCAGTGGAATTGCCGGGTCAAAAGGCAGTTCCATTTTTAGTTTTCTGAGGAAGTTCCATACTGGTTTCCATACAGTTGCTCTATTCTGCAATCCCACCAACAGTGCACTAGGGTTCCCTTTCCTCCACAGCCTCTCCAACACTTTTTTGTTGCTTTGTTTATGATGACCATTCCCAATGGTGTGAAGTGGTATCTCATTGTGGTTTCAATATGCATCTCTCTGATGGCTACTGATACTAAGCATCTTTTCATATGTCTCTGAGGCCTCTGTATGTCCTCCTTGGACAAGTGTCTGTTCAAGTCCTTCGCCCATTTTTTAATTGGGTTGGTTGTGTTCTTAGAGTGTACTCGTGTAAGTTCTTTCTATGTTTTGGAGATTAAACCTTTGTCTGAGGTATCATTGGCAAATATGTGTTCCCATACATTTGGTTCTCTTTTCATTTTAATGCTGTTTTCTTTTTTTAAAAAAGATTTTATTTATTTACTTTTAGAGAGGGAAGGGAGGGAGAAAGAGACAGAGAGGGAAACCTCAATTTGTGGTTGCTGGGGGTCATGGTCTGCAACCCCAGCATGTACTCTGACTGGGAATTGAACCTGTGACACATTGGTTCACAGCCCGCGCTCAATCCACTGAGCTACACCAGCCAGGTTAATGCTGTTTTCTTTAGCCATGCAGAAACTTTTTATTTTGATGAGATCCCATTTTTTTATTTTTTCCTTTATGTCCTTTGCTCTAGGGAACATATCAGTGAAAATATTGCTGCATGGAATATCTTATCAACAAAACAAACAAGCAAGCAAAATATAACCAAAGATATTGTAATTGGGAACAAGCTGACAGTAACTGGAAGGGAGAGAGGAGGGTTTAAGGGGCAAAAAGGTTAAATGGTTTACAGGAACAACTATAAAGGACACATGGACAATAACAAGAAGGGATGGAAACAGGGGAAGGAGTTGGGGAAGACTGGGGAGGTAAGGTGAAGTGGGGGAAAAGGTAGAAAACTGTACTTGAACAACAATAAAAATCAAAAGTATTTTAAAAAAGTAAAACACAGCAAAGTTCATAAAGTTTTGCTTCCTGAAAAGTAAACTTGATGCCTACATCTGAAATTCTGAGCTCCTCTCCACAGGATCTTTTTTTTTTCCTTTGCTTTGGTTTCAAAGTACAGACCAATTCTCCAAAAGTGGTCTCCAGAAACCAAGGTGGGGCTGTAAGTTTTCTTTCAAACTGGGTTTCCTAAATACCCAATTGCCACCATAGGTGTCTTCTGGGCTTATTCTCTGTTCCTGGAAATCCTAACATAGTAGTTGACTTGATGACTGAAAAAGATATTTCATTTTATTTTCATTTTTTTTTCAAGCAGAATAATATTTTTAAATGAATTCTCTTTAGGTAAACAGCAGAGAAGGGAGGAACAGGTAAATATGTCTGCTAGTGTTTTGATCTGAACAGTTTTTAAATGTTCTGTTTATTAACACAGGGGAGAATGGTTTGTGTAAGGTTAACACTGCAACCACATAACTGGTCACTCCTGTAGAGTGTCTGCATGGATTAGGAAGGCTACCAGGTGCCCATCTATTAACAATACTATCCCAGCCACAAGCAAGCTGTCATGAAAACCATAAGCACTAAGTCTTTCAAATAAATTTGTTAAAAGTTATTGGGCTTCAGCCTCACCCACTGAAGTTACAACATTAGATCACCCTCTAACTAGTATTTATTTTCTTAGGCATTCCTTGCTTGTGCAGCTGTGCCATGCTGGGCTTTGATTTTAAATGACCCCAGTAGGATGAGTGTTTATAGTTCCTGAAGGTCAGGAGGTGTTCAGGGTGATGTATGAGGTTGTGTCCCACCTGAATGCCAAAACCCAGGGCTTCTGGTCTCCCTTACATTCCTTGGTCTCTAAGTCTGGAATCTTCTGATTCCTTCCAGATAATGGCAAACCACAAAGATACTCTCAGAGAGGGGATAGAGTGTAAGGGGTAGAAAGACTCACCCTCAGGCCAGTGTTCCTAAGACTACCTGGTTTTCTTATTTTGATGAACTTGGGCAGCAAAGGTACATTTGGGCTTATTTCAGGTCACCTGTGAAATCTGAGTTATAACTGAGTTTACTGGCACTGGCTTCTTGTAATGCATGTTTTTTCAATTTATGTATTTGAAACCTTAAGATATCCAATGGACTATTGACCCCTTGGAATGAGTCTTTCATCTACAGCAATTTACTCTCAATATGGTCTCTGAAGAGATAGCACCTTGAAGACCCACCCATAGTGGAAAGGTATCTTCAATGTAGGCTGTAAATATCAGCTAAGGTAGGAAAGTCAAATGATGATGCGACATAGTGTGTATTTCTGAACTCTTTGTGCCTTTTGGAAATAGAGAAAAGAGCCCTTTCTGCCTATCAGGACAATGTCCAGAGGCCATGCCTGTCTCTGAACAATGTGGTCAGTAGCACGTCTTTGAGAAAACAATTGCACCCAAAATTCTGTAGATAAATAATGCCTTCCAATATCTTGAAGAAAATTTCATCCTTGTAAAATAAATTATATCCTTAAGGTATCTAAGTTTTATCTTAAATTTTTTACCAATAATACTTTAACTTATTCTTTCAAAGGCAATATTTAGGTGGCTTTTCATACTTTGCTTCTTTTCATCTCCATACAATCTTATGAAAAGTGAAATTTCTCTCATTTTACATAGAGGAAATGAAGACTGGACTAACAAAGTGGAGGTCCCAGTGCTGTTCAGGGGCACAGCTTACACAAAACACAGATTTGGTTGACTTCAGAGCTGCTGCTTGGTCATGAGACACCAATGCCTCATTTTTATATGAATAAAATGGTTTGATTTTATTTATTTATTATTTTTGTATCATTGTTCAAGTACAGTTGTCTCCATTTTCCCACCACCACTTACCCCTGCCTCCATCCTCACCTCCCACCCTGAATCCTTCCCCTCTTTGGCTTTTTCCATGGGTCCTTTATACATGCTCCTTAATGACTCTTTCCCTTCTTTCCCCCATTAGTCCTCTCCCCCTTCATCTTAATATGAAGGACACACCTGTCCTACAATGAAAGAAGAAATGTGTTAGGCCTGTGACTTCAGAAGCACTGAGGACTCCAGTGCCATCTTTCAGTTCTGATATTGTTTACAGAGCAGAATCAGTGAAATTCTAGCTCTATACATCTATGTTTATTTCTTTTTGGGAGATATAAGAGCACATAGATGTTACTTCATAGCAGTCCATGCTATTGCCACTCATGGTGGTAAAATTCAGCTACCTGGTTCCATCTGAGACTGTCTTCAACACTGGATGATAAATATGTTGGCTGAGCAGAAAAGACACAGTGATGTGAAACAGCTACAATGTTTGATCTGCAGCATGAAGATGGCTGTCTTTGAATGTAAGTGTTCATGTGGAAGAAGACTTCACCATGTCCAGAGCTGCCCCTGTCGTGCCAGGCTTTGGGGTGCCTGCCATGCCCTATTAGTCTGGAGAGGCTCAGCAGGAGAAGGGATGAGAGAAGCTGGTCTCAGCCCTTTGAATATCTTCAGTGAATAGGCTGAGCTATAAACAATAAAATATTTTAACTCATCCCTAAGAGCCCACTCACGCATACCTGGCTTGTTCCACTCTTAGAGATAAAAGGGTAGCTGCTTGCCCAGCCATTCTCTCTCCTTCACTCATTCTCTCCTCCTGGGGTCCTTTACCTGCTTAATCTCTGAGACCAAATTTCAGCCTGAACATGGAAAGAGAAAGAACGGGGGTCACATGATGTGGCAGAACAGTGGTGGGTTCTTCTGGGCCCCATTCTGTATGAAAGGAGAAAATTACGTGCTATCACTGGCTGAACAAAATGTTGGGGGTCAAAGTAATGAGAAATGTGCCTATTCAGCTGCACTGAGTGATCTGAGCAATAACTTTTAAGCATATGGCTATGTCTGCTTTGAATGAAATTCATAGAAAGTCAGAAAGAAGTGTGGTCCTGCCACTTTCCTGAAGAAAGGATAGCTATTTCTCTCTCTTTAAAAGATGTTTATTTTTAAAACTTAGTTTTGCAGGTGGCTGACTTTGAGATTAGTTCTTTATTGTTCATCCCTTACTCCAAGTCCTGGTCCTTCTGGGGCCTCTGAAACCTGATGCTGTGTTTTTACATTGCTAGGGAGGCTATAGCTTCAGAAGTAACTCATGGCATTGTTTGTGATTATCTGTAATGGTACAGAACACATGGCTATTTTAGTCCAGAAAGCCAAAGTCTAGGAAATATTTGCTACATACAAAAAGCAAGTTAATGATGTTACTAAATAAAGAGCTCCTAAAATCAATGAAATATAAATATAGGTAAAGGTGAGAATGAAATACAGTTCCATGTCTTGAGCCTAAGCTGCCAAGACCAGTGTCCTGAGAAGGACAGACTGGGGCTTGTCTGTGTAGCATCTTCTGGGGTGTGTTCAGGGGATCTTATGTTATTCCAAGTGCAGGAGCAAACAGTGAGGGAATTTTGGAGGGGTATAAGGAATGGGTGCAGGAGAACATGGCATGATTATAGCTGCATCTCTAAACTCTTTTTGGGTTGAGAGCAGGCTGAAGAGGGTGGGATCACAGCTTGTGTCAGCACATTAGGAGAGTGTAAGACAAAGACAATGGTAACTGGAAAAAAACCTGGAGGTCACAGCATTCAAAGAAAGTTAATGGAATTAATACATTTTTAGGAAGAAAAATTGACAGGCATGATGCTGGTTTGGATATAGGGATGACGGAGAAGGAGGTGCCAAGGCTGACTCCTAAGTCTGTACCTGGAGAACCAATGCCAGTGGGCTCACTTACAATAACTCACACTGGGAGAGCAATGCTGGATGGTAGTTCCATGAAGTTTGTGTTGAATTTCAAGTTATTCTGCAGTTTCCTGGTCACCTGACAAAGGAGAGGGCTGAGCTGCTGGTGGAGTTTGGGGCATTGGTAGAGAAAGAAGTGGAGAGGGCCAACAAAGTGTTTTAAGAACTTCAGAATTAAATGTCCAGGTGGAAGATGACAAACTTGGAAACAGCTCAGTGAAGGAACAGTCAGAGAGAGAGGCAAAAAGCCCGTCATTGTGTCACAGAAAAAGAAAGGAACATCGGATGCTGTGAAACATGCTGACAGGGCCATTGAGTTCAACCACACAATGCTTATTGGGAGCTTTGGTGAGAATCATTTTATTATAGCAAGGAGGTCAGGGGTCAAACTGAGTAGGTGTAAAAGTTAGAGGGAGCTAAGGAGTGAAGACAACAAATATAGAGTGATATTAAAGAGTTTGGCTGTGAAAGGGAAGGGAGCCATGGAGGGACACACAGCAAGAGGAAAGATGGGAACTAGAAGAGGACAGTATGTGTATGAAAAATTCATTTTTTCTCAGCCATTATCATATCAAATACTTCATATAAATTTTCCATACTTTATCTTATTCCAAAAAGAATTCTGTGTGAAAGACAATTCTTCTTCAAGTAGACCCAGAGATGTGTCATTGCTTTTTTTGCTTCTTCATGAATTTTTTTAGCACATTTGCTCTAAAACACTTTTCAAAGAGATGGGACTAAAAATTTTTACAACAACCAGTCTTGATGTAAACACAGGTTAAAAAGAGAAATGGATATTGATACTTTTTACTGTAGAACTAAGATAGTCTTATTACTTTTCTGGGGAAAGTTTCAAAATATTTACTACCCTTAGAAGATAACAACAAAGTGAATTAAATAAGTCCTTTTTTAACATAACCAGTAACATATTTTTGCATGTTATTTGTGTTATTCGCTGTATTCTTATAATAAAGTAAGCTAGATAAAAGAAAATGTTAAGAAAATGATAAGATGAAATACATTTATTTTACTGTATGTATTTTTTAACTTTTTGTTGTTGTTATTCAAGTATAGTTATTTCCATTTTTCCCACACCACTTCTCTCCACCCCAGCTTTCCCCACTTCCCACTCTTGATTCTGTGCCTCTTTGGTTTTGTCCATGTGTCTTAAATAAGTCCTTTTTTTTAAAGTTAGAGTTGGTATTTTCCCCATGCCTTTTCTTGTTAAGTTTATGATATTACTGTGACATTTTTATGAATATATAACTCATTTTATGCTTTCATAGGTCTTTGTATTCAGAGATAAATACCTGATGTTACTTCAGATCAGGAGTGTCTGTGAATTACAAATACTTGAAAAACAGGTAATACAGGATGGGAAAATGTTCATTTCCTTATGTAAACTGACCCAGAGAAAGGGAATACAAGACTGTGAGGTGCAATGGTAGCCATGGGGAGCCCAGGATTTTTCCAAGTCTCTGCCTTGATAAAAACCTGTTCTTCCCTCACAGTTTAAGGTGGCTGCAAGAACCCCAGCCATTTCATCTGAGTTCCAATCAGAAGAGTTGAATGAAGAAATATAGAATGCTATATTTCCTCTTATTAAGAAATATTTCTAGAAATTCCACCCACTTTCACTTATATATCACTGGCCAGAATTTGTAGATAGCTTCCTGGGAGCCTGGAAAGTATGACCCATTAGGGAGTTCCAGTGCTGTCCATAATAAGGTCAGAGCTCTGATGCTAAAGAGAAAAATGGGAAGGACAGATGCAATGGCTACAAACACTGACAGTTCCTTTGCATACCATGCACTAGCAGTGGCTGCTATTAGGGCATGAAATTAGGGGTCGTGGACCCCCTTACTCTGGAGGGACAGAGGCCTAAGCTACAGAACAACAATAATTATCAGTAATAAGTCTAGAGAGCACATGAGCAGTTTGTAAAGCATTTTCATTGTCATTATTTCACTTAGTCCTTATAATGATGCTCTGAGGTTAGCATAAGCCCAGTGACATACATACTTGTAATTATTTTGTAAATTGTCCAAAATAATATAATCCCTATATAGGTGAGTCTCATATTTAGGATATGACTTCAATATCTGTGTGCTGTCTTCCCAACCTGCATGCCCCGGCAGTTGTAATTGTACCTGAGCACTCTACCCAGCTGTTTCAAAGGTACCTGGGGCCTTCTTGACCATTCTCTTTGACTTGCCCTTTTGTGTTCACCCTTCACAATATTGTCATGATCCTTCATTCACATTGCTGGCAACTGTCCATTCTTTCTGTCCATGACTACCACTACCACCTCACTCTGGGCTGTTGAGATAGCTTCAAGTTCTACAGGTTTTTTATGCTCTTTTCAACCTCTTTCCAAAATGTAAATCTGGCACATTACTCACTCCTTACAATCCTTCTCTGGTTCCTCTTACCTTCAGGGTCAAGACTACTTCTGCAGGAAACTTGACCCTTCACAACTGGACCTCATCAACCTTTAGTCTTACCTCTTATGGACATTTTTCTCACACTCTTGGGTTTCCAGCAAGTGTGAGTGTGTTTCATTTTCCTGACTTTTACTTCTGTACTTTTACCCTTGCTCCTTCTTGCTCTGACTGGCCCCTCTTCATCTTCTAGAATTCAGGCTGGACCTTCCTCCAAAGCCTGGCTGGTGTCCTAATAAAGTGTTTAGCTTTACATTTTGTTTTTTGTCCCCTGTCCATGTCCCTAGGTACACAGTTGAACTTTGATGGTGATACATTTAGCACATTTTTTTATGTTTGATGCTTTGGAATCCATGCCTTACAAAACCTACAGAGACTGTCTCCAGGGTGAGCCAGCCCTAAAGTCAGAGCAGAGTGGCCTGTGAGCCCACCATTTATATGCAACCTAACTAGTCAAAGCCTATACCCCAGCACCTCCTTTTTTAGGCTCACACAATCTGGGTTCCACTCCTTCCCTAATTACCTATGGCCAGGTCAGATAACTTGGGATAGTCCTGTGCCCCCAAATCTACTAAAATCACTCATGCTGGCCAGTCCTAAGCCTGCTCACCTGCTTCACCCACAGAAACGACAATTAATATGCCTGTACACATTTCCCCCATGACCTCAGCCTCTCTGACTGACCCTGGTACTTCCCGTGTGGCCCCTGTGGCACAGCTCCCTTCTCCTAGGAACAATGAGCAAAAATTGTCTTTTCCATGGAAGTTGTCTCCTGATCTGTTGGCCTTACCATTCCTAGACAATAATAAAACCCATGTTTTAAAGCAAGAGAGAAAGGGCTTTGCCTCATTCATTGTAACCTGGTGCCCATGTAGTGCTTGACATGGAGTAGTGCTTAGTATGTGCTTTATTAGGGACTGGATAAAACAAAGGTAGGAGGGAGTGACTGATTCATTTTGGGAGAACCCAGGCAGGATTCCTTAGGGATGTCACTGAATGGTGCATAGAGGAAGAGCAGGCTTCACTAGGTACAGGTGGGTGGGCAGGGCATTTTCATGGATTCAGAGCTGTCCCCTCTACCTGTGAGGTTCAGCACTTTCCTCCTCTCCCAGCTTTCCACATATCCTTGACACCTTAGCTTCTATTCACTTTTGCAGGGAGCTTTCCTTCCCCCTGGAATCAGGGAAGAGTGGCTGATTATATGGTTTCATGGCATCTATAATTCTCACCTTAGTGCTAGGAACACATTCTGATTTTATATATACTGGTGAAGTTTGATCACTGTCTATGTCCCTTCATAGACTGTCATGTCTGCAAGAGAAAGGCTCTGTCTACTTTTGTCCCTGTGGTAGCACTATCTTTAGGAAAGTGCTTCTTTCAGTATAGGTCCCACAAATATCTGTCAGGTATAGGAATGCATGAATGAAGTTAAGAAACAGTGTTTGGAGTGGCTGAAATGTCTGGTACAAGGTGGTACATAAAAGAGGTCCATGGGATTTGGTGGGGTAATTCTGTTCAGGGTTTCCAAGCCTGTGGCCACTGCTTTAGACCCCCAGTTTTACAGAGATGATATGAAAGTCAGTGAAAGTGAAAAATGAAAAAAAACAGGAAAGGGGAGAATTGGAGAACTTGTCTAAGATGTGAGTTAACAATTCAGAATAGTTGAAAGTAGCTAAGATTGAACCCCAGCTGTCTGTTTCCTTTTTTCCAGCCTTGGCTCCATGGCTGTGACATAGTCAAGAAAATGTACAGCTCTCTGGGTCCAATGATGGGCAACCTAGTTTCAGAGTTTAGTCATCTGCTGCTTTTTTGTTCATAGCTTCTTCCCAGAGCCTTCTCTCTGTTTATTTTTAGTTTGTTAGCCAGAGAAGATAACACAAAAGAAAAATAGACTGCTTTCCAAGAAAAGTGGAAAAGTACATTCAAGAAAAACACATACAAGAAAAATGTAGAGCCAGTTATTTATTGAGCTGGTGAGCTGATGGCTCCATTGTCAGATTTTTTTAATGGAATACATCACATGCATGTGTGTTGCTTTACAAAGCTCTTACATTATTAGGTTTAGACACAGACTATGTGAAAGAACAAAGTATGATTCTGACTTTTCTCTTTGTGATTCAAAAAATAGTGACCAAAAAACCTCTAAAGGACAGAGTCTTGAATTGTTAAACTGCTAATTAAACACACACACACACACACACACACACACACACACACACACACACACACACCATTAGTCCACCTCCCTTTGTGTGAAGAAAGGCTAGCATGTCACAATTCCTCTTGCTGATAGTTCTGTGTTATCTTAGCTGGGATGGATTTAATAACTGGGAGAGCCATTTGAAATGTGATGAGCCTTTGGAGGCCTTAAGTTATAGGACAATACTAGTGAGGAAATATGTTCCAAGGAACTTGCCTTGGTGATTTCTTTAATGACTCCACTTCAAATTGCCAGGATTATGCAGCCTCCTACAATTACAAGTGTTCTAATTTCTTGGGACTAATTTTAGAGGGTGGAAGATTTTAATCATAAAAAGGAATTGTCTCCATTGTCAGACTAATTTCAGAAGCTGATTTGAAAGCAGGTGTTAAGCAATGCCCAGAACATACCATGAGCACCAAGCAGGCAGGTTGTTATTTCTTTGAGAGAGAAAACCATGCATGGCCAGGGCCTCTCTGATTCTCCCATTGAACTTCTGTATCTCTCTTAACTTTATTTGTGTTACAAAGAAGCTGTGGAGTCTGAGAATTTAGGGAAGGTCTTGGAATGCGTTTATCAGCATCATTCTTCCTCAGGGAAACCTTGAGAGACTGAAGAGGCTCTTTTCACCTCAGTGTGGCCTTAGGATGATGGCAGTCTTTATTCCTGTTAACAGAAGGGCCTTGGAGGGACAAGAGGATGAGGCATGGAGGGAAAGGCTTAAAGCAACAGGGTGTGTCCTCTTTTTCTTGCTGCTATCTCCCCTGTTTGAACTTCATTTATCTCTTTCTCTCCAAGTCACACTCCTATGCCCAGGTGATGAAATTGGATATGGGCATAGCTTCAGAAGTGACCTTCCCAGTTTACCTTTAGTCACCAACACTAATTGAAGTATAAGATTTTGGATTTTAGGGAAAAAATAGCTCTTCCATCTGGTTCAATGTTTGTAACCTACTGATGATGTGTTGAGACTGTAAGGAGGGGTACATGATAGGAGGGGACCTGCCTGTCAACATCTTGTGGATCTGTTTTGAGCTGGACTGGACAGTCTAACTGCACAGAACCTCATGTTGGAAAAATCTTCTGCATCTCATTTTCTTTGAGGAATTATTCATGCTGCTTTCCTACCCTAGATCTCCAACCTCTCCTTTCAAACTTGCAAGGAAGAAAATACTCAACTCTATATATTTCAACACATTTAAGTTAAACAAAGAAACCTTGTGAGGCTCAGAAAACACCATAATAAAATTTATGGTGAGTGAAAAACTAAAAAAAGGCACCAGTGGTGTTTATTCCTAATATATTTATTAATGACTTTATTTGTTTCTCTAATTTTTCTATGAGAAAGTATATTTAGGCCATTTGGAAAGAAGACACATTAAAATGAGCTGGCCCAAAGTAGCCTGAGGGTTCCACCTACTCAGACAGTTCTGGTGATAAGCTCTTGACTTTTGAAGGAATTTTAGTTTTCCAGTCCAGGTTCCCACCTAGTTTTAAGTGTATTTTTCCTGTGAGCCCTTGGAGAGTCTGGTTCAGTCTCTACTTAAGCTCTCAGAGATAGGGTGATCACTATCTCATCAGGCCACCAATGACCTTGTTGGGAAGTTCTTGTTAGAATCCAAAAGATAATTCCCTAAATTGAGCATGGTGCCCTGAAGTGGGTGTAGGGGATGCATATGTGACAGAGCCAGTCATTTTCTTCATCTGGACACTATGCATGTAGCTTTTCAGCCTGAGATGGCATTAGCATGTTTTGGGGGTTACATCACACTGTTTACTTATATTATGTCTGTGGTCATCTCAGGATGAGGGAATTTGGACTGGGAAAATATTGCATTGTGTCTTTGCTGGGGATCCAGAAATGCAGGCATGACAGGTAACATGAAGAAAGCTAAGTAACATAAGAAAGAGCAGGACTGGGCCCTGGGTGGGACTGGTGGTAAGGAGAGGCTTCCCTGCAGTGGGGCCTGTGGGTGCAGCGTTAGAAGTCTCCACTCAGTTCCTGACCCACTTTGGGTCTGGGCACTCTGGGGCGGGAAATTGTTGTGTTAAAACTTGCTCTTTTGCTGGAATGTGCAAACACAGAGAAGCTAGGAAATCAGTGGGCAGAATGCCTGTCTTGAAAGGCAAGGCTAGTCTGCCAGCCTGGTCCTATGGGCCATGCCAAGAGCTGCAGTGGGGAGAGAGTAGAGGCAGGTGTGGTCATCAGCAGGGATATTGCAGCTGTCTAGAGAACAGAGAGATGTGGAAAGAATTCTGGAGAAAGCAGCTGTCCATATCAGACATATCAGAAGTTTAAAGCAGTGCTGAATGGGGGCAGGGCCCAGAGAGATCAGGCCTTAGGTGGGAACAGAGATCCTAGGCCTAAGGAAACTCCTGGTAGTGTTACTGCGTCTTGGAAATAAAGGTATGCAAAGAGAAGTAGCACTGGAGGTGCAGGTAGCAGCCCACATTGATGTGAGGCAGATGAGATGGTCTCTGACCTCCAGGAAGATTCAGGGAGGATAAAAGGGCTTCGGACTAGACAGAAGGCCATCTGGTCTATGGATGGGACACTGGTGGTTCCTATAAGATAACCAGGCCTGGAACGAGCTTTCTTACATAGGAATTTTTTGAGTTAACCATTTGAACATTTATTTTTTTGGTTTTAGTGAAAGATTTATGGTGAGAAATAACAGTAAAGTGAGTTTTTAGTGTTATGACTTTGCAAGCCCAATCAGACAACTATGTGTGGACCTCTCAGGCTTCTACTCACTGGTCTTCTCTCAGTGGACACTAGACTCCAGCTAGAAGCACTGGGACCCACCAAGTACCCTGGAAGAGAAAGAGTCTTAGGAAGGTTTGGAGACTGGAACAGTTTGTTAGCAAGATTGGACCATAGAGAGGCAATTTGGTAGCAGGATGGGGCCATGAACTTCTACTACACAAAATCAGATAGGCTTTTCTTGACTTAAACTTATGCGTTTGAGAATCAGAACATTTTTATGTTTAATGATAGACTCACCCATGCTGTTCCCATGCCATTTAATTTAAATTCCATAAGCATATGAGGTAGGAGGGGACTCTCAGGTGACATTGTCTGGTTCATTCTTTGACATTCTGTTCTATAGAGTTAGGCAGCAGATAGCATCACTATAAATAGCTATTTAATAATTCTATAATAATTCATGAGTCTCTTTAGAAGCCCATTTGAGTCATCAATATATTTATTTCTTAATGAAAATGTACAGATATAGTTTTAAAAATGGTCGTACAAATATCCCAGATTAAAATCTGTATTAAGATATGTAAACATTTCTATTTAAAATATTTTTTCAAGAATGGATTTCTAACTTATAAACCATTATAAATGACTCACTCTTTTTCTTAATTTGCCTCTTACTTTGTGCTCTACTGTGTTTGTGTTTACTGTGTTGCAAAGGTCTTAATGAGATGTAAATGGGAAGTCTCAAGTCCCCTGTCCAGGCATCATGTTGAGCCCACATGGCTGGCTGCAGCAAATATTGGACCAGCAGGATTTCTGTTGTCACAGTTGTAGTGCTCTCCTAATTGCTTGTGACATGGGGTTGCCTTTTGATCTTGACCATGTTCTTCTAATTATTTAATCTTTGACAACATTAAGACATGTTTAACCACATACCACAAGTAACAATCTAGAGTTACTTTTCTCTTGAGGCCTAGTTTAGATTCAACACTAACAGTGACTGAGGCAAGAAAATAAGTGTATTTCCTAGACTCTGTTGAGGAGAACTTGGGAATGAGGGTGGGTAGGGAGGAAGCATCCATAGTCTCCCCTGTGTAGATGTCTGCTGATACACTTCCTGTTAGTTCTGAATCACTCCTGCAGTTATAGGTTCTCCAGCAGGGTCCCTAGTGTGATAGTGACTGGGGGGTCTTCCTACTCAGGGAATGCAGGGCAGAGCTCACTGAGACACAGAAAAAAAAACAAGAAACTGATTCTGGTGTTTTTTATTTATGCCCTTCTTTCTTATTTAGAAATATTTACATTTTATTTTAATATTTAATTTGCATGTCAATTGATTCTCAGTTGGCTCTAAGCTGTTTGACGGTAGCTTCCATTACTGTCTTATCAGTTTATCACCTGTACTTATTGAGTGAATCAATGAATGAGCAAATTAACAATTTCAAGATAAAGGAATATTAAATTATGTTTGTCTTAGCTCATGGATAAATACTGAGGCCTCCCAGTGAGAAATTCTGAAGAAATTCTGCATTTTTGTAAAATTGCAGGAAATGTATACTCACATTAAGATTTCCATCACAGGGATCACCAAGGAATATAATCGCTAGATCATATGGCAATAGTATAGTTAGTGTTGAAAAAAACCCCAAACTGTTTTCAAAGGAGCTGCACCATCTTTCATTTTCACCAACAATGCATGAGATTCTTGCTGTTCTACTTCCTCCCCAGCATTTGGTGTAGTCAGTATTTCAGATTTTGGGGATTCTAATAATTATGTAGTGGTACACGTTGTTTTAACTTGCATTTCTCTGATGATGTATGTTAAAAATCACTCTTTGAAGTGCTTTTTTTGCAACTGTATTTCTTCTTTGGTGAAGTGTCTACTAAGGTCTTTGGCCCATTTTACATCAGTTTGTTTTCTTGTTGAGTTTTGAGTTCTTTGTCATTTTTAGATAAGTCTTTTATCAGATGTGCCTTTTAAATATTTTTCCCAGTGTGTGGTTTGTCTTCTCACTCTCTTACACTGTATTTCACAAGCAGAAGTTCCTAATTTTAATGATGTCCAGCTTATCAATTATTTCTTTTATGGATCATCTAGATTTTCTCCTATGTCATCTTGCAAGAGGTTTATTGTTCTGTGTGTTATATTTAAGTCTGTGATCCATTTTGAGTTAATATTTGTGAAGGGTGTAAGGTCTACGTTCAGATTTATTTTTTGCATGTGGATGTCCAGTTGTTCCAGCACCATTTGTTGTAAAGACTGTCTTTACTCCATTGAATTGCCTTTGTTCCTTTGTGAAAGATCAGTTGACTACATTCATGTGGGCCTATTTCTGGTCTTTCTATTTTGTTCCATTGATCTATTTGTAAATTGTTTAAATCAGTACCACACTGTGTTGATTACTATAGCTTTATAGTCATTTGAGGTGCTTCAACTTAGTCCTCCTCCTTCAATGTCATGTCCCCTACTTATTTTTCTAAAACTTATCTTTGCTATGAAATGAAATGAGATACATACAGGGAAAATATGACTTTAAATTATCAGAGATCAACTTTATCTCAGGACACCTTAGTTTTTAGTAGTTTTTTAGAGCTTATATTAGAAAAAGACAAAGCATTGGGGTGAGTTTAAGAAAGAATTCCTGTGCTTTTTTTTTAATTTCTTTTTGGTAAGTCCTGTGTTTTAACTCCCATTTGTCACACAGACCCAGATTATCTGACACTCATACTTGAAAATCAGGAAGGATATATTCACATGTGGATGGAAAGTTATTTTCTTAGAAATTCAAGGAGCAAAATCAGCTGTCAATAAGCTTTTAGAAAGAGAGTAAAGGATTGCTAGGAATGTGAATGTGACAGGCCATTTCTATAATATTTGGGAACTATATGAAGCACCTGTTCTAAACTAAATAAAACATTACATAAAGCATTTGAAGCAACTTAATTCTGCCCACATCTTTTGTGTTCTCACAGAAATACAGAACACGCATATATTTATATCACTATGGACACATGTGTCAAGTTGATCGTGCTCCAATATCTCTATGATCAAAATATTCTCAAGTAATTTTAGTCCTTGACATAATGCAATTCTCAGTTTCAATACCTTTTAAAACTGTTTCCATGAACACTGAGATAAAGTCATCCATGTGTGTAGAGGGAGGAATGGAATGAGAAACACTGCATGGTGGTGGACTGAAGAGAGGGCTCTTATTTCAAAACAAAACCAATATTTGGGTTTGTTTTGCCTGCAAAACTGTACTTTTGCACAAGTGTCTTCATTTTAGGCATAAGGTTTCTTTTATTCAAAGGTTAAGAGTAGGGACCAGGGTCTGTACTGATTTTGTGGCTCAATTTTAAAAAATTTGTAAGCTGTGAGGAGCCATCTTTCTAACTCCTTTAAACAATTGCTTTGTGGAATTATGTATTCTCATCACTTTAGAAAAATGTACCTCACAGTAGTGATTTACACTAGGTAGGATTATATAGAACCTGATAAATGGGTATGGTCTACCTTACCAAAGCCCCCATAGTCTAAATAAGACCTGTAGAAGAACAGGGAGACTAGGAGGACTCACCCTGTTGTGAAAGATAAAACTGTGCCTATCCCCATTTAAACAAATTCCTCTCACATTTCTTGTTAGCCATCCTTCTCAACAGAGAGTGTGTCAGAAATAAAGTCCGAGCCACACTTCCAAGAAGTAAGTTTTGAGGAGAGTTACAAAACAACAAATATTTCTGATAATCACTGTGAGAGGGGAGTTTTTGAGCTTTGAAGATATAATCATGAAAAGCCTGGAGATAAAATTGCCAGAGATGGGGGTAGATAGAAGTACAACATGTGTGAGGAAAAAAGGGTCTTCACTTTCCATTCTTCCAGTGTATACACAGGTAAACTTCTGTGGGAATTGGCCAGATAAAATAGAAGTGGTCATGAGCCTTGCAGCATCCTGGTTCCACCTGAAGGGGCCAAGTAATGACTGTGCTTCTGGACTCTGAGTTTGCTACTTGTGAACCAGGCACTTGTTAGGATCAGGGAATGTCCCGGTGAGGGGACAGCACAAGTGCATGGATGGGGAGTTACAGTTCCCTGCAGCAAATAAAGGGCTTTGAGTAGCATTGAGTTCTGGAGTCCTGGCAAAATCTTGGCAAAACTACCTCAGATTGCAATTAGAAAGGGGCATCCCACCAGCTGTGTGTACGTGGAGAAGGGGTGAGGAGCAGGTGGGAGGTGACTCACTGTCCACTCACTTATTCATTACAAGTTCTGTGGTTTTCAGTAAAGTGCTGCCTGCTTTTACTATTTATATTCCTGAAAATCAGGTAGACCTTTCTCTGGGATGATGTCAAAGTAGAATTAAAATGGCAAAATGATCTCAGGGTTAGAATCTGTACTTTTTGTCATTGGGTCATGCCTTACTTTTCTGAACATTTAAGAAAAAATTATTTATGTTGCCTCAGAGACTATGTCTTTTGGATCATGGATCCTAGAACAGAGCATTGACAGGCTGCCTAGAAGAGAGAGAAACATGTACTCACTGATGGGAACGCATTCAATGAGGGCCAGAATCCTCACACCTTCCAATGTCAGGTGGTTTGGGGTGACTTCTATATAGAAAACAACATCTGCCATGCACTGGGTGCTACTATTTTACTGCCTAAAATGTGAGGAAAACATGGGGAAAATGCTTTCATTTTTACATTAAAGACATAAAACCTCATGTACAGCTCCTCTGTAATATCCAAACTGATTCCTGCTAACCATTTGATGAATGTTCCCTAAGTGACAAATGTAGCAGTATGATGACAGTCATTCAGGAAATGAGGTGCAGGATGGAACCTTAGAGCAGTACATAGCATCTAACAAAAGGTTACTCCTAGGGTAAATATAAATGGTTTTCTCACTGTAGGACCAATGAAGCTTGTGGACAACATCACAGAGCTCCATGTTTGTTCATCATCATTTCTTGTGTCTCCCAGTTGTTCCTTACACTCCCTGATAGTTCCTAGGAGACCTGGGGTATGGGATTCAGAACCCAGCAAGTGGTTTGTTCCCACTCTGTCCTCATGATTTTTCTCAGCCCAGGACTAGAGACCACCTTGAGAGTGACAGGGTAACTTTGCTTCTAGTGTTCTGCCATCCTTTGTCTCTCAGTAGAGACTGCCCACAAGGCATCAGTTATGGAAAACAAGAGGCCAAAGGAAAGCAGGAAGTTGCTACTGTATGTCATGTGTGTTTTGGCATTTAGTTTGAACTTCAACCTGGCCTGTGTTCCTTTGGGAGCTTTTTAAAAGAAATAAGCTTGGTCTTGTTACCATCAGATACAAAGATGGGGGAAATGGGCAGGAAACATCCTGATCTTCTCTGAATCCTATTTTACACTTATAAAGAGTATAGCAAATTCTTTACCACCATGCCAGTCAGCTATTATGTTTAACAATGTAACTAGAAAGGTCATGTAGCTTATTCCCATTGTAAGAGATAAGACAGTGCACAGAACAAATCCAATTAGACAGCTTTCCTTCAAGGAAAAGGATTTGAGTTGCCTCCAGCTAAGTCCTCTCTAATGAAGGACCCACTATCCCAGCCTCTCCCTGCAGCCCCAGGAGGTGAGTTTTGTTCATAAACTGGGCCAAACAACAGAGGCAGTACACTCAAGAATCCCATTCTGGGGTAGGCAGTATGGTTACCTGTTCATTGGACACCACAGGAAGCCTTGCTGGGTCCTGCACCTTCAGTCCCTGCTCTACTCTGAGTTCCTTCTGAATGGAACTCCAGCCACTCAGGCAGGTCAGATTTATGCTAACAGGTGACAATAAATGAGTACCATTGCTCTCACTTTTCTGAATCTTACTCTCTGTACCCCAAGGACTTATTTATCGTGAAACAGACCAAAAAACATACATGGAACTGTGTGGTTACCATGCCTTTGTGTCTTACCACATATGGCTCAAATTAAGGTTCCCTGTGCTGAGCAGACTGTGCTGCATGTTAGTCATCTGGTTAGTGTTTGGTCTGTCCCACATGACAGCTGTGGTGATTCACAAGTCTATTACTTAAAAAGAGTATGAATAACGGAACTACTAAGTGGGTTGAGGGACCATGAGTCCACTTCAAATAGAAGACATGGGAAAATTAGTGCAAGGAGACCTTCATGCATCCCCTCTCTTTGTTCACTTGGTATCAGCAGTCACCACTGGGACTCAGTGTGTGGAAAAATGCTCTTGTCATCACTGGCATTCAAAAGGAGAAGTTTCATGTGAAAAATTAGAGCAATGTTGTCTGGGTTGATAGAACTGAGATTGTGTCAAGGTTTCCATTTTTTCTTTGTTATTAAATATATTGAGAATATCATACTAAGCAAAACAAGCCAGACAGAAACAGTAAAGAGCCATGTGATTGCACTCATATATGGATATAAAACTGAAAGCAACAAATGACAAACAAGTAAAACAAACAAAACTCAAAGGTTTCATTTTTTTCTCAACTGAGGACATTTTTTTCATTGCTTCTGGAGAGAGAGGAAGAGAAAGAGAGAAACATCAATAGGTTGTCTCCCATACATGCCCAGACTAGGGATTATATCCACAACATGGGCATATGCCTTGACTGGGAATCAAACCCACAACCTTTCTGTTACAGGACAATGTTCCAACCAACTGAGCCACACTGGCCAGGACTCAAAGGTTACCATTTTTAAAGCTCTATTTTTGTTAGGTAATAACTTATTGAAAACATCTACCAGGTGTGGAAATTGGACCTTATTAGAACAGAAAATGCAAAGGATCTTTAAATTCTGGGGGAAGGAAAGGAACATCATGTCTGTCAGCAATATAGGTATTAGTAGAGACTGTCTTTATTTTCCTCAGTATTTCAGGGACCCAGATATTTCTCATGTCATCCTATTTATTCCCAAAGCTACTTCACAAAAACCCTGGAACTGAAAGTGAGAAACTGATTGATTAAATTTCATGCAAACTTACACAAAATAGTTTCCCACCTGCAGTCCTGGCAGAAGTGGAATCATTGATCAATAATTATTTGCTTGCTTTTAATTTATTAATTTTATGAGGCCTTTTAACCAGGAAAAGTTAGATGTTGAAACTGTTCTAGAAAGCACATATTATGAAATTTAGATATGTGGTTAACACTTTGAGAGAATGGTAGTTTGTTTTTGTATAGATGTTCCATGTTCTTGGAAGACACACTAAACTGATAGATTGTGTATTAGCTGTTGTGTATATAAGGTGACTATCCTAGAATGTCAAACTGTGGTAACACTGGCTAGAACCAGGCACCCTTTCTGGGGTCTGTGTGGGCTGAGGTGTAAACAGCATTCTTACAAGGAGAAAAAAGGTATAAGAGCAAAAGCTACTGGAGAAAGAGAACTCCATTTCTCTGATTCTGTTCCTGTTCTGGTTGTTTGCTTGCTTTTTGTTTTCATTGTTTTTCTTTTCTTTTAGGTTTATTTGATGACAGTTATGAGTTTGTTGTCACTTTATTGTTCATATTTTTATCTTTTTTTTTCTTAGATAACTCTCTTTAATGTTTCATATAGTAAGGGCTTGGTGATGATGAACTCCTTTAACTTGACCTTATCTGGGAAGCACTTTATCTGCCCTTCCATTCTAAATGAAAGCTTTCCTGGATAGAGTAATCTTGGATGTAGGTCCTTGCCTTTTATGACTTCAAATACTCTTTCTCCAGCCCCTTCTTGCCCGCAAGGTCTCTTTTGAGAAATCAGCTGATATCCTTGTGGGAACTCATTTGTAGGTAACTGTCTCTTTATCTCTTGCTGCTTTTAGGATTTTCTCTTTGTCTTTAATCTTGGACAACTTAATGATGATGTGCCTTGGTGTGTTCCTCTTTGGGTCCAACTTCTTTGGGACTCTCTGGGCTTCCTAGGCTTCCTGGAAGTCTATTTCCTTTGCCAGATTGGGGAAGTTTTCCTTCATTATTTGTTCAAATAAGTTTTCAATTTCTTGTTCTTCTTCTATTTCTGGTACCCCTATAATTCAGATACTGGAATGTTTGGGGTTGTTCTGGAGAATCCTCAGCCTCTCTTCATTTTTTTTTTGGATTCTTGTTTCTTTGTTCTGATCCAGTTGAATGTTTATTTCTTCCTTTTGTTCCAAATTGTTGCTTTGAATCCTGGTTTCATCTTGTCAGTATTGGTTCCCTGAATATCTTGCTTTATTTTATTTTGAGTATCTTTCATTTGTTCTTTCATTTTTTGACCAAGCTCAATTAGTTTTGTGAGCATTTTGATTACCAGGGCTTTAAATTCTCCATCAAATAAGTTGGCGATTTCCTCATAACTTAATTCTCTTTCTGTGGTTTTGCTGTGTTCTTTCATTTGGGCCATATTTCTTTGTCATGGTGCAGCTGATAGGTTGTAAGGCAGCGGGCCTTAGGTATTCACCCAGGTAGGGCAATCCTGTTTACTGTGCTGCCTGTGGGGGAAGGGCCAGAGAGGGAACAATGCAGCTTGCCTGCTTGTCTCTAACACACTTTCCAGAAAACTCTCATGTCAGACTGGAAGTATCTCCCACCGAGGTAACCCCAGCCATAGCCCACAGTCAGCTCTGAGTCTCAGTTTTCTCCTTAAGTCAGTCCCTCCCTTGCAGCTCTGCCAACCTCAGCAGTCATCCCTGCCCGTCATCTGCCTCTCTATGGTTTTTCTGAGTTGGCCGCGCAGTCCACCTTACTGATCTGGTTATTCTGATTGATTTTTTCTTCATTTCCTTGGTTGTTGGAGTTCCATGCAGTTTGATTTTCTGGCGATTTGGGTTGTTTATTGATTTCAAATTGGTTGTTATCCTCCTTTTGCTTGGGTGAGGAAGTGAAAGGTTTCTACCTATGCCTCCATCTTGGCTGGAACTCTCTTTTTCTCTTTTTTAAAAAACATTATTTTAATTGTTGTTCAATGACAGTTGTCCCCATTTCCTCCCATTACTCTCCCCTGCCCTACCCACCCCCCACCTCCCACATTGAATCCTTCCCCACCATTATCTTTGTCCACGGGTCCTTTATACATGTTTCTTGACTTGACCCTTCCCCTTCTTTCCCCATTACCTCCCTAATGTGTAGTTTTAAACTGGATGGACACTAAAAGCAGTGTGACAAATTGCAATGATGATTGTAATAGAGCAGAATTGAATGGGAATGAAAACGAAAACCTAAACTTAGATCCTAAGACACAGAGGCTGAACTACTGAATGGGGAAAATATTTTACAAACTCCTACTTGGATAAGTCTGTAGGACAAGTGAATCATGAGTCAGGGAG
The DNA here is from genome assembly GCF_004126475.2 of Phyllostomus discolor. Lineage (NCBI taxonomy): Eukaryota > Metazoa > Chordata > Mammalia > Chiroptera > Phyllostomidae > Phyllostomus > Phyllostomus discolor. Next base: position 119,333,020 of record NC_040904.2, read on the forward strand.
AGGAGGGCTAACACTTAGGAGGCAGCAGCTGTGTCCCACCATTGGTGGCTGTGCTCAGGGCTCCAGGAAGGTTTCTCACCACCTGCACAGCAAGACTGGTACCATCACTGAGCATCTTGCAGGGTGAATGTTTCATGTGTGTCTCTTGTTCATTTCCCATGACCACCTTGTCATCTTAACAGACAAGATAGCTGAGGCTTAGAGAGGTGAAGTTATTTGGTGAAAGGTCTGCAGGTGTCAGAAAAGACAAGAAGGGGATTTGTGATAAAGTCTATGCCTTTATGTTTATTAATTTTTTAACCATGCCATCACTTTTTCTTTATTTTTCCTTTTAAAATAACAGGTTTTATTACATCTGAAGTCATTTATTCATTGCATAATGAGATGAGTTTGAATTTAGGGATGATATTCTCTGCTGAAAAGAGTTTGCAAAAATCCTGCTTGGTATGGATTAAGCTTAAGAGTGTTCAAACACTTCACTACATGTTTTACAGAATAAAAAGCAGATTGAAGACTAAAGGTAAACTATTCTAGACATATTTTTCTTGTAGATTTTAGAAATTTTTACACATTGTTTAATAGTCTGTACATTCATTTCTTAGAATGTGTTTCTTCATTTGAAAGAATACATTGCTGAAAACCATGGGCAAATGGATTCTTCTATTTTAAAAATATCATTATAATGTAACTTGATTTACGGGGCACGTAACTATTAAGTTTCTTTTTCTGTTTTTATTTTTATTGCTGTTTTATTGTATGTTTATGCTGTTACAGTTGTGCCAGCTTTTTCTTCCTTTCTCCACCTCCATCCATCCAGTCCCACACTTTACCCTCCCCAAGTCAATCCCCATAACAATACCATCTCTTTCCAGGATGTAATGTGACTTCACCAACAGGTGTGTATCACTCAGAATTGGGGGACAGCACTTCTTTGCTCTAAGATCAAAGCTGTATCATTATGGCAAGTGCATGGATTGTGCAACCAGATGACCTGAGTTGAAGCTCTGTCTCTTATGAGCTGGGTGGCCTTGATCAAATTGCTACAACAACAACACTTCTCTGCACCTCAGTTACCCTATCTGTCAAGTGCAGATAAGCATAGTACCTACCAAATTCACAGGTTATTTACATGACTCAGTAAGTTATTTATGTAAAGCCTTTAGAACAGCACTTAGGAGGTTTTAAGGACCGTGTGTACACACAATTATTGTACTGCTCACCTCAGGTCTCTCCTAGAATCCTGGGCTACTGGGGCTCAGGATTTGCAAATTATTGGTTCCATAAAAGCTAACCAGAAAGTAGTGCCAGAGATGGAAACAGTGTCTCCACAGAGCTAATAAGAGTCTGAAGGCACTAAGTCTATGTGATCAGAGCCATTTAAAAACATTTGAACTAATTTTGTTCTAAGTTTGGCCATCAAAAAGAAGGTAATAGAAGAAAAGGAAGCATTTTTGTCTGGTAAACTCTCCCTAAATCACAGCTCCAGAAGTCCCAGGGGACTGCTGGTCATGGGAAATGCTGTAGTATGTTTCTTTAGGGCTTCCTAGGGGCTGGCACTGTGCCTGCATCACCCATGTGTTCCTGTGGTCTGTGCTCTCCACATAAGGATGTGACAAGTGTGCTCTTACTGCTCATGACACTGACAAGGCCACTCACAGATTGTTTGGTGATTGCCTCTGAGTCAGCAGAGGCTAAGTCTCTGGGCTGTAAGTGTATTAATTTGTTCAAAAACATTTATTCAGGGACTAGAGTGTTTAAGACATTGTTCTAGACACTTGAAGAAAACAGACACAGCTTGTCACCTTGAGGAGGCTGGCCTTGTGGCTACCAGGATGGAACCAGAGACCCAGCTCAGCTGCCTGACCTTGAAACTCACACATGAGGAGGAATGAACTGAGTGGAACCACAAGAGCATAGGCTGGACCTTCAGACTCTCCGACATCTCTCCTTTAGTCCAACATCCAATTAACCTATTGATTACCTATTACTTTTATGTGCTATTTGTTATTGAACTCCAGATCACATCTCTCATGTAAGAATTAGTCCATTTCTTAGAGATAATGGGTGACTAAAGTTATACCTTGGAATTCGAGGGCAGCACAATGTCTTTTACAAAATGATGGCCCTCCCAAGGGAAATTGAGGACAGGGTGTGTGTGTGTGACATCAAAATTTCTCCAAAAAACTAAAGTGACCAGACAGGAACTGTTCAAGCTTAGCCTGCCATCCTGGACATTTCTGCTATATAAGCACCCAACAGTTTCAGGTAGTTCAGTGGTTCTCAAATCTGACTGCACATCAGACTCATAGGAGCTATTGGAGGAGGAGAGCAGGCACAGGTTTTAAGGCTCATTGTGTTGAGAACTACAACTGTGAAGGGGTGTTGCAGAGAGAATTCAGATGCTGTGTGTGTGGTGGGAACAAGAAGAGGTATGCGAGTTTCTATGACCTGTATAGTCACCCCAATACTCATGTACTAATAAGATTCTGTCAAGATCCCTACCCTTGGAGTCACGAGAAGAACTTATTGTGCTAAGTACTACCCTCTGGATTTCTGCTTCTTTTCTAGCTCTAAGTGGGAGAAACAGAAATTTAGGCCAAATAGGCTTTCCTTGGGGCAGAAACTCAAGGTACTGGAATTGGAAAATATTCCTTCCCCACAGATAGATGGGTTAAGATGTAGCTTAAAAACCTTTTCTTTCACTGGGCCTCCTTGCTGGTGCACAGCCTAAGAAAAATCCCTCCATGGGCAGAGAGCGTGCCATTTAGTGGGAAACACATATGGGCCATGCAGGGTTGAACTGAGAAGAAGTGGGGCCTGCCATGAGTGTTTGAGCTTTTTCATACTTACAACAGCTGGAGACTCAGATTCTCACTTGGGTACAAGAGCCTCCCATCAGATACAAGGAAAAACTTGGGGCATTCAGGTACATGCTGGGACAGCCAGTCTCTCAAAATACATGAATCCAGGTTGTGTACAGGTCTCCGTTCAGAGCTCAGTGTGTATACTTGCTTGAGATGGTTTTCTTAGCCTCCAGGGGTCTCCAAGAGGCATTCTTCAGGAGCTGGAAGTTTTCTTTGCTTGTAAAGCTTCAGCATCATTCTTCTCTCCTTGTGCCCCAGGAAAATCCCTGCTCCCTGGGCAGCACCAACACCTTTCAGAGACTTGTAGTCAGCGAGCCAACAGACTCTTTTTTTGTTCCCTTTTATGTCTGCTTCCAAGCTAATGTTTAGGCAAGTTAGACACATTTATTTTACTTTCTTAAATGACTAATTTTTAAAAAAATTAATCTTGTGACTCATCACCACTTCAATTGTCTTATGTTGATAATAATGTAGCATTTAAAATAGGCTAATTTGTACATGGAGATATACCTATAAAATCCACAAGTTATAATTAGGATTTATATATTTGTGCATGTCCACATTTATCTGAAAAATGACCCTGCTAGCCTCCACCTCAACCCTGTCTATCACTGTCCACTCAGGATGATGAGTGAAGAATATCTGAAAAGTCCTCATCACACATCCTTAATCCATGCCTAAGGACAATGGCACAGAGTGTTTGGAGGATTATTTTCATCATACAAATTTTCTGCATAGAAGTCATCACAAAAATCACATCACTTATGTAGGAAATAAGAAATCTCTTTAGCTTGGAAAATCTTACTAGAATAGAAATGAATTACTAGTTCTCCAAGTCCAGACAGGAACTTTCTGTTTTAGGTATTCTTATAAGAATGACTTCAGAATATTCAGGTGGGTGAAGCCAAACTAAGCATGAGTTACCTGGTAAATATATAATGGTTACCTGGGAACTACTGGGTTGGCAAAAAAGTTCATTTTTTTTCCTGTAAGATGGCTCTAGTAGCACTTAGATGTCTTGAACTTCATTCAAAATAATTTTATTAAATTGTATTATGACAGCTGTCATATCAGCTGCCAAATTGTTGAATTTTTGTGTAGCCATTTTAATATTGAAGATGGAAGGAAACACACAACATTTTTGGCATATTATGCTTTATTATCTCAAGAAAGGTAAAATGCAAAAAAAGATTAACACAATGTATGCAGAAGGTGCTGTGACTGATTAAATGTGTCAAAAGTGGTTTGTGAAGTTTCATGCTGGAGATTTTTTCCTGGATGATAGATGCTGCTTGGTTGGGTAGACCATTTGAAGTTGATAGAGAGCAAACTGAGACATTAATTTAGAACAATCAATGTTACAGCACATGGTAGACAGCCAACATGCTCAAAATATCCAAATCAATAAAGTTATTGGTGAAAATGAAAAATGTGTCATTTATTTTACAGAAAAAAAATTGGCCAATCCAATATATATTTCCCACAGTGTCATTTAAGAAATAATTACAAACATATGACTAATGGAATCACAAAAAAAAAAAATCCTATCATGAAGACTGTTGTGGTCTTTGTGGATTTGGGGAATACAGAGAAGGCCATGTGTTCTCAAAGGCTGACCACCCATCTCTGTCACTGTGGGTATGTGGATACTTGCCCCATAGGGCCCTTTAATATGTCTCTTGTTAGCACCGCCTTGTCTGGAGAGCCACTCCTGTTAACATGAAATTACATTGAAACACTGAAGGGAGAAGAGCATCTGAAATAATGTCCAAATAAAAAGGCTGAGGAGAACTTTCTAATCCTAAGCATGCACACATATTACCCTGGGTGGTTGGTAAACAGGTGTTTGGACCCTGGTGTGAAGTAATAAAAACTCATTCTTATAATGTGTGTGAGAGAGAGAGCGTGGGACTTTTGTTGCCTTATGAAATAAGTTAATTCCCTAAACTAATATAATTAGCAGGAGGGAAGCTTGCAGGATGACTAGGGGCTTGGACAGGTGCATTTTATGGGAGTCTTTAAAATGAAGAGGCAAGCTTCCCTGAAGGCCCTTTGCACAGATATTTTATTAACAGACTGAAGTTGGGGCACAACTAGGCCAGGTGGGGAATGCATGGAGATAAAGAGTGACTGATCGGAGATAGGCTTCAAATATTCTTTCTGTTCAGGAGCTAGGAGTGACATTAAGGGTGAGGTTCACCCCTTGAGAGCCACCTTCTAAACAGAGAGCCACAGATGCCATGGGTTTTCCCCCCACAAGCACATTGGGTCCCCTTTCAACTCAGTCACTCCTGAAGACTCCTGGTTCTTGCAGAGGAAACAGCCGGTATATCTGGTTCACTGTGCCCCAGAGGGATCCAACCTGGAGGGAAATTCTGGGTGACAGCAGGTGGATCTGAGGACCTGACTTCCAGGTTGATGCCAACTATTTTATCAGAAATGGTGCTATCACAGCAGCTCGTGGAGTCAGGCCTGTCATGAAGGATGAACTCCGATAAAGGAGCGATTGACTTAATAAGTAATGCTTAATTATGTCAGATTCCTTTTGATGATGGTCCCTACCCAGAATCCTGAATTATGTCTCAATTTCAGTGTCTCAACTACCCCATTCTTCCTTGTTTCATAATTTTTTTTTTTACCTATAGATGGGTTTATAGAAGATAATGGGGAAGAGATAAGCTTTAAAAACCCTTATATTTTGGCCTTTGCAAACCTTAGGTGAGCCACCTTTCCCATTGAACTTCCATTGAAGCTGAAATTATGATATTCTAGACATTCTAGAACCACAGGGAGCATTTGTATTGTGAAGCCTGAGCTAAGCCCAGATAGAGGTGTTATGGACTGAATGTCCCCTACATTCACACAAAGTTCTAATGCTCAATGTGATGAATTTGAAGAGGCCTCTGTGAGATAGTTAAGGTCAGATTAGGTCATGAAAATGGGGCCCTTGTTATGGAAATAATACCCTTATTAGAAGAGGAAGAGATAGGAGAGATCTCTCTCACTGCCATGTGAGGACATGGCACCTTCTTTCTGTAAGAAGGTGGCCATCTGTTACAACTGAAAAGATGGCTCTGGATAGACCCAAGATCTGTCTGTCTTGGTATCAGACTTTCAGCCCCCAGAAGTGTGAGAAATAAATGTTTTTTGTTTAAGCTCCTCAGTGGATAGTGTTCAATTATAGCAGCCTGAACAGACTAAGAGAGGAGGTGAGAATAGGGAGGAGACAATGTTGACCTCTTCTGCAATTCCCAGGTGGTTCTCAGTTCCAGGGCTGACAAGTGGAGAAGTCTTCAAAAAGTCGTTCCCAAATTCTGAGCCTTACTCTCTAATTTAGAGCAATGGGTCTCCCATTTTAATGTACATAAGCATCACTGAGGGACTTCTTAACATGCAGGTTTTATTCCAGTAGGTCTGAGGTTGGAGGCATGAGCCTCCAGGTGATAGCAATGTTGTTGGATCTTGGACCACACTGGAATTGAAGCCAATCGAAGCAAATGGAGGACAAGTCATCTGTTTTAGTTCGGACATCAGATCATTGCCCTATTGTAAGGATTCATCAATAACCTTGGTGATGCAAGCTGAAGGCATCAATACTGACACTCACTGTAACTATCTGAAAGAGAGTGCTGGCTTCTCATGTAAACTTCCAAATTAGTGGATGTTATACCTTTTAATTGTCTCCTGGGCACCCCTCCACACATTGTACCTTACAGGACAACTGTGAGGGAGTTTCATTGACTATGGATGGAGCTCAGTGGTTACATACATGGTGCATACCAGTGCAGGTGGAACCTACACTCACAGGGCCAGTCAGGATTGCTGAAGAACATTGTCTACTTTAAAAGAGCCAGCAACTTTCAAGGCTGTTATGCACTGGACAATATAACACATGGATATCCAGTTTATTTTTTTAAATGCTTGTAGTGTGCCCTGGCTGGTGTGGCTCAGTGGATTGAGCTCTGGCCTGTGAACCAAAGGGTTGGAAGTTCATTTCCCAGTCAGGGAACATGCCTGGGTTTCAGGCCAGGTCCCTGATAGGGGATGCATGAGAGGCAACCACACATTAATGTTTCTCTGCCTCTCCTCTTCCCTCCCTTCCCCTCTGTCTAAAAATAAATAAATAGTATCTGACCAAGATGGAGGCATAGGTAGACACACTGTGCCCCCTCACACAACCAAAAGAAGGACAACAACAAATTTATAAACAAAAAACAACAAGAACTGACAGAAAACCAAACTGTATGGAAGTTGAATGACCAAGGAATTAAAGAAGAAATATTTTTCCAGATCAGTAGGAGGGGCAGAGATAGGCAGCTGGGTCAGAGAGGACTTGAGGCAAGGTGGTGGCTGGAGGACCTGGGTGGGCAAGGTGGCAGCTGGTGAAAAAGGTGTTCCCACACTTGAGTGCAGATAAACCAGGAGGAACAACTGGTGAGTGGGACAGACTGCACAACCCAGAACTCCAGTACAAGGAAATAAGGCCTCCAAATCTCTGACAGAAAAAAACCTGTGAAAGTTGAGGTTGTGGGAGAAACTCCCAGCTTCACAGGAGAGAGTTCCATGGAGAGACCAACACAGTCCTAGAATGTACACAAACCCACCCACCTGGGAATTAGAACCAGAAGGGTCCAGTTCGATTGTGAGTGGGGAAGTGACTGAAAACTGGCAGAAAACAGAGCAAGTGGCACTGTTCCCTCTCAAACCACTCCCCAACATACAGCATCACAATGCAGCAATGTGGGTTGCCCAGCCCTGGTGAAAACCTAAGGTTCTGCTTCTCACTACATAACAGACTCACCAAGACAAAAAACATGACCCAAAAGGAAGAACAGATCAAAGCTCCAGAAAAAAATACAGCTAAGCGATGAAGAGATAACCAATCTATCAGAGGCACAGTTCAAAACACTGGTAATCAGGAAGCTCACAAAATTGGTTGAATATGGTTGCGAATTAGAGGAAAAACCAAAGGCTATGCAAAGTGAAATAAAGGAAAATGTACAGAGCACCAACAGTGACAGGAAGAAAGCCAGGACTCAAATCAACAGTTTGGAGCAGAAGCAAGAAAGAAACATTCAACCAGAACAGAATGAAGAAACAAGAATTCAAAAAACAAAATAAGGAAAGGCTTAGGAACCTCTGGGATAACTTTAAACATTTAAACATCTGAATCATAGGCATGCCAGAAGGAGAAGAAGAAGAGCAAGAAACTGAAAATTTATTTGAAAAAATAATGAAGAAGAACTTCCCCAGTATGGCAAAGGAAATAGATTTCCATGAAGTCCAGGAAGCTCAGAGAGTCCCAAAGAAGTTGGACCCAAGGGAGCACACTTGAAGGCACATCATAATTATGTTACCTAAGATAAAGATAAGGAGAGAATCTTAAAGGTAGCAAGAGGATAGGAGAGAGTTATCTACAAAGGAGTTCCCATTAGACTATCAGCTGATTTCTCAATAGAAACCTTACAGGCAAGAAGGGGCTGGAAAGAAGTATTCTAAGTCATGAAATGCAGGGACCTACATTCAAGATTATTCTAACCAGCAAAACTATCATTTAGAATGGAAGGGCAGATAAAGTGCTTTCCAGATAAAGTCAAGTTAAAGGATTTCACCATCACAAAGCCCTTATTATATGAAATGTTAAAGGGGCTTATGTAAGAAAAAGAAGATGTAAAAAAAATATGAACAGTAAGATGACAACAAACTTACAACTATCAACAACTGAACCTTAAAAAATACAAAAAAAAAAAACTAAGCAAACAACTAGAACAAGAACAGAATCATAGAAATGGAAATCACATGGAGTGTTATCAGTGGGGAGGGGGAAGAGGTTGAATGGGGGAAAAGGGAATAAGAAGCATAATTGATAGGTACAAAACAGACAGGAGGATGTTAAGAATAGTATGAGAAATGGAGAAGCCAAAGAACTTATAAGTATGACCCATGCACCTGAACTAAGGCAGGGAAATGATGGTGGGAAGGGGGTACAGGGCTGATGCAAATAAAGGGGAGAAAAAAATGGACAACTGTAATAGCATAATCAGTAAAATATATTAAATAAATAAATAAAATCTTTAAAAAATGCATGTATGTAAAAAATGTATGCAGTGTCTTTGTTTACTTAAATTTTTGATTGAATTATTTTGATTATATTGGTCCCGACAGGAGCTTTTGATGAAAAATGAGCAAATTAACAGGCAAACAAGAACACATTGGGTTCCAGTCACTTCCAAGTTACCATCCATCTACATTTTCAGGAAGGGTCTCTGGCATGGATTAAGGGACAGATTTACTGGGAACTTGTATGTAGGGAGGCTATTTCCAGGCCTGGGGACTCCTCTTGTGTCATGTCACATGAATATGGATAGCACAAATGGTAATAAAAAGTCTAAGAATTAATTTCTAGGAAAAAAAATGCCCTCTGGATAGAGCCTACTCCTGCTTGGCTAGTCCCCACTCTCCTTAGGACTGGTCCATCAAGATGTGGCTTCCATTTCATGCCCCTGGTTCCCACTGGCTTCCTCTTGCTCCTGTTCTAGTGCTGTCTCACTTTAACAACATTAGAAAGTAAATTTCAGGACACTGGCTGAGCCCTCAGATTCACAGTAACCAGTAAATAATGCATATTAGGTATTAACAATGCACAGGTAGACATGACTGATTTTAAGGAAGCAAAGTATAGTGTCATTGGGGCAGAGAGAGAGGATCCTGGTGACAAGTAAATGTGCCAGTGTCTAAGCCACCAGCCACCTGTGCAAAATCTCAGGTAGGCATAAGAGGCTTTTAAACTTACAATTGCTTTTCCAAATGTAGGTTAATATACCAAATTTGCTTTAAAAAATCAGACATAGTCTATGTCTATCTAGAGACATAAACCTAATTTGCTTCCTTAAGCAAACATCATTATAATGAATCATTCCCTGAAATTCTCAATGATTGTGACAAAATTGGAATGAGTGATAAAAGATCAAAAGAACCCTGTATGATAGAGCTCAGTTGGCCTGGTGTACATTTCTTAAAAGCCCTCATCTGCTCACCACCCAAACCCAGTAGATGTGTCAAAACTGTTTAAGATAGGGATGGTCATAATGAATGTGACTTCAGCTTTCCAAGGTGTTTAGGTCTGGGAACATGTGAAGTACATAAGCCATTATTTTGGTTGTGCTGAATTTACTACTTTATATGATTTAATTTCAGGGGGGAAATGTTTTGGGGAATATGGAGGTAAACTCTTAATACTGTGTTGCAGTTGAATTTTTAATGATCATTTATTTCTCTAATTCTTACCATCTGTAGTTTTTGTTTCTCTAAGCTTGCCATCAATAGTAATTTTACATTGAAATTTTATTTTAGAGATTTGGGAAGATGGCAGCAAGATATGTGGGAGCAGAGTCCACTTCCCCTGGCATGCAGGTGAAACACTTAGCCCATCTTCTGAGGAACAGGGCCAACCGCCAACAGCATCCTAGCATATATGAAGATTGGAGACAAAAAATTGTATAGGACATTGAAAAATCAGACAGTCAATACTTTGAATACCATAGAATACACTCCAGCTTAAAAATGGTCTTAAACCACTTTGCTTTCCCCACCAACTGATCACAAAAAAAAAAAAAAAAAAAAGAGTAGGTAGAAGCTGTGAATACCAGGATACCTGATGGAAGAGGAAACCCATCAACAAAGGAACCACCAACAGATAACAACAGAAGAAGGTGAAGGAGGGAGTGGAAGCCACACTAACTCAACCCAGGAGTGATCTGGAAATACAACTAAATGGTGGAGAAATTACTCACAACAAACAACTGAACAAAAGCAAGAGAGAATCCTCAAAACCTTGTACACACAGAAGAACCATCTTCAACACAACCTGCCCACACTTGCACAACAGAATACAGGAGGTGTTGGATGGAGTGACCCTCATTTAACCAGCTAGAGGAAACGATCCACCAAAGAAAGATGCAACAACAATCAAAAGCCAAAGACCAGTGAGCTCAGGAAATCAGAGAGACAGAACCATTGAATCTCACAGGTCTTGTACCATAGAAGTTCACACCATAAACCCCAGGAGTCAGAACAGATACATCTAAGAAACAGAGGCTAACAAGAAGAGTCTCACAAACGATGGAAAGACAAAGAAATATCCCCAAATGAAAGGAAAGGAGGAAGACTCAGAAAGAATGCTAAATGAAAGAGAAGCAAATCAACTATCAGATATTGAGTTCAAAGCAATGGTTATCAGGAAGCTCAGTTAGCTCACAGTCAATTGCCAAAAACTACAGGGAAACTACAATGAACTCACTGCAAAATATATCAACATGAAAAAGGAAATAGAAACTGTCAACAAGAGCCAAGAGGAAATGAATACAATTTCTGAACTGAAGAACACAGTAGAGGGAATGAAAAGCAGGCTCAATGAAACAGAAGACTGGATCAGTGAGCTGGAGGACAAGGTAGAATAAAACACCCAGAATGAGCAAGAAAAGGAAAAGAGGCTCAGAAAAAAAATGAAGAGGGATTAAGGGAAAGACAGGATAACATGAAACATAATAATATCCATATAATAGGGACCCCAGAAGGAGAAGAAGAAGAGCAAGGGATAGAAAACCTGTTTGAAAAAGTAATTATAGAAAACTTCCCTAATTTGATGACAGAAAAAGTCACACAAACCCAGGAAACACAAAGAGTCCCAATCAGGAGCAACCCAAAGAGGCCCACTTCAAGACACATCATAATTAAAATGGCAAAATTTCAAGACAAAGAGAGAATCTTAAAAGCAGCAAGGGATAAATAAGAAGTAACATACAATGGGAACCCCCAATAAGGTTAGCAGCTGACTTCTCAATGGAAATGCTCCAAGCCAGAAGAGAATGGCAAGAAATATTCCAAGTAATAAGAACCAGAGGCCTGCAACCAAGACTATTTATCCAGCAAGGGTCTCAATTAAAATGGAAGGCCAAATAAGGAACATCCCACACAAATGAAGTCTCAAAAAAAATACCTCCTCCAAACCACCCCTGCAAGAGATGCCAAAGGGTTTTCTTTAAGAACAAGAAAAAAGACATTGAAACAGACAGGAACACAGGTATGAAAAGATGACAATGAATAAGTACCTATCAGTAATAACCTTAAACATAAATGGATTAAATGCCCTAATCAAAAGACATAGAATAGCTGAATGGATAAGAAAACATGGCCCACACATATGCTGCCTACAACAGATCCACCTCAGGATAAAAGACCAACACAGGCTGAAAGTGAAGGGTTGGAAACAAATTTTCCAAGCAAACAGGCAGAGGAAAAAAAGCTGGGGTAGCAATACTCAAAGGAGACAAAAGACTTAAAAAAAATGGCCATGGATAGAGACCCAGAAGGTACCTTCATATACTCAAGGAAAGAATCCATCAAGAAGACATAAACATTCTAAATATATATGCATGCAACATAGATGAACCCAAAAATATAAAGAAAATCTTGGAAGACTTCAAGAAAGATGTTGACAGAAACACAATTATAGTACAGGATATCAATACCCCACTATCAAAAATGGACAGATCTTTCAAACAAAATATCAACAAAGATAATGTGGCATTGAACAATGCCCTAGATGAAATGGACTTAATTGAGATATATAGAGAGCCTTTCATCTCAAAGAAGCAAAATACACATTGAACATTTTCAAACATAGACCACATGACAGAACATGAAAGAAACCTCAACAAATTCAAGAAAATTGAAATCATATCAAGCATTTTCTCTGACCACAAGGGACTGAAACTAGAAACCAACCTCAAGGAGAAAAACCCAAAATACTCAAACTCATGGAGATTGAATAGAATGCTACTAAACAATGAATGGGTCAAGAATGAGATTAGGGAAGAAATCAAAAAGTTTCTGGAAATAAATGAAAAAGAACTCACAACAACCCCCAAATAATGGGACACAGTGAAGGCAGTCCTAAGAGGGAAGTACACACATAACAATACAGGCCTACCTAAAAAAGATAGAAACATTTCAAATAAAGAACCTACCCCTATGCCTACAAGAACCCAAGGAACAACAACAAAGACAGCCCAGAGCAAGTAGAAGGAAGGAAATAATGAAGACCAGAGCAGAATTAAATGACATAGAGACTAAACACACAATTCTAAGGATCAATGAATCCAAGAGCTGATTCTTTGAAAAGATAAACACAATAGACCAGCCTTTAAGCAGACTCACAAGAAAAATGAGAGAGGACTCAAATAAACACAATCAGAAAAGAAAGAGGAGAAATTACAACTGATACAGAAATACAAAGAATTGTACAAAATTACTGCAAAGAACTGTATGCCAAGAAATTTGAAAACCTAGGTGAAATGGACAAAGTTCTAGAAAAATATAATCTCCCAAAACTCAAGAAGAAACAGAAAGCCTGAACAGACCAATAACAGCTGATGAAATTGAAACAGCAATGAAAAAGCTTCTGGCACACAAAATCCCTGGACCAGATCGTTTCACAGAAGAATTTTGCAAAGCATTTAAGGGAGAGCTAACCCCCATCCTCCACAGATTATTTTAAAAAATTCAAGAAGATGGAAGACTTCCAAACTCCAAACTCTTTCTATGAAGCCAGCCTCATCCTAATCCCAAAAACAGATAAAGACACAACAAAGAAAGAAAACTTTATGCCAATATTGCTGTTGAACATAGATGCTAAAATCCTCAAGAAAATATTGGCAAACTGCATTCACCAATACATTAAAAAGATCATACACCACGACCAAGTGGGATTCATCCCAGGGATGCAAGGATGGTACAATATTTTCAAATCAATACACATAATACACCATATAAACAAAGTGAAAGACAGAAGTCACATGATCATATCAATAGATGTGGAAAAAGCATTTGATAAGGTACAGTGCCCATTTATGATAAAAACGCTCTGCAAAGTGAGAATAGAGGGAGTATTTCTCAACATAATCAAGGCCATGTTTGAGAGATCTACAGCCAACATCATGCTCAATGGACAGAAACTTACAGCTTTCCCACTAAGATCAGGAACAAGACAAGGATGTCCACTTTCACCACTCCTATTTGACATAGTACTGGATGTCCTAGCCACAGCAATCAGACAAGAAAAAGAAATAAAAGACATCTAAATTGGAAAGGAAGAAGTAAAACTGTCATTGTTTGCAGATGACATGATAGTGTACATAGAAAATCCTACAGAATCCACCAACAAACTACTTGACCTAATAAATGAATTTGGAAAACAGTGGGATACAAAGTCAATATTCAGAAATCAAAGGCATTTTTTGTACACCAACAATGAAATATCAGAAACACAAATCAGGAAAAAAATCCTATTTAATATAGCAACGAGAAAAATAAAGTACCTAGGAATAAACCTAACCAAGGGGGTAAAAGACCTGGACTCAGAAAACTATACAACACTGAAGAAAGAAGTTAAGGAAGGCACAAGCAAGTGGAAGCATGTACCATGCTTATGGATTGGAAGAATTAACATCATCAAAATGGCCATACTACCCAAAGCCATTTATAGATTCAATGCAATACTTATTAAAGTACCAATGACATTCTTCACAGATACAGAACAAACATTTCAGAAATTTACATGGAACCATAAATGACCCTAAGGAGCTGCAGCAATTTTGAGAAAGAAAAAGCAGGAGGGATAACAATGCCTGATATTAAACAATATTATAAGGCCACTGTAATCAAAACAGCCTGATATGGGCATAAGAACAGACACATGGACCCACGGAGCAGAACAGAGAGCCCAGAAATAAAGCCAAGTCTCTACAGTCAAATAATATTTGACAAAGGGGAAAGAAGCATAAAATGGAGTAAAAATAGGCTCTTCAACAAATGATGTTGGGGGATCTAGACAGCTACGTGCAAAAAAAAAATGAAACTCAATCACCAACTTACACTACACACAAAAATAAATTCAAGGTGGATAAAAGACTTAAATATGAGTCATGACACCCTAAAAGTCCAGAGGAAAACATCGGCAGAAAAATCTCAGACATTACATGCAGCAACATCTTCACTTATATGTCCCCTAGAGTAAGGGACATAAAGGAAAGAAAAACCAAATGGGACTTCATCAAAATAAAAAGCTTCTGCACGGCTAAAGAAAATGGCATTAAAATGAAAAGAGAAACAACTGTATGGAAAAACATGTTTGCCATTGATATCTCAGAGACAAGGGGGTGATCTCCAAAATACATGAAGAACTTATATGACTCAATGACAGGAAGACATTCAACCCAATTAGAAAATGGGAAAATGACTTGAACAGACACTTCCCCAAGTAGGACATACAGAGGGCCCAGAGATATTTGAAAACATGCTCAGCATCACTAGCCATCAGAAAGAGGCTCATTAAAACCACAGCGAAATACCACTTCACACCAGAGAGAATGGCCATAATAAACAAATGAACAAACAACAAGTGTTGAAGAGGATGTGGAGAAAATGGAACCCTAGTGCGCTGTTCGTGGGAATGCAGACTAGTAAAGTCACTGTGGAAAACAGTATGGAATTTCCTTAGGAAAATAAAAATGGAACTGCCTTGTGACCTGGCAATTCCACTTGGGTCCCACCCATCTGGGATTAGATCCTAAGAACCCTGAAACACCAATTCAAAAGAACCTATGCACTCCAATGTTCATAGCACCACATTCATAATAGCCAAGTGCTAGAAACAACCTAAGTATCCATCAGTAAATGAATGGATCAAAAACCAGTGGTACATTTTCATGATGAAATCCTACACAGCAGAAAGAAAGAAGGAGCTTCTACCCTTTGTGACAGGATGGATGGAACTGGAGAGCATTATGCTAAGTGTAATAAACCAGGAGGTGAGGGACAAATACCATATGATCTCACCTTTAACTGAAACATAATCAACAAAAGAAAAAGAAAACAAAATATAATCAGAGTCATTGAAATTAAGAACAATGTAACAATAGCCAGAGGGGAGAGGGAAGGGGACAGTGAGGAGAAGGGTTTTCAGGAACTACTATAAAGGACACATGGACAAAACCAAGAGGGAGGGTGGAAGCAAGGGAGGGAGGTGGGTTTGGCTGGTGTGGAGGGGTAGTGGGGAGAAAATACAGACAACTGTAGTGAACAACAATAAAGTAATTTAAAAAAATAAATTTTATTTTAGAATTTACAACCATGCTCTTTGTTATACAAATCTAGTGCTAAATTTTCTCTCATTGGCTTAATTTACCAAGCCCCACATTTTTAAAAAACTCTATTACCTACATGTGGTTTTGTACCAGTTTCTTTCTAAGAGAATTCATAGAGACCTAGCCCTGCCACTTGGGAACTTATAGTTTGAATGTCATAGGAAGAAACAATCAAACTTCCATTATGAAGGTGGGTGGGCTAAATAAAAAATGGACTCGACCAAGGCTTGAAGTACAGACAGAAGTGGTACTTGTTTTTCCTGCTTTCTCTCCTGTGTTTTTACCACTTACATGAGGGGGAACCTCAAGGAAACAGAAATTTATTTATAAAAAATTGTGTATTTATTTGTACATGTTTAAAATTTAGTCACCTTCAAAGTGCTCTCCATTTGACGCAATACACCTGTCAAGATGTTTTTTTCCACTGCTCAAAACAGTCTTTGAACTCCTCGGTTTTGATGCCTTTTAGTGTTTCTGCTGTTGTTTGTTTCACCCCTTCTACATAGGAAAATATTTCCCTCTGAGGACTTCTTCATCAGGGGAAACAAACAAAAACAGAGTTGCTGAGGGTGAGATCAAGTGAATAGGGAGGGTGGGACAGTGGAGTCATGCTGTTTTTAGTAAAAAAACAAACAAACTGCTGAACACTTCAGCACAGTATGAGCAGGTGTACTTGTAAATTACCCATCATGAAATGGGCAAACGCATTGAAAGAATCTTAAAAAATTTTCACTCTCACAAACAACACCAGTCAGCTGGTACACTTATATACGAATACACTCACCTAAGCAGAGGAAGCCTGTACTACAAGGGGCCCACCCACCAGAAAATAATTCTGGTTGTTTTTTGGGTCCCCCCTCATATACCTTCCCTCCTCTCTCTTCCCATCCATCCATTGATCCATCCATCCATCCATCCATCTGCCCATTCTTCTATCCACCCATCTATCCATCTGCCCATCTGTTTATTTGTCCATCTGTCCATCCACCTATCTGTTCATTCATCTCACTGTCTTTCCAGTCATCCATCTATATTTTGATTTATCATCTATATGTATAAAGAGGTCCAAAGAATAGAAAAGAGTTTGTTGGGTTTTGCAATATGTAATTAGCTGTATAACCTCAGGTATTGTTGATATTATTTTGCCAGATCTGGACTGAAATAGTCTAAATATGTACCTACACCAATAACTGGACACTTTTTTTTTTTAACTAGGCGGTATACAACAAAGCCAGAGTAGCTAACTGAAGAACCACCAAAAAACCCAAGACAGATGGGGTGGATATTTAATATGGGTTTGTTTAGCCTTAAGAAACAAACTGTGAAAACCCTTATTCAGGTTGGGTTAAGGAGTTAGTCTTCTAGTTTGCTTCATGGTTGGTCTAATTTCTGCTCGGATTGCTTTTCTTCCACTGGAATGTGACCTTCATGTTCCAAAGTCCTTATCAATCTTTGTGGGTGATCTTTAATTTCTAAGTTCACTTAAATTCCAAACCTTTATCACTATTGTATCTTTGGAAATTGTTCTTCCCTCTCACAGATTCTGGTAACTACCGGGTGCTAGTTACTTATTACCTGGCAACAGGGTCTGAGCTGCTCCTTGTACCTGCCTCCCCTTTCAATGCTTCATGTTTGGTGTCAGCAGCCTTGACCCACTGCCTTTTTCTTTACATGTTTTTGCTTTTCTGAGAAACAGGAGAAGGATTATATCTCTTCCTTTTTTTTCTTCACATTTTGATCAGAAGTGTTACTTCCTAAATGGAGTTTAATCCTCAGTTGGATGCAGACAATGACACCAGGGTACCTGCTGGTAACAGTGTTAAATAGCTTTAGTTATAATGAGAGCTTGCATGTCATCATTTTTTTAAAAAAATATTGAATTTACTGGGGTGATATTGGTTAACAAAATTATATAGATTTCAAGTACACAATTCTATAATATATCATCTGTATGTTCATTATGTGTTCACCACCCAAAGTCAAGTCTCCTTCCATCACCATTTATCTTCCCTTTACCTTGCCCCACTCCCCTTTCCCTCTGGTATCACCATGCTGATATGCCTATGAGTTTTTTTATTAATCCCTTCACTTTTTCACCCAGCCCCATAACCACCCTCCCCTCTGACAGCTGTCAGTCTGTTTTATGTATCCATGCCTCTGTTTCTGTTTTATTTGTTGGTTTATTTTGTTCATTAAATTCCATATAAAGGTAAAATTATATGGTATTTGTCTTTCTCTGAATGGCTTATTTCAGTTAGCATAATAATCTCCAGATCCATCCATACTGTTGCACAAGATACAATTCCCTTCTATTTTACAGTTGAGTAAGTATTGCATTGTGTAAATGTATCACAGTTTGGGGGGTTTTTTTGTTTGTTTGTTTTTTTGTGCCCACTCATCTTTTTTTGTTTGTTTGTTTGTTTGTTTGTTTTTGTGCCCACTCGTCTACTGATGGGCACTCCAGCTGCTTCCAAGTCTTGGGTATTGTAAAAAGCACTGTAATGAACACATCAGTGAATACATTCTTTCAAATTACTGTTTTGAGTTTTTCAGATACTACATTCCCAGAAGTGAAAATGCTGGGTCATAAGGCAGTTCTATTTTTAATTTTTTTTTGAGGATACTCCATATTCTTTTTCACAGTGACCACACCAATCTGTATTCCCACCAAAGTGCACAGAGGTTTCCTTTTCCCACTTTCTTTCCAACACTTGTTTCATTTATTGAGGGTAGCTACTCTGACAGGTGTAAGGTGATAGCTCATTGTGGTTTTAATTTGTGTTAATCTGATGATTAGTGACACTGAACATTTTTTTCATGTCTATTAGCCATTTGTATACCCTCTTTGGAGAAGTGTTTACTCAGATATTTTGCACATTTTTTAAACTGATTTTTTTGGTGTTGAGTTGTATTAGTTTATACATTTTAGATATTAACCTTTTATCAGATATATCATTGGCAAGTATATTCTCCCATTCAATGGGTTGTCTTTTCACTTTGTTGTTGGTTTCCTTTTCTGTGCAAACATTTATGGTTTGATGTAGTCCCATTTGTTTATTTTCTCTTTATTTACTTTTGAGCTTATCCTTGCATATGGTGTAAGAAGGTGGTCTAGTCACATTGGATGTGATTACTTCTGACCTCATTCCCTGGGCCATGTGGTTCAGACTTTATTCAGTTTAAATGATTCACTGTGGTTTGAAATTATCCTGCAGAATTCTTTCAGTTCTGGTAGGTATTCACCTCATTAGTCCTACCTGCTATTAGACAGCCTCCTCACTTTGCTTTCAGAAAGAGCTTCATGCACTCTGTTTGGTTTCTTTGCTGGGACCAGGCTGTCCCTACTGCCATCTGTGGTTAGTTACAGGTATACCAATCTGTTTCCTAGCTAAAAATTCCTTCTCTGTTGTTTTTCTCTTTCCTAGAGATTGTCCCCTTTGGACCTGAATACTCTGGGGTTTAGAAGAGACATGAATGAATGTCTAATTAGCCTTTAACATAGGGATGTAAGACTTTAAGTACCTGTAATGGGAAGTTAATTTCTCTAAGTGCTTTACACATGATAGTTTCATTTTGATTTGAGATATTTTACAGAATACTGTCATATTGAACTATGTGGGAAAATCCAAAGCATAGAATCATGTCCAAATGTATCTAATGACCTTATTTACTTCACTTTGAAAATTGATAGCTAAAAAGGCAATGTAGGTTATAAAAAGAGAAAACTACAACAACTCTGAACTCAAAAGCTCCGCTAACTGTGACTCAGGGAAAGCTTCTCAAGCTTCTCAGAAACCTTGTCTCCTGTGTGGTAACTGGAGACAACACCACTTTCTACATTTCAATGAGTTGCAGTTGGGCAGTAACATCTATAAAGGACACATGGACAAAACCAAGGTTGGGTGGGATCAGAGGTGGGAGGTGGAGATGGCTGGGGTTGGGGGGAGTTGTAGGGGGGAAACAGAGACAACTGTACTTGAACAACAATTAAAAAATAACACTATTAAAAATATAAAACACTATCATATATTTTGAAATATGAACCCACTCTTATTTTTATTATTTGCATGCAATTATATTTTTCTTTGAGATTGGTCAAAATCTGCATGCTAGATTTTGAAAACAATTGTCTATTTTACTAAGTTTTTTCTATGTAGGTTAATGCTTTATTTAAAAACAGATATTGTCATCATTCAAAAATGAGCTTAAACTATTTTATTCAGAATTAAACAGCAAATTATGATACAACACCCTAGTTACTAACTTTTCTCTGATAAAGTTATCTTAGAAAGCATATTCACATTCAGGTTCAAATATACAAAGAGCAACAGTGAACAAAGATGCTGCCACTTCCCATAACACACTTGGGTACCTGCAATAATCATTATATTTATCAATATTGAAAAATTTAGTCCTTATAATAACTATAAGATAGGTGCCCCAGATTTTTAGTCCTGACAAAAGATTTCCTGATTCAAAACTGTTTTTCTTCATTCTTTATATAATTAAGCTTCAGAAGTACAAGTTTTAATGGCAGAACTATTTAAATCATCTTTACAAACCCAAGTTTCACAGAAACACAAAACCCTGGTGTGTATACAATGTTTTCAGTTTAAAATATTCTGTCACTGATCTTCACATCCTTGAGAGGAAGTGAGGGTTTTTTAATACCTATTCTTGGATAAGGAAACTGAAGTTTGCACAAACTCATTCAAGATGACATAGCTAAGTGGAGGGAAGTGAGGACCAGAACTTAATATCTACCTTTAGTTCTAACATCCCTTTTATTGTAGCTCCAAAGAGAATCACCATATGAAATTTCTCTGCAGCTCATTAACTAGAATTCTTCAGTTATTCAAAATTGTACAGAGACCAACCAATTATGGCTAAACTGTTTAAAGGTCTGTATTAGATTCTGAATAACTCTGTATGACTGCATCTATCTAAGCTTAGTTTTGGCTGCCCTTTATAGAAGCTTAAGGAACTGAATTACATATTTAGTGTTACAGGAAAAGCTTTGTTCCGGAGAATCTGTTCCTTTTAACAACTAAGGATTAGAGTGTGGTAATTTATGCTTTGGTGTTAGAAAGTTTGTTTTCTGTCTAGTGTCCTCCCTTTCACCGCTAGCCACCTCAGTCTTTGAAGGAGTTGTATGGGTGTTAGGAAGTTGTGGACTGGCCCTTACTATGCAGTCATCAGGTTAACTGTAGCAAGCACATTTGCAGCAGACTAAATGCAACAATATTCTGGTCATAAAAAGGCTAGAGGCTTTTGAATACTTGGTTCTTTTTATAACATAATTTCAGAATACTCACCAAGCATCATTGTGGTTCATAGGAACACATGCTTTTATGAAATGCATATTCACATAAACTTTTGGAGAAGGCTGTTAATAAGTATGTTTGATTTTCATGAGGACATTCCTAGATCTGTGACTCTTCTAATTCTTCATAGCCTTATAACAGTTGGAGATAACTAGTGCTTTTCTTTTTTTGTGTCTGGTTGTTACAGGGTGCAGCCAAGAGGGGGGACCCCAAGTGGGCATTTAAAATGGGGTCCAGAACTTAAGGTGTCCAGGAGATTTTAAGATGTCTTCACTCCCACCCCCCAGGTGTGGGTTGGGGGAAGGGACACAAGGAGCAGGGCCTTTGAGAGCTGTTTCACATAGCAACAGCCTTGTAGTTAACCTCTGGTGTGGTCATTTAACATATCTATAGCCTTTGGCTGGTCGCTTAGATATGTTAAATAGCTGTGGCCATGCTCTGAGCCAGGGGAATGGAAGTAACTACCCCACCAAAGTGTAACTGGGTGGCAGGTCCCCCGAGGTACAGTGCCTGCATGGGAGCTTGGAGAAGGTTGGCTCCATGACATGGGGCCACACCTGCCCAGACTCATGATGGCAGTCCAGTAAAGCTGGAAGGATATGAGTTCTGGCATGTGAAGCTGAGTGTTGGAGTCGGAAATGGGGCTGCAGAGGAAGACTGGCGCAGGGATTTAAACCCAGATGCAGCAGTGATTGAGGGAGAGAGAACCATGCAGCCTTGACAGAGTGGAGACTCCCACAGCCCTGCAAGAGAGAATCACCATGCGGCTTTAGCAGAGAACCGCCACTCGGCTTTGGCGAGTGGCGACCCCTGCCCTCTTGCAGCTATTGTGTAGGGGGAGAAGCACATAGTTTTGGCTGAGTGGGGACCCCCACAGCTTTAGAAGGGGGAACCACCACCTGGTTTTAGCAGAGATCCCGGCGACTCAGCTGAAGGTGCTGGGAACCCAGGGAGGTCTCCCAGTCGAGATGGAGTACTAACTGGGAATAACCAGAGGACTGCCTGAGTCACGGACTTCTATTTCTTTTCCTGAGATAGGGTACTCTGGACTGGGCAAAGGGGGAAGGAAGGACTGTGTCTGTTTGTGGGTGTTTTAAGGAACTTTAGGATTTTTGATAAAGACATTAGGTCACTACTTTAAGTTTGTATAGCATTAAATAAACATTTCCTTTCCTTTTCACAAATCTCTGGCATTGAGAGATGTCTTTCCTCTGGCAGTGGACATAACAGACCTGGGGGCTTCTTTCAATAATAGTATATCATCCCAGGCCCCCCTTTTTTGTTCTGTAACATGGTCACAGTGGAGAGAGGATATGCTGACAGTAGAATACAATTATTTCCCTTTTGGTCACCTAAAATATGGTCACGCTTCTTTATCTTTCCAGCACAGGCAATGGTAGCCTTTTATTTTTGAATGGACCATATTTGTCTTGGTTGAGTTATGCAGTTCATTTTCATTGCACATGCAAATGTGTTTCTTATTATCTAATTTATTATCTTCATTCCCAACACATTTTCTTGTTTTCCCTCCACAATTCTACCTCTGAGTTTTTCTTTAATCACTCTCTTTTGGATATTTTCATATGAAAGAGGTGGAATTTTACTGTGCAAAGTCAGTGCCCATGTCCTTTTAACCACTGGGTTAGAGGCCAGCAAACCTACTTATAGGTGAGAATGGCCTTCAAAGAGTCAGCTTTTGGGTGTGAAGGAGGGTGCTTCCCAATTACTGTTCTCATCAACCTGACCACCCTAAGCCATTAAGCCACTGTAATAGTTTTTGCTAAGTTGATTTTCTGCACATAAACAACCTTGCCTACACTTTAAAGTTCTCAAGAAAGGCATGAGGAGTTTCAAATTTCAATAATTCAACTCCAACCAGAAAGCTAATTCATCTTTAAAAAAATAAATCAGTAAAACAGAAGTTAATTAAAGTGTAAACAATGGGCAGCATTGTGGCCCAGAGTCTTAGCAAAGGAACCTTTGAAATTCTTTGCGTAATGGATATTACCTGATTACACTCGGAGTAGGGTGGGGTTTAGGGAAGGATCAGTTTACTGAACTCTTTCTCTTCTTCCCATTACAAGAAACAAAAAGAAAAAGACAACAACAGATACTTTTAGAGCTGGGAACTAAGTGATGGCTTCCTAGACACAAGCCTTCCCAGGGTGACTTGTTAGAGCAGAGTGATGGTGGGAGCTCTGAAGAGGAGACCCCTGCTGGGTGGCAGGAGAGCCATTTCCATAGCAGATCTGCAGAGAGGATATCATTGTGGTGAGACTGACACCAGGCCAGGTCATGCAAAGGACACAACTGCCCTCATCAGTGATGCCAGGGCCAGAATAGGACTGCCAATAACACAGAGAAGAGTGAGACACCCCTCCCTGCCCAAGGGCAGGCTTTGGCTGAGATAGCTGCAGGGAAGGGAAGATGTGGTCAAAAATAGCCCAAACCCCAGAGTGTTTTCAGGACAGAGCCTCTTATTTTTGATCTTGAGAGAATTCAAAGAAGGGTGGTGAGGCAAAAGTCCAAGTACTGCTTGACAGGGGTATCTAACCTTCTCTGTTCCCAGGATCCTGGGCATTGGATTCTTGTTTTCTTTGAAGATTAAGTGGTATAAAGAGATGAAGTATTTTTCTTAAGAAAAATCCAAAGAATAATAAAGTGATGTTGTGTATAGTTACCTGCCACACTACATTTAATAAGCAAATGTACCTCTCAGAGGCTCCTCCTGACCATCCTACAGCACCAATTGTCTGTGTGTTTGTGCACAATGCACTAGTGAGCACAGGCATATGTCCACAGGTGTGTGCATGTGTGTGCACATGTGTGTGGGTCTGTTGATGGGACTGGTAATGGGGAGAAAAGAAGAGAGAGCAAACCCAGAACCAAGACAGAGGTACAGGTGGTTCCTGTGTGCAGTGCACTAAGAGGTTCCAATAAATCTTCCTTGAAAAACAGTACACTGCAGATTGTCCCACAAAATCTTAGTTTTACTTTACACTGTCAGAATTTCTATCATAATGACCCAATTTTACAGAAAACAAGATCCTTTTTTTTCAACAAGGAGGCATTCCTCTTAAATGTTCATGAGCTATTGATATCTTAAAACCAATTAGTGTAATGAAAAGCCTCTCTACCATCAAGTTAAAATGCTGGCCTAATGGAGAAAATAACTTGGAGAAAAATACTTTTTATTTTATATCTTTAAAATTATTTTATTGTTGTTCAAGTACAGTTGTCTGCATTTACCCCCATCACTCCCCCACAACTCAGCCATTCTCACCTCCCTCCCCTGAATTTTCTCAGAAAACTAAAAGTGGAACTGCCTTTTGACCTGGTAATTCCACTGCTATTATTAAATCCTAAGAACCCTGAAGCACCAATCCATAAGAATTTATGCACTCCAGTGTTCATAGCAGCAAAATTTATAATAGCCCAGTGCTGGAAACAACCTAGGTGCCCATCAGTAAATGAATGGATCAAAAAACTATGGTACATTTACACAATGGAATTCTATGCAGCAGAAAGAAAGAAGGAGCTCCTACCCTTAGCAACAGCATGGATGGAACTGGAAAGCATTATGCTAAGTGAAATAAGCCAGGTGGTGAAAGACAAATACCATATGATCTCACCTTTAAGTGGAACCTAGTTAACAAAACAAACAAGCAAGCAAAATATAACCAGAGACATTTAAATTAAGAACAATCTGACAGTAACCGGAGGAGAGGTGGGAGAGGAAAATGTGGGGAA
Source organism: Phyllostomus discolor (assembly GCF_004126475.2). Lineage (NCBI taxonomy): Eukaryota > Metazoa > Chordata > Mammalia > Chiroptera > Phyllostomidae > Phyllostomus > Phyllostomus discolor. Next base: position 119,358,163 of record NC_040904.2, read on the forward strand.
ATGAGGATAGGGTTTTCAGAAACAACTATAAAGGACATATGGACAAAACCAAGATTATGTACTTGTTTAAACGCAAATGCTGGATGCCCGCATTCTTCAGGAGTGAAATTCATTTAAAAGCCACTGAGGAAAATAGTATGGAGTTCCTCAAAAAATTAAAAATGGAACCGTTTTTTGATCCTGTGACACCACTTCTGGGAATATATCCTAAGAATTATGAAACACTGACTTGAAAGAATATATGCACCCCTATGTTCATGGCAGTGTTATTAACAATAGCCAAGCTCTGGAAACAGTCCATCAGTAGATGAGTGGATAAAAAGCTGTGATACATTTATACAATGAAGTGCTATGTAGATGAAAAAAAAAAAACAGAAGAAACTCTTACTCCTTGCAATAGCATGGATGGGCTGGAGATTATGCTAAGTGAAATAAGCCAGTCAGAGAAAGACAAATACCCTATGATCTCACTTATATATAGAATCTAATGAACCAAATAAAATGACAAAAGAGAAACGGAGTCATTGATACATAGAACAGACTGACAGCTGTTGGGAGGGTGGGGTGCTGGATAAAAGCAGGCAAAGGGATTAGCCAAAGAACATATATGCACAACCTATAGACACAAACAACGAGTGGTGATAGCCAAAGGGAAGGGGGGCAGGGAGTAGGGGGAGGTGGACAAAGGGGCAGCAAATGGGGGCAGAAGGAGACTCTGCCTGAGGTGATGGGTGCATGATGCAGTGTGCAGATGAGGTTTTCTCGTGTTGTACACTTGAAACCTGGATGTTTTTGTAGACCAATGTCACCCCACTATATAATTAAAATTAATTAGTTAATTAATTAATTAATTAAAAAGTGACTTTTAAGCTATTTTAAACTTATGGGCTTAAATGCTTATCCATAAAAGCAAGTGTTTCTTTTTTTTAAGATTTACCCTTAGCTACCAAATTCACCGCAGACAGAAGAAAATAGAACCACATCCACCAAAGGCCTATTATGTCCCAAGTATGTCATCAATAGTATTTCATTTAATTTAATCATGCCAATAACTACTTCAGGTCAATGTCATCTGTCCCATTATTGAGAGCAGTAAAATAAATTTCAGGGCTAGTACAAGTTGAAGCCAGATGTCAGCATAGTGACCCCTACTCTTAGGCTGGTGCTCTTCCTAATATGTTCTGTTCCTAGCTGAGAATTAGTGCCTAAGATGTTATGCATATATTTCAAATCTAAATGTTGGCCACACTTTAGAAAAGCATGGACTTTACTACACAATATGTGTCAGGAAAGTAAGATCATTCTTTTCACTCTCTTTTTCTCAGTCTACAAATGAGAACTAAGATGAGTTTAGAATAACATGGAATTATAGAAAGATACACTGAGAAATGCATCTCTGGATGATTTTCACCTGGTAGCACAAATGGTTCATCATTCAGGAACTGAAGCAAACCTTGCCATATCTCCCTCATGCATCTCAGTTGCTAACTACGTCTGTAGACACCCTTGCCCCCTTCAGGAATGTCAGTAGTATGTGCACCTGCAGAGGTAGACAAAATCTACAATATATGCTTGTGAACAAGCCCAGTCTGGTCCCTGCCCTCATAGAGCTTATGCTCCAGGAGGAGAGACAGACAATAAGCAAATAACTAAGTGAGAAAATAATAACAAGACACCATAATGTCAGGAAAAGGACAACTGTGCCTGTGTTATGTCTGTGGTGTAGAGTCATTAGCATGTAGAATGTAGAACCATTCTGGAGTAAGTCCATCTGTCTTTTCTTCTGAGCTCTGCCACTGATTTGCTGTGTGATCTTGGGCAAGTGCCTTAATGTGTTTGTGCTTCAGTTTTTCTCATCTACAAAATAGGAATAATGATACTCACTTATTTATAGAGTTGTTTTAAGAATTAAATGATTTAATATGTAAAGTTTTTAGATCAGTGTTTGGCATATAATGAGGGCTGTACACTTGATACCAAAAGAGGCCTAAGGGTGAGAAACAGGTGGCACCTGGTGGAGGAGGAACAGGAAATGTGGGAGGTCATAAGAGTGAGAAAAGGCTTAGAGTGAAAAAGAACCTGATTTAAAAGGTATTTTTTCCCAAATGAAAAGATATGTTTTACAATTATATAAAATTTACCTCTTTCTGTACTAAAACTTTATCATATTGAAAAATAGTTAAAAATTTAAAAACAAATTTTAATATTTAAATAAAGCCACATGGATAATTTTCAACTATTTTAACTACTCATTATTAGAATCACCTGTGGCACTATGATACCAATCAGGTTTGGAGGATAGTACCCTAAACGAAATGGCCCCAGGATTTTGGTTTTATGAGCTAATTATCCTACTTTTATCATTCTCTCTCTGATCACATGGTCATATTCTAAGTTGTATCTCCAACATTTTATCTTTTAGTATACCTGACTGTAGCAGCTTAGAGCCCTTCTAATGGTCTGGTTTTAATCTGCTGAGAGACAAGAAAGCAGGTAACTCTATTTGTATTTGAATATCCGATAAAGTCTGTAGAGCCTGAGTGAGAGTTTTAGGGTTTGTACACATTGACTTAGCTCAGCTATGAATGTTTTTTGCACTGAGAAACACTGTTCACTCACTTATGAACCTCTCTTTTAGTTTTTGATGTATCTAGAATGGTGGCTTTCATGGAATGGAATAGCATTGTGTAGATTCAGTGCTTTATGGAACATAAAGGACTATAGTGGGATTGGTTAATATCCTTAACTGAATAAGCACAGTCCTAATTTAGAAAAGTGCATGTCCCTCTTGAGAAACATAGAATTTTAGAGCCAAATGTAACAGGGAGGTATCTAACTCCATCTCCTTTATTCCTGTATGTGAAACCCAAGAGGAGCGAAGAACATGTTCAAGGTCATACAGCATCCAGTTGTCATTATGACCATGGTCTTCAGTTTGCAAGCTTTTCTGTCTCTCTGGAACTGTTTAATGAGCAACCTTCCATAAGCATGGAACCTGAAAATCTTTGTCTGCTCTGCAGCAGACTGAATGCCAGCACTGGTCTAAACTAGGCCCCTGGGTTCCTGGGCTGTCTTCTCCATTCCACTTCCCACATTCCCTTTTCTGAAACAGAAGATAAAACAAAAGAAGAGAAAACAGTCTGTGGGTTGGAGTTTAAATAAACAGAGATGTTAATCAAAGGCTGGTTTCAGTAGCTTGGAGGCAAAAGGGATTCCTACAGCTGGAGATAATTACATGACACTTAGAAAGGTATACTGATACTCAAAGTAGGAGACAAGTACCAAATACCAAAGGAAGCTTTTGTTGAAGTCCACGAACCCTCACAGTGGCCCAAGACTAACAGGGACAGTATTTGTCAGCACACATTTTTGGATGACAGGGTTTTTTTTTTTTTCTTTTTGTTGTTGTTGCTCTAGCTACCACAATCCTGATAGTTCCCAGACAAGATATTAAGATCTTGCCTTCTAATATTAAATGGTGCAAAATCCCAGTGGTTTGGACTTGGTACAAACCTTCAGATCTCCTACCCTTTGCGATAGCATGGATGGAACTGGAAAGCATTATGCTAAGTGAAATAAGCTAAATGGTAAAAGACAAATACCACATGATCTCACCTATAGGTGGAACTTAATCAACAAAACAAACAAACCAGAAAAATAGAACTAGAGGCACAGAAATAAAGAACAATCTGACAATGACCAGAGAGGAGGGGGAGGGCATTAACAGGAACAGAAGAGGAAGGGGCAAGTCAAGGAACATGTACAAAGGATCCATGGGCATGGAAAATGGTGTTGGGATTGGTTGTGGGAGCTGGGGGTGTGGGTACAACAAGGAAGAGCAAGAGGGGAGAGGGAAAACTGTCATTGAAAATGATACAAATAAGAATGGATGTCTGTGAAGTGGAATGTACCTGACACAGCATGTACCAGCACCTTGATCTTGAATTTCCCAGCCTCTAGAACTATGAGAAATAAATTTCTGTAGTTACTTACACAGAAATAAATTTCTGTATAAGTAAAAAGAAAAAAAAAGAAATTTCAGATAACTGGGGTTCTGGTTAAGATTAAACAACTGACTCTCCAAAACAAATGAAAAGATCTAAAAGGTCCTGATCTGTAGCATTTGGCAATTTCATTGGAATAAGTACTCCACCATGGCTGATTTTAAGCTACTGACATGAAGTCACTAGTCCACTGACAGTAAAGCTGAAAATAAGAACAAATGATCTAACATCTATCCATCCATCTGTCCATCATCCACCCATCTGTCCATTTGTCTATCTGTTTCTCATTTATTATCTATTATCTGTCTTCTCTCTATCATTTATGTATCATCTGTCACTCATCTGTCTATCTATTATCTATGTATCCACCCATCCATCCATCCATCTATCCATCCTTCTACTCATCTATTAACCTACCTACATACCTATCTACCTCAACCTTATGGTCCTTCTTTGTAAAATTAAGGGAGGAACTAGGTAATCAATAAGGCAAATTTCAGTTTTCTTTTTGTGTGATTGTATTCATAATATGTTACTTCATGGAAAGACTTGATTCCTGGATTAACTCAGGAAGTTTACTGTATTTTTAATGATGCCCATGCCTTTCTTTATCTTTATAGCATTCATCACCTCTCAAAATAGTAGCTATTTATTTGTGTATTTTAATTAGAAGCTGAGCTCCTGGAAAGCAGGGCTTTGTTTGTTTAGGCCACTGCTGAGCCCTAGCACCTACACCAGGTCCTGGCTCATGGGAGGTGCCTGGTAGATATGCATTGAATGACATCATTTAAACTCTTCCTTATAAATTTAGAAAAAATGAGACTTTAAGGAATGAAGTGCTTTTCCTGAAGTCATGTAGCACTTTGTGGCAGAACTGAAGGCAGCACCTAAATCTGCAATTTGTGGTTCTTCCCTGAATCCTTCTGTGGCTTGTCTCACAAACTCTAAGTCCCAGAAGATACTCATGTGTGTTTGTAGGTTGCAAATTGTAATCTGCAGAGTTTATGTGGAATAAAGAGAGCTGTTACCTGCCTGCTCTGCTCCAGAACCTCACTGCACAAACCCTTTCCCTTTTCTTAATGAACAGATTAACTTGTGGCTTATGTATATTGGTGGGGATGGAAGCATGGGACATATGTATTGTTTCTACTCCAGAGGCTCTTCTCTTGAGGTTTAACTATAATCAGGAGACCTACTTTTTTTTCTTAGTCAGCCCTTGTTCACATCAACAAACACTTCTCTTAGAATCTACTTTAGGTGCTGCAGAAATATATAGATGAGTAACACAAGACCCCTAATAATTAGGAATGTACTATCTTCTGGAGGCAACTGGCAAAAGATAATAACATGATGTGGACAAGTGTAGTGTAAAGGAAAGTTCCAAAGCTGTGACATCCAGAGGAGGGAATTCCACACAGTTAGTGACATTAGGCTCTTCAAAAGAGACACATTTGGGCAATCAGTAATCTATCCACTTAATAGATTTTTTCTGTCCCAAATGAGTAGTATTTGTGAAAAATGAAGTCTCTACCCATCTACAGAAGGTTCTACAAAAACAAAAGTTCTATGTGAATATGTCATCATCATCATTCTTCTTCCAGATACTATAGTTAGATGGTGACCACATAGCCTTGAACATCAGGAGCCACTTGACTTACAGGTACATCCTGATGTCTGTGTCAGGAGACAACTGCCCTAAGTTAACTCAGAAATGACTCTCTGCTGTGTGCTGGATGGAAAATGGCAGTGACTCATTAAAACATCTCAACTTGATTTAAAAACGTACTAGATGGAAATTCAACTGGCTAAATCAGCAAAACCATTCAGTCACAATGAAGTGACTTTAGGCATGGGGTTGTTATAAAAAGTTACTAATTATGTGAATTATTGAAGGTCCACAGGTCCAGGGCCTTAAATAAATGAAAGTTGGCTCAGAAGAAACCTCTCTGTGGGTCAGTTTGGATTTTAATTAGATGTTAGAATCAAGCATTAAACATCTTGTCACTGAGTAGCTTCCTCTCTCAATTGCTTTTGGCCCTTTGAACTATAAGGCAAATGCACCAAAAAGTCAATGAAACTTATGGTGGTTTTGTGCTTTGGGAGCAATAAGTCATTTCAGGTAATAATGTGGTAGGAAAATTGGTTTTGTGTCAGCTTATTGATAATGAATGGAAGTTACACCTGACTGATGGCTGCCCTGTGTTTTACCTGTGGACAATTGAAAAGGAAGAAACACAACAACATTTACTTATCTTACTTAATGAATGTTATCATGTGGAAAAGGTAAATCAGTAATGCTGAGATCACACATACCGATCTCCTTTTGAACACACAATGCCCTCATTTATATAAATCTTAGCACTTGATAGCTTCCACATTTAGACACATGCACAGCCAGTCTGGCTGAGCAGACTTCCTTCTCAGGGTGCTCAGTCTCATAGTTTCAGAAACTTTTAAGTATAAGGAGATTGAGGAGCATAAATTACAGTGGTTTCCCAATTAATGTTTTAATAGAGAACTAAAGCAGTGGGGCTATTCAAAGTTTTGAATTTCTACCTTCCATCCACCCTCCCCAGCTTATAACTCCCCTTCTTTGGAAAGAGAAGTATAAGTGGCCTAGTGGTAACCCCAGGCAAGGAGGCCCAGAAAAAAACAGATTGTAATCTTTTTAATTAGGCTGCTTTGTCTTATTCCTGTATCTTCAGCTCAAACATTGTTTTCCCCTGAGGCTATTTCTGGGTGAAGTGAACAGTTTTAAAGAGTGGGCCCTGACAGGGTGGACAAGTGCATTGGGTGTCATCCTATATACCAAAAGGTTATGGATTTGATTCCTGTTCAGGTGTGTACAGGAGGCACCCAATCCAATGTTCCTCTCTCTTAATCTCTCTCTTCCCTCCCCTTCCTTTCTCCCTAAAATCAATAAACATATCCTCAGGTAAGGATTAAAAAAAAGAGAGGGGTTTAAAGCTGTAGGAGGAGTTTCCAAGTTTCAAATGGTTCCTAGTAGTTGTTCCCTTGTACTCCCAGGGAGGCCTGTGCCCATCTGGCTTTATTAATTCTGTCAGGGTGTCCTGGTCCTGTTCAGCTCCACCTCTATTCCTAGCCTTGTTCCACCTCTGGACATAACGGAATTCCCAAGATTCAGGATCCTCACTCAGTACCTCCTGGGTTAAGGTGACCTGAGCAGGAAAGGCTCCCCCTTGCTCCTCCTTCTAAGGCCCTTTAAAATATCTCTGGGTATGTTTCTGCTTCCTTCTTGAAGGCACATTCTAACTGCACTGGTAGTTGGCCTTGTTGCAAGATCTTCAATTTAAGCATTTGAATAAATGTTAAAAAATTAGGTGTTGGCAAATTATTTAGCTTTAATCTTCTTAGGTTCAAACAAACGCTGAGCTTGGACTGTGATAACCAAAGTAGGATGAATTGCTTTTTATCTCTGAATACACGAAACTTGATACATGTCAGTAAGCAAAATGGTGTTTAGGGGGTTTTCCCTGTTTCTGAGACAAAAAGAGCTCAAGAAAATATGTGTGTGCACATGCTTGTGTTCTGGTTTGATACATCTATGGTTTGCATTTCCTTGTACTTCTGTAGCACTGGACTAACTGCCACTGACTCCATGCCTTAAGGTTACAGAAACTACCTGGGGAACTTCCTGCCCGTTCACAGAATCAAAGACACACCAAGTTTGCCATCCTATTCCCAAGAGATATATGAACACAGGATGCTGTCCACACAGTAGCCCCGAGTTTATAGAAGGCCTTTGCAGTGAGTTTCCCTCTTAGTGCCTTCTCAAAGGATTTCAAGAGAGAAGAGCAGATTCCTGAAAGGATTTCAAGACAGAAGTTTAAAATCCCTGCACTAAAATGAAGAGATTCTAATTCAACAGGTGTGGAGTAAGGCCCTTGGATCTTATATACCAGTTCATACAATTTACTAAAGCTTGGACACAATGAAAATGATAATTCATTTATATATTTTATTATGCTTTATTTAGAATTCTATGATTTGAAAAATAGACTCTTGAATATATATATAAATTCGAATGAAAAACAGACGTTGACTTAAGAATAGACACTTTCACAATTAGTCTCAAAACCTCAAATTCTCGCTCTTGGGACCTGTATGTGGAGGTAGAGATCTGTAAACTAGGCCACTGTTGATATGTTGTTCATACTTCCCATATTTACTGTCTGGCAGCGACACTGGCAAGACCTAGTTGGAGAAGAAAGCCAATTATTGGTTGATGTGGGGTCAGCATTGAAGTGGGGGCATTTTCACTTTCTCTCTGGCTGTTTTTAGTACTCTCTCTGCTTTGTATGACACACAGGATCCCTGCTTGCCTCATAGCCACATTCTTATGAAGGAGCTCTTAGGCTATGAATCAACCAATGAGTTGAAGACCTGCCCCAGCCAATCAGGGATGCACAGCTATATACTCATTTGCATCTTTACCAACCAGAGTGACCCTTTTCTGACCAATCAGGACAGTGCTATTTGAACAAATCAAACTATATGGATTTGGAGGCCTTATTTGCATAGAAATAGACCAATCATGGATATGAGTGGCACTGTTCTCTACATAAGCCAGCTTCACCTCTGCTTCAAGGGGCACTCCTTCAATTTCCATCTAAGACTGCGTTTCACCCAGTCTTGCAGGAGCTGGAGCTATCTTCTGGGAGTTGGAGCCCTAGCTACCTTGCCCTAGCCTCCTTGTTCTTGAGCCATTTTCACTGAATAAAGTCTCCTCACTATGTCCCAAATTGGGGACTTCTGTTGAATTGTAGACCATGACCTTCAATTAACAACAGTCAGTTTTCTGAGCACAATGCCCATGAAGGCAAGTTTCTGTTCCTGGCAGCTGACATGGGCTTGACAGTTAGCATATGTTCAATAAGTAGATGTTGGAAGAATGAATTTATTGATGGAAGTTAGAAGGTGCCAGGGCTCAGAGCTTTTGTCTGCTGGAGAGCTTCAGTTCCCAGGGGTCTCTGTCTTGCATAAAAGGTCATACAATCAAAACTGAACTCATGAGTTATCAGTTTATAGTGTTGTTAATTAGGGAGAAGACAGAAGTAACTCTGAGCCACTCCTTACTTGTACCCTTGAATCAGAATGAGGAGGCACTTCCCTGGAGAGAAGGCTGAGTAAATGTGATCTAAAAGCTGAGTCCTGGATCAAAAGTGACTTAGTTCGTAGGACTCAGGACTCAAGATGTCTGACTGTTCATGTCCAGGGAGGTGACCAAAGTACTCAGAAGTTCTTTCTTAGTCCTCAATTCCTAGGATAAAGCCCTTTAATCCTCACATGGGAGATAGAAGCATGGTGACTACTGAGGGTGTGTGTGTGTGCACTTGTGTGCATGTATGTATGTGTGCATGTATACACACCCATTCACACATATGGTATTTATATCTGTACACAATTTAAGGTAACAGCTAGTTCTATTTTTAATATGCTTTCTGGTCCAAATCAATCATGGTAGTAAGAAGAAATCATCCTTGCTCTTTGAAGTTATGGTTTAGAGGAATAATCTGAGCCTTAGTCAAGTTTCCCTTAGCTTTCAAAGAAAGAAAAATAGATTAGAACACTCTCTTTCAAACAGAATATTCCTGAGAAGTGTTTTTTTAAAGAAACAGCCAACTTATGTGATATGCTACAGCAGGATCCCAGCTTAATAATTAGAACTTTCTGTTATGCTATTTTTTAGGATTATTAATAAAAAAGGGTACTTGAACAATAGAAAAAGAAAAGGGCAGCATGTCAATCTTTAAGAATACTTGTTTCTTCATTAAGATGTGAAAAGTTAAAAATCAGTAAGCCTCTATAGAGGTTTTTTAAAGGTAATGTTTAGGTAATGAGTTAGCAAGGCTGCCATGTACAATGGCCCTGCACAAATCCAGGGAGCACCTTTCATATGCACATCAATGGAAACAGTGCCTCCCATAGTGGTTCACATAATAATCTACACAACCATCAGTGGTGGCATCATTTTTCAGCATCTATCATTTGTATGGGTAGAGACAATAGACTTTAGATTGTCTATCTTCTAATAAATGAACCATGTAGTCTCACTGTGTCTAGGCTATAACACCACCACAATTGGCTTTTATCTTTCTTCCCTGAGTTAATGTCCAAGAATGACCAATCAACTCATTACTCAAAACTTGTCATGAGCCTTACTTTCTGTGTCACTTGTGTCCTAGTCACTTTCCACTTGCCTCTCCAGATTTGTTCTCAGTCAATGTCTGCCATACCCTGGTGCCTAGTCTTTCAGGGCTGGTGCTTAGGTTCCTTTGTCCTCAGCATTCTAATAGGATTTGGTCAAAGGGAAGTGCTGACAGGTGACTGGAGAGCAGGAGAAGCATTTAGGGTGTTGATGTCTTCTGCTTTGCCCTACCAGGCTGTGTTTTTTGCAACAGGTGTCTTCTCAGGTGTCTACCACAGCTCTTGTGGGGTAGCCCTTTTCCCAGGGCTTCTGCTTTTGTGAGATTCCAGTAATACTTCCTTCTCCCTCTTCCCTTGGTGGCAATGGCTGCCCATTATCATTGTCCCTAGGTCCTTCACCATCCCTTCATCCCTCCTGTACAACTATAATACTTTTCCATAACTCTTCTTGGTAACTTTTTTGAATATTATGTGTTTTTCCCCACTGGAATTTGACCAATGCTTCTTTTTAACCATTTATATCCTTGATGTTGACCTCATAAAACCAAATTTCACTCCATTATTTCCCTTTGGGCCTCCAGGCTATTGTCAGTTGCCCTCAGAAACAGCTCTATAGCCAGTTAATTCTCCCTATCCTACCATGACTTAATTTTTAGAACCTGTCTTCCTCATTGCTGAGGTTTCAGCATGATGCCAAGTTCTTCTCAGGGTATCATCAATCACTGTTGGATACTTCATCTGAGCATTTTACTAGAATACAGACTCTAAATGGAGAGGTTGTATAGACCCATTGTGGTATTCTCCATGGCACATAGAGGAGTGCTTTGAAGGTTAAGCTTATTCAATATATTTTACTACATTATATAGCATCAGGAAGCACTATCAGCAAATATGGAGCATCTGATATTCCACATTATAATGGGGGCATGTCTCTTCTTTCAAGTATATCTTTTTTTAAACTTACTTTTGTTTTTAGTGTTCCAGTACAATGATCTCCATTTTCACCCTGCCATACACATCCGCCCAAACTTCCCCACCTCTCATCCTCGAACCTACCCTCTTTGGCTTAGTCCATGTGTCCTTTATACATGTTCCTTGATGGTCCTTCCCTCATTATCCTCTATTATCATTCTGGCCCCTACTCTCTGATTACTATCAGATTGTTCTTTATTTCAATGTCTCTGATTGTAATTTGCTTGCTTACTTGTTTAGCTCATTAGGTTCTAGTTATGGTGAGATCAAGTATATCTTTAAAAATGTTGATTAAGATGGAAATATACTACATATAATTGTCTGCACCTGTTTTCAGTTAACACTATATCTTCAAGAGCTATCCACATCAGAAGAGAATTTTCAGTGCTCATTTTTCTGATATATGAAAATATTTTATATGTATATTTTGAAAATATATCTAAATAATATAGAGTTATAGCATAAAGAAAATATTAAGTCAAATATAAGGAATTTTTACCCTTTTAAACTTTAAACATTGTGCCATATTTTGTTCAGACTTTTTTAAATTTAAATATTGTTCATTACTTTTGTTCATTTTCTTTCCCACAGATATCCAGGGAATCAGCTTGTTAGTTTCATGAGAGGTATTGCTAGGATTTAACCAGAGCTGGTACTGAATGTATAGATTAATTTTGAAAAATTGAGAGTTTTAAAGTATTGAAGTTACCTATCTAGCAATGCAGTATGTCTCATAATTTATTCAAGTCTTTTTAAAATTGTTGTTCAAGTACAGTTGTCACCATTTTACCCCCATTACTCCCCACCTACCATGCGCATGACCTCCTGCCCTGGATCCTAACCCCCTTTGGCTTTGACCACGTGTGTTTATACATGTTCCTTAACAACCCCTCCACCTTTTCACCCCATTATCACCCTCCCCTCCCCTCTGGTTAGTGCCTCTTTGTTCTTAATTTCAATGTCTCTGGTTATATTTTGCTTGCTTGTTTGTTTTATTGATTATGTTCCACTTATAGGTGAGGTCATATGGTCTTTGTTTTTCACTGCCTGGCTTATATCACTTACCATAATGTTCTCCAGATCTATCCATACTGTTGTAAAGGGTAAGAGCTACTTTCTTTCTACTGCATAGTATTCCATTGTGTGAATGTACCACAGTTTTTGACCCATTCATTTACTGATGGGCACTCAGGTTGGTTCAAATAATTGTCAATTGTAAATTGTGCTTCTATGAACATTGGGGTGCAGAGGACTTTTTGAATTGGTGTTTCAGGATTCTTAGGGAATAATCCCAGCATTGGAATAGCCAGGTCAAAAGGTAGTACCATTTTAGATATCTAAGGAAATTCCATTCTGTTTTCCATAGTGGCTACACCAGTCTGCATTCCCAACAACAACGCGCTAGGGTTACCTTTTCTCCACTACCTTTCCAACACTTGTTTGTTGCTTTGTTTATGATGGCCATACTGACATGTGTGAAATGGTATCTCATTGTCGTTTTAACTTGCATCTCTGTGATGGCTAGTGATGCTGAGCCTCCTTCCATATGTATCTGGGCTGTCTGTATGTCCTCCTTAGAGAAGTGTCTGTTCAGGTCCTTTGCCCATTTTTTAATTGGGTTGTTTGTTTTCCTGGAATGGAGTCTTGTGAGTTCTTTATGTATTTTGGAGATCAAACTTGTCCAAGCTATCCTTTGCAAATATAGTTTTCCCATACAGTTTGTTCTCTTTTCATAATACTAATGTTTTCTTTAGCCATGCAAAAGCTTTTTATTTTGATGAAGGGTCATTTGTTTATTGTTTCCTTTATGTCCCTTGCTCTAGGGGACATATTGGTGAATACATTGCTGTGTAGAATACCTGAAATTTTCCTGTCTATGTTCTCTTCTAGGACTTTTATTGTGTCATGACTCATATTTAAGTCTTTTCTCCATCTTGAGTTTATTTCTGCAGATGGTGTAAGTTCTTGGTCTAGTCTTTTTTTTTTTTGAATGTAGCTGTCCAGATCTCCCAAAACCATTTGTTCAAGAGGCAAATTTTATTCTGCTTTACTCTTCTGCCCCCTTATCAAATATAAATTGACTATAGAGACTTGGGTTTATTTCTAGGATCTGTATTCTATTCCATTGATCTATGTGTCTGTTCTTATGCCAGTACCAGACTGTTTTGATTACCATGGCCATGTAATATACTTTGATGTCAGGTATTGTGATGCCTCCTACTTTGTTTTTCTTTCTCACAATTGCTACAGTTATACAGTGTTACTTATTGCTCCATATAAATTTTTGAAATATTTGCTCTGTATCTGTGAAATATATCATTGGTATTTTAATAGGGATTGCATTGAATCTATAAACTGCTTTTGATAGTATGAACGTTTTGATGATGTTCATTCTTCCAATCCATGAACATGGTGTATGCTTCCTTTTTTGTGTCTTCCTTAATTTCTTTGTTCAGTGTTCTGTAATTTTCTGAGTCCAGTTCCTTTACCTCCTTGGTTAGGTTTATTCCCAGGTACTTTATTTTTCTTCTTGCTATCTCAAATGGGATTTTTCCCCCTGATTTCTGTTTCTGATATTTCATTGTTAGTGAACAAAAATGCCTTCAGTTCCTGAATATTGACTTTGTAACCCACTGTTTTGCCAGATTAACTTATTAGGTTGAGTAGTTTTTTGGTGGTGTCTATAGGATTTTGTATGTACAATATCATGTCATCTACAAACAGTGACAGTTTTACCCCCACCTTTCCAATTTGGATGCTTTTTTGTTTTATTTTCTTGTCTGATTGCTATGGCTAGGACTTCTAATACCATATTGAGTAGAAGTGGTGAAAGCTGAGATCTTTGCCTTGTTCCTGATCTTAGTGGGAAAATTTTTAGTGTTTGCACATTGAGTGTGATGTATCTATAGGTCTCTCATATATTGCCTTTAATATGCTGAGGTATGCTCCCTCTATTCCCACTTTGCTGAGTGTTTTAATCATAACTGGGTGTTGTACCTTATCAAATGCTTTTTCTGTATCTATTGATATGATCATGTAATTTATGTCTTTACTTCTTTTTATGTGATGCATTATGTTTATTGATTTGAGAATATTGCACCATTCTTACATCCCTGGGATAAATCCTACTTGTTGTTTGTTGCTTTGGTGTGTAATCTTTTTAATGTATTACTGGAGGTGTTTTGCCAATATTTAGTTGAGGATTTTAGCATCTATGTTCATCAGAAATATTGGCCTGTAGTTTTCTTTCTTTCTTGTGTCTTTATCTGGTTTTAAGATTAGGATGATGCTGGTTTCATAAAAACAGGTTGGGTGGCTTCTCTTCCTTATGATTTCTTTTGGAATAGCTTGAGAAAGATAGCAGTTAGCTCTTAAGTGTTTTGTAAAATCCTTCTGTTAAACAGTCCATTCCAGGGTTTTTGTGTCTGGGAGCTTTTTGAGTACTGCTTCAATTTCATTAGCTGTTGTTTTTTCAGGCTTTCTGCTTCTTCTTCAATCAGTTTTGGAACATAATACTTTTCTAGAAATTTGTCCATTTCTCCCAGGTTTCCAAATTTTTTGGTTGTAGTTATTCACAGTAATTTCTTACAATCGTCTCTACTTCTGTGGTATCAATTATAATCACTCCTCCTGTTTCCATTCTGATTTTGTTTATTTGGGTTCTCTCTATTTTTATATTGATGAGTCTGCTTAAAGGCTTGTTGATTTTTTTTATCTTTTTAAAGAACCAGCTCATGGATTTATGGATCCTTTGGATTGTTCTTTTAGTCTCTATGTTGTTTCACTGTGCTTTGACTTGGTCATTTCCTTCCTTCTACTCACTCTGGGCTTTGTTTGTTGTTGTTCCCCCATTTCTTGTATGTATAGTGTTACATTGTTTATTTAAATGTTTCTATCTTTTTTAAGTAGGCCTGCATCACTATAAACTTCCCTGTCAGGACTGCCTCTGCTGTGTTCCATAAGTTTTCTACTGTTTTGTTCTCATTTTCATTTGTTTCCAGAAATTTTTTGATTTTCCTTGATTTCATTATTAATCCCTTAGTTGTTTAATAGCTTGCTATTCAATCTCCATGACTTTGAGTGTTTTGGAGTTTTTCCTTGAGGCTGGTTTCTTGTTTCAGGCCATCGTGGTCTTCGAAAATGCTTCATATGATTTCAGTTTTCTTCAATTTGTTGAGGCTATATATATATATATATATATAATCAGTTAAGTCCACTTGATTTATTTAGTATGGACTTTTAAGTTATATGAGACTTTCAATATATCTAAGATATATTTTAAAAGGGTCCTATGGAATTAGATCTACATGTTGGACTTAATGTATTGAGGATCATTTATTCATTTAGCAAATAAGCATGTGCACATGCCTCTTACATAGACAAATAACTATAAACAAGCAAGATGGATTCTTGCTATAAGTGGATTACAGTCCATTGTATACACTAATAAAGATTTTATAGGGGGAGATCAGAGATGGTGAAGGAGTTAGTGAAAGCTATCCTAACATACTCTCAGGACAAATCTGGAATTACAACTAAATCGTAGAGAAATCAACCTGAATAACCAATTGAACATTAGCTGGAGAGAAGCCTTATTACCACAGACAGAGGGAAGAAACCACTTCACCACAACAAGACTGGTAAGGAGTGTGGAGGAGGTTTAAGAGAGCTGGGTGGGCTCCCACATGTGACAGCTTAAGTTCAGGGAGATATTTCAGTGGCAAAGGGGTTCTGCCTG
Source organism: Phyllostomus discolor (assembly GCF_004126475.2). Taxonomy (NCBI): domain Eukaryota; kingdom Metazoa; phylum Chordata; class Mammalia; order Chiroptera; family Phyllostomidae; genus Phyllostomus; species Phyllostomus discolor. The sequence continues at coordinate 119,374,045 of NC_040904.2, forward strand.
AGAAGTGTGGGGTTTAAACCCCTAGCTGCACTCCCCAGCCTATAGCACCATAGCCAGAAAGGAACCTAGATAACATTCAACTGTAAAAAGTACCAGCATTTCTGTCTGCCTGAGAGAGATGCAGACAGTCTCTTAAGGGACAACACACAAAATTTCATTTTCAGCCTCTTATCCTGGACACTGGCAAAGGAAGGGAAGAGTGGACTAGAGATGCTCAAGGAGAGTCTGGGGGTGGTGGTTCTGGGGAGAGAACTGAAGGAACAGTTGACAGGATACCTGAGCTGAATCATTGTCCATACTGCAGAAACCATCTCTCTCAGGCAGAGCATTCCTCTCCAAGTGGCATTACCCTGAGGCAAATTACCCTGCAAAAAGGAGTTATTCTGCCCTATCCTATGATGCTTAAGCCAACCAGCTAATTATAGCTTGATTAATTTAACAAACCGATGGATTTAATCATGATTAGTTTAACAACTAAGATGGAGAAAACAAAGAAGCAGCCAAAATGGGAAGACTAAGAAACAAACCTAAATGAAAGAACAAGAGCATTCTCCAGAAGAAGAACCAGATGAAACAAAGGCAAGCAATTTATTAGAAAGAGAGTTTAGAATCATGATTGTAAAGATATGAAACAGCATGTAAAGATTGTAAACAGCATGAAAAAAGACATAGAAACCATAAAAAAGGACTGGCTGGTAATAAAACATTCAATATCTAAAATATATAATATACTGGAAAGAATAAACAGGTTAGATGCAGCAGAGGGTAAAATCAGAGGTTTTGAGAAAAGGTAGAAAAAAAACAACAACCAGGCAGAGCAGCAAAAAAGAAACAAGAATTTAAAAAGGAGAGCTTAAGAAACATCTTGGACAACATGAAGTGTAAAAACATCCATATTATGGGAATACTAGAAGGGGAAGAGAGAAAGGAAGGGATCGAGAAATTATTTAAGAAATACTGACCAAAAACTTCCCTATTCTAGTGAAGGAAAAAGATACACAAGCCCAGCAGCTCAGAGAGTCCCAAACACATTGGACTGAAAGAGACCTATACTGAGACAAATCATAATTCAAATGAGAAAGCTTACAGACAAGGGGAGAATCCTAAAAGCCACAAAAGAAAAGCATGATGTAACATACAAGAGAGCAACAATTAGACCATCATCTTATTACAGTGATCCCGAGGTTGCACGGAATGTTGTGCTTGTGCGGAGGACCCTGTGCACCCCCATAGCACTGGGAAGTGTGAGGCAGTCTGGCCGAGGGTGCACATACAGGAGCATACCCCCGCACCCCAGCCCACAGCAGTAACCCTGGGGAAAGGCCTGGTTCTTACACCCAGGGCACAGGGGAAAGGTGCCACGATAGCTCCCCAGACAGGCGCAACACTGACTGAGTGAAGATGGGGAAGGAAGAAAAACCATGCCAATCACCCCTCAGCCTGCAGCAGCCAGCAAGACCAGAAAAACCGGTTTGGCCACTTTGAAACCAAGAGGCTTTAAATTTTATTCTATTTTTTAAACAATTTTTAATTTTTTAATTTTTATTATTTTTGTTCTCTTTCAATTTCTTTTCCTCTCTTTCTTGCTTTCTTGTTTTATTCCTTCCTCCCTTATTTCCTCCAGTTTTATCTCTTCTTCCTTCCTTCATCTGCCTTTTTTTTTTAAATACCTACAAGTGAGACAGAAACCTGGAACTGTGAATAGACCAAAGTTGAACCCAAAGAAGGGGCATCACAACAGCTGTGACAGTGAGACAAATTTCACTATGCTATTACAGAGAACCTGCAAGTTATTGCATATTTGCATTATTGCTTTTTTTCCATTATTCTTACATATTTTTAATAGTATTTTTGTATTCCTCTTCTTTATGTATAGTCTGCTTTGCTAGGCTGATTATATAGTATCACTTGAAAGGTTTCCCCTGATATCTCTTTCATAGTGTATTGCTAATTTACTATCCTTCACCTCACCTGTGTCCCATTAGCACACCACTCAAGGTTCTATATTCTCTATTCTTGTTATCTAGATCTCATAGATTTTGTCATATGATTGTTGCTCTAATATTATTGTAAATAATTGCTATTCCATGCAATTGTAAATACTTCACAACACCGCTCCCCAGATCTTAGCCCGCTTCACAGTTCCTGAACTCTATTACTATAGCAGTTAACTCTATTCTCTCACATACTATACCTATTTACTATCCTTTCCTCTCACCTTACCTCAGAATCTGACCTCCCATAACCTCACTGCTTTCTAGATCCAACTCACAATCCTTCCTTCCCCAACAAGAGTCTTATCTTCTTCCCATCCTTTCTAAAAATCAGCTAGCTGGGTGGAAGATCATGGTTAACACTATACATAGTCAAAGGATCTCCTATCTTTTCTCTACTGGTTGCTACAGTAAACACCATAGAATACTCTCTTGCTGTCTTAAACCATTTCGCCTTACTCCTCCAACTGATCACGAAAAAGAGTAGGTAGAAGCGGTGAACACCAGAATACCCACTGGAAGAGGAAACCCAACAACAAAGAAACCACTAACAGATAACAACAGGAGAAGGTGAAGGAGGGAGTGGAAACTACACAAACCTCAATCCAGGACCTATCTGGAAATACCACTAAACAGCAGAGACACTACCCAGTACAAAGAACTGTACAAGAAGAGCAAGAGAGAATCTTCAAAACCTTATACACATAGAAGAACCAAATTCAACACAACCTGCCCTCACCAGCATAACAAAATACAAGAGGTGGTGGACAGAGTGACCCTCATTTCACCAGCTGGTGGGAAGGAAACACCAAAGAAAGACCCGACAACAATCAAAACCCAGAAACAAACATGGAGCCAACTTAATGACAGCCCAAGACGGGTGAGCTCAGGAGATCAAGGACACTGCACCACTGAATCTCACAGGTATTCTACTGCAGAACTTCACACCATAAACCCAGGAAGACAGAACAGATCAATTTAAGAAGCTGAGGCTAACAAGAAGAGTCTCACAAACAATGGGAAGACAAAGAAACAAGCCCCAAATGAAAGGAAAGGAGGAAGCCTGAGAAAGAATGCTAAATGAAATAAAGGCAGTTCAACTATCAGATATTGATTTTAAAGCAACAACTGTCAGGAAGCTCAATGAGCAGCTCACAATGAGCTACCAGAAACTACAGGGAAGCTACAATGAACTCACTGAAAACTATATCAACATGAAAAAAGAAATAGAAACTATCAACAAGGGCCAAGAGGAAATGAAAAATGTAATTTCTGAACTGAACAACACAGTAGAAGGAATGAAAAGCAGGATTGATGAAGCAGAAGACCGGATCACTGAGCTACAGGACAAAGTAGAAGAAAACACCCAGAAAGAGCAAGAAAAGGAAAAGAGGCTCAGAAAAAATGAAGAGGGATTAAGAGAAATGCAAGACAATATGAAATGTAATAATATCCATATAATAGGGATACCAGAAGGAGAAGAAGAAGAGCAAGGGATAGAAAAACTATTTGAAAAAGTAATGATGGCAAACTTCCCTAATTTGATGACAGAAAAAGTCACACAAATACAGGAAACACAGAGAGTTCCAATATAGAGGAACCCAAAGAGGCTCACTTCAAGACACATCATAATTAAAATTGCAAAATACCAAGACAAAGAGAGAATCTTAAAGGCACTAAGGGAGAAACAGGAAGTAAAATACAAGGGAACCCCAATAAGGTTAGCAGCTGACTTCTCAATGAAAACACTCCAAGCCAGAAAAGAATGGCAAGAAATATTCCAAGTAATGAGAACCAGAGGTCTGCAACCAAGGCTACTTTACCAGCAAGGCTCTCAATCAAGATAGAAGGCCAAATGAGAAGCTTCCCAGAGAAAAGAAGTCTAAAAGAATACACCTCCATCAAAGCAGGTCTGCAAAAGATGCTAAAGGGCCTGCTTTAAGGAAAGGAAGGAAGAGAGAGAGGGAGGGGGAACACTGGTACCAAAATGGGACAGCTTTAAAAAAAGGAAGAAAAAGAGACAGGAAAACAGGTACAAAGGAAGTAAAAAGGCAATGAATGAGTACCTATCAATAATAACCTTAAATGTAAATGGATTAAATGCTCCAATCAAAAGACATAGAATAGCTAAATGGATGAGAAACCATGATCCACTCATATGCTGCCTACAAGAGACCCACCTCAGGATAAAAGATCTACACAGACTAAAAGTGAAGGACTAGAAACAAATTTTCCATGCAAAGAAACAGGAAAAAAAAAGCTGGGGTGGCAATATTCATATTAGACAAAATAGACTTCAAAAACAACGGCCATAATAAGAGACCCAGAAGGTCACTTCATAATACTCAAAGGAAGAATCCACCAAGAAGACATAAACATTGTAAATATATAGGCACCCAACATAGCAGCACCCAAATACATAAAGAAAATCTTAGAGGACTTCAAGAAAGATATTGACAGCAACACAATTATAGTACAGGATTTCAACACCCAACTGTCAAAAATGGACAGATTTTCCAAACAAAATATCAACAAATATATTGTGGCATTGAACAATGCCCTAGAAGAAATGGACTTAACTGATATACAGAGAGCCCTTCATCCCAAAGAAGTAAAATACACATTCTTTTCAAATGCACATGGAACATTTTCAAATATAGACCACATGATAGGACACAAAGCAAACCTCAACAAATTCAAGAAAATTGAAATTATACCAAACATTTTCTCTGACCAAAAGGGACTGAAACTAGAAACCAACCCCAAGGGAAGAAACCTGAAATACTCAAAATCATGGAGATTGAATAGCATGCTATTAAATAATGAATGGGTCAAGAATGAAATAAGGGAAGAAATCAAAATGTTTCTGGAAATAAATAAAAATGAACTCACAACAACCCAAAACTTATGGGACACAGCAAAGGCAGTCTTGAGAGGGAAGTTCATAGCAATACAGGTCTACCTAAAAAAGATAGAACATTTCAAACAAACAACCTAACCCTACACCTACAAGAACTTGAGGAACAACAACAAAGACAGCCCAGAGCAAGTAGAGGGAAGGAAATAACCAAGATCAGAGCAGAATTAATGGCATAGAGAATAAAAGCACAATTCTAAGGATCAATGAAACCAGGAGCTGGTTCTTTGAAAAGATAAACAAAATCAACAAGCCTTTAAGCAGGCTCATCAAGAAAAAAAAAGAGAAAGGATCCAAATAAACACAATCAGAAATGAAAGAGGACAGATTACACCTGACACCACAGAAATACAAAAAATTGTAAGAAATTACTATGAAAAACTGTATGCCAAAAATTTGAAAACCTAGGTGAAATGGACAAATTTCTAGAAAAATATAATCTTCCAAAACTCAGTGGAAAAGAAGCAGAAATCACGAACAGACCAATAACAGCAGAGGAAATTGAAGCAGTAATCAAAAAACTCCTGACACACAAAAGTCCAGGTCCTGATGGTTTCACAGGAGAATTTCTACAAAGCACTTAAGGAAGAGCTAACCCCTATCCTTCACAGACTATTCCAAAAAATACAGAATGATGGAAGACTCCCAAATTCTTTTCATGAAGCCAGCATCATCCTAATTCCCAAACCAGATAAAGACATAACAAAGAAAGAAAAGTTCAGGCCAATATCGCTGATGAATAGATGCTAAAATCCTCAACAAAATATTGGTAAGCTGTATCCAGCAAAACATTAAAAAATCATGGACCATGAGAAAGTGGGGTTCATCCCAGGAATGCAAGGATGGTACAATATTTGCAAATCAATAGACATAATACATCACAAAAACAAAATCAAAGACAAAAATCACATGATCATATCAATAGATGTGGAAAAAGCATTTGATAATGTACAGTATGCATTTATGATTAAAACACTCAGCAAAATGGGAATAGAGGGAGCATTCCTTTCCATAATAAAGGCTGTATAAGAGAGACCTACAGCAAACATCATATTCAATGGGCAAAAAGAAAAAAAACCTTTCCTACTAAGATTGGGAAGAAGACAAGGATGTCCACTTTCACCACTCCTATTCAACACAGTATTGAAAGTCCTAGCTACAGCAATCAGACAATAAAAGCAAATAAAAGGCATATAAATTGGAGAAGAAGAAACAAAGCTGTCATTGTTAGCATATGACATGATAGTGTACATAGAAAATCCTACAGACTCCACCAAAAAACTGCTCCACATAGTAAATGAATTTGGCAAAACATCGGGATACAGACTTAATATTCAGAAATTAAAGGCATTTTTGTATACCAACAATGAAATATCAGAAACAGAAATCAGGAAAAAAAATCCCATTTGATATAGCAACAAGAAAAATAAAGTACCTAGGAACAAACCTAATCAAGGAGGTAAAAGACCTGTCCTCAGAAAACTATACAACACTGAAGAAAGAAATAAAGAAGATACAAACAAATGGAAACATATACCATGCTTGTGGATCAGAAGAATTCACATCATCAAAATGTCCATACTACCCAAAGAAACGTACAGATTCAATGCAACACCTATTCAAGTACCAATGGCATATTTCACAGATATAGAACAAACACTTCACAAATTTATATGGAACCATAAATGATGCTGAATAGCTGCAATTTTGAAAAAGAAGAGCAAGGTAGGATGGATCACAATACCTTATATCAAACTGTATTACAAACCCACTGTAATCAAAACAGGATGATACTGGCATAAGAACAGACACATGGACCAATGGAACAGAATAGAGAGCCCAGAAATACATCCAAGCACCTACAGTCAATTAATATTCAACAAGGGGGGCAGCAGCATAAAATAGAGTAAAATAGCCTCTTCAACAAATGGTGTTGGGAGAGCTGGACAGCTACATGAAAAAAAGTGAAACTTGATCCCAACTTACACCTTACACAAAAATAAATTCAAGGTGGATAAATGACTTAAATATAAGTTGAGACACCACAATAGACCTAGAGGAGAACATAGGCAGGGAAATCTCAGATATTCCACACAGTAACATCTTCACTGATATGTTTCCTAGAGCAAGGGACATAAAAAAAAAATAAACAAATGGGATCTCATCAAAATAAAAAGTTTCTGTATAGCTAAATGAAACAGTATTAAAATGAAAAGAGAACCAACTCTATGGGAAAACATATTTAACAATGATACCTCAGACAAGGGTTTGATCTCCAAACTTCATGAACAACTCATACCACTCCACTCTAGGAAGACAGACAACCCAGTTAAAAAATGGACAAAGGATTTGAACAGACTCTTCTCCAAAGAGGACACTTAGAGGGTTCAGAGACATATTAGAATATACTCAGTATCACTAGCCCTCAGAGATATTCAAATTAAAAGCACAATAAGATACCACTTCACACCAGTCAGAATGGCCATCATAAACAAAGCAACAAACAACAAGTGTTGGAGAGGCTGTGGAGAAAAGGTAACCCTAGTGCACTGTTGGTGACATTGCAGACTGGTGCAACCACTATGGAAAACAGTATGGAAATTTCTCAAAAAACTAAAAATGGACTGCCTTCTGACCCAGCAATTTCACTGCTGGGATTATATTCTAAGAACCCAGAAACACCAAACCACAAGAGCCTATGCGCTCCAATGTTCATAGCTGCACAATTTACAATAGCCAAGTGCTGGAAGCAACCTAGGTGCCCATCAGTAAATGAATAGATCAAAAAAGTTTGATACATTTACACAATAGAATTATATGCAGCAGAAAGAAGGGACTCCTACCTGTTGTGACCTAATGGATGGAACTGGAGAGCATTATGCTAAGCGAAATAAGCCAGGCATTGAGAGACAAATACCATATGACCTCACCTTTAAGTTGAACACACTCAACTAAATGAACAGGCAAGCAAAATATAACCAAAGACATTGAAATTGAGAATAGGCTGACAGTGACTAGAGGGGAGAGGGTAGGGGATAATAGAGGAAAAGGGTGAAGGGTTGGTTTATAGGAACAATTATAAAGGACACATGGACAATAACAAGGAGGGTTGATACAAGGGAAGGATGTGGGGAGGGCTGGGGTGGTGGAGAGTGGTAAGGGAAAGGCAGAAAACTACACTTGAACAACAATAATTTTTTTTCATTGAAAATAAATAAAAACTAACATAAGAAAAAAAATCCCATTCACAATTGCTTCCAAAAGAACAAAATACTAGGCATAAACCTAACCAAGGATGTAAAAGACCTGTACTTGGAAAATAATAAGACTCTGTAGAAAGAAATAGAAGATACAAAAAAGTGGAAACTCATAACATGTCCATGGATAGGAAGAATTAACATCATTAAAATGCCCATAATGAAAATGCCCATTACTAAAATACCGAAAGCAATAGATTCAGTGCAATTCCTATCAGGATTCCAAAGCCATATTTCACAGAACTTGAACAAATATTTCAAAAATGTATATAGATCCACAAAAGGCCCTGAATAACAAACAGTAATTCTGAGAAAGAAGAACAAAGTTGGAGGAATCATGCTACCTAATATTAAACTGTACTTATAAGTCCATAATAATCCAAACAGCATGGTACTGGCGTAAAAACAGACACATAGAATAACGGAACAGATTAGAGAGCCCAGAAATCAACCCACTCCTTTATAGTCAATTGATATTTAACAGAGGTAACAAGCACATAGAATGGGCTAAATATATTTTACTCAATAAATGGTGTTGGGAAGATTGGACAGATATATGCTGAAAAATAAAAGTAGACCAATTTATTATACCACACAGAAGAGTAAATTCAAAACGGATTAAAGACTTAAATGTTAGACCCTAAAACACAAAAATTGTAGAAGAAACCATAGGCAGCACAATCTCAAACATTACTTGTAGCAATGTTTTATCATATATATTGTCCCAGGCAAGGGAAATGATACCTCTAATAAGGGGCTAACACCCAAAATTTATAAAGAACTTACAAAACTCAACACCAAAAATAGCAAACAACTCAATTAAAAAATGGACAAAGAGCCTGAATAGAAAGTTCTCCAAAGAGGATATACAGATGGCCAATAGAAATATAAAAAGATGCTCAACAACACTAATCATCAGAGAAATATGAAGTAAAACCAGAATGAGATACCATTTCACACCTGTCAGAATGGTTATCATCAATAAATCAACAAATAACAAGTACTAGCCAGGATATGAAGAGAGATACCCTTTTGCACTGTTGTTGGGAATGCAGACTGGTGCAGGCACTGTGGAAAGCAATATGGAGACACTTGAAAAAATTAAAAATGCATATGCCTTTTGACCCAGTGATCCCACTTCTGGAAATACATCCAAAACAATCTAAAACACTGATCTGAAGAAACATAAGAACCCCTATGTGCATTTCAGCATTATTTACAATCCCCAAGATATGGAAGCAGCCCAAGCGTCCATCAGTATGTTAGTGGTAATAACAACTATAGAACATTACACAGTGGAATACTACTAGACCATAAAAAAGAAAAAATTACCTTTTGTGACAGTATGGATGGACCTGGAGAACATTATGCTAAGTTGGATAAGCCAGTCAGAAAGACAAATTCCATATGATTTCACCCATATGTGGAATCTAATGAACAAACTGAACTAACAAGGAAAACTGAACTAACATAGTGTCTCTCCCACTATGAGTCAGTGGGACAGACTCATAGATGGAGAGTAGGATGACAGCTAGTAGTGAGGGAGCAGTGAGGAGGTAGAGACAGTATAAGGAAATTTGAAGCAAAAAGGAAAAATTACGCATGGTCATGGACAACATTATGGTGATTGCTGAGAGGAGGGGAGTGTAAGGGGACTAAATGGTAAGGGGAAAAATTCCAATAGAGATTAAATTTAAAAGAAAGACTTTACAGGAATTATAGAGATGTAGGTATAGGATGGATTGGAGGTTTGGGCCAGAGTATTCAACTTTACCTGTAAGCAGGTATGATCAAGAAAGGTCTCTCAGAAGAGCTAATACTTCTTTGAACTGAGCCTTAAAAGATGAGTATATGCTGGCTATGCAGTCAGGTGAGGAAAATGCATTACAGGCAGAGCAATGACTATGATATGCAGGGATGTGATAACTTGGTAGACAGTGTGGCTGGGACACTGGTGATGCAGGGAAGGGCATGTAGAACAAGGGCCAGCAGTGAGGAAGGAACAAACTCAGAAAGTAAGCAAAGGTCAAGTTATATAAGGAATATGGAGTCTCTTCAAAAAAAGAAGAGGAACCACTGGAATGTTTTAGGTAGAAGGTACCATAAAAGGGTTGCATTTTAGAAGTCATTCACCATAGACTATCATGGTGGAGGAGGGGACAAGACATCAGCCCCACTGTTGGACTGGGGATCCATAATAACATTCTAAAGCTGAGATAACAGCTGGAAATTCAGTGGAAAGAAAAGGGGCAGTGGTCTAAAGATTGAGGGAGTCAGCTGTGTGGTCAGGTCATCGTAAGTGGCACTATGGGTTAGCAGGATAACTAGAATTATAACATAATTCATGTATAACTAATTTTATAACACCATGGCCTATTTTTGACTCATCACTGACCTGAGTTGTTGCTGAACATATTTAAAACATTGATTTCTGACCATCTAGGGTGGTCATTTTCTTATAGTAATTGGGTATTTTCTTATGCCTTAAGAAGTAGAAATGAGAGGCCCACTTTATTCTTTGTGGCTTGTGTCACATGTGCAGAATTCTTAATCTCTAGCCCTCATCTTTACAACTCTCTCTATAGTATATGCCAAAAATGTAACCAAAGGTCTTTATGGTCTAGGAATTTCATTCCTTTCATTATGTCATACTAGAACCTATAATCACAAAATAGCTTTGAAATCACTAACTTCTGAAATAAGAATTTACTGTGAAGTAAAAATCTAACTTCCATTCACATAAAGCACACATTTATGTGACTGACACATTTTATTTCTTATGTTATTTAAGGATCCTTTACTGTAACTTTAGATTTATTAAATAATATATGTACATAAATATATAATATAATTAATGTAAGCTGCAATTTCTTGAGAGCATTTAGATGTATGGGGAGCTGTGGAATAGCTCCACCACTGTCCTGGATGTCACTTTCAACAATGCTTTGGTTGTTTTATATGTGTTGAGGCTAAGGACACAGATTTGAATTTCTTTAATTAGAAGATTATGTAGATGGTTTATCAATATCTACAATCTTCACTTTCATCTAACATAATTTGATACATAGGAGGATTTTATAATCATTTTATCACTATGCATATAGAAGCAGCCAGACATTTGTACCAGTTTCTTTTCACTCTTATTTATTTATTTTTATTAAATACTTTTGAATTTTATTGTTGTTCAGTTTTAAAAAAGCCTTTTGCCCCTTGTGCCCACCCTTCCCCCCCAGCCATCCCCACCTTGCTCCCCTGTTTCCACACCCCCTTGTTTTTGTCCATGTGTCCTTTATAGTTGTTCCTGTAAACCCTTCACCCACCCACCCCATCCTCTCCCATTTCTCCTCTGGTTACTGTCAGTTTGTTCTTAATTTCAAAGTCTCTGGTTATAGTTTGCTTGCTTGTTTGTTTTGTTGATTAGTTTCCACTTAAAGGTGAGATCATATGGTATTTGTCTTTCACTGCCTGGCTTATTTCACTTAGCATAATGCTTTCCAGTTCCATCCCTGCTGTCTCTCTTATCTTATGGTGGATGCTGACCATTTTAAGCTGTTCTAAGTATATGAATAAGTCAATGGAATCCTTTCAAAAAACTGCCTTCTTATCTTTGAATATTCTTCAAAATCAATTTTTGCATTTAGAGCAAATAAAATGTGGTGGAAATATCTAATTTCCCAAAATGCTGGTGCTTCTGTCCTTACCCCCTCAAAATAAAAAGTGGAAATTGTTAGGAAGGAAAGTCACCCACTTCTGATGTATTCATTGTGTGTTAACTCTGGGCAGTGCTGTGTGTGCTCAGCTTTTGGAAAATAAGGGTGAGAACAAGTAGCACCCCTGCCTTTTAGGATCTTAATGTTGAATGGAGAGAAACAAATTTCTCTAAATAATTGAAGCGTGTCAATAATTCGAGAGATGCAGATTAAAACCACAATGAGATACCACTTCACACCAGTCAGAATGGCCATCATAAACAAAGCAACAAACAACAAGTGTTGGAGAGGCTGTGGAGAAAGGGGGTTCCTAGTGCACTGTTGGTGGGACTGCAGACTGGTACAACCACTATGGAAAGCAGTATGGAACTTCCTCAGAAAACTAAAAATGGATCTGCCTTTTGACCCGGCAATTCCACTTCTGGGACTATACCCTAATAACACTGAAACACCAATACAAAAGAATATTTGCACCCCGATGTTCATAGCAGCACAATTTACAATAGCTAGGTGCTGGAAGCAACCTAGATGCCCATCAGTAAATGAATGGATCAAAAAACCATGGTACATTTACACAATGGAATTCTATGCAGCAGAAAGAAAGGAGCTCCTACCCTTTGCAACAACATGGATGGAGCTGGAAAGCATTATGCTAAGCGAAACAAGCCAGGCAGTGAAAGACGAATACCACATGATATCACCTTTAACAGGAATCTAAACAACAAAACAAAAAAACTAGCAAAATATAACCAAAGACACTGAAATAGGGGATAGTCTGACAGTGACCAGAGGGGAGAGAAGAGGGAATTTCAGGGGGGAATGAGTAGGGTTTACAGGAACAAATTTGGAGGACACATGGACAAAAACTAGGGGTGGGGGGTAATGGGGGGAAGGGGGAGGGTTGGGTGGGTGGGCTGGAATGGGAGTAGGTGGGAGAAAACTGTACTTGAACAATGATTAAAATAAAATTTAAAAAAAATAAAAGAAAAAAATAATTCGAAAGAGATAGAAAAAAAGGGGAGGTAAAAACATAGAGTGGGACTAACATTTAAATGATGAATACACCTTTAACTGGAACATAATCAACAAAAGAAAAAAGTAAACAAAATATAACCAGAGACATTGAAATTAAGAACAACTAACAATAGCCATAGGGGATGGGGAGGGCTTTCAGGAAATGCTATAAAGGACATATGGACAAAACCAAGGGGGAGGGTAGAAGCAAGGGATGGAGGTGGGTTTGGCTGGGGTTGGGGGGGAATGGTGGGGGGGAAATATAGACAACTGTAATTGAACAACAATAAACTAATTAAAAATAATAAAATGATGAGTACAAATTATGTCAAGGTAAATTGTGAGTTACATGCATGTCATGACAGCATAAATTCTATTAGATAAGGACAATGGAAATGGTTACCATTTGATAATATACATAGGTGTTGGTTTTGGAATATTATATTTACTAATAATGCTAATACTAATACTAATACTAATAAGAGTATAATTCATAGTGGGCAGCTCTTACGGGCCAAGTTTTTGAAGGTGTTTTATGGATGTATCATGTTTGCTCCAAGAAATAAAATCAGATGTCAGGAAAACAGTAGAGATTGCAGGTCATGAAAAGAATGTGGGAATCAGACATTCTAGTGTTAAAATATGGGTGCATCCTAATTACTATGTGACTGTACAGAACTTACCTGACAGTTCCAAGTTTCTATTGCTTTTCATGGGGACATATTCAGGGGGTAGTTATAAGAAAATGTAATTAATTCACTAAACATAGTGTGTTAATAGTTTTTTGAGGCAGGGAAAACTCTGGTTTAGATAGTTTATATAATTTTGCCAATACCATAGGCAAGTTTAGAAGCAGATCTGAGATTCAACCTAGATTTTCAGACTGCAAAGCCTGAAAACTTTTTATACTGTATTGGGCACACTATAACAATAGTCTTTATATATGTATTATATAGTTATGTATTTTATCAATTTTAAAACTTTACACCTCAACGACCATGATATCTAGAAATTAAAGTTGATTTCACTCCCTCATTTTAGACTTCAACTTTATGTGTACTTTTCATGTGTCAGATCAATTTAACTGTAATTAAAAGACATAATTGTATGTGGTACTAAAAGTTGGCATGCCTAAACATCTCATTAACTGATATCAGATCTGATTTAGCAAATTTTAAGTTTTGATTGAGATGTATAAACACAACCCACTCAGACATCAATTTCCCTTTCCTATCAACTGCATAAGTAATGCTCTCTTTAGTTTTATTTAGTTTTGGAACAATTTTAAGAATGTGAAACTAATATTTAATTAATTCTGAAGCAGCACAACCAAAACAAAACCAAAGTCTATCTGTTATTCCCTTTTCTGTCATCATTAAAGGAGCATGTTAATAGAGGAGAATTTGGCAGCCAGAGTAGAATGGCAAGGTTGGCTGCCATGGGGGAACTGTGCTTCATGCTGCAAAATTCACAAAGTTACATTCCTGCAACACACTTCTCCTTTTTCTGGGAATTCTGTTCTTTTATTACAATCTGCAATCTCATAGTAGAAAAGGAAGGCATTAAAGCACTGAAAATTTCTGATCAGCTTTAGGGAAGGGAGTCAAACTTCATTTAATCATGTGTGACCAAAACCACCTTCTGTGGTGGAAAGTATAGTTTCATTTTTGTTCTTCTATTTTCTTGTGATAGCTAACTCCATGAATATTCTAACCTATAGAAAAATGAATGAATGAGTCAATAAATAAAGTATTTTTGTATTACATTTTTTTATGTGGGAGTGGGCAGAAACTTCTCCCAACTCGCTGAAGAGTGGAGGACTCTGTCTCATGTATAAGCCATATTAGAAATGCTCACTATGCCTCATTTTGCCTCTATTGTTCTTATTGCTGAAGCAGAAGGAAGATTGTGATTGGACAGTGGCATTTATGGTTACTGAATCCCACCAAATCTAGGAGCTATATCTCCTGACATTTTATCTAGGTTGTTCTTCTGTTTTCATGACTTCTGCTTTCATCTTTATTAATTTCTTCTTTTGCTACCTTTAGATTTATTTTGAATTTCTTTTTTTCTAGATTCTTGAAGTAGGTGCTTAGATTAGTTATCTGAAACTTTTTCTTTTAACTAATGTAAACATTTCATATCATGTATCTATGTCCCACCGACTTTTTTTCTTTTTTAAATTGTTCTTCAAATACAGTTTTCTGCCTTTTACTCCCATTCCAGTCCCACCAATTTTTACATTCCTTTAGCTCAATGTATTTTTTTATTTCACTTGAGACTTTCTCTGTGACTCATAAAGTGTTAGTTGTTTAATTTCTCTTTTTATTGGCTGTTTATTCTTTTCTTTTATTTTTTTAAATGTTTGAGGTTTTCTCTGTTATCTTCCTGTTTTTGATTTCTATTTTGATTCTGTTGTGATTATGTAATACACCCTGTATGATTTCAATTTTTAAAAATTTGTTGAGGTTTGTTTTTTTTTAATTTTTGTTTGTTTTCTTTCTTTTTTTAAGATTGTATTTATTTATTTTTAGAGAGGGAATGGAGGGAGAAAGAGAGAGAGAGAGAGAGAAATATCAATGTGCGGTTGCTGGGGGTCATGGCGTGCAACCCACGCATGTACCCTGACTGGGAATAGAACCTGCGACACTTTGGTTCACAGCCCATGCTCAATCCACTGAGCAATGCCAACCAGGGCTGAGGTTTGTTTAATGGTCCAGGATGTGGTCTATCTTGGTGTATTTTCTGTGAGTGCTTCTAAAGAGGTGTCTCCTTGGACTTCTTGGACTTCTGTGTTGATCAGATTCTATTGGTTGATTTGCTGAGTTTTTATAGATATTTGCTGCTTTTTTTCTTTCATTGTTCCTTAAGTTGCTGAGAGAGGGTTGTTAAAGTCTCCAGCTTTAATCCTGAGTTGTTTATTTCTCCTTTCTGTTCTATCAATATTTGCGTCATTTATTTTGCTAGTCTATTGTTTAGTGCATACAAATTTAGGAATGCTATGACTTAGTGAATTGGCCCTTTTCCTCATTATGTAATGTACTTCTCTATCTCTGGTAGTTGCTGCTTTTAATTTTTTGATTAATTATTGTATTACATATTTTCCCCATCCTTTTACTTTTAGTCTACCCATATCATTATATTTGAATTGTGTTTCTCATAAACAAAATATAGTCATGTTTTCAAATTCACTGTGCTAATCTGTCATTAAAAGTTGCATATTTAAATGGGAGTAAGTGGGAGAAAACGGTACTTGAACAATGATTAAAATAAAATTTTAAAAAAAGGAAAAAAGAAAATGATTACTGGAAAAAAAAGTTGCATATTTAAATTTTTACATTTAATATAAGTATTGATATGTTAAGGCTTAAGTCTGGCACTTTATTTTATTTTATTATTAAATTTATTGGTGTAACATTGATTAATAAAATTATTTAGATTTCATGTGTATTTAATTTTATAAAATATCATCTGTATATTGCAGTATTTGATTACCACCCACAGACAAATCTCCTGTCAACATGCATTTGACCACTTTTACCCTGCAATACAATCCCCCAATACCTTTTCCCTCTAGTAACTGTCATACTGTTGTCTGTGTCTATGAGTTTTTGTTTTTCTTGTTTGTCTATATGTTACTTTTAGTTTTATATTCCATATAATTATAAAATCATATGGCTCTTAACTTTTTCCACCTGACTTATCTTGCTTAGCATGGTATTCTCATGATTCATTTATGTTGTGAAAAGTGGCAAAATTTCATCTATGAGTACTATTCCATTGTATATATGTACCACATCTTTATCCAATTATCCATTGACAGACACTTTGGTTGTTTCCATGTCTTGGCCACCATGAAAATATTGCAATAAACATAGGGGTGCATATATCTTTACAAACAAATGTTTTCAAATTTTCAAGTAGATATCCAAAAGAGGGACTGTTGGATCATGTGGTAACTATATTCTTAATTTTCTGAGAAACCTAGATGTTTTCCTTACTGTTGTACCAATTTTCATTTCCAGTGGTGAAAGAGGGTTCCTCTTTCTCCACAACCTCTACAACACTTAATAATTGTCTTGTTGTTGATTGACAGTCTAACCGGTGTAATGTGGTATTGCATTATAGTTTTTACTTGCATTTTCCTAACAGCTAGTGAAGTTGAGCATCTTCTCATATATCTGTTGGCTATTTGTATGTCATATGAGAACTGTCTTTTCTGGTCCTCTGCCCATTTTTTACTGGGATTGTTTTTGTTCTTGAGTTGCATGAGTTCTTTATGTATTTTGAATATTAACCCCTTGTCATAGCTGTTGTTCGTAAATAACTTCTGTTTGGTTGGTTGACTTTTTATTCTGTTGGCTTTTTTTCCTTCTGTACTGAAGCTTTTCAGTTTGACATAGTCCCTTTATTTTCTTTTAAATTTTTGCTTGACTTGCCTTTAAGGTCAAATTCATAATCTCCTCTCTAAAACCAATGTCTATAAATTTAGTGGCTATTTCTTCTTCTATGTAATTTTGTGTTTCTGGTTTTATATTTAAATCTTTGATTAATTTGTAGTTAATTTTTATATATGGTGAGGGTTTTCTATAAAATAGCAGTGTAGTTTCATTCTTTTGTATGTGGCTTTCCAATTTTATCATTATCATATTTTGAGCAGGTTTTTTTCTCCATTGTATGTTTTTGACTCTTTTGTCAAAGATTATTTAATTGTGTGTGTGTGTGTGTGTGTGTGTGTGTGTGTGTGTTTTCTTTTCCTGGACTTTCAATTTTGTTCTGTAGTTCTATGTGTCTGGTTTTTTGTTTTTTGGTTTTTTTTTTTTGCCAGTATCATGCTGTTTTGATTATTGTGGCTTTGTAGTATAATTAAAGCCAGGGAGTATGATATCTCAGCTTTGTTCTTTTTTTCTCACAATTCCTTTCGTTTTCAGGATATTTTGTGGTTCCATGCAAGTCTGATGATCTTTTGCCCTCTTTCTTTAAAAAGTTCCATTGGGATTTCGATGGAGATTGCATTAAACCTGTATATTGCTTTGGTTTATAGGATCATTTTAAACATGTTGATTCTGCCAATCCATGAATATGAAATATCTTACCATTTCTTTGTATCTTCTTCACTTTTTTTAATAATGTCTTATATTTTTCATTGCACAGGCCCTTCACATTCTTTACATTTATTACTAGGTATTTTATGTTTTTTTTGTTGTAATTACAAAAGGAATTTTTTTATTTCTTTATTTTGAAATTTCATTGTTAGCATATAGAAATATAGTGGATTTTTTACATTGATTTTGTGTCCTTCAACTTTAATGTATTTCTCTATTGTTTCTGATACATTTTTTTCATAAAATCTTGAGGGTTTTCTATATAAAGGATCATGTTTTCTTCTAAAAGTGAAAAGTTTACTTCTCCATTGTCGTTTTGGATGCCTTTAATTTTTTCCATTGCTTGATTGCTCTGGGTAGGACATCTAGTGCTATGTTGAACAAAAAATTCGTGAGAGTTGGTAGTCTTGTCTTGTTTCTGATCTTAGAAGCAAAGCTTTCATTTTTTTACCTTATCTTAACTGAAGTATTGTCATATAGGACCTTTACTATGTTGAGATAATTTTATACTCATTTTCAGTGTTTTAATCATGAATGGATGTCTTTACCTTGTCAAATGTTTCTCCTGCATCTATCACAATGATCATATATTTTATCCTTTATTTTGATGATATGGTTTACCACATTGATTAACTTGCATATATTATACCATCCTTGTGCCCCTTAAATGAACCCCACTTGATTGTGATGTATTACCTTTTTAAAGTATTTTTATATTTGATTTGCTAGTATTTTGTTTAGGCTTTTTGCATCTGTGTTTATCACAGTTTTGATGTAGTTTCTTTTTTTATTTGTTCTGTTAGCCTATATCAGGGTCACGTTGGCCTCATAAAATGTGTTAGTGTTGCCTCTTCAAATTTTTAGAAGAGTTTAAGGATAACTATTAAATCTTTCAGTGTTTGGTAGAATTTTCTAGTGAAGCCATCTGATCCTGGCATTTTGAGGTTTTGGATGATTGTTTCAATTTCCTAACTTTTGATTGGTATATTTAGATTTTCCAGTTCTTTATGATTCAGTCTAGGAAGGCTATATATTTCTAAGAACTTGTCCATTTTTTCTAGGTTGTTGAATTTGGTAGCTTATAGTTTTTTATAGTATTCTTCTATGATCCTTTGTATTTCTCTGATGTCTGTGGTAACTTCTCTTTTTCCATTTCTGATTTTGTTCATTTGAGTCTTTTCTCCTTTTAGTGTGCATAGCCAGAGGTTTGTCAATTTTATTAATCTTTTCAAAGAACCACCTCCTGTTGCATTAATTTTTGTGATGTCTTTTTTTCTCTATTTCATTTAATTCTGCAATATTTTTATTATTTACTTCCTTTTGCTGACTTTGTATTGCATTTTTTTCTTTTTCTAGTTCTTTAAGATGTAATGTTAGGTTGTTTATTTGGGATTTTTGATGTTTCTTGAGATAAGCCTGTAATGACATATACTTCTTCTGTCTTATTACTGCTTTTGCTGTATCCCCCCAAATTTTGGTATGTTGTCATGCTTATTTGTTTCTATGTATGTATTGATCAATCCTTTTATTTCTTCTTTGACCCAACTTTTTTGTAGCATGTTATTAAATATCCACATATTTGTTGTCTGTTTCCACTTTCTTTGTGCTGTTCATTTCCAATATGAGAGCATTGTGGTTGGAGAATATACTTGGTATGATTTCTTTTTTTTCTTTTTTGCCCTCTTTTTCACTTTTTTTACTGTTGTTCAGTTACAGTTCTCCAGGTTTTCTCCCAATTCCTTCCCTTGTCCTGTCCACCTTGACTCTCACAGTCAATCCACCCACACTGTCTGTGCCAATGAGTCCTCTATTCGTGTTCTTTGGCTTGCCACTTCCCCTTCTTTCCCTGTTATCCCCCTCCACCCACCTCATTGGTCACCATCAGTTCTTTATTTCTGGGTCTCTGGTTCTATCTTGCTCATTTGTTTGATTGTTGATTAGGTTCCACTTATATGTGAGATTCTATGGTATTTGTCTTTCACTGTGTGGCTTATTTCACTTGGCATAATGCTTTCCAGTTCCATCCATGCTGTCATGAAGGGTGTGAATGCCTTCTTCCTTTCTGCTGTGTAATATTCCATTGTGAAAATGTACCACAGTTTTTTGATCCACTCATTTACTGATGGGTAATTAGGTTGTTTCCAGCAACTGGTTATTGTAAATTGTGCTGCTATGAACATTGGGGTGCATAGGTACTTTTGAAATGGTGTTTCAGGATTCTTAGGGCATAGTCCCACCAATGGAATTGCTGGGTCAAAAGGCAGTTCCATTTTTAGTATTCTGAGGAGATTCCATAGCATTTTCACAGTGGCTGCACAAGTCTAAATTCCCATCAACAGTGTATCAGGGCTCCCTTTTCTCCACTACCTTGCCAGCACTTGTTGTTTGTTGATTTAATAATGATGGCCATTCTGACCAGTGTGATTTGATATCTCATTGAGGTAAAATTTGCATCTTCTAATGGCTAGTGATGTTGAGCATTTTTTCATGTGTCTCTGGACTTCCCCATATGTCCTCCCTGGCAGAGTGTCTGTTCACATCCTTTTCCATTTTTAACTGGGTTGTTTGTCTTCCCAGTGTGGAGTCATTTGAGTTCTTTATATATTTTGGAGATCAAACCCTTGTCTGAGGTATCATTGTCAAATATGTTTTCCTACAAAGTTAGCTCCCTTTCTGTTTTGTTGATATTTCTTTAATGGTGCAGAAGCTTTTTATTTTGATGTAGTCCCATCTGGTTATTCTTTCCTTTATATGCCTTGCCCTAGGGGATGCATCAGTGAAAATATTGCCACATGGGATATCTGAAATTTTGCAGCATATGTTTTCCTCTAGACTTTTATGGTGTCTTGGCTTATATTTAAGTCTTTTATCCATCTTCAGTTTATTTTGGTTTTTGGTGTAAATTGGTAGACTAGTTTCATTTTTTTGCATGTCCCTGTCTAAATTACCCAGTGCCATTTATTGAAGAGGCTATTTTCACTCCATTTTGTGCTCCTGCCCCCTTTGTGAAATACTAATAAACCATAGAGACATGATTAATTTCTGAGCTCTCTATTTTGTTCCATCAATCCATGTGTCTGTTCTTATGCCAGTACCAGACTATTTTATTTACTATGTCCTTATAATATAGTTTGATTTCAGGTGTTCTGAACCCTCCTACTTTATTCTTCATTCTAAAAATTGCTGAGGCTATTCAGGATCATATGCGGTTCCAGATACATTTTTGAAATGTTTGTTCCATATTTGTGAAATATGTCATTAGTATTTTGGCAGAGATTATACTGAATCTATAAATTGCTTTGTGTAGTATGGGCATTTTGATTATGTTCATTCTTCCAATCCATGAACATGATATATGCTTCCATTTATTTGTTTCTCCCCTAATTTCTTTCTTCAGTGTACTGTAGTTTTCTGAGTACAGGTATTTTACCTCTTTGGTTAATTTTATTACTCAGTATTTTATTTTTCTTGCTTCTATAGTAAATGGGATTTTCCCCCTACTTCCTGTTTTTGATATTTCATTGTTGGTGTACAAAAATGCCTTTGATTTCTTAATGTTCATTTTGTATCCAGTCATTTTGCCAAATTCAATTATTAGGTTGAGTCATTTTTTGGTGAGATTATGGGGTTTTCCATGTACACTACTCTGTTATCTACAAAGAGTGACAGCTTAACTTCTTTTTCAATTTGGATGAATTTTATTTATTTTTCCTGTCTGACCACTGTGGCTAGAATTTACAATATTATGTTGAATAGAAATGGTGAAAGTGGACACCCTTGTCTTGTGCCTAATCTTAGGAGGGAAGATTTTAGTATTTACCCATTGAGTATGATGTTGGCTGTAGGTCTCCCATATATGGTTTTTATTATGTTGAGGTATGACTCCTCTGTTCTCACTTTACTGAGCATTTTCATCACAAATCAGCCCCGTACATTATCAAACTTTTTTTCCACATCTACTCATATGATCCTGAATTTATTGATCCTTTGATTATTCTTTCAGTCTCCATGTCATTTAATTCTGTTTGATCTTGCTAGCTGCATTTCTTCTATTTGCTCTTGGCTTTGTTTCTTGTTGTTCCTCTAGTTTTTGTAGATGTATGGTTAGATCATTCATTTGAAGTGTTTCTATCTTTTTTAGGTAGATCTGTATCTCTATGAGCTTTATTTACTCTCAGGACTGACTTTACTATGTCCCATAAGTTTTGGACTGTTGTGTGTTCATTTTCATTTGTTTCTAGAAACTTTTTTATTTCTTCCTTGATCTCATTCTTGACCCATCTATTATTTAATAGCATACTATTCTGTCTCTGTAGATTTTTTTTTTAGTTTCTTCCTTGAGGATGGTTTCTAGTTTCAAGCCAGAGTGATCTGAGAAAATGCTTGATACCATTTCAATTTCTTGAATTTGTTGAGGCTTCTCTTGTCTCCTATCATGTGGTCTATCTCTGAAAATATTCCATGTGCATTTGTAAAGAATGTGTATTTTGCTTCTTTGGGGTGAAGGATATGTATATATTAGTTAAGTCCTTTTGATCTAGGGCATTGATCAATGCCACAATATCCTTGTTGATTCTTTGTTTGGAAGATCTATTCGCTGTTGACAGTGTTGTATTATAATTCCCTAGTACAAGTGTGTAGCTGTCTATATCTTTCTTGAAGTCCTCCAAGATATTCCTTGTATATTTGGTTGCTCCTATGTTGGGTTCATATATGTTTACAATGTTTATAGCTTCTGCTGGATTCTTCCCTTTAGAATTATGAAAATACCTTCTTTTTTCTCTTTATCACTTTTGCTTTGAAATCTATTTTGTCTTATATAAGTGGTGCTACCTTGGCTTCTTTTTCCTGTCCATTTTCTTGGAATATTTTTTTCCAACCCTTCCCTTTCAGTCTGTGTGGGTCTTTCATTCCGAGGTGGGTCTCTTGTAGGCAGCATATGTGTGGGTCATGTTTTCCTATCCATCAGCTACCCTATGTCTTTTAATTGGAACATTTAATCCATTTACACTTAATGTTATTGTTGATAGGTTCTTATTCATTGCTATTTTTTCACCTCTGTTCCTCTCTCTCTCACACACACTTTTTGCACCTGTATTCCCCCCCCCCCCTCACTCTTTTTCTTCTTCTTGAATCAGTCCCTTTAGCATGTCTTGCAATGCCAGTTTGGTAGAAGTGTATTCTTTTAATCTTCTTTTGCCTTGTAAACTCCTTATTTTGCCTTTTGTTTTAAATGAGAACCTTGGTGGGCAGAGTTGTCTTACAGACCTTTGCTTTTCATTACTTGGAATATTCCTTGCCACTCCCTTCTGACTTGGAGCGTTTCCATTGAGATGTCAGCTGCTGGTCTTATTGGAGCTCCTTTGTACATTACTTCCTGTTTCTCCCTTGCTGCCTTTAAGATTCTCTTTTTGTCTTTAACATTCAGCATTTTAATTATGATGTGTGTTGGAGTGGGCCTCTTTGGGTTCATTTTTTTGGAACCTTGTGTGCTTCCTGAACTTTAATGGCTTTTCTGCTCTCCAGGTTAGGGAAGTTTTCTCTCATTACTATTTCAAACAGGTTTTCTATCCCTTGCTCTTTTCCTGCTCCTTCTGGTATTCCTATGATATGAATGTTGTTAGGTTTCTTGTTGCCCCGTAATAACCTTAAATTATCTTCATACTATTTGAGTCTTTTTTTTTTTCATTTGTTACCCTCCTTTGGTGCTTCTTTTTGCCTTGTCTTTCACCTTGCTAGTTCCATCCTCTTTTTCACCCTGCCTGCTTGTAATTCTTTCTAGTGTATTTTTTATTTCAAATATTGTGTTCTTCTCTTTTCCCTGGTTCTTGTTTATAGTTTCTATTTCCTTTTTCATGCTGCTTTAATTCCCACTCAGTTTGTTGTAGTTGTCTGTGAGTTCCTTGAGCATTCTCATAACCATTGTTTTGAATTTTATATCTGATAGATTGCTTGCCTCCATTTCATTTAGCTCATTTACTGGGGAGTGTTGCATTCCTTCCAATTGCAGGTTCTTTCCTTATCTCCCCATTTTAGGTGACTTTTCATTTGTTTCTGCATCTCAGGATGCTCTCCTTTGCTTGCCTGTCTTCATCATGTGGAATTCTGTGTTAGGAGTTCAGTGGGACTTGCGGTGAAGTCTCTTTGATCTCCTTGTCTGTATGCTCTTGGGTTGCCATTTCTGCCATTTGTGTAGGCTTTCTTGTTGGTGACTTCTTTGTTGTTGAGTTCTCTCCTCCTGTGGGCTTACTGGTAGTCACAACTCCAACCTTGTCTTATATGCTTTTGTACAGATGTTGGTTAACAAGGCAGTATTACAAGGTAACCAAACTTATGCCAGCAAAAAGAACCCCCCTACCACATCAGCAATCTGAACTGCAATTGAGCAAAGATTAACAAGTTGAAGAGAGATTATAATAGGACAGAGTGAGCATGAGATGACTAATAGAGAGGAGAATGTTTTTGAGTGGGAAGGAGAAGAATAATTGATAAGAAAGGCAGAGAACAAAATTTAAAATGTAAAGAAAACATGGAAAGATGATTGCAAAAATAGGGTATTAGAAAAGGGAAAAGTATGCTTGAGGTTTGAAGTAAAATTTAAAAAGTATTGTACCAATGGGAGCAAAATTGCCAAAAAATCACAACAAGGTCAATAGTAATGGTAGATGAATGAAGTTTAATAAAGGTGGGATGGGGAAAAGAATATTGCATAACACCAAAAAGTGAATATGAGTTGTCTACAGTATAGAAAATTGATTTTGAGAGGATTGGGCTAGCGAACTAATTGGAGTAGAGTCCAGGCTGAAAGATGGGAGACAAATGAAATCAAATTCCTCACTGAACTGATTATGGGGATGGGGTAGGCAAAATGGAGTAAGCCAAGGGGAGAATTTCCTATTGGATTTTAAATACAAAGAAATAGTGAACATATAAGAGTTCAATTGGAGAAATACAGCAGTACCCATGGTATTTCTCCCAACTTGCCACTATTTATAAAGGTGGAAAAGAAATGAAACTTTTATAAGAGGGGAAAAACAATATGAGCTGACTTAAGAAAGAAGAGTGCTTATGTGAGTTTAGATGGAGAAGTAGTGAGAGTAAGGGCTAGAAACATGGCATAGTGTGAGAAAAATAAAGTTTACAACAACAGTAATAAAGCTCAGAAAGATGGCAAAATATATTAAGACTAGGGAATAGTGCTGTGTAGGATTTGGAATAACAATAATATGAAAAAATATATAATCTGAATAAAAAGAATAAAATGTAAAAGATCAAGAGTAGTGAGTTATTTAGAATATAAATGAAGTGAAAGAAGAACAATTAAAATGCTATACAAATGCAAAAAAACACAAACAAAAACAAAAAATAAAAGAAATTAAAAAATACATGCATGTTTATTTCAGAATACATTTCTGGTTTTCACTCAGATTCAGTTCCTAGGTGGGTCATCCAGCTTCTGGCGACAGCCCCTCGTATCTCCTTCTCTGGTCTCTAGAGGATCTTTGTTGCAACTGAGAGGGTGAGGTCTCTGTTTCTCCTGGGAGGCACTTTTCAACCTTCTGGGAAAATTGCGATTGTATTCTCCCTGCCCCTATACTTCCTGTCTTATACTGTCCCAATTTATTTCCAATAATGTATAGTTTCTTCTTAAATAGCTCTCCATTTTATGGGGGGGGGGGGGGCAAGGGGCAATCTTTGTAAGAGTGTCACCTCTCTCCTGCTTGGTATAGTCTGTAGTTCTGTGTGCAAGTTAAGTGTGGGCAGTGCTCTGAATTCCCCTTGTTGTACCCTTTTTTAACTTTCTGTTTTGCACACAAGCAAGCAAAATATAACCAGAGACATTGAAATTAAGAACAAACTGACCGTAACCAGAGGGGAGGTCTGAGGGGATAATGAAAGGAAAGGGGGAAAGTTTGTCAAGGAACATGTATAAAAGACAGATGGACAAAGTCAAAGGGAGCTAGGATTGAGGGTGGAAGGCAAGGATGGCTGGGGTGGGGGGAAAATGGAGTCAACTGTACTTGAGCAACAATAAAAAAATTAAAAATAAAAAACTCACAAAAAAACAAACAAAAACCTAAATCTTCCTCTTTGGATGACTCTAGTGAAATAGGGCCCTAGGGCCTAGTGTACTTTGTCTTCCCATGTGGAGTTAAAAATGGTCCTTTTTAGGCATTATCCTTTCTGTCTTACTCTTGCAAAAAAAAAAGAAAAAAAAAGCCCCCTGCCAGTTGTTATACCTGCCAGCTGGTTTTGTAGATCTTCCTGGCTCCTGCTGGTGATGGGGGATTGGGCTCAATTTTCTATTTATAGTGTTTGGGCCAAGGAAGGGGGCTCAGTCTGGCCTAAAATAATCACAGGCACACAGTCTCCAGCCCACTGCCCTCAGAGCACTCTATACTCCACACTCTGCACTCTGTGCCATTGTGTCAGGCTGGCACCAAGAAACCACCTCACTTTGCACCCCTCTTTGATCAATCTACCATGTGCACCTTGTGGGAGCAAATCACAGTCACAGTCCTCTCTCCTTGTTGGTCAGGCAGCTGTATGCATGAGGTCCTTGCCCAGCATGCCTCAGCTCCCCTTTTGAAAAATGTCCAAGTCACTGCCCAGCTTTCCTCACACTCCAACACTCTGGCAAATCAAGAGTATACCTCAGTCACAGCCAGTCATATTCCTCCTCTTCCTCCAGCTTCAGGCACTGCCAGAGTCACCCCCACTGTCTGGCACTGTCCTGGATGGTGACCACCGCCCCAGCTTAGGTGTGCTGCCAGCTGTCTGCATGTGTGCTACCTGTTTTTCCGTAGCAACTTTATGCATTCAAGTCACTCCTGGCGAGGGTCTGTGGTTTCCTCTCCCTGGGAGGAGACAAAGCCACTAGCTGTCACTGACATGGTTCTCCTTCAATGTTGTCCCCACAGCAACTGCAGTTTCTGGCACCATACCTAGGGATTTTCCCTGCCCATCTATAATACCTCCTTACCCCCTGTTTTGAAGCATCTTCTGCACACTTTGGCTTCCAAACTTAGTATCAGCTAAGATTCTGTTGAATGCTCAATTTATTTTTTGGAAGATCAGCTAAGTGTCCCAGTTGGGTGCATGAGCAAGTGGGCTCAGCTCCCATCTACTTTACCGCCATCTTCCCCAAATCTCAATTTTCTTAAATTTGTTAAGGTTAGCTTTCTCAATATATGGTCTATCTTAAGACTATTCTATGTGCACTAGATAAGAATGTATAATCTGGCATTCTGGGATGAAAAGCTTTGATCTAATATGTCATTTAAGGTTGATTTTTTTTACAGTTTTTCTGTTTGGATGATCTATATATAGTTGTCAATGAGGTATTTAGATTTGTTATAATTGTGTTTTTGTCAGTTTTTTTCTGTAGTCCTGTTAGTAGTTGCTTTATACATTTTGCTGGCTTTATACATAATTGTATACATTCACAATTAGGTGCATATTTTGAGAAGTGTTATGTCTTCTTGATGTAGTGCCCTTTTAATTATTATAAAATGTCCATCTTTGTTCTTGTTACCTTTTTTATTTTGAAATGTATTTTGTCAGATATAAGTATGGCTATACCTGCTTTTCCCTGAATGCCATTTGCTTTGAGAATCATTTTCCACCCTTTCACTTTGAGTTTATATTTGTCCTTTCAGACAAATACAGAGATTTCAAATGTCAAATGAGACATTTCTCCTGAAGGCAGTGTATGGTTGGATTTTATTTTTTGATCCAATTTGCTACTCCATACCTTTTATTGCTGAGTTCAGTTTATTTACATTTTAGGTGGTAATTGATATGTGAGCATTTCCTAGCTATCTTTTTTTTTTTATGGTAGTTCTCTGTCTCCATTGTTTCTTTTCCCTTGTGTTCTGTCTCTTGTTTTAGTTTGGTGGTATTCTATGATTTATACCTCTTTTTTTAAGTAATGTGTCTCCATTTTTAATTTTTTTGTGTATGGTCAACAATTGGTTTATGCCAAAGAAAGTTTAATATATCCTGTAGTCATTTTTCTTCATAATGCATCTTATAGCCATTCCTTCTTGCAAATGCACACATTTACCCTTACTCCTTGTACATTTTTGTTGTCATAAATTATCCCTATTTATGTTATGAGTCATTTCCACATTGCAGTAGTTATTTTTTAATTCTACTTCCTTTTTACATTTTTTTTACTTCTTTTAAACTTTATATTATATTTAAGTGTATAATGCCTTATTCTGAAAAAGAGTTGCAATATCCTGCTTCTGTCTGTATGTTAGTAGTCTTACTCATAGTTTTGTATCCTTTTATCTTTTTACTTTAGGTAGAAGAGCCTACTTCAGTATTTCCTGTAATGGAGGTCTTGTGGTGGTAAGTTCCCTTAGCTTCTGTGTGTCAGAAAAAGTCTTTATTTCTCCCATATCTAAAAAAATAACTCTTGTTGAATATATTATTCTTGACTGGTAAATTTACTTTTTCTGGTAGTTTGAATATTTGATTCCACTCTGTCCTAGCTTGTAGTGTTTCTGCTGAGAAACCAGAGGATAATATAATGGAATTTTCTTTATAGGTTGCCATCTTCTTTCCCCTGCCTGCCTTAAAAATTCTTTCTTTGTCATTAATTGTTTTGACAGTTTTAATGCAATGGCCTCTTGGACTGAGGTACCTGGATGTTCTGTTTGTTTCTTGAATTTGAAGATCTAGCTCTTTCCATAGGTTTGGAAAATTCTCAACTATTTGTTTGAATATGCACTCTGATCCCATCTTTCCCTCTCCTTTGGGTATGTCTATTATTCTTATATTGTTTTTTCTGATGCAGTCAGATAGTTCTTGCAGACTCCTTTCATTTATTTTACTCTAAAGTCTCACTTTTCTTCCATCTGCATCATTTCTAGATTTTTATTTTCAATATCACTATTTTTTTTTCCATTTGGTTTGCTCTATTCCCTAAGCTTGCTAGTTCATTTGTCATCTATTTTATTGAGTTCTTCATCTCCAGATTTTCTATTTAATTCTTTTTTAAAGTTTCAATCTCTATGGTAAAGCACTCATTTTGTTTACTGATTTTATTTCATAGTTCATTAAAGTGCCTGTGCTTTTATGTATCTTGTTTAGAACTGCTATCTTGAGTTCTCTGCCATTTAAATCATATATTTCCATGTCTTTAAGTTTATTTTCTGGAGACTAAAAAATTATTTCTTAGCTGCCTTATTATCTTGGTTATTCATGGTGTTAGATGGATTCCTCCTCTATCTAGATATCTAGGGGAGTGATATTACTTTTTTCTGAGTGGCACTTCTCCAGTAGGTTGATAAGAAGAAGTCTTTCTTTTGTTTTCCAGTTGGTGGCACTGAAACACAAATTTTTAACTTCTATTGCACTACTTTGCTTCTGCAATATATTTGGGGCAGTGGAAGATGCCCTTAGCTCCCTGGGGAGTTGGCATCCTTGTGGCCAGTATGTCTCAGTCTCAGGACATTGCCCCTGTAGGAGAATGTGCTAGGTGATGCATTTCTGAGTCAATGAAATCCCAATGCTGGCCTCTGCAAATAGTTGATGCTGGCATTGCAGCCACAATAAGTGGGAGAACAGTGAGCTAAGGGAGGACAGCTGGTACCTTTGTATCTTCCCAGTAATGGAAACTGCCAGTCCTCATCTGCCTCACCTCTATATTCATATCTCTATGGCTGTGGGTAGCTGTAGTACTCCTCCTACCCTAACTGAAGCTCAGGAAAAATATGCTTTTGTAGCCCCAGTTTTCAGAGTTGCCTATTACATGATCTGTAGCCTTCCACTCACTGCTACAGCTTCTTTTAGGGCCTTCTGTTAGCTGTGGGAGGGCGAGGTGGAGAGCATGCTCTGGGAGCATGAGGGTAGGTGGTGGGCTTTGTGGTTTTGTTTTTCTGCCTGGCAATAGTGCCCACTAGACATCTGTGGCTGCACCTACCTCTGTGCTCTATCTCCACTCTGGTCACTGGGCTCAGCCTCACCACACACTGACCACTCTAACAGGAGAGCTCACTGTGTCTCTTTTATCCTCTGGGCTCAGGAAGTGCAAACAATCTGACCCTTCCCCTCTCCCAGTGAGCTGTGGGCTGCTTCCATGGCACCCATCTCTGTTATTCTCCATTCCCTCCTCCTGGCTCACTCCTATATGCTTACCTTCAGATGTTTCAATGCAGGAATTTCTCAGATGTGTTTGTGTGCTGAGCAGGGAATTCTTTGTTGAATTATAGCTGTTCAAATTATTGTAACTTCAAGGGGAGAGACCAGGGGAACTTCTTACAATGCCATTCCTCTGATGTCATTCTCCTGCCATTTTATTTTTTTCTCTTTATTTTCTCTTTGTTCCAAGTTTTTAGCTCCTCTGTTTTCATTTTCATGCCTTTCCTATGGGTTATTTGAACTTTTTTTAGAATTCCATTTTTATTTTTCTATAGTATTTTTAGAACATTTCTTTGTATAGCCTTTTTCTCAGTTGCTGATAATATTGTATTATATATACTTAACACAGACTATTGATGGGGACATTTTACCAATTCAAGTGGAGTGTAGAAGTCTTACTTTTCTTTACATTCCTTATTTTCTCCATGTATAGTCCAATGATCATAACTATTTTTACATATATTCTAAACCATATCAGAAAGTTTTATAACTTTTTCTTTAATGCTCAAACATAATTTAGAAACTCAAGAGGAGAAATAAAATGCATTTCCCCATATTTTTACTCTTGTTTTTTCATTATTCCCATGTTCAGGAATTCTTTCTCTTATATCTTTTGTGTTTGGAGAACTGTCTTTACCCAGTTCTGCTGGTGACAAATTTTATTAGTTTTCCTTCTTCTGAGAATGCCTTGATTTCCCATTCATTCCTGAAGGATATTTTTCACTGGAAATAGAATTTGCACTTGACAGCTCTTCTCTTTCAGCTCTTGAAAAAGTCTGTGTTGCTTTCTTCTTGACTTTATAATTTATGGTAAAAAATCTACTGTAACTCAAATTATTTTTCCCTATTGGTAATGTATTATATCTCTCTTGCTTTTTAAAAGATTTTTTACTTGTTTTCATAAATTTGACTATACTGGTTTTTGGAGTGGGTTACCTTTAGTTTAGCTTGTTTAGTATTCTTTTAGACTCTTGAATATATAGATTTAAAGTCTTTTGTCAAATTTTGGAAGCTGCAGCTATTATTTCACTGAATACATTTTAAACTTTACCCTGATTTTTCTAAGACTCCAATAACAAGAATATTTGATATTTTGTTATAGTTCCTGGGTTTTGTTCATTTTTATCCAGTCTGCTTTCTATTCTTCTATCTTCTTCATTCTGCTCCTGAGTTCACCCAATGGATTTGTGTTTCAGTTATTATACTTTTAGTTCTACAATTTCCATTTAGTTCTTCTTTATATCATTTAATTATTTGATGAGAATTTCTACTTTGTTTCAGTTGTTACAGGAGTGTTCATAGTAGCTTACTGAAGCATTTTTATAACTCTTTAAAATCTTTGTCTGATTTTAAAGTGTGTTATATTTCTGTCTGTCCCTAATAATTGTCTTTTTATTGAAGATGAGATCTTCCTTGTTCTTCATGTAATGTGTGATTTTTTTATTGAAACCATGACTTTTTAGGTATTATTTTATAAGACTCTGAATCTTATTTAAGCTTATTTTAGCTTGCTTTTTCTGACATGTCTCTGGCAGAAAAAAAGGAGTGGATGCTTCACTATTGCTAGGTGGAGCTGGAAGTTCAGCCCTTTGGCCTCTGTTGACACCCAAGGTGGTTAGGGTTTCTTGTTACTGCTGGGAAATGATGGGAGTTCTGGCTCTTCAGTAGACCTCTGTTTACTTCTCCCTGGAAGAGGGAGACAGTAATGCCTCATAAGTGTTCTCCACATGATCTCCACTGACACTATGAAGGTAATATCTCATAATCATTGAATAACATTGAAAGACCTGACTCTCCACTAGCTCACCATGACATCAGCACAGCAGATAGTGCAGGGGTGCCTCATTACTACTGGGTCAGGGTGGAAGTCCAGGTTGCCCACAAAGTCTTCATTAACACTGCAGTGGGGGGTCTCATCAACAAGTATGAAAGTCTCAGCCTCATATACTGCCTTCTTTAATTTCACTTAAATAGAGCCCAAAACAAGTGGAAGTCTAAGTTCCCTATTCCATTTTTTTTCTAGCATGGGTAGGGATGAGTGACGCTGTTATTTCCCTTTTCCTTTTCTTTTTTCTTTTTTTGCTGGAGTTATTGGATTATTATCTAAAATCTTCTATCTTGATAAACTGCTCCTTTACTGGTTTGCTGACTAGAGAGAAGAGGCTTTTTTGGGGGCTTATTTTTGTTTGCACCTGTTAGCACTTTGGTCAGTCAACTTTTCCAGGTCCAAGGGTAGGATATATAAAGCAAAAAAACTAAAACCAAATTGTAAAAACTCATTGCCATGGATGGCATTCCTTTGGTTTAACAGTCCCTAATAAATTTGACTTCTTCACTTTTTAGAAGCTTCTTATATTATTTTATATAAAATATTCAGAGTTTTTATTATATTTAGCAGGAACATCAAGGAAAATATTTTTATTTTATCTCTCTGGATGTGGATGTTTGAGTTTGTTGATTTTTAATCATTGGGGAAATCTTCTTGATGAATAGCAAATTGTGTATTGCTATGACACATGGGAGAGCCCACCAGATAAGGCAACATTTGTGGGACAATGTTCTATGTGTCCTGCATGTTTTATTATCATTATTACTATTTTAATATATTTTATTGATTATGCTATTACAATTGTTCTATTTCCCCCCCCCCTTTATTCCCCTCCCTGCACAACCCCTCCCACCCACATTTCCCTCCTTTAGCTCATGTCCATGGGTCATACATCATATAAGTTCTTTAGTGTCTACATTTCCTATACTATTCTTAACCTCCCTCTACTTTCTACCTACCATTTATACTACTTATTCTCTATACCTTTTCCCCCTCTCTCCCTGTCGTGCTCCTGCACTGATAACCCTCCATGTGATCTTTATTTCTGTGATTCTGTTCCTGTTCTAGTTGTTTGCTTAGTTTGTTTTTGTTTTTTTAGGTTCAGTTGTTAATAGTTGTGAGTTGGTCCTGCATGTTTTATTGATGTGCTTCAGATACTGATGCAGCCATTTGCTAGGGCCAGGACATCCAGAACATCATTCTACATCAAGAACTTCACTTTATTGTGACAACAAAACTTATTTCATCAGAATGAAGTAATAAAACATTATGATCTCAGAAGTATTTGTGTGTTATTGGGAAATTTATAGTAAATATGATAAATAGATTTTGATATTAACTACTGATTCAATCTCACAAAGAGTTGAAGTTCTTGAGAAAATTGTCCTATTCTAATTTTAATGTGTATTTATCTTTCTTCATTGTTTTGGCTCTATTAAATATGTGTTTTACATTATTCCTGTCCATTGTGTGCTAGAAATAAATCATGATTATTTATGATAGTAGCAGTAATAGTATTAGGAGCTAACACCTATGTAATTTTTTCTATTTAAGTAGAGTAATTTAATACACATGACTCACTAGTTAGTAATCATTATTATTCCCTTAATACAGATGAAGAATTATTGAGCAGAGAGATTCAGGAAGTTTCCCAAGTTCCTTTAGTCAGGAAGTGGCACAGCCGGGGTTGCAACTAAGGAAGATGTGTTCACTTTTCTTCTCCAGACAGTTTAGTGAAACTTGCTGAAAACTCTTACCAGTTCTTTCAATCACTTTAATCTCCAAAATGCCTGCCACCAATAGTTAATTATCCTCAAAGTAGTTACTGTGTTTGGAGGGTGGTTGTTGGGGGGCACTGCCAATGGTTTCTCATGTTCACAAATGTCTTGCTGTATTTCTATCCAAGAATGAAAGGCCTTGACTGCTCTTACCTAAGCCATTTCAAAGATTTTTATTTGTGTTGAGAGAAGATATTTCCTCTCAAAGAGAAGAACAGCCAAACTATTGAAGCCATGTCTCCTCCAAACACAGGATTTCTCTTCTGTTGGTTAAGTCACAGTAGGAGTAGCTGTCTTCTGTTCCTCCATGTTCTTGTGAGATGTGGAGCTTGGGATGTGGATTCTGCTATGCTCATACTGTGGTTGCTGCTTTTGTTGTGAGGAATAACATGTTTTTTTTTGTTTCTGACCCAGGAGTTTTGTGTTTCCTGGGACATCAGTGAAACTATTTAGTCTGGAGGTAGCATAAAGTCCCAGGACCTTCTGTTTTGACCAAGAGGCATGTACCCTTGTGCTTCAATATAGGAGCTCTGGGAGCTCAGTCCTCACATAGATGAGGCTTAACCTCTGTTTCTTATGCTGGAAGAGTAAGTTAGAAATTGAGTACAGTCAGAAAAAATTATTTCACGTGTGAAAGCATAAATTTCTAAAACTTCTTGTGTGACATTATTAGAAATTTTTTCATTGTAGCAGTTTAGCATTTAACCAATTTACAACTCATGCCCACAGACACATAGACTAAATCAATCAGTTGTTAATTTGTTTTCTTATAATTATATTTCCATCTACTACTCTGGAGAAAATTCTAGCTAGTACTGGCAAGTGCTTTTTTGGCCAAGTCAAATAATAAAGGAAAATTAGAGAAATCTGATAAAGATTTATGTTTGGGAGAAGTTCCAGGGAATGATAGAAAAATTAGGTGAAAATAAAAGTTGAACATATTTATTTAAAAGTTATTACTTTACACATAATGAAGGTAGTATTTGCTTTGATTTAAATTTGTGATTTGACTCTCAAGTCTGAACATTCTAGATTCTCATCTAAGAGGATGGACTCCTCACCTGCATGTGACACAACCCTACCTAGGCTGACCTGAGTTAGTGTCCACATACATTACATTTGGCATTAAATACCAAATACAATGACAATAAAATATGAGGACACAGCCTCTCTGAATCATGATGCAAGGTTTAAGTAAAACAGCTGATAATTTGTGGAGAATGACTAGTAGCAATAACCTTGACATTATAAAGGATTTTACTCTCTGTAAAGGGACAACTAGAGGAAACATGAACAGCAGAAATAATCTGATAATACCTGGATTGTGGTGAGGACTATAGGGATATATTAGCAAGTTAACAGCAAATATTCTCCCAGTGTTATGTCTCCCAGTAATCACATCAAACACACACATGTACACATATACACACATACACAGACACACACATGGAAAGGTTCAAAGGAGAAACTGTCTTCTAACAACTCCAACCCAAACTGTGAGTTTTTCCAGCAACCTAGATGAAGTAGTGATGAAAATAGACATGAGGGTTAAAGATTTTTAAAGTTCCACTCTTCGTTTACTTCTTGTATGAGATATTTGATGTTCAGTTTGTCTTCTGGAACAGTGATGAAAAAAATGCATTTTGTGTTTGGGCTCTACCTGCTTCTCTCCCTGTCCATCTTTCTCCTGTCTAGGCATCCCATTTTATAAACATTTGCATACGCTGGGTTTTATCCTCATTTTTTCATAGTTTGGTAAATATGCACTTTAATATCCTTTTTATTTTTTCCTCCAATTTTTGTGTTTGTTTCCCTCATTTTCTGGGCATCATATCCAGCCTGGTTTATGTTTCTTTTTGTGTCTGTTTGTTTCAAAATGTTTCCTTTCTTTATAATTATTATTCTCCTTCATTTATTTTCTCATCAGAAAATGGTGTAATGTGTAGAAGAGATCTTCCTTCTATATCTTTAAAATTATTATTTTATGATGTTAGAAGATGAGACTCAGGGTATTCCTTAGATATTTCACTGCCGAGTAACCTGCCATTTGTTTTGACCAGGGCTCGCATCATTCTCTCTTCCCTACTGAATCATGTAGAAACTAGTCAGAAGCTTCATGTACATGCCCCTGTGTGTGTCAGTGTGTCAGTTTGTGTGTTTGTGTGAATATGTGCAATGTGGGGTACATGCACAGAATGCTCCACTGTGCTTGACCATTTTTATTTTGAAATGTCATTTCCAGTCACATCCAACATTTATTACTGGCCTCCCTTCATGGTCTTCTGGGCCACAGAATAAACATGTCAACTCTAAATAGAAAATGATGGCAGCAACCAAGACAGATGGCCATTTATCAGTTTCTTAAAAACTAAAATGTCCTTCTGTGGTTAGACTTGCTTACAACTCTGGCTAGGGGCTGGGAAGAAAGCTGATAGTTAGTGGACTGAATGGGATGGAGACTACAGGTTAAAAATACAAAAGATAATTTCTCTGTTAGTGCAAGATAGTCTCAAAGAATGCCAAGTGGAGTCTCCATTCTCTAAAGAAATTTCTCTCAGTCACTGTAATCTAGTGATTCTAGATTCTAAGAAGATTGAATTATGGGTTACATATGTATTATATGGATATTAAAATCTACAGTCATATACTCATGTTTAAGG
Source organism: Phyllostomus discolor (assembly GCF_004126475.2). NCBI lineage: Eukaryota > Metazoa > Chordata > Mammalia > Chiroptera > Phyllostomidae > Phyllostomus > Phyllostomus discolor. Next base: position 119,410,458 of record NC_040904.2, read on the forward strand.
GCATACATTCTAAAGATGTCCAGTTACAAAGAGAAATGTAACTTGTTTTATTTTCTATCTGAAAGAAGATTATCACAAATAACTGAACTCTGCTTATGGACAGATTCTCTGGATTGCTAAAGTCAAATATGACAGTGACAGGAGTAATTTGCCAGTCTTCTCATTAAGTATGAACTTTATGCATGTTTTGTTTTCCAGAAGCCAGCAGAAGCTGCCAACTTGCCAAATTAAGGGGTATCCAGATAAACAGGGTTAATATCATCAAGTGATTGCAATGAAATATGACTTCATTGCTGATGGCACACTAGGATTCTAGCAGAGGTCTCCCTTATGAAACCTTACTCTCCATGGCTTTCTGTGATTATTATAAAATATATTGACTCCTGCCCTTTGCTTTGGCCAATGGAAGGAGTTTGAAAAAAGTGTTTCAAAAACAATTCAAATGGATTACTAATTATGGAATGCTAGCATAGGTTTGGGTTTTATCTGTGAAATAATGGAATGTTCCTGGATTATCTCACAAATAATAAGGCAGGGGTTGATTCTTTTAAAAATCAAGTCATGACACTGGAGGCAGTGATGATGATCAGAACCCTCACAAATGTTTCATTATGTCCTTATACTTTTTAATTTCTTTTGTCAAATTTTTGCTGTTTTAAATTTTATATTTCAATTTAAGTTTGTAATATTATTTTGTATAGGTGTCAGCTGTACAAAATAGTGGTTAGACAATCATATACTTTACAAAGTCTCCCCATGAGAGTTCCATGTCCTCATATGTTAAAATCTGAGAGACCAGCAAACCAGCAGCTGTTGAGCTAGAATGGTGGATCAGTGCTCATAACTGTAGCCTGTATTACTCCCTTATCTTTGCAGTTGAGGACTATTGGGTTTCAAACCCAGCTGCCCCTAAAGACACAACACTTAGAGCCGTGACACATGCAGCAGTTACAAGGCACTGTTTCATTCTGTTTTACTCATAAACAGTCAGAAGAGATGGAGACATAGTAAAACTAATGTGCCCAGATCAAATTTAAAAAAAAAATAACAAAACCATGGGAATTAAAAGAAGTCAATAATTTTCTTCAAGAAGCACTTAGCTTGTTAAAGGATTATTTAAAAAAATACATTGAGTAAAAGACAGAAAACTGTACTTGAACAACAATTAAAAATACAAAAAAAAATTTTTTTAAAAAAGAACCATTTGAAAAACAGACAAAAACAATACATTGCTTTCATGAAGTCTGAGTTGTCTTTAGATTAATAGCAGGAAATGATGTCTATCTTTTCTTTAATATAAGGCTTATACTCATCTAAACAGAATTAAGTAAATAATTGAGGTGTTATCTGTGTAATTCAAGTCCCTAAACATATCTTTATCTCAATATTACAAGATGAAAATCTTGGTGGATGTGAATAGGACTTAAATTATCTTCAGAATTGACCTAATTTTATTGTTTTATTTTTATATAACATACAGAGCATGTCTTTTAGAAAAATAAAAAAAAATGACATTATTATTTATTGTGGATTACAAAAGTACAATAAACACTGCATCACGTTTGGCTGATAGAAATCTTTATTAGATTTGGTAGGGCTTCATCTTAATCCCAGCTGTCACAGCTATCCCAGTTAGACATAGTTGGTGTTACTTTACCTAAAAAATTTGAACTCTAATTTATATAGTCTCTATAGCTCTAAAATTTTAGAGTTTAATAATCTGTTTTCTTTTAATTTAAGTATTGTTAATGTGTGTAGAGATAAGTTTTACTGTTTTTCTCCTGTGGCAGTAATGCATACAAATTACTTTCATTGCATGCTTAGTATGAAAATAAAACTCATAGATGGTTATCTAATGATACATTTCTGACAATTTCCTATTTGCAATAAATTTCAGACTTACTGATATTACTTTGAGAAAACTGATTTGTATACTCACTACCATCTCAGCAGAATGTCCTTATGTTCTCAATAATGTCCAGCAGATGATATCAAGACATGGGTCAGCTAGTGAACACATGGGCTTATAAGGAAAATTGACCTGAAACAGTTAAAATTCAGAAATAAGTCATATCATGCATGGTATTTTACTTATCAGAAACAACAATGAACACTTACATTATAATTCTCTGCCCAGTGGTCTTGAGGCAGCAGGTTTCTTCTTTTTTATGATCTGCATGACTTTGAAACCCCCTGCTGATATAGGAGCAGATTGCTGAGGGCACTTGGCCAATTTGGTATGTCCACGCACTATGCACAAGACTTAGATTGCCAGCCAGGAGAGCATTCACTGTTGAGGAATGGATTGGCTGCCTCTCTAATGAATTTAAAAGAATAAATTTCTCCAGTAATTGGTTTGAGGACTTTCTTCACCTTAAATGGCAAGTGAAAGAAATTGATAGACATCAAAGAGTTAGAAAGAGGACTGCTCCATTCCTGGTGTTTGCTAATAGTGCACACAGATAACTGTGCTCCCATGATCAGTATCTGATACTTATAGAGTGCTTGCTTTGGGTACCAGGTGCAGGGGCAGGAGGTCTGTATCCAAAGTGCAAAGTACATGGACTAGTTGCCTTTTCTCCTCATGGTACACAGGTAAAACATAAATTTGAGTGCATCTTACATGACACACAGGTTCTTAACAGTAGGACAGAGGTAGGTATATCATTGACTTGGTCTGTTCATGCTGTTATAACAAAATATCACTGACATAGTATGCTATAAACAACATAAATTTATTTCTCAAAGTTCTGGAGGTTGGAAGTTCAATTTCAAGGTACCAGTATGGTCACATCTGCTGAGAATTGTGTTCTTGGTTCACACAGCCAGCACCTTGCCTGTCATTCTCACATGGAGGAGGGGCCTGAGAATCCCTTTGGAACACTAATTCCTTTCATGGGGCTCTACTCTCATGACCTTAGACCCTACAAAACCTCACATCTACTAATAACACTATCTTGGGAGTTAGGAGCCCAACATCTGAGTTAAGGATGGGGGTACACCAACATTTAAGTGTCTCAGTCACATATACGTACCTAATACCAAGACTCATTTAAGGGTACAAGAGGTGATATGGCACTTATTTTATGCTATTGAGAGAGATTTTTGTTTTCAACTAAAGCAAATATTTTACTTTTGTAAATACTTTTACTACAAACTCTCATATTTCTTCATTCCATATGTCAATACCCTACTCATGCCTCACTCCATCTGAGACTGAGAAAAAAGAAATGTGACATCAACCTGTCTGTGGCAGCTGGCCTAAATAATGACAAGAGCATGGGTTCTTGGGAAATGTAACTAAGCATGAAGCCTGAACAAATTTCATTTATTGTAGAGCCAAGATATTTACCTAATGCCTACATCTAGATCAAAATTAGAGAAAATAACACTAGATCATTTAAGTTACAAAAACTAGCATAAAACTTGAGGCAAAAAAAAATTGAAAATGCTATTATACAACACTAAGTAATGATATTAATCTTCCTCTTTCTAATTTAAACCCAATGTCCAGTTGTCTGACAACTGTACTTGAACAACAATAAAAAAATAAACTCAATATCCACTAATAACTATGCTCTACTCCCAGAACTTCAGAAGTCCAACATCTGAGTTAAGGATGGGGGTACACCAACATTTAAGTGTCTCAGTCACATGTACGTACCTAAGACAAAGTTCTTAGCCCTCTAGCTAGGTCCCTAACTCCTTCCTCTTCTCTCTGCAGGTCATCTCCCATACTTTACTGAGGTAGAGTTTCACAAAGATGTGAAATAATTAAACTTCATTGCTTCCTAATTTCAGCTTTGCCTGCTCAACAAAACTCTTAAGTCTCTATGTCTCTGCCCCAAACCAATCTCTCCTCAAAGCTTTTGGTCTCAGATTTCCTCTCCTCCCCCAGTGTTATGTACCTGAAATTTTTTTCCTTCTTCACTGAATTCTTTTCTTCAAACTGCACACATGGTAAAATAGTCTCTCCTTAGATAAACTCTTCCTTGAACTATAGTTCTTCCTGAACTATACTCTAGTGTCACTTCTCTTTTCTTTCTCATCCAATGTTGTTTAATTATTTAGTAGAGCATCTAGTAGGCTCAAGCACCATGCTAACCTTTATAACTCTATAATTAAAATAACAGTTATTCTTTTTCAGACTAAAAACCCACATGCATTTTTAAGTTATGGAATTATAGCAATGAATAATGAATAAAATGAAAATTATAAGAAATTTTACTCCCGTACTAAATACTGTTTATCCTGTTTATCAGTCAGCCATTGGTCTATAGCTACACATTGATAATGATGTACTTTCAATATAGATACAGAATAATAAAAAGTGTGCCTTATAAGGTACATACCATTCCCTTTTATAAAAAGTTTGTATTATGAGATGTTTTTCATCCTCTTTAATAGCCCTTATTTTTATATTTACATGTTATTTTTATTTAATCTTTATTGTATTTTTTCCATTACTATGTAGTCCCCTTATACCCTCCTCCCCCCAGCAATCACCACACTGTTGGAAAGCACAATTAGTGACAATTCCATAGTGTTCCATATGACCTGGATACCTGGCTGGTTAACAAAGATTCATGCTGTTAGATTCGAGATCCGTTTAGTAAAGTTGGTCTGAGATGTGGCTGCCCAGCTAGGATTATACCTTCATTAATGTAGGACCATGTTGCTAGTTCTCATTAATAATGGTGTGTTACTTCTAGGCCACAAAGAAGTTAGGGAGTAGGAATTCTTCAAGCTCTTTAACTTCCCTCATCTTATGATTTGATATCAATGACCAAAGTCACTTTGGAAGCTATATGGTAAGAATGGCAGAGCCTCTATCAAACTAAGGCCACTAATGACTCCACATAGTAGATAACCATCTTACCCTGATAAGAGTAAGTAGATAATCCTACTTACCCTGCAGACAGCTAAATTTTACATAATGAGAGAATAAAAGTTTATGTGATTAAGCCATTGAAATATGGGAGTTTATTTATTATATTAACTAGTGTTACTTATGACTAATCCAGAAACTAGTACTTTAAAGTGGGTGCTGCCATAATGAAAATCTGAAACTATATGGCACTGCTGTAGCAATCAGGCAGGAGACTAAAAAACCTAACACTAAAGGTGGAACAATGGAGACCCAAGTTATGGTGTGGCAACCCATTTGGTTACATATTTTCAATAAAGTTTAAGGACAATCAGTTTGACTATAGCTCTAGGGGAAAGGTTAATAAGTAGAATATATTGATTGTATGCAGACTGTTGGTTTCCTGGGGCTGCCACTAACTGGTCACTTAAAACAACAGAAATTTATTCTCTTACAGTTCCAAAGCCTAGACATCAGAAATCAAAGTACTGGCAAGGCCATGCTCCCTTCTTTTGAGAGCTCTGGGAAGACACCATCTCTGCCTCATCCACCTCCTGGGGTTGGTCACACTCTTGCATGCCCTTTGATTTCTAGTTGTGTCACTCCAGTCTCTGCCTATGTTTTCACAAGACTGTTTCCCCTTTCTCCTCACTGGAGTTAAGGTCCACATTAATCCAGTATGACCTCATCCTAACTTGGTGCCATCTGCAAAGACTCTGTATCCAAATAAGGTCACATTCACAGGTACCAGGAATACAATTGAATCATAAAATAAACACTGAAAAATTATAGGAGGTCAGGCAAAATATGCTTATTTGTAGGCAAAATTAAAAGGGGATATATATAGTGTTGTTATTTCAAAAGCCATACTGACTGGGGACACCTTACAGCTTTAACATGTAGAGACTCAGGCTACCAGGGTAGGGAGAGTAGATTCTACATGTAGGAATGCTACACCTGGCAATTTCTTTCAGAGGCACTGATGGCTGGCTGTGCACAAGATATCAGGGTCCCTGTCAACAACAACGACAACAACAACCAACAACGACAACAAAAACCTGTTGCAGGGACGTAACTATTGCAGGTGGGAGAGGAAGAGATGTATTTTACCTCCACCTGGTTAATGAGGGACTGTGACTTCTTCATTCTTCTTCCTCCATCTTCTGACAAAACGTCCATATCAGGATCTTGGGTTCAACACTTGAATAGAGTACAGATTGTCAGCCTGTATCCTTCAATACTTGGATGGAGAAATACACATGCATTTTGTGAAGCCATTCAAATTTCAGAGTTTATTGGCATGGCCACAAAACATTTTACCTTAGCCAACATGTTAGATGTTTCTTAATTTATTTGAAATGTCCTTAATGGTTATGGATTTTAGATGTTTTTAGGTTTCCACTGTTAAAAATAACGTTTATAATGTTTTATATGTATCCCTGATTATTTCTTCAGGATACATTCCTAAATATGAAATTGGAAAGTTGTGAGATGCTATCAATATCTGTAACCCTACAAAAAGAATATTTCAATTTATAGTTATTTCTATCATAATTGTATGATAGTACCATATTTTCACAACATACTTTGCAAAAACTTGCTAAATTGACAGAAATAATCATATTTCAAGCAAATTTTGAAGTGTAGTCTGTGTGTGTTATCAATCAGTCTCTTTCCAGTCACTTCTGAACCCATTACAATTCACCTTTCACCCCATAGAGCAAATGAAAAGTTTTTGATAGCCTCTAATGACTTCTTGGTTATCAAATCAAATAGGCATATTTAATTTTTGGTCTTATTTTAACTTTTTATACTACTTCAAAAGTTAAACACAGACTTTTTCTTCATTGTTATGCGCCTCATTTTTTGGCTTCAACTATTACTAGTAGTAGTAGTAGCAGCAGTAGTAGTAGTATTTCAATGTTTGTGCCAATCCTGTCAGAGTCCTTTTACTTGACCTTTCTTTGCCTCACCTCTTTATTTGTAGTTGCTTGCTGTTCTGTTTTTGTCCTTGGCCATTACATTTTCCATCTCCACCCATGCTCCCAAACCTACCTCTGTATACTGTTGGCTTTCATATCCATGTGGTTAGCTTGACCTCTCACAGAGCCTGTGTCAGGCTTCTTGGGGATAGTCCCTACCTAGATATCCCATAGAGACTTTGAACTAAACAGATCTGAATTCATTATTTCTTCTTCCTTCAAGCCTATGTTATTTTCTTTATTTCCTAAATGTATTGGTTGCTCCACTATTCACTCAATCCCCTAGGCTATTGGAGTCATTCAATCTTCTTAAATATTCATAGTCAACTTCATTTGAGTTTCCCATATTTTTCATCCACATCATGTGACCCAAGTTTAGCTAGTCATCACTTAGAACGTAACTTCTTTTGGGTTTCCCTCTTTTGTCAGTTCCCCATTACTTCATTCTCTAATTAACCTCATAATGGTGTCTCTAAAACAATTTCATTGCTCATATTATTAAAGTTTTGTCCTCTTTTTTTAGCATACAGAATAAAGCCCAATACCCTTATTCAATACAAGGTTCTGTAGGTTTATAGTTTCATCCCACAATCCATAGCACCCATAGTCTAGGACATAATGCTCCTTGCTCCTAAGTTTGGCCTATTCACATGATGTTTCATGGTGGTGCAGTTGTGCACATGCTTTTTCTGGATGGAAGTTCATTCTTTTCTTCCTCCTTCTTCTTTGATGACTACTACCACTACTATTATTACTATGCTTTGTGAACTCATAGTTATTCAATAAATGTCACTCACTGGTCAGTTGCACTATGCAGGTTTCTTTCTATTGTATATTATTTTTTTATCTGTGCTTCTATTGTTACCTAGATCACACTGTGTTGTTTTTAATCTGCTTGTCCCCCTGAGCAAAGACCTATATCCAAGGAATGCAGCAGAGTTCTGTCATATATTCAGCATGTTGTACATATTTGTTGAAGTAACAAAAACTCAAATCAATAAAGATTAAAGGCCAATCCTCTGATACATAGAACTTTCATTTCAAGGTAGGTCTCATAAATTTTTGTGAATCTAGGTTTTTCCTAACTCCTTGACCAGAAAAATTTATTAGGAAATGTGTGTATAAAAAAAATTTAGAACCCATTTAGTCAATTTCACTGCCATTTAATCAGTTAAGTCTCAGGGACAGTGGGTGGGAGGCAAAGAGAGAGAATGATAAACATCACACAATCAAAGTGTCAGTATTTGGAGGAAACTGAGCCATGGGAAAGTTTTCTTTTAAATAACTTTGCCTAAATTACTATGTGGTAAATGATCAAGTGAGAATTAGAACTCAGACAGACACTAGAGCTTTGCTCTTAGCTGCTGTGCTTAGTGGCCATTGTATGGGGAGAAGTGGTTGGGATTGTGCTTGGAAGGCTGTCACAAAGTCTAAAGAATCTAAACATGGAAAGTCTGAGATATTTTTCAAGCAGGATTGAGAAAAATGGTGGAATGTTGAGGGGATGGTAGCCACCTCTGATATGGCTCCAGTGACCCCCTCCTGGGATTGGCACCCTGTTCCCTATTGTCGTGATTCTAAAAAAACAAAACAAAACAAAAAACAACAAAAAATGTATCTTCTATTTCTCCTCACTGTTCCCCTGTGCTTGTTTTAGGGGAGAAAGGATTTGGATATGTAGCTAGCGGTAGCCTCAGGCCACCAATCTGTGGTGGCCAAATTCTGCCTACAGTTGCTAAGAAAGCTTGGAAGTTGATTCTGCCTCAGCTGAACCCTGAGATGACTGTGGCCCTGGCTGACATTTGATCACAGTGTTGTGGGAAACCCTTAGTAGAACACTGGACGAAGCCATGTCCAGATGCCTGAGCACAGGAACTGTGAGATGAGAAGTGTGTGTTGTTTAGGCTACTAATTTGTATTGCAGCAAGAGGTAACTAATACAGAGAATAAGAAAATAACATGTGTTATACTAATATTCCTGAAGTTTAACTTTGAAATTTGTGACTATTTTTGTGTGAAATATGAATGTTTGTTAAATTGAGATTTTTTTAAAAAATTGAGACATTATTGTTTTCATAAGACCTTTCTTTTTAAGACCATAAATTATACATTGCAAATAGGAAGGAATGCTTACAGAAATACATGCCTAAGAAAATAATGCAATTAAAGCAGGAGATTCTATAAAACACATATATTGTGAGATATAGCAATACTCATACTTTCGTGATGACCTCAATTATTTGTTCATATAAGCCAAGGTATTTATATATGTGTGTGTGCATGTATGTGTGTGTATATATATGTATGTGTATATATATACCTTAATTTTTAATATATTATGTTTTTATTTTTATTTAGTTTATTTTTCAATTACAGTTTATTTTAAATATTATTTTGTATTGGTTTCAAGTATACCAGTCAGGTATACTAATCACTGTGTCTAATCAGCACATTGATTAGACAACCATATAGTTTCTTTTCTCTTTTCAAAGGAACAAGTACTTTCATTTTTATTTTTTAAAAGAGTTTATTTATTTATTTTTTTAGAGAGAGGGGAAGGAAAGCATAAAGAAAGAGAGAAACATCAATGTGTGAGTGGTACATTAATGAGTTGACTCTCTGATGCCCCCAGCTAGGGATCTGGCCTGGTCATGTCTCTTGACTGAGAATCGAACCAGCAACCTTTTGTCAGGCTGGCACTCAATCCACTGAGCCACACCAGCTGGCTATAATCATATAGTTTTCCAAGTGTTTCCCCAATATTGCTAGGACTCACCTGACACTGCACATAGTTATCTCATTATTGACTATATTGCCTATGCTGTACTTTACAATCCAATGACTATTTTGTAATGAACATTTGTACTTAATGTCTTCACTTCTTTCACCCATCCTTCCAATGCCCTTCCCATATGTCAACCATCAGTTGGGGTCACACTCTCTGTGTCTAGGAGTCTGTTTCAATTTTGTTTGTTCATTTATTTTGTTCTTGAGATTCAAATATATGTGAAATATATGGTATTTGTCTTTTTCTGACTTATTTTACTTAACATAATACCCTCCAAGTCTATTTATGCTATGGCAAATGGTAAGGTTTCAATTTTTTATGGCTGAATAATAATCCACTATATATGTATATATATTCCATATGTACATTTCATATGTAAATTTCATATATATATTTCATATATATATACACATATATATATAATCTCACAGCTTTTTTATTCACTGCTATTTATGGGCATTTGAGTTGTTTCCATAGTTTGGCTATTGTAAATAATACTACAACGAACATAGGAGTGCATACATACTTTTGATACTGTTTTAGGTTTCTTCAGATATATATCCAGAAGCGGTATTGCTGAATCATAAGGCAGTTTCACTTTTAGTTTTTTTGAGAAACTTCCTTATTGTTTACCACAGTGGATACTCCAATCTACGTTCCCACCAAAAGTGCATGAGGATTTCCTTTTCTCCATGTGCTAGCCAGCCTTTGTCATTTATGGATTTATTGATGATAGTCATTCTGAAAGGCTTGAGGTAATTTTGTATTATAGTTTTAATTTAGATTTCTCTGACAATAAGTGACATTGAATATCTTTTTACCTGTCTATTGGACATCTGTATGTCCTCTTTGGAGAAGTGTCTATTCAGGTCTTTGGTACAATTTTTAATTGGATAACTTTTTTTTTTGGTGTTGAGTAGTATGAGATCTTTATAAATTTTGAATATTAACTTCTTAGAAGATATATCATTGGTGAAAATCTTTCATTCAGTAGGTTGCTTTTCATTTTTTCAATGGTTTCTTTTGCTGTGCAAAACCTTTTTGTTTTTGATGTTGTCCCATTTGTTTATTTTTTTTCTTGTTTCTCTTTCCCTAGAAGATATATCAGGAATGATATAAATAGGAGAACTGTGAAATATTTCAATGCTTATTTTTCTTCTAAGAGTTTTATGGTTTTGAACTTTATATTTAAATTTTTAATCCATTTTGAGTTTGTTTTTTTATATGGCATAAGATGGTTGTCTAGTTTCACTTTTTTCCATGCTTCTGTCCACTTTCTCCAGTACCATTTATTGAATAGATCCTGTTTACCCCATTGTATGTTCTTGCCATCTTTATCAAATATTGACTATGTAGGTGTGGGTTTATTTCTGGGCTCTCTATTCTGTTCCACTGATCTACATTCATGTTTTTGTGGGAGTGTCATGCTGTTTTGATTACTGTAGCCTTATAGTAAAGTTTGATATCAGGTAACATGATACCTCTGGCTTCATTCTTCTTTCTCAAAGTTGCTGTGGCTATTTGAGGTTATTTGTAGTTTTACATAAATTTTTGGATTATTTGTTCTAATTCTGTGAAAATATCATTGTTATTCTGATAGAAATTGCATTGAATCTATATATTGCCTTGGGTGGTCTGGAAATTTTAATAATGTTAATTCTTCCTTACCATGAGCATGGTGTATACTTTCACTTATTTGTATCTTCTTCAATTTCTTCCTTCAGTGTCATAATGTTTTCAGTTCAGATATTTTACCCCCTTAGTTAAATTGATTCCTAGGCATTTTATTTTTTGGTTTTGCAATTGAAATATGATTGCTTTTCCTTTTGATAGTTCATTATTGGTGTAAAAAAATGCAACTGGTTTCTGAATAGTTGTATTCTGCTACTTTGCTGAATTCATTTATCAGTTCTAGTAGTTCTTTGGTGTAGTCCTTAGGGTTTTCTATATGCAGTCATGTCATTTGTAAGTAATAATAGTTTTACTTTTTCCTTCCTAATTTTGATGCCTTTTATTTCTTGTCTGATTGCTGTAGCTAGGACTTCCAGTAATATGTTGAATAAGAGTGGTGAAAGCAGACATTTCTGTTTTATTTTCATGTTTTTTCTTTTTTTACACCTTGAGTAGAATATTGGTTCTGGGTTTGTCACATATGACCTTTATTATGTTGTGTTTTTTTTTCCCTCTATTCACACTTTTCTGAATTTTTAACATAAATGGGTACTGGACATTGTCAAATATTTTTCTGCATCTATTGATATGATCATATATGATTTTTATTCTTCACTTTGTTTATGTAATTTATCACAGTAATTGATTTGTGAATATTGTACCAACCTCGCATAACCAGAATAAATCCCACTTGATCATGATGTATGATCTTTTCAATACATTGCTGAATTCAGTTTTCTCTTCTTTTTTTTTAACTTTGTTGTTGTTCAAGCACAGTTTTCTGCCTTTTCCCCCACTTCTCCATCCCACCTCAGCCATCCCCACCTCCCTCCACTGATTCCACAAAAATGCATTCAGTTTTCTAATATTTTATAGAGGTTTTTGCTTGTGTTTTCAGGAATATTGGCCTATAGTTTTCATTTTTGTAGTGTCTATTTTGTTTTGGAATTAGAAAAATGCTGCCATCATAAAATAAACTTGAGAGTCTTCCTTCTTCAATTTTTTGGAATCATTTGAGAAAGATAGGTGTCATTTCTTTGATTGTTTGTTCAAATCTTCCCATGGATCCATCCAGTCCAGGACTTTTGTTTGGGGGAACTTTTTGATTATTGCTTTGATTCCATTAGTTGTAATCAGTCTATTTAGATTTTCTGTTTCTTAATACTTTTAATTTTCTTATTGAATTTGTTGGGGTGATATTGATTAATAAAATTATATAGATTTCAAGTGTATAATTCTATAACACATATTATATATATATATACATATACATATACATATACATATATATATATATTACTGTGTATTCCACCACCAAAAGTTAAGTCTCCTTCCATCACCATTTTTTCACTTTGTCCTTTTTACCTCTCCTGACCCCCTTTCTCTCTTGTAATCACCATACTGTTATTTGTGTCTATGAAATTTTTTGTTCAATCCCATAACTTTTTTACCTAGTCCCCTATCACCCTTCTACTCTGACAGCTGTCAGTTTTCCCTATCTATTTATCTGTTTCTATTTTGCTTGTTAGTTTATTTTGTTCATTAGATTGCATATATAAGGACAATCATGTATTTATCTTTCTCTGACTAGCTTATGTCACTTAGCATAATACTGTCCAGGTTTATCAATGCTGTTTAAAGAGTAAGATAGCCTCTCTCTCTACAGCAGAGTAGCCTTCCATCATGTCAATTTTCCATAGCCTTCTTCTTTTTTTCTCTCACTGGAGGATATGTTTATTGATTCTAGAGAAAGGGGAAGGAAGGGAAAGAAAGAGAGGGAGAGAAACATAGATACAAGAGAGAAACATAGATCGGCTATCTCTCACATATGTCCCAACCAGATACTGAACCCACAACCTGGATAAACACCCTGACCAGGAATCGAAACTGTGGCTTCTGCTTCACCAGATGATGAGACCATCCAACTGAGCCATGCAGGCCAGGGCAATGTACCACAGCTCTTTTATCCACTCATCTACTGATGGACACTTGGGCTGCTTACAAATCTTGGATATTATAAAGAACACTACAATAAACATGGTGATGCATATTTTCTTTTGAATAAGTGTTTATGTGATTTGTTTTGTTTTGTTTTGTTTTATATAATCCCAAAAGTAGAATTCCTTAGTCACAAATCAGCTCTTTTTTAATTTTTTGTGGAAACTAGATACTGTTTTCCACAGTGGCTGCATCAATCTGCTTTCCCACAAGGACACCCCTTTCCCCATATCACTTGTTATTTGTTGATTTATTGAAGAGAGGCATTCTTACAGGCATTAGTGATATCTCATTATAGTTTTAATTTGAATCTCTCTTATGATTAGCGATGTTAAGCATTTTTTATATTTCTGTTGGCCATATTGGATGTCCTCTTTGGAGAAGTGTCAGTTCTTAATTGGATTCTTTGTCTTTTTGGTATTAAGTTGTATATGTTCTTTATAAATTTTGGATATTAACCCTTTATCAGATATATCATTGACAAATATGTTTTTCCGTTTACTAGGTTGTCTTTACATCTTTTGATGGTTTCTTTGCTGTGCAAATATATTTTAGTTTGATGTAACCCCTTTTGTTTATTTGTTTTCTTTTTTTTTCCTTGCCCAAGTAGATATATTAGACAAAATACTATTACAAGAAATGTCTGAGATTTTACTACCTATGTGTTTATCTAGAATTTTTATGGTTTTGAGCCTTATATTTAAGGCTCAAAAATTTAATTATTTTAATTCTTTAAACCACTTTTAGTTTATTCTTGTGTATGGTATAAGAAGATGGCGCCCTGGCTGGCATAGCTCAGTGGATTGAGCGTGGGCTGGGAACCAAAGTGTCCCAGGTTCGATTCCCAGCCAGGGTACATTCCTGGGTTGCAGGCCATAACCCCCAGCAACCGCACATTGATGTTTCTCTCTCTCTCTCTCTCTCTCTCTCTCTCTCTCTCTCCCCCCCCTCCCTTCCTCCCTCCCTCCCTTCCCTCTCTAAAAATAAATAAATAAAATCTTTAAGAAAAAAAAAGAAGATGGCCTAGTTTCCTTTTTTGCATGCATTTGTCCAATTTTTTCAACACCACTTACAGAATAGACTGTCATTATCCAACTGTATGAGGAAAGACCCAAAAATGGAATTTATTTATTAAAAAATTATATATTTAACTTTACATGTTTAAACATTAGTCACCTTTAAAATACTTTCCATTTGATGAAATGCACCTGAGACATTTTTTTCCACTGCTCAAAACAGTTTTTGAACTCATCAATTTGGATGCCTTTTAGTGCTTCTGCTACTTTTTGTTTCAGCTTTTCCACATCACAAAATACTTCCCTTTGAAGGTTTATTCATCTGGGGAAATGAGAAAAAAGTCACTCAGGGCAAGATTGGGTGAATACAGAGGTTGGAGAACAAGGGGTGATGACATTTTTGGTCAAAAATTGCCAAACACTCAGTGCGGTACAGGAAGGTGCATTCGTTTCTGGGCTCTCTATACTTTTCTATTGATTTATATGTCTGTTCTTATACCTGTATCATGCTATTTTGATTAGTTGGTCTTGTAGTATATTTTGATATCAGGTGGTATGATTCATCCACCTTTGTTCTTCTTTCTTGATTGCTGTTGACACTGAGGGTCTTTTGAGGCTTTATATACATTTTTGAACCATTTGTTTTAGTTACGTGTCATATGTTATTGGTATCTTGATAGGAACTTCATTGAATATATAGATTGAATAATATGGACAATTTAATGATGTTAATTCTACCTATCCATGAACACAGTATATGCTTTCACTTTTGTGTTTTCTTCATTTTCTTTCTTCAGTATCTTTTTAAAAGTATATTTTATTGATTATGCTATTATAGTTGTCCCATTTTTTTTCTCCCCTTTACTCCTTTCCACCCTGTACCACCTTCTCCTATCAGTATCCCCCGCACCCACCCCAAACCTTAATTCATGTCTATGGGTCATATAAGTTCTTTGGCTTCTCCATTTCCCATACTAATTCTTAACCTACCAATTATGCTTCTTATTCCCTGTACCTTTTCTGCCATTCTCCTCTCTTCCCCCTCACCACTGAAAACCTTCCATGTGATCTTCATTTCTGTAATTCTGTTCCTGTTCTAGTCATTTGCTTAGTTTGTTTTTGTTTTTTAGGTTCAGTTACTGATAGTTGTGAGTTTGTTGTCATTTTACTGTTCATACTTTTGATAATTTTCTTTTTCTTGAAAATTCCCTTTAACATTTCTTATAATAAGGGCTTGTGGTGATGAACTCATTTAACTCGACCTTATCTGGAAAGTACTTTATCTGCCCTTCCATTCTAAATTATAGAGAATCATTGGGCTAAATTCTCTGTCCAATCATTTGTTGGATACAGTAATCTTGGATGTAGGTCCTTCCCTTTCAAGACTTCAAATACTACTTTCCAGCATCTTCTTGCCTATAAGCTTTCTTTTGAGAAATTAGCTTATAGTCTTATGGGAACTCCTTTGTAGGCAACTCCTTTTCTCTTGCTGCTTTTAAGATTCTCTCTGCCTTTAATCTTGGATAAATTAATCATGATGTGTCTTGGTGTGTTCCTTCTTGGATCCAATTTCTTTGGGGCTTTCTGAGCTTCCTGGACTTCCTAGAGGTCTATTTCCTTCATCAGATTAGGGAAGTTTTTCTTCATTATTTTTTCAAATAAGTTTTAAATTTCTTGCTCTTCCTCTTCTCCTTCTGACACCCCAATGATTCTGATGCTGGAATGATTCAAATTGTCCTGGAGATTCCTGGGCCTTTACTCATTTTTTTTGAATTCTTGTTTTTTTTTTTTTTTTTATTTCTGTTCTGGTTGAATGTTTATTTCTTCATTCTGTTCCAAATTAAAGTTTTGTGTCCAAATTTCCTTCCCTTTGCTGTTGGTTCCCTGTATATTTTTCTTCATTTCACTTTGCATAGCCTTCACTTATTCCTCTACTTTGCATCAATACCAAATCATTTCTGTGAACATCCTTATCACTAGTGTCTTGACCTCTGCATCTGATAGGTTGTCCATCTCCACATTGCTTGGTTCTTTTTCTGAAGTTTTGATCTATTCTTTCATTTGGGCCATATTTGTTTGTCTTGGTGCACCTGTTATATTGTAAGGGGTGGAGCGTTAGGTATTGCCAGGGTGGGGCAACCCACTTTGCTGCATTGTGGTTCTGTATGTGGGGGAGAGGGAACAATGCCACTTGCTTGGGTCTCCCCCACTTTCAGTCACTTCCCCTGATACCCACAATGCAATTGGGCCCTTCTGGTGCTAATTCAGTATCTTATAATTTTCTAAGTAAAGGTATTTTATATCCTTGGTGAAATTTTAATGGATATTATTTTTGATGCAATTATAAATAAAGTTTTCTTAGTTTCATTTTTGATAGCTAATTATTGGTTTATGAAAATGAAACTGATTTTTTAATATTAAATTTGTATCCTGATAGATTATCAAATTGATTTATCAGTTCTAGCTGATAAGTCTTTAGGATTTTCTATATACAGTATCATGTCATCCACAAATAATGACAATTGTACTTCGTCTTTTCAAATTTTGATCCTTTTTTCTGTTCTAATTGTTGGTGATAGGACTTCCAGTACTATATTAAATAAGAGTGATTAATCAGACATCCATGACTTGTTCCTGATCTTAAGAGAAATGCTTTTTGTTTTTGCCCATTGAGTTTGTTTTTTGCATGGATTTCTCATATATAACCTTTATTATGTTGAGGTATGTTCCCTCTATTCCCACTGTGCTGAGAGTTTTTCTCATAAATGAGTACTGGATTTTTATCAAGTGCTATTTCTGCATCTGGTGATATGATCATGACTATTTTTAATAATTTTATTTATTTGTTTATTTATTTATTTATTTATTTTTGTTCAGTTATAATTGTCCTGCATATTTTCCCCATTGCTCATCCCTACCCAGCTTCTCCAACCCCATAGTCACCCCCACATTGGCCATGTATGTGAGTCTTCTATTGGTGTTCTTTTGTTTGTTCCTTCCTCTTCTTTCCCCTGTTACCTTCTTCCCCTCCTCTCTGGTCACTGACCATTTGTTTTTTACTTCCAAGTCTCTGGTTCTATTTTGCTTATTTGTTTTTGTAGATTAGTTTCCACATATAGGTGAGATCATATGACTTTTATCCTTAATTTAGTTTATGTGGTGTAACAGATATATTGATTTATGAATATTTTACCATCCTTGCATCCCTTGAATAAATCCCGCTTGATCTTGGGTATGTGATCTTTTTAATGTGTTGCTGAATTTAGTCTGCTCAGATTGTGTTTAGGATATTTGGATCTCTTTCATCAGGAATATTGGCTTATAATTTTCTTTTTGTTGTGTCTTCATCTGGCTTTGGAATTAAGATAATGCTGGCTTTGTTTAGTGAGCTTTGGAGTCTTCCTTCCTCTTGAACTTTTTAGAATGGTTTGAGAAGGATAGGCATTAATTCTTCTTGAATGTTTGGTAAAATTAACTATGAAACCATTTGGTCCAAGACGTTTGTTGAGAATGTTTTATTACAACTTTAATTTCTTTAGTTGTAACTGGTCTATTCAGATTTTCTGATTTTTCCTGATTCACTTTTGGAAGGTTATACATTTCTAGGAATGCATTTTATTCATATTGTCCAATTTGTTGGCATATAATTGTTGGTAATATTTTTTAATTTGTTAAATCATTTTTATTGTTATTCTGTTGTAGTTGTCCCAATTTTCTCCCTTTGTCTTCCTCTGCCCATCCGAGCCCCTGCTCCCACAGATAATTCCCAAACTGTTGTCCATGTACATGGGTCATTCACACATTTTCATTGTCTAGTCTGTTGCTCTTGTTTTCAGTATTATCCAGCTCTTCTCCCTCTGGTCACTTTCAGTCTTTATTTATAATTTTATTTGGATCCTTTCTCCATTTTTTTCTTGATGAGTCTGGTTAAAGGTTCATCAATCCTATTTTCATTTTCAAAGAACAAGTTCTTGATTTCACTGATCATTTGTATTTTTTGGACTTTATTTTTTATTTTTTGCTCTAATGTTTATTATTTAGTTTCTTCTACTCACATTGGGCTTTATTTTTTTCTAGTTCCTTTAATTGTAAACTGAGATTGTTTATTTTTTATTTTCCTTGTTTCTTGAGGTGGGCCTGTAATGTTGTGAATTCCCCTCTTAAGACTGCATCTGCTGTCCTATAGATTTTAAGTTGTGTTCTCAGTTTCATACCTTTTGATATCTTCTTTGATCTTGTTATTAATCCATTCATTGTTTAGCAATTTGATATGTAGTCTCCATGTACTTGCATAGTTTTCTGTTTTTTTCTTGTATTTGAAATCTAGTTTCATACCATTATATTCAGAGATGATTGATTGATATGATTCCAATCTCCTTAAATTTACTGAGATTTGTTTTGTGTCCTGACATGTAGTCACTCCTAGAAAGTGTTATATACTTGAAAAGAATGTACATTCTTCTGTCTTGGAGAGAAATGCTCTGAAAATATCAATTAAATCCATCTTATCTAATGTGTTATTTAAAGCCATTGTTTCCTGTTGAATTTTCTGTCTAGAAGTTCTATCTATTAATGTCAATTCATTGTTAAAATTCTCTAATATGACTCTATTGACTGTTGATCTTTCCCTTCATAAATCAAGATTTGCTTTATGTATTTAGGTGCTATTATTTTGGGTGAGTAAATGTTTACAAAGATTATATCCTCTGGATGGATTGATCCCTTTATCATTATGCAGTGCCCTTCTTTGTCTCTCATTATATTCTTTGTGTCAAAGTGTATTTAATCAGATATAGGTATTGCTACCAAACTGTTTTTTTCATTGCATGAAATATCTTTTTCCATGCCCTTACTTTTAGCTTGTGTGTATTTTTTATTCTGAAGTAGTTCTCTTATAGAAAACATATATATAGCTCTTGTTTTCTTACTCATTCAGCTGTGCTATGTCTTGATTGGAGCATTTAAGCCATTTATATTTAGAGTATTGACAGATAGGTATTTATTGCCACTGTATTCTTTACAAGCATGTGTTCTGTTTTGCTTCTTCTTCTTAAAGAAGACCCTTTACTATTTCTTATATTACTGGTTTAGTGATAGTGAACTCCTTTACCTTCTTGTCTGGGAAGTTCTTTATTTCTTCTTCAATTTTAAATTGCAGCCTTGCTGAGTAAAGTAGTGTTGATTGTAGGTCTTCGTCTTTCATCCTTTTGAATATTTCATGTCAATCCCTTCTCACATGAAATGTTTCTGTCTTTCTCTTGGTGTTCTTAAGCTTCTCCCTTTGTCTTTAACCTTTGTCATTTTAGTTATGTGTCTTGGTGTGGACTTCTTTGGGTCATTTTGTTTGGGATTCTCTGGCCTTCTTGAACTTGTGTCTTTTCCCTTCACCAGGTTAGGAAAGTTTTCAACCATTATTTCTTCGTATGAGCTCTAGATTCATTGCTGTACTTTGCTTTCTGGTACCCCTATAAAGAAGATATTTCACTTCATGTTGAGCCAAAGTCCCTTAAACCAAATGAGAATTTTTAAAAATTCTTGTTTTATTTTGTTGATCTGATTGGATATTTTCTGCTACTTTGTCTTCCAAATCACTGATTGAATTCTTTGCTTAACATACTATTTATTCCTTGTAGTGTATTCTTTATATAGCATATTATTCCTCCTAGTTATTCTTCATTTATGATTGGCTCTGGTTCATGGTGTCCTTTTTCTTGCTGCTGTAGTTCTCAATAAGTTCCTTGTAGGTCTTGTTGAGTTTCTTGATCATCCTTATAATCACTTTTTGAACTTTATATCTGGTAAATTGGGGCATGTTCTTTTTTTATATATGTTGGCTGCCTCTTTGTGTTTGTTTCTGTTTTTGGTTGGTTTGCCATGTCTCTCAGTCTTGGTATTGTGCCATTGTGTAGTGGGTGTCCTGTGGGATGCAGAGGCACAGTCTCTGTGATCACATGAGCTGTGTGTGTCTACAATGCCCCTAGTGCAGGGTATGTGAGCCTTCCTATTTTAACTGAGTCTTGATTGTTGTTGGCCTGTTATGCCTAGGGTCAATCCTCAAGTTGTATGACTTTGAGGATTGATCTTGACCACAGTGTACAAGCTACTACGCAAGTGCTGGCCACACAATGTGGAATTTACCTCAGCAGGATCCAGTGTCTGAAAAGATCTCCCTTTGGATATGACATTTGTGAAGCTAATTGGATCCTGCTGTGATGTTCTCTGAAGCTGGACCCTGGGTGTGTTGGTTGTGGGGTCAACATCCAATGCTGCCTGTAACTGGCCCTGGGCAACCTGTTTGGATCTACAAAGTGATCCAGAGTTTGTCATGCCTCTGCTGAACTCAGGTGTGTGTGTGAAGGACCAGCCTGTGCACCAATGCCAACTTCCACCACCACCAAGTTTGGGAGCAGGTCAGCAAAGGCATAAAGAACCCTGAGATACACCTCCATCTACCTTCACCTGCTTGCTGCCTGTTAGGCTCAGTCACTGAAAGAGTGTGTTGTAGTATTCAAGACATGTGAGGTAATATTCTCGAGTCACCAAGTAGGGTGAGTGGTACAGAATACAGATTCAAACACAGCAACTGTGCTGGTTGAAGGCTACTCTTCAATATCTCATGGTACACAGAGGTCAGCCACCACCTTTGAGGTGTCCATGGATCTTTGTGGTGAGACAGGTTCTCAAGAAATTGTCGGGGTGAGGTGAAGAGAATTTACCAGGTCCAAATAGAACAATATTTCACTGTGTGAATGGAGGGCTATGCACAGGAATGGTGATATCAGTCAGACAAGCAAGGGAAAAATGGCTTCTCCTCAAGAGTCACAGAAGTCAGTTTTTCCCAGACTTTGCTCAGACCTCCTGGAGAGTCTTCTGAGTTGTAGCACCAGACTGACTATAGCCCACTGACATATTCTGGAACACCAGCTGGGCAGGTTGGAAAAACCATGAGTCATGAGAATAGAGAAAGGAAATTATTAGTGATAGTATTTGAATACCTCTTAATATGGGTGTTAAAATATCATATTTTATTATTCAAATGTTTGTGTGCCAACAATAGTTTCTTTAAATGTTTATTCATTCCTGAAAAAAGCTAGAGTAGTAATACTTACATCAAACAAAATAGACTTCAAAACAAAAACCATAAAAAAAGACACTGAAGGATACTTCATAATACTCAAAGGAAAAAATCTATCAAGAAGACATAAACATTATAAACATATATTCTCCCAACATAGGAGCATGAAAATATGTAAGGAAAATCTTGCAGAACTTCAAGAAAGATACAGACAACAACACACTTATATTAGGGGATTTTTACACCTCACTGTCAAAAATGGATATATTGGCTTCATACCACAGAAGCAAAGAACAATTCCATTTCAAATGCACATGGAAGATTATCAAAGATAGACCACATGATAGGACACAAATCAAACCTCAACAGATACCAGAAAATTGAAATCATATCAAGCATTTCCTCTGATCACAGGGGACTGAAACTAGAAACCAACTTCAAAGAAAAAATTAAAATCCCTAAAATTGTAGAGATTGAATAGCACGCTATTATTAAACAGTGAATGAATTAAGAATGAGATCAAGGAACAAATCAAATACTTCTGGAAACAAATGAAAATGAACACGCAATAGGACAAAACTTATGGGACACAGAGAAGGCAGTCCTGAGAGGGAAGTTCATAGCAACACAGGCCTACCTAAAAAAGATAGAAACATTTCACATAAACAACCTAAACTTTCATTGGCATGAACTGGAGAAACAACAACAAACCAAACCCAGAGCCAGTAGAAGGAAAGAAATAACCAAGATCAGAGCAGAATTAAATGGCATAGAGATTAAAAGAACAATTGTAAGGAGCAATAAACCCAGGAGCTGAATCTTTGAAAAGATAAAGAAAATCAACAAGCCTTTAAGCAGACTCATCAATAAAAAAAGAGAGGGTACTAAATAAACAAAATCAGAAATGAAAGAGGAGAAATTACAACTGATACCACAGAAATACAAAGGATTTTAAGTTGTTCAAATTACTATAAACAACTATATGCTAAGAAGTTTGGAAACTTGGGTGAAATGGACACATTTCTACAAAAAATAGAACCTTCCAAAACTGAAAGAGGAAGAAGCAGAAAGCCTGAACAGACTGATAACAGCTGGTGAAATCAAAGCTGTAATCAAAAGAGCTCTTGGCATACAAAAGCCCTGGACCGGGCAGTTTCACAGGAGAATTTTACACAACATTTAAGGAAGAACTAACTGCTTTTCTTCTTAGACCACTCAGAAAATCCGAGAAGAGGGAAGATTCCCAAACTCCTTTTATGAAGCCAGCATCATATAATTCCAAAACTAGATAGAGACAGAACAAAGAAAAAAACTTCAGGCCAATGTCACTGATGAACATAGAGGCAAAATACTCAAGAGAATATTGGCATACTGCTTCCAACGATATGTTAAAAATATCATACACCATGACCAAGTGGGATTCATCCCAGAGGTGCAAGGATGGTACAATATTTGCCAATCAATAAGCGTAATACATTACATAACCAAAGGAAAGACAAAAATCACATGACCAAATCAATAGATGCAGAAAAAGCACTTGAAAATGTACAGCACCCATTTCTGATAAAAAACATTCATCAAAATGGGAGTAAAGGAAGCATTCCTCAACATACTAAGGGTCATATACAAGACACCTACAGCCAACAACTAACTCAACAGAGAAAAACAAAAAGGTCCCACTCAGATCATGAACAAGACAAGGATGTTCACAATTGCCACTCTATTCAACATAGTATTAGAAGTCTTAGCCACAGAGATTGGACAAGAAAGAGAAGTAAAAGGCATCCAAACTGGAAATAAGGACATAAAACTGTCACTATCAATGATATCATAGTGTACATAGAACACCATATAAATCATACCAAAAAAAAATATGTGACATAATAAATGAATTTGGCAAAACAGCAGGGGTCAAAGTCAGTATTTAGATAACAAACAATTTTTTATACACCAACAATGAAAGATTAAAATCAGAAATCAGAAAGTATACCATTTGCTATAGCAAGAAAAATAAAGTAGCTAGAAATAAAACTTACCACAGAGGTGAAAAACCTATACACAAAAAATACTGAAGAGAGAAATTGAAGAAGACAAAAATAAATTGGAGCAAATACCATGTACATGGATTGAAAGAATCAACATCATCAAAATGTCCATATTACCCAAGGTAATTTATAGACTCAAGCAATCTCTATAAAAATACCAATAACATATTTCACAGATATAGAACAAATATTTCAAAAATTTATATAGAACCATAAAAGACCCTGAATAGCTGCAACAATTTTGAGAAAGAACAAAGTAGGAGGAATCACAATACCTGATGTCAAACTGTATTACAAGGCCACAGTAGTCAAAGCAGTATGATACTGGCATAAGAATAGACACATAGACCAATGGAACAGAATAAAGAGCCCAGAAATAAACCCAAGTCTCTATGTTCAGTTGATATTGGACAAAGGGGGCAGCAGCAAAAAAATAGAGTAAAAGTAGCTTCTTTAAAAATGGTGTTGGGTGAGCTAGATAGTTACATACAAAAAAATGAAACTTGATTACCAACTTACACCATACACAAAAATGAACTAAAGATGGATGAAAGACTTAAACAGATACTGTGACACCATAAAAGTCCTAGAGGAGAACATAGGCAGGAAAATCTCAAATATCACACACAGGAATATTTTGACTGATATGTTCACTAGAGTAAGGGCCATGAAAGAAAGAAAAAACAAATGGGATATTACCAAAATAAAGAACTTCTGCATGGCTAAAAAAAAAATTAGCAAAATGAAAACAGAAGCAAGAGCATGGGAAAACATATTTGCAAATTATACCCTGGACAAGGGCTTGATCTGTAAAATATATTAAGAATTCGCCCTGGCTGGCGTAGCTCAGTGGATTGAGCACAGGCTGGGAACTAAAGTGTCCCAGGTTCGATTCCCAGCCAGGGTACATTCCTGGGTTGCAGGCCATAATCCCCAGCAACCGCACATTGATGTCTCTCTGTCTCTCTATCCCTCTCTCTCTCTCTCTCTCTCCCCCTCTTCCCTCCCTAAAAATGGATGAATAAAATCTTAAAAAAAAAAAAAAAAAAAGAATTCACAGGATTCCACACACACAAAAAACAAACAACTCAATTAAAAATGTGCAACAGACTTGAACAGACACTTTTTCTAAGAAGGATATCCAGAGAACCCAGAAACCAGTGGAAATATGCTCATCATCACTAGCCATCAGAGAGATGCAAATTAAAATCACAGTGAGATACTACTTCAACCAGTGAGAATGGACATAATAAACAAATCAACAAACAACAACTGTTGGAGAGGTTATGTATAAATGAAAACCTTAGTGCACTGTTGGTGGGAATGTAGACTGGTGCAGCCACTGTGGAAAACAGTATGAATTTCCTCAGAAAATTAAAAATGGAACTTCCTTTTGACCCTGCATTACCACTGTTGGGATTATACTCTAAGGATACTGAAAAACCAATTCAAAAGAACCAGCGCACCCCAATGTTCATAGTAGCACAATTTACAATAGCCAGGTGCTGGAAGAAACCTAAGCACCCATCAGGAAATGAGTGGATCAAAAAACGGTGGTACATTTACACAGTGGAACATTATGAAGAAGAATGACAGAGTCCATACCCTTCATGACAGCATGGATGCAACTGGAAAGCATTATGCCAAGGGAAATAAGCCAGATTGTGAAAGAGAAATATCACATGATCTCAACTTTAAGTGGAACCTAATCAACAAAACAAACAAGGATGCAAAATACAACCACAGATATTGAAGTAAAGAACAAACTGACAATAACCAGAGAGAAGGAGGGAAAGGGATAACTGTGGATCATAGGGGGAGGGTCATCGAGGAGCATGTGTAAAGAACACATGCACAAAGCCAAAGGGGGTAGGATGGGAGGTGGGGATGGTTGGGGAGTGGGAGTGTGGTGGGGAGAAAATGGAGACAACTGTACTTGAACAACAATAAAAAAAGAAAAAATCAATAAATATTTATTCATTCCTGGTATATGTAGAGGCATGATAATTATAAATGAATGTCTAAATGATCAAGAAATGCATTATAATTGATTATAAAGTAACTATACTATGAGTTAAATAAATTCATTTCACAGTTCTCCTACCATAGAAGTTCACACCACAAACTCAGGGAGTCATAACATCAATTAAAGAAGTAGAGGCAAACAGGAAGAGTCTCACAAGTAATGAGAAGACTAAGAAGCAACCCCAAATGAAAGAAAAGGAGGAATCCTCAAAAACAATGATAAATGAAATACAGGCAAGTGAACTGTCAAATGCTGAGATCAAAACAATTGTTATGAAGAAGCTCATTGAGCTCACTGAAGATAACCCAAAAATACAGGGAAGCTACAAGGAACTTACAGTGAATTATACTTGCATGAAAAAGGACACATGAACTATCAACAAGAGCTTAGAAGAAATGAACAATACAATTTCTGAATTGAAGAACACAATATAAGGAATGAAAAGCAAGCTAGATGAAGCAAAGAATCAACTCAGAGAGCTAGAAGGCAAGGTAGGAAAAAAAAAAACTTCCAGAAAGAGTAAGAAAAGGAAAAACGACTAAAAAAGAATGAACAGGACTTTAGTGTAATACAGGACAACATGAAACATAATAACAATTGTACATTAGGGACACCAGAAGGAGAACAAGAGGAGCAAGTGACACAAAACCTATTTGAAAAAGTAATGATGGAAAAATTCCCTATTTTGATGAGAGGAAAATGTCACACAATTCCAGGAATCATAAAGGATACAAATCAAGAGAAACCCAAAGAGGCCCACTCCATCACAGTTAAAATGGCAAAATTCCAAGACAAATATTGAATTTTAAAGACAGAAAGACAGAAATAGGAAGTAACATACGAGGGTGCCTCCATAAGGCTGGCAGCTGACTACTCAGTGGAAACACTACAGGCCGGGAGAGAATGGTAAGAAATATTCCATGTAATGAAAAGCAAAGGCCTGCAACCAAGACTGCTCTACCCTGAAAGGCTTTCAAAATTGAAAGCAAAATCAGGAGTTTCCCACACAAAAGAAGGCTGAAATAAAACTATCCAAACTAGCACTGAAAGATATGTTAAAGGGACTGTTTTAAGAAAATAAAGAAAAAGAAAGAGAGAGAGAGGAACACAGGCATGAATGGAGTAAAATGACAATGAATAAGCACCTATCAATTTAAGGTATTTATGTACCTTAAATATAAATGGACTAAATGTTCCTCTCAAAAGACATAGAGTAGCTGAATGGATAAGAAAACATGACCTGCATATATGCTGCCTACAAGAGACTCACCTCAGAACAAAGACTTACCCAGCCTGAAAATGAAGGGTTGAAAAAATATATGCAGGCAAATGAACAGAAAAAAATCAGCTGGTGTAGCAATACTTATGTCTGATAAAATAGACTTCAAAACAAATGCCATAAAAAGGGATACTGAAGGACACTTCATAATACTCAACGGAAAAACCCATCAGGAGGATGTAAACATTATAAACATATATGCACCCAAGATAGGAGCATTCAAACATATAAGGGAAATCTTGGAGGACTTCAGGAAATATATAGAGAGCAACACACTAGGAGTTTTTAACACCCCACTGTCAAAAATGAATAAAGCTTTCAAGCAAAATATCAGCAAGGAAGTTGTGGCATTGAACAATACCCTAGATCAAAAGGATGTAACTGATATTTATATATAAGAACCTTTCATCCCAAAGAAGCAAAATGCACATTTTTAAATGTGCATGGAACATTTTCAAAAATAGGCCACATG
Source organism: Phyllostomus discolor (assembly GCF_004126475.2). Lineage (NCBI taxonomy): Eukaryota > Metazoa > Chordata > Mammalia > Chiroptera > Phyllostomidae > Phyllostomus > Phyllostomus discolor. Next base: position 119,437,677 of record NC_040904.2, read on the forward strand.
ATAGGACACAAAACAAGCCTCAACAATTTCAAGAAAATTGAAATCATAGCAAACATTTTCTCCAACCACAAGGGACTGAAAATAGAAACCAACCTCAAGGAAAAAACTCAAAAATACTCAAATTTGTAGAGATTGAATAAAATGCTCTTACATGATGAATAACAATAATTACATAAAGGAGAGAGGAAGATGGCAGCAAGGTAAATGGGAGCAGAGTCTATTTACCCCTGTGCACAAGTAAAACACCTGGCTGATCTTCTGAGGAACAGAATGAACAGCCAATGGTATATGAAGGTTGGAGGCCAAAATTGTAGAAGACATTGAAAAACAGATGATAAGGAGATTGCTTCGGGACAGTAAGACCCCCTGGGACCAACCTGAGGACCAGGGCTGCTACAGTCCCAGGCCAGATGTCTTCCAGCCCTGCCACAGGAGTCTTGGAAGAGAGCCAGATCAATGGCTCCCTCCTCTGACAAACAACGAGGATACAGTGGCACCATGATGGACATGGATGCTTGAAATCACTGGGGGGAATAAAGACAAAGTGGTAGATACACAGGGTCAGTGTTTACCCACTGAGACTGTGGATGCCATCTGAGTCATTATAAGAGAAATTGGGGAGCTGGGTGATGCCTGAAGAAGGGAGAAGAGTTGGGCCATGATGGACCCTGACCTGGAGAGTCTCTGGTCTGGTTGGAAAGTTGGGCTCTATGAGAGGCCGGGGGCTTGTTAAGAGTGGGAGGGTAGAACAGGAGCCCAGGGCAAGCCCACCTCCAACCACCTGAGGAACCTCTGCTGCACTCCCTCCCCTGCCGCCTCTGCCACAACAGAACCCTGCCTCCACTGCTGCACCCTAGGTCACAGGCATGCACCTGCCCCCACCTCCCACTTTAGTGGTGCAGGCAGCACCACATGCCCACTGCCTCAGCATCACATACTGACCCCTGCCTCTGCCACTGCAGGTATGGACATGATCTCCTCAACCACTTCACCTGACTGGCTTGCAAAGAGGAAGGAGGAGGCACCCCCACAGAGGACAGCAGCAGGGCTTGGGGAGTTAGCAGTCCTCAGAAAGATTTAACTCAGTGGGGGAGCTAAACTATCCTGAAGAGACTTTGAGAGTGCCTGGCACCTAAGACAGCAGAGTGAGAAGGTGGTGTGTGAGTTGCCCCTAACTACTGCACCACAAGGACAGCAGAGCTGGTGAATTGAAGGCACTGGACTGGCACAGAAGGGCACTGTGGGCTCCACAGTGAACTGAGGAACTGGGCAGGAGACTGGGCAACTATGAAGAGTGGAGCCCAGACCTGGCCCTCATCCTTGCAAAATCACAGAAAGGGAGAAAAGAGAAACTCAACCCTCCCTCAGCCTGCTACAGCCAGGAAGACCAGCAGAACTGACTTGGCCAGTTTAAAGTCAGCAGGAGGCTTTTATTTCTGTCTATATATTTTTTCTTTTTATTATTTTTATTTTTATTTTTCCACAAGTGAAACAATAAGACCTGCAGCTGTGAAAGGACCAGAGTCAGATCCAAGGAAGGATCACAAGCCTAATTCCTAATTGAGAAACTGAGACAAATTTTACTTTGCTATCCCAGAGAATTTGCATGTTATTGTTTATTTGTGTTATCTTATTTTTTCATTATTTTTACTTCTTTTATTTTATTAGTATTTTTTATTTACCTCCTTTCTATTTAGTTTTCTTCATTTTGTTTGTTTAATTGCATTGTTTGATTGGTTTTCCTTGTTCTCTCTTTCATAGTATATTTTTAATTTTCCTTCTTTCACTTCACTTGTATAGCATACTACTCTAAGTCATGTACTTCACATTCTTGTTATTCAGATCATGTCAATCCTGTCATGTGATTATTTTCCCAATATTATTGTAAATAATTATTGTTACATATAATCAAATACTACCCAGCACCCCTCCCAGATCTTAGCCCATTTCACTGTCTTCTGGGACTTTATTACTGTTCCGGTTAACTCTATTCGCTTACACACTATGCTTATTTTTTATCCTTTACTCTTACTATATCTCATAATATGACCTCCCACAGGCTCACTGTTTTCTGGATTCAACTCACAAAAGTTGTTAAATCCTTCCCCCTCTCTAACAAGAGTCATATCTTTTTTCCACCCTTTCTAAATAGTGGCTATTGGGTGAAATATCACAGTTAACATACTTATTCAAAGAACCTCCTATCTCTTCTCTACAGGTTGATACTTTAAATCCCATAGAATACACTCTAGCTGTCTTAATGCATTTTTCCTTCCCCCTCCAACTGATCGCATAAAAGAGTAGGTGGAGCTGTGAATACCAGTATACCTGCTGGAAGAGAGAACCCACCAACAAAGGAACTACCAACATATAACAAAGGAAGATAGTGAAGGAGTGAGTAGAAACCACTTTAACCTCCACTCAGGACAAATCTGGAATTACAGCTAAATGATGGAGAAATTTCCCAGAACAAAAAACTGAACACTAGGGAGAGAGAAGCCTCAAAACCTCAGACAGATAGAAGAAACAGTTTTGATACAACCTGTCCACACCTGTAAAACAGCATACAAAACATGGGGGGTGGAGTGACCCTCAGTAAACCAACTGCAGGGAAGGGCCCACCAAAGAAAGACCCAACAACAATCAAAACCCAAGTACATATAGAGACAACATGAATGACACCCCAAGAACAGCAAGTTCAGAAGATCAAGGAGATTGCACCACTGAATATCACAGGTCTCCTACCATAGAAGTTCACACCACAAACCAAGGGAGTCATAACAGATCAATTTAAGAAGCAGAGTCAAACAAGAAGAGTCTCACAAATAATGAGAAGACTAAGAAGCAATCCCAAATGAATGAAAAGGAGGAATCCTCAGAAAGAATGATAAATGAAATACAAGCAAGTCAACTGTCAAATAATGAGATCAAAAAATTATTATAAGGAAGCTCAATAAACTCACAGAGAATTACCAAAAACTACAGGAAAATTACAATGAACTCACTGCAAAATATGCCAAAATGAAAAAGGAAATAGAAACTATCAACAAGGGCCAAATGAATGAAGAACAGAATTTCTTTTTTTTTTTCTATTTTTTTATTTTAATCATTGTTCAAGTACAGCTTTCTCCCTTTTACTCCCATTCCAGCCCACCCACCCAACCCTCCCCACTTCCCTCCCATTACCACCCTCCCCCTAGTTTTTGTCCATGTGTCCTTTAAATTTGTTCCTGTAAACCCTTCCCATTCTCCCCTGAAATTCCCTCCTCTCTCCCCTCTGGTCACTGTCAGTCTGTCCTCTATTTCAGTGTCTTTGGTTATATTTTGCTTATTTTTTTGTTTTGTTGTTTAGGTTCCTGTTAAAGGTGATATCATATGGTATTTGTCTTTCACTGCCTGGCTTGTTTCGCTTAGCATAATGCTTTCCAGCTCCATCCAAGCTGTTGAAAAGGGTGGGAGCTCCTTCTTTCTTTCTGCTGCATAGAATTCCATTGTGTAAATGTACCATAGTTTTTTTTATCTGAATTGAAGAACAGAGTAGAAGGACTCAAAAACAGGCTAGATAAATCAGAGTATCCAATCAGTGAGATGGAGGACAAGATAGGAAAAAACACCCAGAAAGAGCAAGAAAAGGAAAAGGGACTCAGAAAGAATGAAGAGGTGGCAAGGGAACTGCAAGACAACATGAACATAATAATATCCATATAATAGGGACACCAGAAGGAGAAGATGAGCAAGGGATCAGAAACCTGTTTCAAAAAATAATGATGGAAGACTTTCCTAATTTGATGAGAGAAAACATCACACAAATACAGAAAACACAGAGAGTCCCACTCAAGAGGAACACAAGGAGACCCACATCAAGACACATAATTAAAATGTCAAAATTCCAAGACAAAGAGTGAATTTGAAAGGCAGCAAGAGAGAAACATGAAACAACATACAAGGATGCCCCAATAAGTCTAGCAGCTGATTTTTCAATGGAACAGCTCCATGCCAGAAGGGATTGGCAAGGAGTATTCTAATTAATGAAAAACAAAGGCCTGCAACCAAAACTACTCTGTCCAGCAATGCTCTCAATTAAGATGGAAGGCCAAATAAGGAGTTTCTCAGAGAAAAGAAGCCTAAAAGAATACTCCCCTTGCACATCATCCCTGCAAGACATGCTAAAGGATCCACTTTAAGAAAAGGGATAAAAGAGTGAGAGAGAGAGGAACACAAGTACAAAGGAAGTTACATGGCAATGAATAAGTACCTATCAATAGTAACCTTAAAACTAAATGGATTAAATGCTCCAATCAAAAGACATAGAACAGCTGAATGGATAAGAAAACATGACCTACACATAAGTTGCCTTTAACATACCCACCTCAGAACAAAAGAACTACACAGACTAAAAGTGAAGGAGTAGAAACAAATATTCCAAGCAAATGGACAGGAAAAAAAAGCCAGGGTAGCAATACTCATATCAGAAAACAGAGATTTCAAAAAAGGGCCATAAAAAGAGACCCAGAAGGTCACTTCATAATATTCAAGGGAAGACCCCATAAAGAAGATATAAATATTCTAAATATATGTGCACCCAACAAAGGAGCACCAACATTCATAAGGAAAATCTTGGAGGACTTCAAGAAAGATATTGACAGCAACACAATTATAGTACAGGATTTCAACATTCCACTGTCAACAATGGATAGATCTCCCAAACAAAATATCAAGACAGATATTGTGGCATTGAATAACGCCCTAGATCAAATTGACTTAAGTGACATATATAGAGCCTTGCATCCCAAAGAAGCAACATATACATTCTTTTCAAATGCACATGTAACATGTTCAAAGATAGACCACATAATAGGACAAAAAAACAAGCCATAACAAATTCAAGAACATTGAAATCATAGAAAGCATTTTCTCTGACCCCAAGGGACTGAAACTAGAAACCAACATAAGGAAAAAAATCAAAAACACTAAAAAAAAAAAATTAGAGATGAATAGCATGCTATTAAACAATGAATGGGTCAAGAATGAGATAATGGAAGGAATCAAAAAGTATGAGGAAACAAATGAAAATGAACTCACAACAATCCAAAACTTATGGGACACAGTGAAGGAAGTCCTAAGAGGGAAGTTCACAGTGATACAGGCCTACCAAAAAAGTATAGAAACATTTCAAAAAACAGCCTAAACCTAAACCAACAAGAACTGGAGGAACAATAACAACAATAGTCCAGAGTAAGTAGAGGAAAAGAAATAACCAAGGTCAGAGCAGAATTAAATGACACAGAGACTAAAAAGCACAGTCCTAAGGATTAATAAATCCAGGAGCTGGTTTTTTAAAAAGATAAATAAAATCAACAAGCCTTTAGGGAAACTCATCAAGAAAAACAGAGAGAGGGCCCAAATAAACACAATCAGAAATGAAAGAGGAGAGATTACAATTGATACCACAGAAACACAAAAGATTGTAAGAAATTACTATGAAGAACTATATGCCAGGAAATTTGGAAACCTAGGTGAAATGGAAAAATTTCTAGAAAGAATATAATCTTCCAAAACTCAGTGAAGAAGAAGCAGAAAGCCTGAACAGATCAGTAACAGCACATGAAATTAAAGAAGTAATCAAAAAACTCTGGACACACAAAATCCCTAGACCAGATGGTTTCACAGGAGAATTCTACAAAGCATTTAAGGAAGAGCTAACCCCCATCCTTCACAGACTATTCCAAAATCCAAGAAGACAGAAGACTCCCAAACTCTTTTTATGAAGCCAGCATTATCCTACTCCCAAAACCAGATAAATATACAACAAAGAAAGAAAACATCAGGCCAATATCACTGATGGACATTGATGCTAAAATCTATAGGAGACTGTTCTGCTTGGTGTGGGCCCAGACAGGACCCATACCCACAGATGGGTTCTCCGGTGGGGAATCAGGCCTGCATTGTCCCTAGACTGCTATGAGACTTGCTTTTGCTAAAACTCCCTCACCCTGAATTGAGGCAGCAAACACTTACTGCATATCTTTAAAGTAATTTCCTAAAATCTATGCTAACCCTTCCAAGGGTGAGTGTAACCAGTTCAACCACTTTTCCCTTTGCATTTGCAAATATCCTCCTTCTATGATGTGATCAGTGGCATTCTCTCCTTTGTTTTCTATAAAAGATAACTACCTAAAGTGAACCTCTGCATAGTAAATGAGGACCATCATGTAATGTGCCCAGAGAAAGCAATAAAAGCTTGTCAAGGCAAGGGTCAGGGGGCTCTCCCCTTGAGGGAGTGGCCAAGATGCTCCAAGGCTTTTTCCCTCTTGAGAGAGAGGCCATGCCATCCTTTTTCCTCCACCAGATTTGGTGGTCCATGTGAGTTTCTCCTATCTCATACACAATTTTGCAGACCCCATGAGCCAGGGTCCACATCAAAAATCCTCAATAAAATATTGGCAGATAGCACCCAGCAATACATTAAAGAATCATACACCATGACCAAGTGGGATTCATCCCAAGGATGCAAGGATGGTACAATATTCACAAGCCAATATATGTAATATATCACATAAACAAAAGGAAAGACAAAAATCACATTATCATATCAATAAATGCAGAAAAAGCATTTCATAAGGTAAAGCACCTACATATGATAAAAACAGCCAGCAAAGTGGGAATAGAGGGAGCATTCTTCAACATAATAAAGGCCATATATGAGAGACCTACAGCAAATATCATATTCAATGGGCAAAAACTAAAAGCTTTCCCAATGAGATAGGACCAGGAACAGGACAAGGAACAGGAATCAGGAACAGGACAAGGTTGTCTGCTTTCACCACCCTTACTGAACATAGTATTGGAAGTCCTAGCCACAGCAATCAGGCAAGAAAAGGAAAGGAAAGGCATCCAAGTTGGGAAAGAAGAAGCAAAACTGACATTGTTTGCACATGACATGAGTGTATACATAGAAAACCTTTTAGACCTACCAAAAAACTGCTCAACATAATAAATGAATTTGGCTACATAGCAGGATACATAGTCAATATTCAGAAATCAAAGGAATTTTTGTATACCAACAATGAAATATCAGAAACAGAAATCAGTAAAAAAAATCCCATTTGATACAGCAGCAAAGTACCTAGTAAAGTAAAGTACCTAGGAAGAAACCTAACCCAGGATGTAAAAGACCTGTACTCAGAAAACTACACAACTCTGAAGAAAGAAATTAAGAAAGATAGAAATAAATGGAATCATATACTGTGTTCATGGATTGGAAGAATTAAAAGAATCACCATGCCCATAGTACCCAAAGCAATTTAAGATTCAATGAATCTCTATGAAAATAACAATAACATATTTTATAGATATATAAAAAACATGTCAAAAATGTATATGGAACTATAAAAAGCCCCAAATAGCCATGGCAATGTTGAAAAAGAGCCAAGTAAGAGATATCACAATGCCTGATATTAAACTATATTACAAGGCTACAGCAATCAAAACAGTCTTGTACTTTCATAAGAACAGACACATAGACCTATAGAACAGAAGAGAGAGTGCAAAAATAAACCCACAAGTGTATGTTTAATTAATATTTGACCAAGAGTCATAAGCATTAAATGGAGTAAAAACAGTCTCTTGAACAAATGGTGTCAGGAGATTTGGACAGCTACCTGCAAGAAATTCCACCACCAACTGATGCCATATACAAAAATAAGCTCAAAATGGATAAAAGACTTAAATATGAGTCATGACAGCATAAAGTCCTAGAGGAGAACATGGACAGGAAAATCTCAGATATCCCACACAGCAATATTTTCAGTGATATGTTCCCTAGAGCAAGGGACATAAAGGAAAGAATAAACTCAGGAGATTTCATCAAAATAAAAAGCTTCTGCATGGCTAAAGAAAACATCAGAAAAATGAAAAGGGAAACAAGCATATGGGAAAATACATTTGCCATTGTAACTTTGGACAAGGGTTTGATCTCCAAATATAGAAAGAACTTGCATGAATCCTCACCAGGAAGACAAACAATCCAATTAAAAAATGGTCAAAGGGCCTGAACAGACACTTCTCCAAGGAGAACATACAGAGGACTCAGAGGCATATAAAAGCATGCTCAGTGTCACTAGGCACCAAAGAGATGCAAATTAAAATCACAATGAGATACCACTTCACACCAGTCAGAATGGCCATCATAAGCAAATCAACAAACCAACAAGTGCTGGTAAAGTTGTGGAGAAAAGGGGAACCCTAGTGCACTGTTGGTGGGAATGCAGATTGGTGCAGCCACTGTGGAAAATAGTATGGAATTTCCTCAGAAAACTAAAAATGGAACTGCCTTTTTACTCGGCAATTCGACTGGTGGGAGTATACCCTAAGAATCCTGAAGCAACAATCTAAAGAACCTATGCACCCCAATGTTCACAGCAGCACAATTCACCATAGCCAAATGTTGTAAACAACCTAAGTGTTCATCAGTAAATTAGTGAGTCAAATACCTATAGTACATTTACACAATGGAATACTATGCGGCAGATAGAAAGAAGCAACTTCTACTCTTCGCAATAGCATGGATGGATCTGGATAGCATTATGCTTAGTAAAATAAGCCAGGCAGTGAAAGACAAATACCATATGATCTCACATATAAGTGGAACCTAATCAACAAAACAAACAAGCAAACAAATTATAACAAGAGATGTTGAATTAAAGAACAAAGTGACACTAACGAGAGGTGGGGTGGGAGGGTATAATGGCAGGAAAACAGGAAGATTTGTCAAGGGATATGTGTAAAGGATACGTGGACAAAGCCAAAGGGAGGTAGAATTAAGGGTGTGAAATGAGGATGGCTGTCATGTAGAAGGGAAACCTGGTGGTAAATGGAGAAGACTGTACTTTAATGGCAATAACAAATAATAAAACAATAAAAATAAATACAATTATTTTGTGGATTGCTATAATTAATCAAAGTAATGTCTCTTGAACTTGTTTTGTATTAACATTTCCTTAACAAGAATGCTCCAAATTTCTCAAAGATATATACAACATTGTTCCTGCCAATGAAATTTTATGATACAATTTTATGTATACCACAACATGAAAACTGTTGCAGTTCCCTGCACACTGGCTAATTCTGTCTTTATGATACTTAATTTAGGTAACTGTCTTTTTAATTCATTATTTTAATACTTTCACATGTCTTTATATATTTTAAATTGCTTCCAGGTTGAAATAGAATGTTCTCATTCTAAGGGCAGGAAAACATGACTTCTGAGCTATTTTTAAGTCACAGGTCAATAATTTGAATGGCTTGTATTGCATTTGCTTCCTACAGTAATGTGGGTGTAGATGTACTCATACGTTAGAGATGCTCACTTTGGCCCAAAATACCACCTGTTGCACAGACAGGCACCATTAATGAGGCAAGAATCATGGCACACTTTACTGTGAACTACATCTGATAATGAGGTATAAATCATATTCAGAGATTAAATTCACTTTCTATGTCCTAAAGGAACTTTTCTAAATTTGGTCATTACATTTTTAATTTAATAATTTTCATATGTGGAAAAAAATGGTATTTTCTACAGAGATGTAATGATTATCCCTTCTTGGAGAGATTTATGTATTACATTTCTGAGGCTTAATAGAGATTTAGGTTTCATGTGGGAAATGCGTTGAAGATAAAATTTAATGGTGCATTGAACCACAAAGGTGGTTTGTTGTCATAAGTCATACAGAAAACTTGTAAGTGATGAAACTTGCTATCTTCTCACTGAAAGAAAAATATTAAAAAAAACAAATTTAAAATAATACCTTGTAATTTAATTTTTATTTCCAGGTACTTTTTCCTGTCACCATGTGTCACAGACGAGCTTTCATTCACTCTGCAACTGGATGACTGTAAGTCTATGTTTAACACTAAAAATGACAACAGTCACATGGTGTCCCTAGAATTTAAATAGATTTTTTTCTGTTTGTGTTTTACAGTTCTAAATACAAGCAGATGGATTTAAATCATTTTAGTGGGTTTTTCCTAAGATTTGATCCTCACAATGAATCCCTAGACAGTCTGTGTGTCTCCATAGAAATGCATTTTCCCCTCTTTTTGGCAATGTTACCTAGCTTTCCTAACCAGTGTTGCTTGCTCTGTCCTTTTTGTGCCTATTCTGTACATTCAAATTTGTGAACCCTGTGTTTTATTCCTTCAGATGCCTTTCAGACGATAGTTTAAAGCAGGATTATCAGGAATTTCTCTGCAATAATGAAGACAGTCTACCTCTGTGCTGATGTGGTGGCTACCTGTCACTATTGTAACAGAAAAACTAAGTTTCTGATTTCATTAAATTTTAATTAGTTAAAATTTAAGGATTCACATGTGGCTACTACTCTGCTGATGAGTGCTGTATAGATAATCAGTTAACAGCACCTGCCTATGTTAAATATATTGTTCCTCTCACTATAAAATTCACTGTGCCCTTTGAGCATTTGGCTTGTTTTATTTAATTTTGTTGAGTGCTTATTATGTTCCAGGCATTGTGAAAAGTTCATCAACACACATACTTAATTATTTCCATTATTTTTACTTATTTCTGAACTCTAGTTAGCTACTGGGCCTTGCGGGGAGCTATTTTTAAGTTGATTGGCCAAAGGGAGCTTTATGTGGAATGCCAGGACCCCTCAGCAGGTCACCCTTGGATGCACATTGTTCACTGTGTTTGTCTCCCTCACAGTCAAAGGTGCACAGACTATCCATGCAGAGTCTATAGAACTGTATGTGTGATTTGATGGAAAGTATGTTAATAAAAGGACCTTCCGTGTCTCCTTTTTGTTTTCTCCCAAAATTTTCTTTGAGATTTTATATTAAATGAGTGAAATTTTCTTCTAATTGAATAAGAACCACATGTGTCATGTCCCTGGCATTTTCATAGATTCTATGTCAACCAAATCCTAAATTCATAAATAAAAAACATGTTCATTGAAAACATGTTCCTTAAAAACATTCAGGTATTTTAATAACTATATAAATTTTTCATAACATTTCTGCCTGATTGGATTAAGATCAAATTTATTAAAATATGTCTGAACCAATTAAATGAATTGTGATATAATGTAAAGTACAAAACACCCCCCAGTGATAATTTCTATCAACATTTCACATCTGCAGTTAACTTGAAGCAGATGCTATAAGGCACAGTCCTCTGTTTTATATTTACATGTGACAACATGTTTTGATCTTTGCTTTTTAATTGTAACATCATGTAATGCAGCTTTTTAAAAAGTGCATGTGTGGTAAGTGTCAAAGCCTGAGTTAAAATTTTATTTCCAAAACTCTTTGAAACATTTCCAGTGATCCTATCTTTCTCCATGTACTTGACAGGACTCAGCAGACTTGGACAGCTGAGAATGGAATTACAGATTTCATGCCACAGTTAATGGATACACACTCATTTTGCTTTGCTGTTTTCTATAGACTAGGTGATGAATCAGCACTGCAAAGTTATTTTTTGCTTAGAGAGGAAACTTCTCTAAAATTCACAGGAGGTGGTCAGTGGTGTCTCTCTTATTAGTGATTGTCCTGTGATTGGAAAATAAGAAGATGAGCTCTGATGAAACTGGGGATTCTCACCATTGGAGAGCAAGTAGGAGAATTAGAACTTCAACTTTCCCTTTTTCTTTTTATTCTAAATGTGAGCATTCCCCAATACAGAAGAGAAAATCTTTTAGAAAGATCTACTAAGAAAAGTACTTATTTTTCTTAAGATATATATACATATATATGTTATATATATAACAAAGTATAACAAGTATATATATAACACAATATGTTATATGACATATGACACATATAACAAATATATATGACATATATACAATAAATATATGACATATATACCATGTTTTTCATACTATAAGATGCACTTCCCCCACCCCAAATTTGGGAGGAATAATGGTTGTTAATGTTGCTGTTGAGTTCTGTTGACATTTACATTGGTGAAATATTATGTTATTTATGTTATTAAATATTTTACCATATTTTTTACTTCAAAATTTTTTTCCTATTTTCCTCTTCTAAAACCTAGGTACGTCTTATGGCCCAAAAAATAGGGTATGACATATATATAAAAAAGTATGATAAGTATATATATATGTGTGTGTGTGTGTGTGTGTATGTATATATAAAACAATATATTTGTTTTATATATACAACAAATCTATATGACATTACACATATGTTATATATGTTAGCCATATATCTGTGTAAAATAAACTAAAATATACTGAATTTTGAGATAATATTGGGGAGCATAAAAGTACAGGCATTTTATTTACACACTTTAAAAAAGTTTATCAAAGTAAATATTTGCACAGGAACTATAATTTAATGGACATAATGGCATAAATGGGCATAGAATAAAAAAACACCTGGGCATCAGATATGGTGCCTGAAGATACCATCTGTTTCTGGACTTTATAAATATTTGCTGCAGACATGCCCAGGTGTAGCAGAGTACAGATGTCCCTTCTCATAGCATCTCCTGACCAAGCTTAACACATTGTCTAACACATGATATATACCACTCAATAAATACTTTTTTTCTTTCTTTCCCACTACCCAGCCCTTAGCCCAATATATCAATTTGATTCATGTGAGGAGTTAATCCAGTATAAACTTTCTAACATGGCACTGAATCAGCTTGGTCTAATGCAATATTTTCAAAACATTTCTTTTAGTATACCAAAACATTTCTTTTAGTATACCTTTAAAACAAAACAAATGCCAAATGTCTCCTCTATTGCTTCTCTAGATTAAAAAATAATCCCCCTGCCCTAGCTGCCATGGTTCAGTGAATTGAGTGCTGTTCTGCCAAATGAAGGGTCAACTATTCAATTCCAGTCAGAGTGTATGGCTGGGTTGTGGGCCAGGTCCCCAGATGAGGGAGTGCAAGAGGCAACCAATCAAGTTTCTCTCATACATTGCTGTTTCTCTACTTCTCTCTCCTTTTTAAAAGATTTTATTTATTTATTTTTAGAGAGGGAAGGGAGGGAGAAAGAGAGAGAGAGAAACATCAATGTGCGGTTGCTGGGGGTCATGGCCTGCAACCCAGGCATGTACCCTGACTGGGAATTGAACCTGCAACACTTTGGTTCGCAGCCTGTGCTGGTTCCACTGAGCTATGCCAGCCAGGTCTACCTCTCTTACTCCCACCCTTCCCCTCTCTCTAAATGTAAATAAGTAAAATTGTTTAAAAAATGATCCCCCTACAGATATAGAGGTCTCAACTTTTTGCATTATGATCTTACTGGAAAGAATATAAGAGTTAAAAAGGCAGAATCTCTTATGTTTTGAGAGACTTTTGTATTTCCCTCATTTCCTGCAAGAACCAGGAGTAACTTGTGCACTGAACTTTTCTTGCAGTTAAACCATATATTATTCAAACATTTTCCTTCTATGAGACCCATTTAAAAGATGGGCTTTTTTATGCGACAAGGAAAACAGTATCATGGTGACTCCTAGAGTGCTGTAAACATGGATCTAAAAGCTGAGGATGATGGCTCCTGTTTTCTTTGGAGATTTTGTTATCTAACACCTTGCTGCTGAATAATATTCCACAGGGACCAGCAACATTGTTATACCAGGGTCATAAATGCAGAGTCTCAGGTACATCTTCAGACCTACAAAATTAACATATACACTTTTTTTTTATTTTTAAACATTTTTTATTGTTGCTGAAGTACAGTTTTCTACCTTTTACCCTGACCCCACCCCACCACCCCAGCTATCCCCACCTCCCTCCCCCAATTTCACCCTCTTGTTATTGTCCATGTGTCCTTTATAATTGTTCCTGCAAACCCTTAACCCTTTTCCCCCCGTATCTGATCCTCTCTCCCCTCTGGTCACTGTCAGCCAGCCTGTTCTCAATTTCAATGTCTTTAGTTATATTTTGCTTGCTTCGTTTTGTTGATTAGGTTCCTGTTAAAGGTGACATCATATGGTATTTGTCTTTCAACGCCTGGCTTATTTCACTCAGCATAATGCTCTCCAGTTCCATCCATGCTGTTGCAAAGGATAGGAGCTCCTTCTTTCTTTCTGCTGCATAGAATTTCATTGTGTAAATGTATTATAGTTTTTTGATCCACTCATTTACTTATGAGCACTTGGGTTGCTTTCAGTATTTGGCTATTGTAAATTGTGCTGCTATAAACATTAGGGTGCATAGGTTCTTATGGATTGATGTCAGGGTTCTTAGGATATAAACCTAGCAGTGGAATTGCCGGGTCAAAAGGCAGTTTCATTTCTAGTTTTCTGAGGAAATTCTATACTGTTTCCATAGTGGTTGCACCAGTCTGCTATCCTACCAACAGTGCACAAGGGTTCCCTTTTCTCCACAACCTCTCCAACACTTGTTTGTTGCTTTGTTTATGATGGCTATTCCCTATGGTGTGAAGTGGTATCTCATTGTGGTTTTAATTTGCATGTCTTTGGTGCCTAGTGATACTGAGCATCTTTTCATACGTTTTTGAAACCTTTGTATGTCCTCCTTGGAGAAATGTCTGTTCAAGCCCTTTGCCCATTTTTTAATTGGGTTGCTTGTCTTCTTAGAGTAGAGTTGTGTGAGTTCTTCTATATTTAGGAGATCAAACTCTTGTATGAGGTATCATTGGCAAATATGTTTACCCATATTGTTGGTTCTCTTTTCATTTTAATACTGTTTTCTTTAGCTGTGCAGAAGCTTTTTATTTTGATGAGATCTCATTTGTTTATTTTTTTCCTTTATATCCCTTGCTCTAGGGGACATATCAGTGAAGATATTGCTGTATGGAATATCTGAAATTTTCCAGCCTATGTTATCTTCTAAGACTTTAATAGTGTCATGACTTATATTTAAATCTTTTATCTACCTTGAATTTGTTTTTGTGTATGGTGTAAGTTGGTGATCGAGTTTCATCTTTTTGCATGTAGCTGTCCAGCTCTCCCAACACCATTTGTTGAAGAGGCTATTTTACTCCATTTTATGCTGCTGCCCCCTTTGTTGAATATTAATTGGCTGTAAATGCTTGGATGTATTTCTGGGCTCTCTATTCTGTTCCATTGGTCTATGTGTCTCTTCTCATGCCAGTACCAGACTGTTTTGATTACTGTGGCCTTGTAATACAGTTTGGTATCAGGTATTCTGATCCCTCCTACCCTGCTCTTCTTTTTAAAAATTGCTGCAGCTATTTGGGGTCATTTATGGTTCCACATAAATTTTGGAAGTGTTTGTTCTATATCTCTGAAATATGCCATTGGTACATTCATAGGTACTGTGTTGAATCTATAACTTGCTTTCAGTATTATGCATATTTTGATGATGTTAATTCTTCCAATACATGAACACAGTATTTGTGTCCATTTGTTTGTGTCTTCCTTGATTTCTTTCTTCAGTGTTGTGTATTTTTCTGAGTACAGGTCTTTTATCTCCTTGGTTAGGTTTATTCGTAGATATTTTATTTTTCTTGTTGCTATATCAAATAAGATTTTTTTTCCTGATTTCTGTTTCTTATGTTTCATTGTTGGTATGCAAAAATGACTTTGATTTCTGAATATTGACTTTGTATCCCACTGTTTAGCCAAATTCATTTGTTAGGTCAAGTAATTTTTTGGTGGAGTTGATAGGATTTACTATATACATTATCATGCCATCTGCAAACAATGACAGTGTTGTTTCTTCTTTTCCAGTTTGTATGCCTTTTATTTCCTTTTCTTGCCTGATTACTGTGAATAGGACTTCCAATATTATGTTGAATAGAAGTAGTAAAAGTGCACAACCTTGTGTTTTTCCTGATATTACTGGGAAAGCTTTTAGTTTTTGCCCATTGAGTATGATGTTGGCTGTAGGACTCCCATATACAGCCTTTATTGTGTTGAGGAATGCTCCCTCTATTCCCACTTTGCTGAGTGTTTTTCTCATAAATGGGTGCTGTACCTCGTTAAGTGCTTTTTCTGCATCTATTGATATGATCATGTGGTTTTTGTCTTTTGTGTTATTTATGTGATGTATTACATTAATTGGTTTGTGAATATTGAACCATCCTTGCATCCTTGGGATGAAGCCCACTTGGTCATGGTGTATGATCTTTTTAATGTATTGCTGGATAGAGTTTGCCATTATTTTGTTGAGGATTTTAGCATCAATGTTCACCAGCAATATTGGCCTGATGTTTTCTTTCTTTGTTGTGTGTAATCTGGTTTTCGATTAGGATGATGCTGGTTTAGTAAAAAGAGTTTGGAAGGCTTCCATCTTCCTGGATTTTTTGGAATAGTCTGTGAAGGATGGGGGTTAGCTCTCCCATAAATGCTTTGTAGAATTCTCCTGTGCAAACATCTGGACCAGGGCTTTTGTGTGTCCAGAGTTTTTTGATTACTGCTTCAATTTCATGTGCTGTTACTGATCTGTTCAGGCTTTCTGCTTCTTCTTTACTGAGTTTTGGCAGATTATATTTTTACAGAAATTACTCCACTTCACCTAGGTTTTCAAGTTTCTTGGCATATACTTCTCCATAGTAGTTTCTTATAATCAATCTTTTGTGTTTCTGTAGTATTAGTTGTAATCACTCCTCTTTTATTTCTGATTGTGTTTATTTGGGTCCTGTCTCTCTTTTTCTTGATAAGTTTGCTTAAAGGCTTGTTGATTTTATTTGCTTTTTCAAAGAGCCAGCTCCTGTATTCATTGATCTAAGAATTGTGCTTAAGTGTCTGTTTGTTTGATTCTGCTCTCATCTTGGATATTTCCTTTCTTCTACTTGTTCTGGGCTGTCTTTGTTGTTCTTCAAGTTTTTGTAGGTGTAGGGTTCAGTTGTTTGTTTGAAATGTTTCTATGCTTTTTAGGTAGGCCTGTATCATGATGAACTTGCATCTCAGGACTGCCTGAGACAGGCAGGTGACATGGTGACATGGACTCACCATGTCCCTTCAGTTTTGGGTTGTTGGCGTTCATTTTCAATTGTTTCCAGAAACTTTTTGATTTCTTCCTTGATATCATTCTTAACCCATTCATTATTTAATTGCATGCTATTCAATCTCCATGAGTTTGAGTGTTTTTGAGTTTTTTCCTTGAGGTTGGTTTCTAGTTGCAGTACCTTGTGGGCAGAGAAAATGCTTGATATGATTTCAATTTTCTTCAATTTGTTGAGGCTTGATTTGTGCCTTACCATGTGGTCTATCTTTGAAAATGTTCCATGTGCATTTGAAAAGCATGTGTATTTTGCTTCTTTGGGATGGAAGACTCTATATATATCAATTAAGTTCACTTGATCTAGAACATTGTTCAATGCTGCATATCTTTATTGATATTTTGTTTGTAAGATCTATCCATTTTTGACAGTAGGGTGTTGAAATTCCCTATTATAATTGTGTTGCTGTCAATGTCTTTCTGGAATGCCTCCAAGATTTTCTTTATGTATTTGGGTGCTCCTATGTTGTGTGCATATATATTTACAATTTCTAAGTCTTCTTGGTGGATTCTTCCCTTGAATATTATGAAGTGACCATCTGGTCTTTTCTTATGGCTCATTTTTTGAAGTGTACTTTTTCTGATATGAGTATTGCTACCCTGTCCTTTTTCCCCCCTGTCCATTTGCTTGGAAACTTTGTTTCCTGGCCTTCACCTTAATTCTGTGTGGGGCTTTTTTTTTTTTCCTGAAGTGGGTTGGAAAAAAAGAGGTGGGAGTCTGTTGTAGGCAGCATATGTGTGGGTCATGCTTTCTTATGCATTCAGATATTCTATGTCTTTGTATTGGAGCATTTAATCCTTTATGTTTTAAGTTATTATTGATAGGTGCTTATTCACTGCCATTTTTCATACCTATGTTCCCATCTCTCTCCATCTTCTCCTTCCTTTTCCCAAAGCAGTCCCTTTAGCATCTCTTGCAGAGCTGGTTTGGTGGAGGTGTATTCTTTTACAATTCTTTTATCTGGGAAGCTCCTTATTTGGCTTTCCATCTTGATTGAGACCCTTATTGGGTAAAATAGCCTTGGTTGTAGACCCGTGGTTTTCATTACTTGGAATATTTCTTGCCATTCATTCTTTTCTGGTTTGAAGTGTTTCCATTGAGAAGTCAGCTGCTAGACTTATTGGGGCATCTTTGTATTTTACTTCCTGTTTCTCCCTTGTTGCCTTTAAGATTATCTCATTGTCTTGGAATTTTGCCATTTTAATTATGATGTGTCTTGAAGTGTGCATCTTTGGGTTCCTCCTGATTGGGACTCTTCGTATTTCCTGGATTTGTGTGACTTTTTCTTTCCTCAAATAGGGAAGTTTTCCATCATTACTTCTTCAGACAGGTTTTCTATCTCTTGCTCTTCTTCTACTGCTTCTGGTATCCCTATTATATGGATATTATGTTTCATGTTGTCTTGCAGTTCCCTTACCACCTCTTTTTCTTTCTGAATCTCTTTTCCTTTTCTTATTTCTTCTGGGCTTTTTTTTTCTACCTTGTTGTCCTGCCCACAGATTTAATAATCTTTTTCATCCAGTCTGCTTGTAATTCCTTCCAATGTATTTTTCATGTCTGAGATTCTATTATTCATTTTTCTCTGTTTTTTTTTTGTTTACAGTTTCTATTTCCTTTTCATGCTGATGTAGTTCTCACTAAGTTCCTTGTAGTTGTCTATGAGTTCCTTGAACATCTTTATAACCATTATTTTGAATTCTATATTTGATACTTTGGTTACCTCCATTTCATTTAGGTCTTTTAGTGGAGAGTCTTCCATTTCTTTTGATTGCATATTCTTTTTTTTGTCTCCCCATTTTAGATGACTCCTTTTTGTTTTGTTTCTGTGCTTCCTGATGTTTTGTTTTGCTATCTGTATTTGCAGGGTGAACTTCTATCTTCGGAATTCTATTAGGTTCAGTGGTGTAGTCTCTTTCATTTCCTTGTCTGGACATTCTAGACTTCATCTTTCTTCTGTTTTGTGGGCTGTCTTGTTGTACTTGGGTTTTGACGTTTTGGTTGTTCCTTTGTTGGTGGTTTTTCTCCTCTAACAGACAAACTGATGTTTGCAGCTCCCACCTATGCTTGTATGTGATCAGTGGAAGGGGGCAGGCAAAATGGATTAAGACAACAAGGGAGTATTTAATAGGATTTAAAATACCAGCAAGTAGAGAAGAGATAGGAGATTCTTTGGATAAATATAGCGTTAATGTGATATTTCATCCAACTAACCACTTTTATAAAATGTGAAAGAGAGATAAGACTCTTGTTAGAGGGAAGGATTATTGTGAGCTGGATCCAGAAAACAGAGCACTTGTGCAAGGTTAGATGATGACATATAGTGATAGTGAAGCATAGACTAAGTGTAGTGTGAGAAAGAATAGAGTTAACCATAATGATAATAATGCTCAGGATTGAAGTGAAGTGGACTAAGATCAGGGAGGGTTGATGTGTAGTATGTACAATTGTATGGAACAACAATTATTTACAATAGTACTGGAACAATAATAATATGACAAGAAATATATGGTTTATATTAACCAGAATACAAAGTACCTGATCAAGAGCTGTGTGTTATTGGAACATGGGTGAAGTGAATGAAGGCAAATTAAAATACAATAAAGAGAGAGTAAGGAAAATGAGTCAAACAATGCAATTAAACTGAGAAATAAAATGGGGAAAACTAAACATAAGGAAAAGAAATAAAATATACTAATAGAATAAAAGTGGGAAAATAATGAAAAGATACTAACAATACACATAAACAATAAAATGCCAGCTCTATGGGATAGCAAAGTGACATTTGTCTCAGTTTCTCAGTTTTTTGGGTTTAGCCTTGTGCTCCCCCTTTTGATCTGTCTCTTTGACCCTACATAATTCTATGTCTTATTGTCTTACTTGGGGGAAGAAAAAAAAAGGAAAAAAAAGAGAGAGAGGGTCCAAAAAGAAAAAAAATAAGCTTCCCGCTGACTTTAAACTTGTTCAGGGAGTTCTGCTGGTCTTTCTAGATGCCATGGGAAAAGGGAGGCTGAGCTTTGCTCTTCTCCCTTCTTATGGTTTTGAAAGGATGGGGACCAGGTCTGGGTCAAAATTTCTTGGCCTCCACTGGACCAGGTCCTCTGTGAGCTACTAGGCTCAAATCAGCCACTCAGTCTCTGGGTACATAGGGTGAGTCAATATCCAGCATGGAGCCTGAGACAAACCAGGCACACGTGGTTCTGCTTAGCTATTCAGTCACTGGGCATATGCAGCTTATGTCTAAATCACCCTCAGGGCAAGCCAGCCACTGCTCAAGAGTTGCTTACAAAGCAGCTGCCTACTGTTCTTAACAAGAGCATGGTTTTTCACGCAGCCCAACTTTCCAGCCAGTCCAGAGACTATCTGAGTTAGGGTCCAACATGGCCCAACTCCTCTCTTTTCCAGATGTTGCCTGACACCTCAATTTTTCTGATGGTGGCCTCCACAGTCCCAGCAGATGTATACTACCTCTGTCTGTCTTCCACTTAATCTTTATTCCCCCCAGCAGCTTCCAGCATCTAGGTCCCACCTGGTGCCAGGCTGCCTTCCCTGCTCTGGTAGGGGAGAGAGCTGGTGATCTAACACTCTGCCCTGTATCCTGCAGCAGGCACCAGACTGGGGGCCACAGCAGTCTTGGTTTCTGTGCAGATCCCTTGGACCTTATTGTCCCAGTGCATTCTCCTCACTATTTTTCATTGTCCTTTGCAATTTTTTTGCCTCCAAACTTCATATAAGCTGAAATTCCATTGGCTATTCACTCTGGTCCTCAGAAGATCAGTTAGGTGTTCCAGCTGGACATAGGGAGAACTGGGTTTTCCTCCACCTACCTCTCCACCATCTTCCTTCCCTTACATAACTAACTTATACACTTTAATAAAATCTTCCTTGTGATTTGTACTCATGTTAAAATTAGAGAAGATCTGATATTTGCTCTTCTGGGTGAGTTCCCTTTGTCTTTTTGCCAAATTTAAGGGGATAAATTAAGGTGACTTTTCTTGGGCTGTTTAAATAAGCCTTCCTGTTAGTGGAAGGAGAAAAAATTCAAACATTATTAAGCACTTCTTACTGCCTCTTGGGAGACCCAGAATTTGAACTCAGCTTTAAGTTTTTTTATTACACCATATCACCTAACAGATATAAAGAGGCCAGCATAAATGCAGAAGACCTAGCAGACAACCTGAGCAGAGTGTGACACAGGTGTTATTTATGGTGTTTTTGCATCACCTTCTGTACTCCACTCTCCATCCTGTAACCAAGTGCTCTTCTTCAGGTTTCATTCTCATCTAAAGGCTCCTCTAGCACTAACAGCAACATATCTACAAATGGAGTTTATTTCTTAGACATTTTTATTATAGCCTTTTAAAAATGAGCTTCCCCAAAGTCTTAAGACCCAAAGAAATGAATATATAACTGTAAGATGCTATGCATAATAAAGGATGTAGCTTTGGGGTGAAGATCCCTGTCCTGAACTGTTTTAAAACATATTAGGAAATGTCTGTTGATTTGTAAAGCCTATTTAAATTCCCCCAAACTGTATTATGTGTCAAAGATGTTGGGGAAAGCTGCCATATATTTGACCCTGGGAGTCTCTTTCCTTCTTGGGTTTACCATCTTCTAAGATTTCCACCAGCAGAAACCTAGTCTGGATCCAAATTTGTAACGTAGCTGGTGCCCCCTGCTGGAATAGGTCTCCTTAAATTTCCATCTTTTGGGACATCTGTATCAGCAGCCCTGTTAAGACACAGCCTTGTCAATATAGCCTATGAGTTTCTGGGTAATTAATTTAATTAGACACTCTGCTCAATTCCCTGACACATAAAATGGGATAAGAATAGTAGCCGATCTTAAATTTCTTGTTGAAATGTAGAATTAATCAGGAATCATAGTGAAATACTTTATGAAAACTGGGTACTAAATACTAATCAATGTTTGAATGTGCTTCCAGTATTCCTACAGCAGGATAATGACAATATGACATATATTATTAAGCCTGGTGTTGCTAATTTTATCTCATTATTAATTTCCAGTAATCTCAAAGTTGAAATGCACACATATTCCTTACATATCCCAACTGATATTGTGTCAGCTAAGAACTCTGTCTGATAGAGTGCTTTGGTGATTTGTAGTCTTTTATTGTTAAACGGGCCTTCTTACCACATGACAAAGAGCCATTCAGGTCTTAAAAAATGAATCCCAATTGAAGGAAAAGGGAGTATGAGATTAGAGATGACCTTCCTGACACAGGGAGAAGGAAGAGTCCCTTTATTTTCTGGCCAAGCAACAGCAGGGAAAAAGAAAAGAGAATGAGTTAGAGTGAAAGGTCAATATGGGCCCTCACTTTTCCTTTCTTGACTTAGAATTCTAGTGGGGGTAGGAAGAAGATTACAGATAGAGGTAGGGCAAAAATATGGGAAATTCCAGAGGACTGGTTGTATCTGGGTGGTTGTGTCTGGGTCGTTGCTTATTTCCAGAAGAAGCTGTGCTTGCCTTTGCACCCTGTGTGATGTGCAACCAGTGGAACCATCAAGTCTCCTAGTCTCATTGCCTGTATGTGGTGTGCTGGAGATGGACAAGAAAAAAAAAAAAACCTGAAGAAGATGGTGATAGAGTGAATGATTTTGAGCCTGGGGTTAAGGGTGAGGTCTGCTAATATTCCAGGTGATGGGGTAGACAGCTGGGTACATGAGGTGCCTAAGGAAAGCTGTCACAGTGCCCAGTGGTAATAGAATCACACACCCCACAGGTGCTATGGGCTGGGAATGGGCCAGACTACCCACGCACAGTTGGGAATGTGATGGCTTTCTGAGATTCGGCATTCTGACCACAGCAAGACTGTTAAACATCTACCCCAAATGCCCAGATATTGTCCAAGAGAGAAGTAGGAGGAATATGGAACACTAAGAATTTACCTAAAGAGTATTTAAATTATTGGATCAGATGAAATTCACCACATTGAGATGCTGGATAAGCCCTTAGAAATAAAGAAGCTGCATTGGTCTTTACACATTCCACTTTAGTACATACTTTGTGTACCAAAAAATGCCAAATTTCTAATGATGGCTTGATATTTTAAATATTATCAAGGAAAACAGCATTGTATTGATCATACATTGATTAGTCTGGTATTGGTTAAGACTATACCTTAGAATTTGTTAAAATCTAGGCTATGTAAGCAAATGAGCTTTATGGCTTTTTGTAGAAAATTAAAGAGAAGAGGCCATTACCATGTGATATCATGTTAATAAAATGATTGTAGGATATGTGTTAAGAGAAAGGGTATGCCCACATAAGGAGAGGAATAGAGGATGGAGAATTTTGTTAGTTAAGAAATAAAAAATCAAGAAGAAAATTCTATTCACCATAATGACACACAGGCCTTAGGATGAAACAAGAAGTCATGTTTAGAGATGCTTAGAAACAAATAGAACATGTGCATGTGTTTGCTCAGTTTGATGTTAGCTTTACAGAATGGAGGCCTGCTTTTAAAACAAATGTATCAAAGGTACAGATGAAGAAAGAACACTTTCCTACTCAAATCCATTTTCACTGAGATTGATATTAATAGCATGGCTAATTATGAGTGTTGCAATTTTTATAATATTCATTCAGTTAACTGAACAGCAGTGTGGGAAACAAAAAAAATCTGGGTTTTATTTTTTATTTATTTATTTTTTTAAATTGTTAAAGTACAGTTGTCTGCTTTTCCCCACATCACTTCCCCTGACCCCTGATGTGAACCCTCCCCTTGGTTTTGTCCATGAGTCCTTTATACTTGTTCCAGAAAACCCTTCCTCATCTCTCCCCGCCTCCCCATTATCCTCTCCCACTTCCCTGCTGGTTACTGTCAGATTGTTCTTAATTTCAATGTCTCCGGTTATGTTTTCCTTGTTTGTAAGCAAGTGATGGTTTGTTTTGTTGATTAGGTTCCACTTATAGGTGAGATCATACAGCTTTTGTCTTTCAACATCTGTCTTATTTCACTTCCCATAATGCTCTCCAGTTCCATCCATGCTGTCACAAAGGATAGGAGCTCCTTCTTTCTTTGTTGTGTAGTATTACATCATGTAAATGTACCATAGTTTTCTAATTCATCCATTTACTGATGGACACTTAGGTTGCTTCCAGCACTTAGCTATTGTAAATTGTGCTGCTGTGAACATTGGGGTGCATAGGTTCTTTTGGATTGGTGTTTCAGAGTTCTTAGGATATAATTCCAGCAGTGGAATTGTCAGTTCAAAAGGCTGTTCCATTTTCAGTTTCCTAAGGAAATTCCATACTGTTTTCTACAGCGGTTGCATGAGTCTGCAATTCCACCAATAGTGTACTAGGGTTCCCTTTTCTCCACAACCTCTCCAATATTTGTTTGTTGCTTTGTTTATGATGGCCATTCTGACTGGTGTGAAGTGAGTTTGTGGTTTTAACTTGCATCTCTCTGATGGCTAGTGATGCTGAGCATCTATCTTTTCATATGTCTCTGGGCCCTCTGTATGTCCTCCTTGGAGAAGTGTCTGTTCTGATCTTTTGCCCATTTTTTAATTGGGTTGTTTGTCTTCCTGGAGCGGAGTCATGTGAGTTTCTTATATATTTTGGAGAGCAAATCCTTGTCTGAGGTATCATTGGCAAATATGTTTTCTCATATAGTTGATTCTCTTTTCATTTTAACGCTGTTTCCTTTAGCTACACAGAAGCTTTTTATTTTGATGAAGTCCCCTTTCTTTATTCTTTCCTTTTTGTCTCTTGCTGTAGGAGACATATTGGTGAAAATATTGTTGCATGGAACATCTCGGGCAAGGGCTTAATCTCCAAAATATACAAAGAACTTACACAACTCCACTCTAAGAAGGCAAGCAACTCAATTAAAAAATGAGCAGAGGACAGACACTTCTCCAAGAAGGACATTCAAAGGTTTCAAAGATATATGAAAAGATGCTCAGTATCACTAGCCATCAGAGAGATGCAAATTAAAACCACAATGAGATACCGCTTTACACCAATCAGAATGGCCATCATAAACAAAGCAACAAACAACAGGAGAGGTTGTGGAGAAAAGGAAACCCTAGTGCACTGTTGGTGGGATTGCAGACTGGTACAACCACTATGGAAAATAGTATGGAATTTTCTCAGAAAACTGAAAATAGATCTGCCTTTTGACTCAGCAATCCCACTGCTAGGATTATATCCTAAGAACCCTGAAACACCAATTTAAAAGAACCTATGCACCCCAATGTTCATAGCAGCACAATTTACAGTAGGCAAGTGTTGGAATCAACCTAGGTGCCCATCAGCAAATGAATGGATCAAAAAACTATGGTACATTTCCACAATGGAATTCTACGCAACAGAAAGAAGGAGCTCCTATCCTTTGCAACAGCATGGATGGAACTGGAAAACATTATGGAGAGTAAAATAAGCCAGGTGTTGAAAGACAAATACCATATGATCTCACCTTTAACAGGAACCTAAACAACAAAACAAAGAAACAAGCAAAATATAACCAAAGATGCTGAAATAGAGAACAGACTGACAATGACCAGAGCAGAGAGGGGAGGTAATTTCAGGGGAAAAGAGGAGGGGTTTACAGGAACAAGTATAAAGGACACATGGACATAAACTAGGGGGTGTGGAAATGGGAGGGAGGTAGGGAGCACTGCGGGGGTGGGCTGGTATGGGAGTAAAATATAGAAAATTGTACTTGAACAACAATTAAAATTTGGAAAATGTTATCTAAAAATTTAAAAAATTTAAAAAACAACAACAAAAAGACTTAAATATAAGTCGTGACACCATAAATGTTCTAGAGAACATAGGCAGGAAAATCTGACATGTTCCACAACCTGGGTTTTTAGACAAGTGTCTCCAGGGACTCCCACTCTAGATAATGTGTAGACTCATCTCTTTCTGCTCCTCCCTGCTAAATATCACCAGAGACAACCAATGGAAAAATACCAAAAGGAAGAATGAGGAAGGCAGACTAAGAGCTCTAAGATAGGAGCAACAGGAGGGGCCAGGTGTCTTAATGTCCTATCCAGCAGTAGAAGGCAATCAAGCTGATGTTTCCTCTCTACCTCCTTAGCCTGGCAGAGGGGTTGGGGGAAAAGGCAGAAAACTGTATGGGAACAACAATTTAAAAAATGTTAAAAAAAAAAGCTGATGTTTCCTGATGTATAACTGTTTCCTGATGTATAAGTGGACCCATTTTCCCCCTGGATTAAATGGGAGCCCTGTTGAAAACATCAGCTAAAAGGATGGATCAGAGGCCTACTGAGCATTAGCATGAGTGCAAGGCCTCATCTCTGCCTTAATGGAGGCACTCCCTACCCCTACTTGGAGATGCCTGTCAACAAGCCACAAGCCCAGAAGTGCTCTCACATTGACCCTCAGAACCAACACTGATTATAAACAGACAAGAGACTGACGTTATATATGTATATTAATCCAAAACTTAAGTAAAATATTAAAATATGGGATCCAGAAGCATATTAAATAAATAGTATAATACACTAGTACCTGAAATAAATTTATTTGAGAAATACAGCCTATTTAATATTCATAAATTCATTAATTTCACACTAAAAATCAAAGTAGAAATTAATATGATAACCTCCTTAGGAATTATAAAGTTCAACGTCAGATCTTGATAAAAAGAAAATTCCTAATAAAATTAGAGATGTAATATTCATTGACATGATAAAATATACTTCTAATAACTCTAGAGTTAACATCCTGATTAACAAGAAAAGCTATTAGAAATATTCCCATTAAAATAAGAGATTGGACCAGAATGGCTTTCTGTAACTATAATTTAGCATTTTCCTGGACATGTAAGCCAATGTAATCTGATGAGAGAATAAAGTTAAACATATTAAAATTGGAAAACAGAGAGATTACAATTGTATATCTTGGGTGATTGCATTATATTTAGAAATAGACTATAGAATTAACTGAAAAACTACTACAACAGGTAAGGACATTTAAATCAATGTACAAAATTTACATAGGAGGACACAACCCAATTTACAATACACAAAAGATAAAATCACCTTGAAGTAAATTTTATAGTTATGGATAAAATCTATATTTATATAGAAAAAAATTAATTTTCTAAAATAGCAAGATTTTATTTTGGGACTTTCTGTTCAGTTTCATAGATTTTGTTAACAATACTTGTGCCACTTCTAATTATTGTACACTTGTAATGTTTTAAAATTTGGTGAAACAAATACTGCTTCATTGTCCTCAACAGGACACTTGTTTTGTTTTATTTATATTATGTACTATTTTTATCTACAAAAAACAATTTCAATTTTCAAAGTATTGATGTAAAATTATTCCTTTTATGTTCCTGAAATAAATAATCCAGATGCAGGATATATTGCACAGTTGTACAAAAGCAAGCATGATTTACAAACACTGATAATACTGAGAGACAGGGATAGGAGGAAGAAGTTCTTTTTCTCTGAACTTATGAACCATATGAATATATTATTTATTAAAAATAAATAAATGTAAATTTTGAAATATTATAATAGTGTCTACATATGCATTCTCAGAGATGCTTTTTAAAATATTATGTATTAAAAACTTTTAGTTCCATTAAGCCTATTTATGTAGGTATTGCTTTGACCTTTCATTTTTTTAAAAATTACTTTATTGTTGTTCAGTTACAGTTGTCTGCATTTTATCCCTACCCCATCCATACCCACCACCCTCCCTGGCTTCCACCCTCCCCCTTGGTTTTGTCCATGTGTCCTTTATAGTAGTTCCTGAAAACTCTTCTTCCCATTGTCCCCTTCCTGCCTTGCTATTGTTAGATTGTTCTTAATTTCAATGTCTCTGGTTATATTTTGTTTGCTTTTTTCTTTTGTTGATTATGTTCCAGTTAAAGGTGAGATCTTATGGTATTTGTCCCTCACCACCTGGCTTATTTCACTTAGCGCAATGCTCTCCAGATCCATCTATCCTCTCACAATGGTATAAGCTCCTTCTTTCTCTCTGCTGTGTAGAATTCCATTGTGTAAGTGTACCATAGTTTTTTGATCCACTCATTTGCTGATGGGCACCTAAGTTGCTTCCAGCACTTGGCTATTGTAAATTGTGTTGCTATGAACATTGGGGTGCATAGGTTCTTTTAAATTGGTGTTTCCAGGCTCTTAGGGTATAATTCCAGCAGGGGCAAGTGTTGGAGAGGTTGTGGAGAAAAGGGAACACTAGTACACTGTTGGTGGGAATGCAGACTGGTGCAGCCACTGTGAAAAACAATATGGAATTTCCTCAGAAAACTAAAAATAACCTTTGATATATTTTCAGGGAAAATCAGATGAAAATTTTAAGAACTCAGACCATAACGTTCTACAGTATTCTATTACACTTTATATTTTGTGTAATTGATTTAGTCTTTGTCTTAGTTGGTTGACATATATACACATAAAATATTCAATTTGCAATATACAGTTCATAATTTTCATTTAAGCTGGGAAAGTAATTGTGTATCATCTTGTTCTTAATCAGAAATATTATCTTCAACCATAAATTTGTCTATCTGAAATTACATCCCTCTTAAAATACACAACTTCTTGTTCTGCATTCTCATTTTCGTCTTCTGCTGAAGGAATCATAAGTGGATATAAAATTTACTGCCATGTTTTGTACCATGTGAGATTTAACATGATTGTTTTTATGGTACAATTTCACAAAACCTCAGAACTTGTTCTTATTTGTCTATATTGTGTTATCTCTGGTTATGAAATTTCTGAGGGCAAAACACTCTCAAAATTATGATTTTTATATCACAATATTATTTCCCATGATTTCTCTCAAATGCTGGTGAAATATAGTATATTATTTCAATTAATAAGATTCTCCTACTCTCCTGATACAATATGTGAAATCTGTAAAGGAAAGTTAGTATCATGATACTTAAACACTTGCTGACTTTTTTGCCACATGGGGAAATGTGGTTGGTCTTCCTTCTAGCCCAGTTTCAAAGAGTCTGCAAAACCCTCGGATACTCTGCTGTCTCTTTTGACCTATCCCTTAATTTATATGTAATTTTTAAGTTTTAAAAGTTGTAATGTATTTCATCCTTTCAGCTTATTCATGTCCCCACCTACCTACCCAACCATTCCCCATGTATAGACAATTTTCCTGTGCCTTGACAATCAAGCCACATCTCCAACAGGGGAACCAGGATTTGCCATGCCCTCTTTAAGAATGATAATATAAAAATATATAGTTAGTAATGTAAGCAAATATTTCTTTAACACAAAAATTTAAAAAACTGATAAAGACTCAAATATTATAAAATCCAGAAAAACTGTTATTTATTAATTGTCTAGCACACCTTTATCACATCTTTTTTTCTGCTTCTTGATTTTTGCCTTGTTGGAGGAAAACAATTTTGAAAAATCAATTTCTATAGGGAAACTATGAAAAAAGATAATTCAGACTTTTCCTTCCATGGTTGACTGAAAAAAGTAGAATAATTGTTTTTAGCTTCACAACACTCACATGAAGATGAAAAGATTGTTGTTAAATTTATGTAAGAATTGCTATTCTGACTTGGGTAAGCTGTTATCAACTTTTTTTATGCATGAACAGTAAGTAAGAGTTCAAGTCATTCATGCATGGAGGTTGTGTGTTATGAGTTTTCACTGTATTGTCAGTGTCAACAAGAAATTTAAATATTTTCTCAGGTTCTTTATTAAGTGGATTATTCATTATTTCTTCCTGAAGTTTATCTCTTGCTCTAAGTGAATTATAGCATATGGCAAGGTCTGCATTGTTGTTGTTACAATTTGCTTCTTAATGACAAAATAATTTATGTTGACTTAATTGCTAATCTTTGTCACTTTTGTAACTTGATTAACTCAATTCTTTACTGTAATTGTAAAGATGGCAAAAGAAGTTACCCAAATTTTCTTTTAAAATAAACCACTCAGATCATAGTTCCTGGGCTTAAGATTGATCCTTGAGTGCTTCCCATTTCAATTAGTATTAAATTGGGACTACATGGCCCTGTGTGACCTGGCCTGCCTTCCTCTCAAACTTCACCTCCCACCATTGCTTCTTCCTTCATCTTGGGCTCCAGCTTCTTGGAGCTCAAGGGGCTGGAGCCCAAGATACTGAGCTTTTTCAACATCAAGAGGCCACACCAGCCCTTTACTATTCTCTTTCTTTAGATCTTAACAATAATGACTATCATCTTTTATTTTATTTTTTTCATTATTGGTCAATTACAGTTGTCCTCTTTTACACTCCATTATTCACCCCTGCCCTGCACATTCCCACGTCCCACATTCGATACTCTGCCACCTGTTGTCTTTGTCCACAGGTCCTTTATAGTGTTTTTTAATGACCCTTCCCATTCTTTCTCTCGTAACACCCCTCCTCCATCCCCTCTGGTTACTGTCTGGTGTCCTTATCTCCATGCCTCTGTTTCTATTTTTCTCACTTATTTGTTTTGTTGATTCAGTTCCTCTTATAGTGAGATCATGTGGTAGTGGTTTTTCCTACCTGACTTTCTTCCCTTAGCATAATTTTCTCCAGTTCCATCCATGCTGATGGGAAAGGTAGCTACTTCTTTCTTTCATCTGCCTAGTATTCCATTGTGTAAATACACCACAGTTTTTTTTTTTATCCACTCATTTACTAATGGGCACTTAGGCTGTTTTCAGAATTTGGCTAATGTAAATTGCACTGCTATGAACATTGGGGTGCATAGGTTCTTATGGATTGGTGTTTCAGGATTCTTAGAGTATAATTCCAGGAGTGGAATTGCTGGATCGAAAGGCAGTTCTATTTTATATTTTTATATAAATATAAAAAAGGAAATTTCATACTGTTTTCCAAAGTGGCTGAACAGTCTGCATTCCCATCAACAATGTATTAGTGTTCCCTTTCCTCCACAACATAGCCAACATTTATTGAATTGTTTATGTTGGCCAATCTTACCAGTATAGAGTGGCATCCCATTGTGGTTTTAATTTGCATCTCTCTGATGGCTGAGCATGCTTTCATATGTCTCTGAGCCATCTGTATGTCCTCCTTAGAGATATGTCTGTTCCAAAGCTTTGCCTATTTTTTCATTGGGTTATTTGTCTTCCTGGTATGGATTCCTGTGAGTTCTTTATGTATTATGGAGATCAAATCCTTGTCTAAGGTGTTATTGGCAAATATGTTTTCCCACATGGTTCGTTTCCTTTTCATTTTGCTGACTTGTTTTTTTAGTCATGCAGAATTTTTATTTTGATGAAGTCCCATTTGTTTCTTCTTTCCTTGCCTTGCCTAGGGACCAATATATTGGTGAAAATATTGCTGTGTGGAATATCTGAGATTTTCCTACCTATGTTGTCCTTTAGGACTTTTATGGTGTCACAACTTATATTTAAGTCTTTTATTCATCTTGATTTTATTTTTATGTATGGTGAAAGTTAGTGGTTTAGTTTAATTTTTCTGTATGTAGTTGTCTAGATCTCCCAACACTATTTATTGAAGAGGCTATTTTTGTTCCATTTTATGCTCCT
Organism: Phyllostomus discolor; assembly: GCF_004126475.2. Lineage (NCBI taxonomy): Eukaryota > Metazoa > Chordata > Mammalia > Chiroptera > Phyllostomidae > Phyllostomus > Phyllostomus discolor. The sequence goes on from NC_040904.2 coordinate 119,469,184, forward strand.
GCCCCCTTTGTCAAATATTAATTAACCATAGAGACACAGGTTTATTTCTGGACTCTCTATTCTATTCCATTGATTTATATGTCTGTTCTGATGCTAGTACCAGACTATTTTGATTACAGTGGCCTTATAATATAGATTGATATCAGGTATTGTGATCCTTCCTGGTTTGTTCTTCTTTCTCAAAATTGCTGAGACTATTTGGTGTCCTCTATGGTTCCATGTAAATTTTTCAACCATTTGTTCTCTATCTGTGAAATATTTAATTGATATTTTAATAGGGATTCTGTTGAATCTATGAATTGCATTGGGTATTAGGGATGTGTTGATGATGTTAATTCTTCCAACCCATGAGCACAGTATATGCTTCCATTTATTTATGTCTTCCTTAATTTCTTCCATCTTTATTCTGTAGTTTTTGGAGTATAGACCTTCTACCTCCTTGGTTAGGTTACTTCCAGATACTTTATTTTTCTTGTTGCTATAGCAAATAGGACCTTTCCCTCTTTTCTGTTTCTGATATCTCTTTGTTGGTGTACAAAAGTGCTTCTGATTTCTGAATATTGATTTTGTATCCTGTTTGTCAAATTCACTTATTAGGTAGAACAGTTTTTTGTGGGAGCTTATAGGGTTTTCTATGTACACTGTCATGTCGTCTGAAAACAATGAGAGTTTTACTTCATCCTATTGAATTTAGATGCCTTTTTTTTTCTTCTTCTTGTCTGATCACTTTGGCTAAGACTTCCAATAATATGTTAAATATAAGCAGTGAAAGTGGGCATCTTTGTCTTCTTCCTAAACTTAGTGAGAAAGCTTTGAGATTTTGCCCAGTGAGTATGATGTTGGTTGTAGGTTTCTCTGATATGGCCTTTATAATGTTGAAGTATGATCCCTCTACTCCCACTTTGCTGAGTGTTTTTATCATAAATGGGTGCTGTACCTTATCAAATGGTTTATCTGCATCTATTTATATGATTATCTGATTTTTGTTTTTCACTTTGTTAAAATGACATATTAAAGTTATTGAATTGCAAATATCATGCCATCTTTGCACCCCTGAGATGAATCACACTTAATCATGGCATATGATCTTTTTAATGTGTTGGTAGATCTTATTTGCCAATATTTTGTTGAGGATTTTAGCATCTATGTTCTCCAGCAACACTGGCCTGTAGTTTTCTTTCTTTGTCATGTCTTTATCTGGTGTTGGGAATAGGATGATGCTGGACTCATAAAGAGATTTGGTAGTCTTCCTTCTTGGACTTTTTAAAATAATCTATGAAGTATAGGGATTAGCTCTTCCCTAAATGTGTTGTAAAATTCTCCCGTGAAACTGTCCCATCAAGGGCTCTTCTGTGCTTTGAGTTTTTTGATTACTGTTTCAAGTTCACTAGCTGTTATTGGTCTATCCAGGCTTTCTGCTTCTTGATTCAGTTTTGGAAGATTCTATTATTCTAGGAGTTTGTCCTTTTCACCAAGGTTTTTTACTTTCTTGGCACATAGTTGTTAGTAATAATATCTGACAATCCTTTTGAATTCTGTGGTATTAGTTTTAATTTTTCCTCTTTTTTCTTATTTTATTTATTTTGGTCCTCTCTCTCTCTCTATTTTTTTTTCTTGATGAATTTGCTTAAAGGCTTGCCAATTTTGTTAATCTTTTCAAAGAACCATCTCCTGGATTTAATGATCCATTGAATTGTATTTTTAGCCTCAATGTCATTTAATTCTCCTGTGCAATTGATTATTTCTTCCCTTCTACCTGCTCTAGGCTTTGTTTGTTGTTGTTCCTCCAGTTCTTGTAGATGTAGGGCTACATTGTTTATTTGAAATATTTCTCAGGTTGGGCAGTGGTGCTGCTGGAGGAGGTCGCCGTGATGCCTGCGGAGCTGGGTGGCTGACCACTGTGGCTGGAGTGGGCCCCAGGGCCGAATCTCGGCGGCCGCTGCTTGAGCGCTGCCTGCACCATGGCCACCTCCATCACCTCTTCCAAGCATTTTGAGAAACTGCACGAGATCTTCCGCGGTCTCCATGAAGACCTACGAGGGGTGCCAGAGTGGCTCCTGGGGACTGGAGGGACAGTTCTTCCTTCTTAAGGATTTACTTGAAAAAAACAATGATAGGGGACTTCCGGCAAGATGGAGGAATAGGTGGATGCACCGTACCTCCTCGAACAACCAAGATTAGAACAACAATAATTTACAACAATAATTTACACATAGAATAACACCCAGAATCGACAGAGGATTTGTCTGAATGGAAGTCGGACAGCCAAGAAGTTGAAGTAGGCCCATACATCCAGACTGGTAGGAGAAGACGAGCCGGGCGGGCGAGGGGCTGGTGCGGGTCAGCGGCGTGTGGAGGTCGGGGAAAATTTGGCGCGAAATTGGCATGACAGCCATCCGGGGCGCAAGAATGCAGCGGTGATCCCTGAGTATGCAAGCTGTGGCTGGCGGACCCAGTGAGGCAGCGATTGTGGACTAGGGCAGAGCTTGCAGCCCAGGATCCCTGAGAAGGGTCTGAGCCCAGGAGAAACGGAACTACCTCCATTGTTCCCTCCCATCCCCGTTCCCGCCCCCGCCCCCACATATAATGTCACAATCTAGCGACTGGGGTGTTCAGCCCCGGTGAACACCTAAGGCTCTGCCCCGCACTGTAACAAGAGTGACCAGACTGGAAAAAAAAAAAGGAGAGATAGGGAAAGATATGTTTCCAACAGAACAGATCAGTCCCCCAGGACTCATCCTTTTGAGCGACTAAGAAATAGCCAATCTATTAGATGCACAATTCAAAACACTGGTGATCAGAGAGCTCACGGAATTGGTTGATTTTTGGGTGCAATTTAGATGAAAGGATGCAGGTTACCATAAAAGAGATGCAGGAAGATACTCGGAGGAGAGCCAATAGTGAAAGGAAGGCATCTGAGTCTCAAAACAATACAGTGGACCAGAAGGAAGATAGAACCAACCAAGCAGGAAAGCATGATGAAATATGAATTCAAAAAATTGAGGAAAAGCTTAAGAGCATCCAGGACACCTTTAAATGTTCCAACATGTGAATTATAGGGGTACCAGAATGGGAAGGGGGAAAGAAACAAATTGAGCACATATTTGAACAAATAAAAAAGGAGAACTTCCCCAATCTGGCAAAGGGAACAGTCTTCCAAGAAATCCAAGAAGCTCAGAGAGTCCCAAAGAAGTTGGACCCAAGAAGAAACACACCAAGGCACATCATAATTACATTAGCCAAGGTAAAAACGAAGGAGAGAATCTTAGAAGCAGCAAGAGATAAGGGGACAGTAACCTTCAAAGGAGTTCCCATCAGACTGTCAGCTGATTTCTCAAAAGAGACCTTGCAGGCAAGAAGGGGCTGGAAAGAAATATTCCAAGTCATGAAAGACAAGGACCTACATCCCAGATTGCTCTATCCAGCAAAGCTCTCATTTAGAATGGAAGGGCAGATAAAGTGCTTTTCAGATAAGGTCAAGTTAAAGGAGTTCATCATCACCAAGCCCTTCTTATATGAAATGCTAAAGGGACTTATCTAAGAAAAGAAGATAAAGAAAAGACATGTATAGTAAAAGGACAGCAAACTCACAATTATTAACAACCACACCTAAAGCAAAGCCAAAAGAAACTAAGTAAACAATTAGAACAGGAACAGAACCACAGAAATGGAGGGCACATGGAGGGATAGCAGCAGGGGGGTGGGAGGAGGAGAGAGGGGGAAAAGGTGTAGAGAATAAGTAGCATAGAATGTAGGTTGAAAATAGATAGGGGTAGGGCAAGAATAGTACAAGAAATGTAGAAGCTAAGGAACTTATAAGTATGACACATGGACATGAACTAAAGGGGGGAAACGTGGGTGGGAGAGGGTGTACAGGGTGGAGGGGAGAGAAGGGGGGAAATGGGACAACTGTAATAGCATAATCAATAAAATATATTAAAAAAAAAGAAATATTTCTATCTTTTTCAGGTAGGCCTGTATCACTATGAACTTCCCTCTCAGGATTGCCTTCACTGTGTCCCATGGGTTTGGGACTGTTGTGTGTTCATTTTCATTTGTTTCCAGGAACTTTTTGATTTCTTTCTTGAGCTCATTACTCCCCCATTTGTTAGTTAATAGCATGCAATTCAATCTCCATAAATTTGAAAGATTTTGTTTTTTTCCTTGAGGTTGGCTTCCAGTTAGAACCCCTTGTGGTCAGAAAAAAATGCTTTCTATGTTTCAATCTTCTTGAATTTGGGGGGACTTGTTTTGTGCCTTATCATGTGGTCTATCTTTGAAAGTGTTTCATGTGCATTTGAAAAGAATGTGTATTTTTCTTCTTTTGGATAAAATTTTCTATGCATATCATTTAAGTCATTTGATCTAGTGCATCATTCAGTGTCACAATAACCTTGTTGATATTTTGTTCAGATCTCTCCATTGGACAGTGGGGTATTAAAATCCCCTACTATAAGTGTTCTGCTGTCTGTATCTTTCTTGAAGTCCTTCAAGATTTTCCTTATATGTTTGGGTGCTCTTATGTTAGGTTCATATATACTTACAATGTTTATAGTTTGTTGATGGATCATTCCCTTGAGTACTATGAAGTGTCCGTTTGTGGTTTTTTTATGGCCTTTGTTTTGAAGTCTATTTTTCTGATATAATAGCATTACCAAATCTTTTTCTGTCCATATGCTTGGAATATTTGTTTCTAGTCCTTCACTTTCAGTCTGTGTAGGTCTTTGGTTTTCAGGTGGGTCTCTTGTAGACAGCATACATGTGGGTCATGCTTTCTTATCCATTCAGCTATTCTATGTGTTTTGATTGGAGCACTTAATCCATTTATATTTAAAATTACTGTTAATAGATACTTATTCATCTTTGCCCTCTGCTCCTGTGTTCCTGTCTGTCTCACTCTTTTTCATCTTCTAGAAGCAGTCTCTATAGCATGTCTTTCCTTGCTGGCCTGGTGTAAATGTATTGTTTTAGATTTCTTTTGTCTGGGATACTCCTTATTTTTCCCTCCCTTTTAATTAACCTTGCTTGATAGAGTAGTCTTGGTTGCAGGCCTTTGCTTTTCATTACTTGAAATATTTCTTGGCATTCCTTTTTGGTATGTAATGCTTCTGTTAAGAAATCAGCTTCTAGCCTTATTGGATTTCCCATATATGTTTCTTCCTGTTTCTCCCTTGCTGCCTTTAAGATTCTCTTTATTTTCAATATTTGTCATTTTAATTATGTTGTGGCCTCTTTGGGTTCATCTTAATTGGGACCCTCTGTGCTTACTGGATTTGCATGGCTTTTCTGCTCTTTAGGTTAGTGACATTTTCTGTCATTATTTCTTTCAAATAAATAATGGGTTTTCTATCCATTCTTTTCTTCTCCTTCTGGTATTCCTATGACTCGAATATTGTTGTGTTTAATGTTGTGCTGAAGTTCCCTTAAGCTATCCTATTTTTTAGTCTTGTGTGTGTGTGTGTGTGTGTGTGTGTGTGTGCAGCTGCTCACCTGGGTATTTTTTTCCACCTTGTCTTTCAGTTCACTAATTCTATGCTCTGTTTCATCCAGCCTGCTTGTAATTCCTTCTAATATGTCTTTTTTATTTCAGATATTGTATTCTTCATTTCTTCCTGTTTCTTGTTTATAGGTTCTATTTCCTTTTTCATGTTGTTGTACTTCCCACTTAGTCCCTTGGAGTTGTCAGTGAGTTCCTTGAGCATCCTTATAACCATTATTTTCTATTATACATCTGAGAATAATGAGAATAAAGGATAGAATATGATCTCACCTTTAACAGGAACCTAATCAACAAAACAAGAAAAAAGCAAAATATAACCAAAGACACTGAAATAGAGAACAGGCTGACAGTGTTCAGAGGGGAGAGGGGAGGGAATTTCAGGGGAAAAGGGGAAGGGTTTACAGGAACAAGTATAAAGAACACATGGACAAAAACTAGGGGTGGGTGAAAATGGGAGGGAGGTGGGGAGGGCTGGGTGGATGAGCTTGGATGGGAGTAAAAGATAGAAAATTGTACTTGAACAATAATTAAAAATATTAAAAAAGAATAAAAGATAGAAACTTGGTATAATGTGAGAGAACATAAAGATTACAACAACAATAACAAAGCTCAGGAAGATGGCAAAATGAATTAAGACCTGGGAAGGGTGCTGTGTAGGATTTGGAATAACTATAGTATGAGAAGAAATATATACTCTGAATAAAAAGAGTAACAACTGAAAGGCCAGGAATAGTGTGTTATTTGGAATATGAGTGAAGTAAACAAGAAAAATTAAAATGCAATATGAAAGGGAGAATAAAAATAAAACATATAATAAAAACAAACAAAACTAAAAATCTAAATAAATGGAAAGAAATAAGAGAAATTAAAAAATGCAAGTTCTGAAGATAGCAAAGTGAAATTTATCTCAGCTGTTGGTGTTAACCTTCTGACTTCTTTCTGAATCTGTCTTGGCTTTTTCTCAGCTCAGGCCTTACAGTCTGACTCTTGGCAGGGGTTGGGGGAAAGCCCTTTGCTGATTTTAAACCTATGCAGCTGGTATTGCAGATCTTCCTGGATCCTGTAGGCAGAGGGGAGCTGGGCTCTGTTTTTTCCTGTTCTGTGGTTCCATGAGGATGGGGCGCTCATCCTGTGCTACAATATTTGCAGGTGCCCAGTTTCCAGCCTTCACCCTCAGAGTACTGTGTGGTCCCCACTCTCCACTCTGGTCATTTGTGCTAGGCTGCCACCAGTAAGCCACCTTGTTTTCTCCCCCTTTGATTGGTCTGTGAGGTGCCCTGAGTGGGAGCAAATCACACCTAAACTCATCCTTCTTTGTTGGCCCAGTGCTGCACACACAAGGTCCCTGCACAATACGCCTCAGATCTGCTTTTGAAAAATAAGTCTCTTTGGGTGCTGCTGCTACTCTGAGCCAGTGCCTGGCTTCCTTCAAAGTCTAACTCTCTGGCAAGTGCAGACTCTATCTGGGTCATGGCCAATTGAGGCCCACCTTTTCTCCAAGCTCCAGGTGTCACCAGGTTCCTTAAAATATCCTGGAACTATCCTGGCTGGCAGTGACTACTCCAGCCTGAGTATACTGCCAGCTGTGTGTCTCTCGCTACCTTTCCTCCCACCGTGACTTTATGTGTCCAGGTGTCTCCTGGTGCAGGTCTGGATCTTTCTCATCTTTATGTTCCTGTTGAGTGAACTTTTTCTGATCATTCTTCACATCATCATGGTTTCATTAAACATTTTATTTACTTAATAGTACCAGTGGAGGGATTTCTAAACTTCTCTTCTTCACCTGATCATTTGATATATTTGGCTGTTCATTGTCTCTCCCACTGTCTGGACAGCCAGTCTTTTGAAGACAAGACCTCATCATCTCCTTAGGTTCATGAGCAATACCTGGGACAGAAGAGGTGGTCAGTCAGTAGCTGTTGAATGTACATGTGTTTTTAAAAGTTCTTTGGCCCAAACAAGTTTGGGTGATACTTTATACAGAAAACATTTAAAGATTTACATTGAATATTAGTATTATGATAGTTCTGAGATGACTTTCTTCAATAAAAACATATTTGTCATTCTTTTTAACTCAGAGCTTCATAAGTTTATTTAAACAAAGAAGCTTTTGGTGGGGGTAAATATATCACCAAGTAACACCTGGGAAATGTTCATAGAAACCTTTATAATTACAGAATTCTAACACTAAAGGAACTCTATGCTATTTCATGGAACAACTTAATAAGGACTTAGGTTGAACAGACATTGGATTCTAATTCCCTCATAACTCTGTTCTCCTCATTCATTCATTCTACAAGCATTTATTGAGTACCTACTGTGCATCAGACATGACATAATGTCCCACAAATACACCGATTGACACAGTTATTACAACATGGGCTCTCTAGAACCTACACATACTTGATAATGTGTGAGAGGCAACTTGCTGTATGGGAGTAGGTGGGAGGAGTACCTAACCCCACCTGGGGTCTGGAAAAGCTTTCTTGATGAAAGCAAGACCTGAAGAAGTTTGCCAGATGTAGAGCTGGGGAAGGGCCCTCAGGCACTGACAACACTATACTGTTGGGGCTAGAAGCAGGGAGTTGCAGGGCAGCCAGTGGAAGGGTAGCCCATATAAACTATCCAGAATGTGTGGAAGAGGGGGGTGGAAAATGCAGACAGAAAAGTGAGTAGCCCCAGTTCACACAGAAGTGACCTGAAACCATTGATTTACTTACCAGCCTTCTAACCTGAGTGCCAGTTTTTTGAGGTGGTTTTGTTTTCTACTTTGTGTTTCTAGAACTTACCTTATCACTTGGCATTTGATAAGCACTTAGTAAAGCTTTGTGAAAATAGGTGAGTTAAAACAAATTGAAGACCACAAGGGTCTTTTTCAGTGACTTTGTCTGTGGGGGCTATTGCTCATTCATTTACAACTTGCTAGCAACTACTTTTTGTGAGCATCAGGAAAACAAATCACAGGCGTGATAGTAATTTCAGGCCTTTTGGATAGAGTGACAGCCACAGTCAAACTCTCAGGAAAAGAGAGAAATCATCCCCCAAACATTTGGGAATATCTTTTTAGTTTTTGAGCAGTTCTAAGTGTCAGAGTCATTTAACTTTTCAGAGTGGGCACTGTAAAACAAGTATTAAACGGGGGGTGGGAGTTCAGAAAAGTCCAAAAGCAGAAAAAAAGCACTGCAGACTTGTTTCCACTCATCAGTGGCCAATAAATGATGTCTAGACTGTCTTTTGCTCCCATCTGGAGACTTCTGTTCTTACATAATAAACGAGTCAAAGGAAAGCAGTTATGGGTGGGAGGAACAGCAGGGTCTTCACATTTTGCTACCCTTATGACTTCTTTGCCAACAGGAAGACAACTATTCCAACTGAGCTATGAAAAACTGCTGTAATTCCAGATTTTCTTACTCTCCTGGCTAGCCAAGTCATTTTTGGGTAGCTCCACAATTCTTATCTTGGACCAGACCCATGACTTTTTTATACTCCAAGAATTCATGTGAGGGATATTATATAAACTGTCTGTGACTACCTCTTTTTTGAGAGCTTGAAACCAAAGAATATTTAAACATTTTATTATCTTTTTATGGTGAATATACCCATGTAAGTGATCAGGTTTTTATAAGGGGAAGAAAAACAGGTTTTGTTGGGGAAAGGGGGCAGGAAGTAAGGAAAGAGATTGTTTCTTGTGAAACTGGTTCTGTGAATAAATGAAGTAAGAATGATGGTTTTGAAGGAAACTTCTGACTTTTCCTCTACTCTCTACAGTTCCTTATCATTTGGTTAGGTCACATCTTTCTTCATATTTCACAGTTTTCTTTGTTAGCCAATTCTTACTTAAACAAGAACATCTCTCTTTACTTTTTGAGCTCTTCATAGAAGAAAGAACATGAACAAAGGGAAAGTTCTGGGCAGCCAGAAGGAGCTGGTCCTTCAGAGGTATCAAGAATAGAGACTCCTGGGATTGTCCCTGATGTCTATGATCTCATAAGCCCCCATCTCCCTCATCTTTGGATGGTTGGAAGGAGAGAAGCTGTAGGAGGTGAGAATCATTTTTGAGCAGGTGTGACCCAAGCTTCATGCTATATGCACCTATGGTTACCCTAGGCCCCTAAAGGGCAGTTGGAGTGCTGTAGCTATAAGGTTGCATTGTATATTGTGTTGGTGACTTAATTCTGTCAAACAACTACCTATATTTACACATCTACAGCTCTGATTATAGGTCTAGGTGTGTTTTGTTTTGTTTTTTACTTTAGGATAGGCGATAAAATTTGATAGAACATAACATAAAAACATAAAACCCATATTCACTTTTGTCTGAGTCATGCAAGAGTAGCACTCACTTGTCACTTCCATAAGGCTTTATTTCTAATTTGCATGTTTCTATGTTAGTTTGGTTTTTTATTTTATTATTATTAAAGTATGGTTGTCTGCCTTTTCTCCCCATCTCTCCCCCCAACCCCAGCCATCCCCACCTCCCTCTTCTGATTCCATACCCCCCTTGGTTTTGTCCATGTGTCCTTTATAGTGGTTCCTGAAAACCCTTCACCCTTTCACCCCCATTATCCCCTCCTATCTTTCCTCTGGTTACTATGTTTGTGTTTTTAGGCTGGTGTTTAATCCAGTGAGTCTAGAACAATAAAGCAGGTGTGACTCAGACTTATTGCATCCTCCAAATTCTAGGTCTTTATGCTTCTGTTGGTTATTTAACATCTGCAAGTTTAGCTGTTTGAGTTCAGAACATTTTACTAAAATTTTAATGTCTTAATAGCAAGGATGATTATAATAATATTAAAATATATTGTGGGTTCAACAGTAAGGAGACTGCCTCACTCATTACTGAGCTCCTAATATTTAGCATAAAATCTTGTATTAGATACGGCTCAGAAAAAGTTCTTGTTTAGTCTGGGACTTAGCTTAGATTCCCCCAGAATTAGTTCCTGAGATAATGATTTGAATGCATATAGTTTTGGAGGAGGTCCAAGGTCATGATAAGAGGAATGAAGAAATGATATAGAGAAGGGAAGGTAGCCAATAAGATGTGGATTATTCAGTCATTACCACTGTAAGCAACTGAAGCTGGAAACTAGAAAAACTCTGGGACATACTATAGAACAGATGTCTCAGCATTCGTCTACCCAAGGTGCAAAGGAGCCACTGTAACTAACTATTAGGTTCTGAAAGTAGGTTAAGAGCTGTCATCTGGAGTGATTGTTCCCTGTTGCTTCCATCCTGCCTTGCTGTGACCATAATGGCCTTCCACAGTTCAAAAAGTACATGCCCTCAAACAGAGATGCAGACAGAGGCAGTGGTAAGTCCACCAGCCACATGACAGTCCTAAGCAATCTAGGAAATTACAGTCATGGACAGTATCTGCGCAAGTCAATTTTTTTCAAGTTCAAGTAGTTGTTGATTATTCTAATTCCTCTTGATGTAGTTTTAAGGGTATATGACATTTTAGTCATAGTTGTTTCAATAATTTAAAAATAAAAAAATATTTGTATGAAGTGCAAATTATCTTTACCTTTTTTTATCTGCTCATACTTTCAGTGTCATATCTAAGATCCATTGCCACATCCAGCTCATGGGTGTTTGCCTCTGTTTTTACCTAGGACTTTTATGGTTTTCATTTAAGACTTTTATGGTTTTAGCGCTTATATTTAAGTTTTTAATCAATTTTGACTTAATTTTATGTACTGTGTGAGATAAGGGTTCAAGTTCATTTTTTTCACATGGATATCCAATTGTTTAAGCACTACCCTTGAAGATCCTATTCTGTCCCCATGGAATGGTCTAACACCTGTGTCAAAAATCAATTGGCTGTCACAAAATAGTCATGGGGATGTAAAGTACAGTGCAGGGAATGTAGTCAATAATAGTGTGATAACCATGTATGGTGCCAGATGGGTACTGGAAACACTGGAGGGGTCACATTATAAATTATATGAATTATATAATTGTATGACCGCTATATCATATACTTGAAACTAACATACAATAGTATCTACTGTCAACTGTAACTGAAAAATAAAAAATATGTAATGAAAATTTTGAACTATCAATTTGCTGTGATGGATGGCTGTTTTCTATATTTTCAGTTTAATTCCATTGTCCTAAATGTCTATCCTTATGTCAGTATCATATTGTTTCGATTGCTATGGCTTTGTAGCAAATTTTGAAATTGAGCAGGGTGAGTCCGTCTACTTTGTTATTTTTCAAGATTGTTTTTCCTATTTGGGACCCCTTGTAACTCCATATAAATTCTATGAGCTGATTTACCATTTGTGTAAAATGATCACTGAAATTTTGATAAGAGTTGCATTGAATCTTTAGACTGATTTGGGAAATATTGCCATCTTAACCATATTACATTTTTAATCCATGAATATGGGATGTTTTTAATTTACTTAAGTCTTCTTTAACTACTTTTTGCAATGTTTTTAGTTTCACTATCCAAGTCGTTCACTTTAGTTCAATTTATTTTTAGGTATTTTTTTCTTTGAATGTTATGGTAAAAGGAACCTAATCAATAAAACAAACACTCAAGCAAAATATACATGGAATTAATGTCTTAATTTTTTTCTGGATGATAATTACTTGTGTATAAAAATAGTATTTTGCTGTGTGAATCCTGTGCCATACAATTGGCTGAATCATTTCTTAGTTCTGGATGCCATATGGATACTTTGGGATTTTCTGCATCGAGGATCACATCATTGTAAATAAAAATACTTCTACTTCTTTTCCAATTTGTACATTTATTATCTTTATTGCTACATTTATCTGGCTAGCTCTTCTAGTACAGTGTTGAATGGCAACAATGAGGGCAGGGATCCTTGTCTCATTCCTAACATTAGGAGGAAGCTGCCCATCTTTCACCATGTGTATAATGTTAGCCATCCATTTCTCATAATGATTTTTTAAAAGACTTTATTTATTTATATTTTTTATTTATAGAGGGGAGGTGAAGAAGGAACAGAGGGAGAGAAGCATCAATGTGTGGTTGCCTCTCAGGTGGCCCCCTCTGGGGACCTGGCCTGCAACCCAGGCATGTGCCCTGACTGGGAATTGAACTGGCAACCTTTTGGCTTGCAGGCCCACACTCAATCCAGTGAGTTACACCAGCCAGGGCTTCATAATGATTTTTATCGTGTTAAGGAATTTCCCTCTACTTCTAGTTTCTGAAAGGATATTTAATTTTGTAAGATGCCTTTTTTTCATTTCTGTCAAATGAGATGATCACATGAAGTTTTCCTTCATTCTACTGATGTCATTTATTACATTGATTTTCTTATGTTTAAATACTCTTGCGTTACAAACTTTTTTCTACATCAAAAATCAAATGATTTTTCTACATCATTATTTTTCTGACAGTATCAGATAAGTAAAAAGAAAACTTACAGAATGGGAAAAAATATTTACAAATCATATATGTAAAAAGGGCCTAGATAAAGAACATATAAAGAACTCTTACAACAACAAAAAAACCCAAAAACCTAATTAAGAAATGGGCAAAGGACAATAGGAGATCTTTTTAATTTTCCCACAGAAGAAATACAAATGACTAACAAAGAACTTGAAAAGATGGTCAACATCACTAGTAATTAGAGAAATGCAAAGCAAAACCACAATGAGGTACTACTTCACATGCATGAGGATATCTAGAATTAAAAAAGAAAAAAAGAAAACGCCAAGAAACATCAAGTGTTGGCTAGAATGTGGACAGCATGAACTCTTTGTTCATTTCTGGTTGGAATGTAAAAAGGTTAATCTACTGCATAGAAGAATTTGGTGGTTCTTTAAAAAGTTAAACATAGAATTGCCATATAAGCCAGTGATTCCACTTCTAGGACTATGTCCAAAATCATTGGAAACAGATACCGAAACAAATAGTTGTACATGAATGTTCATATCAGCACTATTAACAATAGCTAAAAGGTGGAAATAGCATAAATGTCCATCAACAGATGAGAGGACAAACTAATGGTGGTACAAAATACACAATGGAATATTATTCAGCCCTGAAAAGGATGAATTCCTGATACATGCTTCAATGTGAATGAAGCTAAAAAATATTAGGATAGGTAAAAGAACCTAGACAAATGTGTTACATGTTATATTATTCCATTTATGTGAAATGTCCAGAATAGGTAACTTAATAAAAAACAGAAAGCACATTGGTGGGTACCAGAAGCTAAAAGTTGGGAGAATGAAGATTTATTGCTTAATGAGTACAGGGTTTTCTTTTGGAGGAGTTAAAATATTTTTAAACTAGATAAAGGTAGTACTTGAGCAATATTGTGAATGCACTAAATACCACAAATTTTTCACTTTAAAATGGTAACTTTTTCCAGAGAGGGAAGATGTTGGCAGGGTAGGAGAGAGCAGATGCCACTTCCCCCTACACATGGGAGAAAAACCTAGTTGATCTGTGGAGGAACAGAGCAAAGAGCCAACAGTACCCCAGGATATTTGAAAATAAGAGACCAAAATAGTAGCAGACACTGAACAAGCAGATGGTAAGGAGAGTGCTTCAAGACAATAAGGTCCTAGGGACCAGCTCCAGCACCAGGGCAGCTGCAGCCTGAGACCTGGAACCTGCCCCCAGGTCTGCCACAGACTCCTTGGGAGAGGGCCGGGCCAACTGTTCCCTCCCTCCCTGGCCAATCAAGGTTTAAACAGCACTGGGAGAGACCTGGTTGCTTGAAGTCACAGAGAGGCAAAAAAGGAAAAAGTGGCAAACACATAGGGGCTGTGATCACCATCACAGTCTGCGGACACCAGCTTGGGAGAGTTGAGAGTCATGCAGTGACGGGCACTGACCCCAGTAGTCACTGGTCTGGCTGGAGAATTGGGTTGTATGGAGTGTCAGGCTTGACTAAAAGGAATTTCTCAAAAAGAAAAACTGTTTGGGAATTCTCCTATAACAGCCCCTCGGCTTCCTCCCCACCCACTCAGGCAGCAATCCCGAGGTTGTGTGCAAGTTTGCTCAAAATGCCCTGCACTCCTCGTAGCACTGGGAAGAGCTCGCGCTCAAACCCGGGGGACCTAGGCAGTCTGGTGCAGCATGTATGCCCACACCCCAACCCACAGTAGTAACCACAGGGAAAGAGCGCTCTCAGGAAGAACTGATTCCCAAACCCAAGTGCCTGAGAGGCGCCACACTAGCTCTGGGGAGAGTGCTTGCAAGACTGGCTGAGTGCAGATCAGGAAGGCAGAAAAGCCATACCAATCATCCCTCAGCCTGCTGCAGCCAGCAAGACCAAAAAAACCGATTTGGCCAGTTTGAAACCAACAAGAGGATATTTTTTAAGTATTTTTTAAAATTTTTATTATTGTTTTATCTTTCATAACCTTATTCCTCTTTTTCCTTCTTTCTCATTTTATGAGAAACATAAAATGTTTCTTTCTCATTTTATGAGAAACATAAAATCTTTCTTTCCAATTTTATCCTTTTGTCCTCCCTTCTCCTGGTTTATGTTTATTTTTATTTTTATTGTTTTTAAATACCCACAAATGAGACCAAAAAACCTGGAACTGTAAAAACACTAGAGCTGGATCCAAAGAGGGGGCATCCCAACAGTTCAAACAGTGAGACAAAATTCACTTTGCTATTAGAGAGAACTTGCAAGTTATTGCATATTTGTATTATTCTTTTTTCCCGTTATTCTTACATCTTTTATTTTAATAGTATTTTTATATTCCTCTTCTTTCTGTGCAGTCTTCTTTGCTTGGCTGAATATATTGAATCATTTGACAGGTTTCCCCTGTCTTCTCTTTCATTGATTTTATTGATAATTTACTGTCCTTCACGTCACTAGTGTTCCATTAGCACACTACTCAAGGTCCTATACTCCCTATTCTTGTTATCCAGATGACATAGATTCTGTCATATGATTTTTGCTCTAATATTATTGTAAATAATAGCTGTTCCATAGAATTGTAAAGACTCCACAACACCCCTCCCAGATCTTAGCCCACTTCACAGTTTCCTGAACTCTATTACTGTAGTGGTTAACTACACACACTACACCCACTGTAGTGGTTATTCTCTCACACACTACACCTATTTACTATCCTTTACTCTCACCTTACCTCAGAATCTGACATCCCACAACCTCACTGCTTTCTAAATCCAACTCACAATCCTTCCCTCCTCAATAAAAGTCTTGCCTTCTTTCCATCCTTTCTAAAAAGTGGCTAGTGGGGTGGAAGATCATGGTTAACACTACACATAGCCAAAGCATCTCCTATCTCTTCTCTACTGATTGCTACTGTAAATATCATAGAATACTCTCTCGCTGTCTTAAACCATTTTTCCTTCCCCCTCCAACTGATCAAAAGAAATAGTAGGTGGAAGTGGAGAAAACCAAGACGCCCACTGGAAGAGGACACCCAACAACATAGAAAACACCAACAGAACAACAGAAGAAGGTGAAGGAGGGAGTAGAAGCCTCATTAACTTCAATCCAGGACCTATCTGGAAATACAACTTAATAGTGGAGAAATTACCCAGTAGAAACAACTGAACAAGAGCAAGAGAGAATCCTCAAAACCTTGTACACATGGAAGAACCAGCTTCAACAAAATCTGCACTCACCAGCACAACAAAATACAAGAGGTGCTGGACAGAGTAACCCTCATTTAACCAGCTGGTGGGAAGAAATCACCAAAGAAAGACCCAACAACAATAAACAAAGACAAACACAGAGCCAACCTAAAAGACAGCCCAAGACTAGAGAGTTCAGGAGAAAAAGGAGACTGCACCACGAATCTCACAGGTATTCTACCACAGAAATTTACACCATAAAACCAGGGAACCAAAACAGATCAGTTTAACAAGCTGAAGCTAACAAGAAAAGTCTCACAAACAATGGGAAGACAAAGAAACAATCCCCAAATGAAAGGAAAGCAGGAAGTCTCAGAAAGAATGCTGAATGAAATAGAGGCAACTCCACTATCAGATATTGAGTTCAAAGCAATGGTTGTCAGGAAGCTCAATAAAATCACAATGAGCTACCAGAAACTACAGGGAAACTACAATGAACTCACTGCATGAACCAGCAAACTATATCAACATGAAAAAGGAAATAGAAACTATCAACAAGGGCCAAGAGGAAATGAAGAATACAATTTCTGAACTGAAGAACAGAGTAAAAGGAATCAAAAGCAGGATCGATGAAGCAGATGATCAGATCAGTGACCTGGAGGACAAGGTAGAAAAAAGATCAAGAAAGAGCAAGAAAAGGAAAAGAGGCACAGAAAGAATTAAGAGGAATTAAGAGAAATGCAAGATAATATGAAACATAATAATATGCATATAATAGGGATACCAGAAGGAAAAGAAGAAGAGGAAGGGATAGAAAACCTGTTTGAAAAAGTAATCATGGAAAACTTCCCTAATTCAATGAGAGAAAAAGTCACACAAATCCAGGAAACACAAAGAGTCTCAATCAAAAAGAAACCAAAGAAGCCCACTTCAAGACATATCATAATTGAAATGGCAAAATTCCAAGACAAAGAAAGAATCTTAAAGGCACTAAGGGAGAAACAGGAAGTAACATACAAGGGGTCCCCAAGAAGGTTAGCAGCTGACTTCTTAATAGCAACGTTCCAAGCTAAGAGAATGGCCAGAAATATTCCAAGTAATGAGAACCAGAGGCCTGCAACCAAGGCTACTTTACCCAGCAAGACTCTCAATCAAGACAGGAGGCCAAATAAGGTGCTTCCCCAACAAAAGAAGTCTAAAAGAATACACCTCCACCAAATCAGGTGTGCAATTGATGCTAAAGGGACTGCTTTAAGAAAAGGAAGGAAAAGAGAAAAAGAGAGCAGAACACAGGTACTAAAAAAGGCAATGAATAAGTACCTATCAGTAATAACCTTAAATGTAAATGGCTTAATGCTCCAACCAAAAGATAGAATAGCTAAATGGATGAGAAACCATGATCCACTCATATGCTGCCTGCCAGAGACCCACCTCAAAACAAAAGACCTACACTAACTGAAAGTGAAGGCCTGGAACAAATTTTCCAAGAAAACAGAGAGGGGGAAAAAAAAGCCGGGAGAGCAATACACATATAGACAAAATAAATTTCAAAAAAAGGACCATAAAAATAGACCCAGAAGGTCACTTATTACTTCTCAAGGGAAGATCCATCAAGAACACAATGAACATTCTAAATATATATGCACTCAACATGGGAGCACCCAAATACATAAAGAAAATCTTGGAGGACTTCAAGAAAGATAGTGACAGCAACACAATTATAGTGGGGGATTTTAACATGCCACTGTCAAAAATGGACAGATCTTCTAAATAAAATATCAACAAAGATATTGTGGAATTGAACAAAGCCTTAGATGAAATGGACTGAACTGGTATATATAGACCCCTTCATCCCAAAGAAACTAAATACACATTCTCTTCAAATACACATGGGACACTTTCAAAGATAGACAACATGATAGGACACAAAACAAGCCTCAAAAATTCAAGAAAATTGAAATCATACCAAGTATTTCCTCCATCCACAATTAACTGAAATTGGAACCCAAACCCAAGGAAAAAAACAAAAAACACTCAAAATCATGGAGACTGAATAGCATGCTATTAAACAATGATGAGTCAAGATTGAGATCTAGGAAGAAAATCAAAAAGTTTCTGGAAAAAAATGAAAATGAATTCACAACAACCCAAAACTTATGGGACACAGTGAAGACAGTCCTGAGAGGGAAGTTCATAGTGATAGATACCTACATAAAAAAAAAAAGATAGAAACATTTCAAACAAACCACTTAACATTACACCTGCAAGAACTCCAGGCACAACAACAAAGACAGCCCAGAGCAAGTAGAAGGAAGGAAATAACCAAAATCAGAACAGAATTACATGACATAGAGATTAAAAGCCCAATTTTAAGGATCAATGAATCCAGGAGCTAGTTGTTTGAAAAGTAAACAAAATTGAGAAGCCTTTAAGCAGGCTCATCAAGAAAAAAAGAGAGGGACCCAAATAAACACAGTCAGAAATGAAAGAGGAGAGATTACAACCGACACCATAGAAATACAAAGGATTGTAAGAAATTACTATGAAGAACTATATGCCAAGAAATTTGAAAGCCTAGGTGAAATGGAAAAATTTCTAGAAAAATATAATCTGCCAAAACTCAATAAACAAGAAGCTGAAAGCATGAACAGACCAATAGTAGCAGATGAAATTGAACCAGTAAACAAAGAAATCCCAACACACAAAATCCCTGGCTTCACGGGGGAGTTCTAAAAAGCATTTAATGAAGAGCTAACCCTATTGTTCACAGACTATTCCAAAAAATCCAAAATAATGGAACATTCCAAAACTCTTTTTATGAAGCCAGCATCATCCTAATCCCAAAACCAGATAAAGACACAACAAAGAAAGAAAACTTTAGGCCTATACCACTGATGAACATAGACACTAAAATCCTCAACAAAATATTGGCAAACCACATCCAACAATACATTATAAAGATCATACACCATGACCAAGTGGGCTTCATCCCAAGGATGCAAGGATGGTTCAATATTCACAAACCAATAAATGTAATGCTTGACATAAACAAAGCAAAGAAAAAAATCACATGATCATATTAATAGATGCAGAAAAAGCACTTAACAAGCTACAGCACCCATTTATGAGAAAAACACTCAGCAAAGTGGGAATAGGGGGAGCATACCTCAGCATAATAAGGGCCATATATGAGAGACCTAAAGCCAACATCATACTCAATGGGCAAAAACTAAAATCTTTTCCACTAAGATCAGGAGCAAGACAACGTTGTTCACTTTCACCACTTCTATTTTATTCACCACATAGTACTGGGAGTTTAGCCACAGTGATCAGACAAGAAAAGGAAATAAAAGGCATCCAAATCAGAAAGGAGGAAACAAAACTGTCATTGTTTGCAGATGACATGTTAGTGTACATAGAAAATCCTATAGATTTTGCCAAAAAACTGCTCAACCTAATAAATGAATTTGTCAAAACAGCAGGATACAAAGTCAATATTCAGAAATCAAAGGCATTTTTGTATACCAACAATGAAACAGCAGAAGCAGAAATCAAGAAAAAGAATCCCACTCAATATAGCAAAAAGAAAAATAAAATATTTAGGAATAAATCTAACCAAGGACGTAAAAGACCTGTACTCAGAAAACTACACAACACTGAAGAAAGAAATGAAGGCGCACACAAATGGAAGCCATGTTAAGAGATGGGAAGAATTAACATTACCAAAATGTCCATACTACCCAAAACATTTTATAGATTCAATGCAATATGTATTAAAGTTCCAATGGCATATTTCACAGACATAGAACAAACACTTCAAAAATTTATATAGAACCATAAACAACCCCAAATAGCTGCTGCAATTTTGAGAAAAATGAGCAAATAGGAAGGATCACAATACGTGATACCAAACTGTATTACAAGGCCACTGTAATCAAAACAGCCTGGTACTGTCATGAAAATAGGCACAAGGACCAATGGAACAAAACAAAGAGCCCAGAAATAAACCCAAGTCTCTACAGTGAATTAATATTCGACAAAGGGAGCAGCGGCATAAAATGGAGTACAAATAGCCTCTTCCACAAATGGTGTTGGGAGAACTGGACAGCTACATGCAAATAAATGAAACTTGAGCACAAACTTACAACATACACAAAAACAAATTCAAGGTGGATAAAAGATTTAAAGGCAAGTCATGACACCATTAAAGCCCTAGAGGAGAATATAGGCAGGAAAACCTCAGATATTCATGTAGCAACATTTTTACTGATATGTCCCCTAGAGCAAGAGATATAAAGGAAAGAGTAAACAAATGGTATCTCATCAAAATAAAAAGCTTATGAAAAGGTAAAGAAAACAGTATTAAAATAAAAAGAAAACCAACCATATGGGAAAACATATTTGCCAATGATACGTCAGACAAGAATTTAATCTCCAAAATATATGAAGAACTTACATGACTCCACTCTAAGAAGGTAAGCAACCTGATTAAAAATTGGGCAAAGGACTTGAACAGGCACTTCTCCAAGGAGGGCATAGAGGATCCAGAGGCACATGAAAAGATGCTCAGTATTGCTAGCTATCAGAGAGATGCTTATTAAAACCACAATGAGATACCACTTCACACTGGTCAGAATGGCCATCATAAACAAAGCAACAAACAAGTGTTGGAGACGTTGTGGAGAAAAGGAAACCCTAGTGCACTATTGGTGGGATTGCAGACTGGTACAACCACTATTGAAAACAGTATGGAATTTTCTCAGAAAACTAAAAATGGATCTGCCTTTTGACCTAGCAATTCCACTGCTAGGATTATATCCTAAGAATCCTGAAACACCAATCCAAAAGAACCTATGCACCCCAATGTTCATAGCAGCACAATTTACAATAGCCAAGTGTTGGAAGCAACCTAGGTACCCATCAGTAAATGAATGGATCGAAAAACTATTTTATATTTACACAATGGAATTCTATGCAGCAGAAACAAAGAAGCTCTACCCTTTTCAACAGTGTGGATGGAACTGAAAAGCATTATGCTGAGTGAAATAAACCAGGTGGTGAAAGAAAAATACCATGTGATCTCACCTTCAATAGGAACCTAAACAACAAAACCAACAAACAAGCAAAATATAACCAAAGACACTGAAGTAGAGAACAGGTGATAGTGACCAAAGGGGAGAGGGGAGGGAATTTAAGGGGGGAAAAGGAAGGGTTTATAGGAACAACTATGAAGGGCACAAGGACAAAAACTAGGGGAGGGTGTTGTAGAAATCAGAGGGAGGTAGGGCGGGCTGGGGGGGTGGGTGAGCTGGAATGTGCGTCAAGACAGAATACTGTACCTGAACAACAATTAAAATGAAATAGAATAAAATAAAATAAAATAAAATAAAATAAAAAATAAAATAAAGTAGAAATACCCAGTGGGTTAAATTCTAAGACTATTTTATTCCAGCCTTTTCTATATGCATGATTATGCATTTCATATCCATATACATTTTAAACTTGCATTCATTCTGTATGTGTAGTTTTATATTTAAATTTCCATTCTAAAGATATTGTGAATATTTTTGCATATCATTTGATAGTTGCTGTTTTATTAGCTTCTTTGCTCTTACCTCTAATTTTTGTCTTTGTATATATGGAATATATTTTGTTTTCTTATATCTTCTCTAGTGATGTACAGAGTCCATGGTGGTTTTTTAAATTTTTTGATTGAAGTATAATTAATATATAACACTATATTTTAGATCATAATGGGCTCTTATTTGTACTAGGGGTTATCTTCAAGATTTTCATAACGATTCTTAATAAATTTTTATTGTCAACAAATAAAACAAAGTGTTTTGAGTTTTTCTGTATAAGAAAAGTAAAGTCACCCTTTTGCTCCCATACACTGTTTTCTTCAACATTTAAAATATAGAGTTTTTGGTAAAAAATATTTTAGTGGAAATGTTTTTAATTTATATATTATCTTCTTTAGAATAATTAATGGCATATGTTTTGTGCCAATATTTATTTCCATTTTATTCCATGAAACTGTTCAGTTCTGGTTCATACTGTAATTTTGATGTCTGTTTCTTTGTCACCTGAAGTGTATATTTAATTTTAGAATTTTCTCATGTGACTGTTTTTTATTTTTTTATTGTTGTTCAAATATAGTAGTCTCCATTTTTACTCCACCACACTCCCCCACCCCACCCATCCCCATCTCCCACCCTCAAACCTACCTCCTTTGTTTCTGTCCATGTGTCCTTCATACACATGTTTTTTAATTAATAAGCATAATTTCAGAACAGTTCCAGGTTTACAGCAAAATTGAGCAGAAGGTATGGGGAATTTCCCTTATTCCTCTGTCCAAAAACAACTTCTTCCACTATCAACATCGGGCACCAGATGCTACATTTATTACAATAGAGTATGTAGCCTTTTTAGATTGGTTTCTTTTACTTCGTAATGTGCATTTAGGACTCCTCTATGATTTCTTCATGGTTTGATAGCTCTCATTTCTTTTAACACTGAATAACACTTCTATTGTCTAGATGTACCATAGTTCATTCATACTCATCTACTGAAGGATGCCTTGCTTGCTTCTAAACTTTGGCAACTATGAATATAGCTACTATAAACATCCATGAGTGTGTTTTTGTGTGGACATAAATTTTCAGTTTATTTTTGTGAAAACCGAGAAGCACAATTGCTAAACATATGAGAAAGATATGTTTACTTTTGTAAGAAACTACCAAACTGTCTTCAAAGTTTCCATGCTATGTTGTATTTGAGATATCCTGTTGCTCCATATCCTTACCAGGAGTTGGTGTCATTACACAAGATTTCGACAAGTCTAATAGGTATGAAGTGATATCAACACTATTGTTTTGATTTGCATTTCCCTGATGACATATGATAAGAAGCATCTTTTTGTGTACTTATTTGCTGTCTAGTCTATATATCTTCTTTAAGGAGGTGTTTATTATTTTATTTTATTTCTGTTCAAGCACAGTTGTCTGCATTTTATCCCACCTCTCCCTGTGACCCCAGATATCCCCACCCCCTCCCCTGATTCCACCCCCACTTGGTTTTGCCCATGAGTCCTTCATACTTGTTCCTGAAAAACCTTCCACCCTTTCCCCACATTATCCCCTACCACCTTCCCTCTGGTTACTGTCAGATTGTTCTTAATTCAAAATCCCTGGTTGTATTTTGATTACTTGTTTGTTTTGGTGATTAAGTTCCACTTAAAGGTGAGATCATATGATATTAGTTTTCATTACCTGGCTTATTTCACTTAGCATAGTGATCTCCAGTTCCATCCATGCTCTAACAAAGGGCAGGACCTCCTGCTTTCCTTCTGCTGTGTAGTACTTCATTGTATAAATTTACCATAGTTGTTGATCCATTCATTTACTGATGGGCACCTAGGCTGCTTCTAGCACTTGGCTATTGCAAATTGTGCTGCTATGAACATTGGGGAGCATAGGTCCTTTTGGATCGGTGTTTCAGGGTTCTTAGAAGATAATCCCAGCATTGGAATTTCAGGGTCAATAGGAAGTTCCATTTTTAGTTTCCTGTGGAAATTATATACTGTTTTCCACATTGGCTGCACCAGTATGCATTCTCACCAACAGTACACTAGGCTTCCCTTTTCTCCACATCCTTCCAAACACTTGTTTGTTACTTTGTTTATGATGGCTATTCTGACCAGTGTGAAGTGGTATCTCATTGTGATTTTAATTTGCATCCCTCTGATGGCTAGTGATACTGAGCATCTTTTCATATGTATGGGTCCTCTTTATGTCCTCATTGGAGAAGTGTCTGTTCAGGTTCTTTGCCCATGTTTGAATTGTTTTTTTTTTCTTCCTGGTGTGGATTCATGTGAGTTCTTTCTCTATTTTGAACATTAAACCCTTGTCTGAGGTATCATTGGAAAATGTGTTTTCCCATACAGTTGGCTCTCTTTTCACTTTAATGATGATTTCTTTAGCTTTTCAGAAGCTTTTTATTTTGATGAGGTCCCATTTGTTCATTTGTTTATTCTTTCCTTTATGTCCCTTGCTCTAGGGAACATATCAGTAAAAATGTTGCTGCATGGAATATCTGAGATTTTCCTGCCTATGTTTTCCTCTAGGAGTTTTATGGTGCCATAGCTTATATTTAAGTCTTTTATCTTGCTTGACTTTTTGTGTGTGTATGGTGTAAATTGGTGCTTGAGTTTCTTTTTTTTTCTTTTTTTTTTTTTTTGCATATAACTGTCCAGCTCTCCCAACACCATTTGTTGAAGAGGGTAAATTTCACTCCATTTTATATTTCTGCCCCATTGTCAAATATTAAATGATCACAGAGACTTGAGTTTATTTCTGAACTCTCTGTTCTGTTCCATTGGTCTGTTTCTGTTCTTATGCCAGTACCAGGCTGTTTTGATTACTGTAGCTTTGCAATACAGTTTGATATCAGGTATTATGATCTCTTCTACTTTGTTCTTTTTTCTCAAAATTACTGCAGCTATTCAGGGTCATTTATGGTTCCACATATATTTTTAAAATGTTTGTTCTATATCTGTAAAATATGTCATTGTTACTTTAATAGGGATTATGTTGAATCTATAATTCAACATTTTGATGAAGTTAATTCTTCCAATCCATCAATATGGCATATGTTTCCATTTGTTTGTGTCTTCCTTAATTTCTTTCTTCCTGTTGTGTAGTTTTCTGAGTACAGGTCTTTTACCTCCTCAGTTAGATTTATTCCTAGGTACTTTATTTTTCTTGTTGGTATATCAAATGGGATTTTTTTCCCAGATTTCTGTTTCTGATATGTCATTGTTTGTGTACAAAAATGTCTTTGATTTCTGAATATTGACCTTGTATCCCTCTGTTTTGCCAAATTCAATTATTAGGTCAAGTAGTTTTTTGGTGGTGTCTATAGTATTTTCTATATACACACTCATGTCACCTGAAAACAATGACAATTTTGCTTTCTCTTTTCCAATTTGGATGGTGTTTATTACTTTTTCTTGTCTGTTTGCTGTGGCTAAGACTTCCAATACTATGTTGAATGGAAGTGGTGAAAGTGAACATCCTTGTCTTGTTCCTGATCTTAGTGCAAAGATTTTAGTTTTTGCCCATTGAGTATGATGTGGGCTGTAGGACTCTCATGTAGGGCCTTTATTCAGGAATGCTCCCTCTATTCCCACTTTGCTGAGTGATTTTATCATAAATGGGTGCTGTACCTTATCAAATGCTTTTTCTGCATCTATTGATATGATCATGTGGTTTTTGTCTTTGCTTTTGTTTACGTGATGTATTACATTTACTGATTTGTGAATATTGTACCATGCTTGCATCTTTGGATGAATCCCACTTGGTCATGCTGTATGATCTTTTTAATGTAATGTTGGGTGCTACTTGCCAATATTTTGTTGAGGATTTTAGTGTCTATATTCATGAGTGATGTTGGCCATCAACACGATTATGGTAGGAAATTTTACACACCATGTCAAAAATGGATAGATCTTTGAAACAAAATATCAATAAAGATATTGTGGCATTGAAAAATGTCCTAGATCAAATGGACTTAATTGATATATATATATATATATATATATATATATATATATATACTTTCATCCCAAAGAATCAAAATACACATGCTTTTTTTAAAAAAAAATATTTTATTTATTTATTTTTAGAGAGGGAAGGGAGAGAGAGAGAGAGAGGGAGAGAGAGAGAGAGAGAGAGAGAGAAAGAGAAAGAGAAACATCAATGTGAGGTTGCTGGGGGTTCTGGCCTGCAACCCAGGAATGTACCCTGGCTGGGAATGGAACCTGGGACACTTTGGTTCCCAGCCCACGCTCAATCCACTGAGCTACACCAGCCAGGGCTCTTTTTTTGTTTTGTTTTGTTTTGTTTTTTGTTTTTTGGGGTTTTTTTGTTTTTTTAATACACATGCTTTTTAAATGCACATAGAACATTTTCAAAGATAGACCACATGATAGGGTGCAAATCAAGGCTTAACAGATTCAAGAAAATAGAAATCATATCAAGCATTTTTTTCTGACCACAGGGACTTTGTTGTGTCTTTATCTGGTTTTGGAAATAAGATGATGCTAGCTTTGTAAAAAGAGTTTGTGAGCCTTCCATCATCTTCTATTTTTTGGTGTAGTCTGTGAAGGATAAGGGTTAGCTCTTACTTAAATGTTTTGAAAATTCTCCTGTGTGGCTGTCTTCTCCAAGCCTTTTGTGTGCTGGGAGTTTTTTGATTACTGCTTCAATTTTATCAGCTGTTACTGGTGTGTTCAGATCTTCTGCATTCAGTTTTGGAAGATTATATTTTTCTAGAAATTTGTCCATTTCACCTAGGTTTTCAAGTTTTTTGGCTCATAGTTCTTTGTAGTATTTTCTTACAATCCTTTGTGTTCCTGTGGTATCAGTTGTAATCGCTTCTCTTTCATTTCTGATTGTGTTTATATGGGTCCTCTCTCTCTTTTTCTTGATGAATCTGCTTAAAGGCTTGTTGATTTTGTTTATCTTTTCAAAGAACCAGCTCCTGGATTTACTGATCCTTAAATTGTGCTTTTAATCTCTATGTTGTTGTCCTCTGATCTTGGTTATTTCCTTTCTTCTACTTGCTCTGAGCTTTCTTTGTTGTTGTTCCTCGAGTTCTTGTAGATGTAAGGTTAGGTTGTTTATTTGAAATGTTTAATTTTGCTCTGATCTTAGTTATTTCCTTTTTTCTACTTGTTCTGGGCTGTCTTTGTTGTTCCTTGAGTTCTTGTAGGCATAGAGTAAGGTCGATTTTTTCAAATGTTTCTGTGTTTTTTAGGTAGGCCTGTCTTGCTATGAACTTGCCTCTCAGGATTGCCTTCGCTGTTTCCCATTAGTTTTGCATTGTTGTGGGTTCATTTTTATTTCTTCCCAGAAATATTTTTATTTCTTCCATGGTCTCATTCTTGACCCATTTAATGTTTAATATGTTGCTATTCAATCTCTATGCATTTGAGTGTTTTTGAGAGTTTTTCTTGAGGTTGGTTTCTTGTTTCAGTCTCTGTGGTTGAGAAATTGCTTGATATGATTCCTATTTCCTTGAATCTGTTGAGCTTTGATTTGTGTACTATCATGTGGTCTATCATTGAAAATGTTCCATGTGCATTTGGAAAGCATGTGTATTTTGTTTCTTTGGGATCAAAGGCCATATATATATATATATATATATATATATATATATATATAATCAATTAAGTCCATTTGATTTAGGACATCTTTCAATGCCACAATATCTTTGTTGATATTTTGTTTGGAAGGTCTATCCATTTTTGACATGGTGTGTAAAATTTCCTACCATAATTGTGTTGCTGTCAGTATCCTTCTTGAAGTCCTCCATGATTTTCCTTATGAATTTGGGTGCTCCTATGTTGGGTACATATATACTTACTATGTTTATGTCTTCTTGATGGATTCTTCCCTTAAGTATTATGAAGTGACCTTCTAAGTCTCTTTTTATGGCCCTTGATTGAAGTCTATTTTTTCTGATATGAATATTGCTACACTGTGATTCTTTTTTTTGCCCATTTGCCTGGAATATTTTCTCTAGCCCTTCACTTTCAGTCTATGTAGGTCTTTTGTCCTGAGTTGGGTCTCTTGTTGCCAGCATTTATGTGAGTAATGCTTTCTTATCCATTCAGCTATTCTATGTCTTTTGATGGAAGCATTTAATCTATTTACATTTATGGTTATTATTGGTAGATACTTATTAATTGAAATTTTATTTCCTTCGTACCTTTGTTCTTTTCTCTCTCACTCTTTTTCTTCCTTTTCTTAAAGCACACCTTTTAGTATCTCTTGTAGTGCTGGTTTGGAGGAGGTGTATTCTTTGAGCCTTTCATCTTGGAAACTCCTTATTTCACCTTCCACTTTAATTGAGAGCCTTGCTGTATAGAGTAGTTTTGGTTGCAGGCCTTTGTTTTTCATTACTTGGAGTATTTCTTGCCAATCCCTTCTGGTTTAGAGCATTTCCATTGAAAAGTCAGCTACTAGTCTCATTTGGACTCCCTTGTATTTACTTCCTGTTCCTGGGGAGATATGTATTAAGGTCTTTTTTGGACCATTTTGAAATCTGTTTTTTGTTGTTGTTGTTTTTATTATTGAATCTTAGGAGTTCTTTGTATATTTTGAATAACAGCCTTTTATCAGACATATTTTTGATGAATGTTTTTTGGTGGCTAGTCTTCTAACTTTCTTGACAGTGTCTCTTGAGAAGAAGTTTTTACCTTTAATGAAGTGCAGATTATAAATTATTTCTTTTATATATCATGATTTTAGTTTTGTATCTAAAAAGTTATAGCCATGACCACTGTCACCAAGGTTTACAATGTTATTTTCTAAGACTTTTCTAGTTCTTAATTTTATATGTAGGTCTATGAATCATTTTGAGTTGATTTTTATGAAAGATATAGCCTGTGTTTAAATTCATTTTTTATGTGGATGCCCCATTGCTTCAATGCCATTTCTAGTCTTTACTACACTGTATTCATTTGCTTCTTTGTCAAAGATGAGTCTATTTCAGAGCTTTCAGTTCTGTTCCATTGATGTATTTTTTTCTGTTCTTTTGTCAACACTACACTGTCTTGATTACTATGGTTTTATACTAAGTCGTGAAGTTGGTTCGTCAGTCTTCCAAATTTGTTCTCCTTCAACATTGTGTTAGCTACTCTACTTTTTGTTTCTCCATATAAGCTTTATAATAATTTTGTCAATGTACACAAAATACTGTTCTGTGACTTTGGTATTGCATTGAATCTGTGGTTTGTTGGAAAGACTAGCTTCATAACATTATTGGGTCTTCCTCTCCATGAACACGGTATGTCTTTTCAGTTAATTAATTTCTCTTTGATTTTATTCATCAGACATGTATAGGTTTTCTCATATAGATCTTGCATACATTGTGTTAGATTTATACACAAATATTTTGGGGACAATAAATTAAATGGTATTGTGTTTTACATTTCATATTCCACTTATTCATTGCTGACATATAGGAAATTCATTGACATTTGTATATTAACTTTGTATCTCATAAAATTGCTATAATTGCTTATTAGTTACAGGAGTTTTTTATTTTTGCCAATTATTTTTGGAAGTCCTACATAGATGAACATGCAACATGAGAAAAAAGGCAGTTTCTTTTCTTCTTTTCTAGTCTCTGTATTTTCCATTTTCTTTTATTTTTTATTGCATTAGCTAGAATTCCTAGCATGATGAGGGGAAGGAATCGTGAGCCTTGCCTTGTACCTGATCTTAGTGGGAATTTTTTTTAGTTTGTCACTATTCATTATGACATTAGTAGGTTTTTTGTAGATTTTCTTTATTAAGTGGAAAAAGTTGCCCTTGATTCCTAGTATACTGAGAATTTTGTCATGAATTGGTGTTGGATATTGCCCAATGCTTTTTCAGCATCAATTTAAATTATCATGTGATTTTCTAGCCTCTTGATGTAATGGATTTACATTATTTGATTTTTGGATGTTGAGGCAGCCTTACATATTTGTGATATTAATTATGTTATTTAAATTTTATGCACTGTTGGATTGGATTTTCAAAATTTTCTGAGAATTTTTGTATGCATGTTCATGAGAGAAATTAATCTGCAGTTTTCTTGTAATGTCTTTTTCTTGTTTTGGTATTAGAGTACTCTGAAAAAGATTGTAGAAAACTGGTATAATTTATTCCCTAAATGTTTGGTAGAATTTACCAGTGAACATATGTGAGTCTGGAGTTTACTGTTTTGACTGTTATTAATTATTTATCAATACCTTTAATAGGTAGAGGTCTGTTCAGACTGTCTGTTTCTTCCTGTGTGAGTACAGACAGATTTTATATTTAAAAAATTGGTACATTTTGGGGAAGCCTATGGGGTTTTCTATGTACACACTCTTGTCACCTGCAAATAATGACAGTTTTAATTCCTCCTTTCCAGTTTGCATGCCTTTTATTTATTTTTTTCTCTTATCACTATGTCTAGAACTTCCAATAATATGTTGAATAAAAGTGCTGAAAATTGACACACTTGTCTTGTTCCTGATCTTAGTGTGAAAGCTTTCTGTTTTTGCCCATTGAGTATGATGTTGACTGTAGCTACCTCATATATAGCCTTTATTATATTATGGTATGCTCCCTCTACTCCCACTTTGCTGAATGTTTTTATCATAAAGGGTTGTTGTACCTTATCAAATGATTTTTCCACATCTATTGATATGATCATGTGATTTTTGTATTTCCTTTTGTTTATGTGAAGTATTATGTTTATTGTACCATCTTTTCATCCCTGGGATGAATCCCACTTGATCATGGTGTATGATCTTTTTAATGTATTGTTAGATCTGGTTTGCCAACATTTTGTTGAGGGTTTTGGCATCTATGTTCATCAGCGATATTGCCCTATAGTTTTCTTTCTTTGTTGTGTCTTTATCTGGTTTTGAAATAGGATAATACTGATCTCATAAGTGTAGGCTCCACCAAAACACTAAGTGATCTAGTAAATAAATTTCACAAAACAGTGGGATACAAAGCCAATATTGAGAATTTGAAGGCATTTTTTTCACACCAACAATGAAATATCAGAAACAGAAACTAGGTAAAAAAAAAAAATCCCACCTATTATTGCAACAAGAAAAATAAAGTACATAGGAATGAACTTAACTGAGAAGGTAAAAGGACTATACTCAGAGAACAATACAACACTGAAGAAAGAAATTAAGGAAGACACAAATAAATTGAAGCATGTATTGTGTTCATGAATTGGAAGAAATAACATCATCAAAATGTCCATACTACCCAAATCAACCTTAGCTATCAATGTACCAATGATATATTTCACAGATATAGAACAAACATTTCAAAAACTTATAGGGACCCATAAATGACCCCATATAGCCTTTGAAACTTTGAGAAAGAAGAACAAAGTAGGAGGATTCACAACACCTGATATGCAAGTATATTACAAGGTGAATGTAATCAAAATAGTCTGGTCCTCCATAAAAGCAGACACATGAATCAGTGGAATGGAATAGA
Source organism: Phyllostomus discolor (assembly GCF_004126475.2). NCBI lineage: Eukaryota > Metazoa > Chordata > Mammalia > Chiroptera > Phyllostomidae > Phyllostomus > Phyllostomus discolor. Next base: position 119,500,295 of record NC_040904.2, read on the forward strand.
GAGCCCAGAAATAAACTCATGTGTCTATGATCAGTTAATATTTGACAGAGGGCATAGAAGTATAAAATGGAACAAAAACATCCTCTTCGATAAATGATGCTGGGGTATCTGGGCAACTACATGCAAAAAAATGAAACTATACAAGCAATTTACACCATACATGCAAATAAAATCATGATGGATAAAAGACCTAAATATAAGTCCTGACACCAAGAAGTTCTAGGGGAAAACATAGGCAATGAAATTTCCAATGTCCCATGCAGCACTATCTTCACTGATATACCTCCTAGGGAAAGGGATATATTCAGTCCATCTTGTTTGGGACTCTCTTCACTTCCTGAACTTGTGTGTCTTTTCCTTTCACCAGATTAGGAAAATTTTTGGTCATTATTTCTTCAAATAGATTCCCAAACCATTGTTCATTCTTTTCTCCTGCTAGTATTCCAATGATGCAGATGAAATTATGCTTCATGTTTCCCAATGGTTTCCTATACTCTCCTCATTTCATAGATTCATTTTTCTTTTGCCTCTCTGCATGGGTGTTTTTTCCATCTAGTTTTCCCAATCACTGATTCAGTCCTCTGTTTTATCTTACCTACTGTTTATTCCTTCCAGCATATTATTTATTTTAGATACAGCATTCTTTATTTCTGACTGGTCCATTTTTATTGTTTCTATGTCTTTTTTCATATTGTTGAGTATCCTTATATCATTGATCATTACTTTAAAATCTATATCTTATAATTACTTGCCTCCTTTTCATTTAGTTTTCCTTCCAGAGATTTCTTTTATTCCTTCATTTGGGGTCTGTTTCTTCATCTTCCCATTTTGCCTGCCTCTTTGTATTTTTCTCCATGTATTAGTTAGATCTGCAAAGACTTTTATGCAAACCTTTGTCAGACCCTCCCTGTGACTTGTCCTGGACAATTTGTTTGGAGTTATTGGAGATCTACAGCTTTGTGGCTCCCTCTCCTGGGCCTGTTTGTGTGTAGAACAAACCAGGCTTCATGCCAAGGTTTGTTTTTACCAGCTCCAGTCCTGGCAGATAGTCAGCTAAGGTCTCAGAACTCCCAGAGATTCACCTTAGTTGTTAAATTAATCCCTGCAATAACCTCCAGCTGTACTTTTAGTTTTTGGCTTAAGCTCCATAGGGTAGACAGAGTAATTCCTCTGGTTGGGGCTATTTCTTCCTTCTAAGCTGATGCCATTTAGAAGGGAGTGCTCTGCTTGAGAATGATGGCTCTTGCAGTATGGGGGATGATGACTCTAAATAGGGATCCTGGTGGTGGACCCTTCAGTTTGCTTTCAGAGATATCAGTCACAGACTTCCCTCTTGGGTCTCTAGTCCTCTCTTCCCTCCCTCTGCTGGAGTGCAGGGTAAGTGGCTGAAAATGGAATTTTGTGCACTGGCTTTTTAAGAGACTCTCTGTATCTCCAGCCATCTCTCTCTGTGGGGCAGAAACCTCTCTGCTTTTCACAGCCGGGTATGATCTGGGTTCCTCTCCTAGCTTTGGTGCCATAGTCTGGAAACCCAGCCTGGGGTTTAGACCCTACACTTCTCTAAGGGCACCCTCAAGCCACTGAAATATCTCTCTGGAATTTCAGCTACTATCTGTGAGAGTCCAGCCAGCCCTCTTGCACCTCTGCACTCCATACCGTTCACATTGTGGTGAAGTGGTTTCTTCTGTTTGTCTGTGATTTTAAGGTTTCTCTCCTGCTAGTGTTCAATTGGTTCTTCAGGATTATTTCTCTACAATTTAGTTGTAATTCCAGTTTGGTCCTGGGAGAAGGTCTGTGCAGCTCCAACCTATTCCTCCACCATCTTGGATCTGAATTTTTTTATACTATGATTTTGTTGATCATATAATTTGATGTTGGTAGCTATTTTTGTCTCATCATATTAAGGATAATCTCTCATTGTCTTTTGATTTACATAGTTGGGAATTCTGGTGCTAGTCTAATGGTCATCCATTTGTGGGTCATTTGATCTTATATTATGCTTTCCAAATGCTCTCTTTTGTTTATGGTATTATCACTTTATTACGGTATGTGCTTTCTTATTGTGAAGTCCTTCTTCCTTCTTTTTTTCTTGTGTTGTTTTATTGTTATGGTTTATATATAGGAAAAGTCCAGTTAATAACTCTTGAATATTTTCTTTCATATTTTTATTATTTCTTATGGAACTGTGATGAAATATATATCCTTTCACTTTGTCTTCCATGTCTATAAATATTTCTGTTAAACTGCATTTTCTGGTTTTAAATTCTGGGGAGTGCTTTAAAAACTATTTTTCAGTTCACTATTTCTTTATCAGTATCTGATCTGTTGATTAGACCTCATACATTTCAATTTTTTATCTTTATTGTGATTTTGTTCTATAGGTTGTATTTTTAAAAATCTAATAATTTTAATATTATCTAATTCCTTATTCAATTTTTATAGTCATGTATACTTTTTAACATATTTTATACTTGTATCTTATAATTTAATATTGGCAGTCTATATTAATCTGATTTAATTTTATATTGTTTCTGCTGGCTTTCAGTCATACTAGATTTTTTTTCTAATCTGTTTCGCATTTTTTAAAAAAAACTTTGCAAATTATATGCACATTTATTAGGAGTCTAGTAGCCAGAATATACAAAGAACTCTTAGAACTCAGCAATAAAAATAAATAATCTAATTAAAACTGGCAAAGGATTTGTTATTTATTTTAAAAGTTCTTAAAAATATTTTTCCATCACCATTTATCCCCCCCATATCCTCTTCTACCTCTGCTCTCCCTCCCCCTTGCAATCACCACACTGTTGTCTGTCTTCATGAGTTCCTTCTCCTTTTTTTCCTTTTGGCTCAATCCCACTACTCCCCAGCAATCCTTTAAACTTTATCTGTGAAATTACTTGAGGTCTGTTCTTCATGGGGATTTTTATCATTCACCTGGGAATATCAACAACCTAGGACTATCTAAACCTAAACATTCTCCTTGGATTTATGGAGGTCACAGAAATAGCCTGTATTCTATTCCAAAACCCAGATATGGATGACTCTAAGCTGCGAATTTGAATTGAGAAAACTTCTAATTCTCTTAACTAATCATGCTCTTTCATTACCTTGCTTTGCCCATTCTGCTCTTTTTCTCAAGACCAGCAAATTATTTTCTCAGGAATGCTTCTTCTGGACAATCATCCCTAGTCTTTAATTAGTGAAGGTACCCTCAGGATGGTTAATCATCTTTTCTTAGCTTTTTTGACACAGTATTTCAATTACCTTAAACCTTCCTAGGAGGAGGCACTATATCTTTTGCATATTTTATCTTCAGGGCTGAGCATGGTCCTTGACACATACTAGACATGTAATAAATCTTTGTTGAATAAATAAGTTCAAAATTAATAAAAATAAAAATGTAATACTCCCCTTTTGCTTATGAATTTGTCAGCATTATATTTCAGGCCCAATTGTAAATACTAATTAAATATATCTGCCAATTTTCTCCTGAGGAAAAGTTAAGAACAAATTAATGATCAAACCAAAATAACTGATATTGGTAGAGACTTTTCAGTATGACTGAAGTGGGTAATATTAAACAACCTACTCAACAAACTCACTCATCTAGTTATGTGGGGATGATGGAATGTGCAGTTTAATCATTCCAGTGGACTTCTCTGGAAGTTCTTTCCAAAGCCAAAGTTAATGTCAATAGAAAAGAACACTTAGTAACTCCTCAGAGTCTCTCTGACCTTGACTCATTCCATATCCATAGCGTATTGTATGAGTGTTTAAGGGATGTGGCTTGTCAGTGCAGTTGACCAGATCTAAAATGGTTGTTTGGAGGAAGGCTGCATGCTGCTCAAACTTGTAAAATATGGTTAGAATATGAGCAAGTTGCTTTGGTTTACATCAGTTTGCAAGCTTACACATTTGGCATCTGAAGCTTTGTCTGTTTTTTTGATTAATAACACAAAATACATATACTTTGATCATTTTTGGGTTTACATGCTTTGCCAAAAATTCAACTAAGAAAATGGACATTCAAAGGGAAAATTATGAGCCATGTTAACTATTCATTCATTTAAATTCCCAAATCTCTATCTCTGCATCACATTAGAGTATCAGAAAGTCACTTTCATGGAGTTGACTACATTGAAAAACCTTTATAGAACTATTGTTCAACCACATACCCTTGCTTTTTATTTAAGATCAGTATAACAATGAACATGCATTTGTTGTTGAATCCAAAGCTTATTTAACCTATGCATTAGATTGCTTTTTATTTTTTTATTTTTTATTATTTTTTTAAGATTTTATTTATTTTTAGAGAGGGAAGGGAGGGAGGAAGAGAGAGAGAGAGAGAAACATCAATGTGCGGTTGCTGGGGGCCCTGGCCTGCAACTCAGGCGTGTGCCCTGACTGGGAATCAAACCCGTGACACTTTGGTTCACAGCCTGCGCTCAATCCACTGAGCTACACCAGCCAGGGAGATTGCTTTTTATTTAGTCGAGTGGTATTTATTGAGCATTCATTCTTCCAATAAAAGCTTACCTTTTCTAGAATTAGTAGGCTATCATTAATTACATAACTCAAAATGTGTGCATTAAACTTCCTTCTGTAAAGCTTCCTTCCTTTTGTTGCCAGGAAGCTTAGAATCAATTGTGGGACTCATGAAGTGGTTTTCTTGAACCTAGTATTTCTGGTGCCATTCTCTCTACTATGCTGTTTTGATGCCCTCTCATCATCTATGCTCTTGTTATTTTACCCTGTTCACAAGGTCTTATTTAATCTTAAACATTTATATGTAATGACCTAAACATAGACAAGGTTATATATAATAAATAGTGGCAAATCAGTATAGCATTTTCTTTCTTTATCAACCAAAAGGCCAGGGCAATTTTAAAACTTTAAAGCCTGTGGTGAAATACACCATGTATTTCTGGCTTAAAGAAACTTAAAGTCAGATGGAAATGAGACTACCTAGGAGGCCTCACAACACAAACTCCCAAACAATGGAAATAGTTTGTAAAGAGCTTAGCTGGTTTTCCTCACTTGTATTGTAGAATTGGATGTAGGAGCTTTGCTAAAGTGACACTTAAAGTTGACAATAGCATGAAAAATGCCATCACTCTGTGTCACCATCTCCAATCCAGTAAAAACAACTCAGAAATTAGAAGAGTTGTTTTTGAATTTATGGTAGAATGGGTCATGGAAGTTTCTGTAACACATTAAGCTACAATAAGGCCTGTAAATATTAATATAAAGGCTTTTCATAAAGGTCCATTTATATATCATAGGAAATATGATGATGATTTATCAAAACAACATCTAAGTGATTTTGATACAATACCAATAATATTGAATTTAGCTCAGCAATAAAGGGGGTGAATACTTTAAAAGATAAAGAAGAGTCTACCTTATAATCATGTAGAATATACTGTGTATGTAGATCATTCGCACAATTATCTTGTTTACTTATGAAACTGTTGTGATGTAGTAAGAGCATAAATAATTATGTAAGACTTTAAGGTTCAGAAAAGCCACCTTCAATTCTAAAGTCTCTGACACAGCAATTACAAAAAATAAACTAGATTTACTTGTATCATATATATGATAGTTTTCATATGTATTTGTATATGATGTATATGTACATGAAATATATGTGTATATTATATATATTTGTATATGATAAATGATACAAATGTACATATTTATATCATATATGAGGTTTGTCTGAAAAAAAAGACCAGACATTGTTAATATAACTAGAATGGTTTGCATGACATCTATGTGACCTGGAAGCCAAAGAGAGTGGACTGAAGTATGCATACATGAACAATGATGACTTCACTGTACTAGACAGTGAGGGCAGTAGACACTCACAAGTGAGCATGTGTACTATGTGTTCATCATGTTCAAAATGACTGAGTGAGTAGAGCAATGAATCTGCATCAAATTTTGCATTAAGATTGAACATTTCTCCATGGAAACTATTCGGACGATTTAGGAGGCTTTCAAGGATGATGAAATGAGAGCAACACAAATAAAATTGTGGGACAAATGCTTCAAAGATGGTCAAGAATCTGTTGAAAGTGATTGAGCCACATTGTGGAAGGCCTGCAGCAAGTAGAACACCTGAAAATGTTGAACATGTACAGGCTGCAATCAACAAAGATTAGCCACTGACAGTGCAAGAACTAGAGCTAGAATATGAAGATTCTAAAAACTACTGTGTCCAAGATTTTGGTGCAGGATCTTGGCACGAAACTTGGCATGGCAATATTTGTTCCACAGCTTCTGCTACCAGAGAAGAAGGAACATCATGTTGCAGTTGCTAATGACTTGATTCAAACCACTACCAATGAACTACATTTCCTCGAGAAGGTTGTAACTGGAGATGAATTGTGGATCTATGGCTATGATCTGGGAATGAAGGCCAAATCATACCATTGAAAGTTGCCAGGTTCCCCATGCCTGAAGAAGATACAGCAAAGTCACAGCAAGACCAAGACCATGTTAACTGTTTTTTTTTTTAACAGGAAGTTGTCCATCATGACTATGCCACTCCAAGCCAAACAATTAATGAGGAGTACCACCTCAATGTTTTTCACCAGTGGAGAGATGCACTATGATAAAAACAGCCACAGCTACGGGCAACTGGTGATTGGCAGCTTCATAACGACAATGTGCCTACTCATGCATAATCTGTGCAGAGATTTTTGGTGAAACATCAAATCACCCCGTTGACCCAGCCCCCTATAGCCCAGATTTGATACTCTGTGGCTTCCGGCTTTTCCCAACACTAAAATCACCTTTTAAAGGGAGGATATTTCAGAACTGTTGATAGCATTAAGGAAAATATGGTGGGGCATCTTCCAGTTGTTTCAACAAAGGATTTTGCAGTGTTTTGAACAGTAGAAGAGATGCTGGGAGAAGTGTGTGAGGTCTCAAGGTGTCTACTTTGAAGAGAATAAGTTTTCATTGTCATATGTATAATGTTTCTTGTATCTTCTTCAATAAAAGTCTCTATTTTTCATAATGCATGGCTGAATACTTTCTGGACACGTCTCATATACATATAACATATATAACTAAAATGATAATGATTAATTAAAGCAAATTGCAATAAATATAAACATACTCCAAGAATAGTAATTATATTTGGGGAGAGTTGACAGGGAATGTGTTGGAGAGCTTTTATGTCGATAATATCTCATTTTAAAAAATGAAATATAATAAACATGGAAAAAAACTAACATTTCCATAACCTGGCATGTGAGTATGTATGTGTCTATTATAATATTTTCTTGATGTTTGAAGCATTTATTTCAAATCATTAAACTTTTAACTAAAAATCATCTATTTCATTGTAATTTCATGGTTTTTCCATGGTCACATAGTACTAGGGGGTACTAGTAGTTTGATTAGTGTTCTCCCCCCAAAAAATGTCCTCTAGGAACATTAAAAGATGTCTTTACTTAGAATAAGTTCTTTGCAGAAGTAGTCAAGGTAAAGATCTCAAATGAGATCATCCTGAATTAGGGTGCGTCCTAAGACCAGTGATAAATGTTCTAATAAGAGACAAAAAAGGTGAAGACACAGAGTCTCAGGGGAGAATTTGAGGCAGGATAGAGTCATGCATCTACAAGCCAAGCAAAGCCTGGAGCCACCAGAAGATGGAAGAAATTGGAAGGATCCAACCCAGAGTCTTCAGAGAGAGTGTGGTCCAACCAACACCTTGATTTAGCACTTTGCCTCCAGAACTGTGAGAGAATAAATTTCTGTTGTTTTAAGCCACCATGTTTGTGGTAATTTGTTACAGCAGCCCTACAGAATTAATATGTGGGAAAATACAAGATGCTACTATATTTCCAGACTCTAGTATCTTGCATTTAATTCCTGAGAGTCTGCAGAAACCCAAGTAACAAAGATGTAGGTCTGCCAAATTCTGTCATATCATGGCCATGTCTAAGTACTTGGAGCCACTTTTAAATACATAGAAATAATACATTTCTAACAGCAGTAAAGATATATAATTTCTGAAAGATGATGAGGAAAAAAATGTTCTTCTTTTCCATTTAAATATTTTTCAGAAAAATGTCCAGATTTCTCAGCATTCTTCATTTCCTACTTGTGGAACCAATATAGAAATTGAACTAAGTTGCCAGGTTAATGCTACAAATGAGTAAATTCTGTCCTGAGTGGAGGGAGATGAAATAAGGGACCTTTGGGAGGTTTGATATAGACCCATTATAATACTGAACACTAAACTTAGGATGAGGTCAGTGCTGCAACTCTGGCCAGTATGATTCCAGATCCTGAGAACATGGAAAGTACCTGGAGATATGGCTGGATGTCTACAGGCTGACTAACTTCACTGATCCCTCACCTGGCAGAGACAGTGCTAGATTCAGAGACCTGAGATTGGGATTGCAACCTCCTCACTCCACCCAGTGGGACTGAAGGATAGGAGCCATGTGTATATCCCTGGCTGCTGCTGGCCAAGCTGAGACTCATCTGGCCCTGGCATGAAGACTTGTCTTGGCTGTGCATTGGTGTAGTGTAGCTCACTGCTGTGTGAACAGCAAATCATTTTTCCATCTATTTGTGAGGTTTACACATATGCTACAGGTTGGTGGATATAACTGATTCATCCTTGCTCTTTGGTTGCTCTTTAGTCTTGGCTCAATGAGTAATTGATATTTCTGGGGATGCCTCATATCACTCATCAAACCACTTGTATTTTACATAAATGAGCCAATGTTCACCTCTTCTGTTCTCTTCTGTTCTCATCTCTTCTTTCTTTCTTTTGTTCCTTCCTTCCTTCCTTCCTTCCTTCCTTTCTTCCTTCCTTCCTTTCTTCCTTCCTTCCTTTCTCCTTCCTTCCTTCCTTCCTTCCCTCCCTCCTTCCCTCCTTCCTTCCTTCCCTCCCTCCCTCCTTTCTCTCTCCCTTTCTTTCTTTCTTTCTTTCTTTCTTTCTTTCTTTCTTTCTTTCTTTCTTTCTTTCTTTCTTTCTTTCTTTCTTTCTTTCTTTCTTTCTCTTTCTTTCTCTTTCTCCTTTCCTTCCTTTCTTTCTTTCTCTTATTTTTTCTTTCCCTTTCTCTCTTTCTCTTTCCCTCTTTCTTTTCCCTCCCCTCCCCCTCTTCTCCCCTTTCTTTTTCTCCCTTCCTTATCTTTCTTTCTTCTTTCCTTCTTTCTGTCCTCCATTTCTCCTCACTTTTCTTCATTTTACTCCCTGTTCTTCTTTTTCTTTGTGCCAGTTAGCAATAGGTTGTTGCAGGGTGCAGTAGGGCAACTGAGAAGCCATGGAATTGAGAGGTTCTTAAAGCATCATAGATTACAATGGTTTTTAAAGTATTAAAAGAGATTTAAATTTTCCTTGAGACAATGGAAACTATCAAATATGGAGTACAACAGTTTAGTCTTAGCATGAAGATGTTTACTGAGGAGCTACAGTATGAGCAGCATCCTGCAAGGACATCTGTGTCATCTTATGACTTTGCAGAAGTACTTTCTCCTAATACTTGGCCTGTATTATGAAAAAGAGTTTCTGCTTTCAAAATACCTATAATAATATTGGGGAGACAAAGGGAGTTATCATAGAGAAAATTATAAAAACAAGGCAAACCGTGTTTGTAAAGAAAGGAAGAAGTAGCTCGAGAGAGGGTTTATTTGTGTTGAAAAGTGTCCTGAAATCAATTCTTGTGGATATGTAGAGTGTAGTCAGTTATAGAGGACAGTGGAGAGCATGCCATTCCTAAGGAACAGGATAAGCAAAGGGGTATTGTTACCATAAAATAATCTGTTGTAATGTCAGGGCTCTCTCTGTTTACTGGCCAAGATGGTGGCAGGGGGAGATTCTTATATTGAGCATACCAAAATCTAGAGATACGAATGAATGGAGCCTGAGTGAGCTGAATGCTAGAAAGATGAGTGGATAAGGCCTGGAGCATGCCAAAAGCTCAAAAGATATTTGGAGCATGGAAAAAAAAACACCCCCTCCTTATCCCTATAAAAACTGTAGGCTTTAGAAGGAAGATTGAGGTGGTATTTGAGAAGGGAGTCCACCATTGTCCCAGGTTGGGCAGCATCTGAATAAACCTTTTACCTTTTGCATCAGCACCTGCCTCACAAGTTTGGCTTTATGTGGCAACAGGTAGCTTAACCTATGTTTTTGTTTGGTAACAACATGATGCTCTGAGAAAAATGGGAACTGTGGTTTGGCCAAAAAAGCTTAAAATTATAGATTTTAAAAGGTAGTAAAGTTTGTCACTTTGTCTATGGCTCTATTCTATCTAGGTGGGCTAATGTCCACTACTTTGGCAAACATAGCCAAGATCAGGCCATGAGGTCAGGCTATGACAACCACAACTCTCTTCATGTGGATACACACTCTGGGTTGGTGGGGGTTCTATATTGATGTATAATCTAGCTGAGATTGGATTGCTCAGGGATATTATAATCTTTCTCATGGATCCCTGTGGGATTTTTGGGACTGAAAACACTCTACTCCAAAGTTCCTTATCTATTTTCAGTACACCAACAGGAGGTCCTTATTAGGACACTTCACCACTTCTAAAGACAGCTCGTTGCCTCACCTTCCTCCTGCCTGTAGGCAGAAAGTGCCAATTCTTTGATTCCCAATTAGGAATTGATTCCATTTTATTCCTTGGGGCTTTTTTTTTTTAATCTTTTTTCAGAGACTGATCCTTTCAGGAATCTCCCCATCCACTACAAAATCAATTCATTCATTTCTTCCTTTCAAATGACTTTTACTGTAAGTTTGTCCTTGTTTTCCAAATTCTAAAACAACAAACTTTCCCCCTTAAAACAAAATGAAACAAAAAAAGGCATAAAAATTACTTTTTGTACTTTTCTCCCAAGTATTGTTTCTCCCAAGTATCTAACTTTTTTGATGTGTAGCTAAAATTTTAAAGTAAATCAACCTTTTATAATCAAATTATTTTACTTAAGAATTAGCTTCTCCTATATAACACAATTGAAATGATTCATGTATAAATGTCATCAGTAACATACTTTGTGTTACTTCCAATAAATCTTTTTGGTTCCCAGACTCACCACATTTCACACAGTTAACCATTTTCTCATGACATACACCTAGTTTTCTTTCTCTCTCTCTTTCTCTGAAACCATTCATTTCTCTTCATCTGTGAGTCTTCTGTTCTCTCTCATTGTCCAATTAAGATGTGTTCACTAAAGTTTTGTAATTGGTTCTTTCTGCCCAGAAATTCACCCATATCATTAACTAGGACCTCTCTGTGCATAATTTCATTTCTCCACTTATAATTATCTCCTTTCTGTTATTTTAGACTCATGTTGCCTTTTCCTCAGTCTTTGATTTCAGCTTAATGCACTGGGTCCCAAACTATCCCCTTTGTTTCCAAAGACATGTCAGTGCTTCCTCTTAATGGCTCTATTCTTAGTCTGGAAAAGTATTTTGTATCTTTTTAAAATATTCCCATTGCCCTTACTTATCTCTCTCTCTCTCTCTCTCTCTCTCTCTCTCTCTCTCTCCTCTCTCTCTTTCTCTCTAAGACAGCTTTTTTGAGATATAATTCACATGTCATACACTTTGCCCATTTAAAGTGTACAATTCAATTATTTTTTGGTATCTTACATCATTAATTTTCAAAACTGCGTTAAAATATATATCACAATTTCCCATTTTAACCATTTTTAAATATATAATTCTGTGGTATTAATTACATTTGTAATGTTGTGCAACCATCACCACTATTTTTTCCAAAACTTTTTCACTGTCCCCAACAGAAACTGTATAACCATTAAGGAAAGAAACTCCCTATGTTTCCTTCTTCTCTGCCCATGGTGACCTGTAATCTATTTTCTGTCTCTATGAATTTCCTACTCCAGGTACCTATATAAATTAAATAATCCAATATTTGTTCTTGTTTATTTTTTTAGGTATTACAATAACATTTCATTTGTGTACATTGAAGTTTGAATTACATATAATTTTATGTGTTATGAAATATTATTCCTCTCTTGATTTTTTAAACTATTAAATTGTAAAAAATATCCATTATTAAATTCCAGACTACAGAAAAGGTAGAAAGACAGGTAGCAGGCCAGATTTGTCCTATGCTGTTCTAAAGGATAAGATTCTCATAAATTAGCATGAATTCAATTAAGAGATGGCAGAATTTATAGTTGCAGAAAAGTAAAATCGCTTAAGTACTGAGGCTTACCAAAAAACCAACTGTAGAGAAGGAAGATGGTGGAGGAGTGATTGGAAGTCACACTTCTCTCCTCTCAGGGCCAATTTGGAACTACAACTCAATTCTGGAGAATCCACCTGGAACAAACAACTAAGCAATAGTCAGACAGAAGCCATATAACTTCTGACAGAGAGAAGAACCAGCTTTGGCACAACCTGTCTGGTGAGGAGTGAGGTAGAGATTCAAGAGGGCAGGATGGGTGCCCACAAGTGGCAGTGCTGGAGGGACAATTAAGCAGCTGCTTGACTCTCTGAGAAGAAAGGGGTCTAAACCCTAAGCTAGGTTTCCCACCCTAGAGCACCAAAGCCCAAAATGTACACAGATAATGACCAGCAGTGACAAGCAACAGGGTTTCTCTCTTCCAGAGATGGGTGGCTGGAGACACAAGAACCACATGAAAGGCCGACACAAAAATTTTTATTTGCAGCCATGTACCCTGGGCTCTGGCAAAGTCAGGGACAGAGTAGGCTGATGATCCCTGCGGAGAGACTAAGGACTGAATATTGGAAGAGAGAAATGAGAAAGTAGACACCAGTAATCTGATGCTGAGTCATCCCCCAGACAGCAGCAGGTGCTCAGGCAGACCACGCTCCTTTGAGGTGCAGCCTGAGGGGAAAAATAGCCTCCACCCCAGGATGGATTTGGCCTTGCCCTATGGTACTTAAATCTGACTAGTGAGTGCAGAGTGACCAGATTAACAATTGCAAGAGACAGCCAGTGACAGCAGATCATTGCAAGTATCAAACAGACTTCCTAAGGTCAGATGAGGTCAACATCTGACATTGCCAGAGGCAGATCCAGAAATAAAGAAACAGTGGTAAATACAAGAGGCTACTGAGACAAAATCCACTGTGATATTCTCCATGACTTGTGATATTTTCTTTTCTGCATGGCTTTTTAACATTCATTTCTTGTCCATATTAAGGTTGTACATATTAAGTCACTAGATTTTATACTATAATGTACTTCAATTCACATATTTGGCCCCTTTCTCTACTTAGCCCATTTTGCCTTCCTTTCCTCACATTATTTTCATTCCAAATTTTTATTTCTCTCTAGCTACAACTTGTTTTCATTCCACACTCTTACTATTTCTCCTCTGTCTAGACACTCAAAGCCAATTTTCTTGTCAAGGGTCATCTCACATCCTTTTTAAAATACCCACATTCTCCCTCTATGCCTAATAACATTTGCTAGTTCATTGTGGGTAGGGTAGTTGTTGTTGCATTGTTTTTTAAATTTTATGTCTAGAGAGTCACTAATTCTATATTTCAAATATCAACTTCTACTGTTCCCTCTCCTACTCTTTTTTTCATATCAAATTTTAATTTTGTTGACTTAATCTTTTTTATTTTTCTTATTTGTCTTTTTTCTATTACTCTTTCCTCATACCCTTTCGTTTTTCTTTACTCTCCTTTTTTATTCTTCTTTTTCCTTACATCCCAAATTTTAACTTTCTCTCTCTTAGCCTAGTTTTTATTCCTCATTCTTAGTATTCTCTCTCTCTCTATTTTTCACAATCACTTCCCATTCCTCTAAACATCTCTTAGACTTTTATTTGTTTCTTTTCCCTCTTATTGTCATACCACTTATATTAATTTTAGCTCATTTATTGTTTGTAGTACAGTGGTGAATCTTTTTCTCCAATTTTGCTCCTATATTTTTATTAATTATTCATTATTATTCCTTCCTTTTTCTTCCTCTTTCTCACATTATTTTATTTTATATTACCTAAATTTCTGTTTAAACCTCATATCATATGCTTCCTTTCTCATACTCCATTCCACATTCTTCATTCCCTTTTTTATTTATAAGGTGAATTTTACCTTCTCTCCTTCCATTGCTCCAATCTCTGACTCTTGTAAGTGCTCCTCCCTCTACCCTCTCAAAATCTATTTCTTTCAGTAGGTCATCTCATATCCACTTTCCTTTCCTATAATAGTCTTAATCTCATTACACTCTTATTAATACTGGTTAATTTGCTGTTGATAGTGGGATTTTGAGGGGAGAGTTATATTTGCAGGTGTGGGTTTGTTTCCTGAGGTTTGTGGCTTTGTTCTGGCAGCACATGCACAACAGCACACAAGACATGGTGTGCATAGTGACCCTAAGTGTACTGACTGGAAGGAAGAATCCACCAAAAAACCCCCAACAACAATCGAAACTCATTTACAACAAAAGACCCAGTATAAAAGGGACAAAGGGAATCCCAAGAGCATCAAGTCCATGTGAACAAGGAGACTGCATCACTGAATCACAAAGACCCCCTACAGTAAAAATTCACACCACAAAAATAGAAAGTCAAAACAGATAAATTTAAGAAGCAGAAGCAAACAAGAAGACACCCAAATGGAAAGACAAGGGAACAACACCTCAATGAAAGGAAAGAAAGAATCCTCAGAAAGAATGGTAAATGAAGTAGAGGCAACTCAACTATCAGATATTGAAATCAAAACACTGGTTACAAGAAAGCTCAATGCACTCAGTGTGAATTATCAAAAACTACAGGGAAACTACAAGGAACTTACTGAAAACTATACCAACATAAAAGGGACATAGAAACAGTCAACAAGGACCAAGAGGAAATGAAGAATACAGTTTGTGGATTGAAGAACACAGTAGAAGGAATCAAAAGCAGGTGGATGAAGCAGGGGACTGAATCAGTGAGCTGGAGGGCAAGGTAGAAAAAAAATCCCAAAAACAGAAAGAAAAGGAAAAAAGATACAAAAAGAATAAAGAGGGGTTAAGGGAAATGCAGGAAAAAATGAAACAGAATAGTATCTGTATGATAGGGATACCATAAGGATAAAAAGAGGAACAAGGAACAGAAAATCTGTTTGAAAAAGTAATGATGGAAAACTTCCTTAATTTGGTGAGAGAAAAAGCCACACAAGTCCAGGAAGCAGAGAGGTTCCCAATCAAGAGGAATCCAAATAGACCCACTGAAAGACATGACTTAATTAAAATGGTAAAATTTAAAGACAAAGAGATAATCTTAAAGGCAGCAAGGAAGAAAAAGGAAGTAACAAACAAGGGAGCTTTGATAAGGCTAGTAGCTGATCTCTCAACAGAAACATTACAAGGAGAAGAGAATGGCAAGAAGTAATGAATTGCAAATGTCTACAACTGAGAATACTCTATCCATCAATTCTCAATTAAAATGAAAGTGAAATAAGGAGCTTCCTGGAAAAAGGCTAAAAGAATACACCTCTACCAAACCAGCATTACAGGACATGCTAAAGGGACAGCTTTAAGAAGAGGAAGAAATACAGTGAGAGAGAGGGAAGAACAAAGGTACAAAGGGGATAAAATGGCAATGAATAATTACCTATCAATAATAACCTTAAATATATATGGATGAAATACTCCAATTAAAAGATATAGAATAACTAAATGGATACAAAAATGTGGCTCATGTATATGCTGCCTACAAGAAACCCACCTCAGAACAAAAGACCTACACACACTGAAAGTGAAAGGATGGAAAAAAATATTCCAAATAGACAGGAACAAAAAGACAGGGTAGCAATACTCATATCAGACAAATTAGATTTCAAACCAAAGGCCATAAAAAGAGACACAAAAGGACACTTCATAATACTCAAGGGAAGAATCCATCAAGAAGACATAAATATTATAAACATGTATGCACCCAACATAGGAACATTCAAATGTAAAAAAATCTTGGAGGACTTCAAGAAAGGTAAAAACAGCAACACACTTATGCTAGGGGATTTTAACACCCCACTCTCAAAATGCATATATCCTCCAAACAAAATATCAACAAAGATATTGTAGAATTGAACAAAGTTCTATATCAAATAGACTAAACAGGTACATATAGAACAATTCATCCCTAAGAAGCAAAATACACATTCTTTTCAATGCACATGGAACATTTTCAAAGATAGATCACATGATAGGACACAAATCAAATCTCAACAGATTCCAGAAAGATACCTAAAAAAGATAGAAACATTTCAAATAAATAACCTAACCCTGCATCAACAAGACTTGGAGAAACAACAACAAACAAGGCCCAGAGCAAGTAGAAAGAAGGAAAATAATCAGAGCAGAATTAAATGACAGAACTAAAAGAACAATTCTAAAGATCAATAAATCCAGGAGATGATTCTTTGAAAAGATAAACAAAATTGACAAGCCTTTAAGCAGATTCATTAAGAAAACAAAAAAGAGGACCCCAAAAAGTACAATCAGAAATGAAAAAACAGAGATTACAATTGATTTCCACAGAAATACAAAGGATTGTAAGAAATTACTATGAGCCCTGCCTGGTGTAGCTCAGTGGACTGAGCATGGGCCTGGCAACCGAAGGGTTGCTGGGTCAATTCCCAGTCAGGTCACATGCCTGGATTGTGGGCCAGGTCCCCAGTGGGGGGTGTGCAAGAGACAGCCACACACTGCTGTTTCTCTCCCTCTCTTTCTCCTTCCCTTTCTCTCTCTCCTAAAATAAATAAAATCTTTAAAAAAAGAGAAATTACTATGAATAACTATATGTGAAGTAATTTGAAAGCAGGTGAAATGGACACATTTTTAGAAAAATATCTTCCAAAACTAAATGAAGAAGCAGAAAGCCTGAACAGATTAATAACAGTTGATGAAACTGAACAGTGATCTAAAAACTCCTGGCACACAAAACCCCTGGACCAGATGGTTTCACAGGAGAATTCTACAAAACTTTAAAGGAATAGCTAACCTCTATACTTCTCAGACTGTTGAAAAGTATTCAAGGAAATGGAAGACTCCCAAGCCCTTTTATGAGGGCAGCATCATCCTAACTCCCAAACCAGATAAAGGCACAACAAACAGAGAAAACCACAGGCCAATATCATTGATGAACATAGATGCTAAAATCCTCAACAAAGTACTCACAAACATCATCAAGCAATATATCAAAAAGATCATACACCATGATCAAGTGGGGTTCATCCCAGGGAAGTAAGGATGGTACAATATTCACTGATCAATAAATGTAATACATCACATAAAAAAAGAAATGACAAAAATCACATGACCATATCAATAGATGCAGAAAAAGCATTTGATGAGGTACAACAACCATTTTGTATCGGTACAACGATACAAAAAAGTGGGAGTTCAGGGAGCATACCTCAACAAATTAAGTCCATTTATGAAAAACCTACAGTCAACATCATGCTCAACTGACAAACCTAAAAGCTTTCCCACTAAGATAAGGAACAAGACAAGGATGTCCACTTTCAACACTTCTATTCTATATAGCATTGGATATCCTAGCCACAGCAATCAGAAAAGAATAAATAAAAGGCACACAAATTGGAAAGGAGGAAATAAATCTTCCATTGTTTACAGATGACATGACAATATGCATAAAAACCCTATAGACTCCACCAAAAAATTATTTCACCTGATAAGTGAATATGACAAAGAAGTTGGTTACAAACTCAAAATTGAAAAATGGAGGGCATTTTTCCACACCAACAGTGAAATATCAGAAACAGAAATCAGGAAAAACTCCCACTTGGTATAGTAAAAATAAAAATAAAGTACCTAGGAATAAACCTAACCAAGGAGGTAAAAGACCTGTACTTAGGAAAGTACACAACACTAAAGAAAGAAATTAAGGAAGGCACAAACAAATGGTAGCATCTACTCTGCTCATGGATTGGAAGAATTAACATCAAGATTTCCATACTACCCAAAGCAATGTATAGTTCCAATGCAACCTTTATTAAAATACCAATGACATATTTCACAGATATAAAACAAACATATATAAATTTAAAAAATTTATATGGACGCAGAAATGACCCCAAATAGCTGCAGCAATTTTGAGAAAGAAAAACAAAGTAAGAGGGATCACTGTACCTGAAATCAAATTATATTACAAGGCCACAGTAATCAAAACAGTCTGGTACTGGTATAACAACAAACACATAGACTAATGGAAAAGAATAGAGAGCCCAGAAAGAAACTGAAGTCTCTGTGGTCAATTAACGCTCAACAGAGTGGTCAGAAGCACAAAATAGAGTAAAAATAACCTCTTTAACAAATGGTGTGGGGAGATCTGGATGGTTACATGCAAAAACATGACTCAACCACCAACTTACACCATCCACAAAAATAAACTCGAGATGGATAAAATACTTAAATATAAGTCCTGACAACATAAATGTCCTACAGGAGAACATAGGCAGGACAATCTCAGATGTTCCATGCAGCAATATTTTCACCAATGTCCCTTACAGCAAGGGACATAAAGGAAGGAAGAAACAAATGGGACTTCATCAAAATAAAAAGTTTCAGCGTGGCTCTAGAAACATTATCAAAATGAAAAGGGAAGCAAATGTATTGAAAAATATATTTGCCAGTGTTATCTAGGACAAGGGTTTGGTCTCCAAACTATGTAAAAACTCACACAAACTTCACCTCAGGAAGACAAAAAATCCAATAAAAAAAAATGGACAAAGGACACTTTGTCCAACACACACTTCTCCAAAGAGACATATGGAGGGTCCAGAGAAATGTAAAATGATGCTCAGCATTGCTAGCCATCAGAGAGATGAAAATTAAAACCACAGAGAGATACCACTCTACACTGGTCAGAATGGCCAACATAAACAATTCAATAAACAAGTGTTGGCTAGATTGTGGAGGAAAGGGAACCCTAGTGCATTGGTGGTGGGAATACAGACTGGTGCAGCTACTTTGGAAAACAGTATGGAATTTCCTTAAAAATATAAAATGGAACTGCCTTTTGACACAGCAATTCCATTACTGGGATTATACACTAAGAATCCTGAAACACTAATTCAAAGAACCTATGCACCCCAATGTTCATAGCAGCACAATTTACAATAGCCAAGTGTTGGAGACAACCTGAGTGCCCATCAGCAAATGAGTGGATAAAAAAACTATGGTACATTTACACAATGGAATTCTATGCAGCAGAGAGAAAGAAGGAACTCCTACCCTTTGTGACAGCATGGATGGAACTGGAGAGCATTATGCTAAGTGAAATAAGCCAGGCAGTGAAGGACAAATACCATATGATCTCACATATAAATGGAAACTAATTAACAAAACAAAGAAAGAAGCAAAATATAACTAGAGACATTCAAATTAAGAACAAATTGACAGTTACCAGAGTAGTGTGTGGAGGGATATAATGGGGGAAATTAGGGAAAAGCTCATCAAAGAACATGTATAAAAGATTCATGGGCAAAGCTAAAGGGGGGTAGAATTGAGGGTGGCAGGTGAAGGTGTGTGGGGCAGGGGAAAGTGTAGAGAACTGTATTTTAAAAATTAATAATTTTTTAAATTAATTAGAAATTAAAATTTTCAATTAATAAAACATTTAAAAAATCAACCGTAGGATGTATCTTTGTTTATTTGATATTACACTTAACATGTTTTCAAAATTTATCCATATTATAGCATGTGTCAGAATTTCATTCTTTTAAATGGCTCACTGTTCCATTGTATGTATCTACCAGTTTTACTTATCCTTCTATCTATTGTTGGGTTGCTCCATATGTTGGCTGATTGAATAATGTTACAACGAACATGTTGCACAGGTATCTGTCTCATCTCTTGCTTTCAATTCCTTTGGCCGCACACTTAAGGGTGGAATTTCAGTGTCACATGACATTCTATGTTAGCTTTTTGAGGAACAGCTACACTGTTTTTGTCACAGCAGCTACATTTTACATTCTCACAAGCCATGTACAAGGCTTCAACTTCTCCACATACTCACCTGCATTTGTTATTTTCCATCATTATTATAGAATCATCATATGAGTTATCAGGTTGTGTGTATGTCTTTTATTATTTTTTGGTGTCTGGACTATTATAATAATGCCCTAACTGATCTTCCTGCTGTCCCACTTATTTTTCAACATATCTAGTACTCTAATTCTCTGGCCTAAAAATATTGTCTGATCAACAGTTTTCAGCGACTCGTTATTGCCACTTGAAAAAAAAACTAGACTTTACTGGTCTACAATAGTTACCATTTTTGGCCAAAATCTGCCTTACCTGTACATGGGAAAGATAATATTATGTACCTTATAGGGCATTTGAAAATAATAAATACAATAATACATGTTTGACATGGTTAACACGTGTGTGATCAGTGTATGTTTACTCTTTTGAAGTAATAGTGTCTTGTTTACAGCTAAAAAACAAATCTTAAAATGGTAAGTAGCTTAACTAATGCTTACTGCTCACTCTGAGCCAGAGTCAGATTCTGAGCCAGCCAGAGTCAGGTTTGAATGAACTAACCTCCTTTCATTTGCTCTACTCTTCCATATAGAATTATGAAATAAAAATGATTCATGTCCCAATGAAATTTTGGAAGCTGGAGTAAGGGATTATTATTATATTAGTATTATGTCACTTGTCTCATTGTGTAATGTCTGGTCTTTCCTTTAACTACACACCCTCAGCCCCTTTGGCATAATCTCTGCCTTCTCCTGGTAATTTATGTCTCATGTTTCCTTTCCAGAGTACTGCAAGTACTGTTTTAATCCAATAGTGATGTTAGTCACATTAATAAAACATCTTTTTGTTTTTAATTCACAATCACAGAGACTTCCTCTCTGTGTAGAGAGATGGTCATTCCTTACAAATTCTGGCCCTGACTAAGCTTTCTTGTGGTTGGTTCAGCCTCAGTGTCCAGTTCTCTATTGTTTCTTTGGGAATATTCTTCCATTTTGCTCAAAAGTTACTCTTCTCCTTATCCATCAAAGTAACATGCTCTCCTCTTTCCAGTTTTTCATGAGAGTATTTTCTTTACCAAGTCATCCAGCTGTGATGATTTACCCCCTCAAGCTGAAGGCCACTAGTCAGGAGTAATGATAGAAAACGTAAGAGAAAAATGCTTTCAGACTAGGCAATAATCTTTGATTTATAGTATCTATCTCCTCTTTCTTGATTTTTAAAAAAGTCTTTGTCTTATTTAGTTGATAAGCCTAAGGGACCAAAGCAGCTCTGTTTTCTAAATTCAGAGTAGCTTCAAGGTTGTTGTCAGCATTTAATTATCCATGCATAGAAACAATAAAATTGATACTAGCAACTGCAGGCAAGTATGCCATTTGCTACTGCTTCAGGCTAATGGAGTCACATTCAAGGCCACTGTGCTAGCGGTTCTTCACTTCGTCTTGTGCATTGCTCTCGGTTTGAGGGGACAGAGGCCTGAGAACATTTTTAGAATTTGTTTCCCTACCAACATGCTATTCATTTCCATAGTATCATCTATGGCTTTAATATTCTAATTTCTATGTTATTTTTAAAATTCTACTTGAATACTTTTTACCCTTTACCTTATCCTTTTTACCCAGTGGAGGTTAGAACTGCCAAAAGTATTCCAGGGGCATGTGCATGAGACTGTAAAAGTGGCTTCTTTGCTGCTGCCTCCGCAGCTGCTGCTGCTACTTCCCAGGCAAGCACCCCGTGTTAGAAACCCAAAATGGAATCATGAGGAGAGGGGAGCTAAAGATCCCTGGGTTCTATATCAATAACATCTTCTCACTCAAATTCCTTCATGCATTGTGAAGATGGCTTTCAATACCTTCATTAATGGTCAAATCAGCTTTATTTTCCCTCTATGTTATCTGGTATTTAGTAAAGAGTGCCCTGCAAGTTAAACTATCTACTAGGCTTTTTTCCAATCAAAACTGGAATCCAGTTGGTGAAAATTTTTCTACTTTTACTGTTTTAACATACATTAAATAAATAATACTTGAAATGTCCTTCTAACAATATTTTCTCTGAAAAAGGTGAAATGCTGCAGTAAAAAGAGATTGATATGAATTAAACTATATCCCTCATAATGATGGTAAAATTTTCACAAGTAAATGTTTCTTTCTTGTACGTGAAAATCCTACATTGTAGGTTATTGTGGCCCATCAGTACAAGACTTGTGAGATAGGTCTTCCATATATATTTCATTTTATTTTCATTAAGTAGAGTAAAACCCTTTTAAAATGGATGGCTGAACATAATCCCTAGAAGTTATTCTTATTGGGGAGCATCATTTCACCTGTGGTACAATTAAAACCAATGAAGTAATAAACAACATTACTAGCTTTCCTCCAGAACTTCTGATAATTGAATGGTTCCCAAGAGTATTCCAAACTTGCATTACTTCCTAAAGTGTCTAATGTTATCATGCCCTCAATAAACTGCCCAAAGATTATTTTCTATTCGATTTGAGAAAGAAAATTGAGCTTATTAGGCAAAAATTATCTCAATTCTCATGCTTTCAGTTTACATTTAATACATATCTCTGTTTATACTTAACTATTTTCCTTCTTCTCAGAATGAAACTATATCCCTACTCTTTTTTTTTTTAATTAGAAATTTCTCCTATGTGATTGGTCTCTAAAGAGCTTGGACATGAAGTCATCCAGACTTCCATTTGAACCCTGGAGTTTTTTACTAGTTGCCTCCTGTCTGACCAAATGTTTCATTTCTCTGAGTTTTTGTTTCTCTCTCTGGGATAGAGCCAGGGATGAAATGTGGTTAGCTGATAATGGGCACTCAAAAAATAATTCTCCTTCCCAGGTCTTTCAGGGATTGCTTCTCTCAAGCATCTCTCATTTCTTAGATATACTGAGGTCTGTCCAGAAAAGTCCAGCCATTGTTAATATAATGAGAATGGTTTGCACAACATTAATATAACCTGGCAGCCAAGGAGAGTAGACTGGAATGCACATGTGTGAACAACGATGGCTTCACTGTTCTAGTCAGTGGGGGCAGTAGATGACATTGAGTGAGCATGTGTATTGTGTGTCCATCACATTAAAAATGACAGCAAGTAGATCAATGATTTGGTGTCAAATTTGTGTTAAGCATGAACATTCTTCCACGGAAGCCATTCAGATTATTCAGAAGGCTGAAGCTATGGGCAACTGGTGATTGGAAGCTTCCATCATGACAATATGCCCATTCATGCATCATGTCTCATGAGCGGTTTTTTGGTGAAACATCATATTACCCAGGTGATTCAGCACCACCTACAATCCAGATTTGGTGCCCTGTGACTTCTGTCTTTTCCCAAAAATAAAATCACCTTTGAAAGGGAAAATATTTCAGACTGTTACTGAGATTCAGGAAAATATGACAGGACAGCTGATGGTAATTGAAAGAACTGTGTGAGGTCCCAAGGTACCTACTTTGAAGGGGCCTGAGGTGTCATTGTCCTATTTATAGTGTTTCTTGTATCTTGTATCTTCTTCAACAAATGTCTCTAGTTCTCATATTAAATGGCTGGATACCTTCTGGGCAGATTTTGGTTGCCTTTTCTTTCTTCATTTGTTTCTACACCAGTGAGCAAACAAATTTTCTAGTTCTAAAAGAAAAATAAAAACTGAAATGGGGTTCTCTTGTTTGTACTTCTTCTTGAAGCCATACTTTAATTTATTTTTGTGAACTTGCTGATGTGTTTCCTTTTTTTTGGTATAATTTTTTAATTTTATTTTTTAGCTACATTATATATTCAATATTATTTTGTAGTAGTTTCAGGCATACAGTATAGTAGTTAAATAATCATATATTTTACAAAGTGACCCCCCATATCTCCAGTACTCTCTTGGTACCATGCATAGTTATTATAATATTATTAACTCTGTTCCCTATGCTGTACTTTACATCCCTGTGACTATTTTGTATCTACCAATTTGTACTTATTCATTCCTTCACCTTATTTACTTAGTCCCTCAAACCCTTACCCTCTTCAATTTGCTGATATGTCTCTTGAAAGCATATATTCACTGTGCCACTAGTGACATTTATTTATACTTAACTACAGCCCTCTGGTTTCTTTCAGATAATTCATAAAGCAGTGAAAGATTATTTATTACACTGTTTTGTGAAAGGTCTCCAATGGTCTTCTGTCATTTTTCATACTGTCAGGTGCATATGAAGCTTTTTTACCATATTGAATAGCCCTTCCTAAAATTTGTAACATGATTTCTGAAACTGAACCCTGGATTCTAATCTTTCCTCTGCCCTCCAGCTCCCTATTGATGTTTTTCCCTAGGTTTGCTTCTTCTGATCACCTCTCAGACTGAGCAACCCCAAACATTTGCTCCTGGGACACTTTTTTGCACTCTCCTTGGACAACTTTATTTTCTCCCATTCCTTTGAATTAATAAAGACTACTCAATCTTGCCCTTCATGTCTACATATTCAAATATAGTGAATGACTGTCATACAACTGTTAGTAGACTTATCTTCTGAAAAATAAAGTTGTGACTGTTTTTCCTCCACATTTTTTAGGTTATTGATTTTATCCAGTTTTAAGTAGGTTGTACTTAAGCCAATTAACCCCCAATTAAAAACAAAAATATCAATTTAGCAAAATAACAGCTTTTAGTATGTTGGCCAGAACAAGGACCACATACCTTGAAAACAGTGATGCAAATCCAAGAAAATACATTTTGTGTTGATCTTTCCAAAACATGGAGTAACTGAGGAAATTCTATGCCATGGGGAAGACCTACTTCTGTGGAAATTTTTCTAAAAATATATACCAAGAACCAAGATTTTTTTACTTTTAGAATAACACATTTTTTTTTCAAATAATAGCCTAGCCAAATATGAACCAAAGTTGTTATGAGAAACATCATACAGTAAGTTCTTTAAATTAAATTAATTACAAAGTCCTTTTTGGGGCATTTGTATCACTTGTATCTGAATTGGGGTTCAGAGTTGTCCAGTTTTAACAATTTTTACATTATATATACTCCCCAAAATACCAGCCATCCATGTTAAAACCTGAGAGTTGAAGTAAAACCTAGATATGATTAAAAAAAATATAAGTTTTAGGACTTCTGGCCAAAATGGAGGCATAGGTAGACACAGTTTGCCTCCTCACACAACCAAAATAAGGACACCAACAAATTTAAAAACAAAAAACAACCAGAACTGAAAAAAAATTGAACAGTATGGATGTTTGACAACCAAGGAGTTAAAGAAGAAATAATCATCCAGATTGTTAGAAGTGGAGACAAGAAACTGGGAGGAGAGGACTTGAAGCAAGGCTGCAGCTGGAGGACTGGGGTAGGTGAGGTGCTGGTTGGCAGACCAGGTGAGATGGCAGCTGGTGAAGCAGGTGGTCCCAAAGTTGTGTGCAGATAAACTGGGAGGAACAACTGGGGACAAAGACGGACCACACAAACCAGGGAAATAAAGCTTCAAAACCTCTGATTGACAAAAACCTATAATGGTTGAGGCAGCAGAAGAAACTCCAACTCTCATAGGAAAGTTGATTGGAGGGACCCACAGGGTCCTAGAAAATACACAAAACCACCTGCCTGGGAATTAGCACCAGAAGGACCAAATTTTCTTATTGGTAGCAGTGGAAGTGACTGAAAGATGACAGAGAGCTGAGCCAGCGACAGTGTTCCCTCTCAGACCCCTCCACAACATAGAACACCACAATTCAGTGATGTGGATTGCCCTGCCCTGGCAACTACCTAAGGCTCCAGCACTTACTACTGAGACAAACCAAAAAAAAAAAAAAAGGCCCAAATGAAAGAAAAGGTCAAAGCTTCAGGAAAAAATACAACAAACAGATGAAGAGATAGTCAACCTATCAGATGTACAGTTCAAAACACTGGTAATCAGGATGCTCGCAGAATTGGTTGAATACGGTCACAAAATAGAGGAGAAAGTGAAGGCTCTGAAACATGAAAAAGAGGAAAATGAATAGGAAAACAACTGTGACAGGAAGGAATCTGGGGCTCAAATCAACAGTTTTGACAGGAAGGAAGAAATAAACATTCAACCAGAAAAGAATGAAGAAATAAGAATTCAAAACAATAAGGAGAGGCTTTGGAACCTCTGGGACAACTTTCAAAATCATAGGGATGCCAGAAAAAGAAGAGGAAGAGCAAGAAAATTTATTTGAAAATATCATGAAGGAGAACTTCCTTAATCTTGCAGAGGAAATAGACTTCTAGGAAGTCCAGGAACTTCAGAGTTGGACCCAAGGAAGCAAACACCAAAACACATCATAATTACATTACCCAATATTAAAGATAAGGAGAGAATCTTAAAAGCAGTGAAAGAAAATCATAGAGTTACCTACTAAGGAGTTCCCATAAGACTATCAGCTGATTTCTTAAAAGAAACCTTGCAGTCAAGGAGGGACCAGAAAGAAGTATTCCAAGTCATGAAAGGTAGGGACCCACATCCAAGATTACTCTATCCAGCAAACCTATCATTAAGAATGGAAGGGCAGATAAAGTGCTTCCCAGGTAAGGTCAAGTTGAAGGAGTTCATAATCACCAAGCCCTTATTATATGAAATGCTAAAGGGTTTTTCTAAGAAAAAGAAGATAAAACATTGAACAGTAAAATGACAACAAACTCACAACTATCAACAATCAAACCTAAAAGCAAAAACAAAAACAAACTAAGCAAACAACTAGAATAGGTACGGAATCACAGAAATGGAGATCACATGGAGGATTATCAGTGGGGAAGGAGGAGGGGGAGAATGGTGGAAAAGGTACAGGGAATAAGTAGCATAAATGGTAGGTACAAAATATACAGAGAGAGGTTAAGAATAGTATAGGAAGTGGAGAAGCCAAAGAACTTATATGTATGACCCATGGACATGAACTAAAGGTAGGGAATGCAGGTGGGAGGGGGTGTGCAGGGCAGAGGGAAACAAAGTGGGGGAAATAGGGCAACTGTAATAGTATAATCAATAAAATATATTAAATGCTTTTTTAAATTATGTTTTTCCATAACAATTCTTCGATGTTATTTAAAAATCTTTTCATGTTCCCAGGTTCGATTTCCAGCCAGGGTACATGCCTGGGTTGCAGGCCATAACCCCCAGCAACTGCACATTGATGTTTCTCTCTCTCTCTGTCTATCTCCCTCCCTTCCCCTCTAAAAAAAATAAAAACAAATAAAAAATCTTTAAAAAAAAAGAATTTGAAAAAGAATATGCCAATGCACTTTAAAAAAAATCTTTTCATGTAGCAAAGACTTGGAAATATATTACTTCCAAGCATCAAAGTAACTCTTATTTTTTATATACTTTTTCAATTATTAGGGAATTGAAAGGTACATGCACCCATGGACTATGAATGGACTATGATGCATTTTCCCATTTAAAGCTCTGGGTTTTCCTTTGTTTATTTTTTATTTTTATTTATTTTTATTTTTATTCTTGTTCAAATATAGGTATCTCCATTTCCCCAGCCACCACTCTTCCCAACCCACCCACCCCCACCTCCCTCCCTCAATATTACCTTCCTTTGGTTTGTCCATGGGTCCTTTATGTTGGGAACCGCCCTGACTGGTATCAGAAGCTGAAACCCCCGCCTAGGCTAAGGCTAAGGGAACGCCCTTGGAACCATAAGCCAGCAAGGAGACAAAAGCTTATCTCCCTGGCAGGAATGCTGCTTCTGCTGCTTTATTCATAACTGAACCCCAAAAAACTTGGTCGGTTAGCCAAAGATGGGTAAGATTCCCCACGGGGGGAACAACCTAAGACAGGCATGATCACTTTGGGAGGCCCCCCAAAAGACAGACTTGGGGGGCTGCAGCAAAAGGGGGTGATGGACCCTCTCACCTCGGCTTTGACATAGCCTGAGCTCTCGTCCTCTGGGAGAAAATCTCCGCATCTCTTGGTTGCCTTAGTTCCCTTGCTCCACCTAAGCCTGAAACAATGACAGGGTGGTGCAGCTCTGTGCTGAAAAGGGCGGATTCCCCGGGTGATCAGGCCTAAGAAAGAATATGTAAATTACTGTGAAACCTGCTTTGTTTAGAATGCTCTCAGTTGAATGAGAGGGGTCCAAGGAGGAAGTTAGTTTGTTCCTCAAAGTCTTACAGCTCTTTGACCCCAACTCAAAATAAACCAGCAGAGTTCCTTGTTTTCTGTAGTTCCTTACTTCCCCCTAATGAGTACTGTACTTTACCTGAATTATTATGCAAAATGAGCCCAATAAAAGCAGGTATGGACGGTAAATTGGCACGCTCCTCACTAGAGGGGGTGGCCATTTCGTCCCTACTTCTCCACAGAAACTAGTTTGTCTCTGTGCATGTTTTTTCTTGCGTGTTTTTGTCGAGCCATCCGCAGCATTCTGTGATCACTGCTGGCCGGTGACCCACCCACCTTTATACATATTCCTTGATAACTCTTTCCCTCCTTTCCCCCATTAACCCCTCCCTCCTGCCCTCTGGTTACTGTCAGTTTGTTCTTTATTTGCATGTCTCTGGTTATATTTTGCTTGCTTGTTTGTTTTGTTAATTAAGCCCCACATATAAGTAAGATTGTATGGTATTTATCTCTTACCACCTAGCTTGTTTCACTTAGCATAATGCTCTCCAGATCCATCCATGGTTGTCACGAAAGGTATGACCTCCTTCTTTCTTTTTGCTCCTAGTATTCCATTGTGTGAATATACCATAGTTTTTGATCCACTCATTTACTGATGGGCATTTACATTGCTTCCAGCACTTGGCTATTGTAAATAATGCTGCTATGAACATTAGGGTGCATAGGTTCTTTTGAGTTGGTGTTTCAAGGTTCTGAGTGTATAACCTCCAGTCCAGGAAGACAAACATCCCGATTAAAACTGGGCAAGAGACCTAAACAAACACTTCTCCAAGGAGGACATACAAAGGGCCCAGGGACATATGAAAGGATACTCAGCATCACTAGCCATCAGAGAAATGCAAATTAAAACCACAGTGAGATACCACTGCACACTGGTCAGAATGGACATCATAACCAAATCAACAAACAACAAATATTGGTAAGATTGTAGAGAAAAGGGAACCATAGTATACTGCTGGTGGAAATTCAGACTGGTGTAGCCACTGTGGAAAACAGTATGGAATTCCCTCAAGAACTAGAAATGGAACTATCTTTTGACCTGGCAATTCCACTTTGTGTTGATTTCCAAAATCAATTCCAAGTTCAAATGCAACAATGGAATTTTACAATTGTATAGGTAAATATACAGACTTTCAAAGCATCCATTCTACTCCAAAGTATATAAAAATTATAGATGCAAACTATAATATAAAAATAATATACAATCAAAATGCATAGCCACATTTTATAAACAGAAAATGATCTTCACAAACTGGATGGGGTTAATGAGAAGAGTGAGTTCAAGTGTAAGTAGTGACTGAGACTTTACCAATGTTCTGGTGCTTCTGCACCCAAAAGCATTAAGGGCAACTGGGAGGTCTGTATCAACTTGTAAGTGAAATGAATTGCAAAAGACCTGGAAGACTCAAAACAATTTTGAAAAGAACAAAATTATATGACTTACAGTATCTGATTTATAAACATAGTATATTATCATAGTGATCAAGACAGTGTGGTATTGGTATGTATATCTCCTGCAAAACAGAAATTTACAGGGGATCTGTGAATATAGTGGCAAGATAGGTGGGAGCAGAGTCCACTTCCCCCTTTTCACAGTTGAAACACCTAACTGATATGAGGAACAGAGTGAACAGCCAACAGTATCCCAGCATATATAAAAATTGGAGACCAAAAATTGTAGAGGACATTGAAAAATCAGATGGTAAGGAGAGTGCTTTGGGACAATAAGGTCCCTGGGACCAAGGCAGGGACCAGGGTGGCAGCAACCCCAGGCCCGGTGCTCACCAGGTCTGCCACAGGATTCTTGGGAGAGAGATGGCTCTCTTCCCCTGATGAACAAGATTTGGGCAGCACCAGAAGGGACCAGGAAGCTTGAAGTGGCAGGGAGTTAATAAGGACAAAGTGGCAAACACACAAGGGTTGTATGCACCCACTGAAACTGTGGATGCCTCACTGGGGAGAGTTGGGCCCTGAAGAAACCTGACCTGGATAGTCCCCTGTCTTCTTGGAGAGTTGGGCTGTATGAGAGGCCAGACACTTGTTTGGAGCAGCAGGCTTGAGCAGGAGAAATTTTTCAAAAAGAAAAAGAGAAAAAGGAGCCACTCAGCATCTGTTTGGGGAATCCTCCTGCAGTAGCTGCTCCAGCCTTCTGCATTCCTACCCCCACCCAGCCACACAGTACTCCTGTGGTGGCAAAGAAGGTCCCACACTCACACCCAAAGCACTGGGGAGGGTGTGCACCCTGAACCTGCAGGACTGGCAGCTGCCTGTCCTGACATATCCACAGGCCTGGGATGGAGTGCACCTAAGCCCACTGCCCAGAAGCACCTCACACCTGACCCCTGTACCCAGGGGACAGGGGGAGCATCAGAGGAGGCCTGCACCTTCATCCACAGTGGCAGCCACAGCAGTACCCCTGCCCTGCAGGGCTGACTGGGCCTGTAAGAGGAAGGCAGAGATGCCCACCACCCCCAGAGGATAACTGCAGGGCTCAGGGAGTCAGAAATCCTCAGAAAGAATTAACTCAGTGTTGGGGCTGAACTAGCCTGAAGGGACTCCGAGAGTCCTTAGCATCTAGGACAGCAAAAAATGAGAAGGTGGTGTGGGGACTGCCCCAACTGGTGTACCTCAAGGACAGCTCAACTGATGGATTGAAGGTGTAGGCTAGGTGCAGAAGGGCACTGAGGACCTGGTAGAAAACTGAGGAACTGGGCTGAAGGTTGGGCAACTGCAAACAGTGCTGCTCAGGAAGGGAGAAAAGAGAAACCAATCCCCACTCAGTCTGCTGCAGCCAGGAAGACCAGCAGAAATGGCTGGGCCAGTTTGAAGCCAGCAAGACACCCTTTTTTTTTTAAGTATTTTTATTCTTTGAATTCATTCTTCCTTTTTTATTCCTTCTTCCTTTTTACCTTTCTTTCCCTTTTTATTCCTTCTTCCTTCCTTCCTTTTTTTTTTAATTCTCACAAGTGAGACAATAAAACCTGGAGCTGTGAAAAGACCAGAGTTGGACCCAAAGAGGAGGCATCCCCACAGCTGAGACAGTGAGACAAATTTCACTTTGCTACTCCAGAGAACTACGAGTTATTGTATATTTGTATTATTATTATTTTTCATTATTCTTACATCTTTCATTTCATTAGTATTTTTGTATTTCTCTTCTTTCTGTTCAGTCTTCTTTGTGTGGCTTGTTAAATTGCATTGTTTGACTGGTTTTCCTTGTTTTCTCTTTCATAGTGTATTTTTAATTTTTCATCTTTAACTTCACTTGTCTTCCATTAGCATACTACTCTAGGTCCCATACTTCCTACTCTTCTTATCCAGATCACATAGATTCTGTCACACAAGTGTTGTTTCATTACTATTGTAAATAATTGCTGTTCCATACAATTGTAAATACTACACAACACCCATCCCAGATCTTAGCCCACTTCACAGTTTCCTGAACTCTATTACTGTTATGGTTAACTCTATTCTTTCACATACTACACCTATTTTCTATCCTTTACTCTTGCTTTCCCTCAAAACCTGAACTCCTACGAGCTCACTGCTTTCTACAACCAACTCACAATCTTCCCCCAGCCCAACAAGAGTCTTATCTTCTTTCTACTCTTTCAAAAAAAGTGGCTAGTTGGGTGAAATATCACTGTTAACACTATACATATCTAAAAAATCTCCTATCTCTTGTCTACAAGTTGGTACTTTAAATACCATAGGATACACTCCTGCTGTCTTAAAATATTTTTCCTTCCCCTTCCAACTGATCACAAAAAAAGAGTAGTTGGGAGCTATGAGCACCAGGATACCTGCTGGAAGAAGAAACCTACCAATAAAGAACTACCAACATGTAACAACAGAAGGCGGTGAAGGAGGGAGGGGAAGCCACACTAACTCAACCCAGGACTGATCTGGAAATACAACTAACTGGTGGAGAAATTAATCAGAACAAGCAACTGAACAAAAGCAAGGGGGAATCCTCAAAACTTTGTACACACAGAGGAACTGGCTTGAACACAACCTGCCCACAGCTGCAAAACAAAATATAAGATGTTGTAGACGGAGTGACCCTCACTTAAATAGCTGGTGGGAAGGACCAACCAAACAAAGACCCAAAACAATCAAAACCCAAAGACATACAGAGAGCCAACATAAATGACAGCCCAAGACCAACAAGCTCAGGAGATTAAGGAGACTGCACCACTGAATCTCACAAGTGTTCTACCTTAGAAGTTCATACCATAAACACCGGGAGTCAAAACAGATCAATTTAAAAAGCACAGGGTAACAAGAAGAGTCTCACAAACAATAGGAAGACAAAGAAATATCCCCAAATGAAAGGAAAGGAGGAAGCCTCAGAAAGAATGCTAAATGAAATAGAGGCAACTCAATTATCAGATATTGAGTTCAAAGCAATGATTATAAGGAAGCTCAATGAGATCACAGAGAATTACTAAAAACTACAGGGAAAATACAATGAACTCACTGCAAAATGTATCAACATGAAAAAGGAAATAGAAACTATCAACATGGGCCAAGAGGAAATGAAGAATACAATTTCTGAACAGAAGAACAGAGTAGAAGGAATCAAAAGCTTGCTCAACAAAGCAGAAGATCAGATCAGTGAGCTGGAGGACAAGGTAAAAAAAAGAACACCCAAAAAGAGCAAGAAAAGGAAAAGAGGCTCAGAAAGAATGAAGAGAGGATAATGGAAATGCAGGACAACATGAAACATAATAATGTCCATATAATAGAGATACCCAAAGGAGCAGAAAAGAGCAAGGGATAGAAAACCTGTTTGAAAAAAGTAATGATGGAAAACTTCCTTAATCTGAAGAGAGACATATCAGACAAATCCAGGAAACACAGACAGTCCCAATTAAGAAGAATCCAAAGAGGCCCACTTCATGACACATCATCATTAAAATGGCAAAATTCCAAGACAAAGAGAGAATCTTAAAAGCAGCAAGGGATAAACAGAAAGTAACATACAAAGGAGCCCCAATAAGTGTAGTAGCTAACTTCTCAAAGAAAATGCCCCAAGATGGAAGGGAATGGCAAGAAATATTCCAAGTAATGAAAATCAGAGGCCTATAACCAAGACTACTTTACCCAGCAAGGTTCTCAATTAAGATGGAAGGCCAAATAAGGAGCTTCTTGGACAAAAGAAGCCTCAAAAAAATTTGGTTTGCAGAGCACCAAACCAGCTCTGCAAGAGATGCTAAAGTGTCTGCTTTAAGAACAGGAAGAAAAACAGTGGAAGAGAGAGGAACACAGGTATGAAAAAAAGTGGCAATGCATAAGTACCTATCAATAATAACCTTAAACATAAATGGATTAAATGCCCCAATCAAAAGACACAGAATAGCAGAATGGGTAACAAAACATGACCCACACGTATGCTGCCTACAAGAGACCACCTCAGAACAAAGACCTACAAAGACTGAAAGTGAAGGGCTGGAAATAAATATTCCAAGCAAATGAACAGGTAAAAAAATATGTAGGGTAGCAATACTCATACTGGACAAAATAGACTTAAAAAAAGAGCCATAAAAAGAGACCCAGAAGGTCACTTCATAATACTCAAGGGAAGAATCCATCAAGAAGACATAAACATTGTAAATATATATGTACCCAACATAGGAGCACCCAAATACATAAAGAAAATCTTAGAGGACTTCAAGAAAAATATTGACAGAAACACAACTATAGTAGGGGATTTTAACTCCCTACTGTCAAAAATGGACGGATCTTCCAAACAAAATATCAACAAAGATCATGGCATTGAACAATGCCCTAGATGAAATGGACTTAACTGATATATATATAAAGCCTTTAATCCCAAAGAAGCAAAATACACATGATTTTAAAATGCACATGGAACATTTTCAAAGATATACCACATGATAGGACACAAAACAAGCCTCAAAAAATCCAAGAAAATTGAAATTGTATCAAGCATTTTCTCTGACCAAAAGGCACTGAAACTAGAAACCAGACTCAAGGAAAAAGCCCAAAACACACAAGCTCAAGGAGGTTGAATAGCATAGTATTAAACAATGAATGGGTCAACAATGGGATTAAGGAAGAAATAAAAAAGTTTCTGGAAACAAATGAAAATGAACTCACCACAAACCAAAACTTATGGGACACAGTGAAGGCAGTCCTGAAAGGGAAGTTCATAGTGATACAGGTCTACCTAAGAAAGACAGAAACATTTCAAATAAACAACCTAACCCTATGCCTACAAGAACTTGAGGAACAACAACAAAGACAGCCCAGAGCAAGTACAAGGAAGGAAATAAACAAGATTAGAGCAGAATGAAATGCCATAGAGACTAAAAGCACATTTCTAAGGATCAGTAATTCCAGGAGCTGATTCTTTGGAAAGACAAACAATATGGACAAGCCTTTAAGCAAGCTCATCAAGAAAAAAAAGAGAGAGAGGACCTGAATAAACACAAACAGAAATGAGAGATTACAGCTGATACCACAGAAATACAAAGGATTGTAAGAAATTACTATGAAGAATTATATGCCAAGAAAACGTAGGTGAAATGGATAAATATCTAGAAAAATATAATCTTCCAAAATTCAATGAAGAAGAAGCAGAAAGCATGAACATACCAATAACAGATGATGAAATTGAAGCAGTAATCTAAAAGCTTCCAATGCACAAAAAACCCTTAACTGGATGGTTTCACAGGAGAATTTTACACAGCCTTAAAGGAGAGGTAACCCCTGTCCTTCACAGATGATTCCAGAAAATGTAACAAGATGGAAGACACCGAAACTTTTTATGAAGGCAGCATCATTCTCATCCCAAAACCAGATAAAGACATAAGAAAGAAAAAAAAAACTTCAGGTCAATATAATTAATGAACATAGATGTTAAAATCCTCAACAAAACATTAGCAAACTGCATCCAGCAATACATTAAAAAGATTGTACACCATGACCAAGTGGGATTCATCCCAGGAATGCAAGGATAGTACAATATTTGCCAACCAATAAACACAATATACCACATAAACAAAAAGAAATACAAAAATCACATGATCATGTTAATAGAGGTGGAAAATGCATTTGATGAGGCACAGAACCCAGTTATGATAAAAACACTTAGCAAAATGGGAATAGAGGGAGCATTCCTCAACATAATAAAAGCCATATATGAGAGACCTACAGCCAACATCATATTAAATGGACAAAAACTTAGAGCTTTCCCACTAAGATCAGGAATAAGACAAGGCTGTCTGCTTTCACTACTCCTATTCAACATAGTACTGGAAGTCTTAGCAACAGCAATCAGACAAAAAAAAGGAAATAAAAAGCATCCAAATTGGAATGGAGGAAGCAAAACTGTCATTCTTTGCAGAGGACATGATAGTGTACATAGAAAATCCTGTAGACTCCACCAAAAAACTACTCAACCTAATAAATGAATTTGGCAAAACAGTGGGATAAAAAGTCAATATTCAGAAAACAAAGGCATTTTTTTACACCAACAATAAAATATCAGAAACAGAAATCAGGAAAAATATTTTGTTTGGTATAGCAACAAGAAAAATAAAGTACCTAGGAATAAATCTAACCAAGGAGGTAAACGACCTGGAGTCAGAAAACTATACAACACTGAAGAAAGAAATTAAGGAAGACACAAACAAATGGAGGCATGTACCATGCTCATGGATTAGAAGAGTTATAATCAAAATGGCCATACTACCCAAAGCAATTTATAGATTCAATACAATCCCTATTAAAGTAACAATGACATATTTCACAGATATTAAACAAACATTTCAGAAAGTTATATGGAACCATAAACAACCCCGAATAGCTGCACCAATTTTGAAAATAAAGAACAAAGCAGAAGGGATCACAATACCTGATATAAAACTCATTACAAGGCTACTGTAACCAAAACAGCCTGGTACTGGCATAAAAACAGGCACAGAGACCAATGGAACAGAACAGATAGCCTAGAAATAAACCCAAGCCTCTACAATCAATTGATATTTAACAAAGGAGAAAGAAGAATAAAATGGCATAAAAATAGCCTCTTCAACAAATGGTGTTGGGAGATCTGGACAGCTACATGCAAAAAAATGAAATTTGACCACCAACTGACACCATACACAAAAATAACATCAAGGTGGATAAAGGACTTAAATATAAGTAGTGACAGCATAAAATTCCTAGAGTAAATATAGACAGGAAAGTCTCAGAATTTCCATGCAGCAACATCTTCACTGATATGTCACCTGAAGCAAGGGACATAAATAAAAAAATAAACAAGTGGGACGTCATCAAATTAAAAAGCTTTTGCATTACTAAAGAAAACAGCATTAATATGAAAAGATAACCAACTGTATGGGAAAACATATTTGCCAATGATACCTCAGACAAGAGTTTGATCTTCAAAATATATAAAAAACTCACATGACTCCATTCCAAGAAGACAAAATTCTCAATTAAGAAATGGGCAAAAGATGTGAACGGACACTTCTCCAAGGAGGTTATTCAGAGGACCCAGAGACATATGAAAAGATGCTCAGCATCAGTAACCATCACAGAGATGCAAATTAAAACCACAATAAGATACCAGTTCACACCAGTCAAAATGGCCATCATAAACAATGAAGAAACAAGTGTTGGGGAGGATATGAAGAAAAGAGAACCCTACTGCACTGTTGGTGGGAATGCAGACTGGTGCAGCCACTGTGGAAAACAGTATGGAATTTCCTCAGAAAACTAAAAATGGACTGCCTTTTGACCTAGCAATTCCACAGCTGGGACTATATCCTAAGAGCCCTGAAACACCAAGCCAAAAGAACCTATACACCCCAATGTTCATAGCAGCACAATTTACAATAGCCAAGTACTGGAAGCAATCTAGGTGCCCATCAGTAAATGAATGGATGTGGAGGATATCAGCCAGCAGTATCCATCTCGGCTGCAGATGTTCGTCGAAGCATGCTAAAAACATACACAAAGACAACTAGGTCCTGTGGGGGAGTAGGGACAGAAGGGCCACTCCTCACATGGGGAGCACCTATGGCCACCCTCTCTCCTGGAGGGCACCATGGCCACTCCCTCTTGTAGGGAGCACCCCGTGTTCATACCCAAGCAGCTGTTTATTGAGAAAACAGACTTAGTTTCTGGATTCACAGTCTGGCAGGAAAGATCAAAAGATGTAGGCAACTTATAAAGGTGGGGACAGAGCTCCTGCTGAGATTCTGGGCAAGGTTTGGGGTTTTAATATATGGCTCAAAGGGCTGTTTTGGTTTTCTGTCTGTGCTTTTAAATTCCAAGTTAATAACACCCTCCAGCAAACAGATCTCACAGGATCTTGCATATTCTATGTCCCAGGCCTGATTACCCTGGGGGTCTACTGTTTCTGGTCTGGGCTGTTTCGCCTCTGCAGGCCTGAGAAGACAAAGGCAGCCAGGAGACTTGGATTTCTCACATACAAGAGCAAAGACCGAGGCTTTGACAAAGCCATGGGGGCAGGGGTTGATGTCCATCACCCCTTCATTTCCACAGCCCCTTCTCTCAGGGCATTTCCACGTGATCGTGTCTGTCTTAGATTCATTCTCTTTCTTAGAGAATTGTTACCCATCGTTGACTACTGATCATGCCAGGGAAATAATTTTTTGTCTCCTTAGTGGCTCCTGGTCTGGAGGTCTTTCACTCAGCCTAAGTTGTGGGGGGTTACAGCTTCCTGAGGCCAGGCAGGGCGGTCCCCAAAAAATGGATCAAAAAGCTATGGTACATTTACACAATGGAATTCTATGCAGCAGAAAGAAGAAAGGACCTCCTACCCTTTGCAACAGCATGGATGGAACTGGAGAGCATTATGCTAAGTGAAATAAGCCAGGTGGTGAGGGACAAATACAATATGATCTCACCTTTAACTGGAACATAATCAGCAAAAGAAAAAAGCAAACAAAACATAACTAGAGACATTGAAATTAAGAATAATCTAACAATAGCCAGAGGGGAGTGAGGAGGGGACAGTGGGAAGAAGAGTTTTCAGAAACTACTGTAAAGGACACATGGACAAATCTAAGGGGGAGGATGGAACCAAGCGAAGGAGGCGGGGTTGGCTGGGGTATGGGGAGTGATGGGAGGAAAATACAGACAACTGTAATTGAACAGCAATAAAGTAATTAAAAAACATAAATTTACCAAAAAATGTGTATTTATTTTTTATGGTATCATTTTTTAAAAATTATTTCATAGTTCAATTACAGTTTCTGTTTAAACATGTAATATTAAAATGCACTTTTAATTTTAATAAATTACATGTTTAAACTTCAGTCACATTCAAAATACTCTCCTTTTGATGCAATGCACGTATGAAGATTTTTTTTACACTGCTCAAAACAGTTTTTGAACTCATCAGTTTTGATGCTTTTTGTGCTTCTACTGTTTTTTGTTTTGCCTCTTCCACATCAGCTAAATATTTCCCTCTGAGGACATTTTTATCCAAGGAAACACACAAAAACAAGTTGCTTGGTGGTGAGATCAGGTAGTGAGAGTATGACATGGGGGTCATGCCTTTTAATTAAAAACTGCTCAATGCCCAGCACAGTGTGGACAGGTGAACTCATAAATCATCCATCATGAAAAGGACAAACACATTGAAAGATTCTTCAAAAAATTTCGCTGAAGCTGAAAACAGCCTCTCACAATGTCAGCTTGTCCACTGATACAGATGGGTGCCTAGAACACTCACCTAGTAGGGGAACCCTATACTACAAGAGGTCTGCCTCCAGATAATAATTGTGTTTTGTTTTCGTTTTTTTGGCAGGATCCTCTCTCATATGTAACAGATTAGAGTCCAGAAATAAATTCTGTTTTATGGCCAACTGACTTTTAAAAGGTGTCAACTTTAATTTATTGAAGAAAATATATTATTTAATAAATGTTGAAGAAAAACTTGGATATTATATATGTAGAAATATAAACTTAGAGCACCCAAACCATAGACAAGGTTTTATTAAAATGTATCATTGCTTTATATTTAAGTGAAAAAGTTATAAAACTTCAAAAAGTAACCATTGGTGAAAATGTTTGTCTTTTTGTGTTGGGTAAATGTTGTCTAGATATGACACTGAAAACATAGCCCACTAAAAATAATACTTAAAACTGCATGGCATTTTTTTCTCCAACATCTATCAGGAATATAATAAAAATACAAGGCACTGACAAGAAAACAGTTGCAAATATTATATATTTATTTAACAAGTTTGGATTTTATTTATTTATTTTTGGAGTGAGGGGAAGGGAAAGAAAAAGAGAAGGAAATACCAATGTGTGGTTGTGTCTCACATTCCCTGTACTGGGGACCTGGCCCTCAAAATAGGTATGTGCCTTAGACTGGGAACTGAACCAACAACCCTTTGGTTTGCAGGTCAGCATTCACTCCGCTGAGCCACACCAGCCAAGACACACATATTATATTTTTAAAGGTCTTCTATTGAGACATATAAAAAGCTGCAGCAACCATTAGTAAAAAAGCTTCAGCAACTTCTTTTTTCAATTAGAAAATCAGCAAAAGATTTGAATAGACATTTCAGCAAAGAATATATAACAATTATGTCTGAATAAATATAAGAGATTCTCAACTATTAGTCATTAGTGCAACAGAAATTAAAACCAAATTTCATAGCATCACATACACACTAGTATTTCTACTACCTAAAAGTATAACAATAGCAAGCATTAACGATTTTGTGGAGAAACTGAAGCTCTACTACACCACAAAAGTACAAGGATATAGTAATTTTAGAAAAGTTTAGCAGTTTATAAAGCAAACATTATTTACATATAATCCAGAAATTTCATTCAAATTTTATATCCAAGAAAAATGAGAACATATGCTCACACAAGGAATTGCATGCAGAAGTTCATAGAAGCAGGGGGGTAGTTCCAAGATGGCAGCAGACTAGGAGGATAGATTGTGCACCTCCTCCCCAAACCAAACTGGAAAAAAAAATTAAACACCTGATTTAATTTGTTTTAACAATCACTTGCATTAAACCAAAGACTACTTGAAAATGAATGTCAACCAAGGATGGACAAAAAAATCACCCCTAGATTGGTTGAAAGGGTGAGAACATCTTAAAGAGGCCATCCTTATCACATGCATGGCTGGTAGAGGAGGCTGCATGGCTGTGGGAGCTTCTGCTTGAGAGAAGAGAAGCCAGGACAACACACTGGGCTCTCAAGCACAGAGAGCCAGTGCCAAGGTCAGCCCACCATGTAGTGTGCTGACACACCTCTGGACCCAGTCCTGACAAAAGCCAGCTTTTGCACAACCAGTTGGTCCATTCTGAGAGCAGCTAAGCCTGGAGTAATGAGTCACAAATTGTGGATCGCTTAAAGCTTCTAAAAGACAGCTGAGGGCCAGATGTGGACAGCACCTGACATTGGCTTCCACCAGACTCAGACATCAGAGCCATATCCGAAAGCAGAAACAACCAGGTAAGTGCTAAACCTTGCTGAGACAGGTCCACTTATTTCTTTTATTATTATTTTCAATATTTTCCTTTTAATAGCCTTTAAAATTATTTTAAAAGATTACATTTATTTATTTTTAGAGAGAGGGGAAGGGAGAGAGAAAGAGAGGAAGAGAGAAAGAGAGGGAGAGAAGCATCAATGTGTGGTTGCCTCCCACATGCCTGCTGCTGGGGACCTGTCCAGCAACCCAGTCATGTGCCCTGACTGGGGATCAAACCAGTAACCCTTTGGTTCACAGGTCAGCACTCATTCC
Organism: Phyllostomus discolor; assembly: GCF_004126475.2. NCBI lineage: Eukaryota > Metazoa > Chordata > Mammalia > Chiroptera > Phyllostomidae > Phyllostomus > Phyllostomus discolor. Next base: position 119,541,176 of record NC_040904.2, read on the forward strand.
ACTAAGCCACACCAGCCAGGGCAGACTTTTTATTTTTTTAAAGATTTTATTTCTTTTTTAGAGATGGAAAGAGAGAGAGAAAGAGAAGAGAAACATCAATGTGTGGTTGCCTCTCACACACCCTGAACTTGGGACCTGGGCCTCAACTCAGGCCTGTGCCCTAGACTAGGAATAGAACTAGAAACCCTTTGATTTGCAGGCCAGTGCTCAACCACTGAGCCACAACAGCCAGGGACCATTTTACTTTTTTTATCTATTTCTTCTTTGTCTTATATTTTTGGTGTTCTATTTTTTCATTCATAACTTTTTGTTTACTCTTACCTTTGATTACTCCATTTTCTTTTCTTCATTCCTTTATTTTTGTTTTGTTTTTTCTCTTTCTGTGCTCCTTTTCCCTATTTCCTCTTTCAGTTCATTACTAGTATTATTTCTCTTTCTTTTTCTCCTATGTAATCACTTTTCCCCCCTCTGGTTTTCTCATATTCTTTTTCCTGTTGCCCTCTCTCTACTATTTCATTTCTCTTTCCACTTGTATTATTCTTTGCTCTTTTGTCATTGACATTGCTGATGTGGTTTATCTTGGTATTGTTTTGCTTTGTTCTGCCAGCACCTATACAACAGCATACAAGACAGGGTGGGGCTTCAACCTCATAACCAGTCAGGAGTTTCCACCAACAAATGAGCCAATAAAAATCAAGACCCAAATATAATGGGAAAGTCCATATAACCATATCAGATCAAAAATAGTCTGCACCACTGGGTCCCACAGGATTCCTACCATGTAGGCCACTCAACAAGACAGAGAGTCCAAGTAGATGAATGTAATACACAGAAACAGACACAAAGAGGTAATAAAAGTGGGGAGACAAAGAAACAACCTCCAAATAAAAGAAAAGGAGAACCTTCAGGAAAAGAGATAAATAAAATTGAAGAAAGCAATTTTTCAGACATAGATTTCAAAGCCATAGTTATAAAATGCTCAAGGAACTTAGTGAAAACCTCAAGAAGCTTAGTGGAAACCACGTTAGCATAAAAAAGGACATAGAAACTATGAATAAAAATCAGGTGGAACTGAAGAATACAATATCTGAAATGAAGAATACATTAGAAGGAATTAAAAGCATGCAAAATGAAGCAGAGGCTCAAATCAGTGAGTTGGAAAACAAGGTAGGAAGAAAACCCAGTCAGAGCAACATAACAACAACAACAACAACAAAGATTTCAAAAGAATGAAGATAGCTTAATGGAGCTTTGTTATAACATGAAACATAATATTCCCAATCATAGGGACACCAGAAGGAGATAAAGGGAGTTAAGTGCTAGAAAACCTTTTTGAAAAAAATAATTACAAAAATTTCTCAAATTGGTGAAAGAAAAAGTCATGCAAGTTCAGAAGCACAAAGAATCCCAATCAAGAGGAACCAAAAGAAGCTCCCTCTAAGACACATTGCAATTAAAATGGCAAAATTTAAAGACAAAGAGAGATTCTTAAAGGCAGAAAGGGAGAAAGAACTATCACCAAGAAAGAGCTATTACAAGAAGCACCAATAAGGCTACTAGCTGATTTATCAAAAGAAACACTACAAGCCACAATGGGCTGGCAAAAATATTCCAAGAAATAAAAAGCAAGGGCCTTCCACCAATACTACTCTATCCACAAGGCTCTCAAGTGAAATGGAAGGCAAAACAAAGAGTTTCTCAGACAAAAAAGACTAAAAGAGTATCTCCACTGAACCAACACTGGAAGAGATACTAAAGGCGCTGCTTTAAGAATAAGAAGAAATAGAGATAAAAAGGAACACAAAGGGTACAAAGAGAAAAATAGCAATGAATAAGTTCCTATCAATAAGAACCTTAAATGTAAATGGATAAAATGTTCCAATTAGAAAACATAAGGTAGCTGAATGGATAAGGAAACATGAACCATATAAATGCTGTGTATAAGAGACCCACCTCAGAACAAAACATACACAGACTGAAAGTGAAGGGATGGAAAATATTTCATGAAAATGGACATGAAAAAGTGGGGTAGCAATAGTTATATCAGACAAAATAGTCTTCAAAACAATGACCTTAACAACAGACAAAGTAGGTCACTACATAATACCTAAGGGAGAAACCCAACAAGGGGACATACCCCTTGTAAACATACATCTAACCAGTATAGAAGCAACTAAATATATAAAGAAAATCTTGGAGGACTTTAATTTAAGAAAGGGCTCAACAGGAATATTGTCATTATACAGATTTTTAAAACCCCACTGTCAACAATGGATAAATTTTCCAAACAAAATAATTATAAAAATATTGCAGAATTGAATAACACTCTAGATTAAAAGACTTAATTGATATTTATAGGACATTTCACCCCCCAAAAGCAAAATACACATTTTTCTCCAATGCACATGGATCATTCTCAAAAATAGACCACATGGTAGGACACAAAAACAAACCTTAACAAATTTTAAAAAATTGAAACCATATCAAGCACTTTCTCAGATCACAAAAGTTTGAAATTAGAAACCAACCTGAAAATTAAAAAAAAAAAAAACATTCAAATACATGGAGGATGAATAAGATGTTATTAAAAAATGAAAGGGTTAACAATGAGATCAGAGAAGAAATAAAACATATGTGGAAACAAATGAAAATGAACACACAACAACCCAGAACTTATGGGATGCAGTGAAATCATTCCTGAGAGAAGTTCATAGCATTATATGCCTAGATAAAAAGATATAAAAATCTCAAATAAGAAACCAAACTCTACTCCTAAAAGACCTAGAGGAACAACAGCAAAGCCCAGAATGAGCAGTAACAAGGAAACAATAATAGAGAAGAATGTAATGACATCAAGACTAAAAAGAATTCAAAGGAGTTGGGTTTTTTTTAGAAGATAAACAAAATTGACAAACCTTTAACCACATTCATCAAGAAAAAAGAGGTGTAACCCAAATAAATAAAATCTGAAATGAAAGAAGCAACAACTGATAACACAGAAATACAAAGTAACATAAGAAATTACTATGAACATATAGTTATATGCCAAGAAACTGGACAACCTGGGCAAAATGGAAACATTTCTAAAAATATACAGTCCTCCAGAACTGAACCAGAAAGGAGTAGAAAACCTGAATAGACCCAAAACAACTAGAAATATTGAGGCAGTAATGGAAAAAAACCCTAGTACAGAAAAGCCCTTGACCAAATGGCTTCACAGGTAAATTTTAACAAATATTTAAAGAAGAACTAAAATCCAAATTTATCAAACTATTCCCAAAAATTCAAGAATAAATAAACTACCAAAATCTTTTTAAAGGCCAGTATTATCCTACTTCCAAAACCAAGTAAAGGCACAACAAAGAAAGAAAACTACAGGCCAATATCGCTGATGAACATAGTTGCTAAAATCTTCAACAAAATATTAACAAATTGAATTGAGCAACATATTAAAAAGATCATACACCATGATCAAGTGGGATTTATTCTAGGGATGCAAGAATGGTACAATATTTGCAAATCAATATATGTAATACAAAACATAAACAAAATGAAAGACAAAAATCACATGATCATATCCATACATGCTGAAAAAGCATTTGATAAAATCCAGCACCTATTTGTGAGAATAACACTCAGCAATGTGGGAAAAGAGGAGCATACCTCAAAATAATAAAAGCTACATATGAAAAACCTACTGCCAACATAATACTCAATGGGCAAAAACTCAAAGGTTTTCTGAAAATTTGTGTTGGTAGTTTTTTCTCATAAAAAGGTGCTGGATTTTATCAAATGTTTTTCAGCATGTATTGGTATGATGATGTGATTTTTGTCTTTCATTTTGTTTTTTATCACAATCCCTATTAAAGTACTAGTGACATATTTCACAAATATAGACAAACAAAAGAGGAAAAATTGGGACAACTGCAATAACTTAAGCAATAAAACATGAAAATCTACAAAAATGAAAATAAAAAAAGAAATTCATGAAACTATTTTTTCATAAGAGCCAAAGATGAAAATCAATCCAAATATCCATCAATTCATGCATGAAAAACAAGTAGTGATATTTTCAAATAATGGAATATTACATAGCAACAAAGAGAAATAAACTATTGATATATGCAGGCATACAGATCATTATTAGAAATACTATGCTAAGTGAAAAAAGCCAGACAAAATTTCCACACATATTGTACAGTTTCATTAGTAAGAAATTTTAGATAAGGCAAATTTATAGAGATAGAGAATAGATCTGAGGTTGCTTGGGACTGAGAGCAGAAATGGGAATTGACTGCAGACCAGCATAAGGACACTTTCTGTAGTGATGGAAGAATTTTATAATTGAATTTTAATGAGGACCCAGTTGTATAAATTTAATAAAAATTTTTAAACTATGCACTTACAATGGGTTCACTATTTTAATAAAGGACTGATCCATTTATTTAAAAAATTAGCAAAATTACAAAAATTTTATTAAAATTCCAATATTTTACTAACGATGAGAGTAATAAAATGTTACATATTAAGTTTCAAAATTTGAGAATGAGGAACTTTGTATTTTTGAATGGTATTTAACAGAGGTTGATTGTCAAAATAGTTGTACATTTTTCCATGATCTTCAGGTGATATAATTAATTCAGAAACAGTTATACCATTAGCTTTTCTTTATTGAGTTTCATTCTATTGACTCCATCAGTGTCCTCATCATGTGGAAACTTGGAAAACTGATTTTTAACACAAAGAACTCATGAATCCTAATCTCTTCCATCACTTAAAGTGTTGATTTTGGCAATAAGTGTTGCTATACTTACTTAAACAGAACCTTCTGTATATTTGCTAAGTAGTAATATGAATAAAAACACTTCAATACATAATGGTACACTGAAAGCAACCTGAAGTTTTTAGATGTAAAATAATTCTCTCATAGCTTTATAATTAGTTTGGGGAAGTTCCATCTCTTTCCAGAACTTTCTAGAACTTTCCATACAGGGACTTCATGTCCACCTATTTCCATATTTGTTTCTGATTGGGTGTCATGTTTTAGAGATGCTTGAGTACAGTGTAATGTGGGGACCATGACCCACTTGTAGGTTGTGAAAATCAATTTGTTACCTGAAAAAGGATATTGAAATAGAGAACAATATTAATCACAGTTAGTAAATTGTGATAGTGTTATTTTTCCAGAATTCTTTGTTCCCTTCCCACTCTAGCCATGACTTGAACTCTGGATTTGGACTTGGCTACACAATTTGTTGTGTTAGGGGATACATAGGCATAAATGGCAGTATGCAGCTCCAAATGAGCTTTAACAGCACTCAGGCACTTGGCCACATGGACAGTTTCACAGGATACAACTCATACCAAGAATGGGGGGAACCAATGACACAAACTTGATTCCAACTGTCAACTCAAGAGTGCGACCCAGATGTTCCTGTCAAATCCAGCAAGTCACCATTGACACAATCATGTTTGAGAAAATGTAATTATGAACAGTAGCCACTACTATTTAGAGTTATTTGTAATGCAGCATTATTACAACAAAACTAATGCCCAAGGTTTAGTATTGTATCATCAAACATTTTTCACTTACATAAATGTTGCTATATCTGAAGAATTGGGCCATTCATGGGGTTGTGAACTAAAATATGTTTCATTATATATTTTTTAGTTTTTTAATTAAAAAATTCTTAAAGATTTTATTTATTTATTTTTAGAGAGAAGGGAAGAGGAGAAAGAGAAGGAGAAAACACCAATATGTGGTGCCTCTCATGCACCCCCTACTGGGGACCCAGCCAGCAACCCAGGCATGCCCCCACTATGAATCAAACCAAGAACCCTTTGGTTCACGGCCCACACTCAAATTCAATAAGCTACACCAGCCAAGGCTATTTTGTTACATATTGATTAAAACTTTGAAAACTATGTTTTGGTTTGCTTACAAGTGAAATGTTTTTTAGGAAGAGGAAGATACATATTTTCCTCATTGTATTGTACATAATGGTCAAACTTATAAATTATTTTTAAATATCAAATCTGGGAATATTTTTATCTATATCAAGAGGGAGGGTTCCCTGAGCTGGAACAATTGGGAAATCAGGAAAAGAGTGGTCAAAAGCTCATAAACCCTTCAGCTGTGAAGTTTTTTTTTAATACCTAAGTCAGGAGAGGTAAGGGGACTGTTCCCTGAGTTGGAACATCAAGAGCCTGAAGGAAAATAGTGGCCAACAGCTCATAAGCCTTTTTTTCTCTACTTCTCTATTAAGGAGGTGTTGGGTGAAGCCAGTGCAGTTTGGTTCAAGTGCAGACAGAAGACAGCATAAATGTCTCCTGAAGAACTGTGGCCTCTGAGTTAAGGGAGTCCCAGAAACTGAACCAGAGAACCAGCATGGTGATGACACAGGCAAAGTTATGGGGAAATACTAGCCAGTAAGAACTTCTTTGGAGTATAATTTAAAAACTATAAAAGTAAAGTCAATTATTGGGTTTAAACCATAGGAATGGCCCAATAATGCATTTCTAGGTTTCTCTTGCCTTCAGGAAATTTTTGGGTAGGAATAGCTCAACCCAAAGCTAGATATTGTTAGAAAAATTAAATAAAGTGATAATTTATATTCAGAGAGGATAGGTTTAAAAGAAAATTTTAATTAATAATTTTTTAAAAAATTTCTGGAGTAGCAAAGAGGAAAACAGGTGTTCTTCTCTGATTCTTGGAGTCTCCATATATCAAGTCACTAAGAGAGATTGATGAGATGAAGTGGATCCAATGATACTTACACCTGATTAAGCATCATCACATCACCAATATTGGCTAAAATGTAATGTATTTCATGAAACTTATAGCATAAAACTTGAACAGAGAACTTACAAAATTCTAGAGAAAAGAGAGTTTGGTTTAATTCAAAGCTCAATTTCCCTGAGGAAGAGGTGAGACTGTATTTAAGTTCCTTTATTACATAAATGGTTCTCAACCTTGCTTACGAAAATCAACAGTTCCACTGCCAAGGCCTTTTACCAGGCCCATTAATCAGAATCCCTTGGGGTAGGACCACTGGTGGTTTCTTATGCAACCAAGGTTGAGAATAATTGGATTAAGTATACTAAACAAACTTTTAATAGAAATATTTTATCATTTATTTGAAAAGTGGGAAATGATTAAAAAGATAATATGAAAGGTTTATGACCTTTTTTCTTAGTGGGCTGAGAAGATATTAGAGCTTTATTCTTAACACAAATGTCTTTTTAAATTTTAATGCTACATTTACTCTTTGCCTGTTGATGGAACATGTCACTAAAATCACACAGGGCCCAGGTGTTAAAGCATTTCCTGCATGTACCTAGAGGCATGTAAATTTAACCACTTCACTTCAGATCTGGAAAATGGTCTGTCTTATCAGTGGCCTGAATTATTTAATATAAAGAATAACACTTTTTAAATAAATGTAAACTTATGATACACACAAGTTAAATCCTAGAGTCATTTTAGCAACACATGTTTTCATTGAGACAGGAGATAGTCATGAATGCCCCATAACTAAGACAAAGGACATCAATACAGAACAGATACTCCATTCTAAGACCAGCTGTCATGCTTCCTGGAAAAGTGCTGAATCATAATAAACCATGACTGCCCCTGTCCAGATGATTCTATGATCACTTCATGACCCCTGCTTCATTATAATAACATTATAACAAATAAGCATTGTGGTCCCCTCCACCAGGAATGGGCATCAATGAAAATCATGGGAGATTGCATGCACAGTAGCTTAAAGTCATGTGACTACTCACATATGTACAATAAAACCTCACCAAAACTAACCTGGAAACATGTACCCTCTAAGACTAGAATCCCTCTGGTCACTGAGGGCCAATCTCTACTCAGAGATAGTCTGTTCCCATATACTGTGGAGTGTGCTATTGCTTAATCTTCTCTCCCTCTCCCTCTCCCTCTCCTCCCTCTCCCTCTCTCTCTCTTTCTACTATAAACTCTCTGTGTGTTCAGTTCAATTCTTTGTTCAAGCTCACCAAGAACCCAGTCACCTGTGCTTATTTGTGACAGTGTTTGGTGAGACAGCTAGAAGAAGATGCTATAGGAGTAAGCCCCCTTTTCTGCCTGGCTTAGGGATTTTCCCTTTCTTTTGGCATCTACTTGATTGTGTGTTTCTATTCTGCTTTGATTAGTCTGATGTTCCCTGATGGAAGGTTGGCTGCTAAATTGTGGGCATGGTTTGAGCAGTTAAAAGCCATAAGAGTGCCTACTGCTTGAAGATTCCCATAAGAGAATAACCTGGTCACAAATCAGGGTTAGTATTTAGTACCCACCAGGTACAAGAAAATGTCTGCACACCAGTCAGGCACACTGTGAAACACTGCAAGACACTGCCTGACTCCTTGGCCACTCCTGTATAGGCATAGTTTAAACTTTCATACAGGATATCAATTACTACCTTGCCTGTGCTATGACTTCTTCTTTCAGTTTCCTCATCAGGCCCACTGACTGTCTTTTATACTTGTTCTCGCAAGCTGACTTTTGGCCTTTATACCTGTACCTGTACCCTATTTTCTTGTGTAGGAAGAGTTATTAATGCTGTATTTATACTCAATGTATCTATTTCAGTAACATTAATATTCCAATTACTAATATAGCTGCAGAAATGAGCCATTCCCATATTTGGCATGTATATACTGCCATGCCAGCAGCAACATTGGTCAGAGCTGGTTAATAGGCACTCACTGGTCATTTCTTACAAGAAATGGCCATGTAAAGACACTCTTACCTAATTAGTTAAATGTGTATCCTAAAATGGTTTATTCACCTTTATAGTGGTATTTTAATTTTCCCTCTTGGGCCATGTCTCACAATGAGATCGACCTTAGGTGTGAAGGGGGGACATCCTTTAGACACCTCTCGAGGAGTATCTGGGGAAAATTCAGACTCAGGTACAATTTCTCAAAGCTCTGAAAAAAATTATATAGAATATTTGAGTGTCCTCTTTGTGATTTAGATAAGGGTCATTTTATAATAAGGTCATCTATATGCTCCTCTTGGTGCTTTACAAGGCCAGAAACTATTTTTCTAGTAAGACATCTCCTTTGCCTCATACCTGAAGACTTAACAGGAAGATGAGTGTCTCCATAGATGGAGAATATAGGAATGAAAACATATTCAGTCCACCTGGGTAGAGCAGTGGATCTGGGGTCTTTAGGATTATAGGTAATTGCTCAAGAATGCTGGAGCAGCTTCCTCCCTACAGTTCTTCACAGGCTGGACACTCACTAGGACCATGAATTATACAGATAATATCCAGGGAATTCATAATTTTTTAGTTGAGCACAGGAAAAGAAATGGTGCTAACCTTTTATAATTTTATTTTTTATTTTTATTGTATTTTTCCATTACTACTTAACCCCTTGTACCCCTCCCCTCCTGCAATCACCACACTGGAAAAAGGTCCATGCCCATGGTCCTTTTTCCTTGATCCCCCCATCCCTTCACCTCTTCCCACAAATAGCTGCCATCTAGCTCTCGGTCTATGAGTCTGTCTCTCTTTTGCTTGTTAGTTCAGCTTGTTCATTAGATTCCCTATGTAAGTGAAATCAGATGGTCTTTCTTTCTCTGACTGGTTTATTTCACTTAGAATAATGTTCTCCAGGCCCATTCATGCTCTCACAAATGGTAAAATTTTCTGCTCTTTTACAGCCTAGTAGTATTCCACTGTGTAGATATCCCAGAGTTATTTTATCCACTTACCTACAACTAATGGACACTTGGGATTTTTCAATATCTTGGAAATTGTAAATAACAAAAAGAGAACATACAGATGGCCAATAGACATATGAAAAGATACTCAATATCACTAATCATCAAAGAATTGCAAATTAAAACTACAATGAGATATCACCTCACACCTGTCAGAATGTCTGTCGTCAAAAATCAATAAATAAGTGCTGGTGAGAATGTAGAGAAAAGGGATGCAGACTGGTGCAACCACTGTGGAAAAGAGTATGGAGATACCTCAAAAAATTAAAAATAGATATTCCTTTTGATCCAGTGATCCCACACCTGGTAACATATCCAAAAAAACCCAAAATACTAATTTGAAAGAGCATAATCACCCCTATTTTCATCCCCCATGGCCACTAGGGAAAGCTCCTGAGGTGAAGATGGGAACCTCTAGGCTGCAAGGGAGTATGTTTCTATTTTCTTTTTTTTAGGATTGCCACAGTTGAGATGGGAAACATACCTCTAATCCCTCCCAAATGTCATTTGGGTCACATTCTTAGAAACTAGGGTTATTTGATCCTAAAATTTTCAAAAAGATGATATTAATTTTCTTTTGTAATAATGTGTGGCCTTAATATACATTAGGAGATAGAGGGATTTGGACTGAGAATGGGGACAATAATTTCAATACCACAAAACAATTATATTTAGCCTGCCAGTGATCTGAAATTCCATACATGGAGGACTTTATGACTGTGCTGAGATTGATTTTTTTCTCCATACCAACTAAGACAGAAGCTATATGCCCAAGTGTTGATCATAGAAGATACACTTCCCCACTTGTTTCTCAGGGGGAATTAAGTAGACCCCAAAGTCTGGGAGCCTCTGCTCCTACTTCAGAGGGATCAACCTCTCCACCACCTTACTCTCTGGTCTACCCAAAACCACCAGCTGAGAAAAAACCCAGCAGGACATACTAGGAGTGGGGCTTTGTATATTCCTATCATTCTTACACTCCTACCCTTGAGGGAGGGGGGTAGCAATGCAAGGTCAGTCTAGGAATTTTTTTGGAGAACCCTATATGCTTCACTAGCAATTTCCAAACAGTGTGGCCTTTGATATGTCATGGAGAAATTTATATATAATTGTAACTGCCCTCTGTTCCCCAAATGAGAAATAAAGAATCTGGGAGGAGGTCCATAAACATGCAGAAAAATTGCATGCCCAAAATCCCAACACTAACCAGCTTGCTGCTCAGGCCATCCCAGACCAAGATCCCGACTGGTAATACAATACTAAGGCAGAAATCTGGTATGGGAAAGCAGTGATAAATTGCTTATTAATGACAATGTGAAACTGAATCAAGAAACATGTAAAATATGAAAAAATCAGGGAGATCACGCAGGGCAAGGAAGAGAACCCAGCTGTCTTCAGAAAAAGGTTAGTAGAAGCCTTCAGGAAATATGAGAACTTGGATCCATCCTCCCCAGAGGGCTGAATCTTGATAGGACAGCATTTTAAAAGCTAGCCTCCCCCAGATATTCAAAGGAAGCTTCCAAAACTACAAAGGGGCCCACAAACCCCTCTAGACCAGCTCATGGATATGGCTTTTCTGGACTTTAACAACAGGGATTTGGAGGAAAAAAGCAGGGAAAAAAGGAAATGGAGAAGTAAGCTGAACTCCTTGTGCTATTGGCAGAAACCATTCCCACCACAGAAGCTCAGAGAGGCCTCCAAAGAATCAGGGACAAAAATATCAGACCTGTTATAAAGCACTCCAGACATTAGGCAAAGAATTGCACATGGCCACCTTTGAGACCCTCTCTTCTATGCAAGAACATCAGTTCAGACACCTGGCACTGGAAAGTAGACTGTGCCGACTCCCAAAGTAGAAAGGGATTATCACGTAAGGCCATGGCCACTCTTAAGGACTGAGAGTGCCGGGGGAACAGGTTTGGCCTGGTGAATACTAATATTCCCATCTCTACCAAGGAGCCTCAGGTAACTCTAGATATGGCAGGTAAGAAAATCAACTTTCTTGTTGATACTGGGGCCAGTTACTCTGTCCTTAATTCTTACTTTGGACCTCATTCCTCAATGTCAACTAAGATAATGGGGGTTGAAGGAAACTTTTAATGCTTATTTCTATGCACACCCTATCACTTGTTAATTTGAGAGTCAAATATTCAAATCCTCTGTTTTGATCATTTCTCAATGCCCTATTGCTCTCTTAGGCTGGGACCTTTTGGCCTGCATGGGAGACATCTTGTTGTTGCCTGAAGAGCCACTTGAGTTAAACAAGGTAATGGTAATCAGTAGGAGATAAAACCAGGAGGAGATTCCAAATTTCATTCTGGGTGCAATAAACCTGCTAATTTGGGAGTTAGGGATTCTGGGAAGAGCAAAGATGGCATTACCAGTTAAAATCCAATTAAAGCATAGGTCAGGCTATCCTCACAGAAAGCATTATCCTATTAAGTGGAAAGTTTTGGAAGGGTTGCAGCCTATAGTAACTAAATTTACATATGGGCTCATTGTCCCTTTTCCATCGTCTTGCAACACTCCCATCTTACCAGTGATAAAACCCATCAGAGAGTATAGGGTAGTCCAGGTTAGTCAATGAAGCAGTAGTTCCTTTACATCACATAGCTAAACCTTACACTTTGCTTTCACCAGGGGTGTCCAACCATGGCCCATGGGCTGCATGTGACCCAGGATGGCTGTAGATGTGGCCCAGCAAAAGATCATAAATTTACCTAAAATATTATAAGATTTTTTTGTGATTATGTATTACAGTGTCATCCAAATAAACATACATACACTCTCACTATTTGTACACATGAGAGGCTTCAGTTTTATGGTGATATGCAGCTTCCATTGTGTTTTCTTCCAAGTACAGATAGTACAATTGACACCATCAGATGTTACATGTGTTTGTGGTGACTTAGGAAGGCAACAATTTCAATAATATTTCAACCTACCATTGCGACATTAAGTTTTTAATGTTACTGAGAAGTCAGGTAAGCATTCTTATTTGATTATTAAAGGTACTTCCACAACTTGGCAGTACCTCACACAACACCCACCATGCTTTTCAGTCAGCCCTCTTCTGAGGGCTGTGGAAGGACCCAAACCTTGCTTTCCATTTTCCTGTCAATTAATGTTCATAATAAAAGTAAACAAAGTCCCTTATCTATTATTATTTTTAATTCTAATATTGCTTCTACAACATCTCAGAAGAAAAAAGGACCCTTTGAAAAAAGAAAAATTACAGATAAAGGAAGATTGTTCAATGAAAAATGGACAGATAACTATTGTTTTGTTGTTGAAGCAAATAGTAAGGCATTCTGATTCATTTATAAGGAATTTGTGCAAGCTTTCAAAGACAATAATTTTAAAAAACATTATATGCAAAAACATGCTGCCAAATTCAATGCATATAAAGGACTGTGTTGTGTTGTCCTGTATGAAGGAAAAAATAGCAGAACTGAAAAAGTCTGTGTTCTCAATGGAAATTTTTTTTTCAAAAAAATTAAAAGTCAAGCAGGTTTCATTGTAAAAGGTAGTTATGTGGTAGCATATTTAATAGCAAAAACTCAAAGCCATTTACTGAGGGTGAGTTTAGTAAGCAACATAAAAAGTGTGGCAGATATAATTTTCCCTGAAACAAGGGGGATATTTCTAAAATCAGTTTATCTTATAAGACTATAGCCAAGTGAATTGAAGAAATTGTAAAAATCTATCAAAAGAAGTTTGGAGAGTAAAGCTGCTCATTTTTAATTGCGCTTTGGCAGTGGATGATAGCACTGATGCTACAGACACAGCTCAGCATGCCCTTTTTATTAGAAGAAATGATAACCAATATGTGACTGAAGAAATGGCTTCTTTAGAGCCATTAAAAGACACAACTTAATGAGAAAATGTATATGAAGCAGTAAAAAAATATGTTAAAGTGATTTTCTTTGTCCATTGTCAACATATCTGGTATAGTAACTTATGGTAGATATGAGAGGGACTTAAAAATTAATAGGAGATGATGTGATTGCCACCCAAAACTCATGTTTGATGAAGTATGATTGCACATTACATCAAGAAAATTTATGCACAAAAGCTTTAAAATGGATAATTTCATGCAAATAATCAAGCCTGAATTTCATAAGAACCAAGAGATTGAATCATTGCCAATTCCAGGAATTCCTTAAAAGTACTGATGCTGACAACAGTGACATCATTTACTTTTCAGAAGTAAGAGGGCTAAGACAAGGCCAAATGTTGAAAAGATTTCATGATTTGCTATGTTGTCAAGTTGTTTATGATATCAAAAGACATTTTTGTGCTGGAACTGGATCATGAAAACTGGTTTACAGATTTAACATTTTTAGTGGATTTAATCACTCATTTAAGTGAGTTAAACATGCATCCTCAAGGTGAAACCTGACATCAATACCATGTTTTAAATGGTAACAGTGTTCTAAATGAAATTAAAATTACAGCAATATCAAATTAAAGCAAACAATTTTATGCATTTCGACATGTTGGCTAAACAGTCCTGTGAACAGTGAAAAATATGCAGCCTTGTTTTTCAATTTGATACAAGAATTTGAAAACAGATTTAAAGATTTCTGGGAAAATATTTTGCTATATTTGCAACTTATTTTCAGTCAACATAAATATATTATCTGCCAATTTTCAAATGGAATGCATAGAGCTGCAATCTGACATTCAACTTAAAGAAAAATTTGGATGTGTCTCTTTACTGGACTTTCATAGGTCCTATCTTCCCAGAGACAAATATCCTTGCTTAACAACCATGCCTTATTCATGTCATCACTATTTGGCAGCACCTACAGTTGTAAGCAAATATTTTAAAAAATGAAACACATTAAGAGTAAAATTAGGGAGTTCTGGCCAAGTTGGAGGCATAGGTAGAAACCCTTTGCTTCCTCACAGAACCAAAAGGAAGGCAACAACCAATCTAAAAGCAATAAACAACCAGAAATGCCAGAAAATCAAACTGCATGGAACTCTGACAGTCAAGGAATTAAAGAAACATTCACCATACTGGTAGGAGGGACAGAGATGGGCAGCCAGGTGGGCTAAGAGGACCCACAGCAAGGTGGAGGACTGGGCAAGCAAGGTGGTGGGCCACACAAGTGAAGCAGGCCTGGCTGAACAGGAAACTAAAGACTCAAGCTAGCTGTAAACTACTGTGGGGGTTGCTACAGTGAGAGAAACTCTCAGTCTCACATGACAGAGTTCATTGGAAAATGGGGTTACAGCCAAGCAAGTGAGCTGCATTGTTCCCTCTCTGACCCTTCTCCTACAGGTAGCACCACAATACACCAAAGATGGTTGCCTCACCAGGGTGAATATCTGAGGCCCTGCCCCCCTGCAGCATAACAGGTTTGCTTAGATAAGGAAATACAGCCCAAATGAAAGAACAGATCAAATCACCAGAAAAAAAGCTAAAGAACGAGGAGCTAGCCAACCTATCTAATGCAGAGATCAAAACACTGGTAATCAGGATGCTCACAGAACTGATTGAACTGAGTCACAAAATGAAGGCACCAATGTAGGCTACCCAAAGTGAAATAAAACAAAATGTACTGAGAACCAACAGTGAAAGGAAGGAAATCGGGACTCAAATCAATGATCTGGAAAAAAAGGAAAAAAATAAATATCCAGCCAGAGCAGAATGAAACAATAAGAATTTAAAAAAAATGAGAAGCTTAAGACCCCCCCCCCATAAACATTCCCATATCTGAATCATAGGGGTGCCAGAAGGAGAACAAGAGCATGAAGTTGAAAATTTATTTGAACAAAAAATGAAGGAAAAATTCCCCAGTCTGGCAAAGGAAATAATAGACTTCCAGGAAGTCCAGGAAGCTCAGAGAGTCCCAAAGAAATTGGACCCAAAGAGGAACACACCAAGGCACATCACCATTAAGTTACCCAAGATTAAAGATAAAGACAGCATCTTAAAAGCAAAAAGAGAAAAGGAGACAGTTACCTACAAAGGAGCGCCCATAGGACTATCAGCTGCTTTCTCAAAAGAAAACTTGCAGGCAAGAAAGGGCTGGGAATAAGCATTCAAAGTCATAAAAGACAAAGACCTACATCCAAGATTACTCTATCCCACAATGCTATCATTCAGAATTGAAGGGTAGATAAAGTGCTTCCCAGATAAGGTCAAGTTAAAGGAGTTCATTATCACCAAACCTTTATTACATGAAATGTCAAAGGGACTTATCTAAGAAAAAGAAGATGATGAAAACCTTTGAACAGTACAATGACAAGAAACTGACAACTATCAACAACAGAACCTAAAAAAAAACAAAAACAAAAACTAAGCAAACAACTGGAACAGGAACAGAATCAGAGAAATGGACATCACATGACGGGTTTTCAGTGGGGAGGAGGAGGAGGATAACAGGGGGAGTATAGGGAACAAGAAGCATAATTGATAGGCATAAAATAGACAGGGAGAGGTTAAGGATGGTATAGAAAACAGAGAAGCCAAAGAACTTATATGTACAACCCATTGCCATGAACTATGGTGGGGGGAAGGCTGGAGGGTTGGGGTTGCTCAGGGCAGAGAGGAGATAAAGGGGAAAAACTGTATTAGCATAATCAATAAAATATACTTTAAAAAAAGAAATTCATCATAAAAAAAGAGTAAAATTAGGACCAAAATATCTAATGAGCACCCTGAGACCTCACTGAGAATTGTAACTACTTGTTATCAAACCATATATTGATGCACTGGTTTCTCATATACTGTGTCAAACATCCCACTAGTTTTATGTTACCCTCTTTTATTTTACTTCTATAATAAAAAATAGAAAAACATCAATGATTTTTTATTACTTGGGTATGTACATTTTCTATATTAGTGATCACAAACTTGGGACTAGCTCCATGATTTTAAGATTATTGAAAAGGCTGATGCATAATTAGGGTTATTATGGGAAAAATTCTTTGCTTATCTGTGGTGACAGATATCACAAAAATTATGCTCAGACCTTTTTTTTGGCTCATCAGTTTTCGTTAGTGTTTGTTCATTTAATGTGTGTCCCAGGACAACCCTTCTCCCAGTGTGGTCCAAAGATGCCAAAAGGTTGGACACCCCTGGCTTTCACAAATACATCATGGTACCAAGTGTTATTTGGTACTAGATTTCAAGATGCTTTATTTTACATCCCTTTGCATACTGGCTGTCAGTATATGTTTTCTTTTGAGAGTACTGATCCAAAGATGATGGTATGCCAGCAATATACTTGAACTGTGTTACCACAAGAATTCAGGCACAGTCCCCATCTTTTTGTTAGAATATTAGAAAAAAAGCTTAGAGATCCACAGTTACAAGGAGGAGCCATTTTACAATATGTAGAAGATATACTAATCTTTAGCCCTCCAAGGAGCCTTCTGATCAAAATATCACCTAAATTCTGGCTTTCTAGCTGAAAGAAGATACTGGGTATCAAAGAAGAAGGCTCAGATTACCCCTGCAAAAGTAAACTATTTGGGAAATATCTTAAACCTCGATCTAGTCAACTCTCACAGAAAGAATTAAAGCCACTACTGACCTAAAGCTTCCTGCCACTAAATAACAACTCCATTTCTTCCTGGGAAAGACAGGATTTGCAGGATTCAGATCCTTAACTTTGGCCTAATTGCCAAACCTTTACATGAGGCTACTATAAGGCTAGACACTGAACCCAGTGTATGGGAAAAGTCAGTCTTGAACAAGATTAAGCAGGCTTTGGTTGAGGCCCCAGATTTAAGTATCCTTGACTTAAATAAATGTTTCTCCTTATATGTAGCAAAAAAGTAGGGAATAGCTTTGGTTCTAGTACAGTCACTAGGCCCTGAACAGAGCCCTGGCCAGTTGCATATTTCTCTAAGATACTGATACTGATGTAGCATCAGTATTACCTCTGTGTTTAAGGGCAATCACAGCTGTAGTTATGTTAACTGAAGACGCTACCAAAATAACTCTTGGGAAAAAGTTAGAAATTCTAACCCCATATCAGGTACAGGGGATATTAAAAATAAAGGGACATCTCTGGCTAACAGGAAACAGATTAACTAAATGTCAAGCTCTACTTCAGGATTATCCTAGATAACTATAAAAATCTCTAATGCTTTATTTTTTATTTTTTAAATCTTTTTTGGAGGGAAGCATTTAGGTTAAAGTTTTGGACAGATTTAGAATTGTAACAAGGTGAATTTTTGGCAGGCAGGTGGTCAGAATGAAACAAGAAACATACACAATTTATTTCAGGGTTTGATAAGCTATGGTTCACAAGCCAAATCTGTTTTTGTAAGTCCTGCTAGTTAAAAATGGGTTTTACATTTTTTAATGGTTGAAAAACAATCAAAGAAATATTTTGTGACATTCGAAAATTATAAGAAATTCATATTAAAGACCTGACAAAGCTCTAATACTTTACATCCAGCTTCCTTAATGCCTAGAGAATCATGTCAGAATTTACCCAGTTCTCTTCAAAAGTAATCAGCACCAACTCCTTGAACAGTATTGATTTGCTGGACCAACCCTTAGAAAATGCTGACAAACAATGGTTCATGAATGGAAGCAACTTTGTACAGAATGGACAGCAAAAAGCAAGATATGTTAGTTTATATAATACCATGAAGGCATGACCTCTTCCACCCTTGACCCTGGCTCAAAAAGCTAAAGTTATAGCCCTAACCTGAGTTCTCATCCTGGGACAAGGAAAAATGATTGTTATCTATACAGAATCCAAACATACCTTCCTTGTTCTACATGTTCATGATGCTATATGGAAAGAAAGGGGACTCCTTACTGTTAAGAATTCCCATATTAAACATGGACCAGAAATCCTAAACCTGTTGGAAGCAGTTAAGCTCCTGAAGAAAGTGTTAGTCATGCATTGCAAAGGCCACCAGAAGGATATGTCCCTGATCACAGAGGGAAGTAGAACAAACAAAAAGCAAAGAAGGTGGCACTCAGAACTGCCAAACAAATGGCCTTTTTTTATGGCTCAGGTACCAAGACTAACTATATATATATATATATATATATATATATATATATATATATGGGGAAATGTCTCGGGTTTTTGAGCTAGGGTGTGTCTATGAAGGACCTTGGATATATATTTTTCTTAAAATTTTTAAAGAATTTTTTGTTATTCAAATACAGTTATCTCCATTTTCCCAGAACCACTTTCCCCAGCCCCACCCGACCCCACCTTCAACTCTCAATCCTATAACACTTTGGTTTTGTCCTGGGTCCTTTATACATGTTCTTTGACAACCCTTTCCCTTCTTTCCCCTTTATTTCCCTCACACCTCCCCTCCAGTGACTGTCAGTTTGTTCTTCATTTCAATGTGTATGGTTACATAATACTTACTTGTTTGTTTTGTTGATTAGGTTACACTTATAGGTGAGATCATACAGTATTTGTTTTTCACTGCCTGATTCACTTCACTTAGCATAATGTTCTCCAAATCAACCCATGTTATCATGAATAGTAAGAGCTCCTTTCTTTTTGCTGAATAGTATTCCATTGTGTAAATGTACCATAGTTTTTTGATCCACTCATTTACTAATGGGCACTTGGGTTGCTAGCAGCACTTGGCTATTATAAATTGTGCTGTTATGAACATTGGGGTGTACAGGTTCTTTTGGATTGGTGATTCAGGGCTCTTAGGCTATAATCCCAGCAGTGGAATTGCCGGGTCCAACGGCAGTTCCATTTTTAGTTTATTGAGAAAATTCCATACTGTTTTCCACAGTGGCTGCCCCAGTCTGCCATCCCACCAACAGTGTACTAGGGTTCCTCTTTCTCCACAACCTCATCAGCACTTATTGTTTGTTGATATATTTGTAATGGCCATTCTGACTGGCATGAAGTGGTATCTCATTGTGGCTTTAATTTGCATCTCTTTGATGGCTACTGATGCTGAGCATCCTTTCATAAGTCTCTGGACCCTCTGTATGTCCTCCTTCAAGAAGTGTCTATTCATGCCCTTTTCCAATTTTTTAATTGGATTATTTGTTTTCCTGGAGAGGAGTCCTGTCAATTTTATATATTTTGGAGATCAAACACTTTTCCTAGAAAACACTGGCAAATGTATCTTCCCATATAGTTGGTTTCCTTTTTATTTTACTAATATTTTTATTTAGCCATACAGAACCTTTTTATTTTGATTAAGTCCCTTTTGTTTCCTCTTTCCTTTATGTTCCTTGCTCTAGGGGATATATCAGTGAAAATGACGCTGTGTGAATATCTGAGATTTTCCTGTCTATGTTCTCCTAAAGGACTTTTATGGTGTTAAGACTTGTATTTAATTATTTTATCCACATTGAGCTTATTTTTGTGTATGGTATAAATTGGTCATTTCATTTTTTTTTTTTTTGCATGTAGCTCTGCAGATATCCCAACACCATTTGTTGAGGAGGCTATTTTTACTGCATTTTATGCTTCTGTCCCTTTGTTGAATATTAGAGACTTGGGTTTGTTTCTGGGCTCTCTATTCTGCTCCATTAATCTGTAAGTCTGTTTGATGCCAGTACGAGACTGCTTTGGTTACCGTGGCCTTGTCTTACAGTTTGATATCAGGTATTGTGATCCCTCCTACTTTGTTCTTTTTTCTCAAAATTTCCACAGCTATTTGGGGTCATTTCTGGTTCCACATAAATTTTTGAAATGTTTGTTCTATATCTGTGAAATATGACATTGGTATTTTAATAGCAATTGCATTGAATCTATAAATTGCTTTGGGTAGTATGGACATTTTGATGTCAATTCTTCCAATCCATGAACATTGTATATGCTTCCATTTATTTGTGTCCTCTTTAATTTCTTTATTCAGTGTTGTGTAGTTTTCTGAGAACAGGTCTTTTACCTCTTTGGTTAGCTTTTTCCCAGGTAATTTATTTTTCTTGTTGTTATTGCAAATGGGAATTTTTCCAGATTTCTGTTTCTTATATTTCATTGTTGGTATACAAAAAATGCCTTTGATTTCTGAATATTGACTTTGTATCTTGCTGTTTTGCCAAATTCACTTATTAGGTTAAGTAGTTTTTTTAGTGGAATCTATACAGTTCCCTATGTACACTATCATGCCATCTGCAAACAATGACAGTCTTCCTTCCTCCTTTCCAATTTTTATCCCCTTTTTTCCTTCTTATCTGATTGCTGTTGCTATGACTTCCAATACTATGTTGAAGGAGAGTGATAAAAGTGGACGTCCTTGACTTGTTCCTGATTTTAAGCG
The DNA here is from genome assembly GCF_004126475.2 of Phyllostomus discolor. Lineage (NCBI taxonomy): Eukaryota > Metazoa > Chordata > Mammalia > Chiroptera > Phyllostomidae > Phyllostomus > Phyllostomus discolor. Next base: position 119,562,168 of record NC_040904.2, read on the forward strand.
GAAAGCTTTTAGTTTTTGTCCTTTGAAGATGATGTTGGCGGTAGATTTTTCATATATGGCCTTTATTTTTTTTGAGATATGTTCTCTCTATGCCCACTTCATTGTGTTTTTATCATAAATGGTGCCATACCTTATCAAATACTTCCAACATCTATTGGTAAGATCAAAGATGTTTGTCTTTCTTTTTGTTTATATTATTTTTATGTTTTTTAACATGTTTATTTTTTTAAGATTTTATTTATTTTTAGAGAGGGAAGGGAGGGAGAGAGAGAGAGAGAAAGAGAGAGAGAGTGAGAGAGAAACATCAATGTGTGGTTGCTGGGGGCCGTGGCCTGCAACCCAGACATGTGCCCTGACTGGGAATCGAACCTGTGACACTTTGGTTCGCAGCCTGCACCCAATCCACTGAGCTACACCAACCAGGGCTATTTTTTATGGTTTTTTTTTTATGTTTATTGATTTGTGAATATTGTACCAACCTTTCGTCCCTGAGATGAATCCCACTTGATTATGGTGTATAATATTTTCAATGTATTGCTGGAGTTAGTTTGCCAGTCTTCCTTCTTGAGGATTTTGAGGATTTTAGCATCTTCATTCATCAGGGATGTTAGCTTCTAGTTTCCTTTCTTTGTTGTGTCTTTTTTCTGGTTGTCAATTAGGATGATGCTTGCCTCATAAGAACTGTTTGATAGTCTTCCTCTGCCTTGGAGTTTTTGAAATATCTGAGAAGTATAGGGGTTATCTCTTCCTTAAATGTTTTGTCAAATTCTCCTGTGAAACCATCCAGACCCGGACTTTTGTGTGATGGGAGACTTTTTGATTACTGCTTCATTTCACCAGCCTCTATTGTTCTATTTAGGCTTTCTGCTTCTTCTTCATAGAGTTTTGAGAGACTATATTTTTCTAGGAATTTGTCTGTTTCACCCAGGGTTTCAACATTCTTGGCATATAATGTTCATAGAAATTTCTTACAATCCTCTGTGTTTCTGTGGTATCAGTTGTAATCTCTCCTCTTTCATTTCTGATTTTGTTTATTTGTGTCTTCCCTTTTTTTTCCTGATGAATCCTGTGAAACGCTTCTTGATTTTGTTTATTTTTTCAAAGAACCAGCTCCTGGATTCATTGATCCTTTGAATTTTTCTTTTATTTTTATTTTTATTTATTTTTTTTTTTTGAGAAATCATGTGCAGTGTAGTAATGGGACATTATTTTTACTTATTTATTTTTTTTAATTTAATTTTAATCATTGTTCAAATACGGTTTTCTCCTTTTTACTCCCAATCCCGCCCCCCCTCTGAACCCTCCCCACTTCCCTCCCATTACCACCCTCCCCTTAGTTTTTGACCATGTGTCCTTTAAGTTTGTTCCCGTGAACCCTTCCCACTGTCCCCTGAAATTTCCTCTATCACTTCTGTGGGCACTGTCAGCCTGACCTCTATTTCAGTGTCTTAGACTATATTTTGCTTGTTTCTTTGTTTTGTTATTTAGGTTCCTGTTAAAGGTGAGATCATATGGTATTTGCCTTTCACTGCCTGGCTTGTTTCGCTTAGCATAATGCTTTCCAGCTCCATCCATGCTGTTGCAAAGGGTAGGAGCTCCTTCTTTCTTTCTGCTGCATAGAATCCCATTGTGTAGATGTACCATAGTTTTTTGATCCATTCATTTACTGATGGGCATCTAGGTTGCTTCCAGCATCTAGGTATTGTAAATTGTGCTGCTATGAACATTGGGATGCATAGGTTCTTTTGAATTGGTGTTTTAGTATTCTTAGGACAGCGTCCCAGCAGTGGAATCGCAGGGTCAAAAGGCAGATCCATTTTTAGTTTTCTGAGGAAGTTCCATACTGCTTTCCATAGTGGTTGTATCAGTCTGCAGTCCCACCAACAGTACAAGAGGGTCCCCTTTTCTCCACAACCTCTCCAACACGTGTTGTTTGTTGCTTTGTTTATGATGGCCATTCTGTCTGGTGTGAAGTGGTGTCTCATTGTGGTTTTAATTTGCATCTCTCTGAAAGCTAGTGATATTGAACATCGTTTCATGTGTCTTTGGACTTTCTGTATGTCCTCCTTGGAGTAGTGTCTGTTGAAGTCATTTGCCCACTTTTTAATTGGATTCCTTGTCTTCTTAGAGTGCAGTCTTGTAAGTTCTTTATATATTTTGGAGATTAAACCCTTGTCTGAGGTATCATTGGCAAATATGTTTTCCCATACAGTTGGTTCTGTTTTCATTTTAATACTGTTTTCATTAGCTGTGCAGAAGCTTTTTATTTTGATGACATTCCATTTGTTTATTCTTTGCTTTATGTCCCTGGCTCTAAGGGACATATCAGTAAAAATGTTGCTGAATGAAATATCTGAGATTTTCCTACCTACGTTCTCCTCTAGGACTTTAATGGTGTCACGCTTTATATTTAAGTCTTTTATCCACCTTGAATTTATTTTGTATATGGTGTAAGTTGGTGCTCAAGTTTCATTTTATGCATGTGGCTGTCCAGTTCTCCCAACACCATTTGTTGAAGAGGCTATTTTTACTTCATTTTAGGTTGCTGTCTCCTTTGTCAAATATTAATTGACCATAGAGACTTGGGTTTATTTCTGGGCTCTCTCTTCAGTTCCATTGGTCTATGTGCCTGTTTTTATGCCAGTACCAGGCTGTTTTGATTACAGTGGCCTTGTAGTATAGTTTAATGTCAGGTATTGTGATCCCTCCTACTTTACTCTTCTTTCTCAAAATTGCAGCAGCTATTTGAGGTCATTTATAATTCCATATAAATTTTTGAAGTGTTTGTTCTATGTCTATGAAATATGCCATTGGTACTTGAATAGGAATTGCATTGAATGTGTAAATTGCTTTGGGTAGTATGGACATTGTGATGATATTAATTCTTCCAATTCATGAACACGGTATATGTTTCCATTTGTTTGTGTCTTCCTTGATTTCTCTCCTGAATGTTATATAGTTTTCTGAATACAAGCCTTTTACCTCTTTGGTTAGGTTTATTCCTAGATATTTTATTTTTCTTTTTGCTATTTCAAATAGGATTTTTTCCTTGATCTCTGCTTCTGCAGTTTCATTGTTGGTGTACAGAAATGTCTTTCATTTTGGATATAGACTTTGTATCCCGCTGTTTTGCCAAATTCATTTATTAGGTTAAGCAGTTCTTTTGGTAGAGTCTATAGGATTTTCTATGTATACTATCATGTCATCCACAAACAGTGACAGTTTTGTTTCCTCCTTTCCGATTTGGATGTCTTTTATTTCTTTTTCTTGTCTGATCGCTGTGGCTAAAACTTCCAGTACTATATTGAATAGAAGTGGTGAAAGTGGACAGCCTTCTCTTGTTCCTGATCTTAGTAGAAAAGATTTTAATTTTTGCCCATTGAGTATGATGTTGGCTGTAGGTCTCTCATATATGGCCTTTATTATGTTGAGGAATGCTCCCTCTATTCCCACTTTGCTGAGTGTTTTTACCATGAATGGGTGCTGTACCTTATCAAATCCTTTTTCTGCATCAATTGATATGATCATAAGGTTTTTGTCTTTGCTTTTGTTTATGTGATGTATTACATTTACTGACTTGCGAATATTGAACCATCCTTGCATCCCTGGAATGAATCCCACTTGGTCATGGTGTGTGATCTTTTTAATGTATTGTTGGATGCGGTTTGCCAGTATTCTGTTGAGGATTTTAGCGTCAATGTTCATCACTGATATTGGCCTGAAGTTTTCTTTCTTTGTTGTTTCTTTATCTGGTTTTGGAATTAGGATGATGTTGGCCTCATAAAAAGAGTTTGGGAGACTCCCATCTTTTTGGATTCTTTGGAATAGTCTGTGAAGGATAGGGGTTAGCTCTTCCTTAACTGCTTTGTGGAATTCTCCTGTGAAACCATCTGGTCCAGGGCTTTTGTGTGTTGGGAGTTTTTTGATTACTGCTTCAATTTCCTTTGTTGTTATTGGTCTGTTCAGGCCTTCTGCTTCTTTTCCATTGAGTTTGGGAAGATTATATTTTTCTAGAAATTTGTCCATTTTACCTAGGTTTTCAAATTTCTTGGCATACAGCTCTTTCTGTAGTAATTTCTTACAATCCTTTGTATTTCTGTGGCATCTGTTGTAATCTCTCCTCTTTCATTTCTGATTGTGCTTATTTGGGTCTTCTCTCTTTTTTTCTTGATGAGGCTGCTTAAAGGGTTGTTGATTTTGTTTATCTTTTCAAAGAACCAGGTCTTGGATTCATTGATCCTTAGAATTGTGCTTTTAGTCTCTATGTCATTTAATTCTGCTCTGATCTTGGCTGTTTCCTTCCTTCTGCTTTCTCTGGGCTGTCTTTGTTGTTGTTCCTCGAGTTCTTGTAGATGTAGGGTTAGGTTGTTTGTTTGGAATGTTTCTAACCTTTTTAGGTGGGCCTGTATAACTCTGAACTTCCCTCTCAGGACTGCCTTGGCTGTGTCCCATAAGTTTTGGGTTGTTGTGAGTTCGTTTTCATTTGTTTCCAGAAACCTTTTGATTTCTTCCCTACTATCATTCTTGACCCATTAATTGTTTAATAGCATGCTATTTAATCTCCATGATTTTGATTGTTTTTGGTTTTTTCCCTTGGGGTTGGTTTCTAGCTTCAGTCCCTTGTGGTCTGAGAAAATGCTTGGTATGATTTCAATTTTCTTGAAATTCTTGAGGCTTGTTTTGTGTCCTATCATGTGGTCTATCTTTGAAAATGTTCTGTGTACATTTGAAAAGAATGTATATTTAGCTTCTTTTGGATGGAGGGCTCTATATATATCAGTAAAGCCCATTTCATCAAGGGTATTGTTCAATGCCACAATATCTTTGTTGATATTTTGTTTGGAAGATCTGTCCATTTTTGATATTAGGGTGTTAAAATCTCCCATTATAATTGTGTTTCTGTCCATATCTTTCTTGAAGTCCTCTAAGATTTTCTTTATGTATTTGGGTGCTCCTATGTTGGGTGCATATATATTTACAATGTTTGTGTCTTCTTGGTGGATTCTTCCCTTGAATATTATGAAGTGACCTTCTGGGTCTCTCTTTATGGCCCTTTTTTGGAAGTCTATTTTGTCTGATATGAGTATTGCTACCTGGGCTTTTTTTTTCCTGCCCATTTGCTTGGAAGATTTGTTTCCAGCCCTTCACTTTCAGCCTGTGTAGGTCTTTTATCCTGAGGTGGGTCTCTTGTAGACAGCAGATATGCTGGTCATTTTTTCTTATCCATTCAGCTATTCTATGTCATTTGATTGGAGCATTTAATCCAATTACATTTAAGGTTATTATTGATAGGTACTTATTCATTGTCTTTTATGTACATGTATTCCTCTCTCTCTCTCTCTCTTTTCCTTCCCTCCCTTAAAGCAGTCCCTTTAGGATCTCTTGCAGAGCTGGTTTGGTAGAGGTGTATTTTTTTAGACTGCCTTTGTCTGGGAAGCTTCTTATTTGGCCTTCTATCTTGATCAAGAGCCTTGCTGGATATAGTAGCCTTGGTTGCAGACCTCTGGTTCTCATTACCTGGACTATTTCTTGCCATTCTCTTCTGGCTTGAAGTGCTTCCATTGAGAAGTCAGCTGTTAGCCTTATTGGGGCTCCCTTGTATGTTACTTCCTTTTTCTTCCTTGCTGCCTTTAAGATTCTCTCTTTGTCTTGAAATTTTGCCATTTTAATTATGATGTGTTTGAGGTGGGCCTCTTTGGGTTCCTCTTGATTGGGACTCTCTGTGTTTCCTGGATTTGTGTGACTTTTTCTCTCATCAAATTAGGAAAGTTCTCCTTCATTACTTGATTAGGTTTTCAATCCCTTGCTCTTCTTCTTCTCCTTCTGGTATCCCTATTATACGGATATTATTACTTTTCATATTGTCTTCTCTTAATCCCTCTTCATTCTTTCTGAGCCTGTTTTCCTTTTCTTGCTCTTTCTGGATGTTGTTTTCTACTTTGACCTCCAGCTCGCTAATCCGATCTTCTGCTTCATCGATCCTGCTTTTCATTCCTTCTACTGTGTTCTTCAGTTCAGAAATTGTATTCTTCATTTCCTCTTGACCTTTGTTGAGAGTTTTTATTTCCTTTTTCATGTTTATATAGTTTGCAGTGAGATTGATGTAGTTTCCCTCTAATTTCTGATAGCTCATTGTGAGTTCATTGAACTTCCCGGTAATCATTGTTTTGAACTCATTATCTGATAGTTGAGTTGCCTCTATTTCATTTAGCATTTTTCCTGAGGCTTCCTCGTTTCCCTTCAATTTGGGGTTGTTTCTTTGTTTTCTCATTGTTCGTGGGTTTCTTCTTTTTTCTTCTTGTTTCTTAAATTGATCTCTTCTGATTCCCTGAAATTATGGTGTGAACTTCTGTGGTAGAATATTTGTGAGATTCAGTGGTGCAATCTCCTTCGTGTATCCTGGTGTCCACAGCTTCCCCCTACTCTTTTTTGTGATCAGTTGGAGGAGTAGGGCAAAATGGTTTAAGACAGCAAGACAATCTACTATGATATTTACATTAGCAGCTGGTAGAGAAGAGATGGGTTATCCCTTGGCTTCTTATAGTGTTAACCGTGATCCTCCACCCCACTACCCACGTTTTAGAAAGGATGGAAAGAGGATAAAACTCTCATTGGGGACGAGAGGATTGTTAGTTGTATCTAGAAAGCTGTGAGGCTGTGGGAGGCCAGATTCTAAGGTAGGGTTGGATTAAAGATTAGTATATAGGAGTAGTGTGTAAAAGAACAGAGACAATCCCCACAATAGTATAGTTCAGGAAATTGCAAAGTAGGCTGAGATCAGGTAGGGGTATTGAGTAGTATTTACAATTGTATAGACTAGGTCTTACTAACAGTAATAGTAATGTGACAGTCTTGTGGCAGAATCGATGAGGTCTAGATAACAAGAATAAAGAGTATAGAACCTTGAGAGGTATATTAATGGAACACAGATAAAGGATAGTAACTTATCAACACCTTGTGACTGAGATACCAGGGGGAACCTATCAAATGACAGTATAACCAGCCAAGCAAGGAAGATTATACAGAAAGAAAAAGAATACCAAAATATTATTAAAATAATAAACGTCGGAAAAGTGAGAAAAAGATAATATAAATTTACAGTAACTTGCAAGATTAAAAAAAAGGAAAGAAAAGCAGAAGATGGAGTTCAGGAGAGATAAATCTGGAGTGGAAAGAATAATATTAGGGTGAATGGAAGAGAAACATAAGGGATTGCAAGGTATAAAAATAATAAGAATTGAAAAATAAAATGTCACATAAAACACAAGATAAAATCAATCCACCAACAACAGCCACAAAAAGAAAAGAAAAGAAAACAAAACAAAACAAAATAAAAAAAAAACCTCTTGCTGGTTTCTAACTGGCCAGACCAGTTTTTCTGATCTTGCTCTCTTCAGCTGGCTGAGGGACCTTTGAAATGCTTCTCTCACTTCCCTGCCAGATCACAGCAAGTCTGCCAGGTACCCTGGGTGCTCCCGAGCACACTGGCTCTCTGGATCTCACTTCCACATTCTTCCAGACTCCGGGGTCCTGCAGGGTTCCAGCTCTATGATCTCAGAAGGCACCTGAGACACATTTTGGGATTCACTGCGCCCTCCCAGGGAATCATAAAAGGGCGCGCTCCTCCCCCAAACTTTTGAGATTCGGGGACTAGGAACGCCCAAAGCACCTCACTGCGACCCTTCCGGGTTCACAGCACAAGTCAGTCTTCCTGATGGTGCACCCTTTCCGGCTCCGTGTTCACCTCCGAAGCGCACTCCGACCAGGCTAGGGGTTTTGGCGCCTTTCCCGGCTCCCCCAGTTGGACTGGCTGGAAATTTCTGAGCCACTACTGTAGGAACGCACCAAGCGCCACGTCCCTCCTGGGATCACAGCGCATGATTCAGGCCTCCCAATAGGGCTCGAGCTGAGCCTCTCCTGGCTCTGTGCTCTCCACTGATCTGCACTTCCAGCGGGCTAGGGGTGCGGGCGCTCTTCCAGGCTGCTCCTGGTCTTGTCGCTGGAGGCCCTCACTTCTCCCAGGTCTCTGGACGGGTGTTCAAAGTCCCTGGGCAATTTTTTCCCAGTCCAACTGGCCAATCTGTTCCTTCAAGCAACACGTTCTCCCCTGGAGTTGCTCACCCCGCATATTCAGGGGAGGGAGCAGCGACTCCCCTCTCCCAGGAGCCCTGAGGCAGACCCGGGAGCACCAGGCCTGGGACTGCACACCCCTAGGTCCCGCGCTGATCCCTGGGTCCCTTTTGTCCTGAAGCATTCTCCTTACCATCTGGTTTTTCAGTGATCGCAATAATTTTTCATGTCCTGCTTTTTAAAAGTGATTCGGTAACCTAGTCCACTTGCTCTGTTTCTCCACCGATCCGTGAGTTTCCCTCCACTTCACAGAAGCCAAGAAAAATGCTGCCTAGAGTAAAGCCGCCATCTTCCGTCCCCCACTTACTTACATTTTAAGATTGTTTTTATTTACTTTTAGAGAGGGGGAGGGAGGAAGAGAAGCATCAATGTGTGAGAGATACATTGATTGGTTGCCTCTCTGAATTTTTCTTTTAGTCTCTACATCATTTAATTCTGCTCTGATCATGATTATTTCCTTCCTTCTACTTGCTCTGGGCTTTCTTTGTTGTTATTCCTCCAATTTTTGTAGATGTAGGGTTAGATTGTTTATTTGAAATGTTTCTATCTTTTTTTAGGTGGGCTTATATTGCTTTAAGCTTCCCTCTCAAGGCTGCCTTTGCTGTATGCCATAAGTTTTGGACTATTGTGTGTTCATTTTCATTTGTTTCCAGAAATTTTTTCAGCTCTTCTTTTGTCTCATTATTAACACATTCATTGTTTTAAGAGCACACTATTCAATCCCAATGAGTTTGAAAATTTTTGAATTTTTTCTTTGAGTTTGGTTCCTAGTTTCAAGCTCTTGTGGTTTGAGAAAATGAATGATACAATTTCAATGTTCTTGAATTTGTTGAGGCATGTTTTGTGTCCTATCATGTGGTCTATCTTTGAAAATGTTCATGTACATTTAAAAAGAATGTTCATTTTGCTTCTGTGGAATGAAAGGTTCTATATACATACCAGTTAAGGTCCTTTGATCTAATGCACCTTTCAGATTCACAATATTCTTCTTGATATTTTGTTTGGAATATCCATCCATTGTTGACAATGAGATGTTAAAATCCCCAGGTATAAGTGTGTTGCCATCTATATCTTTTTTGAAGTCCTCCAATATATTCCTCTTATATTTGGGTAGTCCTCCATTAGGTGCATATATGTTTATAATGTTTGTGTCTTCTTGGTGGATTCTTCCTTTGAGTATTATGAAGTTTCCTTCTGTGTCTCTTTTTATGGCCTTTTTTCAAAGTCTGTTTTGTTAGATATAAGTAACCCTAACCCCAGCTTTTTTTCCTGTCCATTTCCTTGGAACATTTTTTCAACTCTTCACTTTCAATCTGTGTAGGCTTTTTTTCCTGAGGTGGGTCTCTTATAGGTATCATAAGTGAGGGTCTTTTTTCTTATTCCTTCAACTCACGTATGTCTTTTGATTGGAACTTTTTATCCATGTACATTTAAGATTACCGTTGAGACTACTCATTCATTTTTCCTCTTTGTACCTGTGTTCCTCTCTCTCTCCCTTTTCCCTTCATCTTCTAGATGCAGTCCCTGTAGAATATTTTGCAGTGTTGTTTTGAGGTAGGTGTATTGTTTCAGCCTTCTTTTGGCTGGGGTAATTCTTATTTCACCTTCCATTTTAATGAAAGCCTTGCTGGGTAGTGTATGTAGTCTTGACTACAGGCCTTTGCTTTTCATTATTTGTGATATTTCTTGGCATTCCTTTCTGGCTTGTAATGTTTATGTTGAAAAATCAGCTGCTAGCCTTATGAGAATTCTTTCATATGTTTCTTCCTGTTCTCTCTTGCTGCCTTTAAGATTCTCTTTTTGTTTTTAACATTTGGCATTTTAATTATAATGTGTCTTGGAGTAGACCTCTTTGGTTTCATCTTGATTGGGACCCTATGTGCTTCCTGAAGTTGCATGCCTTTTCCTTCTCCAGTTTAGGGAAGTTTTCTGTCATTATTTTTTTAAACACATTTTCTATCAGTTGTCCCCTTTCTTCCTCATCTGGTATTCCTATTATTCAAATGTTGTTGCATTTCTTGTTCTCCTGCAGTTCTATTAAGTTATCATCATACTTTTAGAGGGTATTTTTTGTACTGGAGGGAGTAGAATTGATAAGAGTTAGGATAGTACAGAAGCAAAGAAAGAGAACAAAAGTTAAAGTATAAGTAAAACATGAAAGGGTGATTAGAACAATAGGGTAAGAAAGGGAAGAGTATACTATGAGGTTTGAGGTAAAACTTCAAAGGTACTGGACCAATGCAAGAAAACTGCAGAAAAACCACAGAAGGGTCTATGATAATGACAGGTGAATGGAACAGGAATAAGAATATTGTACAAAGAGGACAGATGAATATGAGATGCCTACCATAAAAAATTATTTTAAGAAGATGAGAAAAGCAAATTAATAAGGGTAAGAAATAAAGCTCATTTTGAGAGAGGGAGAAAAAGAGAAAAAAATGCAATATAATTCCTCACCCAACAAATCATGTGCAGTATGAAGGTGAACTGGAGTAAGACCGTGGAGAATATTCTATGTAATTTAAAATACAAACAAATAGTGAACAAACAGGTGTTCCATTGGAGAAGTATAGTAATGATTGTGGTTATTTCAGCAAACTAGCCATTTTTTAAAGGTGGAAAGAAATAAGACTTTTATGAAAATGAGAGCTGGCTTAAGAAAAAGAGCGCTTATGCAAGATTAGATGGAGGAGAAATAGTGGGAGTAAGTCATAGAAACACAGTGTAGTTTGAGAAAAAATAAAGTTTTTCACAACAGTAGTAAAACTCATGTAAGTGGCAAAATGGATTAAAACCTAGAAGTAATGGCAAGAAATATTACAAGTAAGGAGAACCAGAGGCCTGCAACCAAGGCTACCATACCCAGCAAGGTTCTCAATCAAGATAGAAGGCCAAAAAGGACCTTCTTAGGCAAAAGAAGTCTAAAAGAATACACCTCCACTAAACCAGCTCTATAAGAGATGCTAAAGGTACTGCTTTAAGGAAGAGAAGGGAAAGAGAGAGAGAGAGACTGGAACACAGCTACAAAAATGGCAAGGAATAAGTACCTATCAATAATAACCTTAAACATAAATGGATTAAAGTCCCAAATCAAAACATATAGAATAGCTGAATGGATAAAAAAGCATGAACCACACATTTGCTGCCTTCAAGAGAGCCACCTCAGACCAAAAGACTTACACAGGCTGAAAGTGAAGGGCTGGAAAAATTTTTCCAAGCAGACACGAAAGAAAAGCCGGGGTAGCAATACTCATATCAGACAAAATAGACTTCCAAAAAAGGACCATAAAAAGAGACCCAGAAGGTCACTATATAATACTCAAGGGAAGAATCCACCAAGAAGACATAAACATTGTAAATATATATGCACCCAACATAGGAGCACCCAAATACATAAAGAAAATCTTGGCGGACTTCAAGAAAGATGTGGACAACAACACAATTATAGTAGGGGATTTTAACACCTCACTGTCAAAAATGGACAGATCTTCCAGACAAAATATCAACAAAGATATTGTGGCATTGAACAATGCCCTAGATGAAATGAGCTTAGCTGATAAATATAGAGCCCTTCATCCCAAAGGAGCAAAATACACATTCTTTTCAAATGCACATGGAACAATTTAAAATGTAGACCACATGATAGGTTACAAAGCAAGCCTCAACAAATTCAAGAACATTGAAATCATACCAAGAATTTTCTCTGATTACAAGGGACTGAAACTAGAAACCAACTGCAAGGGAAAAAACTCAAAACACTCAAAATCATGGAGATTAAATAGCATGCTTTCAAACAATGAAAGGCTCAAGTGTGAAATTAGGGAAGAAATCAAAATGTTTCTGGAAGCAAATGAAAATGAACTCACAACAGCACAAAACTTATGGGACACAGCAAACGCAGTCCTGAGAGGGAAGTTCATAGCTATACAAGCCTACCTAAAATAGATAGAAACATTTCAAACAAACAACCTAATCCTACACCTACAAGAACTTGAGGAACAACAACAAAGACAACCCAGAACAAGTAGAAGGAAATAAATAACCAAGATAAGAGCAGAATTAATGGCATAGATACTAAAAGCACAATTCTAAGGATCAATGAATCCAGGAACTGGTTCTTTCAAAAGATAAACAAAATCAACAAGCCTTTAAGCAGGCTCATCAAGAAAAAAAGAGAAAGGATTCAAATAAACACAATCATAAATGAGAGAGGAGAGATTACAACTGATACCACAGAAGTACAAAGGATTGTAAGAAATTACTGCAAAGAACTGTATGCCAAGAAATTTGAAAACCTAGGTGAAATGGACAAATTTCTAGAAAAATATACTCTTCCCAAATTCAATGAAAAATAAGCAGAAAGCCTGAACAGACCAATAACAGCAGAGAAAATTGAAGCAGTAATCAAAAAACTCCCGACACACAAAAGTCCAGGCCCGGGTGGTTTCACAGGAGAATTCTACAAAGCATTTAAGGAAGAGCTAACCCCTATCCTTCACAGACTATTCCAAAAAATCCAGAAAGATAGAAGACTCCCAGAAATAAACGCAAGTCTCTATGGTCAATTAATATTTGACAAAGGGGGCAGCAACATAAAATGGGGTAACAATAGCCTCTTCAACAAATGGTGTTGGGAGAACTGGACAGCTATGTGCAAAATATGAAACTCGACCACCAACTTACACCATACACAAATAATTTCAAGGTGGATAATAGATTTAAATACAAGCCATGACACTATTAAAGTCCTAGAGAAGAACATAGGCAGGAAAATCTCAGATATTCACGCAGCAACATTTTTACTGATATGCCCCCCAGAGCAAGGTACATAAAGGAAAGAATAAACAAATTGGATCTCATCAAAATAAAAAGCTTCTGCACAGCTAAAGAAAACAGAATTACAATGAAAAGAGAACCAACTGTATGCAAAAACATATTTGCCAAAGATACCTTAGACAAGGGCTTAATCTCCAAAATATACAAAGAATTTACACAATTCCACTCTAAGAAGACAAGCAACTCAGTTAAAAAAATGAGGAAAGGACAGACACTTCTCCAGGACATTCAAAGGTTTCAAAGATATATGTAAAGATGCTCAGTATCACTAGCCATCAGAGAGATGCAAATTAAAACCACAATGAGATACCACTTTACACCTGTCAGAATGATCATCATAAACAAAGCAACAAACAACAAGGGTTGGAGAGGTTGTGGAGAAAAGGAAACCCTAGTGCACTGTTGGTGGGATTGCAGACTGGTACAACCACTATGGAAAACAGTATGGAATTTTCTCAGAAAACTAAAAATGGATCTGCCTTTTGATTCAGCAATTTCACTGCTAGGATTATATCCTAAGAACCCTGAAACACCAATCCAAAAGAACCTATGCACCCCAATGTTCATAGCAGCACAATTTACAGTAGGCAAGTGTTGGAATCAACCTAGGTGCCCATCAGCAAATGAATGGATCAAAAATATATGGTACATCTACACAATGGAATTCTACACAGCATAAAGAAAGAAGGAGCTCCTATCCTTTGCAACAGCATGGATGGAACTGGAAAGCATTATGCTGAGTGGAATAAGCCAGGTAGTGAAAGACAAATACCATATGATCTCACCTTTAACAGGAAGCTAATCAACAAAACAAAGAAACAAGCAAAATATAACCAAAAACACTGAAATAGAGAACAGGCTGACAGTGTTCAGAGGTGAAAGGGGAGAAAATTTCAGGGGAATTTCAAGGGAAAAGGGGAAGGGTTTACAGGAACAAGTATAAAGGACACATGGACAAAAACTAGGGGCAGGTGGACGTGGGAGGGAGGTGGGTAGGGCTGGGTGGGTGGGCTGGGGTGGGAGTAAAAGATAGAAAATTGTACTTGAGCAATAATGAAAATAAAATTGTTTTAAAAAAACCTGGAAGGATGTCGTGTGGAATTTGGAATTTCAATAATGTGATAAAATATTTATAATCTGTACTTAACAAAAATTAAAATATAAAAATGTAAAATATATATATATAATCTGAATAAAAGTATAAGTCCAAGAGTATGAGTTATTTGGAATATGAATAAAATGAAAGAAGAAAAATTAAAATGCAATATGAAAGGAAAAAAAGAAAGCAAACAAAAGAACCTAAGTAAATGAAAAGAAGAAAGAGAAATAAAAAACATGCAAATTCAGATGAAGAACAATGTGAAATTTGTCTCAGCTCTTGGTGTTCACCTTCTGCCTTCTTTCTGAATCTGTCTGTGATGTTGTCTCAGACTCCAAGTCTTACTATGTTTCTTTTGTTAGGTGGGTGAGGGGGGTTGATGGGAAGCCCTCTGCTGGTGGTTGTTAAGCCTACCTGGCAGGTTTGATAGATCATCTGAGTTCCTGCAGAGAGTGGGAGTTTGGGGTCTAGTTTTCCTTTCCCGTGGTGCGACAAAGAAGTGGCCTCAGCCCTGACTGGCATAGCTCAGTGGATTTAGCGCAGGCTGTGAACCAAAGCACTGCAGGTTCGATTCCCAGTCAGGGTACATGCCTGGGTTGCAGGCCATGACCCCCAGCAACCACACATTGATGTCTCTCTCTCTCTCTCTCTCTATCTCCCTCTCTGAAAATAAATAAATAAAATCTTTTTAAAAAAAGAAGTGGGCTCAATCTGGGCTGCAATAATCACACGTGCACAGTTTCCAGCCCACACCCGCAGAGCACTGTGCAGCCCACACTCTCCACTCTGAACATTGTGCCAGGCTAGTGCTGATAGACCATCTTGCTTTGCACTCTTTTGATCAATCCGTGGGGTGCACTGAGTAAGAGCAAATCCCATTCACCATCCTCCTTCCTTGATGGCTGGGCAGCTGGGCTGCAAGGTCCCTCCTCAATGTGCCTCAGTTCCCCTTTTAAAAAAACTATCTTTAGGTGTTACTGTCCTCTAAGCCACTGCCTGGCTTTCCACATACTCCAGCTCTCTGAGAAATCCAGAGTGTATCTCAGACATGGCCAGTCATGGCCCACCTCTTCTCTCAGCTCCAGGTACCACCAGCATCCTCTGCACTCTATGGCACTGTCCCTCCTGGCAAATGCCATCCTGGCTTGAGTGGGCTACCAACTGTGTGTGCCTGCACACCTTTTGTTTCTCCCCCTGAGACTTTACATATTCAAGTCTCTCCTGGTGTTGGTGTGTGATTTGCCTGTCCTGGCATGGGAGGTAGCCTCAAGGCTGCTACTACTGACCTGGCTCTCCTCCAAGGTCTTTTCTGAGGCAGCCATTGTTTCTGGTGCCGTGTCCAGGGACTTTCTCCATCCACCTATAAAACATCCTTACCACCCTTTTTGAAGTGTCCTTTGGCTTCCAAACTCCTTATCAACAAAGATTCTGTTGGCTATTCACTTTGTCCTTCAGAAGATCCGCCAAGTGTCCTAGTTGGGTGCATGAGAAAGTAGGCTCAGTCCCCACCTACTTTGCCACCAACTTCTATACCCCCCCATTTTCTCTTTCTTTCTTGAGTTAAGTGGGGAAAACACTTCTTCCCAAAGAAACCCATTCAAGAGCCTTCTTCTTGGAATGATACAATATGTTACTTCCCCACATTTTCTTTGACAGTTCATAAACTGGTCTGCATTTTCATATCTTTGCACCTTGGTTTCTCAGAAACTTTTAGTTACTATCTTATTGCATATTATGTGCATTATACATCTTGCATAATGCGCACCCATGTTTTTGTGTGTGTTATACACAGGATTATTTTACCCCTAGTATACCCATGGTGTGTAATCATTATACCCATATATAATGTGCATCCTTATTTTATCCTCAAAAATTTGTGCAAAAGTGCACATTATATACAGAAAAATATGGTATGTGTATGTGCTCATGTATGTGTGTATAACCAATATTTCAAGTGGCTTTGTCCATGAGTCCATCATACATGTTCCCCAATGGCCCTTTCTCTATTTTCCTACATCATCCTTTTACCCCCTCCCCTCTGGTTACAATCAGTTTGTTCTTCATTTCAATGTCTCTGGTTATATTTTGCTTGCTTGTTTTGTTAATTAGGTTCCACTTATAGGTGAGATCATATGATATTTATCTTTCACTGCCTGGCTTATTTCATTTAGCATAAAGGTCTCCAGATCCATCCACGCTGTCATGAAGGGCAGGAGCTTTAAGGGGATAGTGTGGAAGGTAGGAGTCACAGAGGGGTGGGGCAGGGAGCATGGTGAGGCAAGACAACTATAGTTGAATAACAGTTAAAATATACTTATTAAAAATTTAAATTATATAAATATAAAATACACTAATTATATTAAAAACAAAGCTAATCCCAGCCAGGGTACATTCCTGGGTTGCAGGCCATAACCCCCAGCAACCACACATTGATGTTTCTCTCCCTCTCTCTCCCTCTCTCTCCCTCTCTCTCTCTCTCTCTCTCTCTCCCCCTCCCTCCCTTCCCTCTCTAAAAATAAATAAATAAAAAAAATCTTTAAAAAAAAAAAGCTAATATACTAAACACTTATCACTTCCTAAACATATTTCAAGTAACTAAATAAAACAAATTATCTTTCTATGTTACATATTAATTAAGAAAGAAAATTACCTGTGCAAAATGAACTATACTGATAAAAAAGTAGAAACTTGTTATCTTATTTTCACATAAATGCCCCTATCCCTTCTTTTAGTTAGTAAGGAGAAACATTGGTAAGACCTTCATATGAAAGCAGTGTGAGTCTAAGCTCACCCCAATTATCAGAGCTGAAGCCCAAAGAAGAATGAGCTCTTGTTAACTTCAGCCCAATTTTCTCTCCATAGCACTATACTCCATGGTAATTATCATGTTCATTCACAGAAATTTCAGAAACATCCAAAATGCACACTGCATCACCCACAACTAGTATCTGTAAGTGTACATGAAAACAATGTCTCAGTTCTATTTACAGATTTATTTACTTATTTAAGATTATTTTTTTTTGCCAGGGGAAGGGAGGGAGAAGAGAGGAAGAGAAACATCAATGTGTGTTTGCCCCCCATGCACCCCACACTGGGGACCTAGCCCATAACTCAGGCATGTGCCCCAACCAGGAACTGAACTGGCCATCCCATGGTACACAGGCCAGTGCACAAACAACAAAGCCACACAAGGCAGGGCTACAGATTTATTTTTAATTAATTTATTGATTTTTATTTTTAAATTATAGTTTCCATACAATAGTTTCAGATGTACAGAATAGTTATTAGACATTTATGTACCTTACGAAGTGATCCTGCTAATAAATCTAGTACCCATCTGGCACCACTCATAGTTCTTACAACATTATTAACTGTCATTTACAGATTTCTTAACAAACACTGTATTATTCTAAATTAACCTTTCCATGTCAAAGTGATATGAATTCAAATTTCTTAATAGCAGAAATAGTTCTGTAGCCAGATAAAATATAGATCTTTTAAGAAATAATGAGGGGAAATTGTGCAAGATGGCAGCAAGGTAGGTGGGAGCAGTGCCCAGTTCTCCCTGTGCCTAGCTGGAACATCTAGCTGCTCTTCTGAGGAACAGAGTGAACAGCCAACAGAATCCCAGCTTATATGAAGTTTGGCGGCAAAAAATTATACAGGACATTGAAAAACAGACAGTGAGGAGATTGTACAGGGATGGTAAGGTCCCTAGGATCTGCATAGGGACCTAGGCCACTGTGGCCCCCAGCCCAGTGCCTGCCGCAAGATATGGAAGGAAAGTTAGATCACCAGCTCCCTCCCCTACCAAATCAGGAAGGGCAGCCCAGAACCAAGAGGGACCGCGATGCTGGAAGTTTCTGGGGAGAATAGAGGTGAAGTGGGAGACACACAGGGGTGATACACATCCACTTGGACTATGGATGCCAACATCAGAGTAATTGGGGTGCCAGACAAAACCGGGAGACGGAAGGAGTTGGGCCATGTTGGACCTTGACTCAGTTAGTCTCTGGACTGGTTGGAAAGTTGGACTGTGTGAATGAATACTCATGCCCTTTTTAAGAACAGTGGGCAGCTGCTTTGTGAGGAACTCTTGATCAGTGGCTGGCTCACCCCCAGGGTGATTGAGCAGCTCATGCCCAGAGACTGAGTGGCTAAGTGTAACCAGTTGCCAGAACTTGATTTAAGCTGTGACCCCAGAGGCTAAGTGACTGAAGGGAACAGCACACCCAAACTTGTTAGCTCACGGAGGTCCTGGGCCAGAGGCTGGGCAACTGTGAATATTATGGCCCAGACCTGGTCGCTATCCTCTTAAATACATAGGAAGGGAGAAAAGAGAAGCCCAGCCACCCTCTTCCTGTGACATCCAGGAAGAGCAGCAGAACTTGCTGAACAGGTTTAAAGCCACCAGAAGGCTTATTTTTTCTTTCCTCTCTTTTTTTTCTTCCCCCAAGTGGAGACAATAAAGTGTGGAGGTACAAAGGGTCCAGAGATAGATCCAGAGAGCAGCACAAGGCTAACCATAAAAATTGAGAAACTGAGACAAATGTCACCTTGCTATCCCATAGAGCTGGCACTTTATTGTTTATGTGTACTATCATTATTTTTTCATTCATTTACTACTTTTACTTTATTGGTATTGGTATTGGTATTTTTTTATTTCTCTTCCTTATGCTTAGTTTTCCTCACTTTATTTCTGTTTAATTACATTGTATGACTGCTTTTCCTTATTCTCTCTTTATTATATCTTAATTTTCCTTCTTTCAACTCAAGTTCCAATAACACACTACTCTTGATCATGAACTTTCTAGTGTGGTTATCCAAATCATATATTTCTTGTCATATTATTGTTGTTCCAGTACTATTGTAAATAACTGTTCCATACAATTGTACATACTACACAGCAACCCTCCGTGATCTTAGCCCATTTCATTTTGTTCCTGAGCATTATTATTGTTGCGGTTAACTCTGTTCTCTCTCACACTATGTCTGTTTTCTATCCTTTACTCTCACTGTGTCTCATAATCTAAATTTGCATAAGTACTCTGTTTTCTGAATTCAACTCACAAGCCACCTCCCTTCTAACAAGAGTCTTATCTCTCACCTTTTATACAAAGTGGATAGTTGGGTGAAATATCAAAGTTAATGCTATACTTATCCAAATAATCTCCCATCTCTTCTCTACTTGCTGATATTTAAAACACCATAAAATCCTCCCTCACTGTCTTAATCCATTTTGCCTACCCCCTGCCACTGATAAGATACAAGAACAGGTGGGAGCTGTGAACATTAGTATACCTGCTGGAGGAGAGAAACCACCAAAAAAGGAACCACAGAAAGGTAACAAACCATACAACAAGAGAGCCAACACAAACAGAAGAAAGGACAAATCTAGAGCATCCAGAGAAGATGGTAAGGGACCACATCATTAAACCCCATAGAATTCCTACTGAAGTTCAGTCTACAAAGACAGCTAGCAAAGGGAAACATCAGGAATCCCAGATGCAAATGAAAAGAGTCACCTAAAATGGGGAGACAAAAAAGAACATGCAGTCAAAAGAAATGTAGGAGTCCCCACTAAAACACCTAAATGAAATGGAGGTAACCAAACTATCAGATATTGGATTCAATATAATGGTTATAAAGATGGTCAAGGAACTCACAAACAACTTCAAGGAACTGAGTAAGAACTACATCAGCATGAAGAAGGAAATAGAAACTATAAACAAAAACCAGGAAGAATGAACAATAAAATCTTGGAAGTAAAAGCACACTAGAAGGAATTATAAACAGGCTCGATGAAGCACAAGATTAAATCAGCAAGCTGGATAACAAGGTAGAAAAAAGGCAGAGAAAGAACAAGAAAAGGAAAAGAGACTCAGGAAGAACAAAAATGTGGTAAGGGAACTGCAAGACAATATGAAATGAAATAATATTCATATAATAGGGATACCAGCAGGAGAAGAAGAGCAAGGGATCAAAAACCTGTTTGAAGAAGTAATGATGGAAAACTTCCCTAATTTGATGACAGAAAAAGTCACACAAATCCAGGAAACACAGAGAGTCCCAATCAGGGGGAATCCAAAGAGGCCCACTTCAAGACACATCATAATTAAAATGGCAAAATTCCAAGACAAAGAAAGAATCTTAAAGGCAGCAAGGGAGAAACAGGAAGTATCAGACAAGGGAGCCCCGATAAGGCTAGCAGCTGACTTTGAATGGAAATGTTCAAAGCCAAAAGAGAATGGCAAGAAATATTTCAAGTAATGAGAACCAGAGGGGCACAACCAAAGCTGCCTTACCAAACAAGGCTCTCAATCAAGATGGGAGGCCAAATAAGGAGCTTCCCAGACAAAAGAAATTTAAAAGAGTACACAACCACCAAACCAGCTCTGTAAGAGATGGTAAAGGACTGCTTTTAAAAAGGAAGTAAAAGAGTGAGGGAGAGAGTAACACAGGTATAAAAAAATGTCAATGCATAAGTACTAATCAATATAAACTTAAACATAAATGGATTACATGCTCCAATCAAAAGACATAGAATAGATGAATGGATAAGAAATCATGACCCACACATATGCTGCCTACAAAAGATACCCACCACTTTTATCCCGGCCCGCCACAGAAAAAAAACCCTACACAGACTGAAAGTGAAGGTCTGGAAACAAATTTTCCAAGCAAATGAACAGGAGAAAAAAAGACAGAGTAGCAATACTCACATCAGACAAAATAGACTTCAGAAAAAGTGCCATAAAAAGAGACCCAGAAGGTCACTTCACAATATTCAAATGATAAATCCATCAAGAAGACATAAACATTGTACTAATTTAAGCACCCAATATAGGAGCACCCAAATACATGAAGAAAATCTTGGACGACTCCAAGAAAGATATTGACAGCAACACAATTTTAATAGGGGATTTCAACACTGCAATGTCAAAAAATAAATAGATTTTCCAAACATTAAATCAAAAAAGATATTATGGCATTGAACAGCGCCCTAGATCAAAAGGACTTAACTGATATACATATAGAGCCTTTCATCGCAAAGAAGCAACATACACATGCTTTTCAAATGAACATGGAACATTTTCAAAGATAGACCATAAGATAGGACACAAACCACAACAGATTAAAAAATTAAAATCATATCAAGCATTTTCTCTGACCACAAGGGACTGAAACTAGAAACCAACTTCAAGGGAAAAATTCAAAAACTGAAGCCCCTATTTAATCTCATGGATATTGAATAGCATGCTATTAAACAATGAACAGGTCAAAAATGAGGTCAAGGAAGAAATCAGAAAGTTTCTGGAAACAAATGAAAATGAACTCAAAAAAATCTAAAATTGATGGGACACAGCAAAGGCAGTCCTGAGAGGGAAATTCATACCTATACAGGCCTACCTAAAATAGATAGAAACATTTCAAATAAACAACCTAACCCTACACCTACAAGAACTCAAGGAACAACAACAAAGACAGCCCAGAGCAAATAGAAAGAAGGAAATAACCAAGATCAGAGCACAATCAAATGACATAGAAAATAAAAGCACAATTCTAAGGATCAATAAACCCAGGACCCAACTCTTTGATAAGATAAACAAAATCAACAAGACTTTAAGCAGGCTCATCAGGAAAAAAAGAGAGGACTCAAATAAACACAATCAGAAATGAAAGAGGAGAGATTAGAATGAATACCACAGAAATACAAAGGATTATAATACATCACCAGAAAGAACTATATGCCAAGAAATTTGAAAACTTAGGTGAAAAGGAAAAAAACCTAGAAAAATATACCTTCCAAAACTGAATGGAAAAGAACACAGAAAGCCTGAACAAACCAATAAAAGCAGATGAAATTGAAGAAGTAATCAAAAAACTCCCAACATACAAAATCCCTTTGACAAGAGGGTTCAAAAGGAGAATTCTACAAAACATTTATGGAAGAGCTAACCCCTATCCTTCACAGACTATTCCAAAATATCCAAAAAGATGGAAGACTCCCAAACTTGTTTTATGAAGCCAGCATCATCCTAATCCCAAAACCAGATAAAGACACAACAAAGAAAGAAAACTTCAGGCCAATATCACTGATGAACATAGATGCTAAACTCCTAAACAAAATATCAGCAAACCTCATTCGGAAATACATTAAAAAGATCATACACCATGAACAAATGGGATCACCCCAGGGATGCAAGGATGGTACAATATTACCAAATCAATATACATAATACATCACATAAAAGCAAAGACAAAAGTCACATGATCATATCAATAGATGCAGAAAAAAAGCATTTGATAAGGTAAAGCACACATTTATGATTAAAACCATCACTAAAATGGGAATAGAAGGAACTTTCCTCACACAATAAAGGCATATATGAGAGACCTACAGCCAATATCATTCTCAATGGCCAAAAACTAAAAACTTTCCCACCAAGATCAGGAACAAGACAACGTTGTTCACTTTCACCACTTCTATTTAACATAGTATTGTGAGTCCTAGCCACAGCAATCAGACAAGAAAAGGAAATAAAAGGCATCCAAATTGGAAAAGAAGAAACAAAACTGTCATTGTTTGTAGATGACATGATAGTGCACATAGAGAAACCCTTTAGACTCCACCAAAAAACTGCTCAACCTAATAAATGAATTTGGCAAAACAGCCAGATACAAAGTAATATTCAGAAATCAAAGGCATTTTTGTACACCAACAATGAAATATCAGAAACATAAATCAGGGAAAAAAATCCCATTTGATGTAGTAACAAGAAAAATAAAATACCTAGCGACAAACCTAACCAAGGAGGCAAAAGACCTATATGTAGAAAACTACACAACACTGAAGAAAGCAATTAAGGAAGACACAAACAAATGGAAGCATATACCATGTTCATGGATTGGAAGAATTAACATCATCAAAATGTCCATATTACTCAAAGCAATTTATAGATTCAATGCAATTCCTATTAAAGTACCAATGACATATTTCACAGATATACAACAAACATTTCAATAATTTATATGACACTATAAAAGACCCTGAATACCTTCAGCAATTTTGAGAAAGAACAAAGTAGGAGGGGTCACAGTACCTGATATCAAACTCTATATTAAAAGGCCATTATAATTGAAACAGCCTGGTACTGGCCTAAGAACAGACACATGCACCGATGAAACAGAATAGAGAGCCCTGAAATAAACTGAAATTTCTACAGTCAATATTTTGACAACATGAGCAGTGACATAAAATGGAGCAAAAATTGTCTCTTCAACAAATGTTTTTGGGAGAGCTGGACAACTACATGCAAAAAAATGAAACCTGATCACCAATTTACACCATACACAAAAATAAACTCAAGGTGGATAAAAGAGTTCAATCCAAGTTTCAACACCATAAAAGTCCTTTAGGAGAACACAGAAAGGAAAATCTCAGATATTCCATGGAGCAATATTTTGACTGATACATTCCCTAGAGCAAGGCACATAAAGGAAAGAATAAACAAATGGGATCTCATCAAAATAAAAATCTTCTGCATGACTAAGGAAAACAGCATTAAAATGAAAAGAGAACCAACTGTATGGGAAAACATATTTGCCAATGATACCTCAGATAAGAGTTTGATCTTCAAAATCTATAAAGAACTCACACGACTCCACTCCAGGAAGACAAACAATCCAATTAAGAAATGGGCAAAGTACCTGAGCAGACATTTCTCCAGGGAGGACATACACAGGGCCAAGAGAAATAGAAAAGGATGCTCAGCATCTCTAACCATCAGAAAGATGCAAATTGAAATGACAATGAGATGTCACTTTACACAGGTCAGAATGGCCATCATAAACAAATCAACAAACAAGTGTTAGAGAGGATGTGGAGAAAAGGGAACCCTAGTGCACTATTGGTGGGAATGCAGACTGGTGCAGCCACTGTGGAAAACAGTATGGATTTTACTCAGAAAACTATAAATGGAACTGCCATTTCACCAGGCAATTCCACTGCTGGAATTATAGTGTAAGAATGTTGAAACACCCATTCAAAAGAACCTATGCACCCCAATGTTCTGGCAGTGCAATTTACAATAGCCAAGTGCTGGAAGCAATGCCTGTCAGTAAATGGATGGATCAGAAAACTAGGGTAAATTTCCATGATGGAATTACTACTTAGCAGAAAGAAAGAAGGAGCTCCTACCCTTTGCGATCTCATGGATGGATCTGGAAAACATTATGCTATGTGAAACAAGCTAGGTGGTGAAAGACAAGTACCGTATGGTCTCACCTATAATTGGAACATATTCATTCAAACAACCAAGAAAAAATATAACCAGAGGCAAATTAATTCTCTATTTTTTTTTAATTATTTCATTGTTCAATTACAGTTGTTTGTATATTTCCCCACCCATCTCCCCACCCCCTCCAAACCCACCTCCATTTCTTGCTCCCACCCTCCCCCTTGGTTTTGTCCGTGTGTCCTTTATAGTAGTTCCTGAAAATCCTTCTCCCCATTGTCCCCTGCCCACTCCCCTCTGGCTATTGTTAGATTGTTCTTTATTTCAATGACTCTGGTTATATTTTGTTTGCTTTTTTCTTTTGTTGATTATGATCCAGTTAAAAGTGAGATCATACAGCTTTGTCTTTCAACATCTGGCTTATTTCACTCAGCATAATGCCTCTCCAGTTCCATCCATGCTGTTGCAGTGTAGAAACTCCTTTTTTCTCTCTGCTGTGTGGAATTCCATTGTGTAAATGTACCATAGTTTTTGATCCACTCATTTGCTGATGGGCACTTTAGGTTGCTTTCCAGCACTTGGCTATTGTAAATTGTGCTGCTATGAACATTGGGGTGCATAGGTTCCCTTGGATGGTGTTTCAGGGCTCTTAGGTTATAATCCAACAACAAATTGCTGGGTCAAAAGGTAGTTCCATTTTTAGTTTTCGAGAAATTCCATACTGTTTTCCACAGTGGCTGCACCAGCCTGCATTCCCACCAACAGTACACTAGGGTTCCCTTTCTCCACATCCTCTCCAACACTTGTTTGTTGATTTGTTCATGTTGACCATTCTGACCATGTTGATTTGTGAGGTGGTATCTCATTGTGGTTTTAATTTGCATCTCCCTGATGGCTAGTGATGCTGAACATCTTTTCATGTCTCTTTGGGCCCTCTGTATACCTCCGTGGAAGAAGTTTCTGTTCAAGTCAGGTGCAAAACTAATTCTCTTAAAGTGGATGAAACATACACTCTCATTGATACAGGGGCCTTTTTTTTCTTCCAGTCCCTCTTTCACCTGTGCCTTTCCAAATCAGTTTCCATGATTCACTTCTTACTCCACTGTTTATGCTTAACAGTGCATTGCACTTTCTCATATGTGTCCTCTGGGGACATGCTTCTCTTCTGCCTCAGTTGTTATTATTGTTTTCTTGTCAGAGTCTGTGCAGAACCCTTCCTTCCTTTTCTGGTGTTTGAGAAGGGCACATGGAGCCTAACCAGGAAGTTTTTAAAAGCACCATTGAAGGGAGCCCAGGGTACCCTCCCTGAACCATTTCATCTTGTCAGAGAGAAAGGTGAGTGCTTCATATGTTGCTTTTATAGATATGTCTGTGCATGCTGCTTTGGTTGCATCAGAACCAGGTTACTCATTACAGGACATGTTCATGTCCTGACTTTCCTTTAACTATTGGTTGTCAGGTCTCCTACAAGATCTCTTAGTGGCCTGGTTCCCTCATTTATTTGTAAAGATGATTTTATAAGGATAAATTCCAGCTGATGGTAAGAGTTTACTTAGATATCAAGAGTAAAATATTCTTTGTAAATAACAAAATATAACTTCTTATCCTCAAAGACTGGCCATTTTAATTGTCCCTTCTAAAACCCAATGTGACCAATTATCTGTAAATTTCTTTTTTTATTATTTCTAATTATGTGAAAATACCTTCAAATAATAAAATTTTGATTTAAAGGAACAGGCAATTAAAAGGTTAAAGCATAAAAAATGTCAGGATAAACCTGAAAATTTTGAGGTCAATATATTATATTTTAAACAGATCATAGTCGGTGAGTATCAAACTATAATTTCTCACTTAGGGTCAACTATAAGTTTCTGGTTTAAAACCAGGCTCACTTGGATAGAGAGGACCTCCTTTTTATTCTTTGTGTTTTCCTGGTGAGGGACTCCCTGTGAATAATTTACAATCTCTCTTTCTGCTACTCTCAGTGGTAGTGACATAGCAGATTGCTGACTCAATTTTTTTCATTATGTTTCTCTCTGCCTTCTATTTCTCCTTTCAGGTAGGGCTCAGGGGTGGAGTATACAGTAATTATTTAGGACTTTAACTAGCTGGACAAATTCCATCCAGAGAAATAATATTAACCCATTCACTTCCCTAACAGATTTAAGGTCATGCTCTTTTACTAAATTTTATCAGAAATAAAGGTTATATTTTAATCTTCATTGTTTGACTCACTTGGTATTCCCAAATGTGTGTTAGGTGAAGGGTGATTTTTACTGTGTACCCCTCACACCATAGCAGGTGCTATGCTAGATAACAATAACACAATAGAAACTTACAATATTTTCTGATAGAAGGAAGGGGATGAACACAGTTTAATATAGATGATTCAGTGACTATTTATAGCAGTATGTTTTTGGGGAAAATTTGGCTTGATTTATTTGAAATTCAATTCTCCTCATCTGTAGAGAGAGCATAACCCTGTGTCACAGGTTATATGCAAGATCACAGATAATATTGATATAAACAAGTTTGGTAACTCTAGTGCTAAATAAACCTCCTCCTAGCTTGTCTTCCTTGTATTAACACCTTCCATCCACATCAGCCATGTCCCTACCCTGATATATAACTTCTTACATAACATTTGTCTTAGACATGGACTTAGGTACATAGCCAATGAACTCCAATTCTTAATTTGATACCAACAAATATTGCTATCAGTCTTAGATTTTATCTATAAATTATTACCTCTTACTCCTCCTTGGATCGTTCTCCAGAGAGTTTCTGTCATTGACCATCTCTGGCCTATATTTCCACCTATAGTTGAGTCATATTTCCCTAGTATTGTGCTTTCCTCAACTTCCTAAACGTATGCATGTATGTATATACATATATGCACATAGATATACATATATGTATGCAATATACATATAGATACACATGTACTATGCAAATATATTAGTATGTATATGACATATATGACATATATGAAATAATGTCCACTAGATAGAAGTTAAGCTTATTTTTTCTTTTAAAATAAAAAATATATAATATTTTAATCCAATGCCTGTCATATGAGTAGTTTCAAATAAAAATTTATAACCTTTAATCCTCATATTCCAAGTCACTTGGAAAAGGTAGCTGAAAGCTTCACTTATTCAACTTATTTAGAGATACTTCTGGATAAAAATGATGGGGAGGAACACCAAACACTGCCCCAAAATTTCAACAAGGGCCTTTCTCTGACAGGTGCAGTAGGTCCAGAAGAACTTTGTCAGACTCAAAACTGCATTGAGATTTGGAAACCCAACTGGCTCATTAACAATAGAGTATGGTGGTAAGTAATTACTAAGGAGAGAGAAGCACTTAATAAATAAGAAATAATTCAGCATGTTTTTTGTTTTATTTGATAGTACCTTTGAGTCATTTGACAGAAAATTCACCAGGAAACATACAATATGGCACATATTGACTGCCATCTAGTGTAAAAAATAGTGGTTTTAATATTACTGAAAGTAGATGTAAATGCAGATGTGTTCTGAGGACAGAACAATATTTCTTTGAAACTTTTGAGTGAAAACACTTATGTCCCATATACATGAGGTCACTTATATCACCTGTACAATTTGACTTGAATGTTTTCTTTCCTTTGTATTGTTAGGCAGAATATTGGAGGCTGTTCTGATGACAGAATAACAGTCTGTAAGATCTAATGTGGAAAGATATTGCATCCTTGACCTTGGTAACACATGCCAGGTCTTATTAATCCTCTTGCCAGGTTTGCCAGTCAGTTCATTTTATTTGTCCTCAGATAATATGGAGGCTAGTGATGTGTCCTGTGAGCAGATTCTCAGAGACATATGGGCTTTACCATGTGGAGGGCTGGTTGGGAAGCATGTCTAAATCTTCCTTTGTCTTGGCAGAGTCCCTTTAAGAATATGAGTGTGTATACATAAAAAGATATATGTATACATATATGTGTGTGTATGTGTGTGTATACTGCTGTCAGAGTAGAATTCACAAATGATGTTTCTAGGTTCACTGGGTCCTTGAATCAGTAGTACTACAGAGGACACTACATTCATTGGATGTCTGAACATGACAAAAAGAAATACAGAGGCAATTCCAAGTGAAGGGCTTTGTAAGACCTTGATCTATAGAGGGGGTTGGAGCTCCAAGGAGTATTCTGAACTAATAATCTGAATATCCACAGGTGAGCACTATTATTATCTCCACAATATAAAATCAAAACAGTCTGGTACTGGCATAGAACAGACACACAGATCAATAGAACAGAATAGAGAGCCCAGAAATAAACCCATGTTGATATGATCAGTTAATATTTGACAAATGGGGCAGGAACATAAAATTGAATAAAAATAGCCTCTTTAATAAATGGTGTTGGGAGATCTGGACAAGGAAAGAAAGAAGAAAGGAAGGAAGGAAGGAAGGAGGGAAGGAAGGAAGGGAGGAAGGGAGGAAAAGGAAGAAAGGAAGAGAAAGAAAAAGAAAGAAAGAAAGAAAGAAAGAAAGAAAGAAAGAAAGAAAGAAAGAAAGGCTAGCCCACCAACTTACACCATACACAAACATAAACTGAAGATGGATAAAACACTTGGATATAACTTGTGACACAATAGAATTCCTAGAGGAAAACATAGGTAGGAAAATTTCAGATATCCCATGCAGCAATATTTTCACCTATACATACCCTAGGGAAAGGGACATAAAGGAAAGGGTAAACAAATGGGGCTGCCTCAAAGTAAAATCTTCTGCATGTTTAAAGAAAACATCAACCAAATGGAAAAGGAACCAACTGTATAAGAAAACATGTTTGCAAATGATATGTCTGACAAGGGTTTGATCTTCAAAATATATAAAGAATGTACACGACTCTACTCCAGGAACAAAATAACCCAATTGAAAAATAGTCAAAGGACCTAAATAGACACTTCTCCAAGGAAGACATACACAGGGCCCAGAGACATAGGAAAGGATGCTCAGCATCACTAGCCAGCAAAGACAAGCAAATTAAAACCACAGTGAGATGCCACTTCCCACTGGTGAGAATGGCAATCATAAACAATCAACAAGCAAAAAGTGCTGGTGAGGTTGTGGAGAAAAGTAAAACACAGTTGGTGGGAATGCAGCGATGTGGAAAACACTATGGAATTTCCTCAGGAAACTAAAAATGGAACTGCCTTTTGACTGTGCAATTCACTGCTCGACTATACTGTAAGAATCCCAAAACACCAATTCAAAAGCACCTATGCACTCCAATGTTCATAGTGTTCAACAGTGTATTTACAATAGCCAAGAGCTGGAAACAACTAAGTGCCCATTAGTAAATGAATGGATAAAAAAAACTATGGTAAATTTACCCAGTGGAGTACTATGCAACAGAAAGAAAAAAAAGAACTCCTACCCTTCACAATAACATGAATGGAATGGAGAGCATTATGCTAAGTGAAATAAGCAGGAGGTGAAAGACAAATACTATATGTCTCACCTAAAGTAGAACTTAACAAAGCAAACAAATGAGCAAAATAGAACCAGAGACTTGGAAATAAAGGAAAAATGGGCAGTGGCCAGAGAGGAAAGAGGCATAACATGGGAAAAAAGGGAAAGGAGCAAGTCAAGTAGCATGAATAGAGGACTCATGGACTTGGAAAATGGGGGGGATTGACTGTGGGAGTGTGGCAGGGACAAGGTGGGAGTGAGCATTGGGGAAAGAGGCAGAACAACTGAAATTCAACAATAAAAGTGATATAAAAATATATTAATTATAACAATTTGCCAAAGAACACAGAACTAAATAGCAGAATAAGCAGTAGAAAAGCTGATAGGTTAGGTTCATGTTTCTTACTTAGATACACACATTGACACTCTTACAGGAACTTAGTGATTGTAGCAGAAGTAACCTGGAACAGTAGTGTGTGTGCAAGAACTGTCCCAGAACAGACTTGACTAAAATAAAGACATCTGTGGATGTTCGAGGACTCTGATAGCTAGTGAACTTGGAAGACCAATTTGATTGAGAACAGTAGAGCTTGTGAAATAAACTTGATACTTAGCAGCAAAGAGAACACGTCTCTGTGTTACAAGAGTAGACACCAAGACCGTGGTGTTTAGAGTATAATATTCTTAAAGAGCTACAGAAATGTTTTGTAGGACTACTTTTAAATTAATTAATTTAGGGACATGCAATAAATGTACTTCATACAAAATTTCAAGGCTACAAAACAGAACAGAGTGAAGTAGTACTTCTCCCATATAACCTCAGGCACCTAGTGTTATCCCTGAGCTTAGGCACCATTGTGGGTCCAGAGACACATTCAGGAATGCCTTATACATATACAAACACATTTCAATGGATGTTTCTTTGCAATGCAGATGGTGAAGCACTATACCTATGGTCCTGCACCTTCCTTTGTTCCCTTCTAAGAGCTACAAGATTATTCAAAACAAATTGCTTCTTCTTTTGCACGGCTGAATATCTGCTATTTATGAATGTACTATTTGTTATTTAAGTCCCCTATTGATGAATTTTATTTGTTTCCAGGGGAAGTAGAAGATGGTGGTGAGGTAGGTGGAAGCTGAACACACTTGTTCATGCATCCAATTGGGGCATCTAGCCAATCTTCTGAAGAACAGAGTGAACAGTCAATGGAATACCAGCTTATATGAAGTTTGAAAGCCAAAGACTTTAGAGGACATTTTAAAAAAGATGGTAAGGAGATTGTGGAGGCCCATGGTAAGTTCCCTGGGACCTGCACCATGACTGTGGCTGCTGAGGTCCAGGGCCTGGCAACAGGTACCATGACTGCTGCAGAGCTTTGGAGGAAAGCAGGGTCAGTGATTGTAAGTTTGCACCTTCCTCCTTTCCCAGTGCAAGGAAGCCACTCCCACACCAGGAGATACCTGGATGCTTAAAGTCACTGAGGGGATAAGGAAACAGTAGGAGACACAAAGAGGTGGCATTTACCCACTGGAACTGTGGTTGCCAGCCAGGACAGTACCAGAGAAATTGGGGAGCCAGGGACACCTGGAGAGAAGAGTTGGGCTGCAACTTACCCTTATCCAGACAGTCAGGGAACTGGTCAGAGAGTCTGGTTGTGTGAAAATCCAGGTGTTTGTTAAGAATAGCTAACCACAAACAAGGGGAATTTGCTCAGAAAAAAAGGTGCTCAGCCTCTGTTTAAGGAATTCTTGTGGGCCAGTGGCTGGGTCAGCATAGAGGAAGGAGGAGTGGCATGAATTGCTCCAAATCAGGGCACCTTATGGACTGACTGAAGTGGGGCAGCATGGGCTCAGAGGGGTAGTAGTCCCCAGAGAGACTTAATTTTAACAGGGGAAATAACCAGCAACTAAACTGCCCTGAAGAGACTTGGCAGGTACTCAGCACCCAGACCAGAAAATGGGGAGGATGGTCTGAGTTGCTCCCATCAGACACCTCACAGAGTAATCAAAGGGTGGCTGGCACAAGTGAATTGAAGGCAGTGGACTGGTACATATGAACTTAGGCCTCAGAGCACTCTGAGGGCTTGGGCTGGAGGCTGGACCCCTGTGAATATTGGAGCCCAGACCAGACTGAGTCCCCAACACAGAACCAAAAAATGGAAACAAAATGGAGCCCAGCCCCCCTCTTCCTGCAGCATCCAGGAAGACCAGCAAAACCTGCTTGGTAGGTTTAAAGTCAGTAGGAAGCTTTTCATTTTTTCTAACAAGTGTAAGACAATAAGACCTGGAGCTGTGAAAGTATCAAGACACATACAGAGAGAGATCAGAAGGCTAATGCCAACAACTGAGACAAAATTGACTTTGCTATCCAAAAGAATGAATTTTATTTTTTACTTTTCATTTTCATTTTTGTATTATATTTTTGTTATTTTTTATTTTCCTTCCATTTAGTTTTCTGTATTTTGTTTGTTTGATTTCATTGTTTGACTGGTTTTCTTGTTTTCCTTCCATTGCATTTTAATTTCTCTCCCTTCACTTCACTCATATTCCAATAACACAGTATTTTTGGTCTTTGACTTTTTATTCTTTTTATTAAGATCATATTTCTTGTCACATTATTGTTGTTTGATATTATGTAAATACCAGACAGCACCCTCCCTGGTCTTGGCCCATTTCACTATCTTCCTGAGTTTTATTACTGTTGTGGTTAACTTAATTCTCTCTCACACTACATCAAGTTTCATCCCTTACTCTCCTATATCTCACCATCTAACCTAACATAAGTGCTCTGCTTTCGGAGACAGCTCACATTCTTTTTCCCCACTAATAAGAGTCTTATCTCTTTCACTTTTTATAAAAAGTGGATAGTGGGTGAAATATCACAGTTATTACTGTACTTCTCTAAAAGATCTCCTATATGTTCTCCACTTGTTGGCACTTTAGATCCCATAAATACTCTTCCACTGTCATAATCCATTCTGCCTTCTCCCTGCCCCAGATCACATACAAGATAAGGTTAGGAGTTGTGAATACCAATAACCCACTAGAGGAGAAAACCCACCAAAAAAGGATCCACCAATGATAAAACCCAAGTGCTAACAAGAGAGCCACACAAACAGAATAAAGGGCAACCCTAGAGCATCCCGACAAGGAGAACAAGAGACCAACACTGAATCCAATAAATCCTACAGAAAGTCATTAGCAAAGCAGAACTTGGGAATCACAGAAACAAACAAAAAGACTTACCTACAATGGGGAGACAAAGAAAGAAACCTGCAATCAAAAGGAATGGAAGACTCTCAAGTAAAAGAGCTAAATGAAATGGAGGCAAGCCAAACTCTCAGGTATAGAATTAAAGGAATGTGATAAGGATGCTCAAGGAACTCACAAACAACCACAAGGAACTGAGTAAGAACTATTACAGTATGAAAAAAGAAATAGAAACTATAAACAAGGACCAGGAAGAAATGAAGAATACAATTTCTGGGGGGGAAAACAAACCAACACTAGAATTACAGCAGGTTAGAGGAGGAGAGGACCAAATTAGTGAGCTGGAAGACAAAGTAAAAAAGAAACACCCAGGTAGAGCAGATGCATGAAAAAAAAACTAAAAAATATGAGAGAGAGCAAGGCAACTGCAAGATAATATGAAACACACACACACACAAAAAATTCAAATCATAGTAATACCAGAAGGAGAATAAAAGGAGAAAGGGATAGAAACCATCTTTGAATAAATAATGACAAAAAACTTTCTTAACCTAGAGAGCAGAAAAACCACACAAGGAAGGAAGCCAACAGAGTCCAAATCAAATGAACCCAAAGAGGCATCAAGACACATCATAAATAAAGACAAAATTTTATCTTAAGTTTTATTTAACTTAAATTAAGTTTTAAAGACAAAAAGAGAATCTTAAAAGCAGCAAGAGAAAACAAGAAGTAACAAAGGGTGCTCTGATAAAGCTAGCAGCTGATTTCTCAACAGAAAATACATAAGCCAGAAGGGAATGGCAAGAAATATTCCAAGTAACAAAAACAGAGTCTTGCAACCAAACTAAACTATCCAAAAGGTTCTGAAACTAGAAAAGAAAAGGACCAAAAAACAATAGGGAAAAAAAAAGGCAAAATAAGATGTTTCCTATAATAAGTTGCTCAAGATTGACACCTCCACCAAACCAGCACTGCACGATATGCTAAAGGGACAGCTTTAAGAAAGAGCAATAAAAAAAGTGAGAAAGAGAGGAAACAGGTACAAATGAAATTAAAATGAATAATAATGCATCAATAATAACATTAAACATAAATGAATTAAATGCTCCAATCAAAAGAAAGAGGGGAGATGAATGGATAATAAAATATGACATGAACATATGCTGCCTGCAAGAGACCCAGCTCAGAAAAAGATAAGTACACAGAGGGAAGGTGAAGATTTGGAAAAAATATTCCAAGCAAATGGACGGAAAAAAGCTGGGTAGTCATACATATATCAGAAAAAAATAGACTTCAAAACAAGAGCCATAAAAAGGGACACTGAAGGACACTTCATAATACTCAAGGGAAGAATCCATGGAGAAGACACAAACATTGTAAACATATGCACCCAACATAGTAGCAGCCAAATGCATAAGGACAATCTTGAAGGACTTCAAGAAAGATATTGACAGCAACACAACTGTAGTAGGGATTTCAACACCCCACTGTCATAAATGAAGAGATCTTCCAAACAAAATATCAACAAATATACCATGGCATTAAACAATGTCCTAGATCAAATAGACTTAACTGATATATATAGAGCCTTTCATTTGAAAGAAGCAACACACATGCTCTTTTCAAATGCACATGGGCCATTTTCAAAGGTAGACCACATGGTATGACACAAAACAAGCCTCAACAAATTCAAGAAAATTGAAATCATATCAAGCATTTCTCTGCCCACAAGGTACTGCAACTAGAAACCAACCTCAAGGAAAAAGCTCAAACACCCAAACTCATGGGGATTTAATAGCATGCCATTAAAGAACAGGTTAGGGAAGAGATCAAGGGAGAAATCAAAAAGTTTCTGGAAACAAATAAAAATGAGCTCACAACAACCCAAAACTTATGGGACACAGTGAAGGCAGTTCTGAGAGGAAAGTTCATAGTTCTACAGGCCTATGTAAAAAAGAGAACATTTCAAATAAGCAACCTAACCTATGCCTACAAGAACTCAAAGAACAACAACAAAGACAGCCCAGAGTAAGTAGAAGAAAGGAAATAACCAAGATCAGAGCAGAATTAAATGACATAAAGACTGAAAGCACAATTCTAAGGATCAATGAATCCAGGAGCTGGGACTTTGAAAAGATAAAAATATCAATAAGCCTTTAAGCAGGCTCATCAAGAAAAAAGACAGAGGATCCATATAAACACAATCAGAGATGTAAGAGGGAGATTACAACTGATACCACTTTAATACAAGGATTGTAACACATTACTACAAAGAACTACATGCCAAGAAATTTGAAAACTTATGTGAAATGGATAGATTTCTAGAAAAATCAGTCATCCAAAACTGAATGAAAAAGAAGCAGAAAGCCTGAACAGACCAATAATCAACTTCCAAAATTGAAGCTGTAAAAAAATACTCCCAACACACAAAAGCACTCAACTGGAAGATTTCATGGAAGAATTCCACAAAGCGTTTAAGGAAGAGCTAACTATCCATAGACTCTTCCAAAAATTCCAAGAAGATGGAAGACTCCCAAACTCTCTTTAGGAAGCCAGTATCATCTTAATCCCAAAACCAGTAAAGATACAACAAAGAAAGAAAACTTCAGGCCAATATCACTGATGAACATAGATGCTAAATTTCTAAACAAAATATTGGCAAAACTCATCTGGCAATACATTAAAAAGATTTTACACTGTGAGAAAAAGGGATCATCCCAGGGATGCAGGGATGGTCAATATTCACAATCAATAAACATAATACAACATAAACAAAAGCAAAGACAAAAATTACACAATCATATCAATAGATGTTGAAAATCATTTGATAATGTATAGCACCCATTTATGATTAAACTGCTCAGCAAAGTGGGAATACAGGCAGCATTCTTCAACATAATAAAGGCCATATATGAGAGACCTACAGCCAACATCATACTCAATGGGAAAAAACTAAAAGCTTTCCCAGTAAGATCAGGAACAAGACAAGGTTGTTACTTCACCGCTTCTATTTAAATAGTATTGGAAGTTCCAGCCACAGCAATCAGACAAGAAAAGGAAATAAAAGGCATCCAAATTGGAAAAGAGGAAACAAAACTGTCACTGTTTGCAGATGACATGAAAGTACACATAGAAAATCCTATAGACTCCACCAAAAAACTGCTTGACTTAATAAATGAATTTGGCAAAACAGTGGGATACAAGTCAATATTCAGAAATCAAGGCATTTTTGTATACCAACAATGAATATCATAAACAGAAATCAGGGGAAAGATCCCATTTGATATAGCAACAAGAAAGTTAAAATACCAAGGACTAAACCAATGAAGGAGGTAAAAGACCTGTACTCAGAAAACACACAACGCTGGAGAAAGCAATTAAGGAAGACATGAATGATGGAAGCATCTACTGTGTTGATGGATTGGAGGAATTGACATCATGAAAATGCTCATACTAACCAAAGCAACTTATAGATTCAATTCAACATCCATTAGAATACCAATATTATAGTTCATGGATATAGAACAAACATTTCAAAAATTTATATGGAACCATAAATGACCCCAAATAACTGCAATAATTTTGAGAAAGAAAAACAAAGTAGAAGGGATCACAATACCTGATATCAACTGCATTACAAGGCTAAAATGAAAATAGCCTGGTACTGGCATAAGAACAGACACATGGACAATGGAAACAGAATAGAGAGCCCAGAAATAAATCCAACAATCTATGGTCAATTCATATTTGACAAAGGGGCAGCATTAAATGAAGTACAAATAGCCTCTTCAACAAATGATGTTGGGAGAGCTGGACAGCAACATGCAAAAAATGAAACCTGATCACCAACTTAAACCTTACACAAAAATAAATTCAAGATGGATAAAAGACTTAAATATAAATCTTGACACCATAAAAGTCCTTCAGAACATAGGTGGGGAAATGTCAGATATTCCACATGGCAATATTTTTACTGATGTTTCTGCTGCTGGAGCAAGGGATATGAAGGAAAGAATAAATAAATGGGACTTCAACAGATTAGAAAGCTTCTGCATGTTAAAGACAGCAGCATTAAAATGAAAAGGGAACCAACAGTATGGTAACACATATTTGCCAATGATACCTCCAACAAGGATCTGATCTCCAAATACATAAAGAACTCATATGACTCCACTCTAGGAAGACAAAAGACTCAATTAAAAAATGAGCAAAGGACTTGAACAGACACCTCTCCAAGAAGGACATACAAAGGGTCCAGAGACATATGAAAAGATGTTCAGCATCACTTACCATCAGACAGATGTAAATTAAAACCACAATGAGACCACATCACACTGGTGAGAATGGCCATCATAAACAAAGCGACAAATAACAAGTGTTGGAGAGGATGTAGAGAAAAGGGAACCCTTGTGCACTGTTGGCAGGATTGAAGAATGGTACAGCCTTATGGGAAACAGTACAGAATTTTCTCAGAAAACTAAAAATGGACTTTCCTTTTAACCAGGCAATTCCACTGCTAAGATTATATCCTGAGAACCCTGAAACACTAATCCACAAGAACCCATGTACCTCAGTGTTCATAGCACAACCAAATGCTGGAAGCAACCTAAGTGCCCATTAGTCAATTAATGGCTAAAAAAAAAAAAAAAAAAAAAACAAAAAAAAACCATGGTACATTTATACAGTGGAACACTATACAGCAGAAAGAGAGAGGAGCTCCTACCCTTTGTGACAACATGGATGATAATGGAGAGCATTATGCTATGTGAAATAAGCCAGGCAGTGAAAGACAAATACCATATGATCTCACCTTAAGTGGAATCTGATCAACAAAACAAAGCAAACAAAATATAACCAGAGACATTGAAATTAAGAACAAATAGACAATAATGAGACAGAAGATGGGAGGGGTTAATGGGGGTAAAGTGTGAAGGGTTTTCAGGAACAACTATAAAGGATACATGGACAAAACCAATGGGGGATAGAATCAAGGAAGAGAGGTGGGGTTGGCTGGAGTGGGGAGAGCAGTATAGGGAAAAGGCAGACAACTGTACTTGAACAACAATAAAATTAAATAATGGGGAAAAAAACCTGAAGTGTCAGAAAATCAAACTGTATGGAATTCCAACAACCAAGAAGTTAAAGAAACATTCACCCAGACTGGTAGGAGGGTATGAGATGGGAATCAGGCAGTTCATCTGATAGGGCATGCTGCAAGGCTGTAGACCACGTGTGTTAGGTGGGGCTAGCTGAACAAGAAACTAAAGACTCAAAGCTAGCTATAAAATACTGCAGGGGTTGCAACAGCAGGAGAAACTCCCACTGTCACAGGAGAGTCCCTTGGGAAATGGGGATAGAGAGAGGAAGCATTTTTCCCTCTCTGACCCCCTCCTCCACAGACAGCACCACAGTGCAGCAAAAAGCGTTGCCCCATCCTGGTGAATACCTAAGGCTCTACCCCCTTACAACATAACAGGTGCTTCAAGCAAAAGAAGTGTGGCCCAAATGACAGAACACATCATAGCTCCAGAAAAAGTATTAAGCAAGGAGGAAATACACAACCTACCTAACACAGCATTCAAAACACTGGTAATCAGGATGCTCACAGAACTGCTTGAAGCTCAGTTGTAAACTGAAGGAAGAAATGAAGGCTACCCAAAGTGAAATAAAGCAAAATACAGGGAACCAACAGTGAAGGGAAGGAAACTGGGACTCAAATCAATGATTTGGAAGAAGGGAAGAAATCAACATCCAAGCAGAATGGAATAAAGAAACAAGAATTCAGAAAAATGAGAAGTTCAGGAACCTCTGGGACAACTTTAAGCACTCTAATATCTGAATCATAGGGGTCCCAGAAGGAGAAGAAC
The DNA here is from genome assembly GCF_004126475.2 of Phyllostomus discolor. NCBI lineage: Eukaryota > Metazoa > Chordata > Mammalia > Chiroptera > Phyllostomidae > Phyllostomus > Phyllostomus discolor. The sequence continues at coordinate 119,601,005 of NC_040904.2, forward strand.
AAGAGCAAGAAATTAAAGACTTACTTGAAAAATATAACAAGGAAAACTCCCGCCAGTCTGGTGAAGGAAATAACTTCCAGGAACCAGGAAGCTCAGAGAGTACTAATGGATTGGGACCCAAGGAGGAACACACCAAGGCACAATCACCATTAAGTTAGCCAAGATTAAGATAAGGAGAGAATCTTAAAAGCAACAAGAGAAAAGGGACAGTTACCTACAAAGGAATTCCATAAGACTGTCAGCTGATTTCTCAAAGAAGTATTGCAGGCAAGAAAGGGATGGAAATAAGTATTCAAAGTCGTAAAAGGCAGGACCATACATCCAAGATTACTCTATCCAGCAAAGCTACCATTTAGAATGGAAGAGCAGATAAAGTGCTTCCCAAACAAGATCAAGTTAAAGCAGTTCATCATCACCTAGCCCTTATTATATGAATGTTAAGGGACTTATCTAAGGAAAAGAAGATCAAAAACTATGACCAGTAAAATGACAACAAACTCCCAGCTGTCAACAACTGAAACTAAAAAACAAAAACAAATACCAAGCAAACTACTAGAACAGGATCAGAATCAGAGAAATGGAGATCACATGAAGGGTTTTCAGTGGGTAGGGGGAGGGGAAGAATGGAGGAAAGTACAGGGAATAAGAAGCATAATTGGTAGACATAAAATACATTGGGGGAGGTTAAGAATAGTGTAGGAAACAGAGAAACAAAAGAACTTATATGTACAACCCATGGTCATGAACTAAGAGGGGAATGCCAGAGAGCAGGGGTGTGTAAGGCAGAGGGGGGATAAAGTGGAAAAAAAATTAGAAAAAACTGCAATAAAATAATCAGTAAAACATGCTTTACAGATAAAAACATAAAAAATTTAACTCTGTGTAGCTATTTATGAATACACTGAGTTCTTCACATTAACATTTTCTGAATGTCCTGATTTTGAATGAAAATTATTATGTCAGAAAATATCAAGTTCATGTCTCTCAGAGCAGTATGAATGATGTTCTATCCATCAGCACTAACTGCTAATAAATGAAATACATAGGGAGGTACTAAGTAACAAAAGATCCACTTCCTTAGTCGTCAATCTTACTTAAGACACTGCTCTTGCATTATCTCAGGGACTTCATTGAATGAAACTCTCATGTCCAATAATTTGTCATCATTGGACTATTGTTTATTTAACCCTTTTCTTATGAGAGCACAAGGGATACTAGGAAATAATGGCATAAAGAAAACTTTGTGATTTTTCTTTAAACAGATAGTTGTAATATGCTTAAATCTCTTTCATTTTATTTCCCTCAGTCTCTCATTTATTCCTCCCTTGTATTTCCTCACTTTATAGGTATTTATGTAGGAAGCAAAAATATGAAACATTTTTTCAAGATAATAATGTTGGTGATTTGGGGCTGACTAACATGCAGGACCTGAATTGGTTGAGGTGAGCCTTATCCTGCCAGTACAGGACTAGGGTCTGTCCTCATTTAAAATGTAGACATTTGTCCATTATGGATTTTCTGCATTAATTTTGATTTTAAGATACTGCATTAAAATATTACATTCATTGATTATTGAGCTTATTGGCACCCCTTAAGTTTTGTGCTACAGGTGAATGTGTCTCTTGCTTCACCACAGGATTCTTCACAAACAAATGCAGTAAATAAAAAAATTAAGAAAACCTCTGCTTAGGAATTAAACTCACCAACTATTTGCTAGAAGCTAGAAGAGACAAAGAAAAATAAAACCCAATTCTACAAAGGCACTTAGAGTCATGGAGAAGGACAGGCAAGATGAAGCACTGCGGCTAACTCTTCAGTAAGAATAAATTACATTTGCTTTCATCTGTTACTTTTTAAATAGTCCTATGACCATTCTACTTCTAACTCTTAAATAATAAAAATAATATTTATTCTGAAGTTATCTGTTAATTCAAATCAATATTTTTTATGTTTGAAATTTTATTTGTTATGCAGATGCCAGTAGAAAAACTGAAATATACAGAAAAATAAAAGTAAATTAGCAATTTACTTTTTATCTACAAATTAAAGTCTCCTATAAAAAATTTTAGTATGCTTCTAAAATACAGTTTTGATCATATTACATATATAATTTTATATGTCTTTTTGGTTAACACTGTATGAAAACATTTCTCTTTATTTATTTAATTTTTTAAACTTTTTTTTATTGTTTTTCAAGTATAGTTGTTCTCCATTTCCCCTCCACCACTCCCCCTTACCCCCAGCCATTTTTCATTTAAGAGATTCTTTTGAAATGTGGGGTTTATGGTTGTTTTTTTTAATCAAAATAAGATCTCCATTCTATATACATTTTCCCATTAACTTGTATTTTCAGAATCACATCTTAACTTCTTTTAGTCACATTTGTTTAGAAATATGTGATTATCTAATGTTTATTTCTTGTTAGCTATGTGACATTTGAGAAATAAACAGTATTTTTCTCTATTCTGCTTAGGTAGTTTATCAGAGACTTTTTCACTCTGCGTTTTTATAACCTCTTCACAGTGGGTTTAGTTGGTGCTATGATTACCAGGGTTATTTAAGTAATTCCATTTCCAAGTACACATCGCACCAAACATAACACCATATACCTGCTATCACAATCACACATGTCAGAAAGGAGGGTTTCTTGAGGTATAAATCTCTATATAGCTGGAGTTTGTCTTATTTCTGAGAATTTCTGTGACTTAAAGACCACTCAAATGGTAAAGAAGATATTCACTTGATATAGCAATTAGTCCATTATCCCTGTCAACTTATAGTACTCATACATTAATTGTGCCCTTTTATGCTGAAGAATTCAGAGAACTTCCAGCACCATTAAATATTCTCATATTACAGGGCTGTGACTGAGGACAATGGAAAGAAACCTGTCTCTCTTGAAAATTTGCAGAGTACTGAGTGCTGAATTTCCTTCCTCTCAGAAAGGAGTAAACATCTCTTTTAATATAGCTCATAATTATGTTGGCTGAGGCAGAAGATGAAATATGGTGAGTAGATGATAAGTTGAAAGCAGAACTGAGGTTTTGGGAATGGAAGAGAGAAGAATAGCCACAGTTAAGCAAAAATCCATGCTGAGGGCCTGAGGTTTACAAATCTCCAGGTCTCTTTCTCATGCCCACCCAGAAATGTTCACAGAATCTGTCTCTATTCATCATACCTGCCCTGGCAGCTCCACTGGGAGCCTCAGATCATGACTGCATGTCACCTTCATGGAGAAATGTCTGCATTTATGGGTCCCCCAGCCGAGGGCACACCCGCCATTCCCAAGAGATATGTTTGCTGGGACAGCTGTGCCCGGGTCACTGCACAGAGGACCAGGGGGCTGCTGACTACTTTTCCAACCTGATCTGCCTGTGGTAATAAGTCTGAGAATGCCTAAACCTGGAATTGCCCAAAAGAAGAAGGTTATTTTTGTTGGAATATCTGGAAATTCATTCATTTTCCCCAAGATTCCCATTTCAGAAACATAAGTATTTTTAAGTATTGTTATAGGTATTTTTAAAAGCATTTTGAAGAAATAAAATGGTGAGTTTTTAAATATGGTCCTAAGACAAAGAAACCCCATGGGAGTCTAGATTTGGTGAACCAAGAAAATCCAAGTCAAATGCCTTGAACGTAATCTGAATTTACCCCTCTGTCTCCCTCACAATTACAACAGTTTCCATGCATAACATCACTGCATTGTAACTTTGTTGCTCTTGGTAACTGTGTCATTGGTGATTACTGAAACACTGTGAAACAATGATATCGTGTCCATAAAATCACAAAAATGCTAACTATTAATGGCTAAGTCTCAGAATGGAATCTGAGCAATGCCATTGGTAACTAGGTTTGCTTCATATATTCTGATCTTATGAAATTTAAATAGGTTTGATATCCCCCTCCTCCTCTTTGCTTAATGTCTGCTTTTCCCCTGCTTACCACATCCTTTGCTCCTCTCTTTCCCAAAGAGTTTTGAACAAAAAAGACCTGTTAATTTTAAAAATCGCCCAATTTGCCCTCTGTTCATTGCTGGAAGCTCTCCTTCATTTTCAACTGGAAGCACAACTGTCACATAGATTTGGGTACAGCTTCAAGACACTTTACAGGGGCAGAGTATGAAAATTTAAAGCACACACATTGCCCAAGTAAGTGCAAATAAAGTTTGTTTTTTCTACTTAGAAGGTAGAAAATCAGGAATGCAGATCACAAAAGTAGTGGAATCTTAGAACTGGAATTCAGTTCAACACCTGGACTGACTTTCTTCAACATTTTAAAACCATAGTCAGCATTTAAGCTTAATTCAAAGTGAAATATAAAAGAAGTGTCATTTCTGTAGAGAAACTCCTAATATGTCTGTACCACTGCTGGTGCATGGCTCCCCTACACTTGTCATTGCTGCTGGGTTTGCCATCAATCTTGGTCTGCATGTGTGGCAGAAATGCATATATTTGATTGCAGTGTAAATATTAAGCACACGTTCCCTTTGTTATATGCTCAGGATGCTACTTCTCAGTCATCAGTGGTACAGTAATCACTTTGAGCTTCTGTTTCTCTGTTTTTGAAGCAGTGGTCTAGCCCTGCGTGATCTAGTCCAGAATGTCAAGAATAACATGAAACCTAGGTGTGGTACAATATATGCCAAGGTCTAATGGAGATTCACTCTTTTTCTTTTACAGTAGCTCACTTGTTACCTGTTTGGATATAAATTTCCAAAACACCTCAGCCACACCATCCTATTTTCCATGCAGAAGAGGTACTCAGTAAATATTTGCTGAAATAAATGAATGAATAAATGTGTGCTGTTCTTCAATATACTTTATTTGAAACAAAGTAAAGTTTGATGCCATCTTTTACCTCTGTCTGGCATGCCTGCACATGATGGCTAGAAACTCAGGCTATGAATTCAATGAACTGACTAGCGTGATTTCTGGGTACCAGCATTGACACCCAAAACAACCTTATTATTACTTTACTGAATAGTGATAATTTCTTGACTAATTTGCATCAGTGACTCCTGCTACTGAGGTCATAGTAATTTTAATAAATATTAAGACTCCAGGCTAAGCTCTGAGAAAAGACCTTAACTGAGCAGCCATTTCGGTAAGCACTCTCTACCCAGTGGCCCATCCTGTACCAGAAGCTCCCTGCAAACATGGTAAGTGAGTTTTCTTGCCTTTGCTTCCACTTGATCAGATCACACGTGACCTTTGGGAAACTAGTGTTTGGATGTCAAAGAGTGCATAAAAGGATAAAAACACACATTTTTGGATACATTGCCTTTGGAGGCATATTAAAATTCTCTTGAATACTGTTGTCTTTTTCTCACTGAAAATATCTATTTTCCATAAAAACAGGGATTTTCTTTTATCTTGGTGATGTTGTTTTATATTCCAAGCTTATGGTTTAAGTATATTATTTGTCTCAAAATCATTTTTAATATGCCTAGCTTATTTTAAAACAATCTCACTTATGTTAGAAAAGAATTGTTAGTCACCTTTCTTTCAACTGAGGAGGAAAACAAGCGTACAAACAGTATTTTCCCTGTTTAATTTACAATGTCAGCCCTACATACTTTCCTGAGTTAAACATAACCTGAAATTGAGAGAGAAGTATGAAGCTGACTTTTCAGAGTACGCATCACATGTGGCATTTGCAAGAAGGCTCTTGCCTAGCCCCCAACTTGGAAAAAAAAAAAAGAAAAAATCGTTTCAGCTTTTGGAGACTAAAGCAATACTGTATTTATTTTATATCCGCATTGAACTTATATCAAAGCATTAGAAGAACTATAAATAGATAATCAGGTGACCTGTATTGAGTTTATTGATTTGAGGCAAAGTTACAGAGCACATGACTTGTTTTTTGTTGCCACTGGGGTTTTAAATTTCTTATCATCATGTCTTTCTCTGCTTCTTGTCTCCCTGCCCTCTCTTCTTAACCCATTCTGGAGGGTACCTTCTCATTCTCAGCCAGTTGTGTACAGCAAAAGCTAGCAAGGTTTTTAAAGGCAAAGATAGGGTGCAGTGCTGCCAAGCCCCTTCCTGTCTTTACTATGTCTATAGCAGTTTCCTGTTAGAGACCCTACTTCCCCAAATGCAGATCCTCAGTAGAAATCCATCTCCTCTGCCCCCAGTTTTATTTTGCAAGCGGAATTCTTGAATAGACAAATAGAAGACCTGGTAGAAGTAGGAAAATTGAGTTTTCTGGGTGCCTCCCATCTGCAGCAGAGGGGCCAGCTTGGTGCCTTCCTCATGTTGTTGAAGCAGGGTCTGGCTGCTTACATTTCAACAGCCAGATTCTCCTGGTTTGCAACAGTTCAGCATTTTTTACCATCTGTTTTTTGGTTATTGAGAATTTCTTCTAGGTTCTGGAATAAATCTGAGTTTTGGCCTTCATTTCCAGGGAGTGATGTTAGAAATTCTATATGTCTTTCCAGCTACACTGCTGGGGAGTAAAAAGAGGAGTTAATCACTTCTGAAATATAATTCTGGATCATAATATTTGGATCATAATGTGATGCTTACTTACATCATGCCTCTCTGTACTGCCTGGCCCAAACCTCAGAACAGAGGGGAGGTTTCAGAACTGCAGTGGCATCCATGTCAGGCACTTGTGAGATATTATCTGTAGAATGACTGTGTGCTTTTTCCAGACCTTGAGTTTCAAAATATAGTAATAATCACTCAAATACAAATGGAATAATGATAATACATTTGAAATGAAGAATTAATTATGAGGTATTAAGGTTTTGACACAGAAACATCACTTATTGCACTTTTGGGAGAGGTTTTAAAAACTACATATACTTGAAAAATGATTTTATTCTGAAAATGATATATGCTTGAATAAAGTCTGTACCACACCAAGTTTCATCATCAGACACCAAAACTCCATGCAGACACTGAGTATTCATAACAGATTGTGAAGAAACTGTGATGTAATACTGGACTTAGCTGACCCACATCCTCTCACACTGGGAAAACTCAACACACTATTCAGTGTACTGTAATTTAGAGATTACTGACAAGTTGTTTATAAAGACACTAAAAGTAAGGAATACAGGCACAGAGTAAAGAGACTTATTTAAGACCTTAAATTAGCTTCAGAGATTGGACTGAACCCAGGTGAATTGTAGTCCTCTTTATTTTTCTTTCCTGTTTTCACAGTGTCTAAATTTGCCTTGTCTATTTCTGCTGTATTCTTCAGTAAAGGCCCTCTGTCATGGGCATGTCTGTGTATCCTCACAGAACCAAGCACAGAGCCTTGTCCATGATGACTGCTCAGATAATCCTTACTGAGGAATGGGATCTTCCATGTATGTTCCTCACCTCTAGCATCTCCCACTCCTTTGTCTGCTAAAGTTCCTGTGTTTAGGCAAGACAGTTGTGTCTTGATTATCCCCAATAATTTTTTCTACAATTGAAACTGTCAAAGTCAATTAGGTATCACTTAGTTGTTTTAATCTTTACACAGAAATATTTTTTCTTGACATCCTGTAATTTCACAAGAACTTCAGAGACTCACTAAATGATTGCAGAATTTCTGCATTTCTGCCAAATTTTGTTTAATAATAACAATAAAAATAAATAGCATTAGTCCTAAAGCCATGCAGAAGCAGTTTCAAGCAGAGAACAAAACATGACATGTGTGAACTGGCTGATGAACATGGTTCCCACAACAGCACCTCATTGTCAGCAATGGTAAAACCTGAGAGCGACCTTAGCAAGTGAGCCTTTACTGAGTTTTGATCTTTGATGCTGTGTTGGTTGTGATGTAATCTTTACTATATTGTGAAATGTGAAGTGCAGTTTGTTTTTAGAAGCCACTGACAAAGACTTACAAGTACTTATTGCAGTGGCACCACATGATCTGAACATCATATCATTCTGTATTTGTTCAGTCTTCCATGAATAACTTACCCTGTAAAGATAATATGTTTGGACTTAATTGAACTCATTATATCACCCTAGGTTAGTGAGGGTGTCTGAGAAGGTTGGAAGAGCATTGTTGTGTCTCTAGGATAGTAAACTATGCTTTGGGTCTTTACTTAGCTTACTGCATGTGATGGCCAAAGTACTTCAGTTTAGCAATGAAATATCCAAACACAGCATTCCCAAGTTTGTTCTGAGGTATTTTTGCTTAAGGTCAACCAATTATAATGGATTCTCTGAGTTGTAAGGAATTTTATATGTAGCTTTGTTTGTAATACTGAGAACTATAAAAACAAGTTGGTTTTGCAAAAAACATGCAGGACTAAATTTATCAAAGCCATAACAGCAAATTGTTCATGTGCCACCATAAGAACTATTTCCTCAAGAAAATTCCCTTAAGATTGTCCGAGAAGTTACATTTTGGGAGCATTTTATTTTATTTTGTCCTCACTAGAGGACATGCTCATTGATTTTAGGTAGAGGAGAAGGGAGGGAGGGAGGGAGGGAGGGAAACATCAATGTGAGAGAGAAACATTGATTGGTTGTCTCCTGTATGCACTGTGACCAGGGACTGAACCCACAATCTGGGCATGAGCCCTGATTGGGAATTGAAACTGTGACCTTTCGGTTCATGGGACTGTGCTCCAACCAACTGAGCCACACCAGCCAGTGCTTGGGGCATTTTAATATAAAACCTCTGGGACAATCATTAGTGGTTGGTCACTCCATATTTCATGGATTTTTGTGAATTAGATTGCATTTAACTTCAATATTTAGTTTATATCACTGCACAAAGGGATTAGAAGTTAACAGGGGAAGTGAGGAAAGGAGTCATTTTAGGAGAATGACTCATTATCTAGGAGGAGGGAAAGAGCTGGGAAAGGAGGGGAGCCAGAAGTAGTCTGGGAGGGGTCTTGAAAGAATGCAGAGGACAGATATATTTGTCCTGGTCATATTTCTACAGATGACAGTAAGTTCCATGCTAGTGAGAAAATCTGGCATCCGTGTTTTCTTAGGTTAGTGTTACATTTCAAAATCACTTGAGTTTAATGTTTTCAGATAGAACAAGTACTCCAGTGCTACACATTTCAGCATTTCCATAGCCTCATGACTGGGCCCTGAGGTTCTTGAGTTCAGGAGCTTAAATCTACATAGGCCTTCTCTATATAGAGCTCCTTGTTTGATGTGATGTTGGAGATTCAGACAGTAAGTGACCTCCACGTGAAAAATGCTAAAATTAAAGTGAACCTAAAAATGTATAATGATATCTAAGAATTCATTCTAAGCTTCTGCAGGTAAATAAGGAGAATTAGAAAGTGCATAGCTGTAGTCATCTTCATGTGGACCCTTGACGACAGGCTTATAATATTCAGCTACATGCTTCTATTCTCTTTGTACTCCTGAATCAAAGTCCACCCAATCTATGGTTCACCTTTCATCCAACCAGGTTTTTCCTCAGCTATTTCATCTTCCTGTCATAAGTATTTCCTATAATATAAATGTATATGTTTTAAATGATAAAATACAAGCTAAATTTTAAATAAATTCTAGAAAAAGTTTGGCAAGTGGAAACAGCATCCTGGTGATTCAACATTGTACATTTATACACACACAAAACCCACATTTATAAGAAAGAAGACTTGGGGAAGGGACCATGTGTCTAGTTTATTTTTCAAAATCTCTATCACCTAGTTCTAGAATTCAACCGACAATTTAAATTTTTTGAATAAAAAAATGAATGCATAAGTACTCTTAATGCTTAAAACCCTATGGTAATATGACCTTACCTATAAGTAAAATATAATGAAAGAAACAAACTAATGGGCGAAATAGAACCAGAAACTTGGAAATAAGGAACAAACTGACAGTGACCAGAGAGGAAGGATGGGAGGGAAAATGGAGGAAAGACAGGGAAGTTTCTAGTCAAGGAACATGTATGAAGGACCCATGGTAATTGACAACAGAGTGGGGACTGACTGAGGAAGTGGGGGTTAGTACATGGGGTAGAGAAGAGCATAGGGGAAAAATTGGGACCGCTGTAATTGAATAATAAAAAATATTTTAAATTAAAAAGTAGCTTAAAATTCATCAAAAAAACTATGGTACATTTACATGATGGAATTCTATGCAGCAGAAAGAAAGAAAGAGCTCCTACGCTTTGTGACAGCATGGATGGAACTGGAAAGAATTATGTTAAGTGAAATAAGCCAGGTGGTGAAAGACAAATACCATATGATCTCACCTTTAACAGGAACCTAATCAACAAAACAACGAAACAAGCAAAATATAGTGAAATACACTGAAAGAGAGGACAGGCTGACTGTGACCAGAGGGGAGAGAAGAGAGAATTTCAGGGGAGAATGGGAAGGGTTTACAGGAACAAATTTAAAGGACACATGGACAAAAACTAGAGGTAGGTGGAAATGGGAGGGAGGTGGGGAGGGCTAGGTGGGTAGGCTGGGATGGGAGTAAAAGATAGAAAATTGTACTTGAGCAACAATTAAAATAAAATTTTTTAAGAAATAGCTTAAAATCCTACATTCAGGATTTCATCTCTTTTAGTTTATAATTTTAGTTTATTCTTAAGAAAATTCCCCTAAGAGTGGCAACATTAGAGCTCTTATAATTTTTCTAGAACTTGGAGATGAAAGATTAAATTTGGAGGGATTAGACACTGCTGTTGGGGGTAAGAAAAAAGGGTTGGGAAAAAAGATTAAAGACAGGTCACCATATATGGTCCATTTGTACTGAGTGAGCGAATAATGAATGAAAATGTAAAAGAATATGCATCTATGCCAAATCCTGACTGATTTTCATTCTGGAGTCATTACAGCCCATCTGCCTACCATAGAGCAAAAGAAGACACCTTAATGGCCAGATGACCTGTAAATTAACAAAAACTGCCACTTTCACTGGTTTGGAGAGGAAATGAAATCCAGCCAGGTGCTATGAAAGATGGTTTGTCTGATCCACTATGTTTCAGATCCATTCCTAGCTGGGTATATGTACCTTCTGAGAAAGACAGTTTCTTCTTTGCTTTAACTTCTAGAGCTGATACATGTTTCTTCAAGGGATGGAGAGTTGAACTTTTAATTCATTAAAATTAAAAGAAATCCACTCATATCTCCCAGATATTTATAATATTGTCATTTATTATATACAAAGCATTTTCTTATTGCAGTCAATCTTTTTAAGAAAGTCATGCATTATTCTCTTATGGGTGTCCCCCTCACACCCATTCCACAGCCTGCTGGGGACAAGGTAATATCATTACTTCTCTATCCACACAGTTCTGCAAACACTCAGGATCTCCACCATATCAAATCCAGTGGGATATTTTTCAATCTTTGTACTTGATTTCTTAGCAACACAACACTTGACCAATTTCCAAATCTTCATAAATGATTGTCCCTTATCTACTGAGATAGTGCCATCTGCTAATTTTCCATCTGTCTGATCACTCCTAATTTTGCTTTACACACTCATTCTCTTCTGGTCACTAAATGCTCAAATTCCTCATATCCTCATGGCTCAGTACTAGGCATTTTTTATTTTTTATATGTACTTGTTTTTTTTTTGGACCTAACTATATAGTCTTATTTCCCAGGTAAAAAAAAAAAAAAAGATGAATTATATGATATGCAAACTATATCTGAATAAAACTCTTGCTTTTAAAAAAAGTTTTCTTCATTTTAATGTGAAAAAATGGTTAGAAGATACACAAAGAGATTCAGAGAAACCAGTTAGAAAGCAATTGTATAGATTAAAATGTTATATTCATATAAACATTTTTGCACAGATATGTTTTTCTTTTTTCTTGAGTTATTCCTAAAAGTGCAATTGTTGGGTCATATGGTAACTCTATGTTTAATATTTAAGAAATTGCTAAAATATTTTTCAAAATGACTGTATGAGTGCATCCATTTTTTCACAACTTTACCAACTTATTAAGATTTTTAAAAAAAATTATATGTACCCTAGTAAGTGTATGATGGTAGTTCACTTACCAGTGAATTACCTAATAAGTGTATGGTGGTAGTTATTGTGGTTTTGAATTGAAAAATCACTGATACTGACCTTTTATATATCTTCTTTGAAGAAACGCCTATTTAAATCATTTGCCAGGGAATCCGAGATGACGGAGGAGGAAGTGCAAGCTACATTAACCTGCTCCAGGGATAGTCTGGAATTACAACTAAACTGTAGAGAAGTCATCCTGAATAACCAACTGGATACTAGCTGGAGAGAACCCTTATAATCATGGACAGACAGAAGAAAACACTTCACCACAATGTGACTGGTAGGGAGGGTGGAAGAGATGCAAGATGGCTGGATGAGCTCCTATGGTGGAGCCTGAGGTAATGAGGGGTGTTTCAGTGGCTGGGAGGTTCCCACTGAGAAGTGTGAGATATAAATACCAAGCTGGGTTTCCCAATCTATAGCATCAGAGCTGGAAAGAAACCAAGATAGCATCCAACCATGAAAAGCAGCAGAGGTTATCTCAGCCAAGGAGAGATGGCTCAAGACACGAAGAGCCTATTAAAGAGTCAAAGCACAAAATTTCATTTCCAGCAACCTACCCTGGGTGGTGGCAAAGTGAGGGCATAGAGGACTAGAGACACTTGACGAGAGTCTGGTGTCGGTGGCTCTGGGAAGAGAACTGAAGGAATGGCTGACAGGATCCATGTGCTGATCATTCCCCATACTGCAGGAACCATCTCTCTCAGGCTGAGCACTCCTCTCTGAATGGCACCAGCCTGAGAGAGGAAGAAATAGCCCCACCTGCAAGAATTACTCTGCCCTGGTAGAGATTACATGGAGGGTTAACAGTGAGGAAGGGGAGGAGGGAAAATGCAGGGAAGGTACAGGCAATATGAAGCATAAATGGTAGGTGCAAAATAGGGGGGGAATTAAGAATAATATGATAAATAGAGAAGCTAAAGAACTTTTATGTATTACCCATGGACACGAACTAAGCAAGGGCAATGCTGGTGGGAGGAGGGGCACAAGGCAGATGGGAATGAAAGGGAGAAAAAAAATGGGACAATTGTAATGGAATAATCAATAAAATATATTTTAAAAAGAAGTAAAGATTGGGAGTCACAAAATAGTCACAGGGATGTAAAGTAAAGCATAGAAAATATAGTTGATTATGTTATATAATAACTATAATACAAGATAGGTACTAGAAATATTGAGTTACCATTTTGTAAAGTATATGATTGTCTAACCACTATGCTGTAACCTAAAATTAATACACTATAATATTGCATGTAAACTGTAATGAAAAATGTTTTAATTTACAAAAAAATATTATTCTGCCCTGCCCTGTGGTGCTTAAGCCTGACTGCTGATTATAGATTGATTATATTAACAACTGATCCCTTTTCCAGCTGACTAGCTTAATATCTAAGGAGGTAAATACAAAGAAGCAGCCTTAATGGGAAGAAAAAGAAATAGACTCCTAATGTGCAGGGAAAAGGGCAGCTGGGACAGAAGGGTGAACAGCGAGGTGATGGCTGGAGGACTGGGCAGTCCCACATTTGTATGTGGATAAACCAGGAGGAAAAACTGGGGAGTGAGATAGACCAAGCAACCCAGGGTTTCAGGGCAAGGAAATAAAACCTCAAAACCTCTAGCCATGAAAATCTATGGGGGTTGCAGCAGTGGGAGAAACTCCCAGCATCACAAGATGTAGTAGACTGTTCTGTGTGGTGTGGGCCCAGCTCCCACTCAGAGATGCACAGGACCCATGCCCACAGATAGGTTCCCCTGTGGGAAATCAGGCCTGCAGTATATACCTAGGCTGCTATGAGTCTTGCTTTTTGTTAAAACTCCCTCACCCTAAATTGAGGACATTTACTACAAAACAACTTCCTAAAAACCATGCTAAACCTTCCAAGGATGAGTACAACCAGTTCAACTACTTTTGCCTTTTCATTTGCAAATATCCCTCTTCTGTGATGTGATTAGCAGCATTGGCTCCTTTGTTTTCTGTAAAAGGTAACCACCTTTTATACCGATGCAAGTCTGTGCATAGTTAATGAGGACCTTTTTGTAATGTGCCCAGTAAGACAATAAAAGCTCACTGGAGCAAGGGCTGAGGCTTTTGCTCCCCTGGAGAGAAAAGCCATGCTGTCCCTTTTCCTCCACCAGACTCCATATGAATGTCTCCTTTCATCCATAATGACACCCCAATGGACCCCATGAGCTGGGGTCTGCATCACAAGAGAGTTCGTTGAACAGACACATGGGGTTCTAGAATGTATACAAGCCCACCCTACCAGGAACCAGCACCAGAAGAGCTTAATTTGCTTGTGTGTAGTGGCAGAAGTGATTGAAAGCTGGCTGAGAGAAACAAGTGAGTAGCATTGTTCCCTCTCAGACCACCACCCACATACACCTCCATAATGCATCAAGGTGGGTTGCCCTGCCCTGGCAAATACCTACAGCTCCACCCCTTGCAATGTAATAAGCATGCTGAGACAGAAAAATATGGCCCAAATGAAAGAACATATCAAAGCTCCAAAAATAGTACTAAGCTATGAAGAGATAGCTAACTTATCAGATGAGAAGTTCGAAACACCAGTAATCAGGATGCTCACAGAAATGGTTGACTATTATTGCAAAATAGAGCAAAATGTGAAGCAATGCAAAGTGAAATGAAGCAAAAGACACAGGGAATGAACAGTGAAGAGATGGAAACTGGGACTCACATCAATGATTTGGAACAGAAGTAAGAAATAAACATTCAACCTAAACAGAATAAGGAAATAAGAATTCAAAAGAATGAGGAGAGGCTTAGGAACCCCCAGGACTACTTTCAACATTTCAACATTCAAATCATAGGGGTACCAGAGGAGAAAAGGAAGAGCAAAAACTTAAAAAACTTATTTGAAAAAAATAATGGAGAACTTTCCCAACCTGGCAAAGGAAATAAACTTCCAAGAAGTCCAGGAAGCTCAAAAAAATTTGAGGAGTCCCAAAAAATTTGGACCCAAGGAAGCACAGACCAAAGCTTATCATAACTACATTACCCAAGATTAAAGAGAAGGAGAGAACTTAAAAGCAACAAGAGATAAGGAGACAGTTACCTACAAAGGAGTTCCCATAAGACTGTCAGCTGATTTCTCAAAAGAAATCTTGCAGGCAAGAAGGGGCTGGAAAGAAGTATTCCAAGTCATGAAAAGCAGGGACCTACATCCTAGATTACTCTATCCAGCAAAACTATCATTTAGAATGGAAGGGCAGATAAAGTGCTTCCCAGACAAGGTCAAGTTAAAGTGTTCATCATCACCAAGTCCTTATTATATGAAATGTTAAAGGGACTTACCTAAGAAAAAGAAAATGATAAAAAATACAAACAGTAAAATGACAACAAACTCGCAACCATCAATTGAACCTAAAACAAAAACAAAAATGAAAGAAGCAAACAACCATAACAACAACAGAATCACAGAAATGGAGATCACATGGAGGGTTATCAGAGGAGAGGAAGAGGAAGAATTGGGGAAAAGTACAGGGAAAAAGAAGCATAAATAGTAGGTACAAATAGACAGGGGGAGGTTAAGAATAGTATGGAAAATGCAGAAGTTAAAGAAGTTATATTTATGACCCATGGAAATGAACTAAGGGAGGAATGCTGGTGGAAGGGGGAGGTGCAGGGCAGAAGGGAATAAAAGGGAGAACATAGGACAACTGTAAATAGCACCATCAAGAAAATTTATTTAAAAGAAAGAAATTGACCCCCCAAAAATAACAAGAATATTTTCTAGAAGAACTACATGAAATGGAGATAAGCAGTTTATCAAAGAGCTTAGAGTAATATAAGGATACTCAACAGCATGAAAGAAGACATAAAAAAACATAAAAAGTATCAGTCAGAAATAAATAATGCATATTTAATATAAGTAATACACTGGAAGTGTATTAGAAATTAGAATTAGAATAAGTAATACACTGGAAGTGAATTAGAAATACACATCTAATAATCAGTAGGTTAGATGAAGCAGAGGTTTAAATCAGTGTTTTGGACAACAAGGTAAAAAAACAATCAGGCAGAGCAGTGAAAATTAAAAAAAAATAAAAAATTGAGGAAAGCTTAAGAAATATCTTGGAAAACATGCAGTATAAAAACATCCACATCATGAGAATACCAGAAGGGGAAGAGAATGATCAAGGGATCAAGAAACTATTTGAAGAAATAATGACTGAAAACTTTCCTAATCTGGTGAAAGAAAAAGACACACAAGTCCAGGAAGCTCCGATTCCCAAACAAGTTGGAAATAAAGAGGCCTGCACTGAGACACATCATAATTCAAAACACATCCAATGAGAAGGCTTACATCAAGGAGAGGACCCTAAAAGCCACAAGAGAGAAGCAGGTAGTTACATACAAGGAAAAACAAATTAGACTGTTGTGGTATTACTCAATAGAAACTTTTTGGGCCAGAAGGGGGTCAAATGAGATATTTAAGGTGATGAAAAGCAAGGACATACAACCAAGGCTACTTTACCCAGGTAGTTTATCATTTAAAATTGAAGGAGAAATAAGGAGCTTCCCAGGCAAGAAAAACCTAAGGAGTTTGTTAACAGTAAACCAGTGCTGCAACAAATATTAAAGAGCTTGCCTGAAGAAGGAGGAGGAGGAGGAGCGGGGGGGAGAAGTGGAGGAGGAGAAAACAGGAGAAAAACAGAGGAAAATAGTCTAACAATAAAATGGCACTGCAAACATATCATAATCACCTTAAGTGTAAATGTTTTCAATGCTCCAACCAAAAGACAGAGTGTAGATGAATGGATAAGAAAACAAAACCCATATATATGCTGCTTCCAAAAAACCCATCTCAGATCAAAAGATACACACAGATTAAAATGAAAGGGTTGGAAAAAGATATTTCATGCAAGTGGAAAAAAATAAAAGCTGGGGTAACAGTACTGATTAGTACTTATTAGACAAAATAGACCTTAAAACCAAGTCTATAGTAAGAGACAAAGAAAGACACTACATAATGATAAAGGGAACAATCCAACAAGAAAATATAACCCAAATAAAACATTATGCAACTAACATAGGAGCACCTAAACATGTACAGCAAAGCTTGATGGACATAAAAGGAGAGTTTGACAGAAATACAGTCATAGTTTGAGATTCAAACACCCCATTGACTTCAATGGATAGATCTTCCAGGCAGAAAATCAACAAGGAGACAGTGGCTTTAAACAACATATAGATCAAATTGACTTAATTGATATCCTCAGGACATTTCACACCAAAGCAGCAGAGTATAATACTTTTCAAAGGCACATGGAATGTTTTCTAGGATAGAACGCATGCTAGGACAAAAAATAAGTCTCAATAAATTTAAAAAGATTTAAATCATAGGAAGCATCATCTCTGACCACAATGCGATTACAAGAACACTGAAAAACAAGCAAAGACATGAGAGTTAAATAACATGTTATTAAACAATGAATGCGTCAACAACAAGATCAACGAAGAAATAAAAAGATACCTTGAAATAAATGAAAATGAAAACACACAATCCAAAATCTGTGGGACACTGGCAAAGCAATCCTAAGAGGCAAATTCACAGCATTACGGGCCCATCTCAAAAAGCAAGAAAAAGCTCAAATAAACAATTTAACTTCAGGCTTATGGGAACTTGAAAAAGAACACACAAAGCTCAAAGTAAGTAGAAGGAAGGAAATAATAAAGATCAGAGCAGAAATAATTAAAATAGAGCCTAAAAAATGATACAAAAGATAAATTAATCCAAGAGCCTGTTCTTTGAAAAGATAAACAAGATCATCAAGAGGACAAGAGAAAGCAGCCAAATAAACAGAATCAGAAATGAAAGATGAGAAATAAAAACTGGTAACATATGATCTCACCTATAAATGGAACCTAATCAACAAACCAAACAAACAAGCAAAATATAACCAGAGACATTGAAATTAAGAACAAACTGACAGTAAACAGAGGGGAGGAGAGTGGGGATAATGGGGACAAAAGGGGGCAGGGTTTTCAGGAACATGTATAAAGGATACATGGAAAAAACTAAAGGGGGATAGGATGAAGGGTGGGAAGTGGGGATGGCTGGGGTGGGGAGAGTGGGGAGGGGAATGGAGACAACTGTACTTGAACAATAAAAAAATAACATAAAATAAAATAAAATGTAATCATTTGGACTTGTGAGAAAAAACTGATACTAAAGAAATACAAAGGATTGTAAAAAATATTATGAACAATTATATGCCAAAAAAGTGGACAACCTGGATGAAGTAGATAAATTCCTAGAAACATACGATCTTCCAAAAATAAATCAGATGAGTCAAAAAATGAAAAGAAATATTACACCTAGTGAAAATGAAGCAGTAATCAAAAAACTCCCAACAAACAAAAGCCCTGGACCGGGGCCTCACAGGTGAATTTTATCAAACATTCCAGGAAGAAACAACACCTCTCCTTCTCAGACTATTTAATAAGTAATTCACTAATTCAAGAGTGGTGAAGTCTCTGAAACTCATTTTATGCATATTCCAAACCAGACAAAGACACTACAATAAAAGAAAATTATAGGCCAATATCACTCATGAAAATAGATACTAAAATCCTCAAAAAATATTAGAAAACTAAATACAGCAATGCACTAAAAAGATCAAACACCATGACCAAGTGGAATTCATTCTGGGAAGCAAGGATGTCATAATATTTGCAAATAATAAATGTGATTTATCATACAAACAAAATGAAGGATAAAAACTACATGGTTATATCAAAAGATGCAGAAAAATATTTTGATAATATAATACCCTACATCCATTTATGATAAAAACACTCAGCAAAGTGTGAATAGAGGGAACATATGTAAATGTAATAAAAGCCATATATAACAAACCCACTGGCAGCACCATATTCAGCCAAAAACTACAAGCATTCCCTTTAAAATCAGGAACAAGATAGGGATATCCAATTTCACTTTTATTATTCAACATAGAACTGGAAGTCCTAGCCATCACAATCACACAAAAAGAAGAAATTAAAGGTATTCAATTTGGAAAGCAGGATGTAAAACTCTTTTATTTTTTTTTTGCAGATCACATGATATTGTACATAGAGAATCTGAAATATTCCACCAAGAAACTAATAGAACTGACAAGTGAATTCAGAAAAGTAGCAGATTACAAAATAAATATTCAGAAATCAGTTGCATTTTAGTATGCCAATAACAAACAAACAAAAAGGGAAATTAAGAAAACAATCCCACTTACAATTGCTTCAAAAAGAATAAAATACCTGGAAATAAACCTAATCAAGATGTGTAAGACCTGTACTCATAAAATTATAAGATGTTTAGGAAATAAATTGAAAAAGATACAAATAAGTGGAAGCACATACGGTGTTCATGGGTAGGAAGAATTAATATCATTAAAATGTCCATACTACCCAAAGCAATCTATAGACTCAATACAATTCCTATCAAGATTCAAATGATGTATTTCACAAAACTAGAACAAATATTTCAAAAATTTATATGGAACTATAAAAGGCCCACATCGAAACAGCAATCCTGAGAAAGAACAAAATTGGAGGAATCATACTAATATCAAAATATATTATAAAACTATATTAATCAAACCACCAGTAATGGTATAAAAACAGACATATAGATCAATGGAATAGAATAGAGAGCCCAGAAATAAATAAATCCTTTGTAATCAATTAATATTCAACAGAGAAAGCAAGTAACATGATGGGCTAAAGATATTTTATTCAATATATCGTGTTGGGATGATTGGATAGATACTTACAAATTTATAAAACTAGACCAATTTCTTATACCACGCACAAGAATAAATTCAAAATGGATCCAAGACTTAAATACTAGACATGAACCATAAAAAACCTAGAATAAAACATAGGCAGGAAAATCTTGGACATTGAGCACAGAAATATTTATCAGATATACCTCCACAGGCAAGGTAAACAAAAGAAAAAAATAAACAAATGGACATAAAATGATGGTAATTCTTCCAATCCATGAACACATATGCTTCCATTTGTGTCTTCTGTAATTTCTTTCTTTAGTGTCGTGCAGCTTTCTGAGTACAGGTCTTTTACCTCCTTAGCTAAGTTTATTCCTAAGTATTTTATATTTCTTGTTGTGATTGTAAATGAGTTTTTCCAGTTGGAGACCACTTTGTGTGTGGTTTCCAAGACTGCAGCACCATGACAGCAAGCCCTGAAAGGGGCTAGTAAGTCTCCCTGAAAAGAAAAGAAAAAAGAAAAAAACAGGTAAAAACGCAGGTGGCAAGCATGACTCAATGCTAATACCAAGGGTTCCCATAGGAACCAGGCCTGACAAACACATTGTATCATTTGAAGCTTGGTCTGCTTTGTTTTGTATAGGCCTAGTGATATAAACAGGATGTTTAAATTCAAGGCATAAGGAGTAAACTCCTTATCTCATGAAGTATCCCTTAAAAACCCTCTGGCATCAGTATGACTGACAGACCCTGACCTATGACAAATTTTTGTGTTCCTTCAATTGTTATCAATAGATAATACCTGGTTGTGTATGACTATAGCCTCTTTGACATTGTTTGATGAGCTATGCATGTACACAACTACACATACCATTCCCAAAAACATCCTTTTGGGAGAAGGGCTTGGAGGGTTCTCCACTAGAAGGAATTGCTACCCCCTTTCCTGCCGGAACAGCAAGATTGTGTCCATCATGAATTACTTACCATCCACAGTGGACAGGAGGATTCTGCTGGCTGGAGTTTCCTCCCACATTTGTCCTAATTCTGTTTCTGATATTTATTGGTGTACAAAAATGCACTTGATATCTGAATGTTGACTTTTTATCCCACTATATTGCCAAATTCATTTATTAGGTTGAGTAATTTTTTGGTGGAGTCTATGCACTTTTACATGTATGCAATTATGTCATCTGCAAACAGTGACAGCTTTACTTCTTCCTTTCACATTTTGATGCCTTTTATTTCTTTTTCTTGTCTGATCACTGTGGGTAGGGCTTCCAATACTATGTTGAATAGAACTGGTGAAAGCAGCCATTCTTCTTGTTCCTGATCTTAGTGGGAAAGTTCTAAGTTTTTGTCCATTGAGCACGATTTCACTGTAGGTCTCTCATATATGGCCTTTATTATGTTGAGGAATGCTCCCTCTATTCCCACTTTGTTGAGTGGTTTTATCATAAATGAGTGCTGTACCTTATCAAATGCTTTTTCTGCATTTATTGATATGATCATGCAATTTTTGTCTTTTGTTTTTTTATGTGATGAATTATGTTTATTGATTTAAGAATGTTGTACCTTCCTTGCATCCCTGGGATAAATCCTACTTGATCATGGTGCATGGTCTTTTTAACATATTACTGCATGTTGTTTGACAGTATTCTGTTGAAGATTTTAGCATCTACATTCATCAGCAATATTGGCCTGAATTTTTCTTTCTTTAATATGTCTTTATCTGGTTTTGGGGTTGGGATGATGCTGTCTTCATAAAAAGAGTTTGGGAGTCTTCCATCTTCTTGAATTTTTTGAAATAATCTGTGGAGGATGGGTGTTAGTTGTCCCTTAAATGCTTTGTAAATTCTCTTGTGAAACTGTCTGGTCGAGGGCTTTTTGATTACTGTTTCCATTTCATCATGTTTTATTGGTCTGTACAGGCCTTCTGCTTCATTTTTATTGAGATTTGGAAGATCGTTTTTTTCTAGAAATTTGTCAATTTCATCTAGGTTTTCAAATACCTTAGTATATAGTTCTTCACAGTAATTTCTTACAATCCTTTGTATTTCTATGGTATCAGTTGTAATTGTTCCTCTTTCATTTCTGATTGTGTTTATTTGGGGGCCTCTCTCTTTTTTCTTGATGAGTCTGCTTAAAGGCTTGTCTATTTTGTTTATCTTTTCAAAGTCTCAGCTCCTGGATTCATTGATCCTTAGAATTGTGCTTTTAGTCTTTATGTCATTTAATTCTGCTCTGATCTTGGTTATTTCCTTCCTTCTACTTGTTCTGGGTTGTCTTTGTTGTTGTTCCTCAAGTTCTTGTAGGCATAGGGTTAGGTTGTTTATTTGAAATGTTTCTATCTATTTTAGGTAGGCCTGTATAGGTATGAATTTCCCTCTCAGGACTGCCTTTGCTGTGTCCCATATGTTTTGGATTGTTGTGAGCTTATTTTTGTTTGTTTCCAGAAACACTTTGATTTCTTTCCTAATTTCATTCTTGACACATTCATTGTTGAACAGCATGCTATTCAATCTCCATGATTTTTTAGTGTTTTGGGGTTTTTTTTCTTGAGGTTATTTTCTAGTTTCAGTCTCTTGTGGTCAGAAAAGATGCTTGATATGATTTCAATTTTCTTGAATTTGTTGAAGCTTGTTTTGTGTCCTATCATGTGATCTGTCTTTGAAAATGTTCCATGTGCATTTGAAAACCAAATTGTATTTTGCTACTCTGGATGAAGGGCTTTCTCTATATATTAGTTAAGTTCATTTCACCTAGGGCATTGTTCAATGCCACAATATCTTTGTTGATAATTTGTTTGGAACATCCATCTATTTTTGACAGTGGGGTGTTAAAATCTCCTACTATAATTTGTTGCTGTGAATATCTTTCTTGAAGTCCTACAAGATTTTCTTTATCTATTTGGGTACTCCCATGTTGTGTAAATGTATACAGTAATCCCTCACCTATTTCAGGAGTTACGTTCCAGAGATCCCCGCAATGGTGAAAATCTGCGAAAGTAGCAGCGTTATACTTCTTTAATATTTATATAATTTTAAGGCTTTATAAACCCTTCCCACACTCCTATAAACCTTTCCCACTCTCTTATTAACCTTTCCCACACTCTTATAAACACTTCATATGCTCTTAAAACACTTTCTACACTCAACCTTTGTAATTTTAACAACATATAAAATTCGATATGGGTACTCACCAGTGAAGTATACTACAACTTGAATGATGAAGATCATGATTATGTAGCTGTGCAGTACGGTGGAGATGAAGGTGATGACAATGAGATGAAGGTACTGCAGAGCCAAGAAGAGCATTACCTCTCTTCATCAGGTGGTGCAGTATCTTCACTCTGGCTGTGAATTCTATTTCTGCTAAAGGCTAGGCATAACTGATCTCTTCATCTGAGTGATGAACATAGTTATGGGGAGTTGCTGGAGCTGCTTTTTATCCCCAGAGGCAGCTTCTCCATGCAGAGAAATGCTCTTGAATCCAAAATATCTCTGAAACTTGTCAAACCAGCCCCTGCTGGCACTGAATGGGGTTGGTCTGGTGGAGAAGAAAACACTTGACTGTCCTGCTTCTGCATTGTCATCCTTGTCTTCATCCTCATCACCATCCTGAACATCTGTGCTTTCTGCAAAACTACCATAAAGTTTCTTGGCCTTTGTCTGGATGGTGTTGGTATCCAGCAAGATATTCTTCTTCCTGCAGTCATTTATCCACAGGGCCAGTGCTGACTCCATTCCTCACAATGGCCTTATTGTGGTAAGTGACCACCCTCTTGGCAGTCTTCTAAAAGTCATTGTTGCTGTAGACCTAATATTCTTCTCACCTTTCTTTATGTAGCAAACAGTAGATTCGTTGATCCACAATAGCGGCCTACAGCCGCGTAGCTTTTGCCCTCCCTTTAACATGTCAAGAAGTTCCACCTGTCTTTGATGGTAAGCACATTCCTCTGGTGCTTGGGTTCACCGCCAGAAGGCTTAGAAGGTGCAAAACATTGGGGTGGCATTGTAGGGCTTGAAATAAATTCAAACTTCTATGAAAATTCACAAGCACACAACACCACACAGCAACACTACACACAGTGATCAGAGGTCGAGGATGAAGTAGACAAGGAGAGATGCTGAACATGTTGGACACAGTTGTGGGAAAGCAAACAGACTGATGCTACAGTCACGAGCCAATGAACAACCCGGGGATACAGAACACTGTGCTGTGGTTGGTCGTCTTCCATTCCATCATTCAATAGTGTGCCATGTACAATCTCATGTTGACAAATTTACATAAGCAGTATTGGCATACTGCATTTCCATTGTGCATAGTATAGTATTCATCCGCTGATGAAATGTATACTTTATTTCATTTTGATTTAGTGTCTTTTAATATGTTTAAATTAACATTTTTTATATTTTTATATTGTTTTAATTTTTAGGCAAAAAATAATTAAAAATCATAAATATTATATAAATACCTATATACTGCAAAATCCCACAATATAGTGAAAACTCTGTGATACAGAATTAGATATATATTTTTTTAAAAACCCACAATACAGTGAAGCACAATAACTGAACCATGATATAGTGAGAGACAACTGTATTTACTATGTTTATGTCTTCTTGATGGATTCTTCCCTTGAGCATTATGAAGTGACCTTCTAGGTCTCTTTTTATGGTTCTTTCTTTTAGTCCATTTTGTCCGATAGAGTATTGCTAACCCAGCTTCTTTTCCTGTCTATTTGCTTACAATATTTGTTTCTAGCCCTTCACATTCAACCTGTGTAGGTCTTTTGTTCTGAGGTGGGTCTCCTGTAGGCAGCATATGTGTGAGTCATGTTTTGTTATCCATTCTGTTATTCTGCATCTTTTGATTGGGGCATTTAATACATTTATGCTTAAGGTTATTATTGATAGGTACTTATTCATTGCCATTTTTTTGTACCTGTGTTCCTCTGTCTTTCACTTTTTTCTTCTGTTCTTAAAGCAAATCCTTTAGCATCTCCTACAAAGCTTGTTTGGAGGAGGTATGTTCTTTGAAGCTTCTTTTATCCTTAACTTGGCCTT
Organism: Phyllostomus discolor; assembly: GCF_004126475.2. Taxonomy (NCBI): domain Eukaryota; kingdom Metazoa; phylum Chordata; class Mammalia; order Chiroptera; family Phyllostomidae; genus Phyllostomus; species Phyllostomus discolor. The sequence goes on from NC_040904.2 coordinate 119,625,771, forward strand.
CCATTTTATTTGAGAGACTTACTGGGATAAAGTAGTCTTGGTTGCAGGGCTCTGGTTTTCATTACTTGGAATACTTCTTGCCATTCCCTTCTGACTTGAGACGTTTCCATTGAGAAGTCAGCTGCTAGTCTTATTGAGGATCCTTGTATGTTAATTCCTGTTTTCCCTTGCTGCTTTTAAGATTCACTCTTTATTTGGAAGTTTTGCCATAATTTAGAATGATGTGCCTTGAAGTGAGTCCTTTGGGTTCCTTATGATTGGGACTCTCTGTGTTCCTGGATTGGTGTGACTTTTTCTCTCTCTCACATTAGGGAAGTTTCCATCATTACTTTTCAAATCGGTTTTCTATCCCTTGTTCTTCTTCTTCTCCTTCTGGTATCCTATTATATGGATATTATTACATTTCATATTGTCCTGCATTTTCCTTTACCCCTCTTCATTCTTTCTGATCCTATTTTCCTTGTCTTACTTATTCTGGGTGTTTTTTTTCTACCTTGTCCACCAGCTCACCGATCTAATCCTCTGCTTCACCCGAGCATGCTTTTGATTCCTTGTACTGTGTTCTTAAGTTTCAGAAATTCTATCTTCATTTCCTCTTGGCCCTTGTTGATAGTTTCTACTTCCTTTTTCATGTTGATATAATTTACAGTAAGTTCATTGTAGTTTCCCTGTAGTTTTTGGTAATTCTCTGTGAGCTCATTGAGCTCCCTTATAACCATTGCCTTTGAACTCAATATCTGAATAGTTGAGTTGCCTCTATTTAATTTAGCATTCTTGCTGAGGCTTCCTCAATCCCTTTCTTTGGGGATATTTCTTTGTCTTCCTATTGTTTGTGAGACTCTTCTTGTTAGCCTCGGCTTCTTAAATGATCTATTCTGGCTCCCGGGGTTTATGGTGTGAACTTCTATGGTAGAATACCTGTGAGATTCAGTGGTGCCATCTCCTTGGTCTCCTGACCTCACTGGTCTTGGGCTGTTGTTTATGTTGGCTCTGTGTATGTCTTTTGGTTTTGATTGTTGTTGGGTTTTTCTTTGGAGGGTCCTTCCCACCAGCTGATTAACTGAAGATCACTCTGCCCACCAACTCTTGTACTCTATTGTGACAGTGTGGGCAGGTTATGTTAAAGCTGGTTCTTCCATGTGTACATGGTTTTGAGGATTCTCTGTTGCTGTTATTCAGTTGTTTGTTCTGGGTAATTTCTTTCTCCAGTATTTAGTTGTATCTCCAGATAGATCCTGGGTTGAGTTAGTGTGGCTTCCACTCTCTCCTTCATCTTCTTCTGTTGTTTTCTGTTGGTGGTTCCTTTGTTGGTGGGTTTTCCTCTTCCACAGTTATCCTGGTGTTCACAGCTTCCACCTACTCTTTTTTATGATCAGTTGAAGGGGCAAAGTAAAGTGGTTTAAGACAGCAAGAATGTATTATGCAATATTTGTAGCACCAAACCCATAGAGAAGAGATAGGAGATCCCTGGAGATGTATAATATTAACCATGATATTTTACCCAACCACCACTTTTAGAAAGGATGAAAAGAGGATAAGTCCTCATTGTTGGGGGAGGAAGGATTGTGAGTTGGATCTAGAAAGCAGTGAGCTTGTGGGAGTTCAGATTATGAGGTAAAATAAGAGTAAAAGCATAGACAATAGGTTTAGTGTGTGAGAGAATAGAATTCACCAGAACAGTAAAAAAGTTCAGGAAACTATGAAGTGGGCTTAGATTTGGGAGGTGTGCTGTGTAGTATTTACAATTGTACAGAACAGCTATTATTAACAATAATATTAGAGCAACAATCATATGACAGAATCAATGTGATCTGGATAACCAGAATAGGAAGTATAGGACCCAGAGTAGTGTGCTAATGGAATGCAAGAGAAGTGAAAGACAGTAATTAACAATACACAATGAAAAAGAGAAAAAGGAAAACCCATCAAACAAGGCAATATAACCAGCCAAGCAAAGAAGACTAAACAGGTAGAAGAGAAATACAAAATACTAATAAAATAAAAGATGTAAGAATATTGAAAAAATAATAATGCAAATATGCAATAACTTGCAACTTCTCTGTAGTAGCAAAATTAAATTTGTCTCATTGTTTCAGCTCTTGGGATGCCCCCCTATTTGGTCCAACTCTGGTCTTTTCATAGTTCCAGGTTTTTTTGTCTCACTTGTCGGAATTAAAAAAAAGAAGAAAGGAAGAAGGGATAAAAAAGCAAGAAAGGTAAAAGGAATAAATAAGAAAGAAGGAAAGGGAGGAAGGAGTTAAAGATAAGAAGTAATTTTAAAAATAAAGAATTACTTAGAAAAAGAGAAAAAGCCTCCTGCTGGCTTCAAACTGGCCAAGCCAGTTTTGCTGGTCTTCATGGTTGCAGCAGCAGGCTGAGGGGGAACTGGTTTCACTTTTCTCCCTTCCTGATGGGCACTCCAGTCAGCCTCCAGCCCAGATCCCCAGCAGCATCTGGTCCCAAAAATTTGGCAAGCTCTTTCTCTGGGGTTTCTAGTGAGCACTTGTGGGCCTTCTGAGGTGGGCACTCTTCCAGGGGCTTCAGGTGTGGGTTTGGGGCCTTCCACAGTGTGCACTCTCCCTGGAGCTAAGGGTGTGCATGCTTTGCCAGGACTCCTCCCATCCCTCAAGGTCAGGTGTGCACTCTTACCAGGGCTATGGGAATGTGCGCAGGGCCTTCTGTGCCACCTCAGGAGCACTGCGCTGTTCGGTGGGGAAGAGGTGGAAGTGGCTACTGCAGGAAATTCTCCAAACAGCCTCTGAGTGCCTATTTTTACACTTTTTCTTTTTGAGAAATTCCTCCTGTTCAAGCCTGCTGCTCCATACAGAGGCCTAGCCTCTCACACAGCCCAATTCTCCAACCAAACCAGGGACTATCTGAGTTAGGGCCCATCACAGCCCAACTCTCAATTCTCTCAGCCAATAATGTCCACAGACTCTGTGGGTGCTCACAGCCCCTGTGTGTTTGCCACTTAGTTCTTATTCCCCTCTCTGCAACTTCAAGCAACCAGGTCTCTCCTGGTGATGCTCAAACCTTGTTTGGCAGAGAAGGGAGCCATTGACCCAGCTCTCGCCCAAGAATCCTGTGGCAGACCCGGTGAGCTCCAGGCCTGGGGCTACTGCCACCCTGGTCCCAGGAACCTTACTTTCCTGAAGCATTCCCCTTACTGCCTGGTTTTTTCAATGCCTTCTACAATTTTTGGTCTCCTATCTTCGTATATGCTGGGGTACTGTTGGTTGTTTGTTCTGTTCCTCAGTAGATCAGCTAGGTGTTTCACCTGTGTGCAGGGGGAAGTGGACTCACACCTATCTCACTGGCCAAAAAAGATATAATTTTTGCTTTCTGTGTTAAATGCATGGGTGAAGTTGAACAAATGCAAGATTTCACTCGTCTCCAGACCATCATGTCTTTCTGTCTCTTTATAGTTTAAGTTTCAGATGTCATCAAATTAAACTTCTGTGCAGTGAAAATAAACCAATTTATCAAACTCTAGTCATTAAGAAAACCAATTTACTATCTTCAATGTCACCATTAATTCAGAGCCCTCCAGGTAAGATCTTCCCTGCCACATGGCATTCCTTCCTCTCTGTGGGCCACTCACAGCGTGATTCACCAAAGGATATGAGGTGGCTTTTTTGTCCTCCAGTTAAAGAATCAAAAAAAGATTTCTGAGAGATCCAGACACAGAGATGTTGACTCATTGTGCCTCCAACTAGTATAATTTAACAAGAGTGGTAAACACCCAGTGTTGGGTTCTGACCATCGATACTTATGAAAAAATAAATTATAGACTTTACAACAAAATAACTTCCTTTCCTAATATCAAACACAATAAGTGGGTTGAACAATTATGTAGCCTCTAGCATCAGAAATAGAAATAACCAAATTCAAAAATAATTTACAGATCCCTCAGTCAATAATGTAAAGGCACTACTAAGAAGAGCTAATTATCTTACCTAAAACAAAAGACTGTTGCCCTGGCTGGCGTAGCTCAGTGGATTGAGCATGGGCTGCGAACCAAAGTGTCGCAGGTTTGATTCCCAGTCAGGGTACATGCCTAGGTTATAGGCCATGACACCCAGCAACCGCACATTCATGTTTCTTTCTTCTCTCTCTCTTTCCCCTCTCTCTGACAACCAGCAACCGCACATCATGTTCTTTCCTCTCTCTCTTCCCCTCTCTTCCCTCTCTAAAAATAAATAAATAAAATCTTTAAAAAAACACACACAAAAGACTATTTTAGGGAGGGCACTGCAGGCAAAAACTGCTCTCAGCTGCACCTGGCCTCAGAAGGGCTTCAGCCTGTGGTAGAAGACAAATGCCACCATCTAGCTCTAAAGTGAGGAAGGAGGCAAGGCAACCAATTTTAGACACCAGCTGACCAGGGAGTCTTGAGACACAGGGATGGTACAACAGACATACATAATTGGCTTGGCAAAGGGATGGTACAACAGACATACATAATTGGCTTTTCTCCAAAGCCTCACATTTGACTGCTGAGAGTAGAAAATGAAGGAATGGTAATCAGTGGGCACAGATTACCCATGTAATCTGTGGAGGAAGGGGGGGAAGAAAAGGATCTGCTTAAGGGCCTCAGAGCACAAGCCACTACCACGCTGCCTGTCCTGCTACGATCATGGCCATCTATACAGGGCCCATCTCCCTGTCTGCCTGCTGATAGGAAGAGCACAGGCCACACTGGGCAGGATGAGAGAAGTCCTATAATCCAGAGACGACCAGAGAGCTTTCTACAGCATGCCAAGCTGCTTGAAGTTGGAGACTCAATTAAAGGCACTGGTTAAGGAGAGATTCCAGATTGGCAAATATGTGAGATTTGGGGAACTTGTGCCCTCAGAGAGCATGGAAGCTCTGTGCCTTGCCCTTCCATCTGGCTGTTTATGAGTTTTATCTTTCTAATAAACTTTTTAATGGTCAAATTAGCAGCTCCATATAAAGTCATATTCTTTAGAAATGCAATGAAAAGACTGTCTTTAAAATTCTTTCCAAATTTTCAGACAGTTTTGTGTCCCCAAAAGAAAACCTTTCTTCCTCCAATTGTTGGAACAATGAAAACCACCCAACAGTGAAAGAGTAGCCACTGAAGATAAATCCACAATTGTCTAGTCTATACTAAGCACGAATTATAGGAGACCGTTCTGTGTGGCATGGGAAATGTAGCCCAGCTCCCACCTGGAAAGTTCCAGTGGAAAGCAAGTTCTGGCACACAGGACTCATGCCCATGGATAGGTTCTCCCATGGGGAATCAGGCCTGCATTGCACCTAGGCCCCTTTGAGAGTTGCTTTTGCTAAAACTCCCTCACCCGGAATTGAAGCAGCAAATGTTTACTGCATATCTTTAAAGTAACTTCCTAAAATCTATGTTAAACTTCCCAAGGACAGTGTAACCAGTTCAACCACTTTTCCCTTTGCATTTGCAAATACCTTTCTTTTCTGATGTAATTAGCAACATCCTCTCCTTTGCTTTCTGTAAAAGGTAATCACGTGAAGTGAACCTATGCATAGTAAATGAGGACCATCCTCAATATAATGTGCCCAGAAAAGCAAAAAAAAAGCCTGTTCAGGCAGGGGACAGAGCCAGCTCTCTCTTTCACTGAGAGAGTAGCTGTGTCATCCCTTTCCTCCACAGGACTTCTGTAGTCTGTGTGAATTTGTCTCATCTTATGCCTGATGCCATGGACACTGTGGGCTGGTGTCTGCATCAATGAATAATGAAATAATCATCTCTGCAATGGAATTCTGAAAAGAGTGAAACTACTAAAAAAAATTTACAGTTAATCACATGCATATGCAAATTGAATACCCCATTCCATTTGACCTTACAGTGAACCAACCATCAACATTTTGTTGTTTTTATTATAAGATAAAGATTACTTAAGGCTATGGTTAATATTTAAATTTTAAAAATAATTTATGTCCTGGCTGGCGTAGCTCAGTGGATTGAGCGCGGACTGTGAACCAAAGTGTTGTAGGTTCGACTCCCAGCCAGGGTACATGCCTGGGTTGTAAGCCATAACCCCCAGCAACCGCACATTGATGTTTCTCTCTCTCTCTCTCTATCTCCCTCCCTTCCCTCTCTAAAAATAAATAAATAAAATCTTTTTAAAATTCTATGTTAAAATAATTTTTAAAAAATAATAATTTATATGACAACCTATGGGGGGTGCTCCGCCTGGAGGGTCCCCCGGGCCACCATGGATGAGAATAAGTCTACCAAGACATGATCTGCCTGGGGAGGAAAGGTGGCTGATCTCCCACAGGAGAAGGACCAAGAGCCTTTTCCTCAACAGCTTTAATTGGGTTCATTTACACAGGAATTCAGGTAAAGCTCATTACTCATTGCTGGGAAGTAAGGATCAAATAACAAGGAACTCTGAGGGCCTATTTTGAGTCAGGGTCAGATAACTAAAGAACCTTAAAACTTTGAAGAACAAACTTACTTCTTCCTGGGACCCTTATCAGTTAATTGAGAGCATTCTAAACAAAGCAGGTTTCACAGGATTTTACATATTCTTTCTTAGGCCTGATCACCCAAGGAACCTGCCCTTTCCAGCACAGGGCTGCACCACCCTCTGTCATTATTTCAGGCTTAGGTGGAGCAAGGGAAGTAAGGCAGCCAAGAGATTATGAGATTTTCTCGCAGACAATGAGGACTCAGGCTATGTCAAAGCTGAGGGGCGAGGGTCCGTCACCCCCTTTTGCTGTAGCCCCCAAAGTCCTTCCTTGGGGGCCTCCCATGTGATAGTGCCTGTCTTAGGTCATTCCCCCCTTGGGGAATCTTACCCATCATTGGCTAACCAACCAAGCATTGGGGGCCAGGCAGGGAGAAGTAAAAGGTGGCAGAAGCAGTGCTCCTGCCAGGGAGATAAGCTTTGTCTCCTTAGCAGCTTATGGTCCAAGGTCACTCCCTCAGCCTTAGCTTTGACAGGGGTTACAGCTTCTGATACCAGGCAGGGCAGTTCCCAACAACAACCCAGAACTTGGTAAGAAATAATCAAAATTTTATAATGTTTTTACAAATACAACAACTTTGGGGAAAAAAAAAAAAACCTTTGTAAAGAAGTCACCACAGAGTTTCAAAGATACAATGGAAAACCTTTGCTTTGTGTTCATCTATTGTATCACATGATATAATTTTAAAAAATGGAAAAACAACTGATTCCCTTTCAATCAGTTGTTTTCAAAATAATCTTGCAAAATCACTTTGGTTCTTAAATAAAACATAAAATGTTTATTACTATTTGCAATTTAAAATGAGTTTTGATAGCAAAAATAATTTGACTGTATTGCCAATGGTCTCAATGGCACAAGAGCAGTTCTGAAGGAAGACACAGAGTGGGAGGATGAAAATCCATGTTGCTCACTCTTTTTGAACTCCCAGGCTCTGAGTGAGTGGCAGTGGGAGGACTCAGAGTGTGGCACTGATTTAACCCCAATGCAATACCTATGATAGGCCTGTTTCTCTGTTTTTTGTATGTTCCTAAGAACTCTGAGATTGGGAAAACTTTTGGTCACTGCCCCAGCCTCCTAAAATTGTAGTGAATGTTTCTGAGGGTATTTATAAGTTATAAATACATGTCTAAGTGTCATTGGCCATAGTACTCTATTAGTGACCTAACATCACTGAGATATAACCATTCAATGGTTTATTTACTAACTTGCTCATTTATTTATTCATCTAGTGTCTATTGGTTATTTACAGTGTGCCAGACATTATTTTACAGAAAACAGGACAGATGTATGTTTGGACATACTGAGGTATGTTTTCCACATTTTGTGACACTAAAATAAGAAGAGATCATTCAAATACAGCTGCAATCTGCACAGGAAGCTATGGAAATCACCAGACAACTCAGTTTAAAGCTGAGACAAGAGATTTGTAAAGTAAATCCTTCTTCAGTACAGTTAGTTGAGCAAAATCTTAAATGTTTTGATTCATGAGACCATTGAGGACAAGTTCATGAAACTTCTACACATTTTTTTCAAGCCAGATGGGGTTCTGATTAGTAAAGATATTTTAGTTATTAGGTCATTAGTCCATCTACTTTGTACCCACATGATGTCACTGAGGACATATAATGAAAAAATAATAAAAAGTCATCCTGAAAATGTAATATATCTCTTGCTCTGTCAGCTAAGAGGTCTAGAAGCAGTGACACTCCAGGAGCAGTGAGCACATCTGGTACCCAGATCCTGGTTTCTAACACCATTCTCAGCGAACAATACCTGAGTTTGCAAAAAAATAGCTGAATGCAGCGCTCTGACAGAACTGTTCAAGATGGCAGGAACTGGCAAATACAAGCTAACATCTATAGTGCCAGTCAGAAAGTACTTACAAAACCACATGGGTAATGATGGGATTAGGTCCAAGTGACACAGATGCCAACTAAAAGTTCTCCAACAGCCGAATAAGTACAATCTGAGCTACTAACACCTAACAGGATCAGATTATAACTCCAACTTTAGACTAAATATCCATATTGATACTTGTAGATTCATGATTAATTACTTAAATAAAAGAATAGCTGAAATTGTGCAGAGTATTTCATATTATTTATTTAAAAAGTTCTGCCTTTGCAAGCAAAATATCACCAGAGACATTGTAATTAAGAACAAAATGACAGTAATCAGAGGGGAGGTGAGAGGGGATAATGGGTGAGGGGAAAGAGGGAAGGGTTTTCAGGAGCATGTACAAAGGACATATAGACAAAGCCAAAGGGGATTGGGATAAAGGTTAGGAGGCGGGGGCAATGGTGAGGGGAAAATAGAGACAACTGTACTTGAACAACAATAAAAAATGCAAAAAAATAATTCACAAGCAATAAAATAAAATAAATTCTGCCTTCAATGAGGTAAAATATATGCCCTCATCTCTTAATTATGGGCCATGCAGAGTAGTGTCATCAAAGGAATGAGTAAAGAAACGGCTCAGGAAAGTATATGTACAGTGGAGAAATTTGACAAACATGACCTCAACCAGTTGTTCAGGTCCACATCAACAGTGACAAGACATGTTGATGTCATGTGGTATGATGTGAAGGACACATCACCTTTGTGGTTTTCCCCCTAAAACCTATAGTGTCAGTCTCATCATGAGAAAACCATCAGGCAAATACAAATTGAGGAGAATTCTACAAAAGTCCTCACCCGTACCCCTAGAAACTGTCAAGGTCATTCAAACACCTGACAAGTACTTCTCAAAACTGTCAAGGTCTTTGAAATTAAACTAGTCTGAAAAATTCCCACACAGTCCAAGAAAACATTAAAGACTAATGTAATATAGTTTCATGGGTGGAATTCTGAAATTAAAAAAAAAAAAAACTTTAGGTAAAATTAAGAAAACCTGAATAAAGTATGAGTTTATTTAATAATAATGTATCAATTTTGGTTCATTGGCTGTGACAAATATAGCACAGATATATATAGTCTGTCTGGGAAAAGTCCAGTCATTGTTAATATAACAAGAACAGTTTGCACATTAACGTGACCTGGCAGCCATGGAAAACGGACTGGAATGCACATACATGACATCACTGTACTAGTCATTGGGAGCAGTAGATATTATTGAGTGAGTATGTATTGTGTGGCAGTGGCATTCAAAATGACTGAGTGAGTAGAACAAAGAATCTACATCAAATTTTTCATTAAGCTTGAACACTCCTCCATGGAAAGTATTCAGATGATTGAGAAGGTTATCACCAGAAAACTGGTGATTTGCCGCTTCATTACAACAATGCACCCACTCATGCATTGTGTCTCATGCAGTTTTTGGTGATACATCACTCAAGTGACTCAGCTCCCCTATATCCCATATTTGGCACCCTGTGACTCAGGATTTTCCCCAAACTCAAATCATCTTGGAAAGGGAAGAGATTTCAGACTATCTATGAGATTCAGGAAAACATGACAGGACAGCTGGTCATGATTGGGACAACTGTATGAGGTCCCAAGATGTCTCCTTTAAAGGGAACTGAGGTGTCATTGTCCTATGTATAATATTTCTTGTACCTTGTATGTTCTTCAATAAGTGTCTCTATTTTTCATTTTATATGGCTGGATAACTTCTGGACAGACCTTTTATATGTTAACAATAAGAGGAACTGGGTTTAGAGCATATGGAAACTCTGTACCTTTTTACGTATGTGTAAAATACTTATTTAAGAAAGAGATACAAATTTATAATTCCCTTCTAGTTATTACTCATTGCTTCCTGTGCAGCACAAAGTTGGGTAGGGCAAATCTCCTTCAGGAGGCAAAAGTGAAGAAAGTGTCAGTTATCACCCAGGGCTCTCCCTCTTTTGTTCCTGGAGAGGAAAGAGGGGCTTCTTGAACAGAGGAGTCTATCTGATAGGCCCCTAACTCTGAGAGAGAAGTGGGTGTTCTGAAGGGATGAAAGCTCAAAAGAAGAGCAAGCTGTCACAACCCAGAATGCCTGGTAATTGATCATGATGACTACCCTGCAATTACTTTCTATCATCCATCTATCTATCTATCTATCTATCTATCTATCTATCTATCTATCTATCTATATAATCTATCATCTATTTATCCTCTCTTAAGAGAAAAGAGAATTTTGATGGGACTTATTTTTAAATCACCCATTGTTTTTTATGAGTACACAGTGATGACATGTCTATAGTCATAAAAAATACAGCACAAGTATGAGAGATGCATCATCTTTTGTTTTGACTTAGACAAACAATGAACATCTAGAAAATTCTAGGTTAATACTGTCAAGTCCCAATATCGCTACCTCTAACAAGCTGTGGCAACCTGAAGCTGTGGTTCCAACTCTAAGGTAGAAGCTCTGAGTCAGAGTATCTGCTCATCAAACCAACCTGAAGGTCAGCCATGGTCAAGGAGCAGCTAGTGGATAAGTCATCAGCTTCCTTTTCCCTGGAAAATGTGCCTGGCCTTCTGGCTGGTGCAGAGCCAGCAGCGCTGTAGCATTTCACCCTGGGACCTACTTCCCAGTCTCCAGCTGCCTCTGGTTTCACCAACTCTCCCCCTGCCAATGTGACAGCATTTTTGTGCCAGCCCTGCCTATATTCCCTCCATCATTGATTTTCTGTTGTGGCTCATTGATCTCATCAGGCCTGATTCTTGTACTCTCTGTGGCTAAGCAGAACTACATGTGGTCTCAACATATTCCAGAGTGTTCACTGGATTCATGGGCTTCCTAAGCAGTCATCTGTCCTCAGGGGAAAATTGTTTGGGAAGCCAGTGGTCCTTACTGAACTCTAGACATTTGGGGGCAGGTAGGGTTAGTGAAGAGAATTCAGAAGGGTACAAGAATGCCTTCTTGTACCACCTATACATATTCTGGAAATAACGTGCATGACTCCCTGACAGGGTAGCTAACCCCACAGAAAATCACTGCTGTCATGTGTCACCTTGCTGGTGACAGCCTCTTGCTTCAGAGTGCTGAGCAAAGGTGATGAGGCCACATTTGTAAGAACAACATAGTGTGACATCTCAGTTCTTTCATTGTGATTGGAGAAACTGTTAGTTGATGCCTGTCTTTTTCAGCAGGATTTTTAATAAGAGGCTGCCTGACTACAGGGTCTCGCCATGCCCACTTTGACTATGATACACCAGTGCCAGTTAAATATTTTGATTGTCACTCCTTGGGGGAGAGCTTTTAGATGGATTGGATAAAAACCTTTGATATTCAGACCGGTATGCCTATTTTTTGATGACTCAGCAGAGTGTGTGTGTGTGGTGTGTGTGTGTGTGTGTGCGCGCGCGCGTGTGGAACTATAGATATTTCTTGGGTATACTGAAGTTTTAAGACAAGATAATGTAACTGAACTCAGGTATGTCACTCAGTGTCTGTCACTAGGAAAGCCAATACTTGAGAGGGAGGCACTGATGTAAAGGAAACAGGTTTATTTGCAGGTGCTGACCATCTGGAAGATGGGAGACTCATATCACAAAGCCCATTTTCTGGAAGATAAGGGGCTCATGTCACAAACCTCATCTCCACCTCTCAGTGGAGACAGGGTTTTTTTTTTATTTAATAAGAGAGAGGGTAATAGAGTAAAGAGTTCAAGGGAGGAGGTTGCAAAGTTCTGTACATGCAGACAAGCACAGTCCATTTCAATAAAGCAAGTGATGGTCATGTGTGCATCATTATGGTTTAGTCATCTTGGCTTCAAGTAATCCTAGTTTAATGTCATCCTGGCTCCAAGGATGAAGGTTGACAAATCCCAGAGGGGAGGTGCCTTAAGGTTGGGGTCTATATCTGAAGTTAGTTCCTAGAATTCTTACATAAACATGCTGTTCATCTATAAGCCACATATTCGACAGAGTCAGCACTTCCAGAAACACTGCCAAAAGAATGGTGGGGTGGGTTACAACTTTGCACTTTTGCAATTTTCCACTGTTACAATAAGACAATTTCAAAGAAAATAATACGCAGGTTATTTGTCAAGAAACATGATAACTTATTCCAATTAACCTTATGTCATCAATGAAGTTGTCACTGACTTTAAAATTTTTAATCTGTTATATAGATGCAATGAACATGCATTCTTTCATTTATGATGCTTTATAAGTATATTTTTAAATACAAATATACACTTCTGTTTCATTGACTCTGAGGATTTCAATATCTCCATTGTTATGATTACTTTTTTCCTTTTTCAATAAACAAAAATTTGTGTCATTTTAAATTTTTTCTTACTGTTCAAATACAATTTTCTCCATTCTCCTCCCCCCACTGTTCTCCCTCACCACAGCCACCCACACCTCCCTCTCCTGATCCCACCTCCCTTAGGTTTTGTCCATGGGTCCTATATACTTGTTCCTGAAAACCCTCCCTTGCTTTCTACCCATTATCCACTCCCACCTCCCCTCTGACTACTGTCAGATTGTTCTTAATTTCAATGTCTCTGATTATATTTTGCTTGCTTGTTTGACTTGTTTATTAGGTTCCACTTAAGGTGAGATCATATGGTATTTGTCTTTCACCACCTGGCTTATTTCACTTAGCATAATGCTTTCCAGCTCCATCCATGCTGTCACAAAGTGTAGAAGCTCCTTTTTTCTCTCTGCTGCATAGAATTCCATCGTGTAAATATACCACAGTTTTTTGATCCCTTCATTTACTGATGGGTACTTACGTTGCTTCCAGCACTTGGCTATTGTAAATTGTGCTGCTATGAACATTGGGGTGCATAGGTTCTTTTGGATTGGTATTTCAGGATTCTTAGGATATAATCCCCGCAGTGGAATGGTTGGGTGAAAAGGCAGTCCCATTTTTAGTTTTCTAGGGACTTCCATACTGTTTTCTACAGTGGCTGTACCAGTCAGCATTCCCGCCAACAGTTCACTAAGGTTCTCTTTCTCTACTTTTCTCCAGCACTCTTTGTTTGTGCTCTGTTTATTATGGCCATTCTGGACTGGTGTGAAGTGGTATCTCATTGGCTTTATTTTGCATCTTTCTGATAGCTAGTGATGCTAAGCATCTTTTCAATCTCTTTGAGCCCTCTTTATGTCCTCTTTGGACAAGTGTCTGTTCAAGTCCTTTGCTTATTTTTCAATTAGGTTGTTTGTCTTCAGGGAGCAGAGTTGTATGAGTTCTTTTATATATTTTGGAGATCAAACCCTTGTCAGAGATATCATTGACGAATATGTTTTCTCATATAGTTGGTTATCTTTTCATTTTATGCTGTTTCTTTAGCCATACAGAAGTTTTTTGAAGTCCCATTTGTTTATTCATTTCTTTATGGTCCTTTGTTCTACAGAAAGGAGGAGATGCCCCACAGAGCTAAATTACCCTGAAGTCATCTTTAATCTATCTTTTAGGATAAATAAATCTTTTTATTAAATTAAACAAGAATTTCTATAAACCTATGTTTGCATGATCTCAACTTTAAAGAAAAAAATATTTATTTAAATATTTTATCATGCAGTGAAAAAACAGGCCATTACTAGATTAGGAGCAACTAAATCCAAATTGGAACAAGCTTCTGGGATGATTGCCATATTTTGTTACCTGTTAGAAGGCCTGATGCTTCCTTTTAATGTTAGAGAATAGGCAAAGTTCACATTAAAAGAAGCAGATGAAATATACCTGCAGAAGAATGCCTACAAGAGACTGATCTCAGAACAAAACCTACAAAGACTGAAAGTGAAGGGCTGGAAACAAATATTCCAAGCAAGTGGACAGAAAAGAAAATCCAGGGTAGTGATACTCATATCAAACAAAATAGACCTAAAAAAAAAAAGGCCATAAAAAACAAAACAAAACAAAACAAAAAACAGAAAGACACTTCATTACACTCAAGGGAAGAATACAACAAGAACACATAAACATTATAAAAATATATGCACCCAACATAGGAGCAACCAAATACATAAGAAAAATTGTGGAGGACTCCTAGAAAGATATAGACAGCAACACTATTATAGTAGGGCATTTTAACACTCCACTGTGAAAATGGATAGATCATCCAAACAAAATATCAACAAATATATTGTAGCATTAAACAATGTCCTAGATAAAATGGACTTAACTGATATATACAGAGGGAGCCTTTCATCCCAAAGAAGCAACATACACATGCTTTTCAAATGCACATGGAACATTTTAAAAGACAGACCACATGATAGGACACAAAACAAGGCTCAACAAATTGAAGAAAATTGAAATCATATCAAGCATCTTCTCTGACCACAGGGGACTGAAACTAGAAATGAACCTCAAGGATAAAACTCAAAAACACTCAATCTCATGGAGATTGAATAGCATGCTACTAAACAATGAAGCAATTAAGGATGAGATCAAGGAAGAAATAAAAAAAGTTTCTGGAAACAAATGAAATTAATTCACAACAATCCAAAACTTATGGGACACAGTGAAGGCAGTAGTCCTGAGAGGGATGTTCATAGCAATACAGGCCTACCTAAAAATGATAGAAACATTTCCAATAACCAGCCTAACATTACACCTACAAAAACATGAGGAACAACAACAAAGATAGCCCAGAGAAAGTAGAAGGAAGGAAACAACTAAGATAAGAACAGAATCAAATGACATAGAGACTAAAAGCACAATTTAAGGATCAAAGAATCCAGGAGCTGGTTTTTTGAAAAGATAAACAAAATCAACAAGCCTTTATCAGACTCATCAAGGAAAAAAAAGAGAGGACTTAAATAAACACAATCAGAAATTAAAGAGGAGAGATTAAAACTGATACCACAGAAATACAAATGAATGTAAGACATTACTAGAAACAACTATTTGTCAATAAATTTGAAAATCTAAGTGAAACAGAAAAATTTCTAGAAAAATATAACCTTCCAAAACTGAATGAAGAGGCAGAAAGCCTGAACAGACCAATAACAGCAGAGGAAATTGAAGCAGTAATCAAAATCTTCCAACAACAAATAGCTCTGGACTGTGCAGTTTCACAGGAGAGTTCTACAAAGCATTTAAGAAAGATTTAAACCCTATACTTCAGTGACTATTCAAAAAAATCCAAGAAGATGGAAGACTCCCAAACTCTTTTTATGAAGTCAGCATCATCCTAGTCCAAAAAGTAGATAAAGATACAACAAAGAAAGAAAACTTCAGGTCAATATCACTGACAAACACAGATGTTTAAATCCTCAACAAAATATTGACAAAACTACATCCAGCAATACATTGAAAGATCATACACCATGACCAAGTGGGATTCATACCAAAAATTGAAGGATGGTACAATATTCACAAATCAATAAACATAGTACGTAACATACACAAAGGCAAAGACAAAAATCACATGATCATATCAATAGGTGCGGAAAAAAGCATATGAATAGGTATAGTACCTACTTATGATTAAAACACTCAGCAAAGTGGGAATAGAGGGAGCATTCCTCAACACAATAAAGGCCATATATGAGAGACCTAGAGCCAACATCATACTCAAAGGACAAAAAGTAAAAACTTTCCCACTAAGATCAGGAACAAGACAAGGCTGTCCACTTTCACCACTTCCATTCAACATAGTATTGGAAGTCCTAGCCACAGGAATCAGACAAGAAAAAGAAATAAAAGGCATCCAAATTGGAAAAGAGGAAACAAAACTGTCATTGTTTGCAGATGACATGATAGCGTGCATAGAAAATTCTATAGATTCCACCAAAACTTCTTGAACTAATAAATGAATTTGGCAAAACAGTGGGGTACAAAGTCAATATTCAGAAATCTAAGGTATTTTTGTATGCCAACAATGAAATATCAGAAACAGAAATCAGCAAAAAAGGTCCCATTTGACATAGCAACAAGAAAAATAAAATACCTAAGAATAAATCTAACCAAGGAGGTAAAATACCTGTACTCAGAAAACTACACAACACTGAGAAAGAAATTAAGGACGACACAAACACATGAAAACATATACTGTGTTCATGGATTGCAAGAATTAGCATCATCAAAAGGTCCATATTATTCAAAGCAATTTATAAATTCAATGCAATCCCTATTAAAGTACCAATAGAATATTTCACAGATACAGAACAAACACTTCAAAAATTTATATGGAACCATAAATGACCCTGAATAGCTGCAGCAATTTTGTAAAAGAACAAGTCGGTTGGATCATAATACCTGATATCACACTGTGCTACAAGGCCCCTGTAATCAAAACAAAGCCTGGTACTGGCATAAGAACAGACACAAAGACCAATAGAACAGGAGAGCCCAGAAATGAAACCAAACTTCTATGGTAATATTTGACAACATGGGCAGCAGCATAAAATGGAGTAAAAATAGCCTCTTCAACAAATGGTGTTGGGGGGCTGGACAGCTACGCATAAAAAATGATTCTTGATCACCAGCTTATACCATACATAAAAATAAATTCAAGGTAGATAAAACACTTAAATATATGTCCTGACACCATAAAAGTCCTAGAGGAGAACATACTCAGGAAAATCTCATATTCCACACAACAATATTTTCACTGATATGTCCCCTAGAGCAAGCAACATAAAGGAAAGAATGAACAAATGGGATATCATCAAAATAAACAGCTTTGCACAGCTAAAGGAAACAGCATTAAAATAAAAAGAGAACCAACTACATGGGAAAACATATTTGCCAATGATACCTTGGACAAGGGTTTGATCTCTAAAATATATAAAGAATTCACATGACTCCAGGAAACAAAGCCCAATTAAAAAATGGGCAAAAGACTTCAAGAGACACTTCTTCGAGGAGGACATACAAAGGGTTCAGAGATATATGAAAGGATGTTCACCATTGGTAACCATCAGAGAGATGCAAAATAAAATCACAGTGAGATACCACTTCACACAGGCGAGAATGACAATCATAAAGAAAACAATCCACAAGTGTTGGAGAGGATGTAGAGAAAAGGGAACCCTAGTGCACTGTTGGTGGAAATGCTGACTGGTGCAACCACTGTAGAAAACAGTAAGGAATTTTCTCAGAAATTTAAAAATGGATCTGCCTTTAGACCAGGTAATTCCACTGCTGGGAGTATATCCTAAGAATCCCAAGACACCAATCCAAAAGAATCTATGCACCCCAATGTTCATAGCAGCACAATTTACAATAGCCAAGTGCTGGAAGCAACGTAAGTACCCATCAGTAAATGAATGGATCAAAAAACTGTGGTACATTTACACAATGGAATTCTACACAGCAGAAAGAAAGAAGGAGCTCCTATCCTTTGTGACAGCATGGATGGAACTGGAGAGCAGTATGCTAAGTGAAATAAGCCAGGTGGTGAAACACAAATACCATATGATCTCATCTTTAAGTGGAACCTAATGCACAAAACAAACTACCAAGCAAAGTATAACCAGAGACTTTGAAATTAAGAACAAACAGATAGTAACCAGAGGGGAGATGGGAAATGGTAATGGGGGAAAATGGATCAAGGGTTTTCAAGAACAACTATAAAGGACCCACAGAGAAAACCAAATGGTGCTGATGGCTGGCCTGGGTAGGGGAAAGGCAGAAAACTAGTTGAACAACAATAAAATTTTTAAAAATGGGAAAATTTGCCTACTTTAAAAACTGGGGAAAAAAAGAAAATTAAAAAATATGAGGCATGTCAACAAAAAAATAATAAATTCAATAATCAAGGAAAAAAAGAAAGCACATAAATTTTGCTAACCCCAAAATCCTTTATTTATATTTTTGAAATCTCTAAAAATTGTGATGATTAATTATTACACTTGGTAAAACAAAAGTTCACAATATTAGTTTACATTTTATAATCACATTGAAAAATTAACTGTGTAAATTTCAAAAAAAAGAAAAAATATACCTGCAGAAATCTTGCTCAAAATGAGACTTTTTTTAGGATGATTCTGGGAAAAATGATGTACTCTTAGAAGGGACTTAGAAGTTCTTCCTCAGTGTGAAAAGTACAATTTACCTCATAGATCTCTCAGATAATTAGCATATTAGTCACACTGAAATATTTTATTCAGTGTTACTATATGAAAAATTCCAGAATATCATGTTGTGTACAAAGCACAGTCACTTGTACACAGCATGATATCACAAGGCACAATCACCTACTGAATGCATTATATGACTCAAATGCGCTTGTCATTCAATCATCCTCCTATGGAAATGACATAATATGACTTGATGAATTCACCCTTTGGGGATATTTGTAATGTGTAGTAAGGGTCCTTTCTAGAGTAAACTAAAGTGTGATCTGTAGAAGCCAGTGGTGGCAGAGCTGAGTGAAAGGTTCATTAATTTCTTCTGATTTGACCCCAGCTCTGCTTTGTGTCTGGGAGTCTGGAGCTTTGAATCATGCATAGTCACAGTTGATTTTAACTTTATACCCATACCTTTCAGGTTATTTTTCACAGTAGAACTGAATAACTTGTTTGATTAGGAATCAGGAAAATATTTTTTAAAAAGCAACAAACAATTTACAAAACAAAACATCAGGCTGTTGTATTTGGGGGGGAAATTAAGTTAATGTCATAGAAATGATCTGTGTATTTGTGTAACTGATATGATTTTCTGTGACTACAAGTATAAAATGAGCCATAAGGATTATGTAGCAGCCAAAAATAAATATAAATATAATGCAAACTTAGGTTTTCTTTAAAAATAGAAACACTGTTGTGATCAAGGATGTTAATTATTCCACTGTTCTCTGCTCAGGTCAGACCACACTTGAAGTGTTGTTTTCAATTCCTTATTGCTACCTGAGCTCAGGCACTAACTGACATGTTCCCTCAATACTGGGGATACAGGGAAGGATTTATATATTTGGAAAGAGATCAAATTTTAAGACTTTGGAGATTGTTTTAAGACTCTAGGATTCTTCAATTTTATATGTTGCTCTTGGATATTTAAAAACCATCTCTCTCTCTCTCTCTCTCTCTCTCTCTATATATATATATATATATATATAGAAATCAAGACCCAGAGAATGCAAGTGACACTGTCAGGGCCATACAATTCATTAATGCCAGATTTTTTGTCTAGAAGATACATTACAACCCATGTGTTAAAAAGGATATAGACAGACTGTCTTGTGTTTAGAGGACAGTGACATGGAAATCATTGCTAAAGGACTCATGTTTAAAAAACCATGTGAGGATGAGAGTACATAATATTGTCAAGTAAAGCTGTCAAGGAGGAAGAATGTCACTTGTGATTAGTTTAAATGAGCCAAATTATAAAAAACTGGTGATTTTCCCCTAAGAAATTTATATTCTAGGACTAAAGCAAGTGTAAATTGACTCAAGAAAAAGGTAAGGTACAGAGATTTATAATTGTTCCTGGTATGTTTTGTTCTCTTTCTCATTGATGGAACACCCAGGTATTGAGCTAAGAACTTGGTTGCCCCAACAGAGATTATGTTGCCTGGCTGTTTGGCAATAAACGGAGACTGATGCTTCTCCATTTACAGAGTAATGCATTCTTTTTACAAATTTGCTAAGAGAAGGTAACCATAACGATAATGAATTTAATTATCATGTGTTTCAGGGAGTCTGTAATTTGAAAGGCAGGAGCCTGGAGGGGCTACCTGGACTTCACTTTTGACTTGCTTATCACCCAGAGGTATGGCATTGCCTGTCATTCAGTTGTTAATGTTCAGTTGATTGCTGAAAACTCATCACAGAGAAATTTAGGAAAAACAAAAAAAGGCAAATGTGAGTAACCCAATGATGACAGATGGAGGAATTAAAATAGAACTAGCACTTTCTTGGGAGTTTAGGTACATGACAGCTGCATCTGCCATCATACAAGTGAATAGGTAATGCTTAAAATTGCTTCATCAGAAATAAGATATTCAAAAAACCATATGATTAGAGATATGGAGGTCACAACTGGAAGAGGTTGTCAACAAAATTAATAGTGACCGTTGCCTCTTTAGGAGTGGTGTTAGGTGGGCTGTGCAGAATGCAGGGCATTCTTGCTTTTAATTTTAAGCAGTCTGAAGATAGAAAATTGTACTGCAACAATGATTAAATAAAATAAAGAAAATAAAAAATTTAAAAAAGAAAAATTTTAAGCAGTCTATAATTTTACTTTTATTTTATTGATTATGCTATTACAATGTCCCATTATTTTCTCCCCTTTATTCACCTCTGCCCTCCACCTCACTCCCACCAGCATCCCCCTCACCTTAGTTCATGTCCATGGGTTGTACATATAAATCTTTGGCTTCTCCAAAGATTTGAAGATACTAAGATAAGAAATCTTAGTATTTCTTATACTATTCTTAATCTTCCCCTGTCTATTTTCTACCTACCATTTATGCTTCTTATTCCCTGTGCCTTTTCACCAATTGTCTCCTCATCCCCACTGATAACCCTCCCTCAATGTGATCTCCATTTCTGTGATTCTGTACCTGTTCTAGTCATTGCTTAGTTTGTTTTTGTTTTTGATTTGTTTTAGGTTCAGTTGTTGATAGTAGTGAGTTTGCTGTCATTTTACTGTTCATATTTTTTTATCTTTCTCTTCTTCTTAGATAGGTCCCTTTGACATTTCATATAATAAGGGCTTAGTGATGATGAACTCCTTTAACTTGACCTTATCTGGGAAGCACTTTATCTGCCCTTTCATTCTAAATGATAGCTTTGCTAGATAGAGTAATCTTGGATTAGGTCCTTGCCTTTCATGACTCTGAATACTTCTTTCCAGCCCCTTCTTGCCAGCAAGCTTTCTTTTGACAAATCAACTGATAGTGTTATGGAAACTCCTTTGTAGATAACTGTCTCCTTTCCTCTTGCTACTTTTAAGATTCTATCATTTTTAATCTTGGTAAATGTAATTATGATGTGCCTTGGTGTGTGCTTCCTTGGGTCCAAATTCTTTGGGACTCTCTGAGCTTCCTGGATTTCCTGGAAGTCTATTTCCTTTGCCAGATTGGGGAAGATCTCCTTTGTTATGTTTTCAAATAAGTTTTCAATGTCTTGTTCTTCCTCTTCTCCTCTGGTACCCCTATGATTCTGATGTTGGAACATTTAAAGTTGTCCTGGAGGTTCCTAAGCTTCTCCTCATTTTTTTTGAATTTTTGTTTCTTCATTCTGTTTTTCTTGAATATTTATTTCTTCCTTCTACTACACATTATTGAATTAAGTCCCAGATTCCTTCCTTTCACTGTTGGTTCCCTGTATATTTTTCTTTTTTCCCCATTAAACCATTTAAGAACTTTATTATTTTTGTGATTTCACTTTTCATAGCCTTAAGGTCCACCAGACACTACCTCACCTACCCAGTACTCCAGGTACTTCTATGTGCATAGCCTTTCTATGCATCCTCTCTACCCCAGCTGCCCATCTCTGTCCTTCCTACCAGTCTGAATGAATGTTTCTTCTTTAAATCCTTGGTTGTTGGACTTCCATACAGTTGAATTTTCTGGCAGTTCTGGTTATTTTTTGTTTTTAAATATGTTGTTCTTCTGGTTGTGCATGGAGGCCAAGCTTATCTACCTATGCCTCCATCTTGGCCTGCAGTCTAATTTTATTTTTAAAAACAAGCATACTTTTGTAAAAATGCACACACACACATGGCCCAGGCTCTGTTTCTGAGGGATGCTAAATGATTTTCCAATGTAGGCAGAGTTTGCAAATTACTGTTTAGATGAAGCTCCAATATATACTGAACGGGTTTCTACCCAGAGTCTAGACTATAATAGTCAGGAAATTGTGCTGTCTTTGGTCCATTTCATATCTGTTTGTCACAGGAGAGGAGGGACTCCTGTTTAACCCAGCTCTTGCTCTGACTCATACCCAAGTGCTTTACTTAGCATTCTACTCTCTTGTATTCTTTTAAAAGGTTATTGGAACTTTCAAAATATTAGAACATGATTTTTTTCTGATATGTAAAGAATTAGCTGAACACAATTTTTAAAAGGACATGTATTGTTTTATTTAAAAATTATATTCTTGTATGGCAATTTACTCTGAAAGATTTAGCTTGTTGGATGTTAAAACAAGACAAAACCCTAATTAGTAACAGTGCTAGACCATAGGAGAATGCACTGCTAACAGCTCATGTGAAAACCTCCTACTATGAGTATCTGGTGTTTTTCTCTAGATTTTGTTAAAAGTGAAAACCACAGAAAAATAAATAACTTTCACTTTTAACTCTACAAGACTCCTTGCTCACTTTACATGTGATAGTTAAACACATCAGTATACATATCCTCAAAAACCATTTTCTTAAGCATTTCTTTATATTACATGAGTCACAAGTAAACCTTTTTTTAAGCCTCAGAATCCCAGTTTTTCTCCTATTATTTCCAAACAGAAGATACAGGGTAGAAAAATAGCATGTTTTTACACCAAGCTCTCTAAAGGGATCATGTGCTTCTAGCTCCAGAATGTGGCTGTTCCATGGAATTGGACTTAAGAGCACCTCAGGCACAGGCAGGACTCATCTGATGGGTGCCAGGGCTCAAAGACACTTGGCAGTATCACCACTGCAGATGTTCATTCAAGTCAGAAGACCAAGTCTTGGCTTAGCTTCAAAGAGAGTGAGGTTGTTGTTGAACTCTGATAGTAACTGGCAGGGTTCTCTGATAGGTGTTAGGATTTTAAAGGAATGAGATAGTGATATTAAATTTGCAATAGTTATTTTGAAAAACCTTTAAATCTATACAAATAGGCCTATTTCTGCCATAAAAATGACTTTTGGATAAGTAGTGTATTACCTTCACATTACTTTTATGTTGTGCACTTGTATTTTTTTTCCATTTTTTCTCCCAGCTAGGTTTCTACTTTTTGTTTGGGTTTAATTTTAGATGGTTGTAAAAGGTTAACTTCTATTGAGTACACAGGGCTTTTATTTGTAGCATTCATCAATAATAATATTACATCTAAACTCTGGGAATTTCATTTCCACACATCTATAAATAAAGAAATCCCAAATATCATTTTTAGTATGTTTTCTTGCCAACGGGAATCTTATCTTATGGAGTTATGAGAAAGGCATGGGCTGTATTTTTATATTCTGAGGTTTAATCTGTCTGGGTCCAAAATGTTACTGTTAGTAATTTCCACAGGTCTTTGAAGGATCCTCCTAGATATGATTCTGAGCCAAGATAATACAACCCATTTTTCCTTAAAGTAGTTTGCTATTTCTTTCTGGATCCACATTTTCTATGTTACTCTGACTCTTACATCTGCCTCCAGCTAAGACTATGCCTAACACATTGCTGCCACATTTCTAAAAAGGATTTACTGTGCCTGAAAACATAAATGCTGTCAGCTTCTACATCCTGTATGTGGATTCTCCCATTGTTGGAATGAATGCTGTCCCCAGCAGCACTAGCTTTGAAGCCTGGTCAAACCATTGATATCCTACTGATTTGGCCTCCCAGCTATTTTATGTTTTATATTAGAAGGAATTTTCACAGGAGGTCAGGGATGGCAATGAGTGGGTGGGATGCACCCACAGCAATAGCACAGATTGTATCATTACATATTTACTGTTTTCTATGAGCCCCAAAACAAAGTCTTTGCCACATTCTATACACCTTGAGTAAAGGTAATGATGCAACACTAGCAACACCAATTTCTCTTGCTCTAGACTATTTCTGGAGGTAAAGTTTTCTTTGCAACTTGAGGTCTTAATTATGCACATACAAATTGTTACAATGTGTTTGATGCATTGAGACTCTGAAAGTCTATTGAGATAGTAAGCTGTTTTAGGCTATTTTTCTCAAAACCAAAAGGACATGTGCTAAACCTTTTGAAAATTCTCTAGATTCTGTCTTTTCTTCTTTGTATCCCATCTATTGTTCCTACAATTTTAGGCCTCCCAGGTTTTTACTCTCAGCCTCCTCCTGTGGATATGGAAACTATCAAATTTTGCCTAAGTTATTTGTAAAGTAAGAACCTAAAGGTTCTGATCAAGAAATTTTCTAATGGACTCTGAAATGTTCATTTTGTCTTTCTTGGAATCGTCCCATTCATTTTGTAATTTCCCCATTCTTGGCAAGATGCTAGGTCAAAAATTTGCAAGTTATGTTCCACTATTCCATAGAGTTGCTGAAGAGCACCACAGATGAAACTAGACCCTGGGTTTCTTCCTGCCCCCAAAAAGTTCATGTTGACTAAATTATTTGAAAACACAGTTTTAAATGGATGAAAGTTATTTCACAGTTAACTTTCATATAGGTAACTTAGTAGATCAAGTCCATGAAGATATGAAGAACATATGTGTTGAATTCTTCCATTGGCAGATGTATTATCCGTTGGGACAAATTATAATCTAAATAATACCACCAAAACCACAAAACCCTTTAAACAAGGAAAAATGGGTGAAGATGAAATGTTGAAGATTATCACTAGTTAGTCTTAAAAAATTGGAATTGACTAGTCTTTGGAAGTTCTGCTGAAAGACTTCTCTTTTAACATTAAACTCCTACAAATTTCAATGAAAATTTAATCCATATGTTTCTGATTCAATTAGTCTTAACTCATTAAATGTTTTTAAAAAGCTATTTAAAATTTGAGAAGCCTTTTTATGAGCTTTAGTAATCCTTTGTTCTTTGAATTAGGAAGGAGAATTTTGCCAACAGTTAATGGTATTTGAACCTGAACACATGTACAGGGATTCTAAACTTAGCAAAGAGCCTACCATCTTTTCATAATCAATGACTTGGATACTTGTAAATTCACAGCCACTTGCTACTCCCTCCATAGGCCTGATGATGCTGGATTGTTTCCTTTATATGTGGCTATGACTTTTGTATGCAAATTAGCTCTTGCTGTAAACAACAGTAACATCCATGGATGGAACACAAATTCAAGCTATAACTAGTCTTTGGGGAAGCATTTATATAGAAACCTAATATTTTGGGAAATAGAAGTCACTACTCCTCTTTACTTTGTTTCTTATTGCTATAGGTAAGAATAAATCAATAGTTTAACCTTGGCAGCTAGCATACAACAGTCGAATAAGGCAGTTAAACTTTTTGTCATTTAGAAGTCATTAAACATTCAAGTATATTATTTGCAGAACTCCTCAGAACAAGATCTGAAAACAACAATGTTTGCAGAGAACATAGGTTTGCTAAGTAATATCACTGGCTTATGTTTTATTCAGGTTTATCTGAAATAACTATAGATTTCTGATACCTGAGCTATTCTCTATGTCAGATCTGGCCATGATGCAAAGAGCTATGAAGAAATGTTATCTCTGGCTTAAGAAGCTATTTTCTGTTAGCTCTATTTGTTTGTTTTAATAAGATGAATCACAAAAACTATTCCTAGAAAGAAAAAAGTCATTAAGGCACACAGAAGCCACATTTTATCACCATAGGTTAGTATGGGTATGGAATTTGAGGAATCAATGTATTAACAATTCCCTAGTAGCAGGAGACATGGATCTTGCAAAGTTTTCAAGTAGTTCAATGAGAGAAATAGAGAGGCCACCATGGCAGTGTAAGCAGGGTGTCCCTCTTGACACCCAAGAAGGAAGATGCTACTAGCATATGATGTAAGCATGTGGGCATCTTTAATTATCAACAGTATCTTCCCATGTAAAAAAATATATAACACAGAAGTAGATGACATTGTAAGCCCTCTCTTGGGTAAGGAGAAGGAAATCCATCTAAGGAGACCCAGTATCTTATTCTACTATGGCTGTTTGAAAAGGTTCATGAGTAAATAGTCAGTATTATGTTCACTATCATGGCTCAGGGCTCTCTAGGGAAATGATGCAGGGTAACTTAAAAGATCAGGGATTTTGAAACTGTAGCAGTAAACTTGAAATATATGATCACTTAGTTCCATTGGCTTCCAGATAAACGCCCATTTCCTAGTGCATTGCAATGTTTATTTTATTCTATTTGGTAATTATCGAAGGTCAAGGATTGCTTTTGAATGGAAGTCACAATTGTTCACACAACACAAGTCTCTACTTATATGGAACCACATTTTCAAATAAAATTTCCAAGAAGAAAGTAACTCTGATTAAGGGCAAGGGTGTGAAAAAGTTTTGTGAAAATTTCACAAAACCTTCACATACCGTGGACTAACTCAAAATAACAAAATCAAATCCAGTGCTCTATAATCACACTCTGTGAAAATGTTGATGGCAGTAGTTTATATAAGGACACATGGTTTGTCTTGTTTGATTAGTTTGACCAATGTGGACCCATTCAATTCCTTATGTCCAAACCCTGCAAAAAAAAAATGAAAAAATAGGTCTGAAAAAGTTTAGGTTAATAAAAATGTACACACAAATGAGGCATTTACAAATCAGAATTTCTTTTTAAAGAGAAAAAAAAAGATATTTGGCACATATTTAAATTGTGCTGTCAGCACTATAATTTACATGTGCTGCAAAATAACTTTTTTAAAGGTCTATTTGCAATCTTGTTTCTTTTGGCATCTTATTCTCTTTTGTGTGTTTGTCATGACACAGACCAGTAGCAGAATCCCAGAGGAGCACCGGAGGTCAGACCACACCCACCTCATCCCTGGAGAGGGAGAATGATATGTGTTAAAAGAACATCTGGACAAGGAAACAGACACAGGAGCTTCGAAAAACAAACAAAACTTATATTTGTTTTTTTTTAATTAAAAAAGAGAATCCAATTTTCATGTCAATATAGATAATCTTTTTAATAAAATACTGAGCTTTGTTATTTTCCTTCCCTTCTCCTTAAATGTAGGAGCCATATGAAGTATGTGAGATATGTGAGGTATTAGGAAAATAAGCCTGCGTGCAGTAGAGGCACAGATGGTTTCTGTATTTCATCATCTTCCTCTTTTCTTTTCATTGAGTTTAAAGATTTTTTTTTAAATTTGTGGCAGTCACTCTTTACTGGCTGACACAAGCTCTGAGTACTATGGGTTACTATGTCCTAGAGATCAAAGCAATGGTGTGCAGGTTCCAGGCCTATAAGGCAAAATTGAAATCTGCTGCCACCTGGGACAGGACACTCTTGCTCCTCACTTTAGATAAAAAGGCAACAGGCTCTGGAGTCTCTATCTCTGGCAATGGTTTTAATTCATGACTTACTCAAAACCTCAACTTATCTGGAAGAATTAAGATGAAATTATCTTTATGTTTGCTTTATGTATACATTATTTTAAATAAATTCATTGAAAAGACCCATGAGGTGGATTTTTTAAAAAATGTAAAACAATCAAGAAAACTTGGGTATGTTCTTTATCTATTTTAAGAAAATAAACCTTCCTTGCTTGGAAACATATTGAACTGACTCCAATTGCTATCACCTATCTGGTAATAACAATTCTCAGAGCAATCTAATTTAGGTAAGACATTGCATCCCCAAACCTCAGTCAGCCTTTATTTCTTATGTTCATCTAGTTTGTCAGTGAGAAGCTGACATTCATGTAGAGGGATGCAAGAAGATAAAAGCAGATGTGGTTTATAATAATTTAATAGATTTATAGGCTCTGGTTCATTACTTCTCCACCAAGTGTGTCTGTACCATGAGGAACCCAAGAGAAGCAGGGAGTGAGGTGCATCAGTGCTGTTATGGAGACTTGCAGTCAGCAGACCCAGGAGAACACCAAGTATAAGTGACTCAAGGCACTCACAGGACCCTAACAGCCATGGGCAGAGATAAGAGCCCTCCTTGGCAGCAGGAAATGGTCAGGGAAGTCATTACAGAGGAAGTATCATTGAAACCCATAAACATTTCTTTCCTCTGGCTCCCACTACCACTCCACTATCCAGGCCGTACCACCTGCTGGGCCCTGAAATATTACCTCAATAAGACCTCAATATTTTCTCTGGGTTTCCTTTCCCTCATCTTTCTTTGGGGTCTATTCTAAGTTGGATTCTACTTCTACTCCACATAACTCAGAATGCATTTTGGTTTGTCTAAAGGTAAGAGTGCTGACACTGTAAATCACTGGAAGCAGAGTGTGACAAGGAAAAGGAAGTAAGAATTTTGTGCTGATAATATTAAAATGCATCTCCACAACATTGCATTCACAGTCATGATCAGAATAGCTACAGTAGTACCCCCACCCCAGGGAGTATGTGTTCTTTTATCTCCAGTCCCACAGGTCTTGGTTAGGTCATCGTTTACAAAGAGAAGGAACCAAGCTAACTTGGATGTGCTGCTGTCACCATAGGATGGCACATAGTAAGGGTGATGGAGGGTGTATGCCTTAATGCTAGAGCCCAATTATGATGCCAAACTTATGTTTGTGTGAGTGAGTGAGTGAGTGAGTGAATGAGTGACTGAGTAAGTGAGTGAGTGAGTGTATTTGAGAGAAAGAGAGACAGAGAGAGAGAGAGAAATTGAGGGAGAAATTGGGAAGCCAGGCATTGAGGAGAGATAGTAATATTGGAGGCTGGGCAGAATGCTAAGAATCTGTGTTTTCCGGGGTGCCTAATTTGGGCTCATCTTGTGAGTCAAGAACACTGGGAGACACACCATCCCTACAGTTCTTGACAGGTTCGTCTTTGCCTGATATCTCCCATCTCTCACTTTTTCAGCCTCAGAAAATCTCTAGTAATGAAAACAGACAAATAGTGAGGCCATACTTGCACTTCCTGCTTCTCTAAGGTGTTCCTTGATGAACCCAGAGAGGAAACATCCATTTTGTTCCTCTGAGGTCCTGGCCATGTCATTTTTACATGTTAGAGATTTTTATCTTTCAGTGTGTTCCCAAATATGAAGTCTCTTTTAGACATAAAGACTAGGTCTGCTTTTCAGTGGTGTCCAGAAGTCACAAGTCAATGCCCACCCTGATTACACTCTGAAGGTAACTGTTCTTACTCAAACTCCCTGTGTCATTGGGGATTTTATGACCTGGTGTCTCTCCCTGGGACTGAGAACTAGGAGGTAGGTTCTGGCCCCTGTTGCTCTTGAGTGCAGCCTACAATCCCATCGCTCAGAGAGGAGGTAGTACAAGAAGCACCTAGGAGAGAAATGCATGTTAACTTGAATGGGGCAGGTGTAATGACTAAAGCTTCCCAGGATTTCATCAGGCAAATGTTTATATTGTAGAGTTGTGCTATCATGTACAGTAGCCAGTAGCTGTATGTGACCATGAAAATTAAAATGAACTGATATAAAATAAAATTACACATTCTTTTTCTCAGTTAAGGATCATACATGGTTGAGGCAACTCTCATGAAGGTAGTGTGCGTATATGGAACACTTTCATCAGCTCAGACCATTTTGTTGGTCACTGCCTTCTAGGGAGTTCCCATCAAGGGACATGTGTAAAGGACACATGGACAAAGCCAAAGAGGATATGATTGAGGGTGGGAGGTGGAGATGGGTGGGGCAGGGGCTGTGGTGGGATGAAAATGGAGACAACTGTACTTTCAAGTATTGTTGTTCATAACAGTAAAAAAAATAAAGGAGAAACTTTGGGGGAAAAAGTGACTATGGAATGTGGCTTTGGTTATGGGGTTGTCTTCCTGAACACTGAGTTCTGTTAAGAAATCATCCTTCTTGTAGTAACAATTTTTCTACTCTTTCTTTTAACTTGGGGAAAAGTTTTAGTCTTTTTGATTTGATAGTAAGATGAAAGTTATTTTTTAATCTGTTTTGTACTTAGAATTCCTTTGACCTTTAGGATGATGGTATTAGAATGATGTCTGCAATATTTTGGCGTGTCTAGTTTTCATAGGACACCTGTTTTGTGAGCAGTTGCAGCCTGTGCTTGCCACATTAACTGTCACTGAGTGAACTTTCCTACTGAGAAAAATAGGATAAGCAATATTTTTACAGCATACAATGAATAAGTTAACAGCACTTTATATTTAGACAAAACACTTTATCCATTTCAGTTTTGAAAGAGTTAATATTGTTAAATCTGTATGTTAACATTAAACACAGAATGTATAAAGATTTCAGAACAAATACAAGTACTTTAACTTAGTGCTAAAGGTCCACCTGGTCTCAGAATGGCTGCTGTTCCAGAGGAAGAAGATAGGAAGTAGGGTACACATTTCATCCAGAATAGCTCCTGCAGAAGCAGTAAGTGTGCTTATAGGTGTCTATAGAGACAAGAAGCACTGAGTGTGGAACCAGCAGCATTTGAGTATGTTTTGGAATAACTTTATATCCTTGTATATAAAACCTTATAGATATCTAATGATAAATCTCAATGACACAGTGGTTAAGAGGTTTGTCTTTGGACATAGACACACCTGAGATCAGGTTCTGAATGTCCCTAAAAGCAGATGACCAATGGCAAGTGGCAGTTTGTTTGTGCTCTCTAAACTCTGAATAACACTTGAATGTATTTCATTTTGTTAGAGACTTCAATAAGATAAGAGCTTATTAATGCTTAGTATTTACCTGGTATATTCCAAGTGCTCAATAAAATGTTGATGATGATGATAATGATGATGATGATTTTACTTAAAATATTAAAAGTAAAAACAAATTTTTAAGGCCTGGCTGTTGTGGCTCAGTGGACTGAGCACAGTCCTGTGAACCAAAATGTTGCCAATTCGATTCCCAGTTAGGGCACATGCCCTGGGTTGCAGCCTGGTCCCCAGTAGGAGGCACGCAAGAGGCAATCATACATTGATGTTTCTCTCCCTCTCTTTCTCCTTCCGTTCCCCTCTCTCTAAAAATAAGCAAATAAAATCTTTAAAAAAAAAGAAAAATAAAAATTTGGCAAAATCACAGGCTGCTGTATCAATAAGCTGGAATTAAAGGTTAATGTGTATAATACACAGGACAGTGAGAGCAGAGCTCATGGTTACACATGATGGGTACTGTAATCAATATGTTTAGAGAACAAAACAGTGGAAAAATATTTCCTATTTTTTCTTGGTAGGCTGGACTTTGTGGTGTTGTCTTTAAAAAATTAATTATATAAATTTATGAAAAAGAAAGAGGTGGAGAGTAGTACTGATTGAGGCCCCATCCACCCCAAATCCATGAAAGAAACCTAGTAATGAGAGAACAATAACAATTTTCAGTCTCAGAAAATCTACCTGAGAGCATCTTAAATTTTAATATCTGTCTGACATAGGTTCCCTCCCTTTACGAATTAGGAGTGTGTCTATATTCATTATGAAATCTTTCTGAAACACCCACATATCCCTTATTTTTCTCAGTAACGGCTTATGTTTCTTCTGTGACTTTTCACTCCAACTTTCAAGTTTGAAAATAGTGTCACTAAAATATAACCAGTAAGGCCAAATATGCATAAGCCAAATATATTAATTTTAATAAGAAAACTACAAGGAAGTGTAAGTGTATTTTTAGAAATAAATACAGTAGAAACCATGTAAATGTATAAGTTCCTCAAGAAAGTTTATTCTACCATTTCAAAATGTTATCAATACAATTCTGATTATGTACTCAATAACTTTTCTTAGAAGAGAAATATGATGATCATTGAGAGTTGCCACAGTCAAGATAACAAAACACAAATAAGCAAAAACAAATAACTACAATTAAAAATATTTAATTTAAGTACTAAATTAGGATGCTTAGAAATCTGCTATAAAATAGTATTAATTTAGAAGAACATACAGGAACAAGTATAAAAGGCACATGGACAAAAACTAGGGAGGGTGGAAATGAGAGGGAGGTGGGCTAGGATGGGAGTAAAAGAGAAAACTACTTGAACAACAATTAAAATTTAAAAAGATAACAAAAAATAAATAAAAGAACATAGATTAAGTATTCTATAGGAATCACATAGGTTGACAAAATTGTATGTTTTTATATATGTAGGAGAATGGGAAATATGGAATTGAAAAAGAAAACCAACATTTTATAGAGAACTTATAAAGAAATCCGGTTACTATTTCATCATAGAGTTTCCTTTTAATGTTATATAAATCGTTTTATGGTATGGATTTCAGCCAAGGTCCCTAACTGCTTTTAGACTAACTGGCAATTTTTAGTAGAACATAAATTATCCCAGAGTTTAAAATATTGCTAAATAAAGCTGTCTTCATGTTAGAAAAAGGTGGATGCTAAAAACAAAGGTTGCCTTTTCTTTCTATTTTGGTGAACATGATATAGCCAGTGGAGGCTAATGTTTATATAGATAAAAATAGTTAGAAAAATCTTGAGCCAAATAGTGATCTTTACCTTCATTTCAGGTGAGTTTAGGAAGTTGTCTTCTCACAGGTACTCGCTTACGTGTGATTAGAACTCAGTGTGGTCAGACATGTGATGATGCCTTAACCTTCCATTGTCTAACAAACCTCATGGGGATGACTAGGAATGCACTGTTATATTTCTTTGGATCATATTTTAAGCAACATTAAATCTACACTCAAATAAAACAGTAGAGCAATTATTAAGACATTTATTAGTATACTTAGATCAGTGAAAAATTAGAGCAAGAATTTGTTTTTAAAAAACCCATATTTGTACAATGAGATAATTTAGGCTTCTTAAGAATTGTTAATTACTATTCAGAATAACTTCAGTTGCTATATTTTTGCTGTGAATAAAATTAAATCACTATAAACCTAATCTAGAATCAAAACCTTTCTAGAGTGAGTTCAGAGATTTACAACATTTCACTGCACATGCCATATATAATCTCTCACATGCAGTACTATTAGCATAAAACCAGAAACCAGAGTACTTTCCATTTAACTAAATAGCAAAACCCACACATTTTTCACCTGGCTGTGATCCAAAAGGCCCTAATGTCTCTTAATATATAAATTATGTCACAGGCTCTGCTTGCTTACAGAAACTGAAAAGGAGTCCAGACTGCAAAGACCAAGGTGCCATGGGGGGAACAAAAACCAAGATGGGGACAGGGTGTTGTGTGCAAAAAGAACTATTCACAGAAGGGTTGAGTGCTACAGAATAATTATACATGCTTAAAAAATTAATCACTCCACTCCACAGCCTATAAGTATAGAAGGCTACTTCCCAGGTGCCATCAGTGTATGAAATCACCATTCTCCATTCCTTGATCAAAGAATAAAGTTTTTGCTCTACTTTACAAAACTTAGTCTCTTTCTATTGGCTCAAACACCACTGGGCAGAAGGACCTTGGTTTGGGTTCCTGACCAGAAAGCTTGGGAACACATTCACAATTCCTACTTTCTTCTTTTTCATTGGAAGAAGAAAAAAGTGCAAATGAATATCTGTAGTATCTTAAGTATTGCCAGTGTTAAAAAAACCCCTGATTTTTCCAATATAAATATATCCGTTATAAAATCTAATCTTATTCATCAATGTCACCCCAATGTTTAATTTTTAAAAAATCTAATGATGCCAAAGCATGACCATAACAGAAAAAAATGATAAATAGGACTTCCAGAAAATTAAAAATATATGGTCTATGAAATACCTTATTAGTAGATGAAAAGATAAACTACAGAATAGGAGACGATATTTATAAACCACATATGGCCTACAAAAGACTTCATATAGACTATATAAAGAGCTCTCAAAACTCAACATTAAAAAAAGAAACAATTCTCCCTGATGGGTGTAGCAAAGTTGGTTAGGCAACACCCTGCAAAGCAAAACATTGCAGATTTGATTCTGGTCAGGGTACATGCCTGGGTTGTGGACCTATTCCCCGGTCTGGGCATGTGTCAGAGGCAACCAATCAATGTTTCTCTCATGCACTGATGAAGCTCTCCCTCTCTTCTTTTTCCCTTTGCCTCTCTGTAAGAATAAATAAATAAAATCTTTTATAAAAGGAAACAATCCAAGTAGAAAAGGGCAAGTGATACATTTTACTGAAGACAATATATATAGGTGACAAATAAGCACATGAAGAGAAAAAACACAACTAGATATCATTATTGCTATCAATTACCTACCAAAAGTGGCTAAAATTAAAAATAGTGATATTGGCCCTGGCTGGCATAGCTCAGTGGATTGAGTGTGGGCTGTGAACCAAAGTGTCACAGGTTCGATCCCCAGTCAGGATACATGCCTGGGTTGTAGGCCATGACTCCCAGCAACCACACATTGATGTTTCTCTCTCTCTCTTTCTCCCTCCTTTCCTCCCTAAAAAAATAAATAAATAAAATCTTTAAAAAAAGTAATGATATTATAGAAATGCTAGAAAGGATGTGGACAGCTTGGTGTCTCATATGTTGCCAGTAGGATAGTGAAGTGGTATAGGTTTTCTGGAAAGCAGTTAACACATTGCAATACTAAGTAACCATGTACTCACCATAAGATCCTGGTGGAATTGCATTCCTGGGCATTTATCCTCACCATAAGATCCTGGAGGAATTGCATTCCTGGGCATGTATCCTACAGAATTGAAAACTTACATTCATACAATATGTCAGTCCACAGCATTCATAGAAGCTCTATACCTAATAGTCTAAACCTAAAAAACAACAAGTATCCTTCATTAGGTGAATGAGTATCTGTGGTACACTCATACTGTGGAACAAAGATCATCAATAAAAATAAACTATTAATACACAGAAAAACCTCGATAAATCTCCAAAAAGTCATGATGATTGAAAAAGCCAACCTCAAAGGTTATACATACTCTATGAGTCTGTTTATGACATTTAGCTATACTCACACACACACAGTATATGTATAAATGATGTTTGAATCAAATCTGTGGATTGTACCCATGCCAATTTCCTGGTTATGATACTGTACTACCTTTTGCAACTTCATTTGAATCTATAGTTATTTCAAAATAAAAAATCAAAAAGAAAATAAATTAGCAAAACATCTATACTTTTTTTTTCAGGAAAAAGACATTATCTGCCCATAGGTAATAATAAAATTTGTGTGCAGTAATTGCATCAACACATTCTGTATATATTTGTGGAGATTTAAATACAAAGTATTTAAATAATGAAAATGCATAATTAAGTGAAAACAGATGATCTTTAATTAACAAAATAAAGTAATACACTTGAAAATTAAGTAGATCAAAATAATAGGTGTATCATCATTTTTAAAAAATAAACTGCTTTTTAATCTTTAATGTGAGTAATAAGCTGACATAGTGTAATGTATAATGTTTAGGGATAGCTAACACTTAATTTTAATCTAGAACTTCTAAAGGAGCACCCTGGAAATCATAGACTTCAGAGTAAGTAAACCATATGTGAGCCTTGTTAGAAAAGAATGCTCACATTTTAGTTTTTCAATGCTAGGTCCTAACTTCTGTCTCAACTTTCTCCTTTGTTAACTAATTACAGGTTGGAGCAAAGTAGGTTTCCAGTTGTTTATATGGAAAATAATACAATGAAGAATAAATAATAATGCAAGAAAAAACTGTTTTTGCATATTCACAACTGTAAATCTACTTTTGCCCCACCCTGTATGTGTTAATTTAGTTCTGTTTACTCCATCATTTTTCTTTTGTGGTTGTCAATCCCTTTTTTGCTAAAGAGGATGCCCAGTCACTGAGTAGGTGACTAGTGTTCTAAGGAAAGAGAGAATATGAGTTAATCAAGAGAAGAGAGACTCTCAGGAACTCATCTATTCTGCCTACTGTGCTCAGTCAGACAGGTATATAATTGTCTGTCTCATCACTGAGCAGAAGTGATAGCAAAGAAAATGATGTTTGTTTTTCAGAATTATGACAATAATTGTAAATCATTAAAATAGTACTTTCCATTTGCTTAGCATTTTTTAGTTTATTTATTTTCACATATGGTTCCCTCATTTGAACCTCTCAACTTGTGAGGTAGAGGTGACAGCTTGATTCAGAAAAAATAAATTCAGCAGGTTAAGTAGCAGGTGCAAAGCCACACACACAAGTGAAGGCCTGGTGAGGGTTCTAATCATATCATCTGACTGAAATTAAGTCTTTTGTCTGTGGCATCTTTGTTCTAAGTCATTTTAAGTTGTGGAATTTTTTTTATTCTTAAATGGTTTTAAATATGCTGTAAATGTATATATATATCTTCCATCCAGGAGTGGACTGTAAAAATAGTCATTCATCTCTATTGTTTTGAGAACATAAGAATCTTTCCTAAACAGTTATTTTTTAGCAGTGACTCTATACATTTGCATTTTAAATATACCACTACCCCACTATTTCTCTTTTATAATATCCCTCAGAAACGGAAGAAGTAAAGTTCAAATATCTTCTCTGTGGGAGACCATTCTGCATGGTGTGAGCCCAGCTCCTACTCGGAGATGCACAGGACCTACGTCCATGTGTTACAGGGTGCAGCCAAGAGGGGGGCCCCAGAAAAGGATTTGGAATGGGGTCCAGAACTCAAGGTGTCCAGGAAATATTAGGAGGTCCTCACTTACTTCCCTGCAGAGGTGTGCATTGGGGAAGGGACACATGAAGCAGGGCCATTGAGAGCTGTTTTACATAGCAACAGCCTTGCAGCTAACCTCTGGTGTGGTCATTTAACATATCTATAGCCTTTAACTGGTTACATAGATATGTTAAATAGCTGCGGCCATGCTCTGAGCCAGGGGGATGGAAGTAACTTCCCCACCAAGATGTAACTGGGTGCAAGTCCCCTGAGTCACAGTGCCTGCATGGGGCTTGGAGAAGATTGGCTCCATGACATGGGGCCACGCCTGCTCAGACTCAGGATGGCAGCCCAGTAAAGCTGGAAGGATATGAGAATGCTGGCAAGTATAGCCGATAGTGGGAGGAGTCGGAAATGGGGCTGCAGAGGAAGATTGGTGTGGAGATTTAAACCCAGACGTGGCAGCCACTGGGGAGAGAACCATGCCATTTTCCCAGAGTGGGGACTCCAGTGACCATTGTGCAGAGTGGACCACTTGGCTGTGGCAATGGAGAGGAGAGCCACACAGCTGTGGACATGTAAGAGAGCCATGTAGCTTTGACAGAGTGGGGACCACTGAAACTTTAGTAAGGGGAACCACCACCTGGCTTTAGCAGAGATCCCAGCGACACAGCTGGTGGTGCTGGGAACCGAGGGAGGCCTGCTAGCTGAGACCGATTACTGGGAAGAACTGTGGGCTGTCTGAGCCAAGGACTTCTATTGCTTTTCCTGAGATACAGTACCCCAGACTGGACAAAGAGGGAAGGAAGGACTGTGTGTGTTTGTGGGTATTTTAAGGGACTTTGGTATTTTGATGAAGACATTAGGTCACTACTTTAAGTTTGTATAGTATTAAATAAACATTTCCTTTCCTTTTCATGAATCTCTGGCATTGAGAGATGTCTTTCCTATAAGGTGGCAGACATAACGAACTTGGGGGGTTCCTTTCAGAAATATTATATTGCCTTTGCCCCGCCACCCTTGTGTTCTGTAACACAGGGATAGGTTCTCCGGTGGGGAATCAGGTCTGCAATGTACCTAGGCAACTTTGAGTCTTGCTTTTGCTAAACTCCCTCACCCTGAATTGAGGACATTTACTGCAAAGCAACTTTCTAAACTCCATGCTTAACCTTCCAAGGATGAGTGTAACGGGTTCAACTACTTTTCCCTTTTCATTTGCAAATATCCCTCTTCTGTGATGTGATTAGCAGCATTGGCTCCTTTGTTTTCTGTAAAAGGTAACCACCTAAAGCCAACAGGTACATAGTAAATGAGGTCCATCATGTAACATGCCCAGAGATAGAAATAAAGGCCTGTTATGACTTAGGCTGCAGATTTTTGCTCCCCTTGAGAGCAAAGCCTCTCACCCTTTTCCTCCACAGGATTCAGTAGTCTGGGTGAATGTCTCTCCCCCATCCACAATGTTGCAGACCCCATGAGCCAGGATCCACATCAATCTTGCCTGCTAATCCCACAACCAGATGTCAAACCCTTGAATCATGCCATTTAGAGAGTGTCATTAAGGAATATTGTTTTTGAGACAAATGTGTTTCAAAATGTTGCTGTTATTTCAGAACTCTGTATAGCCCCAGAGGTTCCACAGCAGTCTAGTTTCTTTGTACTTGAAGTTGAGTTGATCTCACTTTGTAGATCTTTTAGTACAAGTTTATGTTCATAATCCATGCCCCTCTTTCTTCCATGCTTATGTCTTTTTCCTTGTGAACACTCTCAGTTTTAAAAAATAATTGCCTTCAGTCCCATGATTATGCTATCTTGGGTGTGGCTCATATTTGCAAGGTTTTTTCCTTTGCACTAAATTGCAAGATAAATGTTAATGGCCTCACCCTCTGTAGACTGGTTCTCTGAAGTTTGCTATTAAACCTAAAGTGGTGATTGTTTCAACATTCTTCAAATTCCAGACATTTAAACCAATGGGTATTCTTGCTTCAGGAGAGAATCCAAATAAATTAATAGCTTGAGATGATATATGAATGTAGTTGAGAAGGGGAGAAAGCTGCACTTGTCAGCACTATTAACTACAAAAAGATGGCCATAAGAACTGTTTCCAGGCTGTCAGTCTGCACTAGGTGACCTGCATTGAAGGCCAACATCCAATTATCTCAAGTCATATATGGATCAGTGTGAAAGGGGAGAAATACACATGCCTAAACAACACCAGCAGTCTGATTAGAGTCAACAGAGAATGAATGCCAAGCTTCCACAGATCCACTAGAAGCTGTCCAAGTTGGCAGTTCACCTTACATTTTTCTGCCCAGGATCAACCTTTGGCTCTCTGCAGTATCTGAACTTACCTAGAGATGAGAAATATAATTAGCCATTTCTTATCCATACTAGAATTTGTGTGCTATCCACATTGGTACAATTTCCATGACACCAAAGACAATTGCCCTCCATTGCATATTCTGATTATAATGACAGCTCTATGCTTGTGTGAGTCAACTTGAAAATTCCTTTCTGCTTACCCAGCCTGAGCACCAGCACAGGCAATTTATGCTGACTGATACATTTTACATAAATACTTTCTTTTCTGTTTTTCCACCTAATGTGACCTTTGAGGAATGTGTCATAATTTTGTTTTGGCTAAATTATTACTTTTAAGCAGAAAAAGTGTTAGCTAAAATCTTAGAGAGAACTATTGAACACACATCAAGAGTCATGAGATAGTCTGAGAGACAGCCACAGAAGCTAACCTAGAGATGTGGTTCACCTAAGGCATTTCTGGACAGAGGGGTTACTTGTTTCCCTTTCCAGTTTCTGTGCTGGGTTTCACTTGATACATTTTAATCAATTGTATTAGAAATGTTCAGAGGATCTAAGATGGCTGCAGTGTAGGTAGAAGCTACATGCACCTCCTCCTGGCACCAAACCATATTTACAACTAAATTATAAAGCAATTAACCTGAGTGATCAGCTGAAGGACAGCTCAACAAAAGTATTATGTCCAAAAATTTATAGAAGAAGCTACACAGAGACTGGTAAGAAGGGAAGAGACACAGAAAGGAATGGCCCTTGCACCAAGTGTGGCTGCTAAGAAGCCAGAGAGACATCTTGGCTGCCAAAGTCCCCCTATGAGAGTGTGTGTAGTCTCAATCATATTCTAGGGCCGTAATCCAGAGCACCAGGACAGGGAAGAGGATCTTGCAAAGTATCTGGCAGTAAAATCAGCAGACTTTGTCTGCCTAGAAAGGAGGTAGTCTGCTAGAATTCCAGGTGCTTTGCTAAAGGGCCAATTCACAAGAGCTTACTCTTGGGTAAACACTCAGACTTTGGTAGAAGGAAGGTGATTTAAAGTATATGGGAGTCATAAAGAAAAGATCTGGGTGGCATGACTCTGGAGAGAGATCTGGAGGGTCAGCCACTGAATTTCCAGTCTTGAGTCAACATCCCACACTTCCCTCAGCCACCATCTGTAAGGGTCAAACACTCCTTTCCATACAGCATCAGCTGGGGGAGTGCACTAACTCAGTCCTCCAGATACTGGCTAGCTACACTACCCTGCTAACTAAAGTCTATCAGAAAGAGCTATGGCTGCACCCAACAGGAACTTGTGGTGTGCTTGTTTATAGCAAAAATATAAAAGACACTTTAAAAAATCATTGTAGTGTGGGCTTTGGAATGGGATCCAATCTTTCCCTGTTTTGTGGGTTTGGTAGGCACCACTCCAATGGATGACTCTATTGCCAGGCTGTCTGGTGGTGGGTCTGTAGAGTTAAGGGGAGGCATGCAGTTTTCTCCCTTACTATAAGCCAGTACCACACCCAGCAAAAGACTGTATTCGACTGTTTTCCCAAGTCCTGTTGGGCTTAGTTCTACAGGAGAAAGGGACAATGCCATTCATAGCTGGGACTTCACAGAGCGTCTCTCTCAGAGGCTCCAGTCTGTGGCCTGAACATGAGTGAATATATAGCTAAGGGGTAAAGTGCAGCTCACTCTCCTCCCATGGCCCAACAAGTCTTCCTTGATCTGTTTGTCCATGTTTTGGTGACCCCCCTACTGAGATTTCTGCAGTGAGGACAGTTGGCTGTACCCAAACTGAACCTATGGTGTAATCCTCCTAGGGGAGCTAGAGTTGGAGATTTTAGCAGACACTGAGTGGTCTGGCTCTGGATTAGGGGCCCCTAGGTACCTGACAACATTGCCCCCAAGTAGGGGACTAATGT
This sequence comes from Phyllostomus discolor, assembly GCF_004126475.2. Lineage (NCBI taxonomy): Eukaryota > Metazoa > Chordata > Mammalia > Chiroptera > Phyllostomidae > Phyllostomus > Phyllostomus discolor. The sequence continues at coordinate 119,666,601 of NC_040904.2, forward strand.
CCCAGTCATCCTGACAGGTAACCCTCCCTACCACACTTGAGTCATGTAGAAGAATCATTGGGGTACAACTATCTTAGGCCTACACTACAAGCTTTGTTCATGAGACTCTGGAGGAATTCCAGAAAACCCCAAGGGTGGCAGAGTAGCCAATAGGTGGACACTATATCAGAGAGCCTAGGAATTTTATTAATCTATCTCCAACTCAGAGTTGAAGGAATCCAATCCTTATACACAGACTGGTCCCTACCATGCATATCCAGGCCCAATAGACATAACCACAAACAGACAACAGCACAGTGGCTACAGACAGGAAGCCAAAGGCTGGGTACACACAACGTCTGACATTTACCTGCACCAGAGCCCAGGTCAAGTGGGTGAAGAATCAATATAACCAATGGTAGGTTTCAAACCACATGGAGCTCAACCCAACTTGCCATAAAAATGGTAGAGACAAAGGGTTATTCTAGCTGGAACCTGACCCTGCTGAGAACAACTTCACCTTGAGGGGTAGCACCACAACAATGACTCACACATGGTGAATGAGGTATATCTTTACATTCAGCCAGCCTGAGGGTTAACTATACCCATTAATGAGCCAACAGCATTCAAAACTCAGCTACAATAGAAGGTGGCACATAACCCACATAAAAATGATTTCTGGAGCTCAAATAATCTAGAAGAATGTGACACTGAGACCCACAAAGCAACTACATCAATAAGTCCTCATAACAAGCTTGGGCATCTTAACAGATAAACCAAATACATGAAAACAAACACAAAAAGACAGACAAAATGAGGAGACAAAAAATATGCCCCAAGTGAAAGAACAAGAGAAAGCACCAGAAAAGAATTAAATGAAATGGAAGAACCAAGATACCAGATGCAGAGTTTAAAACAATGGTTATAAGGATGCTCAATGTCCTTAAGGGAAGAATGAATTATCATTACCTAGAACTAAAAAAGATAGTAAATTTCAAAATGGATTCAGAAACCACACAAAAAAAGCAGTCAGATATGAAGAACACAATATCAGAAATGAAGGATACTCTAGAAAAAAATAACAGCAGATTAGATGAAGCAAAGGCACAAATCAGTGATTCAGAGAACCGGATAATAGTAAGCACCCAAGCAGAGCAACAACAACAACAACAAAGAGGATTTAATAAAAGAGGAAAGTATAATAAACTTCTGGAACATCAAGTGTAATAATATCTGCATCATAGGGGTACCAGAAAGAAAAGATAGGGAGTAAGGGATTGAGAACCTGTTTGAAAAAATAATGGCTGAAAAGTCCTTAACTTGGTGAAGGAAAAAGCCACACAAGTTTAGGAAGTATGGAAAGTCCCAACCATAATGAATCCAAAGAAGCCCATACCAAAACACATCATAATTAAAATGGTAAATATTAAAGCAAAGAGAGAATATTAAAGGTAACATAGAAAATTAAGTACAAGGCAGCTACCTAAAGACTGTCAGCTGATTCTCAACAGAGATACTTCAAGTCAGAAGTGACTGGCATGAAATATTCAAAGTGATGAAAAACAAGAATCTACAACCAAAACTATTCTGTCCAGCAAGGCTATCATTAAAACAAACAACAAAAAAAACTACTAAAGGAGTTCATTATTACCAAAAGACATGTTAAAGTGTTTGATCTATGAAGAAGGAGAAAAAAGAAGTATATAGAGAGAGGAACATAGGCATAAAGAATAAATGGCAATAAATAGTACCTATCAATAAGAACTTAAAGCATAAATGCCTTAAATGCTCTAATCAAAAGGCATAGTGTATCTAAATGGATATGACAACATGACCTATATATATGTTGTCTACAAGAGAGCCACTTCAGAACACAAGATGTACACAGCCTGAAAGTGAAGGGATGAAAAAAAATATGCCATACAAATGAAAAAGAAAAAAAGCTGAAGTAATAATACTTACATCAAACAAATGGACTCTAAAACAAAAGCTATAGTAAAAGACAAAGGTCACTAAAATGGTAAAGGGAGCAATGCAACAAGTAGATGTAACCATTTTAATAACATTTATTTTATAACATCTATTAACTCAACATAAGAGCACCTAAATATATAAAAAAAAATCCTACCCTGGCTGGTGTGGCTCAGTGGATTGAGTGCTGGCCTGCAAACCAAAGGACTGCCAGTTCGACTCCCACTCAGTACACATGCCTAGGTTGCAGGCCAGGTCCCCAGTGGAGGGCATGCAAGAGGCAACCACACATTGATGTTTCTTTCCCTCTCTTTCTCCTTCACTTCTCCTCTCTAAAAATAAATAAAGAAAATCTTTTCTTTAAAAAAGAAAGAAAATCCTGATGAACATAAAATGGAGAGGTTGATAGAAATACAGTCAAATTACAAGATTTTAACACCCAATTGAGATTAATGGATAGACTCTCAGGCACTAAACTAACAAGGAAACTGGCTTTAAATGATGCACTAGATGAAATGAATTTAATTGATATTGTTAGAGCATTTCACCCTAAAGCAGGAGAGAGAACATACTTTTCTTTTTTTTAATTATTGTTCAAGTACAGTTTTCTTTCTTTCACTCCCATTCCAGCCTGCCCACCCATCCCTCCCCACCTCCCTCCCATTACCACCCTGCCCCTAGTTTTTTTTTTCAATGTGTCCTTTAAATTTGTTCCTGTAAACCCTCCCATTCTCCCCTGAAATTCCCTCTTCTCTCCACTCTGGTCACTATCAGCCTGTCCTCTATTTCAGTGTCTTAGACGATATTTTGCTTATTTCTTTGTTTTGTTTAGGTTCCTGTTAAAGGTGAGATCATATGGTATTTGTCTTTCACTGCCTGGCTTATTCCGCTTAGCATTATGCTTTCCAGCTCCATCCAAGCTGTTGCAAAGGGTGGGAGCTCCTTCTTTCTTTCTGCTGCATGGAATTCCATTGTGTAAATGTACCATAGTTTTTTGATCCATTCATTTACTGATGGGCATCTAGGTTGCTTCCAGCACCTAGCTATTGTAAATTGTGCTGCTATGAACATTGGGGTGCAAAGGTTCTTTTGTATTGGTGGTTTAGGGTTCTTAGGATATAATCCCAGCAGTGGAATCGCTGGGTCAAAAGGCAGATCCATTTTTAGTTTTCTGAGGAAGTTCCATATTGTTTTCCATAGTGGTTGTTCCAGTCTGCAGTCCCACCAATGGTGCGCTAGTGTCCCTTTTCTCCACAACCTCTCCAACATTTGTTTGTTGCTTAGTTTATGATGGCCATTCTGACCGGTGTGAAGTGGTTGCAGGGATGCAAGGATGGTACAATATTTGCAAATCAGTAAATGTAATACATCACATAAACAAACGCAAAAACAAAAACCACATGATCATATCAATAAATGCAGAAAAAGCATTTGATAAGGCATAGCACCCATTTATGATAAAAACACTCTGCAAAGTGGGAATAGAGGAAGCATTCCTCAACATAATAAAGGTCATATATGAGAGACCTACAGCCAACATCATATTCAATGGGCAAAAATTAAAATCTTTTCCACTAAGATCAGGAACAAGACAAGGCTGTCCACTCTCACCACTTCTATTCAATATAGTACTGGAAATTTTAGCCACAGCGATCAGAGAAGAAAAAGAAATAAAGTGCATGCAAATAAGACAAGAGGAAACAAAACTGTCACTGTTTGCAGATGATATAATAATGTACATAGAAAATGCTATAGGCTTGGGCAAAAAGCTGATTGACCTAATAAATAAATTTGGCAAAACAGCGGGATACAAAGTCAATATCCAGAAGTCAAAGGTGTTTCTGTACACCAACAATGAAACAGCAGAAGCAGAAATCAAGAAAAAAAATCCCATTTGAAATAGTAAAAAAATAAATAAATGAAATACCTAGGAATAAACCTAACCAAAGAGGTAAAAGACCTGTATTCAGAAAACTACATAACACTGAGGAAAGAAATCAAGAAAGACACAAACAAATGAAAACATATACCGTGTTCATGGATTAGAAGAATTAATATCATCAAAATGTCCATACTATCCAAAGCAATTTACACATTCAGTGCAATACCTATTAAAGTACCAATGGCTTATTTCACAGACATAGAACAAACATTTCAAAAATTTATATGGAACCATAAATGACCCAAATAGCTGCTGCAATTTTGAGAAAGGAGAATACATACTTTTCAAGTGCATAGAACATTTACGAGCATCAACCACCTGTTAAGGCATAAAATAAGTCTCAATAAATTTCAGAAGATTGAAATATATCAAGTATCTTCTCTGACCATAATGGTATAAAACTAGAAATCAATCACAAGAAAAAACTGAAAAACACTCAAACACATGGAGGCTAAATAACATGTTAATAAACAATGAATAGGTTAACAATGAGCTCAAGGAAGAAATCAAAAGCTACCTGGAGATAAATGAAAGTAAAACTAGAACAACCCAAAATCTATAGGGCACAGCAAAAACAGTCCTGAGAGGGAAGTTCATAGCATTACAGGCCTACCTCAAGAAGCAAGAAAAATACCAATAAACAATATAACACTACACCTGAAACAATGAGAACAAGAGCACCAAGAAAAGTCAAGAGTAAGTAAAAAGGAAGAAATAATAAAGAACAGAACGGAAACAAATGACATATGGATTAAACACACACACACAAAAGATCAATGAAACCAAAAATTGGTTCTTTGAAAAGATAAAAGAAGATGAACAAACTTTTAGTCAGACTCATCAAGAAACAAAGAGAGAAGACACAAATAAAATCAGAAATTAAAGAGGCAAAGTAATAATGAACATCACAGAAATACAAAGGATTATAAGAAAATACTATGAACAGCTATATACCAAAAAACTGGACAGCCTGGGTGAAAAGGCCAAACTCCTAGAAATATCTAATCTTAGAAAACTCAGTTAGGAAGAATCAGAAAACCTGAACAGACTGATAACAACTACTGAAATTGGAGCAATAATCAAAAACTCCCAGCAAAAATGTACTGGACCAGTACTGTGAAGATGGCTTCACAGGCAAATTTTGCTGAATATTCAAAGATGAACCAACACCTATCCTCCTCAAACTATTCCAATAAATTCAAGAGGAGGGAGGACTCCCAATCTCTTTTTATGAGGCTAGCATTATCTTAATTTCAAAACAAGATAAAAACACTACAACGAAAACAGTATCCCAGATGAACATAGATGCTAAGATTCATAACAAAATATTAGCAAATTGGATCCAGCAGTACATTAAAATGATCAGACACCATGATCAAGTGGGATTTATTCTGGATGTGTAAGGTAGGTGCAGTATTGTTAAATCAATAAATGTGATTTATCGCATAAATAAAATGAAGTCTAAAAATAACATGATCATATCAATAGATGCAGGAAAAGCATTTGATAAAATCCACCACACATTTGTGATAAACACTCTCAGCAAAGTGGGACTAGAGGTATCATACCTCAACACAATAAAGGCCATATATGAAAAACCTACAGCCAACATCATACTCAATGGGGAAAAATTACAAGTGTTTTCCTTAATATCAGGAACAAGACAGGAATTCCCACTCTCACCACTCTTATTCCTAATCCCAGGGATCAGACAAGAGGATGAAATAAAAGGCATCCAATTAGGAAAGGAGAAAGTAAAACTGTAACCAATCACAAATGACATAATATTTTGTACATGAAAAACCCTAAAGATTCCATAAAAAAGCTACTAAATTTGGTAAGTAAATTCAGCAAAGTAACGGAATACAATGTTAATATCCAGAAATGGGTGGCACATTTATACACTAATAGTGAACTCTCAGAAAGGGAAACTAAGGGAACAATTTCATTTACCATTGCAAAAACAACAACCACCACAATAGGTACATAGGTATAAACTTAACCAAGGAGATAAAAGACCTTTACCTTTAAAATTATAAGGAAACTCCAAGGAATAAGGACACCTTTCTAAGGTTATGATCTCTTCAACATATTTTCAAATGGCTCAACAATATCAAATACAATGTGTGTGAGGAAAGAAAAAACTAATGTGGCAAAATGTTAAAAAATGTTGACTATTGCTAGAAGTATATGCATGTTTGAAAGCTCTAAAATAAAGTATGTAGAAAGTCAAAAAAGAAAAGAAAAGAAAATTACAGGATACTGAAAAGTTGAAGAACATACAAATAAGTGGAAGCAGATACCATGTTCATGTATAGGAAGAATTAACATAATTAAAATGTCCATGGTACCCAAAGCAATATATAGTTCCATGCAATTCCTATTAAAATGCCAATGACATATTTCACAGACCTAGAACAAATATTCTGAGAACATTTATGGAACCGCAAAAGACCCCAAATAACCTCAGAAATATTGAAAAAGAAGAACAAAGTTGGAGGTGCCATGGTATCTTATGTCAAACTGTATTATAAAGCCAGTTTAATCAAAACAGCCTAGTCCTGGCATAAGAATGGGCATATAGATCAATTAAACAGAACATAGAGCCCAGAAATAAAGCCATACATTTATGGTCAATTAATGTTTGAAAAAGAAGACAAGAGCATAGAATGGGGCAAAGACAATCTCTCCAATTAATGGTATGGGGAAAATTAGACCGATGCATACAAAATATAAAACTATACCACTATCATACACCACACACAAGAATAAATTCAAAGAGGATAAAAGACTTAAACATAAGTACAAAATCATAAAAACCCTAGAAGAAATCATGGACAGTAAAATCTCAGAAATCTCTTATAACAATATTTTTGCCAATATATCTCCTCAGGTGAGGGAGACAAAGGAAAAAACAAATGAAAATGAATCAATCTAAAAAGCTTCCACACATCAAAATAAGCCATTAACAAAATGAAAAGGCAACTCACTGAATGGGAGAACATATTAGCTAATGATACATCTAATAAGGGGTTAATATTCAAATATAAAAAGAACTTATACAACTGAAGCTTGGTTGTATAACTGAACTTATACAACCAAGAAGACAAACAGCCCAATTAAGCAATGGGCAAAGGATCTAAATAGACACTTCTCCAAAGAGGACATATGGATGGCTAATACATATATAAAAAGATGAGCAATGACACTATTCATCAGAGAAATGGAAATTAAAACCACAATGAGATATCACCTCACACCTGTCAGAATGGCTATCATCAATATCAATAAATAAAAAAACAAGTGCTAGCCAGATAGTTGAAAAAAGGGAACCTTCACGCACTGCTGGTGGGAATGCAGATTGGTATGGCTATTGTGGAAAACAGTATGGAGTTTTCTTAAAGAAACTTAAAAATTGAAATATCTTATAATGCAGTGATTTTACTTCTGGAAATATATCAAAAGAAACCCAAAACACTAATTTGAAAGAACATGTGCACCCCTTGATGTTCATTTCAAAGTTATTTACAATATCCAAAACCTGGAAACAACCAGAGTGCCCATAAGTAAATGAATGGCTATAAACAGTGTGGTAAATTTACATAGTGGAATACCACAGAGCCATAAAAAGAAGGAACTCTTACCTTCCCTTTCACAACAGCATGGATGGACCTGGAGAGTACTCTGCTAAGTGATATTTCAGAGAAATATCAATTTCTCTGACACCAGTTAGAGAAAGACAGATACCATATGATCTCACTTATATATGAAATCTAATGAACAAATTAAAGTGATAAACAGAATAGAATCAGAGGTATGAACACATGCAACAGACTAGCTGCTGTCAGAGAGGAGGAGGGAAGGGGTACTGGATGAAAGAAGGTGAAAGGATTAGCCAAAAATTTATACATAACACATAGACACAGACAACAGTGTGGTAATAGCCAGAGGAAAAGTGGGGTGGGAGCTGGGTAGAGGTGGGCAAATGGGGGGAAGTGGGAATGGAAAGAGATTTTACTTGGGGTCATGGGCACAAAATGCTGTGTGCAGATGATGTTTTATTGACTTGAACACTTGAAACCTGTATGGTTCTATTAATCCATGTCATCCTAATAAATTCAATTAAAATATAAATAAAAAGACAAATGCAAAAAAATTAAGAAAAGTTCATGTGTGCCTCCTAGGGCTCAAGTTATCTTCTTCTTAATAAGAAAAATCAGATCAGAAACCAGGAAATCTCTACTTATTTATGTATTCATTTTTCTTTTAAATCCACTCACTTTTCTATTGCCCACACTGACACAATAGAAATTCATACAGTAATAAATTGTAAGAGTTCACTTTTTCTTAAATTTTATTACATATTCATGGATTGTATCACATTTTCTAAATTGAGTAACTAAAATGCTGAATACAAGGGCTGGAAGTTACCATAATATTTTCAAGGGCTTTTGTCCATAGCAAGACTGCTACTAAGAAAACCTAGATTTTAGGAAATAAGACTAAATAATATATCTGGGCTCTAAATCAGAAATTCATAGTTTGAAGCCAAAGTAGCTTAGTTTTGAATAAGCTCAATGAAGATACTGTGTTACAGGGGAGGAAAAAAGAGTTCCTTCAAAAAAGTAGTTTTAATTTTCTAGTAACTGAAAATTCCATAGTCTAGAAGGACTAGGAATGTAGGGTAAAAAGGGAAACTGAGTGTTGTGGAGAAGACAAGAAGTTGGACTGGAAATGAGGTAAAGAACATGTTTCTACCTGATGTTGAAGTCTACAGGGCCCTCACTGATGACACTAGGTAGGAAAATGAGCCCAGATTTGTATGTAAGAAATAAGTTATTCCTTAAGAGAAGCCAGAGATCAAGATTTCATTTGATATGTCTTCATTTGTATAGTTTTTTAAAAAATTGTGAGAACCCCATTTGTCCAATGGGTTACTACTCTTCAATCTTTGTCACAGAGACGCAGAAAATGACATTTTATTTCTCCTTGCTCTATTTTATTACTTTCAGTTTTCTTCCTTGGAACTTTTAGGTTTTCTTCCACTGCTCACCTGTCCTCTATGTTGGAAGTTTTTAGTACTTAAGTAATGGGTAACCTAGCTTCTGAAAATGAGAAGACTGCTCATTAATCCTTTCGGATATAAAAATTCCATATCCTTTTAGAAAATCATAAAACACAGTCATGAAAATTCTTCTTATTTCACAATGCTACTCCCCAACTCCCTCCCTTTAGATTATTTCTCCCATTCTAATAGAAGAAAGCATTAGAAAGGCTGGAGGTGAACCAAGTATAAGACTGCTTTTCATGTGGTTCTTTGCTATGAGAGGATGAATGCTTGCTCTCTGGAAGACCTGTTGTTTGGACTCCTAAATTCCTATGTTTAGAAAGAGAATACCATGCCTGTCTAAGACTCCTTCACACAAGTTTCTCCCCATTGATCACCCCGCTATGCAAAGGCCCTTGACACCAGAATAGAATCAACAGTTTTTTCTTTAGACTAGGATGCCCCCAGCAGTAAAGCCAGTACTACCATATATTATATTCAAGTATATGTCACTCTAAATTACATCACAATGTGACCTAGAGCATTTAAAAGTGGAAGCTTTCCCCGAAAAGAGGAATGGAAGAATCTTGTTTAAATAACTAATATCTCTGGATGACTTAAAATACTTTGTCATATCTATATTTTTATTTTAAAATGAATAAAAATAATTCAATCAGAAAAGCAACATCTGTTACTAATCTATAGTCTTGCAAGAGAATTCAAATTGTATTTTTCTCTCCTATGAAATCTACTGATAATTTTTTTATCCTCTGCCATTCATTAATGCATTTACTTACATTAGATCTTGGAACTACATAAATAATAAAGTTCTTGAGGCTTATGGCACAGTAACAGTAGAATGTGTAACAATATAATCAGGAGAAAAATATCAATATTTAATGTGAAGCATTCTAATACTGTAAAGTAGGATGAATTTTGACCCTCTTTGTTCTTTGAGGCCATGTTGTGCCATAGGTAATATTTATACTACATCTTGCACCAGTTTATCTGAGATGATGTTTTACTTTTTTGTTTATGACTTTGAAAATTTTTGTAATAAGACACATAAAAGAGGTGACTGGGTAAGTGCAAATGGATAAAACAGTGTTCACTACCCAGTGCAAATGTAAATGAAGCCAATTTTTTTTTTAACTTGACAGTCTCTTAATCTTTTCTGGTGAGCTCAGTGATGATTTTTCTTGTTTCAAAATCTGTCACAGCATTCATCTGTGGCCATTTTTATTGCTGGGATTAGTAGAGCTCTATCAATTCTGAAACTCCAGTTCAGCCCAACAAATGTCAGCTTTAATCACTAAATGCCAAACACCATAAGAATTCCAGAATGTACCTTTGTAGTTATGATCACATTTTAAAATAGTACTATAGTTTATGGAATGACCTAAGCCATAAAAAATTCAAAATACAAGAGATCCCTGAATGAGGGCCATGCCTTTTGTTCTCCCTAAAACTTTTACCTAAATTATTCACCATGCCCAAAACTCAAAATAAAGAACAGTGGTATTTGACACACCAAAGTGGTTGTAATGCACATGTAGACACAGACCACCTTTTTCCGTCCTTGGCTTGTTTGGGTTTGGAAATATTTACACTAGAACCTCACTACTGAAACCTGGGTTTACTGCTGACATTTAACTTGCATATTTACCAAAGAATTCTGTCAGATTTATATATCTCTTCCTAAAACTGGGTCCTTCTGACACACTGAGGAAGGTTATCTGCTAGAGATTTCAAGCAACATGTATAAAGGACACATGGATGAAGCTGAAGAGGGTAGGATTGAGGGTGGGAGGTAGGGATGGGTGAGGCAGGGGGGAGTGGAGAGGAGATAATGGAGACAACTGTACTTGATCAACAATTAAAATAATAAAAAGAGATTTAGGGAATATGCTTAGTCCCTTTCATATGGGCATTTGGACACTTCAATAAGAAGGGATGGGTTTGTCCTCCTCCATCTAGGAGGGTGAATTTGGGACATAAAGGATTCCTTTAAGCAGAGAGGTGTTTACAGGCCTTTTCCCTGTCCCTCAGCTCAGCAGAGGAATGGAACTGGGAATACGACTCTATGGTAAATCTGGAGTATTCTATGAAAATTCTCAGAAATAATTATCTCCTGAGAGAGCCAGAACATTTTATACTTGCCTCAGGAAGTTTAGCATTGCTCCTAAACTTGCCACGAAAGGCTCCAGGAGGAGTGGCCATCAGCTTCAAGGGAAGGCTTCAGAGACACTGACTTGCCCACAGAAGGAAGATCAGTCCACGTATGAAGGGGCATGGAGGGGCATAGAGGGGCCAGACACATGTGCTCTATAGTGTGGGGGATACCATCCTGCAATATCCATCTTGGCTGCAGATGCTTGTCAAAACACGAGAAAAAATATACACAGAGACAACCAGGTCCTGTGGGGAAATAGGAACAGAAGGGCCACTCTCTCTAGTGGGGAGAGAACCATGACCACTCTCTCTAGTGGAGAGAGCCATATATCTTCCCAAGCAGATTTTTATTGAGAATAAAGACTTAGTTTGTGGATTCACAGCCTGGCAGAAAAGATCAAAAGAAGTAGGTGATTTACAAAGGTGCAGACAGAACCCCTGCTGTGATTCTGGGCAGAGATTGGGGTTTTATCTAACAGGGCTCAAAGGACAGTTTTGGTTTCCTGTCTGTGCCTTCAAATTCTAATTTAATAACATCCTCCAGCAAACGTCTCACAGGATCTTGCATATTCTATGTCCCAGGCCTGATTACCCTGGGAGTCCACCGTTTCTGCTCTGGGCTGCACCGCCCCTGCAGGCCTAAGAAGGGCAGGAGACAGAGGCAGCCAGGAGACTTGGATTTCTCACATCTAAGAACAAAGACTCAGGCTTTGACAAAGCCAAGGGGGCAGGGGTTGATGTCCATCAGCCCTTCATATCCACAGCCCCGTGAGTCTCTTCCCTTAGGGCATTCTCATGTGATTGAGTCTGTCTTAGATTCATTCTCTTTCTTAGAGAATTGTTAACCATCTTTAACTGCTGATCATGCAAGGGAGCCAGGCATTAGAACAGGCAGTGTTCATGCCAGGGAAATAAGTTTTGTCTCCTTAGTGGCTTCTGGTCCAGAGGTCTTTTACTCAGTCTAAGTCACAGAGGGGTTATAGCTTCCTGAGACCAGGCAGGGAGGTCCCCAACACTATAGCTGGCACATCTGGAAAACTCAGGACCAGATGGGTTTGACAGCAGGGTCAGAGGGCCATTACCACCCAGAACACTGGGGACTGGAAGACAATGACAGTCTCCCAAATGGAGGTCCTGGCTCCTTTTTATGTTAGTGTTTCCACACTCTAACTACTGAGCTAAGTTTTTGAGGCAAATGGGTGTCATGACATCAGTCCTCATGTTTGTGATTCCATGGGTCTGGGTTCACACCAGGGGATTACTCATTAAGTCTGAGTGGCACTTCTGGTGCAAGTCAAGTTTTAGAATTTCTGCCCCAGACATAGTCTTAAGAGCACCTGATGTACATTAAAACAAACAAACTACAATAACAAAAGCTTTAGTGAATGGATTGAAGGTAACTAATGGATCAACAAGGAGAAAGGGAGAAAAGCAAGCTATGATTAAAAATAAAATTGTGATTTCCAAACATTTGGACCCACAAAATTCCTGGGAAGATTTTTTGTTTTATCTTCACTAGAGGACATTTTTTTTTTCATTGCTGTCAGAATCACACCCATGACCTTTCCATGGACAGGACAACACACCAACCAAGCCACACTGGCCAGGACACCCTGGGAAGATTTTTTAAAAGACTAAATATTAGCCACACTTCCACAGATAGATTTGGTACTAGTCAGAAACCTGACTTTTAAAGTGTGTCCCAGCTGATTCTAATGCAAGTGTCCCAACACTAACCTGATATTATAAACAAAACAAAAACCTGATCTAGGCACTCTTGGGGTTTTCAAACTATCAGAGGAGGACTATATCTACATTCAGAATATAACTCTACAAAAAAAGATTTTTTTCCTTATTTGGGTTAACTTTTTGCTGCATTTGAGGAATGCCTTGCAACCCACTAAAATATTGCCCAATAGATAGACTATTATTATAACATAGACCACAAAATAATGTTCTACTGGATTTTATGTTTATACGTTCTGATTCTCTCACTAATTTTTAAACCATTATTTCAGTGGTCAAATTCATGTTTTTTAGATAAGAACTTGAGGAGATGAAGGTTATGTATGTCTGAGTTTAAATAATGATTGCTAGTTCCTCAACTAGCAATCTTATTTATTTTGCAGTAAACTTTTGGTTCGGTTAAAGGCTTTTTAAAAACAACTCACCAAATCTGACTTACCAGTAAAAATTATAGAGCTGTTTGTCAGAATGACTGTGTGACATGGCCCCACCATTATTGGGATGCCAATTAATTAATTTCTAGAATACTTTACTTTCCTGAACTGTGGGTAGAGAGCTTATCAAAAATATAAGAAATTCAAGGCACAAAATCTTTTCTGGGGGATTTTATAATCTACTGGTAAGTGAGATAAGAGTCACAATCATAAATAATTTGCAATAGCAAGTATAATTAAGTACTAAAATAGAATTTATTGTTAAATTTCTTAAAAGAAGCTACATCGTACCTTGAGCTCACAAGGCAGGACAATGAATAATAATCACTAAAAGCTGGACATTTAGGAAAACTTCTTACAGGATGTGGGGATGGAGAAGCCATGTATTCTATTTTAACTCTTGAATGCATTCATTGCATGTAAATGTAAATCTCAAATAATTAAAATGACTTAAATCTGTGAATGTGTTCCTAACTACCCTTATACTGGGAAATGAGAATTTTGTTTATGTGGAAGCAACCTAGATGCCCATCAGTAAATGAATAGATCAAAAAACTATGGTACATTTACACAATGGAATTCTATGCAGCAGAAAGAAAGAAGGAGCTCATACCCTTTGCAACAGCATGGATGGAGCTGGAAAGCATTATGCTAAGTGAAACAAGCCAGGCAGTGAAAGACAAATACCACATGATATCACCTTTAACAGGAATCTAAACAACAAAACAAAACAAAACAAAAAACTAGCAAAATATAACCAAAGACACTGAAATAGGGGATAGTCTGACAGTGGCCAGAGGGGAGAGAAGAGGGAATTTCAGGGGGGAATGGGTAGGGATTACAGGAACAAATTTGGAGGACACATGGACAAAAACTAGGGGTGGGGGGTAATGGGGGGAAGGGGGGAGGGTTGGGTGGGTGGGCTGGAATGGGAGTAGGGGGGAGAAAACTGTACTTGAACAATGATTAAAATAAAAAAAAGTAAAAAAAAGAATTTTGTTTATGTTATTTAACTCATCTGTAATCATAAGTATGTTTGATAGTGTCAGTGTTTGATATATTGAATCACTTGCTTTTTACTAATAACCAGAAATTCCTGGCTGGCTGACTCCACCATTCTTTGTCATCATCTTTGGGCTCATTTTCCATCTCAAAATAGTTTGTTGTCTATTCTCTGACCCTTATCCAGTTTCTCTTCTTTCAAGGAAGAAAAATACAAGAAATATAAACTATTTATCATGCTCCTGTCAAATATTAAATATTAAGTATGCCTACTAGTCATACCCCTTTTATAAAGACCATGCAAAATACTAGGCTTAATAGAAATGGTCAGCAGTGGCTTGATGGAGAAGTAACAGGAGAGAAGGAGAAATTTACCCGATGCCATTTTTCTAGGGGCTCGATATGCATCATTTTATTCAATGCTCAATGCAACTCTTCAAGGTAGAAAAACCAAGAGGTTTTATAGAAGGGAAAGTCAAGGAGAGATGAGCAAGATTCAGAAAAGTGAAGCCATTGGCAAAAGTCACAAAGGTACTGTGAGTTCCCTGATACATTCATCCCTTTGCCCCGTCGCAACCCAGGTAAGAGCTTCCATGATTACAGCACTGTGTAGTTTGTAAAACATGTTGAATATACACAGTTTAACTGGGTAATAATAAGAATACTGAAGGAGGGAAACAACAGAGTCTTTATTTTTCCTCTCATTTTACTGTTGAAATCCAGTTTATAAATGAAGGCTTACACATGGTTGTTAAGTAGCTTGTTTTTAGTTGTGCCAAGGTTAATGTATTTTTTTTTTCATCAGAGTGCATTGTTACCAATTTGATCAGGCTTGAAAGTTACTCAAAGGGACTTCTTAAAAGAAGAAAATGATTCTACCTGTTGAACTGCTTGGAATTTTATCACTGGAGATTATCACTGGAGACCCTTATGAGTCTTTCTAACCTCAAAGAGTGTTCTCATCTAATTTACTGGCATATGTCCCCCAAAGATGTACATGATTTATCATTTACCAAATTCTGTTTAAAATGGCAAGTTATACATTGAGATATATATATAGTGTCTCAAAACCATCATGATTTATTTATTCAAGATCCTTCAGTCTGAGTTCGGCTTAATTGGGCAGGACAGTTCTCCCGCTGGTTTCAGCTGAGTGACTCATATGTCCATGTTTGACATTGTGATTAGGGCTGTATGATTCAACATATCCTCACTCCTAGGTCTGGCTGTTTGCTAAGGCCCTGGGCACTCTGGCTACCATCCAATGTGTCTCCGTTGGGCTAACACAGATTTTACACACAGCAGCACACGATTCTCCAAAGGCAAACCCCAGTGCTTGAGTGCTTATCCAGTCTTAGTTGCCATTGCATTGTTGATGTCCTGTTGACTAAAGAAATTTGTGGTGACAAATAATGGCTCCCAACAATGTTTACATCTTAAATACCCAAGCCTGTGAATCTGTTACCTTACGTGGCAGAAGGGACTTTCTGTGATTAGGTTAAGTATCTTGTAATGGTGAAATTATCCTAGACTATCTGGATGGGCTTAATCACAGGAGTCCTCATAATAGGAAGGAGAAAGGGAAGGGTCACAGTCAGAGCAGACAGTCTGATCAAAGCAGAGGCTGGAGTAATGAAGCTACAATCCACATGCAAGAGGCACCAGGGAGAGGCAATGCAGAGAATTTGCTCTCCTCCAGAACCTCTACAAGGAGCACAATTCTGCCCACATATTGATTTTAGCCCTATAAGAACAACTTTGGACTTCTGACCTTGACACCTATTGAATAACATATTTGTATTTTTAAGCCACTTAATTTGTGGTAATCTAGCAATGAGAGGAAAATAAAACACAAGCTATACATCCAAGTCCAGAATCAACAAGGGAGCGGACATCCAGGAGGTGTGAGTGAGTCACTGAAGCCCATGAATGTAACAGTCTACCACACAGATGATTTAAAAGTCCAATAATAGAGGAATGTCTTCATGGATTGTGGCATTTCCCTATGATAAAATAATGTACATACTTTGTTAAAATCATGTTGTAATAGTAATCATAACAGTAAGATTAAAAATAAGTTGTAGAATGACATCATATAGTAGTTGCATGATATTAAATTTAAAAGCAAGTTTAAAAAATCAGGTAAGAAATAAACCCAAATTTTTAGACCAAATGCTAAATAAAGCATCTCATTTTTGGATGATAGATGGATAGATAGACAAACAGGTAGATGTCAATAAATAGTCTGTGTGTGTATAACCTTCAAATAAGGACTAGAGCATATACCACAAAATGTAAATTGTAGCTTATGGGTGGTTTTCTTTTGTTTTATTTCTTTCCATTACTTTCAAATTTACCACAATGAAACATTACAGGTTCAGCAACCACAAATGGAGCTCTGACAATTGCAATGTACTTGCAACCACAAGGTGCAATGCTCTTGCTGTCATCATAGTACTGTGGGCCATCAATCAGTGGCCCTGAATTCAGGGAAATCCAGAGACTGGTGAGTAGGGAAAAAAACAGCAGCCTCATCGGTATCCTCACCTGTCCTCAGCACCCACAACAGGTGGTAATGAAGAAAAAGAATCATGGAACATCTCATCTCATCTTTATTTTCTGAAAAATGAGAGATGGACTTAGAACACCACAGCGTGATGTGAAACTGAACTGTTCAATATTTGCTGTTTTCTGAAGAGAACAGTCTGAAGTATTACTACTCACATTAGTCAATAAAGCCTGGGTAGTTGGCATCACTTGGTGTTTGTTCAAATGTAGAATCTCAGTCTTGACCCATTTCTATTTAGCTAGAATCTATATTTTAACAGGATCTCCAAGGGATTCTTATGCACAGTAACAATTGAGAAACACTAGTCTAAAGAGCAAAAGAGAACCAACATCTTGATGACTAATTAATAATAACAAAGTGAAAAAGCAGTTAAGTACAGAAGGTTAACTTTTCATCTTTCGCCCTTACATATGATGTTGCTTCAAATCAGCATTTTTAAATATAACAAAATTGACATCCAATTTTTATTCTATTTTTTTGTGTATTCATTTCCTGAGCAGCTAAAGCAATGGCAGATTCATTATAAAATCTGTGGATTGAGAAAGACGTGGATATGGATATTCTGTCAGGAAACTTTCACTGTTCAGATTATGCTCCTGTCAGTTTGGGGAGCAAATTATTACCCAAGGATAATTAAGTACTCATGCCTAGGGCATGTAGCCTCTACCCCCACTACCGAGAATGCATTTGCCAGTTGGTTTTCTGTTTTAACTGTGATTTAGTTATTGCGCTTAAGCTTGATCATTATGGCAGAGATTTATTATTATAACAAATTCTGTAGTAGCACTTTCAATATTTTATAAACCAAGAAGAGGCCCTATGTTCAAATAGAGGCAACCCAAATAAACAAAGAATCTTTTGAGAATATTCAAAAAACTTGATTTAGTGTTCAGCATCTTCTGCCTTGACATGAATCAAAAACTCCAGTTATGCTAGCCCTAGAGAAAGACTGGTTTCCACTGCAATCTAGCTATCGTTCTTTCCATCAGCTTAATCTCAGGAAGGGTTCCTCAGTGGCTCTGCAGGATCTTCCTCAGCAGATCTGGATAAGAAAATAGGTCCTCCACTCTGAGGTCTGGGGACTGTGGCACAAGTGGCCTAACCCTTCCACTATCACTTTCCCCACAGCTCCTCAGTGACATGTTTATTATGACACATTTCTACAGATGTACACTTTAAAAATGCACACAGGAAAGTCACATTGTCTATTGCCCCATTTTAACTTTCACTTAAATAAAAGTAGTATTCTCAAATAATTTTACTGGAAAGCATCCATTTCATGGTCATATAAAATATGTCCCTTTAAGCCCTAGAATGTTTCTTCTTATCTCACAGCTGTTATGTCATTATAGTTTTCTAGCTTTGCTCTAGTTTTCTAGCTTAGCTCTAGCTTTGCACAGAGCCAAAGATGAATTTAAGTACTTTATAGGAGAGTTAGCTAAAGATTTATTCTCAGCTGTTTAATGGTCTTGCTATGAAATCCTCTTTGTCAGAGACTTGTCACTGACACTGCAGTTACTGAACTCCTAAGGGAACTGCAATTCAAAGGGTCCAATCTTTTACATGTAAATATATTGCTATTTTATTTGTGCGAGAGGAACTATTTTGTGGCAAATGCTTGCAAAAACCCTCTAGTCCTCTACCTCTAGTCTTTCATGTTTCTGAACCAGAAGAGAAATTCAAATTAGAGAGGAATTCACAATTTTCAGTAATTGAGAAGGAAATGTCCTATCAGAGATTAATCCAAAAGCCTCATTGTCTTAAAGACAATTTAAAACTGTAGATATCCTTGATATGTCTTTACTAACTGCTAATTTCAAGTAATTTGATTGATGACAACAGTTGTAAACAATATGTGAGAATAAGATTGAATACTTATAATATATAAACATAATACATTTTAGATAAATTGAAATAATGCAAAAAGGAAATTTAAAATGACCCACAACCCCTATTCAGGAGCAAAACACTATTAACACTCAGGTGTATTTCTTTCCAGTCTTAAAAAATGATATTATGTGCTTACTTGCACATTTTTGATTACATAGTAATGCCATTTCCAAAAAAGTTATCTTTAGTATAAATCCATATTAGAATGGTGGCCAAGTACTGAATATAAACAAACCAACAAATTTCTGCGAAACTCTAAGTCACATTTCCAGTGTTGTCTTTTACCTTCTTAGGAGAAGGGTCCCCACACTGAGATCTAGGGTGAAGGAACTTATTTGTTTGGTTACAATGACATAAGTATTTGTTAGCTTGCCCAGATTGTGTTAACGTCACTTGTCTCAGCTTAATTACCACTAGTGTCCCTGTTTCATGCTCAAAGTCACTTCAGCTGAGATGACAAGTTATATGTTCATCTATGGAAAGTGCAGCCTGCTTTTAATGTATCCACATACTTTGGGTGAGAAATTAACTGTTAATATGGATACTGAGTTTGCTTTCCCAGGAAAGAAATATTTTCTCTTATACAAGGTTTTGTTGGTGGTCTTTTGTCCAAATTGTCACATTCACCTCTCCCTAAAGCAAAAGACTCACTTAGTCAACTTTGTTCTATGAAATCATAGATGGTGGGGATTGGGAGTAAGGGGAAAAAGTTCAACCTCACTTAATCCACAACAGCCATTCTGAGGGTAGATGTGGGTGGGTGGGTAGAATCATTTTAAGTGTATAATGCTGAGAAGTGGATCGATGGGTTGCTTGCAATAAATCATTTTTCAGTGCTGTCAAGTGAGCTTGGTCTATATTAGCTCATCTCTTCATTTTGTCTCTACTTAGGGTTTATTATGGATCAGCTGAAGGGTAATGAACCAGAAAGCCCTAAGGTTGTTATGTTTTCGTTATGAATTTCTGTTCCTAGGAATTTGCAACTCAGGTGCAAAAAGTTCTGACTTGAAATGGCTTAAAAATTGAGTTAGGATGTTCAAACATGGGGACAATTATTTTATTAGAATAAGATGCCTGCCTGGTTAGTAGCTGCTGTAGGAAAATGACAGAAAGGATGTCATTTTTAGATCTTTTGAACTATAATAAAAATGAAATTTGGAAGGAGTTAAGGGAGAAATGCTAACCTATCACTATCATCTGTCTCATCATTTTCTCAGTAAAGTTTGAACTATACCTTAATTTGATTCACAAAATTATTTTCATAATTATCTCATTTCCTTTTTCCTGGATTGCCTTCCTCCTCTGGAAGGAAAGATTCATGATAACATGTAACTGTCCTTAGTGGTTCTCTGTGGTGATTCCAGTGGTTATATAAGTGTCTGCACATCCTTGTACCAGCCTAGGGAGACTCCTCAAACTTAGTTTCCATTGCCTTGTGTTTATCTCCTGAAATGCACCAATTCCTGCCCATTCTCTCTTGTTTCTTTGACTCTCATGTATTGAATTAATCAAAAGCTGCCCCAACTGCTATGGCTCAGTGGCTTAGGCATCGTGGAACAAACCTAAAGTTTGCTGCCAGTCAGATTCCTGATCAGAGCCCATGTGTGGGTTGCAGGCCAGGTTCCCAGTTGGGGGCATGAAAGAGATAACTAATTGATATTTCTCTCACACACTGATGTTTCTCTCCCTTTCTCCTTCCCTCCTCCTCTCTCTAAAATATGTAAATGAATAAAATCTTCCAATTATTTAAAAGCTGTAGTTACAGGAAATAGCATTCTGTCAACATAATTCAGAGTTCATGCATAACCTTCTCCTTTTACTTATTTTCATTCATTTATTCATTTCATAACAGATTAAACTTTGCTGTATCCCTTCTTAATCAATGACCTTGAACATTCCACTAACTATGCGTTCTCTCCATCCCATTTCACAACAGCCTAAACAACATATGGTTTACATGTACATGCTTCAGGTTATTCCCTCCAGATTTGGATTTTTCACTCAATGCATCTGTTATGGGTTGAATGTTTCTGTCCTCCCAAACTCATATGTTGAAGCCCTAACTCCCAATATGATTTTAGTGTTAGGTAGTGAGGTCTTTGGGAGGTGATTAAGTTTAAATGAGACTATAAAGGTGGAGCCCTTGTGATTGGATTAGTGCCACTTTAAGAGGAGAAGAGATCAGAGCTTCTTTTTCTTCCAGGAACATCCACTCAGAACAGGCCATGTGAGCATACATAATGAAGGTGGCCATCTCCAAGTGAGGGAGAGAGCCCTCCCCAGCAACTCAATTGACCAGACCTCAGAAACAGATAAATAAATATCTGTTGTTTCAGCCTCCAGTCCCTACCCCAGTCTTTTTGTTACAGTACCTAGGGCTGAAATAGTGACATTGCAAAGATTAATCTTTGTTCTTGCATGAGCTCCCAGTATTTCATTTTTAATACTCTACAATATTATACTTCATTTATAACTTCATTTGTTTATCACTTCTCTATTAATAGGTATTTTGATTATTCACAGTTTTGGTAATTGAGATAAAGGTCTCTATGAGCATTCATAGTATAATTCCTGATAGAGACACATATATAAGTAAATTTCTGGGTATGAAATTCCTGGCTCACAGAGTATGGAGATCTTCAATTTCACAAAATAATGCCAAAATATTTTCCACATGGTTGTATAATTTGCAGTCCCACTAGTACATATGAAGACTTTCATTGACTCGTACTTTCCAGCAGACACCTTAATCTTTACAAAATACAGGAATCAAAATGGCATTTTATTTCATCTTTAACTGGATTTTATTATTAGTGACTTTTAGACTCCTTTATGTCGGTTACCTGTAGTGGTTCCTCTTCTGTGAAATACCTGTTGTTGTAATTTTTTATCTCACACCATATTTACTTACTTATTTATTTATTTTTGGATATTTGCTTTACAGTTTACTTATTTTTTCCACATTTTTATTGTTGTTTAAATACAGTTGTCTCCATTTCCCCCCTGCACCATTCCACTCACCACAGCCACCCCATTTCCCACCCCTGATGGCTTTGTCCATGTGTCCTTTATAGTAGTTCCTGAAAACTCTTACCCCTTTATTCTCCAATATCCTCTCTCACCTCCCCTATGGTTACTGTCAGTCTGTTCAAAATTTCAATGTCTCTGGTTATATTTTGCTTGTTTGTTTATTTTGTTGAATAGGTTCCACCTATAGGTGAGATCATATGGTATTTTTCTTTTACCTCCTGGCTTATTTCATGTAGCATAATGCTTTCTAGATTCATCCATGCTGTCACAAAGGTAGGAGCCCCTTCTTTCTGTCTGCTGAGTAGTATACCATTGTGTAAATGTACCACAGATTTTTGATCTATTCATTTACTAAGAAGCAATTACATTGCTTCCAGTAATTGATTATTGTAAATTGTGCTGCTATGAACATTGGGATGCATATATTTTTTTGAACTAGTGTTTCAGGATTCTTAGAGTATAGTCCAAACAGTGTAATGGCCAGGTCAATTGGAACTGAAAAGACAGTTTCATTTTTAGTTTTATGAAGAAATCCCATACTGGTTTTTTTTTTCCACAGTGGCTATACTAGTATGCATTCCCACCAACAGTGAACTAGAGTTCTCTTTCTCTACACCTCGCCAGCACTTGTTGTTTGTTGATTTGGTTCTGATGGCCATTCTGACCAGTGTGAAGTGGTATCTCCTTGTGGTTGTAATTTCCATCTCCCTGATGGCTAGTGATCCAGAGCATCCTTTCATATATCTCTGGGCCCTCTGTATGTCCCCCTTGGAGAAATGTCTGTTCAGCTACTTTGTCCATTTTTTAATTGGATTCTTTGTCTTCCTGGAGTGGAGTCATGTGAGTTGTTTATATATTTTGGAGATCAAACACTTGTCCATGGTATCATTGGCAAATATATTTCCCCATTAGTTTGGTTCCCTTTTCATTTTGCTGATGTTCTCTTTAGCCATGCAGAAGCTTTATATTGTGATGAGATCCTATTTGTTTATTCTTTACATCTCTTGCTCTAGGAAATATGTTGGTGAAAATATTGAAGCATGGAATATCTGAGATTTTCCTCCATATGTTCTCCTCTAGGACATTTTTGGCTCATGACTTATATTTAAGTCTTTTAACCATCTTGAGTTTATTTTTGTATATGGTTTAAATTGTTGGTTGAGTTTCATTTTTTTTTGCATGTGGTTGCCCAGATCTCCCCAACACCATTTGTTGAAGAGGCTATTTTTACTCCATGTTATGCTTCTTCCCTCTTTGTCAAACATTAATTGACCATAGAAACTTGGGTTTATTTCTGGTCTCTCACTTTATACTTTATTTTTTATTTTTTTATTGTTCATTTATAGTTATCCTGCCTTTTTCTGCATTGCTCTCCCCTGCTCTGTCTCTTCCCCACTCCCACAGTCAATCTCTGCCCCTGTTGTCTGTGCCCATGAGTACTCTGTTTGTGTTCCTTGGCGTTCCCCTCCCCCATTTTTCCTCCATTTTCACTCTCCTCCTTCTCCTCTGGTCACTGTCAGTATGTTCTTTATTTTTGAGTATCTGGTTCTATTTTGCTCATTTGTTTTATTTATTAGGTTCCACTTACAGGTGAGATTATGTTGTATATGCCTTTAACCACCTGGTTTACATCACTTAGCATAATACTCTCCAGTTGGAGTTCCTACTTCCTTTCTGCTGCATAGTATCCCATGGTGTAAATGTACCATAGGTTTTCGATCCACTTATTTACTGAGGGGCAATTAGGCTGTTTCCAACACCTGGTTATTGTAAATAACACTGCTATGAACATTGGGGTGCACATATTCTTTTGAATTGGTGTTTCAGGATTCTTATGGTATAATTCCAGCAGTAGGATCACTGGATTGAAAGGCAGTTTCATCTATAGTTTTTTGAGTAAATTCCATACTGTTTTTCACAGTGGCTGCACCAGTCTGCATTCCCAGCAACAGTGTATTAGGGTTCCAGATCCAGCAATACATTCAAAAGATCACACACCGTGATCAAGTGGGATTCATCCAAGGGATGCAAGGATAAACGAATATCCACAAATCACTAAATGTATTACACAACATAAACAATATGAAAGACAAAAACCACATGATCATTTCAATAGATGTTAAAAAAGCATTTAATAAAGTACAGCACCCATTTATGATAAAAACACTCAGAAAAGTAGGAGAAGAGGGAGCATACCTCAACATAATATAGGCCATGTAGAAGAAACCGATAGCCAACATCATGTCAATGGGCAAAACTAAAAGATTTCTCCCTAAGATCAGGCACAAGATAAGGGTATTCACTTTCACCAGTTCTATTCAACATAGTACTGGAAGGTTTAGCCACAGTGATCAGACAAGAAAAAGAAATAAAATTCATCCAGGTTGGAAAGGAGGAAGTAAAACTGTCACTGTTTGCAGATGACAGGATAGTGTACGTAGAAAACCCTATGGACTCCAAAAAACTACTCAACCGAATAAATGAATTTGGCAAAATGGCAGGATACAATGTCAACATCCAGAAATTGAAGGCACTTTTGTACACCAACAATGCTATTGTGTTTTGTTCAGTTTTCTCTAGTGCAATATTTTTCCTTATTCCTTTGAAAAAGTGTGTATTGCTTGTTTTTTGCACATTCTTGATACTAATCCTTTGTTATCTTTATACATTGAAAACATTTACCCCATGTTTGTAGCTTGTCTTTTGCCTTAAGATGTTTTTTGAAAAACAGATATTTTCTTAAAAATTAATATAATTAAATGTATAATTTTATTCATTATATTTGGCATTTTATGTCATTTTTTAAAAAATATTTTTCACCTGGAGGTGATAAAGCTGTTCTTTTATGCTTTGTTCTAAACTTTTAAAGTTTTACATTTGACATTTAAGTTCTTAATCCATCTGGAGTTGATTTTTTTATATGGTTAGAAGTAAAAAATCAGTTTGATTTTTTTCCACATGAATAACCAATTTTTCCAGCAACATTTGTTGAACTATATATTTTTGTCTTTTTCAGTTTCATAGTTACTTCATGAGAAATTTTAAATTCTCAAATGTTGTTTTATCCATAATGATGAAAAATAATAAGTAAAAATTATCATTTTGAATCAGTTATGTAATATGTCAGGAAATGTGTAGCTATTTAATCATAACAAACATTAGTTACATATGGTATTTACTGACATTTTATAGAAACCTAAAATAAGCTGAAACCTATTAAATACATGTTGTCTGTGCGATGCAGAGAGGTTGAATGCTTCATGCTGCCGATGAAGGCAGAGTAAGTATCTAGCTCAAGCCAAGCAGTCTATGCTTTCACTACTCCAATGGAAAGGAAATTAAATGGGGCCAGCTCCTCTACTGCTCTATGTTCAACATTAGAAGTGAAAATGCTCTTGAGAAAGTGACATTTCCTTCTTTATTATAAGGGTCATATGCTGACACTATCAATTTCTCTCTTTGCTACCACAGTACTGTGTTCCATGTTCATGGTGACCTTCTTTTATTCTAGTAAAAGGGAGTCAGAGGAGACTGAGGCCCTGGGCAGAAGCTGGGAGCATTGCCTGGGATTGGTGTTGCTGACCCTGCTCCAAGCAGCTTTGCTTGATCGTGCAACCGGGTGATCAGCATCTGTGTGGATGAGCTACTGATCCTTCTAGGCATGCTTTGTGGGATATAAGTGATTTTGAAAGGAGAGCATAACTTACTTTAAGAAATTGTTTTACTTTTTTTGCAGCTTTAGAGAAGACACCAACAGTCATGTGACACAAGAAAACACAGACTTAGAACTAATTTATTCCCTATTATAATTCCATCACTCTACCAGCTGCTTGATTTTGGACATGTCCTCTAAGTCAAAAGTCATCACACTTCTTCTGTACAGGGCCCTAAACTAGTAAATGGTTTAGGCTTTGGGGCCACACAGTATTTACCAGAACTGTCAAATCTTTTATCACAGCATAGAAGTATTTCCAGGAAGATACAGAAACAATGTATGTGCTATGTACAAATAAATTTTTATTAAAGGACACTGATATTTTAATTTTATTTTATGTGTTACAAAATATTGTTTTTTTAATTTTTCATCCATTTAAAAATATAAACTTTTTTAGCTCTTGAATCTTAAATCAATAGGTAGTGAGCCAGATATGGCCCAAGGTATTAGTTTTCCAAGCCCTGATCTAAATTCTCTTCAGTTTATTCACATGTAAAATTAAAATCATGAGAATTATCTCTGAGTAATAGGTTGTGACTGGAATGAAATTAGTGAGTTGCTTCACCCAATTCCAGTCACAGAGTAAGGACTCAATATTTTTAATTAAAAAATTAGATATTATAATTTTAATTATTAACTTACTGTTTAACATGCATTGCTTCTTTCTGTATCAGCTCTTATTCTTTGAGCTGGGATGCAGCAGTGATTAAGACAGAGTTTTGACTCTTCTACTGTATATATTCTAGTGAGCAGAAAGCTGAGTATTATGCTAGAATATCATAATCTGGTGAACGTTAATATTAAAAATAAAGTTTATAGCATTCAGATAGTGATAAATATTACAAAAAATAGTATAAAAGGAAGATTTAGACTGTGGTTTTAGATTTTTAAGTATGTAGAATTTCAAACTAAAGATTTTTGAAATTATTTGAGTGCCAATGCAGATCCTAGAGGAAAAGTGAGTAAGGTTTAGGCACTGAGTTACTCCACTACCATGATATCAGGACAACAAAAATGAAAAAATCCAGGAAATTCAGAAGTATGTGTAAAATCAGGAGACTGTGCTCTTCTGAGAGCTGGGTATTCAAACAGGGGAGAGGCAAGGGGTATGGAGGGATCACCACACCAGAACTCCTACTTGGTCCAACAACTTGAAGCCTGGGCAGTGGTCAGTAGACTCAAGAACATGAGAGTCACTGGTGGCCCTGACAAGGATGGCTCTAGTAGATTGGTTGGGGGCTAGGGGAGCCTGGTTTGGTTCAAGAGAAAATGGGAAGAAATAAGCAATTGAAAAGGAGTAGAGAAATCACTTTCCAGGAGTTTTCCTGTTAAGCAAAGATAAAAATGCACCAATCACAGAGGGCAGGATGGTGGGTTAGGATGAGGAGCTGGAGAAGGTTTTATTTGCTTGTTTTTAATTTATATTTTAAGTGGGAGAAATAACAACCTGTTAACA
This sequence comes from Phyllostomus discolor, assembly GCF_004126475.2. Classification (NCBI taxonomy): domain Eukaryota; kingdom Metazoa; phylum Chordata; class Mammalia; order Chiroptera; family Phyllostomidae; genus Phyllostomus; species Phyllostomus discolor. The sequence goes on from NC_040904.2 coordinate 119,693,554, forward strand.
TGCTGATGGAAGGATCTAATAAAAAGGGAGAAATAGAAGATACCATAGAGAGATTAGCATATGGCTAGAATGAGTGAGAAGGATTTGAATGGTGGTGGAGGTTGGGGAGGGAGGCATGTTGGCTTGAGGCCAAGAGAATTTATCCATAGTAACAAGAGAGCAGCTTGAGTGAACAGACATAGATGCTCATAGGTAGATATACTCAGTGGCAGGATCTTGTAGAGGATCTCTTCCAGTTACTTGTGGTTTCTCAGTGAAAAAGGCCTTCATCTGAGAGAAATAATGGGTGCCTGAAGTTGGAAAAGAGAATTATGAGTAATCATCTGTGAATATTGCATTGTGATTTGTTAGTGAATTTTTGGTTAGGGCACATGGATTTAATCATTTCTGGACAGGCTTTAGAATATCCATGGATCCCCTGAAACTGTAGGGATAATTCTCTCCAAATATGTATTTCTTTTCTGGAAAGGAGTTCTTAGCTCTCTTAAGATTATCTAATGGGTTCATGACCGACACAATATTAAAAAACAAGACACAATTAACCTACTGAGGAAAGATTGTAGCCAGGGCACAAAAATCAGGATTTTTCTCATGCCTGGCTCTGACAGCAAAGCTGGTGAACCTCTTGCCTTGGATGTTAGATTCCTAATTTCAAGCAAGAAAATGAATTATGGCTCAGACCCAGATACTGGAGTCCAGTTATAGAATCATATTCAAAGTGAGTCATCAGGAGGAGACAGACCCTGGACGAGTATCAAGAAGACTCAACCCAGACGGCGGCCGTAGAAATGTGAGTCCAGGTGAAGAATTGGAAGGGTGAGCTTGACACTCCCAGTTTAGCACTGCTCTCCATGTGCAGGTCAAATCCACCACCAGCCCTGACACTCATTGCCTCTGCCTGCCAGGGAGGATGTTCGACAGTGGTAAAATCACATTCAAGCAAAACACATTCAAAGCAATTTTGTTTCCTCAAAATTGAAGCATGTTTTATTTTAAATATATAAATATGAAAGAGGAAGATGTAATTTAGGTTCAAAACTGAAACAAATTTTCTATTTTGAGATGAAGTAGTTTTGACCGATCTCATTGAAATATTCAAATTAAAGAATGATTTTGACATTTTAGGCATTTTAACCTGTTTTAACTTATTTAATTTTGCATTCCCAAAAGAGATGATACACACAAGTGAGGTACTTTATGTGGAATAAATAATTATCATAGAGATCAAAATAAAAATCAAATTGTCATGAAGCTAAATTATGTCACATACAAACTAATCTTTTGAGGAAATTAATTTTCTATTTTTTCTAAAATAAAAAATGTAATATTGATAAGTAGCTCTTTTAGGTAAAAACTTAAAAAATATCTCAAGTTTATCTTTATTTGACATTGGTATATACCTTCCTAACTTTTGCTTCAAGACTGAAAAAAATAGCAGCTGTCTCGCCTTTAGTATTATTAAAAGGAGGGAAAACGCCTGCCCCAGGCTGAGATGTTATTCGTCAGTTAAAGGTTACAGCCAATTGTTATGTCCAAGTTATAAAGTCCTTATGAAAACAGTGACTTATAATGGAAATTTGGACCCACCTAAGCTCTGGTAAGGCAACATGCTTCAATAATAATAACAATAATAATACATCTGGTTTTTCTATATTCAAACTCATACCACATTCTTGCTGTGAGGAAAATCAATTTATATTTCCAGGGAGGGATTCCAAAGTAGAAGTGGGTATTTATCATGACTGAACTGAAATGACAACCTCCTTTTCTTCCATTTTGCAACTTTTCCACATGTTTATATTTGTTATTTTGAAAGTTAATGTCTTAATGAAAACTATTTCATGTTAAAATTGAGTTTTCCTCGTAGTTTCCTAAAGAAAGTTACCACCTCTCTAATTAAAGTATTACTGTAATTCATTTTATTAAATATTCCATTAGAAAAATACTATTTCATAGCAAAGTATGCACTTGCTTTAGTCTTGGCATCTTCCTCTTTAGCTGCCGTCATTCGATTGAAGCATTTACTTTGAAATGTCTGCCAAATATTTTTGCCCAATCCCACAATGCAGTGAGGTACGAGTGATTTATCCAGTGAGTATACAAGTGCCAAGCCTACAAGAAATACTTTGCAGATCTGAGACTTGCTTTTCTCTCTCCAATTACAAGTCTGTTCAACGGTGAATGGTGTGCTATCTGACATTCTTGTGCAAGTGTAAACACCACTAGCTAATACTGGTGGCTTTAATTGGAAAAACAAATAAACAGAAAAAGCAGTTAAGACAAATATCTCTACACATGTCTATGAATGCATAGATATGTACAAACACACATACATATATGAATATGAATCACTTTTCCCCTTAATCCTTATTAAGAGTTTTATAGGAACATTTTTATTACATAAATGAAAGTGTCATGTGTTCATGTGGATAAAAAACCATTTTCATTTCCACCATAAATTAATATAAGCATGTCTTATTTAGGTTGCCTAATTATTAAATGCCACTGGAAATAAACAAAATGAATTTTTGAATTTGTCTCTAGCTTTACTTCTAATGTGGCTTTTTAAAAAGGTCTGCAACAAAGGGAGGTGTGGCTTCTATGCCATTACGGAGGCTGAATGCTTGTTAAGAAAGGTCACTGCAGCTATAGGACAAATTGCTTTCCAGTGACTGTTCCTTCCTTGCCCCTTCCATGGAAACAGAAAGAAGTCAAGTGTTTGTCTGGAAGGCATGATGCAGAGACTACCTGGACAGCATTTAGCATCTCATGACTCTCTGTAGACACAAGAAAAGCAACAAGAAAAACATGCAGGTCCAATCCCACAAAGCCCTCTCTACCTTGCCTTGCTCTGTAAATGCTGAAAGATGCATAAGCAGCTTCTTATTTTAAAAACTAAAGCAAGACCAAAATGGGACTGACCCTCCAGAGTACATCAGCCAGTGCTCTTTGACCTTAGTTCCCCTGTTTCTGGAAAAGGATGGTTTGTTTTCTTTTCTGAAATCGCTGTCAAGAAAGTGGCCTCCATAAAATGTTCAATCCCAAATGGGGGCCCTCTGAAAAGTAAAGATGTGCATACACTGGAAGTCTCTGCACCCAAGCACAGGAGTGAAGAAACACACTCTGCTCTGTATACAAAGAAGCTTATGTGATGTGTCTGGGGTAATGACTGGGTGTGAGCAAAGATGACTCCTACATAAACTTAGAGACAGCAAGAAAGATGAGAAACGTGCTGTCCTGCGATTGCCAGAATGGGTGTGCCATTACTGCCATGAGACAACTAGGTGACTTCAAACACATCTCACATTTTTCAGACTGTTTGCAGTATTTTTTTAAAATCTTGTTTCTTTGCTTGTGCTGGTAATTCAAAAAATAAATAGAACTACTATTTTCAGTGAGCTTCGATTTTAATAGAGGGGAGAGGGCTATAACAGGGTGTAGCCAGGGCTTCCCCCAAAGAGGGATTTGTAATGGGGTTCAGAGCAAGGGGTGTTGAGGAAATATTAAAAATATAGAGATGTCCTCACCCCCACAAATCTGAGCTGGGGGATGGGACTCATGGAGCAGGGCCTTTAGGAGTTATTTTGCATATCAACAGTCTTGCAAATAACTGGAAGAACAGTCATTTCACATATCTATAACTTTTGACTGCTTTCACAGATATGTTAAGTGGCCATGGCCCTGCTTTGAGCCAGGAAGATGAGAGTGACATCACCCAGGATGTAACTGTGAGGTAACTTCCCCTAGTTACAGCACCTGCAAGAGAGCTTGGAGATGGTTGGCTCCACACCACAGGGCCACACCTGCCCAGAGTTACGATGGCAGCAGAGAAAAGCTGGAAAAATATGGGAATGCTGGCAGGGGTAGCCGATTGTGAGAGGAGTTGGAAATGGGGTTGCAGAGGAAGATTTGCAATGGGATTTAAACACAGGCAGGGCGGTATGAGGGTCAGAACCATGCAATCTTGAAGTTGGAGGAACCATGCAGTTTTGGGGTGGAACCACATGGTTTTGGGGTGGAACCATGCAGTTTTGGGGGCTAGCCCCATAGTTTGGGGGCTCCTTCCATGCAGCTTAGGAAGCCAAAAAGCAAGAGGTAGCAGTGATGCAGAACTCTCTTAGCAGTTTGGAAGAATGCAGGAAAGACATTGCGGGAAGGAAAGGGGTGAAAGGACTCTTACTAATGGGCCATGAAAAGGGACCAGGTGGGTTTAGATTAAGAACTGGAGATCCTGGAGACACAGCTGTTGGTGCTGGGAACTGAGGGGGGCCTACCAGCATATCATGGATTACTGGGAAGAACTGGGAGCTAGTGTTGGGAATAAGGAAATTAAGAACTAAATTTAACCTTAGTAAAGGAGAACCACATTGTAGCTAAAAAGAAATGATAAAGAGACAAAGTGCAGTTAAGCAAACATCCTGTGTCGAGCAGATGCTCTCCCCTGGGTAGGCTAGATAAGCAATGCTTTGTAGTTTTAATGAGAAAATAAGAACCTCGCTAGCTAGAGCCAGGAGATTACTAGGTTAATGAACAAACATCCTGCCTTCCCGCCTTTTGCAAGAATGCTTGGTTTGAAATTCCCACACGCGGTCTTTGTAAGCGAATTGCTAACTGCCACGTCTGCTTCTGTATAACGCTTGCTTGCCCACCCCTATATAAGGACGTAGTTGTAAGCGCTGGGCGCAGCTCTTGTTTGCAGCTCCTTGTGGCCACTGTATCGCTGGACACTTTGAGAGTTCGCCCCTGTGCAGGTTAAACTTGGCCAATAAAGTAACATCTTTGATACCCTGAAAGTCTCTGATATTTGTTCTCGAGTTTGCTGGATGCTACACTAGCTGAGCCACAGACTTCTATTTTTTTCTTGAGATATGGTACCCCTGACTGGGCAAAGGGGGGAAGGAAAGACTGTGTGTGTTTGTGGGTATTTTAAGGAACTTTGGGATTTTAACAAAGACATTAAGTCATTACTCCATCTGTATACCTTTGGATAAATAGTTCCTTTCCTTTTCACCAAACTCTGGCATTGAGAGCCATAATTCCCTGGTGGCAAGCAAGGCAAACCTGGTACAGGTGTAGAAGGGTGCAGCCAAAGCGTCCCCAAAAGAAGGATTTGAAATGGGGTCCAGAACTCAAGGTGTCAAGGTGATTTTAAGATGTCCTCACCCCCACCCCCCCAGGTGTGGGTTGGGGGAAGGGACAAATGAAGCAGGGCCATTGAGAGCTGTTTCGCATAGCAACAGCCTTGCAGCTACCCTCTGGCGTGGTCATTTAACATATCTATAACTGGTTGCATAGATATGTTAAATGGCTGTGACCAGCTCTGAGCCAGGGGAATGGAAGTAACTTCCCCACCAAGATGTAACTGGGGGGGGGCAGGTCCCCCGAGTTACAGCGCCTGCATGGGAGCTCGGAGAAGATTGGCTCCATGACATGGGGCCGCACCTGCCAGGACCCACAGTGGCAGTCCAGTAAAGCTGGAAGGCTTTGAGAGTTCTGGCATGTGAAGCCGAGTATGGGAGGAGTCAGAAATGGGGCTGCAAAGAAAGATTGGTGCGGGGATTTAAACTCAGGCACGGCAGCCATTGGGAAGAGGTCCATGCGGTTTTGGCTAACTGGAAATTCCTGTAACCACGTGAGGAGGGGGCAGGGACCGGCCTGGACAGGACAGGAGCCTCTGAGGCCGCCTGCCCTGCTGTAGGCCCATAGACATTGCCAGCAACGCAACTGCCTGCAGCTCCTCTACCGCCTGGCTCTGAGCCCCAGCCGGCTCTGCAGCCGTGGCCACGAGAAGGGGCCACCAGTAAGTGACTTGGGAGCACCGGGTCACCGCCCAGCTGCCACAGCCACCGCCAGGCCCAGCATACTGTGCCCATGCTCACCGCTTGGGCTCTCGGAGCCTGAGGCCAACCTCACAGCCACCTGCTCTGGATTGGGGCCAGAACATGATAAGCTCCACGCTAGCCCTCTGGGCCCTCCTGCTGCTGCTGCTGTTGCTGCTGCTACTGCTGCTGCTGCCACTGCTACTGCTGCTGCTGCCATTGCTCTCCCAGAAAGGGGGATCACCCCCACCCCCCACCCAGCAGCCGTGAGAAAAGTCACCACGCGGCTTTAGCTGGAGATCCTGGCAACACAACCAATGGTGCTGGGAACTAAGGAAGGCCTGCCAGCTGAGCACAGATTACTAGGAAAAACTGTGAGCTGCCTAAGCCATGGACTTCTATTTCTTTTCCTGAGATACGGTACCCCAGACTGGGAAAAGAGGGGAAGGAAGGACTGTGTGTGTTTGTGGGAGTTTCAAGGGACTTTGGGATTTTGACAAAGACATTAAGTCTATTACTTTTAGTCTGTATAACCTGAATAAATAACTCTTTTCATTTTCACCAATCTCTAGCATGGAGAGCTATAATTCTCTGGCTTAGGGAAAGGTGAACCTAGTACAGGGAGACCCCAGGAGAAATGGGGATTAATTCCGTAGCATTGTGGGACCCTCTTCCCTGGTGGCCAATCGGGGAGGATCATGGGAAACCACATGCATAGTAGCTTTAAAGTAATGCAACTACTTGTATATACTTAGTAAAAGCCCACCAAAACTAGCCAGAAAGGATCCTCCCTATAAGAATAGAGTCCCTCCAGCCCGTGAGGTCAATCTCTGCTTGGAGTTGGCCTGCTCCCGTGTTCTCTTCTACGAACTCTGGGTGTTCGGTTCAATTCTTTGCCCCAATCACTAAGAACCTGGTTACCTGTGCCCACCTGTGACACAGGTGGACCCAAGGAGAGGAGGGGTCCATTCAGTAATAGTATCTTGCCATCCCCATGTGTCTGTTCTGTAACAGGGATACAAATAAGCAGATCTTTATCTTTAGTACAATTAATACATACCATTTATTACCAAGCCCAGCTAATTAGGTTATCAAGAAATATTTGACTAGACAAATAAATTGTCTAGCACAGTGGGGTTGTTAGTAGGCAACTGATAAACATAAGCTTTCTAAATAGTTCAATATTTGTTTTGCGATTTTTTTCATGTGCATGTCTAAAAAAATTTTATTACTAATTGTCTCCCCCCTCCCATAAATAAGCTAATAAATTCAGTAAGGCCAGACACTATGCTTCCTCTTTCCTGTCTGGGGTTTCACATGGAGTGTGCAGAGTAGGGGTGAGAATAACATTCTGGAAAGAAGAAAATGTCTTTTTTATTTTCACAGTCTGTCATTAAAAGTCATGTGTACTTTACAAATATGTTTACTTTAATATTAAAATAACATAACATTAAAATACTTTTGACAATTATCTTTCATTGTTGTCTTAAGTTCTTTGCTTTTGGAAATCAGTATAAATAAAAGTGGACTAACAGCAAATATATAGGACTCAGCCTCTTAATAATTTCTCATCTTTATTTTGGTGTCATAATAGTTTATGAATCCAAACATTTATCTCTAAACAGGGCATATTATTTTAGTGACTTCCTCACATTCCCAAGGCTTCACCACATGCCCTCACTATATATACTTAGTGTGGCATGTTGCCTTAGACATGTGACATTTTATATTCATTGATTGAGTGATGCTAACTTTCAGGTTGTGCTTATCATTTTCCTGTCTGCTCTCAGATCCATTTCCATCTTTTTCTTTGTTCTTCTCTGTATTTACACTTCTTAACTTTGCAAAAGCTTTTTGCTCTGATCTTTTGCCGTTATGACACCTAGTTTGTGACATGGAAGGCACTAGTATAGAACTGAAGATTGAGAAGAAGGGAGATGCCAGGGAATAGGCCCCTTGTTCCTGTTCTATCCATCTTCAATAGGTGTGTTCCCACTACTTCCAGGAGGTCCTGGCTCTGGTAATGATACTCTCTTTTATGGCTCTTCCAGCCCTTGGACTAGTGGTGGAGTCTTACTGCCTCTGTTATCCTTTTGGCATTTCCAGTAGCTTTATGGCTAGTTCTTCATGTTAATCACCCTCTGTTGTTGAAATGCCAGGAATTTGCTCTCCCTTCCTAACTAGACATTTACTTCTACTAAGACTTTGTACAGAAACACTGTGTCACTACTTGAAATCATTTAATCTGGTATCTGGCAAATTTCCAAAGAATGCATTTCACTTCATACTATTCTATTCCATGGGAGGACTTTTATAACTTTTTTTTTACAAACCTATACCCTCTTATGTTCTTCTTATAACACAGTAATGAACTAAGAGTCAGTTCAATAAGCATTTATATTAGTCTGAGCTGTCATAACCAAAGGTTATAGATGGGTATCTCAAACAACAGAAAATTGTTTTCTCACACTTCTGGACCCTGGAAGTTCAGGATCAAGATTCCAACCATGTTGGTATCTAGTGGGGATTTCCTTTTGGGTTGCAACAGCCAACTTCTCACTGTGTATTCACATGTCCTTTCCTTGGTGTCTGCAAAGAAAAGGGGAGAGTGATCCCTCTGTTATTGTGACCAAACAAAAACAGAGGTTTGGCTGTCTCCGTGAAGCAGTTATTAATGCAAAACAGAAGAGATTTATTCAGGTGTTGTACAACCTGAGAGAATAGTGGACTCTCATCTCAAAGACCATCTCCTTCTCCCTGCTCAAATCCACAGTTCTTATACTGATAGGGAGGGGAGTGTTTTTTTCCTAATTCAATTATTTTTTTTTTTGGTAGGCTTGGGCCCTACCCATTTATTTTTCTAACTTTTAGTATGCTTGGGATCTATCCATTCATATCTCTACTTTTTGGCACACTCAGTTTAAGAACCTTCCCTTGCCATCATCTTGGCCAATGGGTGGAGACTCCTCTGGAACTCTATCTGACTGACTATTTTATGATAACAATTCTTCCCTCCAAAACTCTAGATCCTTGTAATCTTACAAGGGTAAGTGGAGAAATGTCTCATTCTTCTGTAGTTACTTCTTGCTGGCAAATAACATAGTTTTACCTATCTCAAGATCCAGATATTCTTACTACCTAACAAAGGGGGGGGGGGATCAGGAATGGAGGAAAGGCTTTATGTGAAGGAGAAAGATTGCTGGCTTCAAAAGGTGGCATATGTTGTGTCTCAAGGATGGCACTACTGAACAAGTGAGGCCGCTAAACTGCTTCATGTTTCAAAACATGGTATTACAAATAGGCTTCCAAATTGAGACCTGTTATGTGGACAAACAATAACGTGTTTAGTGAGGGGTAGAAACTAGAGGGATTAAAGGATCTCCATGACCTAACCCTGAAGAGGCCTTTGAGTGGCAACCCCCCACAGCAGAATACATTTGCTGAGGAAGCCACTGTCTGGGAAATGCAGAAAAAAAAGAAGATAATATAATATAATATAATATAATATAATATAATATAATATAATATAATATAATATAATATAATATAATATTGTCACTTAGCTTTGGGGAACACTGTCCCTTTCTGAAAGGGAAATTTTAAATGTCTTTCAGGAGTATAGGTACAGGTTTCCCTTGCAGTATCAACAACTCAAGTTCTGAATCCTTGTCAGGTGATGTTTGCTTATCCATGTGTGGTAGATCCAAGGCTTGATTCCCATGAGCTTTAGGGAAGAGTGTGTCAGAAGGATATCATAGGGACTGGTCCATTCCTTGACTATCTGCTGTTCAGGGCCTTGAAATTTTTAGGTCTTTAGTAAGACTCAATCTCCTGGCTAGAATGGGCGTAAGGGCTCATCAGACAGGTAGATGGACATGCAATGAGAAAACTTATGCAAAATTGTTAGTGTTTGCCCTAGATTTTGTACATATTGTTTAATTTGTGATTCATGCTCTAAATCTAAAGCCAGTTTTCCTAAAACAGAAACTTGGAAGGGTTTCCCATGCTATTTCAAAAGGGCTTGACTTAATCATGCTCTGGGTGCTACCTTAATTTGGAGCAAGGCAATAGGGAACACCTTGTCCCATTTCAAATGTGTTTCCTGGCTGTTTTTGCCAGGATCTTCTTTATTGTGTGGCTCATTTTCTCAGTCTTTCCCATAGACTGAGGTCTCCAAGATGCATGTAGTTTCCATTGACTCTGTAGTGCCTTTCTTATCTTCTGAGAAATTTCCAAAGTGAACAACAGTTCACTATCACTTTGAATGCCATAAGGAAGTTCAAATCTTATGATTATTTCTTTATGTAGAAGTTTTGCTACTTCAGTTCCCTTCATATCTCTAGTGGGGTATGCCTTAACCCATTTAAAAAAAGTGTCCATAAAAATTTAAGTTTCCATTTGTTTTAGGCATCTTTGTAAAATGGGCATATTCCTTTATATCATACTCCTTTTTCCATTAGGGCACATTCTGTTTTATAATTATTTTGGGTTCATATCTGAGAGGCTTGGATAATCCTCTGGATGGTCCTTTACAAAGAAAGGCCCTTCAGGGGTGGCCTAATACGCTCCTTTACAGCATTCTTTCCATAATAAGTCCCTTCACATAGGTGTTTGAGGATGGGATATACTAGAGCTTCAGGAAGTAAGTTCATACCATAAGTGTTGATCTTCCATATAGAATTAGGAACAGTATTAGAAAAATCCCCAATTCATAGGCCTATTCCTCATCTCATTCTGTATAATGGGGTTTAAATTCTGACAAGCCCTGGTGGGCATTTAAAGCCCCAAAGATGACTGACATTGGGAAGCTTGTCTTGCCATTTTATTAACAGTTTGGTTTCTCTGGCTTATTTAGAAACCATTTTCTGGTGTTCTGTACCATGCATTTTGGTAATCTGGTTCAGTATATTCACTGCCTCTAGTGGTTATAAAATCTATTTTGCATGTTTGGTGTCCTTATTCTGAGGTTAAGAGCGCTCTTTCTTTTCATATTGCCCATGGGCATGAACTACCATGAAAGCATACTTAGAGTCAGTGTAGATGTTAACATTCTTTCACTGAGACAATTCTAAGGCTCTGGTGAGAGCCTTAGTTATCAGTTCAGCATTTTGTGCTGAGGTTTCTATGGCAAGGGCTTGGGCTTCTATTATCTTGTCTATGGATACTATTGTGTAAGCAGATCATCACTGACCATTCTCCATGAAGCTGCTCCCATCTGCATATAATTGCCAATCAGGTTCTGTCAGCAGTGGTCCAATAGATCTCATCTTCTGCAATAAATTTGGTGATTGCCAAGCAATCATGCTGGAGGTCTGAGCCTCCCTCTGAGTCCAGGAGTAGGGTGACCAGTTTTAATGTGGTGATAGTCTGTTAGGTAACATTTAGGTTGCCTAATGAAATGGCGTGATATTTTCTCACACACCCTGCCATCAACTAATACTCTCCTTTCTGTTCCAATACAGTTAGGACTTGGTATGGTACAAATACCATAGTAAACTGACCCAGAGTGAATTTCTCTATTGTCTATAAGATGTCACAGGTAGCTGCTACTGCCTGGAGGCATAATGACCATCCTTTTGTCATATGAGCCATTTCCTTTGAGAGATAGACTATGAATTGAAGATTATTTCCTAGAGTCTGGATTAGTTCCCCAATTCCAATACATTACCTTTCATGAATGTACAATTTGAAAAGTTTCTATAAATTGGGTAATCCTAATGTAGGAGCTGAAACTAGTTTTTTCTCCAAGGTATCAAATGCCACCTGACAGGCTCTTGTTCATTCAAAATGTTCAGAGTCTAGTTCTTTCAGAGAATTATACAATAGTTTTGCTATAAATCCACGGTTTGGAATCCTAATTCAGCAATACCCTGTAATCCATAAAGATCCATGGAGCTGCCTTCAGGTCTCTAGGGTTTTATTGTAGCAATGTTTTGTGTTCAATCAGCCATCAAGCTTCTAGTACCCTATTTCAGTGGGAATCCCAGGCAGGCCACCTCTTGTTTGTACATTTGGACCTTGTGAGGTGATACTTTATATCTTCTTTTTGCCAAGTGGTTCAGGACTATAATGGTGTTGAGCAAGCCATCCTCAAAAGTATTGCTAGTTACCAGTAAGTCATCCACATATTGTAAAATAACTCCCTATTTCAATTAAATATCCCTTAAGTATTTTGCTAATATTTCCCCAGATATAGTTGGGGAATTCTTATGTTCTTGAGGCAACACAGTCCAACCGTACTGGAGCATAGCTTCAGTTTTGGGATCCTGTCATTCAAAGGCAAATTATAGCTGAACTTGTACTGGGGTGCAGAAAAAAGGCATCCTTCAAGTCTATGGCTGAACACCATTTACTATCCCCAGGTACCACGGTCAACAAAGTGTAAGGGTTGGACAATGTAAGATGTATATCCTGGACAATGTAATTTATATCCTGAAGATCCTGTATAAATCAATATTCATCAGAGTGAAGCTTTTTTACTGGAAAACTGGAAGGGTTATATGGAGAGTTGCATGGCCAAATTAATCCTGATTTTAAGAATTTCTGTATACTGGCTGAATTCCTTCTGGAGCTTCCTCTTTAAGGAGGTATTATTTCTTCCATGGGATCTGCAGCTCTTCTTTTAGGTTAATTTTTATGGATCTGGATGTTAACTGATCTATCTGGGGTTCCAGCAGCATGGCTTAATCAATCAGCTCATAGGTCTTGGGTATGAAGACTTCATCTTTGAGTCCTTCTAGGCAAATCAGGAGCACCTGGAGCTGGAGAGCATGTTCCAGCAGGACTTCTACACATAATTGTTGATGCTCAGGAGTAAAAGTTATTTGTGCATGTAGTTACAAAGTAAATCTCAGTGTAGGAATGGGATGGGGCAGTCTGATATGTACAGAAAACTATGCTTAAGTTTTGGACCCTCAAGCTAGAATTCTAGAGGTTGAAAAACACCTGTTTTTGTCATTGCCTGGTCACTCCAGTAGCCACTACTGCAGCTGAGCTTTTCCTGGTTTGGTCTGTATTTGGCACTGAGTATGTAGAACCTGTATCTACAAGAAAATCAATTATTTGTTCCCCATCATCAGTTATACCTGGGGTTCCTTTGGGGAACTAGTAATAGGTTGGGAGATATGTAGGGGAGCCACTGGGCCTCCTCATTCATCACCAGACTCATCTTTCCTTTCTAGCATTTCTCTATGAGGGTATTTATCATTTTTATTTTACTTTTTGAGTTCTGGTCATTCCTTTCTCCAATGGCTTTCTTCTTTGCAATAGGTACATTGATTAGCACTTCATGGGTCTTTTCCTTTTTCTTTCAGGCCCTGCCTCTACTTCTGGCTTTCCCACATTTTTTCTAAGAAAACCATGACATGTTTTAATTTCCTTGTTTCCTGGGTGTGGTAAATTTTAAATGTTATGTCTACAAGCTGGGAGAAATTTATTCCCAATACCCTATCTAAACACTGGAGCTTCCTTTTGAAATCCAAGGCAATTTGCCCAGTAAAAGTCACATTTACCATCTGGACATTTTCTAGTGCCTGTGGGTCAGCATCACTGTACTTGTGATAGACCTGATAGTTCCTTTCTAAAAATTCAGAAGGGTCTTCATTTGGCTTTTCTTGAATGACCTGCATCATATGTAGGTGCTTTTATTTAGGCACCCCTTTCTTAAGGGCATGGGCATGCATGTTTTGTAATGTTCTAGGAAGGCTAGGTCCCCACTATTTGGGTCCCAGTTCAGCTATATTGAGGGGATTTCCCTGGCTGGGGTGGGGGTCTTGTCAGGATTCTATTGATGGAGATAATGAAACTCCTCATTAGCCTTACTTATAACCAGCTACTGTTCATCTGCCATTTGCAGGTGAACGAGAGCTTGTACATCTGCCCAGTTTGGATGATGAGTAGCAAAAATGGAAGTGATAAGATCTGCCATTTTCTAAGGCCCCGCCTTATATGAGGGGTTTGAATTCTTCCAATTTAGTAAATCTGAAGTAGAAAAGAGAGTATGGGCCCAATAGTATCCAGCAGACTGGCCTTCCTTGTTTATTCTGCCCATAGAGTATTGCTTGAAAGGGAATTTTTCTGCTCCAGATAGGGATGATCCCTGACCAAACGTGGTATCCCACTATATCTTTCAGAGGGAAAACTATTCCTTTTTCATACATGTTGTCCCTCTGGGCCCTATTTCTGGGGTATCTAGCAGCAGGAGTGGTGATGGAAGAAGTCTTCCTATAGCAGGTCTTGCATCCCCCTGGCTTCAGGACATTAAAAATGCTCATTTTCTTCTTATGTCTTACTCTCAGGGAAGGATTTTGAAACCATTTCCTTTTTTGCATCATTAAATGGTTACTTTTCCTTGTTGAATCTTCACTGAGTAAAGACATGAGCACCTGATGATAAGGGATTTCATCCCATTTCCCTGACTGGTGGCAAAATAATTCCAACTGCATGATGGTGCAATAATTTAGGAAACCATTTAGGGGATATTTTTTCCCATAGTCTAAAGTATACATAGGCCAAGCAGTATTACAATCGAACATCAATTCCTTCTTAGATGTTAGATAATATCTATACAAGGATAAATCATTTAAAATTTGGCTTGGCGTGCTCCCTTTTGAAGTCAAAACAGAACGACCTCTGATGACATGAAAGTACAAACTCAAAAGCAGAATTGTAACAAGTCCCCAGACCAAGTGGGAATATATGAACAAAACTTGAACCAACAATTCTATCATTCCAAAGAAGTGCTCACAAGCAAGTCTCAGAGGCTTATTTCTTGCCAACCAATAACATAAGTGGTCCTAAAAAGATCCCAGTGGCACAAAGGCCCAAATGGTCCTAACTGTACTGGGAATCCCCACAGGCCTGTCTTGAGCTCAGTCTGCCACTGGCATCTGGGACCTGAGCCCAAGTACTCTAGGACTTACTGAGGTTCACATTGTCCCATATGGGTCACCAAAATTGTTACACGAACAAAAATGGAGGTTTGGTTTTCTGTCACCACCAAAAAGCCAAACTTGAGGGTCAGGTGCTCATGCAAAATGAAAGAGGTTTATTCAGGTGCCACACAACCTAGGAGAAAGATGTACTCCTATCTCAAGGACCATCTCCCTCTCCATGCTCAAATCACAATTCTCATAAGGATAGGAAGGGGAGGGTTCTCTCCTAGTCCAATTATCTTTCTAGCTTTTGGCATGCTTGAGTCTCTATCCATTCATCTTTCTAGCTTTC
Organism: Phyllostomus discolor; assembly: GCF_004126475.2. NCBI lineage: Eukaryota > Metazoa > Chordata > Mammalia > Chiroptera > Phyllostomidae > Phyllostomus > Phyllostomus discolor. The sequence continues at coordinate 119,708,598 of NC_040904.2, forward strand.
AGTGTACTCAGTGCCCTATCCACTCATTTTTCTAACTTTTGACATGCTCAGACCCTATCCATTTATCTTCTTAGTTTTTAGTGTGCTCAAGTTCTATCCATTCACATCTTTAGCTTTCAGCATGCTCATTGTAAGAACATTTTCCTGCCCCTATCTTGGCCAATAAGCCCTGGTGCTCTGACTTACCGTTTTATGGTAACACTATCTATTTCTTGTAGAGACAATGATATATTCAAATAAGGGCCCACCCTTCTGACCTCACTTAACACAATCACTTTCTTGCTCCAAATACAGCCCCACTAGGGGTGTTAGAGCTTCAATACATGACTTTTGTAGTAGTACATACTTTAAGTACATGAAGCATCCATTCATAAAAGCTATTCATTAGAAAAGTTATTTTATCCACAAAGTTATCTCTTTTACAATTTGACTCATGAAATAAAGAGAAAAAAATTATCTGCAGCATTTTGGATTTATCTGGTGATAAAGGTAGCAGTTTTCTACTTTGGTATATGGTATGATTAGTTATAGCTTATTGTTCATAAAAAGCATTATAAATAACTTGCCTATTTTTAAATAAGAGGTTCAATGTTAAACTATTAAAGAAATAAATAATCAATAAGATGAAAAAAAATCTAAACAGCGCTATATCCCAAATTGATCTCATTGTTATTTACAGAACATTATATCCAATACCTGCACACACATATTCATTTCAGGTGCCAATGAAATATTTACAAAGAATAACCATTTGCAGGGATATGATAAGAAGTCAATAACTTTGAAAAATTAAAACCCTGAAGAGTATATTCTCTTACTACAATTAGAATACATTTAAAAATTAGTAAATGTAAACTTAATAATGTCTAAATATTTGAAAATTAAAGAATATACTGCTAAATAATGTATTGTTCAAATAAGAGACCATAGAGAAATTTTAAAATATTCTATACTATTGAAAATAAAAACATAATGTTATCATAATTTATGGTATGCAGTGAAAGCAATCCTCACAGAAATTTTTGTAGCTTGATGTGCCTATATTACAAAAAAGAAAAAAAACACCTAAAATCAATTCAATACACATTTCTAACTTGGCTTGTACTTGAGAGGCGCTTTATATCAAAAAGAAAAATCAGGGAAAATACACTGGAACTCTGCTGTGGAATTGTGTGGTGGTGGTGGTGCACATGCATTGGGCTCCTCTGAGGGTATTTGAGATGTGTGACCCTGCACCTAAAACACTAGTTTGGTGTGGCCCATTTTATCTGCAACCTGTTGTATGAAATATCAAAATTTGTAAGCCTTTCTTTCTCTCAGTCTGTTTGCTTCCATCAGCTCCTAACAATGGTGTATTCTTTCTGCCCGGGACACCTTTAACTAACATCCAGCTCTAGTTCTCTATGAGGCTCTAGAGACCTCGCACTAATTGTTTTTTTTATTTTCATCCTTAAAACCCTCTTTAAATCTGACTTTTTAAAACTTTGATGTCTGTTGGAAGAAATGGAAAACTTGATGAGAGATATGTTAGCAAATGTCCACTTATGGCAACTACCAGAAAATTTTAAAGCTTGGGGTAATTTTGGCTTTGTGTGAGAATACTTTCATCTCTACCCTGAACAGAAGATGGTATTATTGTTTTTTTTTTCTTTTTTTTTCTATTTTTTAAAGATTTTATTTATTTATTTTTAGAGAGGGAAGGGAGGGAGAAAGAGAGAGAGAGAAACATCAATGTGCGGTTGCTGGGGGCCGGGGCCTGCAACCCAGGCATGTACCCTGACTGGGAATCAAACCTTGGTCTTTTTTCTTTTAACTTTAAATGCCTATCATCTTTCCTGAAAAAAGACAGAATTAAAATTCATTCAATTATAATTTTGAATGCAATAGCAATGAACTGTCAATGGGTGGTGGCCAGGGCAGTTGCTAGTTTCAACTTGACACAAATCAGCACTGACAGGGAGGAATCTTCTAATGGTAATACATGGAACACTACAGACCTTGTAATCAGTCAGGAAATGTGCTTTGTGCCATACTCATCCCCGCTCATTGATACATGGGGAAGACACTCTACCATCCTCACTCATGAGGAATGAGGCACTTAGAAGTAACTTGCCCAAGTTGCATAGACAGTGATTGGTGAAACAAAGAATTTAACCCAGCCTTAGCATCTGTGTTTGTGACAACTATAGTATAGTACCTTGCATTCAAGCCAGGTAAATTCCATGACAATATTTTGAGTTTAAGTTGAAAAATTATAATATGTCATTATTTTAAGTTAAACTTATAGCAGCTACACCATGTACCACAAAATAATCACTACTGGACAGAGTTCTAAAAAACTGATGTATTTCACATGAAACATATCTAAGTGTTAAATGAGATTATTAATGAAAATCATTTAGAATTGTATGGTGTATCATAGTCACTTGATAAGTATGAGAAAAAATAATGTTAATAGGAGGGAAAACCAGTCAAAACTTGTTGTAAGACTGTTTCCTAGAGTAATGAGTGAAATCTAGGAACTGATCTACTTATCTTAGATGAGCAACCAAACATCAGATCTGGAGATCTCAGAGGTTTTAGGTTTAAATCCAGAATCAGTTGATATCAGACTATATATAATCTAGAGGTCAGGAAATAACAGGATAATCTTTCTTTTTTTTATAATGAGGTTTTTTCTTAAAGATTTTATTTATTTATTTTTAGAGAGGGAAGGGAGTGAGATAGAGAGAGAGAGAGAAACATCAATGTGCAGTTGCTGCGGGTTATGGCCTGCAACCCAGGCATGTACCCTGGCTGGGAATCGAACCTGCAAAACTTTGGTTTGCAGCCCACGCTCAATCCACTAAGCTACTTCAGCCAGGACAGGGTAATCTTTCTTCGTGGCTGAAATGTTAAGGTGTAAAATGTGGAAACATACTCTGTTCCCCATTTTTAGCCCTGTATTTTTAAAAAGTAGTTTGCAGAAAGAAAGACAAGAATGAAGCAGACATATAGAACGAAACCCATTTTTAATGAAATTCAATGTGAAACTATTCATAAATAAGTAATCAATAAAATGATAAAAATCTGAACAGTACTATACTCCAAATTGGTCTTATTGTTGGTCAAACTGGTCATATAGAACAACATGTCCTAATTGTATTGAGAGCCACAGTCCAGTTTATTGGCTGCAGTCTTGGTCTTAAACTTCTTTTCAGTTCATGAGAGTGTCCTTCACTAATCACCCAAAATCATCTTAAAATCTACTTATCCTCTTATATTTTTCATAAAAATTATCTATCACTTCCTGGTGTTATACTATATATTCATTTGTTTATTTCCTAAAGTCCTCATAAAAGGTTAGGGACTTGCTTCACTGTTCTTTTCCTAGGACCCAGTACAGTATCCAGCATATAAATTTTCCTTGTGCTTAAGCTAAATTTAGATGAGTTTACATTTTTTGAAAATTAGAGTTGTGGTTGACCTGCAAGAGGAGCAGTTTGGCTGAAATACTTAAACATTTTGACAATTTAATGATAATGTGTACTGGTGTGCTTCTCTTTGAATTCACATTATTTGGAATATTTTTACTTCCTGAATCTAAATGTCTGTTTCTTTTCCCAGTTTAGGAAAATTTTCAACCATTATTTTTTAGCATAATCTTTTTTGCTCCTTTCTCCTCTTTTTAGGACTCGTAAAATGTGAATATTGGATTATTTATAAATGTCTCATAAGTCCCTTATACTATCTTCACTTCTTTTAAGTATATATTTTTTAATTTTGCTGCTCTGATTGGATAAATTTCACTGTCCTGTCTTTGAATCAGCTGATGCTTCTGCCTCCTTGATCTAGCCTGTGTTTGAATCCCCCTATTGAATTTTCAGTTTAGTCATTTTATTGTTCAGTTCTGTGATTTTTGTATGTTTTTATATTTTTATAAGAGTCAGAAGTTAAAATTCTGACTCTTCAGAGTCAGAATTGCTGACAGAGTCAGAATTTGCTCTCCTTACCTCCATGAGCATTTTTATGACTACTATTTTGCATTCTTTATTTGGGATGTAAAATTGAAAAATGCTGGCTCTAAAATTATATTGAATAAATGGGAAGTGTATCTTGATTGGGAAGTTAGAGACTTCAAGAAGAAACACGGATACATTCTTTTTTTTAAAAGTTAATTACAAATTTTAAAGACTGCATTTTAAAAAAGAAGTCCCCTGAAGCTAATAAATGCCAATACCCAATTCTTCCCCTTACATAGCTCTGAAACCAAAGGCTGTCTTTGAAATAAAAATACCAAAGGAGCTAAATACACATTCTTTTCAAATGCACATGGAACATTTGCAAAGATAGACCACATCATAGGACACAAAATAGGCCTCAACAAACTCAAGAAAATCAAAATGATAGCAAATGTTTTCATGGATCACAATCGCTTGAAACTAAAAGCCAACCTCAAAAAAAACCCTCGAAAATAATAAAATCCATGGAAACTGAATAACATGTTATTAAACAATGAATGGATTAAGAATGAGACTAAGGAAGAAATCAAAAGTTTCTGGAAACAAATGAAAATGAACACACAGCAGTCCAAAATCTATGTGACACAGTGAAAGTAATCCTCAGAGGAAAGTTCATAGCAATACAGGTCTACATACAAAAAGATAAAACATTTTGAACAAACAACCAAACTCTACATCCACCAAATTTAGAAGAACAACTAGAAACAAAGCTCAGAGCAAGTAGAAGGGAGGAAATAACCAAGATCAGAGCAGAATTATATGACGTATAGACTAAAAGAACAATTCAAAGGACCAATAAATTCAGAAGCTGGTTCTTTGAAAAGATAAATAAGATCACAAAGCCTTTAAGCATATTCATCAAGAAAAAAAGAGAGTGGGCCCAAATAAATAAAATCAGAAACAAAAGATGTGAAATTACAACCAATATAACAGAAATACAAAGGATCATAAGAAATTACTATGAACAACTATATGCCAAGAACTGGAAAGCCTGGGTAAAAAGAACAAAATTCTAGAAACAAACAATCCTCCAAGACTGAGTCAAGAAGAAGCAGACAGCCTGAATAGACTGACATCAGCTAGTGAAATTGAAGTAGTAATCAAAAAATTCCCAGCACACAAAGCCTTGGGCCAGGTGAAATCACTGGAGAATTGTGCCAAACATTTAGAGGAGAGCTAAAGCCAATTTTTCTCAAACTATAGCAAAAAAAATTCAAGAAGAGGGAAGAATCCCAAACTCTTTTTATGAGGCCAGTATTATCCTAATTCCAAAACCAGATACAAACACAACAAAGAAAGGAAACTATAGGCCAATATCTTTGATGAACACAGATGCTAAAATCCTCAACAAAATATTGGTAAACTGGGTCAAGAAATAAATTTAAAAGATTATACATCATGAGTCTACTGGGATTCATCCCAGGGATTCAAGGATGGTACAATACACATAAATCGATAAATGTAATATACTACATAAACAATACAAAAGACAAAAACCACATGATAATATCAATAGATGCTAAAAAACATTTCATAAAGTACAGCAACTATTTATAATAAAAACACTCAGCAAAGTGGGAATAGAGGGAGCATTCCTCAACATAATAAAGGCTATATACAAGAAATCTACAGCCAACATCTGGTGAATGGACAAAAACTAAAGGCTTTCCCTCTAAGATCCCCCACAAGATAAGGGTGTCCACTTTCACCATTTCTGTTCAACATAGTACTGTAAGTTTTACCCAAAGTGATCAAACAAGTAAAAGAAATAAAAGGCATCCAAGCTGGAAAGAAGGAAGTAAAGCTGTCACTGTTTGCAGATAACATGATAGTGTACATAGAAAACTCTATAGAAAGCACCAAAAACTACTCAGCCTAATAAGTGAATTTGGCAAAATGACAGGATACAAAATGAACATTCAGAAATTGAAGGCATTTTTGTACACTAACTATGAAATATTAGAAACAGAAATTAGGAAAAAGTCCCATTTACTATAGTAACAAGAAAAATAAAATACTTAGGAATAAACGTTACCAAGGAGGTAAAAGACCTATACTTGGAAAACTACACAACACGGAAGAAAGAAATTAAGAGATACACAAATCAATGGAAGCGTATATGATGTTCATGGACTGTAAGAATTACCATTAAAATGTCCATACTACCCAAAGCAACTTAGAGATTCAACATAACTCCTATAAAAGTGTCAATGACATATTTCACAGAAATAGAATATTTTAAAAATTTATATGGAACCATAAACAACCCCCAAATAGCCTCAGCAATTTTGAGAAAGAAGAACCAAGTAGAAGAGATCATAATACCAGACATCAAACTATATTACAAGACCACTGTAACCAAAATAGTGTGGTGCTGACATAAATATAGACACATAGACCAGTAGAACAGCATAGAGAGCGCAGAAATAAGCCATGTCAATATGGTCAGTTAATGTTTGAAAAAAGGGGCAGGAAAATAAAGTGGAGTAAAAATAGCCTCTTCAATAAATGGTGTTGGGAGATCTGGACAAATACATGCAAAAAAATAAATGAAACTATACCACCAACTTACACCATACACCAAAATAAACTGAAAATGTATAACAGACTTAAATATAAGTTGGGACATCATAAAAGTCCTAGATGAAAACATAGGCAGGGAAATTTCAGATATCCTTTGTGGCAATATTTTTACTGATACCTCCTCTAGGGCAAGGGATATAAAGGAAAGAATAAACAAATGGGATTACATCCAATTAAGAAGCTTCTGCACAACTAAAGAAAACATCAACAAAATGCAAAGGGTACCAGCTGCGTGGGAAAACATAATTGCCAATGGTTCCTAGGACAAGGGTTTGGTCTCCAAAATATATAAAGAACTTAACAGGATTCCACACCAGGAAGAAAAGCATCCAATTAAAAAATGATCAAGGGACCTAAATAGACACTTCTCCAATGAGTACATACAGAGGGACCAGAGACACATGAAAAAATGCTCAGCATCACTAGCCATGAGAAACATGCAATTTAAAATCACAATGAGATATCACTTCACACCAGTCAGAATGGCCTTCATACCCAAATGAACAAACAAGTTCTGACGAGGTTGTGCAGAAAGAGGAACCCTAGTATACTGTCGGTGGGAATGCAGACAGCCACTGTGAAAAACAGTATGGATATATTTTGCCTGGTTGATATTTTGTTTGGAAGGTCTATCCATTTTTACAGCGGTGTATTAAAATCCAGTAATATAAGTGCATTGTTGTCTATATCTTTCTCAAAGGCCTCCAAGATTTTCCTTATATATTTGGGTGCTCCTATGTTGCTTGTGTATATGTTTACAATGTTTATGTCTTCTTGATGGATTCATTGAAATAAAGAACAAACTGACAGTAACCAGAAGGGAGGTGAGAGAGGGCTAATGGGGGAAAATAAGGGAAGGTCCACAAAAGAACATATATAAAGGACACATGGACAAAGCCAAACTTGTAGGTTCAAGGGTGGAAGGCCTGGATGGGTGGGGCAGGGGGCCATGGTGGAGTGAAAATGGAGAGAACTATACTTAAACAATAAACACACACACACACACACACACACACACGCACAGTATGGAATTTCCTCTGAAAACTAAAGATGGAACTGCCTTTCAATCCACTAATACCACTACTGGGACTATACCCTAAAAATTCTGATACACCAATTCAAAAGGACCTATGTGTCCTAATGTTCATAGCAGCATTATTTACAATAGTCAAGAGCTGGAAATAGCCTAAGTGCCTATCAGTAAATGAGTGGCTCAAAAAATTCTGGTACATTTACAGGATACCACAAAGTAGAAAGAAAGGAACTCTTATCCTTTGTGACAGCATGGATGGACCTGGAGAGGATTATGCTAAGTGAAATAAGCCAGGCAATGAAAGACAAATATCATATGATCTCATTATAAGTGCAACCTAATCAACAAAACAAGCAATTGAGCAAAATAGAAATAGAGACCTGGAAAGAAAGAACGAAATGACAATGACCAGAGGAGAGTGCAGAGAGGGAAAACAGGGTGACCAAAGGGGAAATGGGGAATAGAGGGGGAAGTCCCCATTCCCCCTCTATTCATGGTGAACAAGAATAGAGGACTCATGGGCATGGGAAATGGGGGATTGACTGTGGGAGTAGGGGGTAATGGGGTAGATGAGAGCAATGGGGAAAAAGGTGGAACAACTGTAACTGAATAAATAAATAAATAAATAAATAAATAAATAAATGCAAAATTTTGGGAAGTCTTATCAAAATGTTGAAAACCCTTAGCCATGTCTGAGCAAGTCAATTCAACTTGATACAGCTACTGGTATATTTGTTAAAGATTATTGAACATCTATATATTTTGAAATAACATGAGTATAATCTCAGTAGTGGAATTGCTGGGTCAAAAGGCAGTTTCATTTTTAGCTTTTTAAGGAAATTCCATACTGTTTTCCACTGTGGCTGCACAAGTCTGCATTCCTACCAACAGTGTACTAGGGTTCTCTTTTCCCCACAACCTGGCCAGCACTCATTGTTTGCTGTTTATTAGTGATGGTCACTCTGATTGGTGTGAAGTGGTATCTCATCATGGTTTTAATTTGCATCTCTCTGATGGCTAGTGACGCTGAGCATCCTTTCATATGATCACACCCATAAGTGGAACCCAATCAACAAAAGAATCAAGTAAACAAAATATAACCAGAGACATTGAAATAAAGAATAAACTGACAGTAGCCAGTGGGGAGGTAGGAAAGGATAATGGGGAAGGAAGGGGAGAGAGTTGTCAAGAACATGTACAAAGGACACATGGACAAAGCCAAAGGGGGGTAGGATCAAGGGTGGATGGTGGAAATTGCTGGGGCCAGGGGGAGTGGTGGGAGAAAAATAGAGACAACTGTACTTGAACAACAATAAAAAAAAGTGGAAAAAAAGGCTCAACAGGCCTTCCAGCTAGATAATTAGTAATGTAAACAAGGTTGAGATAACTAAAGAAAAAAGTTACTCTTAAACCTTAAACGAAGGACCTTAAGTGTCTGTAGTTGCCCTTGCCTGCCCCACAAAAATTAGTAATTCAAGTTATGTGTATGGTCTTGATGTAATAATATGTGTTTGTCTGTATATTACGTATTATGTAGTTTTTTTCTGCCTACTGATGACATTACTAGGGTGTAATATTTTATTGGGCTAAAGACATTAAATGCTTACATAAATTTAGCAGGATCTTGTGGTCTGTCCAAAGTATTTAATATTAAAATAGGTTTAAGCTTGATTGATATCTTTTAAAGTCATTTTTTGTTTTACCCGGGTTTACAAAAATATATATAATTTTTTAGTTAAGTTTGTCTGGCAACCTTCTCAAAGTTTAAATTTTAAGAGATTTTTTTAACTGAGAAATGACTTTTTAGTTATTCCAATGGGCCCAGGTATCTTTCAAAGATTATTCTCTCTCTTTATAAAAGAAATGTTTTTAACTAATTAGGCCTATTTGATATGCTTGAAATTACATGGGAAGTTTTGTAACAATAACAATAATAATAACTATAATATTAATGACATGGTCTATTTATATTCATATTTTTTATTAAAATTGATGTTCTAAAAATTTCAGCCTTCCCTAGAGAGCAACTTGCAAAGGTGTAGAGATAAATACAAACAGGGAGTTCTCAGGAATTACAGGTGTCCTGTCAGTGACACCAGACAAGCGGAGAGGGATGGTTCCTGATGAGGGTTACTAGCAGTGATTCTCTGGGTGTCCTGGTCCACATATTGGGAGTGTATGAATTGTTTCCAATATCCAATACACACTTTCAATAAGCCATGTGCATGTTTTAAAATCTCACATAATATTTGTTTATGTATTGAAATTGTGTGTTAAATCTAAAAATGTGGGCTTATATTTTTCTTTTATATAATTTTACAATGACTATTATTTACCAAGAAATTGTTATCTTGGAATGTTATATCTTACAGAAAAGCAAATGTATTTTTTATCAGTTGTATTATAATCATATCTATAACCATGTCATTTTTTTTATTTATACAATCATTGTTTTACTATAATACATTTGCAAATGTGTTATATCTTTAGAAAGATCCATTAAAAGGATGCTGTCTTACCCTAAATGATAGGTTTCTAAGCAGGTCGTATCTTTGAACTAGATGAAGATTTATAGAACTCTAAGAAATAATTGAATTCATAAAAATACTGGAAAATAATCAGGATAAATGAAAAGTTGGTATGTGACTGAATGAATGAAGATAATTATTATTCTTATAATTTTGTTCAAAATATTGCTGATATTTAAATATTTTTGTTTTCCAAATATAAGAAAAACTAAAAGGAGGCATTCTGCATTATTATCAAGGGCACAATAGCTTATAGGAACAGATTAATCAGTAACATTCATTTCACAGTATACTCCTGGAATACAAAGACTTCAAAAACCACAACTTACAAGTAGGAGATTGTTGTCCACTGGAAACAACATTAGTTAAAGACTCTCTCCAACATTGTTGGAAAAGACCTTATCAGGTGTATAACCATGAACAGATATCTGCCATGTCTCTGATTCTTGCCTCCAACTACAGCAAAAATCAAAGACTTCTCAAGAATAAGAAGAAACATACATTAGGAATAGACAACTATCCCAAGAGACCAACAAGGCCTATATACCTACAAATTGATGTTGAGCCTTATTTACTTATTTGATTGTTTTTACCTATCTGCTGATACTAATAATAATTATACTTGTTTTTATGCTTTTTTAAAACTTTATGTACATAGTTTGTTAATAGTTGCTGAAGATGTATAGGATATCTTTTGTATTACCAATAATACCCTTTTTTATGATTTCTCTTTTGAAATTTAGAAGAGATGCTATTCTTACCAAGCAGACAGAGCCCCATCTGTGTGGCACCTTGGTGAATGACCCAACAATTAATGCTGGAAGGAGCAGATCTTTACTTACAATGTTCCAACCTTGGAGGGGCTCAGAACACCTCATCTTGGAGCCCTCCTTTCCCATGAGACCCAGCACTTCCCATGTTCCCCACCAGGCTGCTGCCCAAGAGCATCCCAAAAGTTTCCCATGTCCTTATCTGTACAGGATCTGGAATACGTTGCCATCAGCATCCACATATAGTGTAAAATGAAGCATGCACTGTGTTAACTCTGGATCATGGTTGAAACTCAGGAAAGGCACAAATCTTAATAGTTGGGAAAATCCAGGTCTAGCAGGTCAGGATCTTAAAGTCTTTTGTGGCTCTGGAGTCAGCTAGAGCAGGCACAATCACAGCAGCAGCATCTCCTTTCTTAAGAGTCCAGGCCACATAGCTTCCTTTTCACTGTAAACCACATAGTTAGTTGTTTATTTTTTCCTTTGCACTGCTCCCTTTCAAACCATGTGGCAAAAATCCCTTACTACAGACATGTCTCTTCCCTCGCTTTTACTCCCTGCATGGCCAAGAGACCTTCTCCTTCCCAATCTGCATGGCCAAGAGCAGAGAGAAAATGGCTGTTGCACCTAGTTTCAATCCTTCCACCTCCTCCATAACCCCATATCTGACCCCTCCCACAAAGGGATACATCTGCCAGTCATCCAGTATCTTCTGCCTTTCTCTAACTGACATTGTTAGTCTGGGCATGTGTGGCCCTGTAACACTGAGGAACCACCTCTTCAAGCTCCTCTGGCTACATCTGGAGTCAAAGCCACACCCATTTCCCTCTCCCTGAGAGGGTAGGCAAGCTATTTAATATGACTATGATGCTGGTCAATGGTTATTGATTTGCAAATACCCCTCAAATGGACTGTCTGCTTCTTCATACACCAGCCACAGCTGTGGAGGCGAGGCTTGGGGATTTTGTTTCTTTTTTTGTCTATATTCCCAGGGGCTTCTCATCCTACACTGCATTCTGAACCTTGTTTCACACACCTTACACTATTACAAAAGGAAGGAAAAGGATATGTATATTTTTAAGAGAAGTTAAAAGGAAGTCTTTTGTCTTAATAAGTTCCTTATTTCTGAATGAATAGAGACAAACTAAGAAAAACAAAGGCAGTTGTAGAAAGTTAGTGAAACAGGAATATTAAGAAAGATATTTTATATATAAATGCCACAACTTAATTATGGGAATGTGTTCATCCTCTAACCCAGCAAATGCTACTAACTATATTAATACAGATGGAAGCTGAAGTAGCTATAAAAACATGGCCCATTATAACTGCTGCTGAAGGACAGGAAATTTACTTATGAAACTCTGTCTTCCTGGCCTCTGGAATTTTAAATGATAATTGTAATTTACATCATTGTGTTCTTATAGCCTTGGCTCTGATTAAAACTCAAGGTTATAGCTTCTAATTGTACAACTAGTAGGAATCAGATTAATAACAACACCTGAGTCCTCCTAATGGGAAATAAATGGGCCATAGAAAATAGGAACTCATCTTCTGGTCAGATTATGAAACTGAAACTATGTATGGAGTGCCCTCAAACTATTAATGTTATACTAGATGTAAAATATGGAGAATGAGACAACAAAACCTGGATCATGACTGCTTACAGATTAGACATGGTCCAAAGTGTTTTTCCCAATAAAGGCCCATTAGACCTGAATGCCTCCCATTTACTTGTCTTTCACTCTGGAGAAAAATTCAGTCTTGACTTCTATTTAAGTTGCAGTTTTGCCTGATTCCCAATGGTCCATTGTTCAGCAAGATAATTGCTGACATTGAGAATTCCTAGGAATGAGCCTTCCTAGCTCTGTGGGACCTCCTTATCCAACCAAAAAGTTGGTTATCATGTATCCTTTGTATTGATTTATGACCAAGAGGGGGATGTGTGGACAAAAAGGGGCCACATAGTATCCTGATAAGCTCAGAGGAGGCCTACATTGTGGCCTTCTAAAGGCATAGACCTAAAGTAACCACATAAGATTGTCTGAAATTAAAACTTTTTAACTAAAAGCAGTTTGTAACAGGAAATCAAGTTCTAGGCTTGAATCTTCCATGACAAAAGTCAATTTTTACCTTAAACTCCCCTATTGTCCTTTTTGAATCTATGATAACATACCTTTGGAGTGTCAAGGTAATTTCCCTTTTTCTGGACCTCTCTGGGCACAACAACCACACACCAGAGCAGACACCACAAATCCTTTCATTGTTATTGTTATCATGTTAATTGTTGACTGTTAACCTGTACCCACCTATGTAAAAGAAGTATGTGTCCATCACATTACTTTTTATCCAATTCCAGTACTTTCTCTACTTTTCTTTCTTCTGCCTCCTCAATCTATCACCAGTGGATTCCATGTAACTCATGCCTCCTCTTTTGATTGTAAATGTATTAAATGAGGTGCAAAACTGCCCTATTCTAGAGCATTTCCTTCACTCTTTGAGGTTTTGCTTCCTGGAAATTGTTATAAGTTTGGCACAAATAAACTCATAAAAATTCTCGACAGGTTTGAACCTTTCTTACACTGACAGACTTAATCAAAATTAAATCTCAAATTTATACAAGGGAATGAAGAAAACCGGAAATGGGATATATGTGAGAAAATATGAAAGACTTTTGTTTTTCTGGTTTTTTTTTTAAATTTTTAAAACAAGGCAATCAACTCTTAAGTAGAAATAGCAATTCCCTCTATGACTAGTTTTTATGGAATAAAAGTGTATGACAATAGTGAAAGATAAAGCCAGGGTCATTTGTTATAATGACGCCATTTGTCCAGCAGTTCTATGACCTTGTTAAACATGACTGCCATTTTACTCTTCTGAGCTTATGTCCTCAGGACTGAAAATTATTGGAAGGAAGAACAGAATGTGACTAACCAACCTCCCTGTGCCCCAAACCACAGACAAAAGGTAACATTGGAGCAGATGCAGCTTTTGCAAAACCAGCCAAAACCTCCTGTGTTGAAATGCCTCTAACAACCCAGGAGGCACACAAGAGCAACCTCTCCCCACTGTTTTATAATCCAACTGCAATCCAATAAAAACTCAAAGCCCATACATTTTGCTGCTGGTGCATTTCTCCATATTTGCTGGCCCCTTTCACTCTTGGAAAGGGAATAAAAATTTGGCTCTGCATTTTCTTCTCTTGTGAATTTTTTCACAGCCCACATCATCAACCACTCTAACATTTTCATGGCCTAAACAGGTACATTCTCTATTCCTACCTCTCCTGCACATCCTGAGACTAGTGACTAAGGAAGCAGTGGATAGTGAAAGCTCATCCCAGGCTTACCTCACTAACCTTGTTTCTGTGAGGTTTTGAGAGAGGATTCTAATCCTTTTCCATCTCTTCAGACTCTGGATAGCCTCTCCTCACCCCCTACATGGCCAATGATTGGTAAGTCTCTCTGCTTCTTGGAACTAAAACACTTGCTTTGGTGAAAGTGATAGCTTAGCCCCCAGTCTTGTTGTCAGAAACCCTGAAGCCAGGACTATCACTTTCCCAAGGATTCAGCCATGAGGAGTGCTTCCTGGCTGTTTTCCTCCTGAGTTCAATTGCTCTTGGGCTCAGGGACGCCTGACTCTGAGACAGATATTTGTGGTTGGTTTGCCTTCAGGTTTGCATATGCTTGACTCCAGAGGCAGATCCCTGGGTCATTTGAGATGGGGATTCCCTTCTCAAACCTTCTCCTCCCTCTATTCATTCTCATCTCTGAGGTAGTCTTCATGTTTACCATGGGCAACACTCATTAGAACCTGCCCAAGGACTCCCTATTGGGGTGTCTAAAGAACTCAAAGGCTCTGGGACTTACCAACCTCAAGACCAAGTGTTTGATTTTCTACTGCAACATGGTCTGACCCCAATACAAACTGTGACCAGGAACTCTGGCCCATGAATGGATGTCTTAACTCTAATACTATCCTCCAACTTGACCTTTACTGACACCATCTCAATACCTTACTTAATTTTACTTCTCAAGAGGAAGAGACAAGATTTTTAACCTCAGTGGAGATTCAGGCCTCCTTCTCTTAATTATGCCTTTTCATTCAGATGTTTCTCACTCATAACTTTCTCCTCCTTTCTCTGACCATTTTATTTCCATCTCTACCACCTACCCCTTGTGTCTGTCTTGCTACAGAGTAATTGCTATATTTGTTTTCCTGTAACTACTCTGTAGAAATTACTCTTAGGCACACTAATCCCACAAGGCCATTATCTTTTAATCAATATTACCCAGAAGGGGTGATGGTATTCCTTACTGCCTAAACAAAGTCCAGCATTCAACTCCCATTTTTTTCTTCCTTCCTTCCTTTTTCTCTCCCTTCCTTCCTTCCTCTTTTTTCTTTCCTTCCTTCCTTCCTATTTATTTATTTATTTATTTATTATTTATTTGTTTATTGTTGTCCAAGTACACTTGTCTCCATTTTCACCCCACCACAGCCACTTGCCCCAACCAACCCCACCACCAACCCTCAGATTTACCTCATTTGGTCTTTCCATGTGTCCTTTATACATGGTCCTTGATGGCCTTTCCCCTATTTCCCCCAATTATTCCTCTCCCTCCTCTCTTCTGGTTACTGTCACAATGTTCTTTATTTCAATATCTCTGGTTGTATTTTGCTTCCTTGGTTTTTTTTGTTGATTAGGTTCCATATATAGGTGAGATCATGTGGTATTTGTCTTCACTGCCTGGCTTATTTCATTTAGCATAAAGCTCTCCAGTTCCATGCATACTGGAGCTCCTTCTTTCTGCTCCATGGTATTCCACTGTGTAAATGTACCACAGTTTTTTGATCCACTCATTTAGCTCTGGGCACTTAGGTTGCTGCCAGCACTTGGCTATTATAATTGTGCTGCTATGAACATTGGGGTGCATAGGTTCATTTGAATTGGTGTTTCAGGATTCTTAGGGTATCATTCCAACAGTGGTGTTACTGGGGCAGTTCTATTTTTAGGTTTCTGAGGAAATTCCATACTGTTTTCCACAGTGGCTACACCAATCTGCATTCCCCCCACAGTGTACTAAGTTTCCCTTTGCTCCACAATCTCACCAGCACTTGTTGTTTATTGATTTGTTTATGATGGACATTCTGACTGGTGTGAAGTGGTATCTCATTGTGGTTTTAATTTGCATCTCTCTAATGGGTAGTAATGCTGAGCATCCATTTATATGTCCCTGAGCTCTCCATATATCATCCTCGAAGAAGTGTGTTCAGGTCCTTTGCCCATTTTTTAATTGGATTGTTTGTCTTCCTGCAGAAGAGTCATGTGAGTTCCTTATATATTTTGGGGATCAAACCATTGTCTGAGGTGTCATTAGCAAATATATTTTCCCATACAGCAGGTTCCCTTTTAATTTTACTGCTATCTTTTTATCTATGCAGAAGCTTTTTATTTTGATGAGGTCCCATTTGTTTATTCTATCCTTTATGTCCCTTGTTCTAGTGGACACGTCTGTGAAAATATTGACATGTAGAGTATCTGAGATTTTCCTGCCTATGTCATTCTCTAAGACTTTTATGGTATTGTGACTTATATATAAGACTTTTATTCACCTTGAATTTATTTTTGTGTATTGTGTAAGTTGGTGATTGAGTTTCATTTTTTTGCATGTAGCTTTCCAGATCTCCCAACACCATTAATTGAAGGGGCTATTTTTATTCTGTTTTATGCTTCTGCACCCTTTGTTGAATATTAATTGACCATAGAGATTTGGATTTATTTCTGGGCTCTCTTTTCTGTTCCATCGGGTTATGTGTTTGTTCTTATGCCAGTACCAGGCATAAGATAACTGTGGCCTTGTAATATAGTTTTATAACAGGAATTGTGATCCCTCTTACTTTGTTATTCTTTTTCAAAATTTCTGAAGCTATTTAAAGTTGTTTTGGGTTCCATGTTAATTTTCAAAATGTTTGTTCTATATCTGTGAAATATGTCTATGGTATTTTAATAGGGATTGTGTTGAATCTATAAATTGCTTTCAATAGTATGGACATTTGGATGATATTAATTCTTCCAATCCATGAACATGGTACATGCTTTTATTTGTTTGTGTCTTCCTTAATATCTTTCTTTAGCATTGTGTAGTTTCCTGAGTATAGGTCTTTTACCTCCTTTGTTAGGATTATTCCTAGGTATTTTATTTTTCTTGTTGCTGTGTCAAGTGGGATTTTTTCCTTAATTTTTGTTTCTGATATTTCATTGTTGGTATATAGAATTGCCTTCAATTTCTGAACATTAACTTTGTTTTCTGCTGTTTTGCCACATTCACTTATTAGATCAAGTAGTGTATTCGTGGAGTCTATAGGATTTTCTATGCATATTATCATGTCATCTGCAAACAATGACAGTTTTGTTTCCTCCCTTCCAATTTGGATGACTTTTGGGTTTTTTTGTTTGTTTGTTTTTGTTTTGTTTTGTTGTGTTTTTTTTTTTTGTCTTACCATTTTGGCTAGCACCTTCAATACTATGTTGAATAGAAGTGTTGAAAGTGGATAACTTTTCTTATTCCTGATCTTGGTGGGAAAGCTTTTAGTTTTTGCCTATCAAGCATGATGTTGGTTATAGCTATCTCATATATAGCCTTTATTATATTATGGTGTGCTCGTTCTACTCCCACTTTGCTAAGTGTTTTTGTCATAAATGGGTGCTGTACCTTATCAAATGCTTATTCCACATCTATTGATATGATCATGTGATTGTTTACTTTCCTTCTGTTTATGTGATTTATTACATTTATTGATTTTTTAATATTGTACTATCCTTGCATCCCTGAGATGAACCCAGGGATGTATTTTGCTTTCTTGTTTGTTTTGTTGATAAGGTTCCACTTATAGGTGTGTTCATAATGTATTTATCTTTCACTGCCTGGTTTAATTCACTTAGCATAGTGCTCTTCACATCCATCCACACAGTCACAAGTGGTAGTCATTTCTTCTTTCTTTCTCCCACATAGTATTCCATCATGTAAATGTACCAGTTTTTCAATCCACTCATTTACTAATGGAAACTTAGGTGGCTTCCAATACTTGGATATTGTAAATTGTGCTTCTATGAACATTGTGGTGTATAGGTTCTTTTGAGTTAGTGTTTCAGGGTTAACTCTTAAATGTTTTATAAAATTCTCCTGTGAAATCGTCCCATCCAGGGCTTTAGTGCACCAGTTTTTTATTATTTCTTCAATTTCACTATAGCTTATATAACAGCTATATAAGCTATAGCTGTTATACCTTATAACAGCTATAACCTAGCTGTTATAGGTCTGTTCAGGCTTTCTGCTTCTTCTTCCTTCAGCTTTAGAAGATTATATTTTCTAGAAATTTGCCCATTTCACCCAGGTTTTCAAGTTTCTTGGCTTACAGTTCTTTGTAGTAATTTCTTACAATCCTTTGTCTTTCTGTGGTTTTAGTTGTAATCTCTCCTCTTTCACTTTTGATTTCATTTATTTGGGTGTTCTCTCTTTTTTTCTGGATGAGTTTGTTTAAAGGCTAGTCAATTTTGTTTATCTTTTTCAAAGAATCAGCTTGTGGATTTATTAATCCTGGGAATGGTTCATTTAGTCTCTATGTCATTTAATTCTACTCTGATCCTGGTTATTTCCCTCCTTCTACTTGCTCTGGGTTTTGTTTGTTGTTGTTCCTCCTGTTCTTGAACATGTAGGGTTAGGTTATTTGAAATGTTCCTATCTTTTTTATGTAGGACTGTATCACTATGAACTGCCCTCTCAGGACTGCTTTTGCTGTGTCCCCTAGGTTTTGGACTATTATTTTCATTTGTTTCCAGAAACTTTTTGATTTCCTTTTTGTCTCTCTATGGCTTTTGTTTTGAAGTATATTTTTTTTCTGATATGAGTATTTCTATCCCAGCTTTTTTTCTTGTCCATTTTCTTGGAATATTTTTTCCCAATCCTTCACTTTCAGTATGTGTAGGTCTTTTGTTCTGAGGTGGGTCTCTTGAAGGCAGCATATGTGTGGGTCATGTTTACTTATCCATTCAGATTCCCTATGTCTTTTGATTGAGGTATTTAATCCATTTACATTTAAGGTTATTATTGATTAGTACTTATTCATTTTCCCCTTTTGTACCAGTTTTCCACTCTCTCTCACTCTTTTATTTCCTTTTCTTACAGAAGTCCCTTTAGCATATCTTACAGTGATGGTTTCATGGAGGTGTATTCTTTGAGCCTTCTTTTGAATGGAAAACTCCTTATTTCACCTTCCATTTTAATTGAGAGCCTTACTGGGTTGAGAAGTCTTGATTACAGCCTTTTGCTTTTCATTACTTGGAATACCTCTTGCCATTCTCTCTTGGCTTGGATTGTTTCTGTTGAGAAATCAGCTGCTAGCCTCATCAGAGCTCCTTTGTATGTTACTTCTTATTTCTCCCTTGCTGCTTTTACGATTCTTTCTTTAGGTCTTCCGGTCAAAATGGAGGTGTAGGTAAACATACTGTGCCTCCTTGCACAACCAAAATAAGGACAACAAAAATTTAGAGACTAAATAACAACCAAAACTGACAGAAAATTGGACTGTATGGAAGTCCGACAACGAAGGAATTAAAGTAGGCACATTCATCCAGACCTGTAGGAGGGCCAGAGTCAGGTGGCCAGGAGGAGGTGGGGCACAGCAAAAAAAAGGTGGTGGCTGGAGGACCCTGGGCATGCAAAGTAGCAGCTGGTAGTCCCAGAAAGGCACCAGATTGTGGAGGGGCTTGGCATGCAAGGGGACTTGTGGAACCAGGTGGTCCCACATTCACGTGCAGATAAACCAGGCGAAACTAGGGATCGAGACAGACTGCGCAACCCAGGGCCCCAGTACAGGAAAGTAAAGCCACAAAACATTGATTGAAAACACCTGTGGGGGTTGAAGTGCAGGGAGAAACTCCCATCCTCACTGAAGAGACCCACAGGGTCCTAGAACATACACAAGCCCACCCACCTGGGAATCAGCACCAGAGGGGCTCAGTTTTCTTGGGGGATGTGGCGGAAGTGACTGCAATCTGGCAGAGAGTGGAGCAAGAGCCATTGTTCCCTCTCGGACCCCTGCCCCACATACAGCATCCCAATCCAGCCATGTGGGTTGCCCTGCTGGGTGAACACCCAAGGCAATGCCCCTCACTATGTAACAGGCATGTCAAGACAAAAAAAAATGACCCCAATGAACGAAAAGATCAAAGCTCCAGAAATAATACAACTAAGTGACAAAGAGATAGCCAACTTATCGGATGCACAGTTCAAAACACTGGTGATCAGGATGCTCACAAAATTGGTTGAATTTGGTTGCAAATTAGATGAACAAATGAAGGCTATGCTAGGTGAAATAAAGGAAAATGTACAGGAAACCAATAGTGATGGGGAAATGGTAATGATGAGGAAACTGGGACTCAGATCAATGGAGTGGACCAGAAGGAAGAAACAACCAAACAGAAAAGAAGGAAGAAACAAGAATTCAAAAAAATGAGGAGAGGCTTAGGGACCTCCAGGACATTTTTAAACGTTCCGACATCTGAGTTATAGGGGTACCATGAGGAGAAGAGGAAGAACAACAAGAGGAAAAGTTATTTGAACAAATAATAAAGAACTTTCCCAATATGGCAAAGGAAATAGACTTCCAGGAAGACCAGGAAGCTCAGAGAGTCCAAGGAAGTTGGACCCAAGGAGGAACACACCAAGATACATCATAATTACATTACCCAAGATAAAAATGAAGGAGAGATTCCTAGGAGAAGCAAGAGGTAAGGGGACAGTCACCTACCTACAAAGGAGTTCCCATCAGACATTC
The DNA here is from genome assembly GCF_004126475.2 of Phyllostomus discolor. Taxonomy (NCBI): domain Eukaryota; kingdom Metazoa; phylum Chordata; class Mammalia; order Chiroptera; family Phyllostomidae; genus Phyllostomus; species Phyllostomus discolor. Next base: position 119,729,347 of record NC_040904.2, read on the forward strand.
AGCTGATTTCTCAAAAGAGACCTTACAGGCAGGAAGGGGCTGGAAAGAAGTATTCCAAGTCATGAAAGGCAAGGACCTACATCCAAGATTGCTCTATCCAGCAAAGCTTTCATTTAGAATGGAAGGAAAGATCAAGTGCTTTCCAGATAAGGTCAAGTTAAAGGAGTTCGTCATCATCAAGCCCTTATATGAAACATTAAAGGGTCTTATCTAAGAAAATGAAGATAAAAAACATGTATAGTAAAATGACAGCAAACTCACAATTATTAACAACCACACCTAAAACAAAAGCAAACTAAGCAAACAACTAGAACAAGAACAGAACCACAGAAATGGAGATCACATGGAGGGTTAGTAACAGGGGAGTGGGAGGAGGAGAGAAGGGGAAAAGATACAGAGAATAAGTAGCCTAGATGGTAGATAGAAAATAGACAGGGGGAGGGTAAGAATAGTGTGGGAAATGTAGAAGCTAAAGAACTTATAAGGATGACACACGGACATGAACTAAAAGCAGGGAAGGTGGGTGGGAGAGGGTGTGCAGGGTGGAGGGGGGTGAAGGTGGAAAAATGGGACAACTGTAATAGCATAATCAATAAAATATATTTTTTAAAAAGATTCTTTCTTTGTCTTTAAAACTTGGAATTTTACTTGTGGTGTACCTTGGAGTACAATCTCTGGGTTCATCTTTATTTGGACCCTCTGTGCTTCCTGAACTTGCATTGTTTTTCAAGTTTTTCCAAACTGTCATTATTTTTCTGTCATTATTTTTTCAGTTTCCTAGCCCTTGCTCCTTTTCTTCTTCTTGTGGTACTCCTGTGATTCCACTGTTGTTGCATTTTGTGTTTTCTTGGAGTTCCCTTAAGCTATCTTTATATTTTCTTAATCTTTTTTTCTTTGTTCATCTTTTTTGTGTGTCTACTCTACCTGGGTATTTCTTTCTACTTTGCCCTCCAGCTCACTAATTTGGCGCCATATTTTGCCCAGCCTGCTTGTGATTCCTTCTAGTGTGTTTTTTATTTCAGAAATTGTATTGATTTCTTCCTGCTTCTTGTTTACAGTTTATATTTCCTTTTTCATACTGCTGTATTTCTCACTCAGTTATTTGTAGTTTGTCTGTGAGTTCTTTCAGCATCCTTTTAAACATTCTTTAGAATTCTATCTTTGATAGTTTGCTTTCCTTCATATCATTTAGCTCTTTCAGTGCAGAGTCTTCCATTCCTTTCAATTTCAGGTTCTTTCTTTGTCTTCCCATTTAAGTGACTCTTTTTGTTTGTTTCTGTGATTCTGCTTTATTAGCTGTGTTCTTTTGGTGAAATTCTATGGTATGAGTTCTATGGGACTCAATAATGTCATCTTTTTAATCTCCTTGTCTGGATGCTCTAGGGTTGGCCTTTTGTTCTGTTTGTGTGGGCTTTCTTGTTGTACTTGGGTTTTACCCATTGGTTCTTCCTTTATTGGCGGGTTCTCTCCTCTAGTGGACTTACTAGTATTCACAATTCCCACCTTATTTTGTATGCAGTCTGGGGCAGGGAGAAGGCGGAGTGGATTATGACAGTACAAGAGTATTCTATGTGAGTTAAAGTACCAACAAGTGGGGAACAGATAGGAAATCCTTTGGAGAAGCACAGCAATAACCGTAATATTTCATCCAATCAGCCACATTTTTAAAAAAGAGAAGAAGAAATGAGACTCTTGTTAGAAGGGAAAAAGAATGTGAGCTGACTCCAGGAAGTGGAATGCTTATGCTAGGTTAGATGGTAAGATACAGTAAGAGTAAGGGATAGAAACTTGGCATAGTATGTGAGAGAATGAAGTTAACTACAATAGTAATAAAGTCCAGGAAGATAGTAAAATGGACTCAGACCAAGGAAGTGTCCTGTGTGAGAATGGAAACAACAATAATATGAAAAGAAATATATAATCTGAATAAAATTAATCAAAAGTAAAAGACAAACAGTGTGGTGTTATAGGAATGCAAGTGAAGGAAGAGAAATTAAAATGCAATATGAAAGGGAGAACAAAGAAAACCAATCAAACAATGAATCAAAACATATAAAACAAAGAAAACTACATGGAATGAAGAGAAATAAATAATTATAATGAAATAAATAATAACAAAAATAACAATAAAAATAAAAAGTAAAACATAAAATGCTAGTTATGTAGGATAGTGAAGTGAATTTTGTCTCAGTTGTTGGCATTAGCCTTCAGATCTCTCTCTGGATCTGTCTTTGATTCTTTCATAGATCTAGGTCTTATTGTCTTACATTTGGGAGAAAAAGGGAAAAAGGAGAGAGAATAGAAAGAGAGAAAAAAAAACACCTCCTGCTGACTTTAAGCCCATCAAACATGTTCTGCTGGTCTTCCTGGATATTACAGGCAGAGGGAGCCAGTCTCCATTTCTTTTCCTTTCATGTGTTTCTGCACTGGGGGCTCAGTCCAACCTCCAGCCCAAGCCCTCCAAGCTCTGTGTGAACCCTAATGTCCATATGAGCCAGGCCAGCACCTTTAATACACATTGATGTGCCTCCCTTTGACTAGTCTATGAGGTACATGGAGTGGGAGCAACTCACACCCCTCTAACCTCTTTGCTAGTCTTGGCATTGCATATTCACAAAGTCCTTTCAGGGCAGTTTAATTTCCCTATTAAATTAAGTCTCTCTGGGGACTACTACCCTTTTATGACCCTGCTGCCCCACTATGATCAATTCATGAGGCACCCTAATTTGTAGCAAATCATGCCCCCCTCATCCCTCTTTGTTGGCCCTGCCACAGGGCAAGAGTTCCTTAAACAGAGGCTGAGGGACTTTTTGAGGGGTGGGGGAGTAACTTCCTCTTGTTTGTGCCTGCTGTTCTTAAAAGGTGTCCTCGGGCTTTTCACACAGCCCAACCCTCTGGCCAGTCTGGAGAGTATCTGGGTCACAGTCCATCACAGCCCAACTCTTCTCCCAACTCCAGGTGTCACCAGGCTCCTTAATTTCTCTAGTACTTCCCTAGCCAGTGACCCCAGTCCTAGCGGGGAACACTGCCTCTGTGCCTCTCCCACTGTGTCTTTATCCATGAGTGACTTCAAGCATCCAGGTCTTTCCTGGTACAGGACTGTCTTCCCTGCTCTGGAAGGTGAGGGAGCTGCTAAGTTACAATCACTTATCTGGCTCTCCTCCAAAGCTCCTGCAGCAGCTGTCTACTGCAGCTCCAGACAACAGGCCAAGGACCATAGCAGTGCAGCTCCAGGCACCAGTGCAGGTCCCTGGGACCTTACTGTCCCTATGCGATCTTCTTACCATCTGTTTTTCAATGTCTTCTGCAATCTTTGGATTCCAAACTTCATATAAGCTGAGATTCCATTGGCTGTTCACTCTGTTCTTCAGAAGATCTGCTAGGTGTCCCAGTTGGGTGCATGACCAAGTGGCTTCTTCTCCCACCTACCTCACTACCATATTTGGTTTCTCCTCCATTTTTCTTCTTACCTCAGTGTTGTCCTCAACTTCCATTTCAAATTGGGCTTTGCCCCACTGTGCCTATGTTAAATAAAAACAAGTGTACAAAGAGAAGAAAATCTCACTCACCCCAGACTGTAGAACAATCTAAATTCTCCTCCTGGAGACCTGGGAGTTGCTAAATGCTGGGAAAAATTGTGTCTGCCTCTCAATGCAGAGAAAAATGTCATTTTTAAACTCAAGCCACTTTTCTCTCCCTTTGCCTGACTCTTTAACACTCTCTCCATCTCCTCTTACTACTTCTCCTCTCCACACCTCTCCCACTGCCTCTTTTCAGATGGGTTTCTCCCAGCCATTCCCATTACAACCTTACCTTTCAGGAATGCCCTAAGCTTGTGACCCAACTCCCTCTCTATCAGGTTGCTGGCTTGAAAGGCATAATTCAGGTCCAGGCTCCATTTTCAATGTCAGACCTCTTCCAGACTGAGGTAAGACTTGGTAGTTTTCTGGCAAATCCAGCTAAACTTACAAAGGAGTTTGAATAAATCACCCTCTCATATGACCTCTCTTGGAGTTATATTTTTTACATGTACCAGTTAAGGAGAAGCCATATTTGGGTCAAAGCACAGAGGTATGGGGATGACCTAAATTGGAGACCACCTAATATTTCTGTCCTTAGCTCCACAGCTATCTGTCACAAGGACCCCAATCTGAACTACCAAATTAATTCCCCTGACCACAGTTCATGGGATCGCATGCTTTCCCACCTCATAGAGGGGATGAAGTGGGCCACTACTAAGTCTGTTAATTATAATAAGGTTAAGGAGATCACTCAAGGGTCAGATGAGAATCCTTCTCATTTCCTCTCTAGGCTCTCAGAGGCTTTTTTCCTCTACACTAACTAGGCCCTGATTGTAGGGAGGGTCAGTCTATCCTAACAATGCACTTCATCTCCCAGTCAGCCCCTGACATTCAACCTATACTCCAAAACCAGAAAAGGACCCTTGGTCCCCACAGTCAGAGTTAGTCAATATGACTTTCAAAGTCTTTAACAATCATGATTAGGATAGATGAGAGAAGAAAAATTAGCCATGAAAGACACAAATTAAAACTACAATGAGGTACCACTTCACACTGGTCAGTGGCCGTCATTAACAAATCAACAAGTGACAAGTGCTGGCAAGGATGTGGAGAAAAGGAAACCCTCGTACACTGTTGGTGGGAATGCATACTGGTGTAGTCACTATGGAAAACAGTATGGAATTTCCTCAGAAAACTAAAAGTGGAATTGCATTTTGAACCACTGATCCCAATGCTGGGATTATAGCCTAAGAATCCTGAAACATCGATTCAAAAGAATCTATGCACCCCAATGTTCATAGCAACACAATTTACAGTACCATGTGTTGCAAACAGCCTAAGCACCCATCAGCAAATGAGTGGATCAAAAAACTGTAGCATATTTACACAATGGAATTCTATGCAGTAGAAATAAAGAAGGAATCCCTACCCTTCATGACAGCATGGATGTGACTGGAGAGTATAATGCTAAGTAAAATAAGCCAGGCAGTGAAAGAGAAATACCATGTGATCTCACCTATAAATGGGAGCTAATGAACAAAACAAACAAATGAGCAAAAACGAACCAGAGACATGTAAATAACAACAAACTGACAGTGACCAGAGGGATGGCAGTAGGGGGGTATTAAGGGAAAGGAGAGGAAGGGTCTAGTGAAGTAAATGTATAAAGGACCCATGAACATGGACAATGGGATGAGGAAAGACAGTGGGAGTAGAGGGTGGGTGCATCAGGGGAGAACAACGAGGGAAAAATTGGAACAGCAACTGAAGAAAAATAAACAAACAAACAAATAAAATGTTTAAAAAAAGAAATAAAAGAAAAGAAAGCAGGTCTGACAATGATCCCAGGAACAAAAAGAGGTGTTCCAAATGGTAGCCTCAGCAATTAAGGGGGCTCTTCAGGGGCGGACTTACCCAAGGACCCTGATTCAGCAGCAAAGCCAGGTGTGTTTAGAACTAAGTAAACCAGAGTGGACCAAATGGAAAAATAATGATTTTAAAGTAACCTCCTGTTATCAAACAGCATTTGGGGTCCTGTTGTCTGCTGCCACCTTCTAGGCAAAATTCCAGAGGTGAAGGTTTGGTGATAAAAAAAAAAAGGAGACTTTATTCAAAAGCAGTCACTTAAGCCTACCGAAGTCATAGCTTTAATCGTGTAACCTGTCCATTAAAGCTCAACTCTTAACACCTGAGTTCCACCATTTCCCCTGTTAGTTTTAATTATCTTATTTCTACAGGGTTAGGTTACAGTCTAAAATAACATAAGGTGCAAAAGCTACACAATTTTGGAAGAATGACAGACTTCCACCTCAGAGCCTATTCCCTCCAGAACACCCAAAGAATAAACCTGCCACCTTCTGCCACGTCAGCCTGAGTTCCTTCCCATCCAAAATATTGTCCATTGGGAGATTCAGGCAGCTGCAGCATAATCATCCAGGCATCCTGGAAAGAAAAGAGCCTGACAACCAGAGAGAACCCATGCTGGAGACAGAGAGCCCAAGCCAGAGAAAGAGCCTCCCTCTTTTATTTCAAATCTTCTAGCTCATAATTCTTTGTGTTCTGGAAGCATTCATCTTCTCAACCAATCCCATCCTAGACTGCTTACCATTGCCTCTGCAAACTCTATGGTCCCTCCTTACTTCTCCCCAATGATCTGATTGGATTTCTCTGTAACATTCCCAAGAGGAAACAAACCTTGAGACTGACTGAATGTTTGCTAACCATCTTTTCTTCATTATTAACTTACGTGAAAGCCTCAGGGACAGCTTAACATGGTACCCACTCTACTCAGAATGGCCCAAAGTAGCCCAGAGACTTACAGAGATACCTCTAACTCAGCTTACTACCTATCCATCTCTCTATATGTGAAGAACCAGTCCACAGTGCCTTGAGAGTCCCTTTTTCAGGTACATACTTGACAGTTGGTAAGAGACTTGATCCTGAGTTCTTCAAGGAAAAGGCTAATCTTCCTTCATAACATTGTCTGGCCACAGTATAAAGTGGGCAATGGGAAGGTTTTTCCAGTCAATGGCATTATTCATTTTAATATTATCTTGCAGCTATACCTATTTTATTATTACCAAAGGGAAATAGACAGAAGCTCTAAGTCTTTATGGTTCTCAGAGCTGATGCTAAGCTATATGCTGTCTGTAAACTGGAAAAATGTACCCAGATTTAAAAACTGTTTCAAAACTGGGTAAATGAATTTGTCAGTCCTTTACAAACATTTGAGTAGCTACCCAACTGTTAAGGTATTAAGCTGTCTTTCTTTTATAATGAAATTTCTACAGTGCCAGAAGTGTGTCTTTAGAACATCAAAGCCCACCAAATCAGTTACCTTTCCAAAACCTTCTCTATTCATCTCAGAAAGACTATAGATAATTGGCTTTAGGAAACCAAAGTCCTTCTAGGAGAAGCTTGCTTTTATTTACCTACATTTTAAAAATGCAAACACCTGGACTTCTTCAAGAACTCTTGTCTAAGCCATATTTTAAAAGACAAATTTTGGGGGGATAATTCTTATCAAAAGGGGGAAAACCTTAGCTATATCTAAGGAAATCAACTTCAAGTTTACCTGCTTTTGGCTTTGTATTACAAAGAGGCTGTAGAGTGAATTTTGATCTGTTGATAAATGTCTCGTGCTTTGTAGATGTATTTCTTGAAAGTGAGAGTGTGTTTACCAATAGAATAACCTATGTTTCTAAAGGTCTTGAAATGTGTTTATAAAAGTCAATCTAGGGGATACAGGCTGCTTACTTTTATCATTGGAAATTGAGGTTTCTAAAAGTTAAAACTTCAAGTTAATTTGAAAAGAAATTTTATGGTTGTAGTAATAGAAGGCATAAGGCATGAACATGCAATTTTGAAGGACAAGGATTGAAAGTGAGTTATTCTAAAGACAGTTATTTCTGAATGGATAAGAAAATATGCAAATTTTATAAAAATGTTTATAGGAGGTTGTAAGAAGAAACTTCAGTCAGGCTCCAGTACCCCTTCCTCTACCTAATTTCTTTCTGGTGACATTCTTTGATGACTCCAGTGGTACCTGGAGTCATTTTCATTACACTTTCTCCTGCCCTCATTGATGTAGGGAAACCTACCTGTCAGCTTCAGAATAAATCCTTCACCAACACACATCTTGTCAATGCTGAAATAGAAGTTAAGGTTGTCCTCTAGATACAGAGTCAACCTACACAACCATTCCCGGGTATCACTTGGGACACAGTGTCCAGTGAGGTTGGAACTGATCACCTCTGATGTCCAAAGAGACCCATTCCTTCCCTTTTGTTTGGTTCTCTGGTCATTGGTAAGGCCACCCTCAGGGCACAGGGTACACACTTCCATGGGCAGGTGTGGAGTTCAGTCCCCTGTTTAAGGGGAGTGAGTCCATTCCCAAGACATCTGGCTGGTGCCCACATCATTGGTAAGGTCAACCTCAGACACAGGGTAAACATATTCATCTCTTCGTATTTCTCTGCTGGTATGGACTATAACTCCCAGTCCTCTGGAGTATTTATCTTCTGTGACCAGGTTTCTGACCTTCCAGGGGCCAAAGCAGTCCTTCCTAGCTCTTTCCAGATACAAAATTCCTTCTATGAAGCAAAGATTTTCTTAATTCCACCATTAATTAACAGTCCTTGAAGCTTTTATTGAGTCTCAACTGGTCTTGCTTGTTATTTATAATATTCCATCCCCTTTTCCAACCTTCTTAAAAGTTTTCAAAAGAATATAAAAAATCTTATGCTTTCTCTATAAAAAGTAGTAATTCAAAATATATGTATGGTCTTTGTGTTTAGTCTTCATATGTATGGTCTTCATGAAATAGGCATTCATCTGTGTATTACATGTGGTGCATTTTCTGCCTCAGGATAGTATAACTAGGGTATAATATTTCATTGGTCCAAAGATATTAAGCACTGATGTAAATTAAACAATATTAAAGTTATTACCAAAAATAGTAATAAAAATGTGTTGTTTCACAAAAAAAGTTTTGTTACGAACTTTTGTTAAGTATATTTGACAACTTTCCCAAAGTTTAAATTTTAAAAACAGAAATAACTTTGTTATTCCAATGAGCCCCTGGAATACCTCAAGGATTTATTCTCTCTCCTTATAAAAGGGAAGTTTTTGAACTAATCAGGCCTATTTAATATGCTCAAAGGGAGCATATTAAATATGTTACATATTTACATATGTTACATAGGGAGATTTGCCAAACAGAATAATGATAACTATGTTCAATTTTATACATACATTTTAATCAAAATAGATATTATAGAAATTTCAACCTACCCTAGGAAGAAACTTGCAAAAATTCAAAGCTAAGTTCAAATAGTAAACTCTCAAGGGTGGCAGGTATTCTGTCAGCGACACTGGAAAGCCAGGAGTGTTGGTTCCTTGTGGAGATATCAAGAAGTGATATTCTGGGTATTTGTAACCCACACATTGGGAATTTATTAATTCTTTCCCATGCCCAATGCACAGTTCTGATAAGCCCTGTACAGCACAGGTCCCCAACCCCCAAGCCAGGGACCAATACTGGTCTGCAGTTAGGAACTGGGCTGCACAGCAGGAGGTGAGCATTGGACAAACAAGCAAGCTTTGCTTGCATTACCACCTGAGCTACACCTCTTGTCTCCACCCCACCTGCCCAGTCCATGGAAAAATTATCTTCCATGATACTGGTTCCTGATGCCAAAAAGGTTGGAGACCACCGCAGTACATCACTTTAAAACTGAGGAGACAAGATGGCAGAAAAGTGAATGGAAGCCACAGTAACCTCTTCCAAGGACCAATCTGGAATGACAACTACATTATGGAGAAATCGCCCAGAAGAAACAATAGCGAGAGAGAAGACTTATAACGGTGGATGGACAGAAGAATCATCTTTAAAACTAACTGACTGGTAAAGAGTGTGATGGAGGCTTGAGAAGGCTGGATAGGTGCCCACAGGCAGCAGCACCACACAGATAATTAAGCACCTTGTTGGATCCCTCGGAAAACTGTGGGGTCTAAGCCCTAAGCTGGGATCCCCAGCCTAGAGGACCAGAGTCCCAAAAGTACACAGATAACAACTGGCAATAAAAAGCCACAGGGTTGCTCTCTGTCAGAGATGGAAGGCTAGAGACTCAAAGAGCCATTTGAAGGGCCGATGCACAAGTTTTCATTTATGGCCACTTACCTGGATCCCTGGCCAAGGCTGAAGCAAAGTGGGCTAAGAGCCTGAGGAGAGACTGGGGAAAGAGGTTTTTGGGAGAGAGCTGAGAGAGCAGCCCCTGGGATGCCAGTGCCGAGTCTTCCCCAATACAACAGCAGTCACCCTGCTCAGGTAGACCACTGACCTCTGAGTAGGAGCAACCTGGTGGGAAAAAACAGCCTGGACCCCAGGACAGACTCTACCCCAGCTCTCTGGTGCTTAAGCCTGACTACTAAGTGCAAAGTGACTAGATTAGTAACCAAAGGAGATGGCCATAGACAGTAGATCCCTGTTAAAGTGGAGGGGGATGGAGTGAACTAGAGACACTTGAGGAGAGATTGGGTACAGAGGCTTTGAGGAGAGAACAGAAAGAGTAGCCACTGGGATCCCAGTGCTGAGTCATCACCCCTACAGCAGCAGCCATCCTGCTCAGGCAGACCACTCCCCTCTGAGCAGCAGCAGCCTAAAGAGAAACAATAACCCCCAAACCAAGAGGTATTCTGACCCAATCAATGAGGTTTAAGCCTGACTTCTGAGTGTAAAGTGACCGAATTAATAACTGAAGGAGACAGCCATAGAAAGTAGATCCCTGGCAACTTGGAGCAGGCTGCCTAAGGTCAGACAGGATCCACATCTGACATCACCAGAGACAGATCCAGAGGAAAACAGTGGTCAATAGCAGAGGCTGCTGAGAGGAAATCCACTGTGGTGTCCATGATTTGTGATACTTTCTTTTCTGCATAGCTTTTTAACATTCATCTCTTGTCCATCAAGTTTGTGTGTATCAAGTCACTAGATCTCACACTATAGTTTATTTCTCTCCTTTATTATAATACTCTTAATCTATTTACAACCTTGTTAATACTGGTTCATTTGCTGTTGATAGTGGGATTAAAGGGGGGAATGATTTCTGTTGATGTGGGTTTGTTCCCTGGATTTTGTGTTGTTTTTTTTTTCTGGCAGCACCTGTACAACAGCATACGAGACATGATGGGTGGAGTGACCCACAGTCAACCAGCTGAAGACAGGACCCACAAAAGAATGGGACCCAAAAGGACCCAACGACAATCTACACCCAATTATAATCAGAGAGCCAACACAAACGACATAGGGGGCATCCTAAGAGCACCAAGTTCAGGAGATCAAGAAGACTGCACCACTGAATCTCACAAGTCTCCTACCATAGAAGTTCACACCACAAACTCAGGAAGTCAAAACAGATTATTTTAAGAAACAGAAGCAAACCAGAAGAGTATCACAAAAAAATCAAGAGACAAAGAAACAACTCCCAAATAAAAGGAAAGGCAGAATACACACACACACACACACACACACTAAATGAAATAGAGGCAAGTCAACTATCACATACTGAGTTAAAAAAATGGCTATTAGGAAACTCAATGAGCTCAGTGATAATTACCAAAAAATACCAGAAAGCTACAAGGAACTTACTAAAACTTACACCCACATGAAAAACAATATAAATGATCAAGAGCCAAGAGGACATAAATAATATAATTTATTTACTTTATTTTATTTTAATTGTTGTTCAAGTACAATTTTCTATCTTTTACTCCCATCCCAGCCCCCCACTCAGCCCTCCCCACTTCCCTCCAATTTCCTCCCACCCCTAGTTTTTGTCCATGTGTCCTTTATACTTGTTCCTGTAAACCCTTCCACTTCTCCCCTGAAATTCCAGTGAAATGCCCTGCCCTCTCACCCCTGAACACTGTAAGCCTGTTCTCTATTTCAGTGTCTTTGGTTATATTTTGCTTCTTTGTTTTGTTGATTAGGTTCCTGTTAAAGGTGAGGTCATATGGTATTTGTCTTTCACCACCTGACTTACTTCACTTAGCATAATGCTTTCCAGCTCCATCCATGCTGTCACAAAGGGTAGGAGCTCCTTCTTTCTTTCTGCTGCATAGAATCCCATTGTGTAAATGTACCATAGTTTTTTGATCCATTCATTTACTGATGGGCACTTAGGTTGTTTCCAGCACTTGGCTATTGTAAATTGTGCTGCTATGAACATTGGGGTGCATAGGTTCTTTTGGATTAGTGTTTCAGGGTTCTTAAGATATAATCCTAGCAATGGCATTGCTGGGTCAGAAGGCAGATCCATTTTTAGTTCTCTGAGAAAAATTCCATACTGTTTTCCATAAGTGGTTGTACCACTATGCAATCCCACCAATAGTCTGCAATCCCATCAATAGTGTACTAGTGTCCCTTTCTCTCCACAACTGTTCCAACACTGGTAGTTTATTGATTTGGTTATGATGGCCACTCTGGTGTGAAGTGGTATCTCATTGTGGTTTTAATTTGCATCTCTCTGATACCTACTGATAGTGAGCATTTTTTCATGTGTCTCAGGATCCTCTGTATGTCCTCCTTGGAGAAGTGTCTGTTCAAGCCCTTTGCCCATTTTTTTAATTGAGTTCCTTATCTTCCTACAGTGGAGTCATGTAAGTTCTTTATATATTTTGGAGATTAAACCCGTGTCTGAGGTATCATTGAAAAATATGATTTTCCATACAGTTGGTTCTCCTTTTATTTTAATACTGTTTTTTTTAGCTGTGAAGAAGCTTTTTATTTTGATGAGGTCCCATTTGTTTATTGTTTCCTTTATGTCCCTAGCTCTGGGGGACATATCAGTAAAAATGTTTTTGCATGAAATATCTGAGATTTTCTTGCCTATGTTCTTCTCCAGGACTTTAATGGTATCATGGCTTATATTTAAATCTTTTATGCACCTTGAATTTATTTTTGTGTATGGTGTAAGTTGGTGCTTGAGTTTTATTTTTTTGCACATAGCTGTCCAGTTCTCCCAACAGCATCTGTTGAAGAGGCTATTTTTACTCTATTTTATGTTGCTGCCCCCTTTGTGAAATATTAATTGACCATAAAGACTTGGGTTTATTTCTGGGCTCTCTCTTCTGTTCCACTGGTCCATGTGCCTGTTTTAATGCCAGTATCAGGCTGTTTTGATTACAGTGGCCTTGTAATAGAGTTTGGTGTCAGGAATTGTGATCCCTCCAACTTTGCTTTTCTTTCTCAAAATTGCAGCAGCTATTTGGGGTTGTTTATGGTTCCTCATAAATTTTCAAAGTGTTTGTTCTATGCCTGTGAAATATGCCATTGGTACTTTTATAGGTATTGCATTGAATGTGTAAATTTCTTTGGGTAGCATGGACATTTTGACAATGCTAATTCTTCCAATCCATAAACACGGTATATGTTTACATTTCTTTGTGTCTTCCTCGAAATTTTTCTTCGGTGTTGTATAGTTTTCTGCATACAGGTCTTTTACCTTCTTGGTTAGATTTATTCCTAGGTATTTTATTTTTCTTTTTGCTATATCAAATGGGATTTTTTTTCTTGATTTCTGCCTCTGCTGTTTCATTGTTGGTATACAAAAATGCCTTTGGTTTCTGGATATTGACTTTGTATCCCGCTGTTTTGCCAAACTCATTTCTTAAGTGGAGCAGTTTTTTGGCCGAGTCTATAGGAATTTCTATGTTCACTATCATGTCATCTACACACAATGATAGTTTTGGTTCCTCCTTTCTGATTTGGATGCCTTTTGTTTCCCTTTCTTGTCTGGTCACTGTGTTTTAAACTTCCAATACTATATTGAATAGAAGTGGTGAAAGTGGACAACCTTGTCTTATTCCTGATCTTATCAGGAAAGTTTGTAGTTTTGCCCATTGAGTATGATGTTGTCTCTCGTATATGGCCTTTATTATGCTGAGGAATACTCCCTCCCTTCCCACTTTGCTGAGTGATATTATTATAAACAGTTGCTGTGTTTTATGAAATGCTTTTTCTGCATCTATTGATATGATCATGTGATTTTTGTGTTTGCTTTTGTTTATGTGATGTATTACATTTACTGATTTGTGGATATTGAGCCATCTTTGCATCCTGGGATGAATCCCACTTGGTCATGGTGTATGATCTTTTTAATGTATTGTTGGATGTGCTTTGCCAGTATTTTGTTGAGAGTTTTAGCATCAATGTTCATCAGCGATATTGGCCTACAGTTTTCTTTCTTTGTTGTTTGTCTTTTTCTGGTTTGGGATTAGGATGAGGTTGGCCTCATAAAAAGAGTTTTGGAGTATTCTGTCATTCTAGATTTTTTTTTAATAGTCTGCAAATGATAGGGGTTAGCTCTTCCTTAAATGCTTTGTGGAATTCTCCTGGGAAACCATCGAGACCCAGACTTTTGTGTGTTGGGAGTTTTTTGATCAGTGCTTCAATTTCTTCTGCTGTTATTGGTCTGTTCAGGATTTCTACTTCTTCTTTATTGAGTTCTAGTACATTATATTTTTCTAGAAATTTGTCCATTTCTCTGAGGTTTTCAAATTTCTTCACATACAATTCTTCACAGTAATTTGTTACAATCCTTTGTATTTCTGTGGTATCAGTTGTAATCTCTCCTCTTTCATTTCTGATTGTGTTTATTTGGGTCTTCTCTCCATCTTTCTTGATGAGCCTGCTTAAAGGCTTGTCGATTTTGTTTACCTTTTCAAAGAACCATCTCCTGGATCCATTGATCCTTAAATTGTGCTTTCAGTCTCTATGTAATTTAATTCTGTTCTGATCTTGGTTATTTCCTTTATTTTACTTGGTCTGGGCTCTCTTTGTTGTTGTTCCTCGATTTCTTGTAGGCATAGGGTTAGGGTGTTTGTTTGAAATGTTTCTATCTTTTTCAGGTAGGCCTGTATTGCTATGAATTTCCTTGTCAGGACTGCCTTTGCTGTGTCCCATAAGTTTTGGATTGTTCACTTGTGAGTTGATTTTGGTTTGTTGCCAGGAACCTTTTGATTTCTTCCCTAATTTTATTCTTGACCCATTCATTATTTAATAGAATGCTATTCTATCTCCGTGATTTTGAGTGTTTCAGGTTCTTTCCCTCTGGGTTGGTTTCTAGTTTCAGTCCCTTGTGGTCAGAGAAAATGCTTGGTATAATTTCAATTTTCTTGAATTTGTTGAGGCTTGTGTTGTGTCCTATCACGTGGTCCATCTTTGAAAATGTTCCATTTGCAATTGAAAAGAATGTGTATTTAGCTTCTTTGGGATGAAGGGTTCTATATATATCATTTAAGCTCATTACATCTAGGGCATTATTCATGTCACAATATCTTTGTTGATATTTTCCTTGGAAGATCTGTCCATTTTTGACAGTGGGGTGTTAAAGTTTCCCACTATAATTGTGTTGCTGTCAATATCTTTCCTGAAGTCTTCTAAGGTTTTCTTTATGTATTTGGGTGCTCCTATGTTAGGTGCATATACGTTTACAATGTTTATGTCTTCTTGGTGCATTCTTCCCTTGAGTATTATGAAGTGACCTTCTGGGTCTCTTTTTATGGCTCTTTTTTAAGTCTATTTTGTCCAGTATGAGTATTGCTACCCAGGCTGCTTTTTTCCTATCCACTTGCTTGGAAATATGTTTCCAGCCCTTTACTTTCAGCCTGTTTAGGTCTTTTGTTCTGAGGTGGGTCTCTTGTAGGCTGCATATGTGTGGTTCCTGCTTTCTTATCCATTCAGCTATTGTGTGTCTTTTGATTGGAGCACTCAGTCCATTTATGTTTAAGGTTGTTATTGATAGGTACTTATTCATTGACATGTTCATACCTGTGTTCCTGTCTCTCTCTCTCTTTTCCCTCCTTTCCTTAAATAAGTCCCTGTAGCATCTCTTGCAGAGCTGGTTTGGTGGAGGTGTACTCTTTTAGACTTCTTTTGTCTGGAAAGGTCCTTATTCAGCCTTCTATCTTGATTGAGAGCCTTGCTAGGTAAAGTAGCCTTGGTTGCAGGCCTCTGGTTCTCATTACTTGGAGTATTTCTTGCCATTCTTTTCTGGCTTGGAGCATTTCCATTGAGAAGTCAGCTGCTAACCTTATTGGGGCTCCCTTGTATGTTACTTCCTTTTTCTCCCCTGCTGCCTTTAAGATTCTTTCTTTGCCTTGGTTTTGCCATTTTAATTATGATGTTTCTTGAGGTGGGCCTCTTTGGGTTCCTCTTCACTAGGACTTTCTTAGTGTCCTGGATTGATGTGACCTTTTCTCTCATCACATTAGGGAATTTTTCCATCATTACTTTTTCAAATAGGTTTTCTATCCCTTGCTCTTCTTCTTCTCCTTCCAGTATCCCTATTATACGGATATTATTACGTTTCATATTGTCTTGCATTTTCCTTAATCCCCTTTCATTCTTTCTGATCCTCTTTTCCTTTTCTTGCTCTCTGTGGGTGTTTTTTTTTTTTTTTCTGCTTTGTCCTCTAGCTTGCTGAGCCAGTCTTCTGCTTCATTAATCCTGCTTTTCATTCCTTCTACTGTGTTCTTCAGTTCAGAAATTCTATTCTTCATTTCCTCTCAGCCCTTTTTGATAGTTTCTATTTCCTTGTTCATGTTGATATAGTTTTTACTGAGTTCATTGTAGCTTCCCTGTAGTTTCTGGTAGCTCATTGTGAGCTTACTGATAACCATTGCTTTGAACTCAATATCTGATAGTGGAGTTGCCTCTATTTCATTTAGCATTCTTTTGGAGGCTTCCTGCTTTCCTTTCATTTGGGGATTGTTTCTTTGTCTTCCCACTGTTTTTGAGACTCTTCTTGTTAGCCTCAGCTTCTTAAATTGTTCTGTTCTGGCTCCCTGTGTTTATGGTGTGAAGTTCTGTGGTAGAGTACCTCTGAGATTCAGTGGTGCAGTCTCCTTGATCTCCTGAGCTCACTGGTCTTGGGCTGTCATTTAACTTGGCTCTGTGTTTGTCTTTGGGTTTTGATTGTTGTTGGGTCTTTCTTTGGTGGTTCCTTCCCATCAGCTGGTTAAATGAGGGTCACTCTGTCTACCACCTCTTGTATTTTGTTGTGCTGGTGAGGGCAGGTTGAAGCTGGTTCCTTTGTATTTATAAGGTTTTGAGGATTCTCTCTTGCTCTTGTTCAGATTTTTGTACTGGATAGTGTCTCCACTGTTTAGTTGTATATCCAGATAGGTCCTGGATTGAGGTTTGTGTGGTTTCCACTCCCTCCTTCACTTTCTTCTGTTGTTATCTGTTTGTGGTTCCTTTGTTGTTGAGTTTCCTCTTCCAGTGGGTATCCTGGTGTTTACAGCTTCCACTTACTCTTTTTTATGATCATTTGGATGGTGAAGGCAAAATGGTTTAAGAGAGCAAGAGAGTATTCTATGATATTTACAGTAGCAACCAGTGGAGAAGAGATAGGAGATCCTTTGGCTATGTATTGTGTTAACTGTGATATTCCACTTCACTAGCCACGTTTTAGAAAGGATGGAAAGAAGATAAGACTCTTCTTGGAGAAGGAAGGATTTTGAGTTGCATCTAGAAAGCAGTGAGGTTGTGGGAGGTCAGATTCTGAGAGTAAAGGACAGTAAATAGGTGTAGTGTGTAAGAGAATAGAGTTACCCACTACAGTACTAGAGTTCAGGGAACCATGAAGTGGGCTGAGATCTGGGAGGAGTGTTATGAAGTATTTACAATTGTATGGAACAGCTATTATTTACAATAATATTAGAACAACAAACATATGACAGAATCTATGTGATCTGGATAACAAGAATAGGGAGTATAGGACCTTAAGTAGCGTGCTAATAGGACACAAGTAATGAAGGACAGTAAATTAGCAATATGCTATGAAGGGGTTATCAGGGGAAATCTGTCAAATGATACAATATAACCAGGCAAGCAAAGAAGACTGTACAGAAAGAAGAGGAATACAAAAAAACTATTAAAATAAAAGATGTAAAAACAAGGGAAAAAAATAATAATATAAATATGCAGTAACTTTCAGGTTCTCTGTAATAGCAGAGTGAAATTTGTTTCACTGTCACAGCTGTTTTGATGCCCCTTCTTTGGGCCCAGCTCTGGTCTTTTCACAGTTCCAGGGTTTTGTTTTGTGTGTGTGTGTGTGTGTGTGTGTGTGTGTCTCACTTGTAGGTATTTTAAAAAATTAAAATAAATAAAAGGCAGATGAGAGAAGGAAAAAGAGATAAAATTGGAGGAAAGGAAGGAAGAAGAAATGAAACAAGAAAGAAGGAAAGAGAGGAAAAAGGACTTGAAAGAGAAAAAATAATAAATATTTTAAAAATTAAAATTATTAAAAAAGAATGTAATTAAAAATCTTTTTGGTTTCAAAGTGGCCAAACCGGCTTTTTTGGTCTCACTTGCTGCAGCAGGCTGAGGGACCATTGGTATGGCTTTTCTTCCTTCCCAGTCTGCTCTCAGTCAGCCACGCGCACTGTCAGAGGAGCTATCCTGGCACCTCTCCCCTGTGCCTTGGGTGTGGGATCCAGGCCTTTCCCCAGGGTTACCACTGTGGGCTGGGGTGTAGGGGTGTGCTTGTGCTCCTGTGCATGCTTGGCCAGGCTGCCTCACCCCTCCCAGTGCTATGGAGGTGCACAGGGTCTTCCGCACAAGAATAATCTTCTGTGCAACCTCTGGATCACTGCCCAGCTAGGTGGCAGGGAGGCTGGAGCAACTGCTGTAGGAGAATTCCCCAAATAGTGTCTGTCTTTTCACTTTTCTTTTGTAGAAATTCCTCCTATTCAAGCCTGCTGCTCCATACAGTGACCTGGCTTCTCCCACAGCCCAATTCTCCAGCCAGACTGGTGACTATGGGGGTCAGGGCCCATTGTGTGACTCTCAACTCTGCCAGTGTCCACAGACTCTGAGGGTGCTTACAGCCCCTGTGTATTTGCTAGCAACCGGGTTTCTCCCGGTGCCACTCAGACCTTGTTTGTCTAGGGAGGGAGCAGTTCTCCCAGGTCTCTCCCAAGAACTCTGTGGCAAACCTAGCAGCAGGTGCCGGGCCTGGGGCTGCAGCCCCCCTGGATCCCATGCTGGTCCCTGGGACCTTATTGTCCTGCAACACTCTCCTTATCGCCTGGCTTTTCGATTCCACTACAATTTGTGGTCTCTTATTTTCATATGTTGAGGTGTTGTTGGTTGTTTGCTCTTTTACTTCATAGATAGGCTAGGATTTTCTCCCATGTATAGGAGAAGTGGAATCTGCTCTCTCCTACCCTGATGCCATCTTCCTCCCAAAGTGAGGTGTTAAGCTAATAATATAATTTCTTAATTAAAGAGCACAGTAGAAGGGATCAAAAGCAGGCTAGATGAATCAGAGGACCCAATCAGTGAGATGGAGGACAAGAACTCATAGAAGGAGCAAGGAAAGGAAAAAAGACTCAGAGAGAATGAACAGGTGTTAAGAGAAATGCAGGCCAACATGAAATTTAACATATCTGTATAATAGGGTTACCAGAAGGAGAAGATGAGGAGCAAGGGACACAAATATTTTTGAAAAAGTAATGATGGAAACCTTCTCTAATTTGAAAAAACAAAACATCACACAGACCCAGGAAGCAGAGAGAGTTCAAATCAAGAACTTAAAGAGGCCCACTGCAAGACACATCATAATTAAAATGACAAAATTCAAAGACAAAGACAGAATCTTAAAGGAATCAAGGCAGAAACAGGAAATAACATACACGGAAGCCCTGGAAGCCTAGTAGCTGACTTGTCAACATAATTGCTCCAAGCCAGAAGGGAATGGCAAGAAGTATTACAAGTAATGAAAAACAAAGGCCTGCAACCAAGATAACTCTAGTCAGCAAGGCTCTCAATTAAAATAGAAGGCAAAACAAGGAGTTTCCCAAAAAAAGAGGGCTGAAGGAATACACCTTCACCAAACCAGCACTCCAAGATATGCTAAACGGACTGCTTTAAAAAAAGGGAGAAAAGCAGTGAGGGAGAGAGAAACATGAGCATGAAGGGAATAAAATGGCAATGAATAAGTACATATCAATAATAACCTTAAATATAAATGGATTAAATGTTTCAATAAAAAGACACAAGGTAGCTGAATGGATACAAAATGATAACCCACACATATGCTGCCTACAAGAGACCCATCTCAGAACAATAGGCCAATGCAGACTGATAGTGAAGGGTTGAAAAAAAAACACTGGAGTAGCAATACTTATGTCAGAGAAAATAGACTTGAAAAGAAAGGCCACAAAAAGACCCTAGAAAGGCACTTCATAATACTCAAGGGAAGAATCCACCAAGAAGACATAAACACTATAAACATATATGCCCCCAAAACAGGAGCACACAAATATATAAGGAAAATCTTGGAGGAATTCAAGAAAGATATAAAGAGCAACACACTTACACTGAGGGATTTTAACACCCCACTTTCAAAAATGGATAGATCTTCCAAACAAAATATCAAAAAGGATATTGCAGCATTGAACAACTCCCTAGAACAAATGGATTTAACTGATATATATATAGAACCTTTCATCCCAAAGAAGCAAAATACACATTCTTTTCAAATACACATGGAACATTTACAAAGACAGACCACATGATAGGACATAAAAAATGCCTCAACAAATTCAGGAACATTGAGATCATATCAAGCATTTTCTTAGACCACAAGAAGCAGAAACTAGTAACCAACCTCCAGAAAAATAATAAAAAACGCTCAAATTCATGGAGATTGAACATCCTGCTATTAAACAATGAATGGGCCAAGAATGAGATTAGGGAAGCCATGAAAAAGTTTCTGTAAAACAAATGAAAATGAATACACAACAGTTCAAAATTATGGGACACAGTGAAGGCAGTCCTGATAGGGAAGTTCATAGTGATACAGGCCTACTTAAAAAATAGAAACATTTCAAACAAATGACTTAAACCTACATCTACTAGAACAGGGGGAGCAAAAACAAACAAAGTGAAGAGCAAGCAGAAGGAAGAAAATAGCTGAGATCTGAGAAGAATTAAACAACATAGAGACTAAAAGAATAATCCAAAAGATTAATAAATCCGGAGCTGCTTCTTTGAAAACATAAAAAAAAGACAAGCATTTAGGCAGAATCATCAAGATAAAAAGAGAGAGCACCCAGATAAACAAAATAAAAATAAAGAGGATAAATTACCTCTGATACCACAGAAATACAAAAGATTGTAAGTAATTACTATGAAAAGCTGTATGCCAATAAATTTGAAAACCTGGGTGAAATGGACAAGTTCCTAGAAAAATATAATTTTCCAAAACTGAATGAAGAAGCAGAAATCCTGAACAAACTGATAATTGCTGATGATATCGAAGCAGTAATCAAAAAACTCCTGGTACACGAAATCCCTGGACTGGATATATTCCCAGGAGAATTTTACAAAATATTTAAGGAAGAGCTAACCCTTATTTTTCACAAGTTACTCCAAAAATCCAAGAATAGAGAAAACTCTGAAACTCTTTTTATGAAGCCAGCATCATCCTAATCCCCAAACCAGATAAAGGCACAACAAAGAAAACTTTAGGCCAATATTGCTGATGAACTTAGAAGCTAATATCCTCAACAAAATATTGGCAAACCCATCCAGAAATACATTAAAAAGATCATACACCATGATCAAGTGGGATTCATCCCAGGGATGCAAGGATGGTACAATATCTGCAAATCAATAGAAGTAGTACATCACATAAACAAAAAGAAAGACAAAAATCATATAATATCAATAGATGGGGAAAAACATTTAATAAGGAACAGCATACATTTATTATAAAAACACTCAGCAAAGTGGGAGTAAAAGGAGCATTCCTCAACATAATAAATGCCTTATGTAGAAAACCTACAACCATCTTTATAATTAATGGGCAAAAACTGAAATCTTCCACACAAAAATCAGGAACAATACAAGGATGTCTGCTTTCACCACTTCTATTCAACATAGTATTGGGAGTCCTAGCCACAGAAATCAGACAAGAAAAAGAAATAAAAGACATCCAAGCTGGAAAATAGGAAACAAAACTGTCATTGTTTGGAGATGACATGATAGTGTACATGGAAAATCCTATAGGCCCCACCAAAAAATTACTCAACCTAATAAGTGAATGTGACAAAACAGCAGAATAAAAAGTCAATATTCAGAAATTGAAGGCATTTTTGTACACCTACAGTAAAATATCGGAAACAGAAATCAGGAAAAAATCCCACTTGATAGAGCAACAAGAAAAATAAAGTACTTAGGAATAAATCTAACCAAAGAGGTAAAAGACCTCTACTCAGAAAACTACACAACACTGGAGAAAGAAATTAAGGAAGACACAAACAAATGGAAGCAGATAATGTGTTCATGCATTGGAAGAATTAACATCATTTAAATGTCCATACTATTCAAAGCAACCAATAGATTCAATGCAATCCCCATTGAAATACCAATGACATAATTCACAGATATAAAACAAACATTTCAAAAATTTATATGGAACCATAAATGACCTGAATACCCTAAGCAATTTTCAGAAAGAAGAACAAAGTAGGAGGCATCATAATACCTGATACAAAACTATATTACAAGGCCACTTAACCAAAACAGTCCTGTACTGTCATAAGAAGACAAACAGATCAATGGAACAGAATGGAGAGCCCAGAAATAAACCATACCCTAGTCTCTATGGTAAATCAATATTTGACAAAGGGGCAGCAGCATAAAATGGAGTAAAAATAGCCTCTTCAACAAATGGTTTCAGGTCGTCTAGACAGCTACATACAAAAAATGAAACTCGAGCACCAACTTACACCTTCTACAAAAATAAATTCAAGATGGATAAAAGATATAAGTTGTGATGCCATAAAAAGTCCTGAAGGAGAACATACAGAGGAAAATCTCAGATATTCAAGCAACAATATTTTCACTGATATGTTCCCTAGAACAAGGAACATACAAGAAAGAATAAACAAATGGGACTTCATTAAAATTAAAAGCTTCTGGGTGGCTAAAGAAAACAATGGCAAAATGAAAAGGTAACCAATCATATGGGAAAAAATGTATTTTCAAATGATACCTTGGACATGGGTTTGGCCTCCAAAATATATAAAGAACTCACATGACTACTCCAGGAAGACAAATAACCCAATTAAAAAATGGGCAAACACACTTCTCCAAAGAGGACATACACAGCGCCCAAAGATAGAAATAAATGCTCAACATCACTAGCCATTAGAGAGAAGCAAATTTCTTAAAATATGTTTTATCGATCATACCACTACAATTGTCCCATTTTTCCCCTTGATTCCCCTCTGCCCTGTACCCCCTCCCACCACCATTCCCCTACCTTATTTCATTTTCATTAGACATACATATAAGGTGTTTGCCTTCTCCATTTCCCATACTATTCTCAACTCCCCCCTGTCTATTTTTTACCTGCCATTTATGCTTCTTATTCTCTGTATCTTTTCTCCCTTCCTCTCTGTTCCCCCTCCCCACTATTAGCACTTCATATGATCTCTATTTCTGTAAATCTGTTCCTGTTCTAGTTGTTTGCTTAGTTCCTTTTTTGTTTTCTTAGGTTTAGTTGTTCATAGTTGTGAGGTTGTTGTTATTTTACTCTTCTTATTTTTCATCTTCTTTTCCTTAGATAAGTCCCTTTAACGTTTTATATAATAAGTGCTTGGTGATGATGAACTTCTTTAACTTGACCTTATCTGGGAAGCACTTTATCTGGCCCGCTATTCTAAATCGTAGCTTTGCTGGATAGAGTAATCTTGGATGTAAGTCCTTGCCTTCACTTGGAATACTTCTTTCCAGCCCCTGAATGCCTTCAAGGTTTCTTTTGAGAAATCAGTTGACAGTCTGATGGGAACTCCTTTGTAGGTGACTGTCCTCTTATCTCTTGCTGTTTCTAGGATTCTCTCCTTCATTTTTATCTTGGGTAATGTAATTATGATGTATCTTGGTGTGTTCCTCCTTGGGTCCAACTTCTTTTGGACTCTCTGAGCTTCCTGGACTTCCTGGAAGTCTTTTTCCTTTGCCAGATTAGGGAAGTTCTGCTTCATTATGTTTTCAAAAAAGTTTTCAATTTCTTCCTCTTCCTTTTCTCCTTCTGCCACACATATGATTTGAATGCTGGAATGTTTAAAGTTTTCCAGAGGGTCCTCAGCCTCTCCTGGTTTTTCTTTTTTTTTTTTTAATACTTGCTTCTTCATTGTGTTCTGGTTGAATGTTTATTTCTTCCTTCTGCTCCAAACTGTTGGTTTGAGTCCAGTTTCTTTCCCATTGCTGTTGTTTCCCTGTTTGTTTTTCTTTAACTCACTTTTCATAGCCTTCACTTTTTCCTTTATTTTGCAACCATGCTCAACCATTTCTGTAAGCATCCTGATTACCAGTGTTTTGACCTCTGCCTCTGATAGGCTGGCTATTGCTTAATGGCATCTTTTCAGGAGCTTTGATCTGTTCTTTCATTTGAGCCATTTTTTTTTTACTCAGAACACCTGTTATGTAGTAAGGAGTGGAGCCTTAGGTATTTATATGGGTGGGGCATCCAAGTTTGCTGCTTTTATAGCAGTTTGTGGGAGAGGAGTCAGAGAGGGAACAATACTGCTTGCTTAGTTCTCTCAGCTGGCTTTCAGTCACTTCCCCCACTACACACAAGCAAATTGGACCCTTCTGGTGCTTATTCCCAGGTGGGTGGGTTTGTGTACATTCTAGGACCCTCCAACAAACTTTCCTGTGAGTCTGGGTCTGGGAGTTTCTCCTGCCATGGCAACCCCCACAGGATCTTTTAGTCAGAGGTTTTGAGGCTTTATTTCCTTGCATTGGAATACTGGATTGTGTGGTCTGTCTCTCTCCCTAGTTGCTCCTCCCAGTTTATCCACATGCAAATATAGTACCACCCACTCTGTTAGCCACTGCCTCACCTGGTCCTTCAGCCACCACCTTGCTGTGAGTCCTCTCCACTCTGGATGCCCACATTTTCCCCTCCTACCAGCCTGCATGAATATTTCTTCTTTAGTTCCTTAGTTGTCATACTTTAATGCAGTTTAATTTTTGGCAGTTATGATTATTTTTTTGCTTTTTAAATATGTTGCTGTCCTTTTGGTTGTACAGGGAGGCAAAGTGTATCTACCTATGCCTTCATCTTGTCCAGAAGTCCCAGAGAGAGGCAAATTAAAACCACAACAAGATACCACTTCATACTGGTCAGAATGTCCATCATAAACAAATCAACAAACAACAAGTGCTGGCAAGGTAGTGAGGAAAACAGAATGCTAGTACACTGTTGGCAGGAATGCAGACTGGTGAAGCCACTATGAAAACAGTATGAAATTTCCTTAGAAAACTAACAATTGAACTGCCTTTTGACCCAGGAATTATGCTGTTGGGCTTATACCCTAAGAATCCCAAAAGAGCAATTCAAAAGAACCTATGCATCCCAATGTTTATAGCAGCACCATTTACAATAGCCAAAGTGCTGCAAGCAGCCTAAGTGCCCATCAGTAAATCAGTGGATCAAAAAATGATGGTACATTTTCACAATGGAATATTACACAAGCAGAAAGAATTAAGGAACTCTTACTCTTTCTGACACCATGGATGGATCTGGAGAGAACTATGTTAAGTGAAATAAGGCCAGCAGTGAAAGACAAATACCATATGATCTCACCTATAAGTGGAACCTACTCAACAAAAGAAACAAGCAAGCAAAATAGAACCAGAGGCATAGAAATAAAGAACAAACTGACAGTAACCAGAGGGGGATGGGTGGGGTTAATGCGGGGGAAAGTGGGAAGGGTCATCAAGGAACATGTGCAAGGGACACATGGACAAAGACAAAGGATGTAGGTTTGAAAGTAACAGGTGGAAATTGTAAGGATTGGGGGAGTGGTGGGGGAAAATGCAGACAACTGTGCTTCAACAACAATTAAAAACAGAGTAAAAAATACCTTGCGTACTGTACATATACCAAACAGAGTAAAACATACCTTGCATACTGTATATATACCAAATAGTATGAAAGGTATTTTTTACTCTTTTTTAATTATTGTTGAAGCACAGTTGTCTCCATTTTCCCCACAGTTGTCTCTATATTCTCCCACCACTATATATATATATATATATA
This sequence comes from Phyllostomus discolor, assembly GCF_004126475.2. Classification (NCBI taxonomy): domain Eukaryota; kingdom Metazoa; phylum Chordata; class Mammalia; order Chiroptera; family Phyllostomidae; genus Phyllostomus; species Phyllostomus discolor. Next base: position 119,754,989 of record NC_040904.2, read on the forward strand.
TATATATATATATCCATTTCCCCCATATATATATTTGGCATATATATATATATATATATATATGAGAGATAGAGAGAGAGATTGTGTGCTGAATCTTGAAATATTATATACTACAAATAAGTAAATGTCTTTATCAATTGCATTTTAATTTAACCTACTACCATGCCATTTTAAATTTTGTCATATATATACAGTCACTGTTTTACTCTAATGCATTTGCAAATGTATCTTTGGATAGGTTCATGAAAAGGATTCTGATGTACTCTAAGTTTCATGTATCTAAGCAGACCATATCTTTAAAGTTAAGATTTATAATACCCTTAGAAATTACTGGATTCATGGAAATACTGGCAAATAATCAAGAAAAACAAAATTGGTTATATGTGACCAAATGAACTAAAGATAATTATTATTCTTATCACTGTGTTCAAAACATTGCTAATTTTATTTCTTTTTGTTTTCCAGATATAAGAAAACTTGTTTTCTCCCTAGAACAATTTGATGTATTTTTACCCTCATGAGCAATATTGAAACATTTATACTTTTCTCCCTACCAAATCCCTTTAGATTTTAGCAACTCTTAATGAGTATTTTCACAGCAATATGTTGGTTTGCATAAACTCAATAAGAATTTGTTTTTTTTCTTTTTTTATAATAGCACCAGTTTCCAAATATGGTTTTATTAACCAAGCCTTTCTCTGGAATGTCATGATCAAATTAGTCATTTCTGGATTCTGGATGTCACCAGAATGCCTTAAGGAATTAAGATGGACTTTGAAAGCCAATAAGAGCCCCTTGAAGAAATGGTCTTGTACCTCACTTTGCCATGTGGTCATGGCAGTCTTTCCAGGTAAGGAATGAAGTTTGCTTTCCTGAAAGATGACAGAGAAGAAATTTGAAGACATTTTTTGGACCTTAGGAACATGAAAAAATCCACCCACACTTATAGGTATTGCAGGCAAATCCATTCGGGAATGGTGTGACTAGGCTTCTGTGTCCTGGAGGGCTGACTAAAGATCAATCTGAAGATTCCTTTTGAAATTCCAGCAAAGCAGATTTGAAAGAGCTTATATGATCAATTACTACTCTTGTTGTGTTCATGCAAATAATCAGGCTAAATTGTAACTGGACTTATTGCAGTATCTTTGATAAATGAGGATGATTTCAGGAAGAGAAATTGCATTTCAATGGACATCACAATTTCCAATCATCATCTACAAACTAAATCAAGTCTTAATTTTTCTAGTTTTCTTCCAAGCTAAATGTTTCATTTTTTCTTTCATCTTTTGACTTGGAATAAATAAGAATTACAGATACAGTGTTCAGCCATGCAGAATTTACCTACTATTCCACCTTTCCCCTTTTGGGATTTTAAGGCCAATATCCAGTTCTAGTTTTCCTGGCTAACTCCCTTTCTAGGACCTATAGCAGCCTTTTTCTTTATTTTAATTTTTGGGCTATGGTTCCTCAAATATCTCATATCCTGCATTCAATGGAGCATCAAAGCTCCGGGAAAGTCCCTCCACAAATGGCCTCTGGCTGCAACTCTTGCTTTTTGGGCTGCCGAATCCCACCCTCTTCCTTTTAATGACCCATATCCAGGCCTACCAGTAGGGAAAACTCTACATCCCTAATGAGCAGGAAGGGCCACAAGAAGATGAAATCTTTGTCCCTGCTGTACAGAACCAGAACCAGGCCAGGTCATTAAGAATGAAATAAATTTAAAACCAGAGGGGGAATGAAAGGATAAAGCCAACACCATCTGCTACTGTGACATGATTTGCCCAGCAGGCCTATGACCTTGTTAAATATGGCTGCAATTTTACTTACTCTTCTGAGCTTATGTCCCCAGGACTGGAAAGCAAGAACAGAATGTGACTAATCACTCCCACAGCCTCAGGGAAAAGATAACATTGGAGCAAACTGCAGCTTATAAAAAACACCAAAACTTCCTGTGTTTCAATGCCCCTAACAGCCAGGGGGCCACACAACAGCACCCCCCAACCCTTTTATATTCCATTTATAATCCAATAACAATTCAAAGACCCTACATTTCACTGCTGGTGCATTTCTTCACGTCTAGACACTTTCACTCTTGGAAAGTGAATAAAAACTTTACTTTCTGTGTTTTCTTCTCTTTATGAATTCTTTCACAGCCAGCAATGTTGACCGCCCTAACAAATAAAGCAAAGAAGAAAGGTCATCTCCAGATTTTCTGATTCAGTAGACATGGGGTGGGAATTAAAAATTTACATTTTTCACAAGTTTTCCATGATTCTAACATTGTGTCCAGAGGCCATTGTTTGAGAACCACTAACTTATGAATTTTATACAATCTCAACACAAATCTCAGCAAGGTTTTCTAAAAAAGAAATTGACTAATTATACAGAAGTAATAAAAATTAAAAGAATACAGGATAGCCAAATGATCTTTTAAAAAAGGAAGAAAATTACAGTACTTAGACTACCTTATATCAGGATGTGTTATATAACTATAATATTGTACCATAATGGTATTTGTGTAAGTATATAGGAACGAAAAATAGGTTCCAGACATAGATCAATGCATGTAGGGTTGACTCATTGAGGATAAGCTTTCTATATGTAATTCAATAGAGTAAAGAATAGTTTTTTCAGCAAAAAACTAGATATACACATAGAAAAAAATAAACCTTAATCAATAAATTCCACCATGAATTAAGCTAGAAAATATCAAAGGCCTAAATACAAAAGAAAAAAACTAGAAAAATTCTAGCAAATAGCATACAATATTTTAATGATATTGGCAAAAATTTCTTAGAGCATAATCAGAGAAAATCATAACAAAAACAGTATATAGAATAAATTTCATTAAATGAAACCATTTTCTTCTCAAAAAAGACAAGAAAAAAATCAATGGCATAGGAAATGTCAATTCAAATATCTAACAAAGTACTTTTATATAGAATAAATAAATAACATGAATAGTAAGATAGCAAAAAAGTTAGAGCAGGTCCTTCTGGAAAAAAACAGGCAAATGATCAATGTACATGAAAAAAATGCTCAGAATTATTTATCATAGGGAATTGCAAATTAAAATTACAGTGATGTGTATCACTACACCTTGATGAGAATAGTTAATCTAGGAAAGATTGTCAATACAAGTGCTCATTGAGGTGTGGAGCACCTGAAGCTCCTCACCCACTACTGCTGGGAATGTAAAGGGAACAATGACTTTGAATTGTTTTTTTTTGAAGTTCTATAAAGTTAAAATTAAATGTACACATACCACATGACACAACAATTCATACTAGTGCAGAGAGAAATATATATAATCCATCAGCCACAGAATAGATAAATGTGTCATATGTTTGGAAGGGAGTACTACTCAGCAAGTAAAAGAAATAAACTACTGATACACTTATCATGGATATCAAAAATATGTTGAGCAAACAAGGCTACACAGAAAAGAGTATCTCATTCTATGAGACTTTTTGAAATATGAAACTCTAGGAAAACATTTAACTTGTGTTGATAAAAATGGATTAGTCATTGTCTGACTGTTGGAGATATAAGGAATTTTTTGACAGTGATGAAAATGGTCTATACCTTGACTGAAGTAATAGTTATATGTTCATACATATTTGCCAAAACTGACTCTATCATATATTTCAAGTGACTGTATTATATTATAGATAAATTATATATAAATATAAGTAATCTCAAAGGACAATGTAAAAGGAGATATTTAGGATCACATATATGTGACATAAAGACTAAAGTATTTTGGGAATGTAAACTTTATTTTAAATGTTTTTAGAGGCCTAATTTTCCTACTACATCTGAAGAAATCTAACTTCTAAAAACATATATTTTGCTCTTTCTTTATAGTTCTTAATATAAATCACTAACTATAGATTTATGAGCAAACATGTTCTGGTTAACAATTTATACAAGAAATAATATGTATATGTCTGCAAAATTCAAGTTCCTTACACTTGTAAGTATATCAACATTGTCTTTTTTTAATATATTTTATTGATTATGCTATTATAGTTATCCCATTTCCCCCTCCACTCCCATCCCCCCTGCACACCCCTCCCATCCACATTCTCCACCTTTAGTTCATGTCCATGTGTCATAAGTTCTTTAGCTTCTACATTTCCCACACTATTCTTACCCTCCCCCTGTCTATTTTCTATCTACCATCTAGGCTACTTATTCTCTGTACCTTTTCCCCCTCTTTCCTCCTCCCACTCCCCTGTTGCTAACCCTCCATGTGATCTCCATTTCTGTGGTTCCGTTCCTGTTCTAGCTGTTTGCTTAGTTTGCTTTTGTTTTAGATGTGGTTGTTAATAATTGTGAGTTTGCTGTCATTTCACTATACATGTTTTTTATCTTCTTTTTCTTAGATAAGTCCCTTTAACATTTCATATAATAAGGGCTTGGTGATGATGAACTCCTTTAACTTGACCTTATCCCAGAAGCACTTGATCTGCCCTTCCATTCTAAATGAAAGCTTTGCTGGATAGAGCAATCTGGGATGTAGGTCCTTGCCTTTCATGACTTGGAATACTTCTTTCCAGCCCCTTCTTGCCAGCAAGGCCTCTTTTCAGAAATCAGCTGACAGTCTGATGGGAACTCCTTTGTAGGTGACTGTCCCCTTATCTCTTGCTGCTTCTAGGATTCCTTCATTTTTATCTTGGGTAATGTAATTCTGATGTGCCTTGGTGTGTGGTGGGTCCAACTTCTTTGGACTCTTTGGACTCTCAGCTTCCTGGTCTTTCTGGAAGTCTATTTCCATTGCCAGATTGGGAAAGTTCTCCTTTATTATTTGTTCAAACAATATGTCTTAATATTAAAATATAAAATATTTCCCATCCATATTTTGATACTATTTGAACTCCAGCAAATTATTCAATAACAATGGCTTTTTGTGACAAAAACTTTACGAGTTTGCCTAACTTCTGTGAAGTAAGAATGCAATTATCATCAATAATTTTAATCTAAAGACAAAAGAATACTGAGGAAAAGGCCAAGTTTTCTTTTTTTACAATGACAGTCAAATTTTTCTCTTAGCAAATGAAAATGATTGATGAATTTTAATTTCACTTTAGCCCTTTAATTCTATTGTAAATAATTAATCTTTTATGATGAAATATAGTCATGTTTAATAATTCTGTCATTGTCTTTCACCATAGCTCTGGTTCTGTAGCACTTTGATCCTTATATTAGGTTTAGCAAACTTCCTTTGAATGTGCAAACAGCCATCTTTCATCAGATGCAGATTAACTGGGATTAGCAAACTTTCAGAGAAAGGGCATCTGGGACTCTGCTTTCTGCAATGAACTTTCTGTGAATTATAGAAACATGCAATATACAAAATATGGGAAGTTTTTCAATTTATGACTTCTTTAAAATTAAAGAACAGAAAAAAATTGTGTAGAGAGGGAAAGAAATATTTTTAAGACCTGAAATGTAAAACTAGATGCTTCAATTTAAAAGGGAACAAATATTGAATGAGGTGAGAAGAGAGTGATATAGGGAAGATTTCCTGAGAAACAGCATCTTTTATGAGAAAATCACAGCCACACCTCATTTTAATAGGGCCTTTGTAGCTTGTAGAATTCTCCAGAATGAATTTCTAAAGGGGGTTCACTCATGAAAAAATATGGGGTTTCCCTGAATTTTCAGGAAAGGGTTTCCTTTGCAGTCTAATAATTTTTAATATAGTTTATTGATTATGCTATTACAGTTGTCCCATTTTTCCACCTTCACTCCCCTCCACCCTGCACACCCTCTCCCACCCACCTTCCCTGCCTTTAGTTCATGTCCACATGTCATCCTTATAAGTTCTTTACCTTCTACACTTCCCATACTATTTTTACCCTCCCCCTGTCTATTTTCTACCTACCATCTAGGCTACTTATTCTCTGTACCTTTTCCCCCCTCTCCTTCTCCTCCTCCCCTGTTGCTAACCCTCCATGTGATCTCCATTTCTGTGGTTCTGTTCCTGTTCTACTTGTTTTCTTAGTTGCTTTTGTTTAGATGTGGTTGTTAATAATTTTGAGTTTGCTGTCATTTTACTGTACATGTTTTTTATCTTCTTTTTCTTAGATAAGTCCCTTTAACATTTCATATAATAAGGGCTTGGCGATGATGAACTCCTTTAACTTGACCTTATCTGAGAAGCATTTGATCTGCCATTCCATTCTAAACGAAAGCTTTGCTGGATAGAGCAATCTTGGATATGGGTCCTTGCCTTTCATGACTTGGAATACTTCTTTTCTGTTGAGACTACCAACTGCCAGTGACCATGGAATGCTGCAGAGGGCTCATCGACACCTGAGAAAAACATACACAAAGACAACCAGGTCCTGTGGGGAAGTAGGAATGGAATGGCCACTCTCTCTAGTGGGAAGCGCCATGGCCACCCTCCCTAGGGGCGAGTGCCCCTAGGGGAGAGCGCCCCATTCTCTCACCGGAGCAGGCTTTTATTGGGTTTGTTTTCATAAGAATTCAGGTAAAGCTCATTACTCACTGCCAGGAAGTAAGGATCAAACAATAGATAACAGGAAGTCTGAGGGCCTATTTTGAGTCAGGGTAAAACAGCTGTAAAACTTTGAGGAACAAACTTACTTCTTCCTTGGACCCTTATCATTCAGCTGAGAGCATTCTAAACAAAGTAAGTTTCACAGGATTTTACATATTCTTTCTAAGGCCTGATCACCCGCGGAACCTGCCCTTTCCAACACAGCTGCACCACCCTGTCATTGTTTCAGGCTTCCGTGGAGCAAGGGAAGTAAGGCAGCCAAGAGATAAGGAGATTTTCTCACAGACAATGAGGACTCAGGCTTTGTCAAAGCCAAGGGGCGAGGGTCCATCACCCCATTTTGCTGTAGCCCCCAAAGTCCTTCCCACGTGATCGTGCCTGTCTTAGATCATTCCCCCCTTGGGGAATCTTACCCATCATTGGCTAACTGACCAAGCATTGGTGGCCAGTTATAGATGAAGTAGCAAAAGCGGTGCTCCTGCCGGGGAGATAAGCCTTTGACTCCTTGATGGCTTATGGTCCAGGGTTATTCCCTCAGCCTTAGCCTTGGCAGGGGTTACAGCTTCTGATACCAGGCAGGGTGGTTCCCAACACTTTCCAGCCCCTTCTTTCCTGTAAGGTCTCTTTTGAGAAATCAGCTGAATGTCTGATGGGAACTCCTTTGTAGGTGACTGTCCCCTTATCTCTTGCTGCTTCTGGGATTCTCTCCTTCATTTTTATCTTGGGTAATGTAATTATGATGTATCTTGGTGTGTTCCTCCTTGGGTCCAACTTCCTTGGGACTCTCTGAGCTTCATGGTCTTCCTGAAAGTCTATTTCCTTTGCCATATTGGGGAAGTTCTCCTTTATTATTTGTTCAAATAACTTTTCCTCTTGTTGTTCTTCCTCTTCTCCTCATGGTACCCCTATAATTCAAATGTTGGAACGTTTAAAGATGTCCTGGAGGTTCCTAAGCCTCTCCTCGTTTTTTTGAATTCTTGTTTCTTCCTTCTTTTCTGTTTGGTTGTTTCTTCCTTCTGGTCCACTCCATTGATCTGAGTCCCAGTTACCTCCCCATTACTCTTGGTTCCCTGTACATTTTCCTTTATTTCACCTAGCATAGCCTTCATTTGTTCATCTAATTTGCAACCAAATTCAACCAATTTTGTGAGCATCCTGATCACCAGTGTTTTGAACTGTGCATCCGATAAGTTGGCTATCTCTTTGTCACTTAGTTGTATTATTTCTGGAGCTTTGATCTTTTCGTTCATTGGGGTCATTTTTTTTTTTGTCTTGACATGCCTGTTACATAGTGAGGGGCATTGCCTTGGGTGTTCACCCAGCAGGGCAACCCACATGGCTGGATTGGGATGCTGTATGTGGGGCAGGGGTCCGAGAGGGAACAATGGCTCTTGCTCCACTCTCTGCCAGATTGCAGTCACTTCCACCACATCCCCCAAGAAAACTGAGCCCCTCTGGTGCTGATTCCCAGGTGGGTGGGCTTGTGTATGTTCTAGGACCCTGTGGGTCTCTTCAATGAACTCTGCTGTGAGGATGGGAGTTTCTCCCTGCACTTCAACCCCCACAGGTGTTTTCAATCAATGTTTTGTGGCTTTACTTTCCTGTACTGGGGCCCTGGGTTGCGCAGTCTGTCTCGATCCCTAGTTTCGCCTGGTTTATCTGTGCATGAATGTGGGACAATTCAGTCCACCAACCACCTTGTGCTCCAAGCCCCTCCACAATCCACTACCTCACTGGGTTTGCCCACTATCTCTTTGCACGACCAGGGTCTGCCAGCCACCACTTTGCCACAAGTCTTCTCCACCCAGCTGCCCAACTCTGCCCCTTCTACTGGTCTGGGTGAATATTTGTTTTTTAACTCCTTGGTTGTCAGACTTCCATACAGTTCAATTTTCTGTCAGTACTGGTTGTTTTTTGTTTTTTGTTTCTAAATTTTTGTTGTTCTTATTTTGGTTGTGCAAGGAGGCACAGTGTGTCTATCTACACCTCCATCTTGGCCAGAAGTCCCTAATAATTTTTTTTAAATCATTATCAATTTAACTGTCTTATGGAGTGACATCCTTCACCGCTTTGATGTTTGGGGAAAAGCCTATGTTTTAAATATTTTGGGGGTAAAAAAGAAGTCATTTTTCAACTTCCAACATCTTGAAGTTATCTAGTCTCAGAAAATATTAGCATCACTACTGTGTAAGTATCATGGTGCCAATGGGTGTGCAGAGTTTGCACACAGACCACATCATACTTGGCTCAATAGAAGAGAATGTATAGCCTAGAATGGAGCTGAACAGTTGAAGCTAGTAGGGCCTCTGCACGCATGGTATTTTTAGGTTCCATAGACAACTCAAGGTATGGCAAAAATCAAGGTGGCAAGCCATCAGGCTTTGAGGAGATGATGCCTGTCCTTGGGCTGAATTGCTACATATGAGGCTGGTAATTAGGTACCTTGGAGCAGTCTCAACACCAGCATTTCAATCAAGATGTAGAAATGCTAGCCCTGGCTGAAGTAGCTCAGTGGATTGAGTGCAGGGTGCAAACCAAAGGGTCACCAATTCAGTTTCCAGTCAGGGCATATGCCTGGGTTGCAGGCCAGGTCCCCAGTGGGGGCCATGTGAGAGGCAACCACACACTGAGGTTTCTCTCCCTCTTTCTCACTCCCTTCCCCTCTCTCTAAAAATAAATTTAAAAACCTTTAAAAAAAGATGTAGGAACGTCAGAAGAAAAAATATCTTTATAAACTCTTCCCAGAATGTAGACCAGATCAATATAACAGGGTGAGAATCTATAATGGAGTGGGGAGGGTGTTATCTGTGGAGGAGGAAGGGGACACATGAGGAGTGATAGGAGAACTCAGCTCTCTTGTGGCCCTCTCTTTCTTGCACCATCAGGTGTTGACTCTTTATTAGCTCATTTCCCTCAGCATACAATTTTTTAAAATTCCGTTAAACCTGTTTAGTCTTCCAGATAAAACTGTATTTGCCTCCTCCCCTTTATAGTAAAATATATAAATACATGTGTTAATACAGGGTGGGACAAAAGTAGGTTTATAGTGATTTGTGTGGAAAGATAATACAAATCACTATACTAATAGTGATTAGTAATAATAATAATACAAGAACTCACTTGCATAGTCAATACTGTAATTGTACTTTGCCCCGCCCTGTACATTCATACATAAATATATATACACATTTTTTAATTCTCAAACTCAGTTTTTACTTTCCAGTTCTTCTCTCCCATTCTCTATTTTTTTATTTCCTGTTAAGTAACAGAAATTTTATTTTAACCAGTTTCAAAGCTAAATATTTATTCTACAAAACCTTATTGACTACAGTCTTCATATACAATCTCAACTATTGAGAGAAATCAGATTTGGCCCACACCGACCTACCACACTAATGAGCTGAGGGATACTGCAGATTGAGTCCCGTACCTTTGTGGGTACAGTATGGGAGATGGTCAGTTTTGAGGATAAACTTCAAAGCCATATGACAGTAGATCTTCTTTGTATCCTAACTCAAACACCCAAATTTTAAAATGATTCTTGCATATGCAGTCTATACCAAGTGATATTTTATTAGGTGTAATAATGGAAGGGTAACTGTTAAACAAAATTTAAATATCCTTATCAGTACATTTATGATTGAACAAAATGATGCTTTATAATACTTTGGAAAAATGTTTAGGGACAGAAATAAAATTAGCAAAATATTAGCAAAGACTAGCAAAATATTGATCGGTGATGAATTCTGGTAATGGAAACAAGAGAATTCATTTTATTAAAATATTTTCTTGTATGTTTGAAAATTCCCATAATAAAAACTACAACAAAAATAATGCAAGAAAAAATAATGTACTAATTAACTGTTTTCTCCTTATATTCAGTATAAATATGATTTCAGATATATACTTAAGAATAAATAGCTGAATTTCCACTCAGCAGTTAGTGGTTTTAAAAGGAACACAAATGCCTATTTATATAAGAAATTTGGTTGGCCAAACATTATTCAATATGGTGTATATGCACTAAGAATAGAGATAAGGAAAACCAAATGCTTAACATGATGTAATTTTTTGAACTGAGTTTAGTATTTTGTTTAGTTACAAAAGGATTTTGTAACTAAAGGATTTTGACATGTTAAGTAAAACAGATTTCAAGTGAAATTTAAATATATGCCATTGAACTTTCATTCAGCAATAGTAACTGCATAATACTTATGATTTTTCAAATGATCCATGAAAAATATTCATAAAGCCTATCTAGGGCTAAATCAGGTCTTGGATAGTCACAGACTAGCCACTTATTGATACAATCATAAAGCAGGCAAGTTTACCATCATATTTTTATGATGCTCATGTAAATTCTGAATATATTGGGAAAACAAATTAAATTCCCAGTATAAATTATTGTGTGAAATGAATTTCTGAGATATGCATTATCAATTGTTTTTTACTCAAATGATTAATAATTTTTAAGCCTACATTTTATTTTATTAATTATATTTTATTACTTATGCTATTACAGTTGTCCTGATTTTTACCCATCCCCCCCCTCCATGTAGCACCTATCCTCTCTCAGGCAATCCCCACACCATCGTTCATGTCTATGGGTCATGCTTACATGCTAATTGTTTCCAAGTTCTTTGGCTAATCCATTTCCCATTCTGTATTCTATATCCCCATGGCTATTCTGTAACTGTCTATTGGTACTTATAAATCTTCTCATCTCTCCATCCATTTCCCATATTCCCCTTCCATCTGGCAACCATTCAAATGCTCTTTCTTCATATCCATGATTCTGTCTCTGTTCTTCTTGTTTGTTTAGTTTGTTTTTTAGATTCAATTGTTGATAGATATGTATTTTTGCCATTTTATTGTTCATAGTTTTTTGATCTCCTTTTTCTTAAAAAGTCCTTTTAGCATTTCATATAATAATAGTTTGGTGATGATGCGCTCCTTTCAATTTTTTCTTGGGAAAACTGGTTTGGGAATCCCTTTATTAGCCCTTCAATTCTAAGGGATAGCTTCATTGGGCAGTGTTGCAGACCCTGGCTTGCAGGGTCCCTGTTGTGGATGCAACAAACAAATTCACACAGACTGCAGAAGTCCTGTGGAGAAAAGGGGATGGCATAGGCACTCTCTGAGTGAGAGAGGGCTCTGACCCCTGCCTGGACAAGCTTTTATTGCTTTTCTGGGCACATTACATCAAGGATGGTCCTCATTTACTATGTACAGGTTTGCTTTAGGTGGTTACTTTTATAGATAACAAAAAAGAGGAAGTTGCTAATTACTACAAAGAAAAAAGATATTTGCAAATGTAAAGGGAAAAGTGGTTGAACTGGTCATACTTGCCCTTGGGAAGTTTAGCATAGATTTTAGGAAGTTACTTTAAAGATGTGCAGTAAACATTTGCTGCCTCAATTCAGGTTGAGGGAGTTTTAGCAAAAAGCAAGCCTCAAAGCAGCCTAGGTACACTGCAAGCCTGATTCCCTATGGGAAAACCTATCTGTGGGTTTGGCTTCCTATGTGCCAACCTCGCTCCCTGTTGGTTTTCTGAATCAGGGGGGCTGGTCTACATTCGCCATACCACGCAGACAGGTTCCCTTTAGGGCTGAGTAGTCTTAGCTGTAGGACTCTGCTTTTCATGACTGAATATTTCTTGCCAATGCCTTCTAGCCTGAAAAGTTTCTCTTGATAAATCAGCTGACAGTCTAATGGGAACTCCTCTGTGGATAACCAGCTTATTCTCTCTTGCTGCTTTTAAGATTCTCCCTTTACCTTTAATCTCTAGCATTTTAATTATTATGTGTCTTGGAGTGGGCCTCTTTGCATCCATCCTATTCCAGACTCTGTGCTTCCTGAACTTGCATGTATATTTCCTTCACCAAATTAGGGAAGTTTTCCTTCATTATTTTTTCAAATTGATTTCCAATTTTTGCTCTTTTTCATCTCCTTCTGGCACTCCTATGATGAGACTGTTGAACTTGTTGAAGTTGTCCCAGAGGTTGCTTATACTATCCTAATTTGTTTTGAATTCTTTTTTCTTCTTATCGTTCTGATTGGGTGTTTTTTGCTTTTTTTATGTTCCAAATCATTGATTTGAGTCTTGGTTTAATCCATTTTACTGTTGTTTCCCTGTAAATTGTTCTTTATTTCAATTACTGTAACTTTCATTTCTACCTGGATCTTTTTTATGCTGTTAAGGTCCTCACTAAGTTCTTTGAGTATCCTTATAACCAGTGTTTTGACCTCTGCATCTGAGAAATTGCTTATCTCCCCTTTCTTTAGCTCCTTTTCTGGAGTGTTAATCTGTCCTTTCATTTGGGCAAGGTTTCTTTGTCTCCCAATTTTAACAGCAACTTGTATATGTTTCTATGTATTAGGTAGGGCTACTTTGACTCTGTGTCTTGGTAATGCAGCCTAATATAGTGGCACAGCTTCCCCTATCACCCAAACTGAGTACATGAGGTGTAGCCCTCTGTGTGGACTGAGTATACCCTCCTCCTGTACTTACACCTTCATTGTTGTTGGCAGGTCAATGAGAGGGATTTACTGAGTCCAGTCAGCTGTAAGGATTGGCTGTGACCACTTGCCACCCCCCTCCTCCCTCTATGGAGGACCAGCTGTGCAGGGGCAGGGTTGTGGTGGTGCTGCTATGTGTTCTATAGCTGTCCATTGGGTGTGTTAGCCCCTGGGGTTTCTGAGTGGTGCATGCCAAGATCTGCCCCCACCTGTGTTTTTCCTGAGGCCACCCTGACTGAGTTATAAAGCAATATGAGATGGTTGCTACTTGGGCTGGGCTTGGAGATAGCCATGCTGTGAATCTAAGCTGCTAGTTCTAGGTCTGAGGCTCACTGAAGCCAGCTGCTACTTGTTTGAGAGGATTTAGGAAGTTGTGAAGCATAAGCCGAGACCATTTATATGGAAAAGCAGCTTGGGTGGGCCCATAAGTTGCCTGGGACAGAGTCTCTGGGGATCTCCAAGGGGACATCAAACTGTGTAAGCCAGATTGATAGAGTCTCAGATATGGCACCAGCCTGCCAGCTCTGTGGGGAAGTGTAGGGTAAGTGAAGGAAGTATGGCTTCCTTACCCAGGTGTCTGGATAACTAAGGGAAACAGTGTTCCCATAGCCTTGAATGGACCTGATAATAGTGTTCTAATTGCCTTGAGACTGGGTCCGATAATCTGTTCCCATAACATGAAGTGGGCTCGCATGCACAGAATGTTATGTTATGATGTTCTGGCATTTTTCTGGCTTTGTTCCCTTCTAGTACTTGAAAAAGTAGAGGCTTTTCACTAGCTAGAGACACACACAAGGGGGAAGGTACCTTGATGGGTGCCATGCTGGGGAGCAAGGGCCACTACGTGTGTCATGCAGGGAGACATGCATCTTGCTGTGTTCATGGCTCACCAACCCATAAATAAAGGCATGCCAGACATCCCAACAGCTCTGTGAATATATTTCCATCTGCATAAATACCATGAACTTCCCTGGCCTTGAAGGGTTGCAACACAGGGAGGGTTTAGGAAAGGACCACTGCCTTCTGCTCACCTTGATGCCAAACACTTCAGTTTCTCCCTGTATGCCACTGGTGCCTTTTGAGCTGCTACCCCAGCACCCAGAAGCTCAGAAGGAGTGAGTCTGATTAATTCCGTGTGGTTTCTTCAAGAAGAACTGCTGGGACTCCAATAGCATCTTCCATCAACAGTCCCTGCTGGTTTTTGCAGCCAGACATTGTAGGGACTTATCTTCCTGGCACTGGTACTAATGGGCTGCAGACCCTAGTGGGAGACTGGGACTCCTCATTCCTAAAATATTCCTCCCAAATTTTTATCCATCACACACGGGTGTGGGACCAGCGCATTCCCCGTCTGCCCCCCTCCTACCAGTCTGGATGGGTGTGGTTTCTTTAATACCATAGTTGTCAGACTTCCATCCAACTCGATTTATAATGGTTCCAAGTAATGGTTGTTCTATGTTTTAGTTGTACTTTTGAAGTGGTTGTGTGGAGGCTAGCCATGTCTGCCTGTGCTGTCATCTTGACCAGAAGCATTAAAGGATTAATATTAAAAAATGAACCTTGTTTTAGAGTTACAATTTCTTATCATCTGAGGAACTTTTACCATCCTGGAATAAGGTCAATGTCCAATACAAATATAACACAAGCTACAAATATAGGTTTTAACTTTTTAGTATCCACATTAAAAAGCAAGTAAAACAGGTAAAAATAATTTTAATAATATAATTTACTTAATTCTATATACTAAAAATGCAATTCTGCATTAAATTAATATAAGGAGATTTTAATGATAAGATACACTTTATTTTTTAAACTCTTTTGGAAATTTACTGCGTCTTTTATATTTATAGAACATCTCAGATTGAATGCTAAATTTTCATTGAAAAATACTTGATCTGGATTTATATTTTATAAAATTTATAGTTGAAAATTTAGATTCATATACTTAAGTTGTTCAAATGTTTGTAAGGTTTTCAATAACTTAATAGAGTATCAGGTTTTTTTACATTTAACCTGATTTTACTCATGCCCATGTCTTGGTATGGGCAAAAGATCACTCAGTAAAAACATACAGTAACAATTGTGTATAGGAATTGTATTTTGGAGGTGCTTGATCTACCTACAGAGAAAAATTAGAAATTATTTTATTACAAAATCCCCCACCCTGGCTGGCGTAGGATTGAGCGCAGTAGGATTGAGCGCAGGCTGCAAACCAAAGTGTCACAGGTTCGATTCCCAGTCAGGGTACATGCCTGGGTTGCAGGCCATGACCCCCAGCAACCACACACTGATGTTTCTCTCTCTCTCTCTATCTCCTTTCCCTCCCTCTCTAAAAAATAAATAAAATCTTTTTAAAAAATCCCCCTAGGAGTCTTGTTTATTTTCAATTATTAATTTAAATAAAATTAACAAAGTAAAATTACATTTCCTCAGCCTCATTAGTCACAATCCAAGCATTCAGTAGCCACCTGTAACTAACAGTTATCACACCAGACAGCTCAGGCCTGTGGTCTTTCTACCTAAGTACTTGAGACACTGAAAGTGAATATTATCTGATAGTCATTTATAGTGTATGTTTTAAAAGAAAACATGAGGAAAATAAAAATAATTTTAGACTTTCCTCCCTCTCAGAAAACAGCAAAACAATTTTATTTATTTTCACTTTTATAGTATTAGCCACAGATAAAAAATAAGAGCTTTAAAGTCTGTCTAGTACTCACCATTATACTTTTAAATATTGTATTATCATTTTGAGCATAAAATATTTGCTTCTGAGTAGTATTCCATTGTGTAAATGTACCACAGTTTCTTGATACAATCATTTACCACATGATCTTACCTATAAGTGGAACATAATTAACAAAATAAACAAGTAAGAAAAATACAACCAGAGACACTGAAATAAAGAACAATCTGACAGTAACTAGACAGGAAGGAGAAGAGGGAATAAGAGGGGCCATCAAGGAACATGTATGAAGGACACACGGACAAAGCCAAAGGGGATAGGTTCAAGGGCGGGAGGTGGGGATGGGTGGAGTGGGGCATAGTGGGGTGAAAATGGAGACAATTGTACTTGAACAACAATAGATAAATAAATAGACTTCTGGCCAAGATGGAGGCATAGGTAGATATAATTTGCCTCCTCATACAACCAAAGGAAGGACAACAACAAATTTAAAAACGAAAAACAACCAGAACTTCCAGAAAATTGAACCATATGGAAGTCCAGCAACAAAGGAGCTAAAGAAGAAACATTTAATCAGACCGATAGGAGGGGTGGAGATGGGAAACCTGGCAGAGAGGACTCCTGGAAGACATGGCTGGAGGACTAGAGCAGGCAAAGAGGTAGCTTGTAGACTGAGCAAGGTGGCCACTGGCAGAGTGGGTGGTCCCGCCCTTTCATATGGATAAACCAATTGGGGAGTGAGACAGTTCATGCAACCCAGGGTTCCAGTGTGGGGAAATAAAGCCTCAAAGCCTCTGGCTGAAAAAACCTATGTGGGTTGTGGCACTGGGAGAAACTCCCAGACTCACAGGAGAGTTCGTTGGAGAGAACCATAGGTGTCTAGAATGTACTCGAGCCTAACCACCCAGGAATCAGCAGCAGAAGGGCCCAGTTTGCTTGCAGGTAGCAGGGGAATTGACTGAAAACAAGCTTAGAGCCCAGCAAGCGGCATTGTTCCTATTTGGACCACTCCACCATGTACGGTGCTACAATGCAGTGAGATGGGTTGCTCCTCTCTGTCAAATATCTAAGGTTCTGCCCCTTACTACATAACAGGCATGCTGAGACAAAAAAAAAAAGGCCCAAATGAAAGAACAGATCAAAGCTCCTGAAAAAAAATACAGCTAAGCAATGAGGAGACAGTCAACCCATCAGATGCAGAGTTCAAAACACTAGTAATCAGGATGCTTACAAGAATGGTTGAGCATGGTTGCAAAATAGAGGAAAAAGTGAAGGCTATGAAAAGTGGAATAAAGGAAAATGTACAGGGAATCAGCGGTGATGGGAAGGAAACTGGGACTCAAACCAACAGTTTGGAGCAAAAGGAAGAAATAAACATTCATCAAGAACACAATAAGAAGCAAGTATTAAAAAACAAACAACAACAACAACAAAAAAAAAAAAAAACAAGGGAGCCTGAGGAACCTCTGAACAACTTTAAACATTCCAACATTCAAATCATACGGGTGCCAGAAGGAGAAGAGGAAGAGCAATAAATTGAAAACTTTTTTGAAAACATAATGAAGCAGAACTTCCCTAATCTGGCAAAGAAAATAGACTTCTAGGAAGTCCAGGAAGCTCAGAGAGTCCCAAAGAAGTTGGACCCAAGGAAGCACACACTAAGACACATCATCATTACATTACCCAAGAAAAGAGGAGAGAATCTTATCCTGATCTAAGCATGTCACTTCTTTCAGTTTATTCCATCCTCTCAAAATCCCTTGAGGAATGTATTACTGTCTTTCTCATTACAGGTGTGGTAACCAAGCACAGACAGGCTGGTCACAGAATGTCACATGACAGAAAGTAGAGAAGCTGGTATTTGAATAGAGCATTCTGGTCTCAGAGTACCTGCCCATCCACTCTTCTCTTTCCTCTCTGTGACAGTCTTTGGCCCAGCCTCTGTACAGTCATATCCTGAAGTCAACTTATTTCTTTGGAATAACATTTCACTTGCAGTTGCTGGTTCTGATATTCTAGGAAACATAAGCAGAGCAGACCCATATGGACCCTGTCTTAAGGCTGATATGGGTGCATGAAGCCAGGATAACTCTTAGCCCAGACTACATCACAAACAACATAGTTGCTCCACCCAGGGCTTTGTCATTCACCCTCTGAGCAATACATTTACTATCAAGGGACACACAGGAAGAACTCTGGGTACCTGGAACTTTTTTCAGTAACTCTGGATTTAGGAGTTTTATTCCAACATAAAAATATAGGTACAACTCTTCTGTCTCCTGACCACAATGTCCCAATATGTGTAAGTATCTTGAACTTTACTCATATTGAAAGTATCCTTTTAACCAATAGCTTTTTTCCTGTCATTGGTTAATTTCTGTTTTCCCTTCCTGTAGTTAACTTATATTTTGATTAATTTTTTAAAAGTTGGCTAATACTTATATAAATAAAAATACACCTCTTCCATCATTAATTCTGTACCCGCTATTCATATTTTCCTGAATTGAGAGATTTGGGGGATTTTTACTTAATTTTGCATAGCAGAAAATAATTATTTTTTTTTTGCTCATGGTCTTGTCACTGATGTTTGGGTAAATATCTTTGGAAACATACTACTAATAAACTTATTTTAACAGCTCTTTTTAAGCCCTCCACTTCCATATGCTGTTTTATTTTTGACATTAAATTTTTTTAAAATATCAAAATAAGTCAATATTTCAAAAATTGCTATTTAAGTTAAGTGACATTTCTATGGCTACACTTTTGTCCATGAACCAAAGATTCTATTTTCTTTGGTTTTCCTTTTGTCTACAATCCTTTCTATATAGTTCAACTTCAGAGACACCATAAGGAATGAGTGTCTCTGATAGGTATGACTGGTGGGTGGAAAGGCCAGAGGGGGAAGACAGAGGAGATGCTGTAGACTTACATATTCTGTGTGAGTCTATGAACCTGCTTCAGTTAAGTTTCCCACCCATCACCATCCTCTGAAATTATGGAAGCTCCCCAAATTTTACCCTGTCAAATTCAATAATCAATTGAATCTTGCTTACCTATGTTCTCAGCAACATTTGACAAAGTGGATCATGCATACCTGGGAACCCAATGTATGGGAAATCATAGTTGCCAATGATACATGACAGGAGGTTAATTTCCAAAATATATAAAGAACTCTTACAACTCAACATCAGGGAGACAAAGAATCCAAATAAAAAATGGACAAAGGACCTGAATAAGCAATTCTCCAAAGAGGACATACAAATGGCCAATGTACATAAAAAAATGCTCAACATCACTATCAACAGAGACATGTTAATTAAAACCACAATGAGATATCACCTCACACTTGCCAGAATGGCTATCATCAATAAATCAACAAACAAGTGTTGATAAGGATGTGAAGAAAAGGGGACCCTAGTGCACTGTTGGTGGGAATGCAGACTGGTACAGTCATTGTGGAAAACAGTATGGAGATTCTGCAAAAATTTAAAAATTAAAATGCCTTTTGACCTAGAGATCTGGAAATATATCCTGAGAATATGAAACACCAGTTCAAAGGAACACACACACACCTAAGTTCACAGCCCCATTACTTACAATAGCTGAGATCTAGAAACAGCCCAAGTGTCCAACAAGTACATGAGTGGATAAAAAATCTGTGGTTCATTTACTCAATGGAATTCCATGTAGCTCTAAAAAAGGAGGAACTCATGCCCTTTGCAACAACATGAATAAGCCTGAAAAATATTATGATAAGCAAATTAAGCCAGTCAGAGAAAGACAAATACCATATGATCTCACTCATAAATGAAATCTAATGAACTAAATAAACTTATGAACAAAATAAAACCAGATTCATGGAGACATAGAACAGACTGACAGATCTCAGAGGGGAGACATGGGAGTGGGGTGGAGGAGACTGGAAGAGATTAGCCAAAGAACATGTATGTGTATATGTATAGCCGATAGATACAGACAATAATGGGATGGAGCTAGAGTATGGGGTGGAGGTGGAAAGGGCAGAGGCTAGGTGGAAGGGGGCAAGAGAGGAGGAAAATTGGGACATCTTTAATAGCACCAACAATAAAAAACAAATTAATTACTTAATTAAAATGTGATGACTCAGTTCACAGGACACCATTCTGTCATTTTTTCTTACTTCTCCTGGTGACTCCTTTGCAAGTCCCCTTTGTTGTTTGTTATATTGACCTCCAGATCTTGGGTGCTCTAGGGCTCAGCCTTCAGACCCTATTTAATCTTGCATTTTTTTATTTTCCAGATAATTTCATACAACTGATGTTTTAAATTGCATCTATTCACTGGTGGAGCTCACATTTATTCCTTTACCCATTACCTTGAAACTGGATTCCACTCTCAAATATCAAATTTTTGATGTCTCCACTTAAATGTTTCAAATTTAATATATCCAATATTAGCTCTTGATTTTCCTTCTCAAACCTGTTTCTCCCATTTCCCTGTTGTTTAGTAAATAACAGTTTACTCAGTTGTTCAGGCCAAATGTCTTAGATTCACTTTTTTACTTCAACCTTTCGTCTCCCATGCACCTCCAATTGTTTATAAGATCCTGTCACCTTCAAGTTAGTAATTATTTTAGCACAGGCTGCCATAACAAAATATCCTAGAAGTGGTGGCTTAAGCAACAGAAATTAATTTTCTCATAATTGTAGAATTTGGAAAGCACAGGATCAAGGTCCCAGTAAGGTAGGCTCCATTCTGAGCTCTTTGATCCTTTTTTCTTAGGGTATTAAGTTCATCACAAGGGACCCACCTTCATTACCACATTAAAACTTAATTACTTCCAAAAAACCCCATCATCTAATACCATTGCATTGGAAATTAGATCTTTAGAGTATGAATTTGGAGGGACACAATCATTCAATCCCTGATAATAATATATAATAAATCTCACCACCACCACTGATTTTCATGTTAATGTAATATACTTGTGTTGACAGCAGTGAAGGTCAGTCAGAAGGGGAGTTTATTGAGGCAGTTTATATACACTGAATGCACCTAGAAGAATCAATGGAATGTGGGCTACCAGACAGTATTTGTAATGGTGAGTAGTAGCCAGCATCCTAATAACTGTCTTTGTAGGAGCAGCAGGGGCAGCAATATGATGTCATTACTAAGTTACTTGAAAACATTTTTTCTGGTCAGCAAGAGAAATTACTTTTCTATCATTTGTTTCTTGTTGTATGTGAATGAATTTGATGTGTGAATTTGATTATTGAGGTGCTAACAGGTCTGTAATAACAATGAGTTATTGCATTGGGCTTTTTGTCTTCATCTTCAGGTATTTTTAGAAGTAACTGAATAGTCATCTGAGTCAATAAATCTAACCAATCAGGCATGTTCATTTGGAGGGTAGGGAGGGAAAGGGGCATGAGATAGCAAGCCATCACGAATAACTCCAACATTGTTGGCATAAAAAATTGAGTAGATAAATGTGACATTTACTAGAATTGGAACACTGAGAGGACACAGAAAGTCATATTATGAGAAGAAAAGTCTGTCCAGAAGCCACTAAGGCTGTTTTGAGAATTTAATATGATACTGCTTGCAAGGGGTCCTAATAAAATGTGTTGCACAATATCAGTATTGATGATGATAATGATGATTACTACCTCACAGTCATGGGATTCCAATTGAACAAATATTTTAGAACCACTCCTACTATGTTCATATGCATATTAAACACTACCAAAATGTTTCTAGTTTTCTAGCCTATGTTTTGGTCTTAAATATAAATGTTAGTGTTAATTCTTCTGTGTTCCCTGATATCTCAGTTTTTGGCTCTTTCTCATTTCACCAAGATAAACATAGCCAAATATTTTCTTCCAAAATATATCCACAGTGTATCCAATGGTTTTCCTGCAGACAGATTCTCAGATCACCAAGCAAAAACTAAAAGATATAATATAAACAAAAGCAACTCTATTTACAAAAAATCAGTTTGAACAGAGGAAGAATGAGTCAACAACATTCACTATCAACAGATGTTGTTAGAGGCTCACTAAAATGAAGATTCATGGGAACCAAAGAGAATATGATTTGATGAAAGGAATAAGTAATAGAAAATTTATTAATGTAATCATAAAATAATGACAAGGTAGTTTTATACATGAATCACACAGAAAAACTCCATCTTATTGGCCATAGTGTTGGGCATGTTTGTTATCTCTCTGCTTACTTTTGGTGATTATCATTGTTAACAAAATTAAGTATACAGTATACCTAATGCCACAGATGTTTAAGGACCACCACTTCCCTGAGTATTTGTGATTTCAGACTCTTCCTGCTGTTATTACCTCCACTGGCCTCTTTATTGTCCTGACACTAAACCAGCTGCCTTGTATAGAAAATAGCAGAAATATTTGTAATTAGACAAATCTAATGATTGGCTATTTTAAAAACATTTCAGAAACTGTTTACCAGGGGAGATGTACAGACTTAACTTTGATGGTACGGGTTATGTTCAAGGACTGAATGCAAGAGCTAAGTATTACATAATGTCTTAAAATTTCCTGCTGTGTCATTCAGCTATGTCCGCCATGCAGGAGCTCTTATAGGGAAAAAGGAAATGTCACAACCTCAGTTTCCTTTCGCCCTATGTTTTATTGGTGGGTTCTACAGGTATCAGAATTATGAACTTAGGGTTGTATGAGGAGAAGCACATTAGCTTTGGGGACTGCAAGTTTTGAACAAGTCCTAACAGAACATGTTTCTCAACTGTGATGTGGGAACTTACTAATCCAGAAGAAACAACTTTTGAAAAATTAAAAATAGTGAAAAAACTATTAATTTATGATAAAGCAAAGTTTGCAAATAATTTATTGTTAGCTAAGTAAAAGAGCTTCTAATCATATTAATTAGGCCAGATTAATTTTCTTTTTATTTTGTTTCTTAGCTTCTCATATATCTATATAGTTGAATGGTTATTTCCAAGGGTAGTGAAACATTTAAATAAAAGATTATTATAGGAACAGGAATGAAATGTTTTTGGGTAAGTGGGTAGATAATAGAGATAAATATATACAAACATATAAATGCATGTAAATATATAGGTATAAATATAGATGGGTAAATATATATGTGATTATATCATATGTATAAATCATAGGACTATATAGATAATTCTATGATCTTGAAGAAATATACAAAATGGAAGTTACTATATAAGGTCATGGAGAGTACACTTAAAACACTCACTCTGGTTCCTGAAATACAGCTGTCTTAACCATTTTTATTAAATTAATAAGAAACAAATAAAGAACAGACTTCAACATAAGCCAAAAATAGAATATATTGTTCATAGTGTTAGTAGTATCTGGAGGAGTATGAGACATAATAATATGTTCATTGTAAATAACCTGAAAACTAAGGTAAAAACAACTCCACTCTTTTCCTGAGTGTAATGCTGCACTTTGATGTATTGTATGATGTTTGTTAATATTTAAATACTTCTTGAAAATGGATTTGTTCTATAGCTTTCTTGGGAACATGATACACAGCTAATCAAAGTACAGTTCTGGGGAAAATGCTCTTACTGTGATTCTTAGTAATATAATACCCACTATCTTTTTCTCATTTGGGAAATGTGGGAATTCATGGGCCATGAGCATTTGCAATCATTTTAAGAATACTAGGAAAAGAGTGGAGGGAAGATGGTGATGGGGTAGGAGGGAGCAGATTCCACTTTATCCTACACATGGGAGAAAAACCTAGCTGCTCTACAGAGGAACAGAACAAACATCCAACAGTACCCCAGCATATATGCAAATAAGAGACCAAAAATTGTAGCTGACCCTGGAAAACCAGATGGTAGAGAGTGCTTCAGGACAATAAGGTCCCAGGGACTAGCTCGGGAGGAGGGCAGATGCAGCCTCAAGCCCAATGCCTGCCCCCAGGTCTGCCACAGAGTCCTTGGGAGAGAGCCAGGTCAACTGCTTCCTTCCTCCCTGGCCAATCAAGATTTAAACAGCACTGGGAGAGACCTGGTTGCTTGAAGTCGCAGAGAGGGGAATAAGGACAAAGTGGCAAACACATAGGAGGTGTGATCACCCTTGGAGCCTGTGGACACCAGCTTGGGAGAGTTGAGAGTCTTGCAGTGACGGGCATTGACCCCAATAGTCACTGGTCTGCCTGGAGAATTGGGCTGTACAGAGAGGCAGGTGTAAGTGAGTAGGAGGAGTTTCTCAAAAGAAAAACTATTTAGGGAATTCTCCTGCAACGGCCACTCCAGACACCTCCCCACCCAGCCAGGCAGCAATCCCGAGGTTGCTAGGAAGTTTGCGCAGAATGCCCTGCACATCCCCATAATGCTGGGGAGAGCAAGCACCCAAACCCATGGGACCAAGACACCAGGCTGAGTGTGTGTGCTCCCATACCCCAGCCCACAGCAGTAACCCCGGTAACCCCAGAGAAAGAGCACTCTCAGTAAGAACTGATTTCCACATCGAAGCACTGAGAAGGGAGACACTAGCTCTGGGGAGAGTGCTAGCAAGACTCGCTGAGTGCAGATCAGGAAGGGAGAAAAGCCATACCAATTGCCCCTCAGCCTGCTGCAGCCAGCAAGACCAGAAAAAATGGTCTGGCCAGTCTGAAACCAACAAGAGGGTTTTTTTTAATAATCTTTTATTTTTTAATTTTTATTAGTGTTATATTATTCATTACCTTTTTCCTCTCTTTCCTTCTTTCTTGTTTTATTTCTTCTTCCTTTCTTTCCCTTTTTCTCACTTCTTTCTCCCTTCTGCTTTTTTTTTAAATACCCACAAGTGAGACAAAAAAAAACTGGAAATGTGAAAAGATCAGAGTTGGACCCAAAGAGGGGACATCCCAACAGTTGAAACAGTGAGATAAAATTCACTTTGCTATTACAGAGGACCTGCAAGTTATTGCATATTTGTATTATTATTTTTTCATTATTCTTACATCTTTTCTTGTGATAGTATTTTTGTATTCCTCTTCCTTCTGTTTAGTCTCCTTTGCTTGCCTGGTAATATTGTATCATTTGACAGGTTTCCTCCGTTCTCTCTTTCATAGTGTATTGCTAATATACTGTCCTTCACTTCACTTGCATTCCTTTAGCACAATACTCCAGGGCCTATACTCCCTATTATTGTTATCCAGATCACACAGATTCTGTCATATGATTCTTGCTCTAATATTATTGTAAATAATAGCTGTTCCATAGAATTGTAAATACTTCACAACACCCCTCCAGGATCTTAGCCCACTTCACAATTACCTGAACTCTTTTACTGTAGTGGTTAACTCTATTCTCCCACACACTATACCTATTTACTGCCCTTTACCTAACCTAACAATCTTTCCTCCCACAAGCTCACTGCTTTCTAGATCCAACTCAAAATCCTTCCCTCCCCAACAAAAGTCTTGTCTTCTTTCCAATCTTTCTAAAAAGTGGTTAGTGGGGTGGAAGATCAAGGTTACCACTATACATAACCAAAGGATCTCCTATCTTTTCTCCACCAGTTGCTACTGTAAATATCATAGAATACTCTCTTGCTCTCTTAAACAATTGATGACAGAAAAGAGTAGGTAGAAGCAATAAACACCTGGATACCCACTGAAAAAGGAAATCCAAGAATGTAGGAACCACCAACAGATAAAAACAGAAGACAGTAAAGGAGGGACCTTAATCCAGGACCTATCTGGAAATACAACTAAATAGTGGAGAAACTACCCAGTACAAACAACTGAAAAAGAGCAACAGAGAATTCTCAAAACCTTGTACACACAGAAGAACCAGCTTCAACACAACCTGCCCTCACCAGCACAACAAAATACAAGAGGTGGTAGACAGAGTGAACCTCAGTTAACCAGCTGGAGGGAAGAACCCACCCAATAACAATCAAAACCCAAGGACAAACAGAGCCAACTTAAATGACAGCCCTAGACTACTCAGCTGGGGATATCAAGGAGACTGAACCACTGAATCTCACAGGTATTCTACCACAGAACTTCACAGGGAGCCAGAGCATATCAATTCATGAAGCTGGGGCTAACAAGAAGAGTCTTACAAACAATGCGAAGACAAAGAAACAATCCCCAAATGAAAGGAAAGGCAGAAGCCTTCAAAAGAATGCTAAATAAAATAGAGGCAACTCCACTATCATATATTGAGTTCAAAGCAATGGTTATCAGGAGGCTCAATGAGCTCACAATGAGCTACTAGAAGCTACACAGAAACTGCAATGAACTCACTGCAAAGTGTATCAATATGAAAAAGGAAACAGAAACTATATTAACAAGGGCCAAGAGGAAATGAAGACTACAATTTCTGAGCTGAAGAACACAGTACAAGGAATCAAGAGCTTGCTCAAGGAAGCAGGGGATTGGATCAGCAAGCTAGAGAACAAAGCAGAAAAAAACACCCACAGAGAGTAAGAAAAAAAAAAGGATCAGAAAGAATGAAAGGGGATTAAGGAAAATGCAAGACAATATGAAACGTAATAATATCCGTATAATAGGGATACTGGAAGGAGAAGAAGAAGAGCAAGGGATAGAAAACCTATTTGAAAAAGTAATGATGGAAAAATTCCCTAATGTGATGAGAGAAAAGGTCACACCAATCCAAGACACTAAGAGAGTCCCAATGAAGAGGAACCCAAAGAGGCCCACCTCAAGAAACATCATAATTAAAATGGGAAAATTGCAAGATAAAGAGAGAGCCGCAAGAGAGAAACAGGAAGTAACATACAAGGGAGCCCCAATAAGGTTAGCAGCTGACTTCTCAATGGAAATGCTCCAAGCCAGAAGAGAATGGCATGAAATATTCCAAGTAATGGGAACCAGAGGCCTGCAACCAAGGCTACTTTACCCAGCAAGGCTCTCAATCAAGACTGAAGGCCAAATAAGGACCTTCCAAGAAAAAAGAAGTCTAAAAGGATACACCTCTGCCAAACCAGCTCTGCAAGAGATGGTAAAGAGACTGCTTTAAGGAAAGGAAGGAAAAGGGGTGGGGCACAGGAACAAAAATGGCAATGAATAAGTACCTATCAACAATAACCTGAAATATAAATGGATTAAATTCTCTATTCTCTAATCAAAAGACATAGGATAGCTGAATGGATAAAAAAGCATGAACCATATATATACAGTCTACAAGAAACCCATCTAAGGGCAAAAGACCTACAAAGACTGAAAATGAAGGGCTGGAAACAAATTTTCCAAGCAAACAGACAGGGAAAAAAGCCAGGGGAGCAATACTCATAATAGACAAGATAAACGTCCAAAAAAAGGGCCATAAAGAGAGAACCAGAAGATCACTATATAATATTCAAGGGAAGAATCCATCAGGAAGACATAAACATTATAAATATATATGCACCCAATATAAGAGCACCCAAATACATAAAGAAAACCTTAGAAGACTTCAGGAAAGATATTGACAGCAACACAATTATAGTGGGGATTTTAACACCCCATTGTCAAAAATGGACAGATCTTCCAAACAAAATATCAAAAAAGATATTGTGGCATTGAACAATGCCCTAGACGAAATTAACTTAACTGATATACATAGAACCCTTCGTCCCAAAGAAGCTAAATACACATTCTTTTCAATTGCACATGGAACATCTTCAAAGATATACCACATGATAGGACACAAAACAAGCCTCAACAATTTCAAGAAAATTGAAATCATACCAAGAACTTCTGTTACAGGGTGCAGCCAAGAGGGTAGACCCCAAATAGGCATTTGAAATGGGGTCCAGAACTCAAGGTGTCTAGGAGATTTTAGGGTCTCTTCACCCTCCCCCCCCAACCAGAGTGTGGGTTGGGGGAAGGGACAAATGCAGCAGGGCCATTGAGAGCTGTTTTGCACAGCAACAGCCTTGCAGCTAACCTCTGGAGTGGTCATTTAACATATCTATAGCCTTTGGCTGGTCGCTTAGATATGTTAAATAGCTGTGGCCATGCCCTGAGCCAGGGGAATGGAAGTAACTTCCCCACCAAGATGTGACTGGGGGCAGGTCCCCTGAGCTACAGCACTTGTGTGGGAGTTTGATGAAGATTGGCTCCAGGACATGGGGCCACACCTGCCCAGACTCATGATGGCAGTCCAGTAAAGCTGGAAGGGTATGAGTTCTGGCATGTGAAGCCGAGTATGGGAAGAGTCGGAAATGGGGCTGCAGAGGAAGATTGGCGCAGGGATTTAAACCGAGATGCAGCAGCCATTAAGGGAGAACCATGCGCAGCCCTGAGAAGGAGAACCATGCAGCTGTGGAAGTGCAGAGAGGATCACGGTAGCCATTGAAAGAGAACCACACAGCTTTAGCAGAGTGAAGACTCCTGCGGCACTGAGGGAGAGAACCACGCGGCCTTGACAGAGTGGAGACTCCTGCAGCCCTGAGAGGGAGAACCATGCGGCTCTGGCAGAGTGGGGACTCCCATGGCCCGGGGAGAGAGGACCATGTGCCTTTGCCAGAGTGGGGACCCCCACAGCTTTAGGAGGTATGGTACTCTGGACTGGGCAAAGGGGGAAGGAAGGAAGGACTGTGGCTGTTTGTAGGTGTTTTAAGGGACTTTAGGATTTTGGTGAAGACATTAGGTCACTACTTTAAGTCTGTATAGCATTAAATAAACATTTCCTTTCCTTTTCACAAATCTCTGGCATTGAGAGATGTCTTTCCTCTGGTGGCAGACATAATGGACCTGGGGGCTTCTTTCAATAATAGTATATCATCCCAGGTCCCCCTTGTTTGTTCTGTAACACTTTCTCTGGCTACAAGGGATTGAAACTAGAAACCAACCCGAAGGAAAACACACAAAATACTCAAAATCATGGAGATTGAATAGCATGCTATTAAACAGTGAATGGGCCAAGAATGAGATTAGGGAAGCCATCAAAAAGTTTCTGTAAAACAAATGAAAATAAACACAACAACCCAAAACTGATGAGACACAGTGAAGGCATTCCTGAGACGGAAGTTCACAGCTATACAGGCCTACCTAAAAAAGATAGAAAAATTTTAAACAAAAATCCCAACCCTACGCCTACAAGAACTCAAGGTACAACAACAAAGACAGCATAGACCAAGTAGAAGACAGGAAATAACCAACATCAGAGCAAAATTAAACAGCATAAAGACTAAAAGCACAATTCTAAGGATCAATGAATCCAGGAGCTGGTTCTTTGAAAAGATACACAAAATCGACAAGCCTTTAAGCAGACTTATCAAGAAAAAAACAGAGAGGACAGAAATAAACACAATCAGAAGTGAAAACGCAGAGATTACAACTGATGCCACAGAAATACAAAGGATTGCAGGAAATTACGATGAAAAGCTATATGCCAAAAAATTTGAAAACCTAGGTGAAATGTACAAACTCAAACAAAAATACAATCTTCCAAAACTAAATGAAGAAGAAGCAGAAAGCCTGAACAGATGAATAACAGCAGATGAAATTGAAGCAGTAATCAAAAAAGTCCTGACACACAAAAACCCTGGACCAGATGGTTTCACAGGAGAATTCTACAAAGCATTTAAGGAAGAGCTAACCCCTATCCTTCACAGATTATTCAAATAAATCCAAAATGATGGAAGACTCCTAAACTCTTTTTATGAAGCCGGCATCATCCTAATCCCAAAACCAGATAAAGACACAACAAAGAAAAAAAACTTCAGGCCAATATCGCTGATGAACATTGATGCTAACATCCTTAACAAAATACTGGTAAACTGTATCAAACAATACATTTAAAAGATCATACACCATGACCAAGTGGGATTCATCCCAGGGATTCAAGAGAATCAAGAAAAATTCAGTAAATGTAAAACATCACATGAACAAAATCAAAGACAAAAAATCACATGCTCACATCAATAGATGAGTAAAAAGCATTTGAAAAAGTACAGCCCCCATTTATGATAATATCACTCAGCAAAGTGAAAATAGAGGGAGCATTCCTCAACATAATAAAGGCCATATATGAGAGACCTACACCCAACACCACACTCAATGGGCAAAAACTAAAATCTTTTCCACTAAGATCAGGAACAAGACAAGGCTGTCCACTTTCACCACTTCTATTCAATATAGTATGGGAAGTTTTAGCCACAGCGACCAGACAAGAAAAGGAAATAAAAGGCATCCAAATCAGAAAGAAGGAAACAAAACTGTCATTGTTTGCAGATGACATGATAATGTACACAGAAAATCCTATAGACTCGGGCAAAAAGCTAATTGACCTAAAAATGAATTTGGCAAAATGGCAGGACACAAAGTCAATATCGAGAAATCAAAGGCATTTTTGTACACCAACAACGAAACAGCAGAAGCAGAAATCAAGAAAAAAAATCCCATTCAATAGAGAAAAAAGAAAGATAAAATACCTAGGAATAAACCTAACCAAATAGGTAAAAGACCTATATGCAGAAAAGTACACAACACTGAAGAAAAAAATTAAGGAAGACACAAACTAATGGAAACATATACCATGTTCATGGATCAGAAGAATTAGCATCATCAAAATGTCCATACTACCCAAAGCAATTTACACATTCATTGCAATACTTATTAAAGTACCAAAGGCATATTTCACAGACATAGAACAAACATTTTAAAAATTTATATGTGTTGGGAATTGCCTGCCTGGTATCAGAAGCTGTAACCCCCACCAAGGCCAAGGCTGAGGCTGGTTAACTTGGACTGTAACCAGCAAGGAGACAAAAGCTTATCTTCCTGGCAGGAGCGCCACTTCTGCTCCTTTTACTTCATCCATAACTGGCCCCCAACGCTTCGTTGGTTAGCAAATGATGGGTAAGATTCCCCAAGGGGGGAATGATCTAAGACAGGCACCATCACATGGGAGGCCCCCAAGTAAGGACTTTGGGGGCTACAGCAAAAGGAGTGATGGACCCTCACCCCTCGGCTTTGACAGAGTCTGAGTCCTCATTGTCTGTGAGAAAATCTCCTAATCTCTTGGCTGCCTTACTTCCTTTGCTCCACCTAAGCCTGAAACTATGACAGAGGGTGGTGCAGCTCTGCTGGAAAGGGCGGGTTCCGCGGGTGATCAGACCTAAGAAAGAATATGTAAAATCCTGTCAAACCTGTTTTGTTTAGAATGCTCTCAGCCGAATGACAAGGGTCCAAGGAAGAAGTAAATTTATTCCTCAAAGTTTTACAGCTCTTTAGCTCTTTGACCCTGACTCAAAATAGGCCCTCGGACTTCCTTGTTATTTATTGTTTGATCCTTACTTCCTGGCAATGAGTAATGAGCTTTACCTGAATTCTTATGAAAATGAACCCAATAAAAAGTCTGCTCAGGTGGGAGAACAAGGCACTCTCCCTTAGGGGCGCTCTCCCCTAGGGAGGGTGGCCATGGCGCTCCCCACTATAGAGAGTGGCCATTCTGTTCCTACTTCCCCACAGGACCTGGTTGTCTTTGTGTATGTTTTTCTCAGGTGTCGATGAGCCATCTGCAGCCTTCCGCCATCACTGCCAGTCGGTGGCCACAACATATACGGGACCATAAACGACCATGAATAGCTGCTACAATTTTGAGAAAGAAGAACAAAGTAGGAGGGATCACAATACCTGATACTAAACTGTATTACAAGGCCACTAAAATCAAAACACCCTGGTACTGGCATAAAAACAGGCACATGGACCAGTGGAACAGAACAGTGCCCAGAAATAAACCCAAGTATCTATGGTTAATAAATATTTGACAAAGGGGGCAGCAACATAAAATGGAGTAAAAATAGCCTCTTCAACAAATGCTTTTGGGAGAGCTGGACAGTTATGTGCAAAAACATGAAACTCGAGCACCAACTTATACCATACACAAAAATAAATTCAAGGTGGATAAAAGATTTAAATGTAAGTTATGACACCATTAAAGTCCTAGAGGAGAACATAGGCAGGAAAATCTCAGATATTTCATGCAGCAATATTTTTACTGATATGTCTCCCAGAGCAAGGGACATAAAGGAAAGAAGAAACAAATGGGGTCTCATCAAAATAAAAAGCTTTTGCACGGCTACAGAAAACAGTGTTGAAATAAAAAGAGAACCAACTGTATGGGGAAACATATTTGCCAATGATACCTCAGACAGGTGTTTAATCTCCAAAATATATAAAGAACTTACATGACTCCACTCTAAGAAAACAAGCAACCCAATTAAAAAATGGGCAAAGGACTTGAACAGACACTTCTCTAAGGAGGACATACAGAGGACCCTGAGACACATGAAAAGATGTTCAATATCACTAGGTATCAGAGAGATGCAAATTAAAACCACAATGAGATACCACTCTACACCTGTCAGAATGACCATCATAAACAAAGCAACAAACAACAAGTCTTGAAGAGGTTGTGGAGAACAAGGGACCCTAGTGTAATGTTGGTGGGATTGCAGACTGGTACAACCACTATGGAAAACAGTACAGAATTTTCTCAGGGAACTAAAAATGGATCTGCCTTTTGACCCAGCAATTCCACTGCTAGGATTATATCCCAAGAACCTTGAAACACCAATCCAAAAAAACCTATGCACCCCAATGTTCATAGCAGCACAATTTACAGTAGCCAAGCATTGGAAGCAACCTAGGTGCCCATCAGTAAATGAATGGATCAAAAAGCTATGGTACATTTACACAATGGAATTCTATGCAGCAGAAAGAAGGAGCTCTTACCTTTTGCAACAGCATGGATGGAGCTGGAGAGCATTATGCTAAGTGAAATAAGCCAAGCAGTGAAAGACAAATGCTGTATGATCTTAACTTTAACAGGAACCTTACATGACAAAACAAAGAAAGAAGCAAAATATAACCAAAGACACTGAAATTGAAAACAGACTGACAGTGACCAGAGGAGAGAGGGGAGGGAATTTCAGGGTAAAAGGAGAAGGGTTTACAGGAACAAGTATAAAAGACACATGGACAAAAACAAGAGGGGGTGGAAGTGAGAGGGAAGAGGGGAGGGGTGGGGAGGAGGGTTGGGATGGGAGTAAAAGACAGAAAACTATACTTGAACAACAATTAAAATAAAAACTAATAATAAATAAAAATAAAAACAGAAAGAAACTTTAAAAAATAAAAGAAAGATGGTACTGTAGAAGGTGCAGCGAGGGGGCCCCCAAAAGGAGGATTTCTAATGGGGTCCAGAATTCAAGGTGTCCTGGAAATATTAGAAAAATATATAGGATGTCCTCACCCTCCACCACATGTGTGAGTTGGAGGATGGGACATATGGAGTAGGGCTGTTGAGAGCTGTTTTGCATAGCAACAGCTTTGCAGCTAACCTCTGGTGTGGTCATTTAACATATCTATAATCTTTAACTGGTTGCATAGATATGCTAAGTAGCTGTGGCCATGCTCTGAGCCAGGGGGATGGAAGGTACTTCCCCCCAAGATGTAACTGGGAGGCAACTCCCCCTAGTTACAGCGCCCATGTGACAGTTTGGAGATGATTGGCTCCATGACATGTGGCCTCCCCTGCGCAGACTCATGATGGCAGCCCAGTAAACCTAAAAGGATATTTAAACCCAGACTCAGAAGCCATTGAAGAGAGGGAGTCACGCGGCTATGGCAGTGGAGAGAGGACCATGCAGCTGTGGCAGTGAGAACCACGTGGCTTTGGCCAGAGTGGGGGACCCCCCCACCCCACAGCCATGAGAAGAATCACCATGCAGCTTTAGCAAAGAATCACCACGTGGCTTCAGCAGAGAACCACCACGTGATTTTAGCTGGAGATCCCAGCAACACAGCTGATGGTGCTGGGAACCAAGGAGGCCTACCAGCCAAGCACAGATTACTGGGAAGAACTGGGAGCTGCCTGAGCCATGGATTTCTATTTCTTTTCCTGAGATATGGTACCCCAGACTGGGAAAAGGGGGGAAGGAAGAACTGTGTGTGTTTGTGGGTGTTTTAAGGGCCTTTGGGATTTTGATGAAGACATTAAGTCATTACTCTTAGTCTGTATAACTTGAATAAATAACTCCTTTCCTTTACACCAATCTCTAACATGGAGAGCTAGAATTTTCTGGCAAAGGGAAAGGTGAACCTAGCACAGGGGGACCCCAGGAGAAACGGGGGTCAATTTAGTAGCATTGTGGGACCATGGAGGATCATGGGAGACCACATGCACAGTAGCTTTAATGTAATACAACTACTTGTTCATTTTCAGTAAAAGCCCACCAAAACTAGTCAGGAAGGATCCTCCCTATAAGAATAGAATCCCTCCAGCCCATGAGGTCAATCTCTGCTTGGAGTTGGCCTGCTCCCATGTTCTCTGCTATAAACTCTGGGTGTTTGGTTCAATTTTTTGTCCCGATCACCAAGAACCTGGTTACCTGTGCCCACCTGTGACAGTATGGAAGATAGAGAAATGACATTGTGAAAGACTTGAAGTGTGTATTATTGAAGTTCCAGATAAAAAGGAGAGGTCCTGGGACAGGATATAATAGCTGAGAATTTTCAAAACTGACAAAAGATGCAAGTCAAAATTAAAGAAAAATTAACTGCAGACTACAAGCAAATTAAATTAAAAGAAAAAGTACATCTTTGATTAGCAGCATAGTAAAACTGCTAAAAGGCAAAAAAAGGAAAATTTTGAAAGCACTCAAGGGGAAACAGGCACATTATCTTCAAAAGGAGCAACAATGGTCCTGAAAGCTGAATCATCAACAGAAATTATCTAAGTGCGAAGAAAATGAATTAACAACTTTAACATGCTTAAGGGTTATCATTGCCAATCCAGAATCCTTTATTTAGCAAAAGCAGTCTCTGAAAATAATGACCTTTAGATACACAGAAGCTGGAAGATTTACTGGCAACCAATGTACAAAGAAATAATCAATTATCAAGCAATAGAAAAATGGTAGAAATGTGGAATTGCTGAAATGAATGAACAACAATGAAAATAGTGAATTTATACGTAAATCTAAATGACTGCTTCTCTACAGAACAATACTTGTAATGGCGTATGCTTAAAATATATGTAGAATTAAAGGGCATAACATGGATGATACTAAAATAGAAGAGGTTTAATGGAATTTGATGAAGAAAGCACTAGAGGAAAACAAAATAACACAGGTTGCTCTTCAGGTATTTTTGTTGATCTTTAATTACATTTTATTCTTTGCTCATGACTTTGAATTATTTTAAACACAGCTTTTTTACTTTTAAACATTCTTTTTACAGTGTTTGTTTTAAATACGTAATTTCAAGTTTATGTAAACACTGCTTTCTTCTTTCAGAAAAAGAAAACAATTAAAAAAAATTAAAAATATTTTGCTTTTAAAAATAAATTTACATTTTATAGTAGTAAAACTGTAGAAAGGTAGTTTACACCTAAATATTTTTGAGACTCTCAGATGATCATTGGCAAATGCTCTTACTCACAGTAACAAAGAAGAGGTGTCTAAAGTGACTAGATATGTTTGGTGTTCTCAATATTGTGATTACATATGAGGTGTCTAAACCACATACCTCAGAGCCCCCCCACCCCTGCTCTGGGCCAGATGCTGAGGAAGCTATTTTTATGTTCAAAGCTGACTTTGCAGCCACCTCAGAGGTTAGGCATTCCTAAATTAAACTAAACTATTGTTTGTACATAAAGATAATGTGCTTTATAGTTTCTCTTTAAAAACCAGGAATGTATCATATGTATATTTTCTTTGTAAATATTTCTCTTGCCTCTATGTCAAAGGGTAAAGAAATATTCACTTTAAGTATAGTGACAGCTCAACTGGTTAGGACTTAGCAGACATTCCTCAACTAACATCCTATACAACCATTGATGACACTTTGTTAGTATAAAACAATACTTTCAGGAAAGAAGCATTACTACTTTTGAAATCTTTACTGTTTCCCCTGAAAGCCATTAAACTCTTCTACATTCTACATCATTACCTCTTTAGGGAGGCAGTCTACTATGAGCCCTGAGCAGTTCTGAAGGTTCTATTTTTTTAAGTTATTTTATTGTTTTTCAAGTACAGTTGTCTGCACTTACCCCCCACCACTCTCCCCCAAGCCATCCCCACCTCCCTCCCCTGCTTCCACTCATACCCCCTTGGTTTTGTCCATGTGTCCATTATAGTTGTTTCTGAAAACCCTTCACCCATTACCCCTATTAGCCCCTCCCATCTCCCCTCTGGTTACCATCCATTTGTACTTAATTTCAATCTCTGTGGCTATATTTTTCTTGCTTGTTTGTTTTGTTGATTGGGTTGCAGTAAAAGGTGAGATCATATATTTGTCTTTCACTGCCTGGCTTATTTCACTTAGCATAATGCTTTCCAGTTCCATCTATGCTGTCACAAAGGGTAGGGGCTCCTTCTTTCTTTCTGCTGCGTAGAATTCCATTGTGTAAATGTACCATAGCTTTTTGATCCATTCATTTACTTATGGGCACCTAGGTTGCTTCCAGCACTTAGCTACTGTAAATTGTACTGCTATGAACATTGGGGTGCATAGGTTCTTTTGAATTGATGTTTTAGGATTCTTAGGGTATAGTCCTAGCAGTGGAATTGCTGGGTCAAAAGGCAGATCCATTTTCAGTTCTCTGAGGAAATTCTATACTGTTGTCCACAGGTGCTGCAGCAGGGTGCATTCCCACCAACAGTACACAAGGGTTCCCTTTCCTCCATATGCTCTTCAACACTTGTTGTTTGTTGCTTTGTTTATGATGGCCATTCTGACTTGTGTGAAATGGTATCTCATTGTACTTTTAATCTGCATCTCTCTGATGGCTAGTGATGCTGAACATCTTTTCATATGTCTCTGGACCGTCTATATGTCCTCCTTGGAGAACTATCTGTTCAAGTCCTTTTTTTAATTGGGTGGTTTATCTTCCTGGAGTGGAATCATGTGAGTTCTTCACATATTTTGGAGATCAAAACCTTGTCCAAGGTACCATTGGCAAATATATTTCCCCATATGGTTGGTTCTCCTTTCATTTTAATGCTGTTTTCTTTAGCTATTTGGAAGCTTTTTGATTTGATGAGGTCCCATTTGTATATTCTTTCTTTTATGTCCCTTGTTGTAGGGGACATATCAGTGAAGATATTGCTGCGTGGAGATTTTCCTGCCTATGTTTTCCTCTTGGATTTTTATGGTGTCACAAGTTATACTTAAGTCTTGTATCCACCTTGAATTTATTTTTGTGTATGGTGTAAGCTCGTGCTCGAGTCATTTTTTTTGCATGTAGCTGTCTAGCTATCTCAACAACATTTGTTGAAGAGGCTATCTTTGCCCCATCTTATGCTTCTTCCCCCTTTATCAAATATTAATTGACCATAGAGACTTGGGTTTATTTCTGGTCTTGTGACAGGACATACTGTGCAGTCACCATTCTCAGGTAGCAGTTCAGGACATACTGAGCAGTGGCCATTCTCAGATAGCAGTTATCTCAAGGCTACACGTTAACCCCCACATTCTGCTTCTGTAAAATGTCTTCCTGCCAGCAACTGCGCTCTTCCCTCCTCCTCCTTCCACCTTTGCAGCAGGAATATAAGCAAGCCCCCGCCTGGGCTCAGGGCCCAGAATTTGGAGACTGCCTCTTCTGGGTCTGCATGCATGAATAAAACTCCACTTCACAAACCCCGAAGCCATTTGAGTCATCTTTTCTGTAACAGTCTCTCTGTTCTGTTCCATTGGCATATGTGTCTGCTCTTATGTCAGTACCAGGCTCTTTTGAATACAGTGGCCTTGTAATATAGTTTTGTATCAGGTACCATGATCCCTCCTACTTTGTTCATCTTTCTCAAAATTGCCATAGCTATTTGGGGTTGTTTATGGTTCCATACAAGTTTTTGAAATGTTTGTTCTATATCTGTGAAATATGTCATTAGTATTTTAATAAGGATTGTGTTGGATCTCTAAACTGTTTTAGGTAAGGTGGACATTTTGATGATGTTAATTCTTCCAATCCATGAGCATGGTACATGCTTACATTTGTTTGTGTCTTCCTTAATTTCTTTCTTCAGTGTTGTGTAGTTTTCTGAGTATAGGTCTTTTATATCCTTGGTCAGGCTGAAATGTCAACAATACTATTTTTTAAAGCATTAAAGAAATAAGCAAACAGGTTTGGACACAAAAAGTTAGCTAATATTTTTTCTATGACTCCTTTTTACTGAAACTGAGGATTAGTTCTCTGAAAAGATAATAATTAGGAAACTTGTCCTGCAACAATGGGACTAAAGTTTAGCAGCACATATATGTATCTATAGAACTAACAGAAACAGGGTTAATAAGGGTAAAACATAAATATTACATTGAGAATGTAGAAAATGTTCAACAAACAAAAATTAGGAATGGGAAAGATACTGAGAGGTGAAATGTGCCAACTGTTTCATGTCTAATAGCTTAAAGACAAAGATTACACACCACATAATGCTAAAAACTCAGTTATGAGGTACAAGGATAGACCCTAAAAGAGATAATATTGTCTGCAATTAGATGGTAAAGAAAAGAGAGGGGAGGAATAATAAATGAGATAATTTTACAGCTGATTGTAGTTCATAAAATAAAATGGAAACCTTACACTTTAAAGATGTTAAATTTAGTTCTAGAAGATACTGTCTAGAGATATTATATATTATAATTAGAATATATTACAAAGATAGTATATATAGTTCTAATTATGCCAGTTACCCCAGATATAGGTCTGGCCTATATAATTTTCTTTTTCTCTGAAGAAATTCTTGTAACCTTTCCTTCAAGTCAAGTGTACTGGCAACAAATTCTTTCACAATTTGTCTAAGAAAGTCTTTGTTTCCTATCACTTTTGTAAGACACTTTTTCGGGGTAAGTGATTCTAGGGCAATAATTTTCTCTCAACACTTCAGATATTTTACTTCACTCTTTAGTCACATGAGTGCACACCAGCAGCTCAGGTCTCTGTAGCTGCACACACATGCTCATGAATAACATCTGCAGTGGAAGTACACACTGCCAGCTATGGGCCCAGCAGATATATGTGTATCCACAGTTGGCCTTGGCTCCAGCCCTCACCACTTCAAAGGTATCTGCAGCCAGCCTCTGCCACTGCATAGGCATTTGCTGTTGACCCCCAGAATTAGTCATGTGCATACCACTGGCTCCACCCACCACTGCTACCTGATCTAGTCTCTCACCACCAGACCTAGAGGCACAGCTAGTCACCAAGGAACCTTGCAGTCACAGAGGATCTTCCCAAGATCTCACCACGGAAGACCATGTCATTATTAATACCATAGACCTCAGATGCCTTAACCATGGAGACATTATAACCATATGTTCCACACTTGGTGTTCCACACCACTAGATCCTGTGTGTCCCCACCTTCATGTAAAGGTATTTTCTTACCAAAGCCAGTCCCTAAAGTCTGGGAGAGGTGAGTGCTTCTTCAAATGCACCAACATCTACATAAGGCTATAGGAATCACGAAAATTAGGGAAATGTGACACCACCAAAGGAATACAATAAACTTCCAGTAACTGATCTGAAATAAATGGAGATTTATTAACTGCTTGACAAACAATTAAAAATAGCTGTTCTAAAAAAGCACAGTGAGCTACAAGAGAACACAAATAAACAATAGAAAGCAAATAAAGAACCAATACAGGAACAAAATGATAAGTTCAATAAATATTAGAAAATATAAGAAGATCCAAACAATTTTTGGAACTGAATAATGCCGTGAGTGAACAAACACATTAGAGTTTCAGCAGCAGCCTCAATCAGACAGAAGAATCTAAAACTTCCAGAGGTCATTTGAAGGTGTACACTTAGAGGAGGGGGAAAGTAAAAATGAAAAGAAGTAAAGAAAACCTGTGGACTTAACTACCAAAAGAAACAATATTCACATTATGGAAATCTCATAAAGAAAATAAAAACAGAATGGGATAGAAAAATTATTAAGCAAATAATGGCTAAAATATCCCAAATGTAGAAAGAGATAAGGACATTCAGGGTCATGAAGCTCAAAGATCCTCATCAGGTTCAATTCAAGGAAGATACATTATAATAAAGCTATGAAAAATCAAAGACAAAGAGAAAATCTTGAAGGCAGCAGCAGAAGAGAAATTCATCTCACATGAGGGAATGGCCATTTGACTATAAGCAGATTTTTCAGCAGAAATCTTACAGGTCAAAAAGAGTTCTGAAGGAAAGAATAGCTGGCAACCAAGTGTATTTTACCCTGCAAAGCTTTCTTGTGAATACAAGAAATTCTAAAGGGAGTTCTTCAGGATGAAAAAAAAGAATGATAATTAGTAAAATAACAAGAAAATATAAAACTTACTGGTAAGACAAATAAATATAAAAGTCAGAATATTCTAATCCTGTAACAGTAGTGTTTTAATCACTAGTGACTTTAATATAAAAAGTAAAAAGACAAAGAATTAAAAATAACTAAAGCTACAATGATTTTTAATGAACACACAGCATAAAAAAGATATAACCTGTGAAATCCAAAACAAAATGAGAGGAGATAAAAGTGTTTAGCTTGTATTTGAAGAGAAAATTGTAATCACCTTAACATAGACTGTTAACAATATGATTCAGAGTTTATATAAGTTTCACAGTATGTACACTGGAAACTAAAAGTGCCCATCAGTAAATGAACGGATCAGAAAACTATGGTACATTTACACAGTGGAATTCTATGCAGCAGAAAGAAAGAAGGAGCTCCTACCCTTTGTGACAGCATGGATGGAACTGGAGAATATTAAGCTAAGTGAAAGAAGCCAGATGGTGAAAGACAAATACCATATAATCTCACTTTTAAGTGGAACCTAATCAACAAAACAAACAAGCCAAGCAAAATATAAACAGAGACATTGAAATTAAGAACAAATTGACAATAACCAGAGGGGAGGTGGGAGGGGATAATGTAGGGGAGGAAAGGAGGAGGGTTTTCAAGAACATCTATAAAGGACTCATGGACAAAACCAAGGGGGGTGAAAAGTGGGGATGGTTCAGGTAATGGGGAGTGTGTGTTGGGGGGAAAATGGAGACAACTGTACTGAACAACAATAAAAAAAGTAAAGACATAAAAATAAATAAATAAATAATAGACATTTTGTCCTAAAAATAATAAAATAAAATAACATTCTTCAAATATCTGTTGTAGTCAAATTGATAATATACTGATTTAATGCAGTACCTATCAAAATTCCAATGGCAGTTTTTCACAGAAATACAATTTTGGGTTGCGAGAAAAAAAAAATAGAGGACACTCAATTAAATTTGAATGTAAAATAAACAAAGGCAATGGGTTATTTTTTAAGTATATGTATTTCCCATGCAATATTTGGGACATACTTATACTAGAAAAGTATTCATCATTTATCTGAAACTTAAAATAAATCAAAAGCATTGTATTTTTAATTGCTAAATCTGGCAATGTTAGGGAGGATAGCTTAGTAATCTATAACAATGGGTGGGGCATGTGGAGTACTCATTGGTAAACATGAGAGAAGCTGGAGGAGGTCCTTTCCTGCACCATTTTATGGTTTCTGAATTTAAACCATGGAAACACTACCTATTAAAATAATATAGCTAAATATAAGCAAATACAAATAGATAAAGCTAAATAATCCATATTGAGAAACTACTAAAAGCCATTAACCATTTAATGAGATTTCATTTATATTCTGTTCATAGTGATACCACACCCCATTTATCAGACTGTAATTTGAAAGTATGTGTCCACAAATCAAGGAAAGTTGAAACGTTCTGTGATTTTTTTTAAATATATATTTAAAGTATTCTACCTTACCCT
Organism: Phyllostomus discolor; assembly: GCF_004126475.2. Classification (NCBI taxonomy): domain Eukaryota; kingdom Metazoa; phylum Chordata; class Mammalia; order Chiroptera; family Phyllostomidae; genus Phyllostomus; species Phyllostomus discolor. Next base: position 119,796,488 of record NC_040904.2, read on the forward strand.
GGGTTTCTTATTGCTCCCATTTCAGCAGTAGAAAAAAACTATGAATCATCTGAGACCTTGGATAGAGGATAAAAGTGTTATATAGTATTATACTTTTATAATGATATTTGAGTGTACAGTTTACTGGCATTAATTACACCCACAATGTTAACACTATCTATTCCAACAAATTTTATTATCTAAATGGAAACTCTGAAACTGTTAAACAACAACTTATTTCCTCTGTCCCTGGTCTTGTTATTTTATTAATTGACCACCTCTTTACTCCTTAGGTAGTCTCAAGCCAATTTTTGTTCTAATAAACTTACATACTATTATTGTCTGATTAAACAGCCCACTTCCCATTTCAGTACATTTATTTTATTTTTAAATTTTGATTACTGTATTAGCTCTTTTACTTTCCTAGATTAACTTCATTTTTATTGTATGTTTCTTTTTAAAATTGTTTTTTTAATGATTATGCTATTACACTTACCCCAATATTATCCTCGCCCTTTGTCCCTTCCACTGAGCACCTCCCAGTCCTTCAGGCAACGTTGACACCATTGCTTACAGTACTATACATTTTTGTTAATAGTACACCATTGCATATTCTTTTAAAAAACATTTTTGTTGTTCAAGTACAGTTTTCTGCCTTTTCTCCCCACCCTTTCCCACCATCCCAGCCCTCTCCACCCCTGTTTTCACACACCCCCATTATTGTCCCTGTGTCCTTTATACTTGTTCCTGCAAACCCTTTACCCTTTTCCCCTATAATCCCCTTCCCTCTCCCCTCTGGTCACTGTCAGACTGTTCTCAATTTCAGTATCTTTGGTTATATTTTGCTTGCTTGCTCATTTTGTTGTTTAGGTTCCTGTTAAAGGTGAAATCATATGGTATTTATCTTTCACTGCCTGGCTTATTTCACTCAGTGTAATGTTTTCCAGTTCCATCCATGCTGTCACAAAGGGTAGGAGCTCCTTCTTTCTTTCTGCTGCATAGAATTCCATTGTGTAAATGCACCATAGTTTTTTGATCCATTTATTTATTGATGGGCACCTAGGTTGCTTCCAGCACTTGAGTATTGTAAGCTGTGCTGCTATGAATATTGGGGTGCATAGATTCTTTTGGATTGGTGTTTCAGGGTTCTTAGGATATGATCCTAGCAATAAAATTGCTGGATCAAAAGGAAATTCCATTTTTAGATCTCTGAGAAAATTCCATACGGTTTTCCATAGTGGTTGCACCAATATGCAATCCCACCAACAGTGCACTAGGGTTCTCTTTTTTCTCCACAACCTCTCCAACACTTGTTTGTTGCTTTGTTTATGATGGTCATTCTAACTGATGTGAAGTAGTATTTCCTTGTGGTTTTAATTTGCAACTCTCTGATAACTAGCAATACTGAGCATCTTTTCAAATATCTCTGAACCATCTATATGTCCTCTTTGGAGAAGTGTCTGTTCAAGTCCTTTGCCCATCACTTAATTGAGTTGCTTGTCTTTTTAGAGTGGAGTTGTGTGAGTTCTTAATATATTTGGGAGATCAAACCCTTGTCTGAGGTATCATTGGCAAATATGTTTTCCCATACAGTTGGTTCTCTTTTCATTGTAATGCTGTTTTCTTTAGCTGTGTGCAGAAGCTTTTTATTTTGATGAGACCCCATTTGTTTATTATTTCTTTTATGTCCCTTGCTCTAGAGAACATATCAGTGAAAATATTGCTGTGTGGAATATCTGAGATTATCCTGCCTATGTTCTCCTCTAGGACCTTAATGGTGTCATAACTTACATTTAAATCTTTTATCCACCTTGAATTCATTTTTGTGTATGGTGGAAGTTGGTGCTCAAGTTTCTTTCTTTCTTTGTTTTTTCATTTAGCTGTCTAGTTCTCCCAATACCATTTGTTGAAGAGGCTATTTTACTCCATTATATGCTGCTGCCAACTTTGTTGAATATTAATTGACTGTAGAGACTTGGGTTTATTTCTGATCTCTCTCTCTTGTTTCATGGGTCTATGTGTCTGTTCTTATGCCAGTACCAGGATGTTTTGATTACAGTGGCCTTGTGATACAGTTTGATATTAGGTATTATCATCCCTCCTACTTTACTCTTCTTTCTCAAAATTACTGCAGCCAATCAGGTCATTTATGGTTCCATATAAATTTTTGAAGTGTTTGTTCTATGTCTGTGAAATATGCCATTGGAACCTTAATAGGTATTACATTAAATCTATAAATTGCTTTGGGTAGTATGGATATTTTGATGATGTTAATTCTTTGGATCCATGAACACGGTATATGTTTCCATTTGTTTGGGTCTTCCTTAAGTTCTTTCTTCAGTGTTGTGTAGTTTTTTGAGTACAGGTCTTTTACTTCCTTGGTTAGGTTTATTCCTAGGTATTTTTTTTCTTATTGCTATATCAAATGGGTTTTTTTTCCTGATTCCCATTTCTGATATTTCATTATTGGTATACAAAAATGTCTTTGATTTCTGAGTATTGACTTTGTATCCTGCTGTTTTGCCAAGTTCACTTATTAGGTCAAGCACTTTTTGGTGGAGTCTGTAGGATTTTCTATGTACCCTACCATGGCATCTGCAATCAATGACAGTTTTGCTTCCTCCTTTCCAATTTGGATACCTTTTATTTCCCTTTCTTCTCTAATTTCTGTGTCTAGGACTTCTAACACTATGTTGAATAGAAGTGGTGAAATTGGACAACCTTGTGTTGTTCCTGATCTTAGTGGGAAAGTTTTTAGTTTTTGCCCATTGAGTATGATGTTGGCTGAAGGTCTCTCATACATGGACTTTATTATATTGAAAAATGCTCTCTCTATTCCCACCTTGCTGAGTGTTTTTTCATAAATGGGTGCTGTACCTTATCAATTGCTTTTTCCACATCTAGTGATATGATCATGTGATTTTTGTCTTTGCTTTTGTTTATGTGATGTATTACATTGTGAATATTGTATCATCCTTACATCCCTGGGATGAAACCCACTAGGTCATGATGTATGATCTTTTTAACGTATTGTTGGATGCAGTTTGCCAATATTTTGTTGAGGATTTTAGAGTGTATATTCATCAGCAATATTGACCTGAAGTTTTCTTTCTTTCTTATGTTTTCCTTTGGTTTTAAGATTAGGATGATGCTGGCTTCTTAAAAAGAGTTTGGGAGTCTTCCATCCTCTTGGATTTTTTGGAATAGATAATCCAGACTATTCTTGATGATTAAAAACTTAGGCCTTTATCCTAATGAACAAGCATAACATAAATTATTCAAGTGATTAAAAAAATTTAGATTAGGTTATTCTTAATTTTTTGGTGTTTCATTTTAAAAAGAATATTATGAAATTAACACAATGAATACTTAACTCTTCCTCCCTTCTAAATCATTTTTATATTCTATTACTGTTTTCCCAATTTTCCCCCTTTGCCTTCCTTCACCCATCCCAACCTCTACTCCCACAGTCAATTCCCACACTGTTGCCCATATCCATGGGTCATTCATACATGGTATTTTACCAGTCCCTTTCCCTTCTTTCCACCATTTTTCCCCTCCCCTCTGGTCACTGTCAGTCTGTTTCATGTTTCCAAACCTGTGGTGGAACTGGAGAATATTATGTTAAGTGAAATAAGCCAGTAGGTGAAAGACAAACAGCATATGATTTCACCTAGAAGAGGAACCTAATGAACAAAGTGAAGTAATTAACAATATAGAACCACAGTCATGAATAATTAACTTTTGACATGAATATCTTTATTGTATTACTTACTTTAAAGTTAATTTTTTTTAGATAGGAAGGTATGATAAAATTACAATCTGAGGCTCCTTAACCAGTAGAAGTATAGATTGAATATCTATCTCTTTCTCTTGTGATTTTATTTTTTAAGTATAAGTAAATGACTTGTTTTAGGGAATATAGTAATATGAATTAGAAGAGATATTTTAAGCAGAAAATGTTTAAAGATATTAGTGCTGAGAAAAATTGTAGGACAACTGCCTTGGGCCAGTGGCTAATTGGTTAGGGTGTTGTGCCATACACTTTAGAAGATTCGATTCCTGATCAGAGCACATAACTAGGCTGAAAGTTTGATCCTCAGTCATTGTGTGCATGGGAGGCAATTGATATATGTTGCTCTTTCACATCAATGTTTCTCTCTCTGTCTCTCTCTCTCTAAAATAAATAAACATACCCTTAGGTGAGAATTTTTTAAAAAGTGTTAAAAAATCTGTAGGGCAGACAAGGTAGAGTTCTTCATTATTCTGCATTTTGAAAGTAGAGTTGATAAAAATGTCATAGACATAGTCCTAATTGACTGAGGGATACCCAACTTCCAATCTTATGCCAGCTGGCTCATGTATCCTCAGACTTTTTTGACAACTGGACAAACACAGCACATATTGTAAGCAGCTATTAGAACCCCCCTTACATCTGTTCTACAGAGACAGAAGACTGCAGGTTTATTACAATCTAATTAGAAAATATGTACACATTTATTTCTAATCAACAGGATTATGGAACAAGAATATAACCTTAAAATTCCAAGTGAAAGATTTTATGAAAAGTAAAAGTTCATAAATTTATCATTGTTTTCAATATATATTTTATTTTCAACTTTTGTTTGATTTTATTTTCCAAATAAAAGAAAAAAGCAACAGTATTTCTGTATTGTTTTTTAAACTAAAATCAAAAGAAAAATACAATACAGAGTAGAAATTTCTGTAAATGAGGCACTCAAATTCTTAGTTTAGTGTCATTTTTTTCTGTCTGATATTATAATAAAAAACAGTTTTGGTCTTTCTTAAAATTTCTCAGTCTTAATCATGATGATATTTGCAATATTTCAAATGAGAACCATATGTTCTTCTCAAACCTATTTAACAGTGGTATCCAGATGTTTGAACACAGTATGAGAGAGCTCCAACAGCTTGCCCCAACAGTCAAGCATAATTCTGACTACTAATTAGCTCTCACAATCAATATTCACCTTGGTTAGTTAAAGAAAAAGAAAAATCCACTTTTAGTAACATAGATGCCTGAGACTCAAAATTTTGATCAATGTTAAAAGATGACAAACTTTCTTAGAAGTGGACAAAATACCTTTTAAAATATTTATTGAGTTCAGATGAGTTATGAAAACCAGTGTCTTGATTGTAATTATACTAAAGTCTGAGGAAAATTCACAATAATTTTACTATAGTTGATAATTTCCTTTAATTTCATAGTTGATAATTTCTTTTAATTTATTATAGTTGACATGTAAGGTTCCATGCCTTACTATGTAACAGCACACATAGACAAAAGCTAAGGTCCAAATGAAATAACAGATCAAAGCTCCAGAAGAAATATGACTAAGCATGAAGAGAAAACCAACCTATCAAATGAAGAGTTGAAAACATTTGTAATCAGGATGCTCACAGGAATGGTTGAGCATGGTTGCAAAATAGAGGAAAAAGTGAAGGCTATGAAAAGTGAAATACAGGCAAATGTACAGGGAATCAACAGTAAAGGGAAAGAAACTGAGACTCAAATCAACAGTTTGGAGCAAAAGGAAGAAATAAGCATTCAGCCAGAACACAATAAAGAAACAAGAATTCAAAAAAGCCAGGAGAAGCTTAGGAACCTCTGGGACAACTTTAAATGTTCCAACATTCACATCATAGCAGTGCCAGAAGGAGAAGAGGAAGAATAAGATATTGAAAACTTTTTTGAAAACATAATGAAGCAGAACTGCCCTAATCTGGCAAAGAAAATAGACTTCCAGGAAGTCCAGAAAGCTCAGAGAGACCCAAAGAAGTTGGACCCAAGGAAGCACACACCAAGGCACATCATCATTACATTACCCAAGATCAAATATAAGGAATGAATGTTAAAAGCAGCAAGAGAAAAGGAGAGAGTTACCTACAAAAAAGTTCCCATAAGACTATCAGCTGATTTCTCAAAAGAAATCTTAAAAGCAAGAAGGGACTGGAAAGAAGTATTCCAAGTCATGAAAAGTAAGGGCCTACATCCAAGATTACCATATCCAGCAAAGCTATCATCTAGAATAGAAGGGCAGATAAAGTGCTTCTCAGATAAGGTCAAGTTAAAGGAGTTCATCATCACAAAGCCCTTATTATGTGAAATATTAAAGGGACTTATCTAAGAAATAGAAGATCGAAAATACAAACAGTAAAATGACAACAAACAACTATCAACAACCAAAATAACAAGAATAACAAAAATAAAACAAAAAATAATAATAACAAACTAAGCAAACAACTAGAACAGGAACAGATGCACAGAAATAGAGATTGCATGAAGGGTTATCAGTGGGGGAGGGAGGCGGGGATAGAGGAAATGGTACAGGGAATAAGAAGCATAAATAGTAGGTAGAAAATTGACAGAGGGAGGTTAAGAATTATATATATACATATGACTCATGGACATGAACTAATGTGGGGGAATGATGATGGGACGGGGGTATAGGGCAGAAGGGAATAAAGGGGAGATTATTATTATTATAGTTGATAATTTCTTTTGATTCTGCAGTAATTCAATAATTTGAATTTCTTTTGATTCTGCATTTTCAATAAAAGATTGCTTAATGTTAAAGGCTTTTCCTGTCAAAGCCATGAGAATATAAAACAGATTAGACATTATCTCATGAAGCAAACACCTAAGATAAATAACTAGACGTGTAACACATCATTACTTCCTTCTAAACATCAAAGATTAGATTTGCTTGTGATTGTAACTAATTGTAACTAGTTATTTACTTAGAACTATTAATAATGTGAGAAAATGCACATACTTAAGGTATACAGTGATCCCTCACTTATTATGGGAGTTACATTCCAGAGACCCCCGCAATTGGTGAAAATCCTCAAAGTAGCAGTGTTATATTTATTTTATTATTTAAATATATTTTAAGGCTTTATAAACCCTTCCCACACTCCTATAAACCTTTCCCACTCTCTTATTAACCTCTCCCACACTCTTATAAACACTTCATATGCTCTTAAACTCTTTCTATACTCTTAAACCTACATAATTTTAACAACATATAAAATTCTATGTGGGTACTCACCAGTGAAGTATACAAAATCCCGCGATATAGCGAAAACTCCACAATACAGAATTAGATATATATTTTTTAAAAAAACCCATGATGCAGTGAAGCCACAATAAGTGAACTATGATATAGCAAGGGATGATTGTATTTTTTAAATAAACAAAGCAATAAATACTTTTACAGATGTGCTTACTAAGAGTTGAGGATTTAAATAAGCAAAATCTCCAGCAATTACTAAAAAAGATGGTATGTGACTTAGAAGTCGCTTATATACTATATGATTGCATATTTTTTAACATTTCAAAATTAATCCACATAACCGACTATATTAGCAGGATATTCTCTTTATTCAGGGAAACCATGAAGAGGTAGGGAGGAATTAAGAAAGAAACTACTAGAACTAAATAAGTGGATTAGCAAGGAGGATAGAGGAGGGTAAAAAGTAAGTCAATATACTAGCTTTTTAATAGTAGCATTGAAGAATAAAGTGTTACCATAATATGTTAAATATTTAAAGATGAATTTAATACAATATTTGTGAGCCCTGTAGCTTCTCACAAAATAGCACTAAAAAAGCATGAAGGAACCAATGATATATAACCCAATATGGATGAACCTAAATGAAAGACACAAATGATCAAATATTGTATGAATTGATTTATAGGAATTTCCTGCAAAAATTCTCTTTATTGATATTGACCATATCATTAGTTCTCAGGGCAGGTTTGGGTAAAACTGAAAGCAAATAGGCATCAAGGAACATTTTGGGAAGTTTTGGAAGATGGAAGTTTTCTACACATTTGGTGTGGTCATACTTACCTGGGTGTGTACATTTGACAATCTCATACCACTATACACCTGAAATGGCATGAACAGAAAAAGAGACAAAATTTCTATGCCTTCCTGACTTAGAAAATATAAATAGACAGAAGAAACAAATATTGCATCCAAGAAGATAGTTCACAACAGTGTGATTGGAATTTCACTTTTGACAAAACCATCCTCCCACTGAGAAAAAGTGTAAACACCAAGGGGTCATTATGGAAGGGACAAAGGAGATTCAGTGAGTAAGCCTGACACATTGTGCTACTTTTTCCCTTGGAGCATTTGAAAATTCATTAGTTTTATGGCCAGAGAGGCAAAGATCTCAGAATAAGGTAGATGCTAAAAGGAAGGAGAGCTAAGAAGATATTTCAGCAGCTGTGTGGGACGTGGGATAAAAAAATGGTAGTTCAGGTGTCCAGAGACATAGAAGGACAGAGAAAAAAAAATCTGATGATCTGAGTCACTTTTCTCTTTTCATTAATTCTTTAAGTCATCGGTTTTTAAGCAGGGTAAGCTAAGAGGAAGAAATGTCAACTAAAAAGTGATTGCCAACAGTCTTTTTTTCTTTGTTTAATCCTTTCTTACCTATGGGGGCAACCCCCTCTCCTCTGACAACTGTCAGTCTGTTCTCCATCTATGAGTGTGTCTCCACTTTACTTTATTTTGTTCATTATATTCCACATGTAAATGAAATCATATATACTTGCCTTCCTGTAACTGACTTATTTCAATCCTTGAAGGGTACTGGGGAGAGGTAGAAGAGAGTAAAGGGGAGATAAATGGCAATGGAAAGAGACTTGACTTGGGATGGTGAACACACAATACAATATATCTATGCACCTAAAACATGTAATTTTATTAACCAATATAACCCCAATAAATTCAATAAAATATAAGGTAAAAAAAAAGGTGATTGACAAGAATTCATGGTTAAAACAGAGAGACTGCCAATGATAGTAGCATGGCGAAGTGATCATGCAGCTAATAGTGATAAATATAGATGATATATTAATATATAAGAATTGTTCATTTGTAGCTGACTTGTCCTAGAGTGCTCAGCAACCTCTGTGGTGACTGAGAGAAGAAATGGCAGTTTAAAATCAGCCTTAATTGGTCAGGTTGGATATCAGTGTTCAGGACCAGAAAAGCAGCTGAATATTTGGTAGGGGGAGTTCTAACAGCAACAGAGCTGCCAAAGAGGTAACATCCTATATCTGAGTATAAAATCTGCCTAAATCCATAACTATCAAAAATCAGTGGTACACAAGGGAAGACACCAGAAAAGCAGACTCCTATTATAGAGGAATCTACCCTTGAAAGACATAGTTTGGTAATAATTGTGAGTTTGCTGCTTTTTAACTGAATGCACCTAACACTGTACATAGTCCAGAAAGCAGACATCTGAATCCTTACAGGCCTGATAAGTCAAAGGGCAAAAGTAGGATTGCAGAATAGCTAGAAGTTAGCAGGAAAACCACAGAGAGAGTAAGCCCCCAAACATAAGTTTACTCACACCCATTGCTGACCATGAAATAAACACAGGCCTAATGAAGATCCCCCAAAGGGCTGGGCTACAAAAACAGCAGCTGAGAGCCATAAAAACAGATCTGAGGTATGACAGCTGCAAGCTTTGTTTCCTTTGAAGGAAACAAAGTTTAAATCTGAGTCAAAGCCTGTGAAAACTAAAACAATCACCAGAACACAACAGAATACAGAGTTGCTACAATATATGATCTACTCACTCTACAATGTCCAGTTTTCAACCCCAAATCATAAAGCCTGCAATACAAAACTAAACACCAGATGTGGTACCTATATGTAGGGAAAATGCATTCAAAATGACTGAAAAAGTAGAGCAACAAATCATAAAATTTTGCATTAAGCTTGAACATTCCTATGCAGAAACCATTTGGATGATTCAGAAGAACTGCAGATGTGGGCAACTGAAGATTGGCAGCTTTACCACAACAATGTGCCCACTCATGCATCACATCTTATGCAGAGTTTTTTTAAGCAAAACATCATATCACCCAGGTGACTCAGCACCCCCTACAGCCCAGATTTGGCACCCTGACACTTCTGGCTTTCCTTAAAACTAAAATCAGCTTTTAAAGGGATGAGATTTCAAACTGGTGGTGAAATTCAGGAAAATATGGTGGGGCAGCTGATGGTGATTGGGAGAACTGTGTAAGGTCCCAACATTGAAGGAGACTGAGGGATTATTATTCTATGTACAATGTTTCTTGTATTTTGTATCTTCTTCAATGGATGTCTCTATTTTTTCATATTACATGGCTGGATACCTTCTGAACAGACCTTGTAAGTCAGAAGCAATATTTGAAACTGTAAGCCAAGTATGTTCCAAACCCAATGGTGCACAGACTTCTAGCATGGCCCCCAATTTTTTTCCCTACCAACCCATACCTTGTATTCTTGAGAGTAGGTGTATTATGAATATCATGAATACCACACCTATAAAAACAATCACTAGAATATTTTTAAAATCCCCATGAATTTATGAATGACAATCATATGCCTATTTCTATTACTTGAAATTATGGTCAGCAAACAAATACAGAGAATGCAGGTCCCAATAAAAGGAAACGTTAGAGAAACTTTGAGTGGAGAACAGAGAGAAAAAAATCTTTTTTTTTAATCTTTCAATGAACTTTTTATTGGCCTCCTGCCCTGCCAAGGGGTGCCCCACTTCTTCTGCCTTCAATGCCTCAGAACTTTGGTGTCATTGACCTCAGACACCACTTTGACATCCACAATCCTGTGGGTCGTGGTCTTTTGGATGGTTTGTGAGAGGCTCTTATCCAGGGCATGGACAAGATTAAAGTCCTCCCCTTCTTCCAGTAGGCTGCGGTAGGTGGCAATTTCAGCCTCCAGCTTGACCTTGATGTTCAGCAGGGCCTCATACTCCTGGGCCTGGCGCTGCCCTTCTGCCCGGGTCTGGGCCAGCTCTGACTCCAGGTGCAGCAGGATCCCATTGAGTTGTTCCATCTGCATGGCATAGCGCATCCCCACCTCCCTCAGGCTGTTCTCCAAACTGACCTCCAGATTCCTCATTGAGTCCAGGTCGATCTCCATCGACTGGACCACACGTCTCAGCTCTGTGAGTGTCTGCTCAGCAGCGCCTTTCTCAGCGGTCTGTGAAGTGACCACTGTGGTGCTCTCTTCAGTCTGATGGGACCAGTACTTGTCCAGCTCCTCTCAGTTCTTCCGAGCCAGCTCATCGTACTGGGCCCGGATTTCTGCTATGTTTTTGTTACAGGGTGCAGCCAAGAGGGTGGACCCCAAATGGGCATTTAAAATGGGGTCCAGAACTCAAGGTGTCTAGAAGATTTTAGGATGTCTTCACCCCCCCTCCCCAGGTGTGGGTTGGGGGAAGGGGCAAATGGAGCAGGGCCTTTGAGAGCTGTTTCCCATAGCAACAGCCTTGTAGCTAACCTCTGGTGTGGTCATTTAACATATCTATAGCCTTTGGCTTGTCGCTTAGATATGTTAAATAGCTGTGGCCTTGCTCTGAGCCAGGGGAATGGAAGTAACTACCCTACCCAGATGCGACTGGGGGGCAGGTCCCCTAAGTTACAGTGCCTGTGTGGGAGCTTGGAGAAGATTGGCTCCATGACATGGGGCCACACCTACCCAGACTCATGATGGCAGTCCAGTAAAGCTGGAAGGATATGAGTTCTGGCATGTGAAGCTGAGTGTTGGAGTCGGAAATGGGGCTGCAGAGGAAGACTGGCGCAGGGATTTAAACCCAGATACAGCAGTGATTGAGGGAGAGAGAACCATGCAACCTTGACAGAGTGGAGGCTCCCACAGCCCTGCAAGAGAGAATCACCATGCGGCTTTAGCAGAGAACCGCCACTCGGCTTTGGCAGAGTGGTGACCGCCGGCCCCCCCCTTGCAGCCATTGTGCAGGGGGAGAAGCATGCAGTTTTGGCTGAGTGGAGACTCCTGTGGCCCTGGGAGAGAGGACCACATGCCTTTGCCAGAGTGGGGCCCCCGCAGCTTTAGAAAGGGGAACCACCACCTGGTTTTAGCAGAGCTCCTGGCGACTCAGCTGAGAGTGCTGGGAACCCAGGGAGGTCTCCCAGTGGAGATGGAGTACTAACTGGAAATAACCAGAGGACTGCCTGAGCCATGGACTTCTATTTCCTTTCCTGAGATACGGTACTCTGGACTGGACAAAGGGGGAAGGAAGGAAGGATTGTATCTATTTGTGGGTGTTTTAAAAGGGACTTTAGGATTTTTGATAAAGACATCAGGTCACTACTTTAAGTCTGTATAGCATTAAATAAACATTTCCTTTCCTTTTCACGAATCTCTGGCATTGAGAGACGTCTTTCCTCGGGCAGTAGACATAATGAACCCGCGGGCTTCTTTCAATAACAGTATATCGTCCCAGGCCTCCCCTGTTTGTTCTGTAACAATTTTGCCGAGGTCCTGAGATTTGGGGGCATCCAACTCCACGGTCAACCCAGAATTGGCAATCTGGTGTTGTAGACCATTCACTTCCTCCTCATGGTTCTTCTTCATGAAGATCAGTTCCTCCTTGAGAGTCTCTATCTCTGTCTCCAGCTGCAGCCGAGTGATATTGGTGTCATCAATGACCTTTCGGAGCCCATTGATGTCATTCTCCACAGACTGGCGCATGGCCAGCTCCGTCTCATACTTGACTCTGAAGTCTTCAGCAGCAAGAAGGGCATTGTCAATCTGTAGAACGATGCAGGCATTGTCCACAGAGTTTGCAAAGATCTGAGCCCTCAGGTCCTTGATGGTCTTGAAATAATGCCTCCAGTCTCTGACCTGGGGTCCCTTCTTCTCTAAGTGTTCCCGGATTTTGATGTCCAGTCTCCGATTATCAGCCTCCAGGCTTCTCACCATCTCCAGGTAGGAGGCCAGACAGTCATTCAGGCATTGCATAGTCTCCTTCTCGCTCTGGATGCCCCCTATGCCCACCAGACCCCCGGCCGGCCCCCGGATCCCCAGGTGCCCCGCAAGCTGGTGGAGCGGGACACGGAGATCCGGGACCCCGAGCCCCCGGCGCCTGCATCAATGCTGGCCACGCTGCTGGTCGGCCGACCCGGTAGCTGGGTGACTGCACGGAGCCCAGGGACCGGTAGTTCATGGAGAAGCTGGAGCGTGTGCTGAAGCTCATGTTGTTCAGGGAGGAAGGTGAGAAGTCGCCGAGACTCAGGTTGAAGCTGCAGTCCAGAAAAAATCTTGAATGTGCCACAAAGAATGTCTTTGCTGCATGTCAGAAGCAGGGGCTGCAAGTTTATAGGAAGTAGGATAAACAGAGCAATTTACTCTGGTTAGCAAAGCCTTATATTTCTAAAGTACATCCATGTAGTAGAAGAAAAGTAAGAGTTACCTACCACCTGTTGCTCACCTATATTGTTATTCCTCAATTTCTCATTGCTTCAGTTGGTGACAATTTTATTTTGGTTGGACAAATTCCTGGTAACTCTGATTGTGTCCATTTTTCTAAAAACTCTCCTTTCTTTACTCTCCAACTCTCAGCTGAGTATGTTAATAACACAACTGACTAGACTAAATGAAGCACCAATAGTGAGTCATGATTTTAATGTGAAAGAATAGAATTAATTAAATGTGTTTATAGTAGATCAAAATTTGTAGGTTTTTTATGCTATTTCAAACAATACACAATGAAGAAAAGCTGTAAAAAGTGAAATATAAGTGAACTGAAAAAAGAGTTTCATGTTATTCAAAAGTAGGGTAAACAATCATTAGAAGTGATATTTGAAATTGTTTTTACCAATTAAAAAATTGGCTGAGTCACTCTCAGTGAACTTTAACACAATCAGTGTGTCTTTTTAACTTGAACAACTTTTGAATTTGCGATGTCAGTGCTAATACTAAAATTTACCATATTTATCGGCTAGGATTAAAAATAGATAAAGATTATCAAGCATTTCATAAGCATTAAGTAAACACATAAAATAAGTTATTTTGTCTATATGTGATTATTACCTTTCTATTGAAATATTGTTTTGGAGTTCACATTTAATGTTCTTTATCAATGTTTTTAAATCAACTTTACTAAAGTATAACTTAATATGAAATAAAACTACAATTCTGAGTGCATTTTCATAAGTTTTGCTATACTATATAGTCCTGTAACCACAACTACATTCAAGATATAGAACCTTTCTGAGATTCTCTGGTGCCCATTCACAGGTAATCCCCATCCCTATCCCCCCACTGCCTCCCAATTCCTAGACCCTGGCAACCACTGGTCATTTTCTGAAATGATAGTTTTACCTTTTCTAGAATTTTTTAAAAGATTTTATTTATTTGGTTTTAGAGAGGGGAAGGGAGGGAGAAAGAGAGGGAGAGAAACATCAACGTGTGGTTGCCTCTAGTGTGCCCTTTACTGGGGACCTGACCCTAGGACATGTGCCCTAGACTGGGAATTGAACTGCCAACCCTTTGGTTCACAGGCTGGCACTCAGTCCACTGAGCCATACCAGTCAGAGCTCTAGAAGTTTTTAGAAAAAAAATAATGCAGGATAGGCTTTTATGTCCTTCTCCTTGTTATCAGTCACATGCTTTTTTTTTTCCTTGTATGCTTGGTAGTTTTCAATTGGATAACAGATATTGTGAATATTACATAGTTGGCTGCTGTATTTTGTTGTATTCTTTTAAATAATGTTGGATTATTTTAATGGACTATAATATATTACTTGATATCAGGTAGATTATTTTAAAACTTTTAAACTTTGTTAAGTCAGAACCTGAAAGACCTTTATCTACAAGGAATTTAGCCACACCGGTAAGGCATGTTCCTTCCGGTGGCTTTACCACCCAAGTAGAACAACAAACTACTCCCAGCCTTGTGTGGATGCTGGGGATTTTACTACATTATCTTTCCTAGTTGTTCTTTCTTTGGTCTTGAATCACTTCCTCTCATGCATACACAAATCAGTGCTCAGCTGGAGCCTCATGGTGACCCTTCTACAACTAGCCCTACAGCCTCCTCCTTTATGGTTTCCTGCCCTGCTCATTGCAGCTGTCCTGGCCACTGAGCCTTTATTTCTGTCCTGAGCTCAGAAGGAATTTAGGCTCTACTTGGGTTTGTTTTCTTCTTGTGCAGTCCTAGAACTCCCTCCAAACTTTTAGCTAATGCAGCCATGAGCTTTCCTTGTTTGTTTCTCTTTCTGTCTGATTTCATATTATTTAAGTTGTGAGTGGGTGTGTATGGTGGGGAAAGGGAATGGGATTGGTAAATCCAAGATCTCTTACTTCATCTTTACTGGAATTTGTTTGATTTCTTTTTAAAGTAATAAAGCTACAGTTCTAAAACCACAAAAAAATCTATAATTTAGCTTTTTAAATAATTTAAAACAATCTCCAGTCCACCCACAAGTTCATAAATTTTCATCTGTGCTTTGGTAAAGTAACATTACATGTTGTTAATTATAAACCTCCCCCCACACACATTATGTTGGTTTACTACCACATTCATTTGAAACTAAAAATTAGGTTAAAAATCTGCATTATTAAATTCCCATAGACTTACTTTTACTACTCTATGTACGCAGCACATAGAAACATAGCAGAGAGATTTCATGACAAAACAGAAACCCAGTGGAGCAAAGAGAAAGGCACATTAGAAAAGCTAACAGGGTCAACAAGTAACAGAATCATGCATCAAGATGTATAGTAAATGTGCTTTATAATCAAAATGCTTTTCTGTATCCTATATGTTTTCATTTCCAATTTGGAGGTAATCAGACCACCCTCTAAATGGCATCAGGAAACACATCAGTTAACCAGATTGCTACAGAGGAAATTCCTGCAGAAGAATGCAATAAAGCATTCCACACCCTCAATGTTACTCCCCTTTGGCTTTGTCCATGGGTCTTTTATACATGTTCCTTGAAAGCAGTGGTGGGAAAATGGAGACGACTGTACTTGAACAACAATAAAAAAGAATGAAAGAAAAACATTCCCCAGTACTTTTCTCTTTTATCTTTATTTAAGAGATTTACTTCAAATTTAAGAGATTAATATTCTGTGTGCTTTTTTCTTTTGTTGATTATGTGTCACTATAAAGGACACATGGACAAAACCAAGGGGGAGGGTGGAAGCAAGGGAGAGAGGTGAGTTAGGCTGGGGTAGGGGAGGAGATGGGGAGAAAATGCAGACAACTGTAATTGAACAACAATAAAGTAATTTTTAAAAACTTAGTTGGGAGAACTCTCAAAAAAAGAGATTAATATAACTTAGAATTTTCAAAGTTTTACATACTTGCAAAACATCTTAATGCTTTATTCTCACATATATAATCTATACAAAGTAGAAGGAATTCATAGCCTTATTTTACAAACATCAAAGCTCAGGCTTGAATATAGCTTCTCCTACTTTATCAGTTGTCTAACAACTATGCTATACACCTGAAACCAATACAAAAAATATTGAATGTAAACTGTAATTGAAAAATCAAATTAAAATTGAAAAAATATCATATCAACCCCTACATTGGAATAATGATGAAAACAACCAGGTAAATGTAGTTATAATTATATTTTTGTTAAATTTTGTAATTATTTCACATAATTTTAATATTATTAATTAAATGAATAAATTAATATACCATTTATAACTGTATGTTTTATAAAACTATATTCACAAATGAAAAATTTTTTAAAAACTGAATAATGTGATGGAAGTCACAAGTCTGGTGTTAAGAGTAATGTTTACTATACCAGGAAAGCAATGATACAAAGACACTAAGACTGTGCCTACATTTTTATTGTTTCCCATTTGGAAAAAATTCTCTAAGCATTTTTAGCATGTGATTTTCATAGTACTTACTAAGATCCTGGCAGAGAAATAAAAACAAATATTTTCCTAATTTCTTATATGAGTTTTAAAGTTCAAAATAACAAAACCAAATAGCATAACTATACTCCCTGAAGATAAAATTGTCAAGAATTTTTGGGAAAAAGCTCCCTTACTATGAAAAACTTTCATTTTGTTAATTGTATCACTTTCCAGTAAGTACTGTAAAGCATCTGACTTTGGGGATCTTGGGGAAATTCCTTAATGATGCTTTGGTTTTGTGAATTTGTTTAGAGGCTCCCTTAGCTTTACTGTTATAAGAAACCCTTTGCCCCCAATTTTTTATTGTGGATTTGTGTCTTAGTGTCTAAGATGGATGTAAAGGCCAACTAATAACCTAAACCCTAATTTCATCTCATCATCTCAAAAACATATTTTTGCACCTATTACCTAAAGGAATAATTAGAGGGAGGGGTAGTGTTGTTTAATGGTTAGAGACCTCAGCCTGAGAATTAAAGAACCTTTACTCTGACTCCTTGAGCTGACTGTGTCACTGGTTGACTCTTTAACTCATAAATGTAGAGTTTTCAAAAGGAAAACCAACACTTCTCCAGAGGTGGTAAGACTTGTATTTTTCAGAATAGATCCACTATGTAATGTTTTGGATGAATACAATTTATTTTGAAGTTTTTGCAATCAGAGGTAGATTTTGAGGGCTGCTATTAAGAGAGAGCTCATGACCTGGATTGAGCAAAGACCCATTCTCTGGATGGTCTGGGTTTACTGTCACATGTCAGTTAAGGCATAATGGACTCTGGGGGACTTGCTTGATTTTAGGAAACAACCCTAGTACTAGAAAGTTTGAAAATATCAATTTTATTTTACTTCCAGCCAAATCTATAATGTTCTCTTGATAGTAGTATACTATTATAACTGCTGTTCTATCCAAAAGCACAATAGGTGTTTGAAGAGAAAAAGCAAAATAATATATTTCCACCCTTCCCTGTATATATTCTTAAAGTCACCAAAAAAAAATGAAAGAAACAAAGCACTGTTATAACACAACAGTGTATTTTTAACCAAGGTGAAAAAGTTGGTTCTGTCTCTGCCTGATTTTTCAATGTTTTTGTGAAGGCATGAGAACTTGGAGTTGCCAACTCTGCTATATTTTCCTGACATTGCTCTTTATAGCCACATATTTTTAAACTGTGGAGAAATGGTAATTTTTTTCTGGGGAAATATAAATTATCACTATTGGTTCAATAACAGGTAGAATAAACAAAGAATGATTGAGATAGTCATCAAGATTGGACCCACAGAGTGGATCAGCCACTGATGATTTTACAGTTAATTTCTATGAAACTTCTGAGAAATAAGTAATCCTGATTGCATAAGAAATAAGAGAGTTTATTCATTTCATGTGGGTTGGTATTTGCTAAGGTCTTTAAATAATTATGAAGTGTGGCCAAGAAAGCTTATCATGAATGTAAGATTGGCTCAATATTAGTCTATCAATGCTATTGACTACATTAACAGAGCAAATGAAAAAAATCAATCATTCATACAGATGTCTAAAAGACATCTCATAAAATTCAATACCCAACTTCTAGTTTAAGAGTTAGTTCACGCATATTTTATTCCAAAACAAATAGAAATCCTTATTCAGTGTGATATCCAAGGCCAGAAATAAAGACTGGCCTTGTAGCCCAAGAGCAAGCCAACACATTAACAATTTGGTGGTCCCAAGGGATGTTTCAAACATATATATGAGTTCTTTTTTTAGTAGTTTATTGTATATTTTTTTGTATTTGTTTGTATATTTTTTTGTATTTGTATTGTATATTTTTTTGTATTGTATTGTTTATTTTTATTGTATTTTACATTATTATTTATCCCCCTATACCCTTTTCCACTGCTACCCCTCTACCCCCACAATCAACACATGGTTGTTCATGTCCATGAGCCCTTTTACTTTTTTGCTTGATTCCTCCATCACCCAATTTAACCCCCACCCTCACACTCAGAGCTGTCAGCCTGCTCTCTATTTCGCTTATCTATGTTTTGCTTGTTAGTTCAGTTGGTTCATTAGATTTCACATATGAGTGAAAACTGTGCTTGTATAATTAGACTGTTTTTTCAGAAATTCTTAGCCCAGAAGAGAAAGACATGTAACTAATAATTCTGTGAGGCATAGACCTCTAAAGCAAAGCTCTAATGGCAAATTTCCAGCTCTTTGAGTGTAGGAGATCATTCTGCATGGTGTGGGCCCAGCTCCCACTCAGAGATGCACAGGACCCATGCCCACAGATAGGTTCTCCCATGGGAAATGAGGCCTGCAATGCACTTAGGCCACTTTGAGACTTGCTTTTGCTAAAACTCCCTCACCTTGAATTGAGACAGCAAGTGCTTACTGTAACTTCCTAAAATCCATGCTAAAACTCCCCAGTATGGAGTATAACTGGTTCAACTACTTTTCCCTTTCCATTTGCAAATATCCTTATGTGATGTGATTAGCTGCATTGGCTCCTTTGTTTTCTGTAAAAGGTAACCACTTAAAGCAAACCTGTGCATAGTAAATGAGGACCATCATGTAATGTGCTCAGAAACCCAATAAAGGCCAGTCATGGGAAGGGCCATTTGCTGCCCTTGAGAGAAAAACCATGCTGTCCCTTTTCCTCCACAGGACTCAGTAGTCCATGTGAATGTCTCGTGTCTCATCCACAATGTGGCAGACCCCACAAGCTGGGGTCCACATCATTCGAGGGTGGCAACACACTGAGTTTAAAGCACCAGTTAACAGATGGAATAGGAAGAAGCTGAAGGGTGGCTCATATATACTATTAAAGTTAATTTTCAAAAGTAAATTCTGCTGGCAAACCAAAAAACAAATCAACATCATTCATAGTTGAATAAATCCTAGCTCACTTTGGCTTTTGAAGGATCTATCTGCAATTATGTAGGGAACTCATATCATTTTTTTTGGTGCTTTTTCAGTGTAAATCCTGCTCAGTGTTTTTATCCACAGCCTAATGCAGGTATCTTCCATTCTGTTGCCTCTCAGCAAGCTGCTTGTGACAATCATCAATTACAGTAAGTATTCTTAGAGCTTCCTCACAAACACAGATCCCTGGGCAAACTGCATTACAATGCAGTTGGGAAAAGTATCCATACATTCCCTTGCTGGTTAATGCAGACCCTCCACTTAATCTATAGGAAGAAATTTCTCCCAGGCAAGCATCCTTAAGTAGCTGCCTTGAGGGCAGTTGCCTCCTAAGGGACATTGCATGTGTTTAGAATTCATTGCCATCATTTAGCCTGACTGCATTTCATAAAAAGCCTTGCCCCAGAAGCCAGACCTAGGGAGCATGCAGCCTAGTCTTGGGAAAAATTGAAGACATTTCTAAATTTTACCAGTGGGAATCTGGGGAACAAATATGGAAATAAAGTTTTAGGTATCAAACAAAGAAGGATAAGTTTTAAGTTTTGATCTGGCTAAATTTATTAATATATATACAGGCTTAGCTAGGATTTGGAATTTAATGTATTGACTTAGACACTAGAGTAGCTGAGTTGGCTCATGGTTGCCCAGACTCAGTGGTGGCTTATAATCAGTGTGGTACAATGCTGGAATTCCCCTGATATACTACAGAGGAAGGTGTCTGAAGTCTCAGGGAAGTAAGAATATTGAGTTAGATGGATACGTGCATGCCTGTCAACTTCCCCTATCACATATTTTTAAGAGGTCTTGAGAATACTCTCTTCTCCCAATCACTAAGAAATGCATTAAGAGGGGCGTGAAGATCCTGGGAAAGCTCTACAGTCGTGCCTTCTCCAGGCTGAAGATGGTGATAAAGGATGAAACTGAGTTCCCATTTTGGTCTTTATAGGAATAGTGGATCCTGGAGTTGGAGACATCAGAGAAGAGGTGCTCAATTCCACACTAAAGCCCAGGAATCAAGGCATAATTAAAATTTTTTTACATACAGGTTTCTATGGTGATAAAATGGAGGGCAACCTAGTAAGTTGTTGCTTAATATGCACTTTTGAGATGTGATAGGTAGAATAATAATTTAATTCACTGTGGAGACCATTTGCATCATCCTATCCAGCTCACAGCAAGTAGCTTATACACAGAGCTCCTTGAATGAATAGAAATTGAGTCCCATAAAGGTAAAGCCCTTTGGCACAATTAAAGGCATATACTCTAAATATTCTTGG
This sequence comes from Phyllostomus discolor, assembly GCF_004126475.2. Classification (NCBI taxonomy): domain Eukaryota; kingdom Metazoa; phylum Chordata; class Mammalia; order Chiroptera; family Phyllostomidae; genus Phyllostomus; species Phyllostomus discolor. The sequence continues at coordinate 119,817,388 of NC_040904.2, forward strand.
CACTTTTTCTGGAGGATCTGCAATTATTCATCAGATACACTGGGGAATGGGGATATCTTGTCTTTTGGTGGGCTATTATTAGAATGTGATGTATAGAGACACAAACTTCTGGAATCCAATAAGTCCCCATGGCCCAGTTATCAGAGTGGAGTATTGGCTTAAGCCCAGCTCTCTCTGAGTGTAGCTCGCCTGCATCCCCAACTGTGGATCTCCATTGCAATGCAAAGTCCTGATATCATCTTGGAAACCATTGATCTTCTTGATCTTCCAATGAACATCACAGCACTTTATCCTATTAAGGACATTCTGCTAAATGGACAAAAGTTAAAAAAAACTCTCCAAATGTACACTCTGGAAGCTTGGGCATTTATACTACTTATTCTCCACAAAGAGGCCTTCTTTCCAGACACCCTTAAGACAAACTCTTCACTTCCATTCAGTCTTTACCAAAATGTATATTTTTCAAGAAAGCTCCCTTGATTAAACTATTTAAAACCCTTTATGAGACAAAGATGGTGGAGGAGAAGTGGAAACTATACTAACCTCCTCTAGAATTACAACTAAATTGTAGAGAAATCATCCTAAATAACAAACTGAACACTAGCTGTAGAGAAGCCTTATAAGCAAGGACTCACAGAAGAAACCACATCTCCACAATGTGACTGATAGAGAGTGCGAAGGAGGTGTGAAAGGGCTGGCTGGACTCCCATGGGAGGAGGCAGGAGTTCCAGAGGGATATTTCAGTAGTTGGGGGTTCCCTCTGAGAAGTGTGGGGTTTAAACCCACACTTCTGAGTTTCCAAAACTATAGCACCAGAGCTGGGAAAGAAACCCAGATAATACCCAGCTGTGAAGAGTAGCAAGGTTTCTCTCTGCAATAGACAGATGGCTAGAGAATCAGAGGGCCTCTTAAAGGTCCAATGCACAAAATTTCATTTGCAACCACTTACCTGGGCTCTGGCAGAGGGAGAGCAGAGTGGACTAGAGACACATGAGGGAAGTCTGAAGCTGGTGGCTCTGGAAAGAGAGCTGAGGGACAGTTGCCAAGATCCCTGCGCTGAGTCATTCCCCTACTGCAGGAGCCATCCTTCCAGAGAGAACACTCCCTTCCAAGAGCATAGCTTGAGGGGAAACAATAGCCCCCCTGTAGGAATTACTCTGCCCCACCCTGTGGCACTTAACCTTGTTGCTGAGAAGTAAACCCTGAGGCTATAACATTGATTAGGTTTAGCTAAGGCATACCTCTGGGAATTTAACAGACTACCCTCAGGGCCCAGTGCTGGTAAAAGCCAACCTTGGCATGTAGCCTGGTTCTTTCTGCACAAAATCAGGCCCACAAGAGGGAGCCACATGCTGTAGATCACTGATAGCTCCAAATTGGTTGTCCAGGGCCACTCACAGCAGGGTCTCACAAAAGCCTGCACCAAGTCTTTGCAGATCTACATAACATAAATAAACCAATTCAAAGAAGTAGCCAAATGGGAAGACAAAGGAACAGACCTCAAGACAAAGAACAAGATAATTCTTCAGAAGAACTAGATAAAATGGATGCAAGCAGTGTATCTGATAAAGAGCTTATAGGAGTGATTATAAGGATAATGGCATCACTCAATGGCATGAGAAAAGACAAACTTTCTAGAAACAAATGAAAATGAACATAAGACACTCCAAAACTTAGTACACAGTGAAGGCAGTGCTGCAAGGGAAGTTCACAGCAATACAAGCCTATCTGAAAAAGATAGAAACATTTCAAATAAACAACCTAACTCTACATCTTCAAGAATTGGAAGAACAACAAACAAAGCCCAGAGCTAGTAGAGGAGGAAAATAACCAAGATCAAACCAAAATTAAATGACACAGAGATTAAAAGAAAAATTCAAAGGATCAATAAATCAGGGACCTGGTTCATTGAAAAGATAAGAGAAACTGACAAGCCTTTAAACAGACTCATCAAAAAGAGAGAAGACCCAAATAAATACACTCAGAAATGAGAGAGCAGAGATTACAACTGATACCACAGAAATACAAAGGAATGTAACAAATTACTAGGAAAAACTATATGACAAGAAATGTGAAAACCTAGATGAAATGGACACATTTCTAGAAAAGTATTATCTTCCATAACAAATGAAGAAGCAGGAAGCCTGAACAGACCAATAAAAGCTGATGAAATCCAAGCAGTAATCAAACAACTCCTGGCATAAAAAGGCCCTTGACTGGATAGTTTCACAGGAGAATTTTACAAAACATTTAAGGAATAGCTAACCCCTATCCTTCACAGACTATTCCAAAAAAAAAATGTAAGAAGAGGGAAGACTCACAAACTCTTTTTATGAAGCCAGCATCATCCTATTCCCAAAACCAGACAAGATACAACAAAGAAAGAAAACTATAGGCCAATATTGCTGATGAACATAGACACTAAAATTCTCAACAAAATATTGGCAACTGCATCTAGCAAAACATTAAAAAGATCATACACTGTGGTCAAGTGGGATCCACTTCAGGAATGCAAGGATAGTATAATAATCATAAATCAATAAATGTAATACATCACATAAACAAAAGAAATACAAAAATTACATGATCATATCAATAGATGTAGAAAAAGCATTTAATAAGGTACAACACCCATTTATGATAAAAACATTCAGGAAAGTGGGAATAGAGGGAGCATATATCAACATAATAAAGGCCATATATGAGAGACCGACAGCCAACATCATATCCAATGGGCAAAAACTAAAAGTGTTCTCCCTAAAATTAACCACAACACAAGCATGTCTGCTTTCACCACTTCTTTTCTACATATTATTGGAAGTCCTAGCCACTATGATCAGACAATAAAAAGAAATAAAAGGTATCCAAATTGGAAAGAAGGAAGCAAACTGTCATTATTAGCAGATAATGTGACTGTACACATAGAAAATCCTATAGACTCCACACACAAAAAATATTCTATCTAAAAAGTGAATTTGGCAAAACAGCAGGATACAAAGTCAATATTGAGAAATTGAAGTCATTTTTTTACACCAACAACAAAATATCAAAACAGAAATCAGGAAAACAATCCCATTTGCTATAGCAACAAAAAAATAAAGTGCTTAGGATTAAACCTTACCAAGGAGGTAAAAGAACTGTACTCAGAAAACTATACAATGCTGAAGAAAGAAATCAAGGAAGACACAAACAATGGAAAGAATATACCATGTTCAGGGACTAGAAGAATTAACGTCATCAACATGTCCATACTACCCAAAGCAATTTATAAATTCAATGACATCCTTATGAAAATATGTATAGCTTATATCACAGAAATAGAACAAACATCTCAAAAATGTTTACGGAACTATACAAGATCCTGAATAGTCGCAACAACTTTGAGAAAGAACAAAATAAGAGGGATCACGATACCTGATACCAAACTGTATTACAAGGCAACAGTAATTAAAACAGTCTGGTACAGGCACAGACACAGATACATTGATCAATGGGACAGGAAAGACAGCCCAGAAATAAACCCAAGTCTGATGTTCAATTAGTATTTGACAAAGGAGCAGAAGCATAAAATTGAATAAAAATAGCCTCTTCAACAAATAGTGTTAGGAAATCTGGACACTGACATGCAAAAAAAAAAAAAAAAAAATGAAACTCAACCACCAATTTACACCACTCATAAAAATAAATTCAAGATAGATAAAAGACTTAAATATAAGTCACAACACCATGAAAGTCCTAGAGGCAAACATAGGCAGGAAAAACTCAGATATTCCACCCAGGAATATTTTCACTGATATATCCCATAGAGCAATGGACAGAAAGGAAGGAATAAACAAAGGAGACTTCATTAAAATAAAAAGCTTCTGCAGAGTTAAATAAAACATCAGCAATACAAAAAGGGAATCATCCCCATGGGAAAACATATTTGCCAATGATACCTCAGACAAGGGTTTAATCTCCAATATATATAAACAACTCACAAGACTCCACTCTAAGACAAAGATCCCAATTAAAAAATGGGCAAAGGACTTGAACAGACACTTCTCCAAGGAGGACATACAGAGGGTCCTGAGACACATGAAAGATGTTCAGTATTATTAGCTATCAGAGAGATGCAAATTAAAACCACAGTGAGATATCACTTTATACCTGTCAGAATGATCATCATAAACAAACAAACAAAAAAACACAAGTGTTAGAGAGGTTGTGGAGAAAAGGGAACCCTAGTGCACTGTTGGTGGGATTGCACACTGATGCAGCCATAGTGGGAAAGAGAATGGAATTTTCTCAGAAAACTAAAGATGTATCTGCCTTTTGACCCAGTAATTCCACTGCTGGCATTATATTCTAAGAACTCTGAAACACCAACCCATAAAATCCTATGCACTCCAATGTTCACAGAAGCACAACTTATGATAGCCAAGTGCTGGAGCAACCTAGGTGCCCATCAGTAAATGTCTGATCCATGCCATAATAATCAGTCCAATGGGAGAGTCACACAAATTTACCCAAGTAGCTGTGGAGCTACTAGTTTCTGTGATACATCAAAAATCTTAATTTCATTTTCCTTGATTTTTATGCATGTAGTTCACAAAAATAGAAAATTTACTCTACAGAAAATATGCATATATGTACACGTTTAAATTATTCAGAGTAATGTGGTTTTTTTTAAGAAATTCAATTTCTAGTTTTTTAATATTTATTTATTTTTAGAAGAGGGGAAGAGAAGGAGAAAGAGAGGGAGAGAAACATCAATGTGTGGTTGCCTCTCACCTGCCAACTACTAGGGACCCCACCTGACTTGCAACCCAGGCATGTGCCCTCACTGGAAATCAAACAGGTGATGCTTTGGTTTGCAGGCCAATGCTGCAAACATTGAGCCACACCAGCCAAGGTAGTGTTTCATTTACAATCCATGCATAGATAAAATCCAAACATGTCTGTAGAGTGTTTTAATTAACCCATGGGTCATCAAAGTCAACAGAAACCTAAGGGAAGGTGACTGAGACAAGTTGTCATTATACTACTAGAGAGGATCAAGTGCTTATGGCTAATACCCTCTCTAAAAACCTGTTTCTGTACTTGTTTTCTAAGTGCCCTGAGATTAGTGTTTTGTAATCTTTGAAACATCAACTGCTTCCTATGGTTCATAACTTTCTTGAATAGAAGGAAAGGAAAAAAATTACATTTTTTTTCACTTTCACTAATAACTTTATTGATCTGGATATTTTCAGTATGTTGGCTATCGCGCATGTGGTATAATGTTGATTGCTGTCTTTTTTTTTCTACCTGAATTATTTTTAAGTACATTTTATTGATTATGCTATTAAAGTTTTCCCAATTTCTCCCTCTTTTTCCCCCCTGCACCCCTCACCCCCCAACCCTGCAGCATTCCCCCTCTTAGTTCATGTCCCTGGGTTGTACATATAAATTCTTTGAATTCTGTTTCCCATACCATTTTTTATCTCTCCCCGTCAATTTTATTCCTACCAATTATGCTTCTTCTTCCCTGTATGTTTTCCCACCTATTCCTCCCTTTCCCCTACCCACTGAAATCTCTCCATGTCATGTCCATTTCTCTGATTCTGTTCTTGTTCCTGTTGTTTGCTTAGTTTTTCTTTTCATTGTTTGTCTTTTCTTTTATATTCATTTGATAGTTGTGAGTTTGTTGTCATTGTACTGTTCGTACTTTTTATTTTCTTATTCTTAGGTAAGTCTCTTTAACATTTCATATAACAGCTGGGTGATGATGAACTCCTTTAACTTGACTTTATCTGGGAAGCACTTCATCTGCCCTTTCATTCTAAATGAAAGCTTTGCTGGATAGAGTAATCTTGGATGTAAGTCCTTGCCTTTCATGACTTCAAATACTTCTTTCCAGCCCCTTCTTCCCTGGAAGGTTTCTTTTTAGAAATCAGCTGATAGCATTCTGGGCACTCCTTTGTAGGTAACTCTTTCTTTTCCTCTTGCTGTTTTTAAGATTCTCTCTTTATCTTTATTCTTGGGTAACTTAATGATGATGTGCCTTGGTGTGTTCCTTTTGGGGTCCAACTTCTTTGGGATTCTCTGGGCTTCCTGGACTTCCTGGAAGTCTATTTCCTTCACTAGATTGGGGACATTTTCATTTATTATTTGTTAAAATAAGTTTTCAATTTCTTCCTGTTCTCCTTCTGGCGCCCCTATAATGCAGATATTGGAATGTTTCTGGTTGTCCCAGAGATTCCTCAGCCTCTCTTCATTTTTGAATTCTTATTTCTTCATTTTGTTCTGGTTGGAAGTTTATTACTTCCTTTTGTTCCAAATAGTTGCTTTGAGTCCTGGATTACTTCCTGTCACGGTTGATTCCCTGAATAGTTTGCTTTATTTCATTTTGGGTATTGTTCATTTGTTTTTCCATCCAGGAAGACAAACAACCCAATTAAAAAATGGACAAATGACCTGAACAAACACTTATCCAGGGAGGACATACAGAGGACCCAGAGATATGTTAAAAGGTGTTCAGCATCACTAGCCATCAGGGAGATGCAAATTAAAATCACAATGAGATACCACTTCATGCTGGTTAGAATGGTTATCATAAACAAATCAACAAACAGCAAGTGTTGGAGAGGATGGGAAGAAAAGGGAACCCTCGTGCACCATTGGTGGGAATGCAGACTGGTGCCACTGTGGAAAACAGTATGGAATTTCCTCAGAAAACTCAAAATGGAACTGCCTTTTGACCTGGCAATTCCAATGCTGGGATTATATCCTAAGAATTCTGAAACATCAATCCAAAATAATTTATGCACCCCAATATTCATTGCAGCACAATTTTCAATAGCCAGGTGGCTGAAAGCAACCTAAGTGCCCATCAATACATGAATGGATCCAAAAACTTGTACATGTACCCAAATGAATACTATGAAGCACTAACAAAGAATGAATCCTACTTTTTGCAACAGCATGGATGGAAATGGAGAGCATTATGCTAATTGAAATAAGACAGGCAGTGAAAGACACACACCATATAATCTCACCTTAAGTGGAACCTAATCAAAAAACAAACAAGCAAGCAAAATATAACCAGAGACATTGAAATAGAAAACAAGCTGACAGTAACCAGGGGGTAGGTGGGAGTAGACAATGGGGGAGGAAAATGGGGGAAAGGGTTTTCAGGAACATCTATAAAGGACACATGGACAGAGCCAAGGGGTGGTGAGATCAAAGGTGGAAAGTGGGGATGACTGGGGGAGGGGGAAGGGTGCACGCAAAATGGAGACAACTGTACTTGAAAAACAATTAAAAAAAAACTTAAGAAACCTATGATACATCAACACAGTGGAATATTATGCAGCAGAAAGAAAGAAGGAGAGCCAAGGGGTGGTGAGATCAAGGGTGGAAAGTGAGGATGGCTGATGTGGGAGGAGTGGTGGGTGGAAAATTGAGACAGCTGCACTTGAACAACAATAAAAAATAGTTTAAAATGAAATATTGGATAGAAAAAATTAAATATTGGCCTATAATTTTTTCTCTTTGCACTGTTTTTATCTGGATTTGGAATGAAGATAATTCTGGCCTTGTAAAATTAGAAGTTGTAACTCCTCTTGAATTTTTTGAAATAGTTTGAGAAGAAAAGTTGTTACTTCTTGAATGTTTGGTGAAATTCACCTTTGAAGGCATCTGGTCCAGGACTGTTTTTGTTAGGAGCTTATTTTTTTATTTTTCTTTTATTGTTGTTCAAGTATAGTTGTCTCCATTTCCCCACCACAACTTTCTCCCTCCCCACCTACCTGCCACCTCCCACCCTCAATCTTACCCACTTTGGCTTTTTCCCATAGGTCCTTTACACATGTTTCTTGACAACCCTTCCCCCTCTTTCCACTATTATTCCCCTCTCCTCTGGTTACTGTCAGTTTGTCCTTTATTTTAATGTCTCTGGATATATTTTGCTTCAAATGTTTGGACTTTTTTGATTGCTGCTGAAATTTCACTCATTTTAATCTGTTTATTCAGATTCTCTTATTCTTCATGATTCAGTTTGGAAGATTGTATGTTTTTAGGCATTTATCCATTTCTTTCAGTTTGTCTAATTTGTTGGCATGTAGTTGTTCATAATATTTTGTTGTAATCCTTTGTATTCTTTGGTGTCATTTGTTACTTCTCTTTTTTCCTTTCTTTTTTTTCTTTTTTTCTTATTTTATTACTTTGGGTCCTTTCTCCCTCTCTCTTTTTTTATGAATTTCCTTGAAAATTTGTCAATTTTGTTTATGCTTTCAAAGACCAGAAGATTGGTATGACAACTATTTTAAATCAGTATGCAGTTACCTCAAAAATTAAACATGGAACTCTCTTTCACCCAGCAATTCCACTTCTTGAAATATATGTCTTAAGAAACCCAAAACACTAATTTGAGAGGATACATGCACCCCTATGTTCATTGAAACATTATTTACAATAGGCAAGATTTGGAAGTAGACCCAGTGGCCATTAGTAGATGACTGGATAAAAACCTGTGGTGCTTTTCCATAATAGAATATTACCCTTAAAAATAAGGAAATCTTAACATTTGTGACATCATGGGTGTACCTAAAGAGTACTATGCCATAAAAAAAGTATTATGCTAAGTTAAAGCTTGTCAGAAAAATATAAGTACCACATGACTTCACTTATATGTGGAATATAATAAAAAAAATAAACCCACAAACAATGTGAAGACAGATTCATGGATAGAGAGAACAGACTGACAGCTATCTGAGGGTAGGAGGATGGAAGCTGCTTGAGAAAAGTGAAGGGATGAAGCAAAGAAGAAAACAAAAAATTATGGATGCAGACAACAGTATGGTGATAGCAATAGGGAACAGGGGAGGGAGAAGAACCTAAAGGAGGAATAAATGGTTGTGGAAGGAAATTTGGCTTGGAGTGGTAAACACACAATGCAATATACAAGTAATATATTATAAAATTGTATACCTGAAATGCATACAATTTCATTAACCAATTTCACTTCAATAAATTAAAGAAGTAAATTACCAAAGAAAAAGGTATAAAAGAGCCCCTGCTGGTGTGGCTCAGTGGATTGAGTGCCAGACTTTAAACCAAAGGGTCACTGGTTTGATTCCCAGTCAGGGCACATGTGTAGGTTGTGGACCAGATCTCTAGTAGGGAGTGCATAAGAGGCAACCACACATTGATGTTTCTCCCTCTCTCTTTCTCCCTCCATCCCTCTTTCTCTAAAAATAAATAAAAACAAGATCTTCTTTAAAATTTTTTAAAAATGTGTAAAACATCCAAAGTGATTGGATATGATATTGTTCTTGGGGAGTTTTTGTGATTTTTTTTTATCTGTCTGATCTTAAATCAATTTCACCAACCATAAATCCTATAATAAAACACAACAAGAAAGGTATCATGTGTGGAATATATATTGATACTTCATAATGTTTTAGGCATTATTTTTTTCTGATAGAAAACTTAAAGGAAAAGAATGTTTAAAAATCCAAGTATTGCTGGTAATTTGTAACAACATATTATTAGTAGATTTGAAATCTAAATTCAGGAAAATGGTGTAGACTAAAATGATTAACAGTAAACTTAGTGTTTAACTAGCATTTGATCTGAATTGTTGAAAGATACATTTTCAAGGTAGAGCTGGCTACAGATAAAATTGAAATGGGTAAAATTTGGGGTTTTTTTATGTTAAGTAAAATAAGTCAGTTGGTAAAAGAAAAATATCATACAATCTCGTTTATAAGAGGAATTTAATGAACCAAATAAACAGATAAGCAAAATAAAACCAGAGGCATGGAATCATGAAATAGACAGCTGTAAGAAGGGAGAGGGAAGTAGGGACTGATTGAAAGAAGGTGAAGAAATCAAAGGACCCATGGACACAGACAACGTTGTGAGAACTGACTGTGAAAGTTGGGGTGGGATGAGCAGAGGAGAGCAAAGAAGGAAAAATTGGGACAACTGTAATAGAATAGCAACAAAAATAATTTAATTTAAAAAATTAAAAATTGTACTAAGTTTATTATTTGTAGGTTTCTACAAATTATGGAATACATTTTTTTCCTGAAGACCTTTAAATAATTTGTTCATTTTTTCCTTATTGGTCTCTGGTTCCCAGTCATTGGAATGGAGTTAAAATTGTTTGAGTGGTTAAGGCAAGTCCTCCCGTTTCATTTATGTTTGATTGTGGCCATCTGTTCACAAGTTGAATAGTTTTAGTGGAGAATTTAAAATTGTAAGTGTTTTCATTACTAAAATGTAACATAATCTTTGTCTTCCTTACTCAAAGACAGCCAAAAGTTAAGTATTCTGTTCTTATTGTTCTTGGTATCTTCTATTTAGGAAAAATGAGATTCAGAAGAAGTTGGTTTAATGATGTCAAATAAAGTACAAAGTTTCACAACTCATTTTAAGAAGCTTAAATTTACGGCTATGTAAAGATTAAAGTTAGGTCTGAATACTGATGCAGCCCAAGGAATATCATGCCAGCTGTGCCAACTTGCAAATTGGGTTTATTATATTTAACTTTACATACTTATCTGCTATTTGGCAAGAGCTCATTAAGCTACCTCTAGATTTCAGCTGTATTCTGTGCTTTTAGCACAAAAAGTATTTAAAAATTAATCTGTTTACAAAGAGGAGATAGATATATACTGGGTGATCCAAAGAACTTGCAATGTATATTTTTATTAAAGATTTCATTGCAATCATATTGCATTGCACAGAATTGCATTTTAGAGCTACCTAGTTTCTTCTTTTATACTCAAAGATTTTTAAAAATACCATACATTTTCCATTAGCTTCTGAAGTTTCTGCTTCCATTTTGAAGAAAGGTGTTATATGGTCCTCTTGGTTATTCTATTCAGCCAAAATCAATAATGCATTGATGTTCTTTTTTCTCTTTATTGTCTCTTTGTTTTTGTTTTTCTTTCTTTATATTTATTTATATATTCATTTTTATAAAACCTTCCTTCCTGTTTATAAATAAACTTTATTTTTAAATATTTTTAGATTTGGGAAAAATTGAGAAAATAGTTTTCAGTTCCCACATATCCTGCATTCTTTTTCTCTTATTAATGTGGAGTTTGGGGAGGATGGGGGAAAAAGGTGCGACAACCAACTGAAAAACACTTTTTAAAAAATCTCACATTAGTGTGATATGTTTGTAAATAATTAAAGAATCAATATTGATACATTATAATTAAATAAAGTGCATAGTTTATTCAAATTCCCTTAGCTCTAATTTAACATCTTCTTCTTTTCCAGGATCATATCCAGAAACCTACATGATATTTAGGTGTCATGTTTCCTTAGGCTTTTCTGAGCTGTTTTAGTGACTTGCTTCTATAGTGTACAAAATAAAAGGGAGGACAAAGAGTAACTTTACAGTGGAAAAACCTGACAAGCACTTTCACAGCCAGGTGATGAAGGTCAACAACAGTAACAAGTGATGTTGATAGCATGTACCCTTGATAGAATGTGGTACAGCTAACCCATGTATGTACACATATTTACAAATATTTCTATAGCCAAACATGAGTTCTTACTACTGCCTCCAACTCATCCATAACCACATGGATCATTGCTTATCTGTAATTCCCACTACAAAAGATGGAAATCTGGCTTTCAACATCCTCCATCAATTTACTCAATTGTTCAATTCCAGTATATATGTATGGGGACATAACAATTTTCCTTTAGTAGTGAAAAATACTCCATTATATGGATATACTACTTGTATCTTCACCCACTATTGAAGGTGTCTTTGTTATGTCCAATTTTTAACAATTAAGGATAAAGCTGCTGTAAAATGTATGTGCATGTTTTTGTGTAAATATAATTTCTTTTATTTAAGTTTGTTATTTTTATTTATATATTTAGAATCTGCTAGATTTTTTTTTGAACACTGGGTCTGGAACTGAGCTTTTTCATTATTTATTATTTATATTTTTAAATTTTTTTTATTGCTGGTCAAGTACAGTTGTCTCCATTTTCTCCCCCCACCAACCAACCCCCATCCCAGCTATCCCCACTCCCCACCCCCAATCCTACCTCCCTTTAGTTTTGTCCATGGGTCCTTTATAGATGTTCCTAAAAACCCTTGCCTCTTTGCCTCACATTATCCCCTCCCACCTCCCCTCTGGTTACTGTCTGTTCTTAATATCAATGTCACTGGTTACATTTTGCTTGCTTGTTTGTTTTGGTGATTAGGTTCCATTTACAGGTGAGATCATATGGTATTTGTCTTTCACCACCTGGCTTATTTCACTTAGCATAATGCTCTCCAGTTCCATCCATGCTGTCATAAAGGGTAGGAGCTTTTTCTTTCTTTCTGCTGCATAGTATTCCATTGTGTAAATGTACCACAGTTTTTGATCCACTCATTTACTGATAGTCACTTAGGCTGTTTTTGGCTCTTGGCTATTGTAAATTGTGCTGCTGTGAACACTGGGGTGCATAGGTTCTTTTGAATTGGTGTTTCAAGACTTTTAGGGTATAGTCCCAGCAGTAGAATTGCTGGGTCAAAAGGCAAGAACTAACATCTTAACATGAGTCTTCATACCTACAGACATGGGTTCTCTCCCCCTTTACCTAAATTTCCTTTGATTTCTTTTATCAGAATTTTGTTTTTCACTCATATAAATCTATTACATATATCAGTAGATTTATAGCATAGTTGGGGGTGTTAATATAAATAGTGTTTTTGATCATTTCAAGTTCCAGTCACTTAGTGCTGGTATATAATGAAACAATTTATGTTTGTAGATCAACCTTTTATCCTGCAAATTTACTATACAGACATACTTTATTTTATTGTACTTCACAGATTTTGATGTTTTTGAAAAAATATTTTATTCATGCTTTTTAAATTAAATTTATTGACATAACATTATATAAATTTATATATAATGTTTATATATTTATATATAATGTATATATATTTATATAATGTTATGTTAATAACATTATATAAATTTCAGGTATAAAATTTTATAATGAAACATCTGTATACTCAATTTTGTGCTCATCACCCAAAGTCTTGTGTTTTTCCATCACTATGTATTTGACCTCTTTTACCCTCCAATCTCCTCCCAAACTCACAACCACCATTTTATTGTGTGTGTCTATGAATTTTTTTAATTTGTTTTGTTTTTCATCTGTTGGTTTTTATTTTAGATGTTGCATATGAGTAAAATTATATGGCTCTTGTCCTTTTTCATCTGACTTATTTCACTTTACATATTGCATTTTTATGAAATGAATGTGTGTGGCTACCCTGCAAGTGAATCAATGTTGTTTTTCCAGCAGCATCTACTCCCTTCATATTTGTGGCACATTTTGTAATGCTCAAACTTTTTCATTATTATTATATTTGGTATGGTGATCTGTGATCTTTGATGTTATTACTGTCACTGTTTCAGGCTGCCACAAACCTCATGCAAATAAAACCATATACATAATCAATACATGTGTGTGTTCTGATTACTCCACTGACTGACCTTTTTTCCACCTTTCCTCAGGCCTTCTTATTCCCTGAGACACACAATTATTGAAATTGGACTAGTTAATAACCCTACATTGACCTCTAAGTGTTTAAGTGAAAGGAAGAGTCACACATCTCTCAGTTTAAATCAAAAGCTAGAAATGAGTAAGCCTGATGAGGAAGGCTTACAAAAGCTGCGATAAGCCAAAAGCTAGACCCCTTGTATCTGTTATTCTAGTTGTAAATGTAAATAATAAATTCTTGAAGGAAGTTAAAAGTGCTATTCAAGTGGGCACACAAATGATAAGAAAGTAAAACAACCTTATTACTGATACAGAGAAAGTTTTAGTGTTCTGGAGAGATCTAACCAGTCTCTATAATTCCCTTAAACCAAAGCCTAATTCAGAGCAAGACCTTAACTCTCTCTAATTCTATGAATGGTAAGAGAGGTAAGGAAGCTGCAGAAGAAAAGTTTGAAGCTAGTGGAGGTTGGTTTATAAGTTTTAAGGAAAAAAGCTATCTCCATAACCAAAAAATTCAAGGTGATACAGCAAGTGCTAATGTAGAGGACATAGTAAGTTATCCAGAAGATTGTGCTTAGATAATTAACGAAGGTGACTACACTCACTAACAGATTTTCAGTGTAGATGAAATAGCCTCACACTGGAAGAATATGTCATCTAAAACTTTCATAGTTAGAAAGGAGAAGTCAAGGTCCTCCTTCAAAGCTTACAAGGACAGGCTGGATCTCTTGTCGGGGTCTAATGTAGCTGGTTCCTTTAAGTTGAAGCTAATGTTCATTTACAATTCCAAAAATTTTAGTGCTCTTAAGAATTGTGCTAAATCTATTTTGCCTGTGATCTGAAAAAGAAACAACAAAGCCTGAATGACAGTATGTTTGTTTACAGCATGGTTTATTGAGTATTTTAAGCCCACTGTTGAAACCTAATACTCAGGAAAAAATTCATCCAAAATATTACTACTCATTGACAATGCAGCTGGTCATGCTGATAGAGATGTGCAGCAAGATCAATATTGTTTTCATGTCAGGAAACAGAACATCTATTGTGAAACCATTGAATCAAGGAGGGATTTTGACTTTCAAATATTATTATTTAAGAAATACATTTTATAATATTAGAGTTGCCATAGATTGTGAGTCTTCTGATGGATCTGGGAAAAGAAGATTGAAAACCTCCTGGAAAGGACTTGCTATTGTACATGTCATGAAGAACATTCATGACTCAAGGGAAGAGTGGAAATATTAACAGGAATTTGGAAGAAGTTAATTCCAATTTCTTTGACTTTGAGGAGTTCAAGACTTCAGTGGAGGGAGTAACTTGAAATGTGGTGGAAATTGTAAGAGAAAAGAATTAGAAGAGGAGCCCAACAGTGTGATCAAATTGCTGAAATCTCATTATAAAACTTTAACAGATGAAAAGTTGCTGCTATGGATGAGCTAAGAAAGTGGTTTCTTTATTAGGAAGATGGCAGTGTGGTAGGAGGGAGTGGATTCCACTTCTCCCTACACACAGGAGAAAAACCTAACCAATCTATGGCAGAACAGAGCAAACAGCCAACAGTACCCCAGCATATATGAAGATAAGAGACCAAAAATTGTAGAAGACATTGAAAAACCAGACAGTAAGGAGACTGCTTCAGGACAATAAGGTCCCTGGGACCAGCACAGGGACCAGGGCAGCTGCAGCCCCAGGCCCAGCACCCACCGGTTCTGTCACAGGGTTCTTGAGAGAGAGCTGGATCAATGGTTTCCTCCCCTGCCAAACAAAGGTTGAGCAGCACCAGGAGAGACCTGGTTGCTTGAAGTCGCAGAGAGGGGAGTAGGACTAAGTGGCAAACACAAAGGGGCTGTGAGCACCCACAGAGTCTGTGGACGCTGGCTGGAGAGAGTTGAGAGTTGGGCCATGATGGGCCCTGGCCCAGATAGTCCCTGGTCTGGTTGGAGAATTGGCCTGTGTGAGAGGCCAGGCCTCTGAATGGAATGGCAGGCTTGAATAGGAGGAATTTCTCAAAAAGCAAAAGTGAAAAAAGAGACACTGTTTGGGGAATTCTCCTGCAGCAGCCACTCCAGCCTCCTCCCCACCCAACCACACAATGCTCCTGAGGTGGCACAGAAGGCCCTGTGTGCACTCCAACAGCCCTGGAAAGAGTGAGCACCTGAACCTGAGGGACTGGAGGCACCCAGCCAAGAGCGCATGCCCACAACCCGGAGACAGTGTGCACTGTTGAAGGCCCCAAGACCATACCCAAAGCCCCAGGAAGATAGGGTCACCGGAATGTGTGGAACCTGAGGGACCAGAGGCTGCTGGGGAGCTGGGCTGGAGACTTACTGGGTGCTGATCAGAAAGGGAGAAAATTTAAACCAGTCACCCATCAGCATGCTGCAGCCAAGAAGACCAGCAAAACTGGTTTGTCCAGTTTGAAGCCAGCCAGAGGCTTTTCTTTTTAAAGTAATCCTTTATTTTCTTTTATCTTTCAACTCTTTTTTCTCTCTTTCCTTCTTTATTGTTTTATTCCTTCTTCCTTTCTTTCCCTTTTTATCTCTTCTTCCTTCCTCCTCCCCATCCTCCTCCTCCTTCTTCTTCTTTTTTGAATTCCCACAAGTGAGACAAAAAAAACCTGGAACTATGAAAACACCAGAATCAAACTCAAAGAGGGGGCATCCCAACACCTGAGACAGTGAGACAAATTTCACTTTGCTACTACAGAGAACCTGCAAATTATTGCATATTTGTATTATTATTATTTTTCATTACTCTTAAATCTTCTATTTTATTAGTATTTTTTGTATTCCTTTTCTTTCTGTTTAGTCTTCTTTGCTTAGCTGATTAAAATACATTGTTTGACTGCTTTCCCTTGTTCTCTCTTTCATAGTGCATTGTTAATTTACTGTCTCTCACTTCACTCATGTTCCACTAGCTCACTACTCAAGATACTATACTTTCTATTCTGGTTATCCAGATAACATAGATTCTGTCATATGGTTGTTGCTCCATCATTAGTGTAAATAATAGCCGTTCCATACAAATGTAAACATTACATAGCACCCCTTCCCAACCTTAGCCCACTTCACAGTGTCCTGAACTCTATTACTGTGGTGGTTAACTCTATTCTCTCACACACTGCATTTATTTTCTATCCTTTACTCTCACATTACTTCAGAATCTTTCCTCCCACAAGCTCACTGCTTTCTAGATCCAACTCACAATCCTTCCTTCCCCAACAAGAGTCTAATCTTCTCTCCACCCTTTCTAAAAAGTAGCTAATAGGGTGGAATATCACGGTTACACTATACATAGCCAAGGGATTTCCTATCTCTTCTCTACGGGCTGATACTGTAAATATTATAGAATACACTCCCGCTGTCTTAAACCATTTTGCCTTCCACTTACAAATGGTGACAAAAAAGAGTAGGTGGAAGCTGTGAACACCAGGATATCTGCTGGAAGGGGAAGCCCAACAACAAAGGAACCACCAACAGATAGCAACACAAGAGGGTGAGGGAGGGAGTGGAAGCCACACTAACCTCAATCCAGGACCTTTCTGGAAACACAGCTAAATAGTGGAGAAATTACCCAAAACAAACAACTGAAAAAGAGCAACAGAGAATGCTCAAAATCTTGTACACCGAGAGGAAGCAGCTTCAACACAACCTGCCCACACAACAAAATACAAGAGGCGGTGGACAGAGTGACCCTCACTTAACCAGCTGGTGGGACGGACCCAACAAAGAAAAACACAACAATCAAAACCCAAGGACAAACACGAAGCCAACTTAAATGCCAGCCTAAGACTACTCAGCTGGGAAGATCAAGGAGACTGCACCACTGAATCTCACAGGTATTCTACCACAGAACTTCACACCATAAGCACAGGGAGCCAGAACAGATCAATTCAAGAAGCTGGGGCTAAGAAGAAGAGTCTCACAAACAATGGGAAGACAAAGAAACAATCCCCAAATGAAAGGAAAGGAGGAAACTTCAGGAAGAATTCTAAATGAAATAGAGGCACGTCAACTATCAGATATTGAGTTCAAAGCAACAGTTATCAGGAAGTTCAATAAGCTCACAGAGAATTACCAGAAACTACAAGGAAACTACAGCGAACTCACTGGAAACTGTATCAACATGAAAAAAGACATATAAACTATCAACAAGGCCAAGAGGAAATGAAGAATATAATTTTTGAGCTGAAGAACACAGTAAAAGGTATGAAAAGCAGGACTGATGAAGCAGAAGATCAGATCAGCGAGCTGGAGGACAAAGTAGAAAACCACCCAGAAAGAGCAAGAAAAGGGAAAAAGGCTTAGAAAGAATGAAGGGGGGGGGGTAAGAAAAATGCAGGACAACATGAAACACAATAATATCCATACACTAGAGATACCAGAAGGAGAATAGGAAGAGCAAGAGATAGAAAACCTATTTGAAAAAGTAATCATGGAAAACTTCCCTAATTTGATGAGAGAAAAGGTCACACCAATCCAGGACACAAAGAGAGTCCCAATCAAGAAGAACCCAAAGAGGCCCACTTCAAGGTGCATCATAATTAAAATAGTAAAATTGCAAGATAAAGAGAGAGCAGCAAGGGAGGAACAGGAAGTAACATACAAGGGAACAATGATAAGGTTAGCAGCTGACTTCTCAATGGAAACACTCTGAGCCAGAAGAGAATGGCAAGAAATACTCCAAGTTATGAGAACCAGAGGCTTGCAACCAAGACTACTTTCCCAGAAAGGCTTTCAATCAAGATAGAAGGCCAAATAAGAAGCTTCCCAGACAAAAGAAGTCTAAAAGAATACACTTCCGCCAAACCAGCTCTGCAAGAGATGCTAAAGGGACTCATTTAAGGAAAGGAAGGGGAGAGAGAGGGTGAGAGAGAGAAAGAGAGAAGAACACAGGTACAAAAATGGTAATGAATAAGTGTCAATAATAACCTTAAATATAAATGGATTAAATGCTCTAATCAAAAACATAGAATAGCTGAATGGATAAGAAAGCATGACCTATAAATATGCTGTCTACGAGAGACCCACCTAAGGGCAAAAGACCAACACAGACTGAAAATGAAGGGCTGGAATTAAATATTCCCAGCAAACGGACAGGGAAAAAAACCGGGGTAGCAATACTCATAATAGACAAAATAGACTTCCAAACAAGGGCCATAAAGAGAGACCCAGAAGATCACTTCATAATAGTCAAGGGAAGAATCCATCAAGAAGACATAAACATTGTACATATATATGCACCCAATATAGGAGCACCCAAATGCATAAAGAAAATCTTGGAGGACTTCAAGAAAGATATTCACAGCAACACAATTATAGTAGGAGATTTTAACACCCCACTGCCAAAAATAAACAGATCTTCCAAACAAAATATCAAGAAGGATGTTGCTGCATTGAACAATGCCCAGATCAAATGGACTTCAATGATATATGTAGAACATTTCACCCCAAAAAAGGAAAATACACATGCTTTTCAAATGCACATGGAACATTTTCAAAGATAAATCACAAGGTAGAACATGAAAAAGCCTCAAAATACTCAAGAAAATTAAAATCATATCTAGCATTTTCTCTGACCACAAGGGACTAAAACTAGAAATCAACCCCAAGGAAAAAACCCAAAACATTCAAAATCATGGAGACTGAATAACATGCTATTAAACAATAAATGGGTCAAGAATAAAATTAGGAAAAAAATCAAAAAGTTTCTGAAAACAAATGAAAATTAACTCACAACAACCCCAAATTTATGGGACACAGTGAAGGCCATCTTGAAAGGGAGTTCATACTGATAGAGGCCTACCTAAAAAAGATAGAAACATTTCAAACAAACAACTTGACCCTACGCCTACAAGAACTCAAGGAACAACAACAAACAAAGCCCAGAGCAAGTAGAAGGAAGGAAATAACCAAGATCAGAGCAGAATTAAATGACACAGAGACTAAAAACACAATTCTAAGGATCAATGAATCCAGGAACTGGTTCTTTGAAAAGATAAACAAAATCAACAAGCCTTTAAGCAAGTTCATCAAAAAAAAAAAATAAAGAGGACCCAAATAAACACAATCAGAAATGAAAGAGGAGAGATTACAACTGACACCACAGAAATACAAAGAATTCTAAGAAATTACTACCAAGAACTGTATGCCAAGAAATGTGAAAACCTAGGTGAAATAGAAAAATTTCTAGAAAATATATAATCTTCCAAAACTCAATGAGAAAGAAGCAGAAAGCCTGAACAAACCCATAACAGCACACAAAATTGAAGCAGTAATCACAAAACTTGGGACACACAAAATCCTTGGACTGGATGGTTTCACAGGAGAATTCTACAAATCATTTAAGGAAGAGCTAACCCCTATCCTTCACAGACTATTCCAAAAAATCCAAGAAGAAAGAAGACTCCCAAACTCTATTTATGAAGTCAGCCCCATCCTAATCCCAAATCCAGATAAAGACACACAAAGAAAGACAACTTCAGGCCAATATTGCTGATGAATGTAGACACTAAAATCTTTCACAAAATATTGGCAAACTGCATCCAATAATACATTAAAAAGCTCATACACTATGACCAAGTGGGATTCATCCCAGGGATGCAAGGATGGTACAATAACTGGATATCAATAAATGTAATACAACACATAAACAAAAGCAAAGAAAAAAACACATGATCAGGTCAATAGATTCAGAAAAAGCATTTGATAAGTTACAGCACTCATTTATGATAAAATAATATCACTCAGCAAAGTGGGAATAGAGGGAGCATTTCTCAACATAATAAAGGCCATATATGAGAGACCTAGAGCCGACATCACACCGAAATCTGCACATATTCATGGGAGAAAACTAAAATCATTTCCACTAAGACCAGGAACAAGACAAGGTTGTCCACTTTCACCACTTCTATTCAATGTAGTATTGGAAGTTTCAGCCACAGCAATCAAACAAGAAAAGGAAATAAAAGGCTTCTAATTTGGAAAGGAGAAAACAAAACTGTCATTGTTTACAGATGACATGATAACGTACATAGAAAATCCTATATACTCCACCAAAAAACTGCTCCACCTAATAACTGAATTTGGCAAAACTGTGGGATGTGAAGTCAATATCCAGAAATCAAAGGCATTTTTATATACCAACAGTGAAACAGCAGAAGCAGAAATCAAGAAAAAAATCCTATTTGATATAGCAAAAAGAAAAATAAAATACCTAGGAATAAACCTAACCAAAGAAGTAAAAGACCTGTACGCAGAAAACTACACAACACCAAAGAAAGTAATTAAGAAAGACACAAACAAATGAAAATGTAGACTGTGTTCATGGATCAGAAGAATTAACATCATCAAAATATCCATACTACCCAAAGCAATTTACAGATTCAATTCAATACCAATTAAAGTACCAATGGCATATTTCACAGACATAGAACAAACACTTTAAAAATTTATATGGAACCATAAATGACCCTGAATAGCTGCTACAATTTTGAGAAAGAAGAGCAACGTAGAAGAGATCACAGTACCTGATACCAAACTGTATTACAAGGCCACTGTAAACAAAACAGCCTGGTACTGGCATAAATACAGACAGATAGACCAATGAAAGAGAACTGAGAGCCCAGAAATAAACCCAAGCCTCTTCAGTCAATTAATATTGGTCAAAGGGGGCAGCAACATAAAATAAAATGAAAAGAGCCTCTTCAACAAATGGTGTTGGGAGATGTGGACAGCTACATGCAAAAAAATGAAACTTGAGCACCAACTTATACCATACACAAAAATAAATTCAAGGTGGATAAAAGATTTAAATATAAGTCTTGACACCATTAAAGTCTTAGAGAATAACATAGGCAGGAAAATCTCAGATATTTCACTCAGTAACATTTTTACTGATATGTCCCCCAGAGCAAGGGACATAAAGGAAAGAATAAACAAATGGGATCTCATCAAAATAGAAAGCTTCTGCATGGCTGAAGAAATCTGCATTAAAATGAAAAGAGAACCAACTATATGGGAAAATATATTTGCCTAATGATACCTCAGACACGGGTTTGATCTCCAAAATATATAAATATAAAGAACTCACATGACTCCACTCTAAGAAGACAAGCAACCCAATTTAAAAATGGTCACAGGACTTGAACAGACACTTCTCCAAGGAGGACATACAGAGGGTCCTGAGACATATGAAAAGATGCTCAATATCACTGGCCATCAGAGAGATGCAAATTAAAACCACAATGAGATACCACTTTACACCTGTCAGAATGATCATCATAAACAAAGCAACAAACAAGTGTTGAAGAGGTTGTGGAGAAAAGGGAACCTCGGTGCACTGTTTGTGGGATTCCAGACTGGTACAACCTCTGTGGAAAACAGTATGCAATTTTCTCAGAGAACTAAAAATGGATCTGACTTTTGACCCAGCAATTACACTGCTAGGATTATATCCTAAGAACCTTGAAACACCAATCCAAAAAAACCCATGCACCCCAATATTCATAGCAGCACAATTTACAGTAGCCAAGCATTGGAAGCAACCTAGGTGCCCATCAGTAAATGAATGGATCAAAAAGCTGTGGTACATTTACACAATGGAATTCTACACAGTGGAGAGAAAGAAGGAGCTCCTACCCTTTGTGACAGCATGGATTGAACTGGAAAGCATTATGCTGAGTGAAATAAGCCAGGCTGTGAAAGAAAAGTACCATATGAACTCACCTTTAACAGGAACCTAATCAATAAAACAAACAAACAAGCAAAATATAACCAAAGACACTTTAATTGAGAACAGACTGGCAGTGACCAGGGGCCAGAAGGCAGGCAATTTCAGTGGAAAAGGGGAAGGATTTGCATGAACAAGGGTAAAAGACACATGGACAAAAACAAAAGGGGGGTTGGAAATGGGAGGGAAGTGGGGAAGGCTGGGGGGTGATTTGGGATGGGGGTAAAAGGCAGAAAACTGTACTTCAACAACAATTAAAATAAAATAAAATTTAAAAAAATCAAAAAGAAGAAATTGGTTTCTTGAGACAGAATCTACTGCTGATGAAGAACTTGTGCAATTGTTGAAATGGCATTAATGGATTTAGACTATTATATAAATTTAGTCGCTAAAGCCAGACCAGGGTTTGAGAGGATTGAGTTCAATTTTTAAGGGCATTCTGTGGTTAAATTGATATCCATTTTTCATGCTATACAGAAATAATTCATTAAATGAAGAGTTAATCGATGGAGCAAACTTCATTGTCATCTCATTTTAAGAAATTACTATAACCACCACCACCTTCAGCAACAACCACCCTTATCAGTCAGCAGTCATCAACATTGAGCAAAACCCTCCACCAGCACAAGGATTATGAAGGCTCAGATAATGGTAAGCAATTTTTAGCAATAAAATATTTTCAAATTAAGGCATGTGCATTGTTTTTATAGATATAATGTTATTGCACACTTAATTGACTAAAGTATAGTATAAACATAATTTTTATATATATTGGGAAAACAATTCTGTGTGACTGGCTATATTGCAATATTGGCTTTACTGTGGTGATCTGTATTGGAAGCCAGAATATGGCTGACACATTAATTCCCAGATAATTTTTTTGTTAATCCTTTGAGATTTCCTATATTGATCTTCTACATTCTAGCTTTCTGCTCTAATGTTTATTATTTATTATTTATATTTGCTCTAGTTATAAATTATTCTTCTTTCTCCAATTTCTTAAGGCAGAAGACTAGATTAGTAGTTTCAGATATTTTTTTTCTTTGCCAATATATGTACTTAAATGCTGTAAATTTTCCTGTGTATGCTTTTCTGGCACCCTACACTCCCTGACAAGTTACATTTAAAATTGTATTTAGTTCAAATATTTTTTTAAAAAATCCTTGAGCCCTGACTGGTATGTCTCAGTGGATTTAGCACTGGCCTGTGAACCAAAGGGTCACTGGTTCATTTCCCAGTCAGGGCAGATGCCAGGGTTGTGGGTCAGGTCAGGCCCCCAGTCGAGAGTGTGCAAGAGGCAACCACATTTTGATGTTTCCCTCTTTTTCTCACTCCCTTCCCCTCTGCCTAAAACAAATAATTAAAATCTTAAAAGTTTTCCTTTGAGAATTCTTCTACCCATATATTATTTTAAAATGTGTTGTTTACATTATGCTAAGTGAAATGAGACAGGTGGTGAAAAACAAATACCATATGATCTCATCTATAAGTGGAACATAATCAACAAAACAAACAAATGAACAAAATAGAACCAGAGACTTGGAAATAAAGAACAAACTGAGAGTGACCAGAGGGGAGGCGGGAAGGGTATAATGGGGGAAAGAAGGGGAAAAGGCAAGCAAAGAAACTCAAACAGAGGAATCATGGGTTGGTCAATGGGAGAGGGAATAACAGTAGGATTGGGGGCAAAGGGATGGGGAGATCAATGGGGAAAAAGGCAGGAAAACTGCAGCTGGGCAATAAATTTTAAAAATGAATTGTTTAATATCCAAATACAATGTTTGGAATTTTTAAATTCCAAAAATTCTATTTCTCTGCTATTTATTTATAATTTAATTCCAATATGTTCAGAGAACATACTTTATATGATTTCTATTCTTTTAAATTAGTTAAGGTGTGTTTATGGACTAGAATGTAGTCTTAGACCCAAAATAGTGGGTGTTCTACGTGGAGTTTGAGCAAAAATATGTTGTGCTGATGTTAGATGGAGGATTCTATAAATGTTAATTAGATTAGATTAATTATAGTACTATTCAGGTCAACCATACCCTTATTGATTTTATTCCTGTTTTATCAATCAAAGAAGAGTGTTGTATTCTCCACCTATAGTGGTGGACTTGTCTGTTTTTCCTTGCAGTTCTATCAGATTTTGCCTCACATATTTTGACTTCGTCTTGTTAGATGCACACATATTAAGGAGTGTTTTCTTAGAAAACTGACCTTTTCATCCTTATATAATCTATCTCTTTTCCCCTGATAAATTTTACTAGTTCCAAAGTCTGCTTTGCCTGAAATTAATATGGCTATGCCAACTTTCTTTTTTTTAGTGTTAGGATGATGCACACATATTTATCCAAATATTTGCTTTCAACCAGTATCTTTATTTTTGAATAAATTTCTTATAAATAATTTAATAGAAATTAATAAAAAAACAATCACAATAAAAATATCTAAATGTGTTTAAATAAAGACTAAAACAGTGTGATGCAGCATCATATTGGAGCCCAAGACACAGGGGAGAATCATGATACTTGACCTTTTCGATTCTTAAATTTTGTGTCCTAGACAAGTGTCTCAGCCCTGGTGTAGAATGTTCAGTCATCAGAAACTGGAAAAAAAAACATTTAAAAGTACATTTTAGAGACAGAAAACTTGAGGTGTACCAGGGACAGGATTCCCTTCTTCTATACATAGTCTAATATGATTATCAATTGAAATTCAATGTAAGTACATTAAACAAATTGTTGATTTTTTAATTAAAAAACTACTATTTCACTGAGTAAGTCTTTCTGATTTAACAATAATATTTATATGCTAGTAAATGTCTATGTATTTTTCTTTGTGGAGAGCCAAGAAGGATAATGTGTGCCCAAGGGAGTTGGAAGCAGGCAGCTCAGCACAGCTGCCCTAGGCCACAGAAGACTGCCTGATAGATTGTTGTAAGGAAAGAATGACTTGGCTGCTTGCTATATCACTGTACCAAGAAGGAGCAGCAGATGTTCTTAAAAAATAAAATGTACCTAGCCTTGGGTTCGTCTTTCTCACACTCTGCTTCACACCTGGCTCAATATATACAGCCTGACTTCACCAATAAACAGTTCCCTCCTCTGCATCCCAGAGAAGGGACTCCACCTGACCTTGCTTTGACTCTGTCTCTGTATTTCTCAATCCCCCATTGCCTTCCCTCAGGACCTGACTGATCTAGCCATACTGGTTGCCGCAGATGACTCTTGGAACAGGGACCCGGGTATGAAGGCACACCTCAGCCAGAAAATGAGGGTACACTCCCGAGTGGCCATGATATAGTAAGCGGGGAGTGAAAAGGATTTATAGCAATCAGGTGTAAAATGGGGCATTCTGGGTCCACTGAGCAGCAGCTGTATATACAAATGCTGAGCTCCATGTTACTTGCATGGGGCACTAAATTCCCCGCCACACAGCTGGAGCAATTCTTAACCTTTGTAGAGCAAACTTGTCCCTGGTTTCCTGAAGAAGGCACAGTAAATGAACATACATGGGCTCAGGTAGGCCAGAAAATAAGGGAGAATATAAAACAGAAGGGCGCGTGTGGATTCCAATCTTTGCTTTCACTCTGTGGACCCTGATTAGGGAAGCTCTAGATCGGGTAAAAGAGGAATGTAGGGAGCTGAAACCCTCGCTACTAGGGTGGAGGCATTTACTATTTTGAAGGCAACTGCTCCCCGGCTAGAGCCTGGTGATGAGCCACTGCCACCAGAGTTTGAACAAGAACTGGAATGGGAAATTGCTGGGGACCAGCAGCAGAGAATGCAAGAGGATGAGTCCCCTGATAATTCTGATGAGGAGGATTCAGTAGTAGGATTAGTAAAGCAAATGTCTCAACTATCCTCTGGAGACCAAGCTAAGTTCACTGAAGTACTTTCTCCCACTAGTCCCTCATCTTCAAAATTTCCTCCTCCTCATCATAGTTCAGTAGGACCGCCAAAAACTACTCCCTTACAAAAGGCTTTACTAAAAGCTGTGGATCTGGGAAAGGACATACAGGGATTTATGCTATTCCCTGCTTTTGAGAGGCCTGATCCGCTGAATCCTAACAACAAAGATATCACGAGTTCCTGTCCTTTAAAACTTTAAAAGACTTAAAAGCTGCTTGCAGTATGTATGGGCCAACATCCCCCTTTTCCCTCGCACTTCTTGATACCATTGGCTCTGAAACCATGGCACGGAAAGACTGGATTGTACTAGCCACAGCATACTTTTGGGGCGGTGGGGTGGGGGGTGGGTGTGGTGCCGATTACCTAATGTGGAAGTCTGATTGGTAAGAAGAAAGCTCACAGCAGGCAGATAGGAATCAAAATCATAACATACCTATTACATTTGAAACGCTTACTGGGTCTGGATTGTATGAAAATTTGCAGAATCAGCTAGGGTATACCTTACAAATTTACCAACAAATTACGGCATGCACCACCAAAGCTTGCTGCCACCTTTCTTTCAATGGAGAAAAGTCTCAAGACTTCACTGAAATCTAACACAGGCCAGTAGAACCTTATCAGGATTTTGTTTCCTGTCTCCTCCAAGCTACTGGAGAGTTGACAGAGGATCCTGAGTTTGGTAATATATTAATCAACCAGCTAACTTTTGAAAATGCAAATAAGGTCTGCCAAGCCTCCCTAACACCATATAAAAAGAAGGGGAATCTTACTGATTTTATTAGAATCTGTGCAGATATTAACCCCTCCTATATTCAAGGAGTTACCCTTGGAGCCGCTCTCAAAAGAACCTTGGGGACAAAGGGTGCTTGCTTCAGCTGCAAACAAAGTGAACACTTTGCCTGTGACTGTCCTCAAAAAATGGTAAAAGGCACTGCAAATGCAGGGCAAAAGGGTAAAACCCCTATTCTGCTGTCCAACAACTACAGATGTGGGAGACTACAGATTATCAGCAAATAACCCTAGCTGCTTATCCCGGACAAATAGGTAATCACCACCCTGTTGATAAACCCCTTTGGTTTACTCAGAGACATCCCCTTATCTTTCCAAAGAGTGTAACTTAGACTCCCATTTCAGGGGCAGTGGTATTATTCACTGATGGGTCCAGTTCAGGAAAAGCTGGGGTTTATACCCCTCAGCAAACTTGGGTTGAAACTACCCCCTAGTCATCTGCTCAGCGTGTTGAACGCTATGCTGTCTGTATGGCCTTAACTCATTTTGTTGCAGAACCTGTCAATATTTATAGTGACAGTCACTATGTCGTTCATGCTGCATGACATATTGCGTCAGCAGTCCTTGGACACATTTTTTTCTGAAGAATTGTTCCACTTCTTTACCAAATTACAATCTTTAGTCCACAAGAAAGCTTTTCCCTTTTTTATTGAACATATTCGCTCTCATAGTCAATTACCTGGACCCTTAGCAGAGGGCAATCATAATGCCGACCTGCCAGTCTCCGCTCTGGTGCATACCCCTTTGCAACAAGCCACAGACATGTATGTCCAATTTCATGTCAATGCCGCAACCCTTCAAAAAATGGTCCCTATTTCTAGGGAACAGGCTTGAAAAATTGTCAAAAAGTGCTCTGGCTATATTGTGCACCTCCCCTCACCTGTCATCAGGGTCAATCCTCATGGACTTCGACCCAACCATCTATGGCAAATGGATGTTAACTGAATCCCTGCATTTGGCTGATTGGCATGAGTTCACGTAACCATTGATACCTTTTCTCATTTTATATGGGGTTCCTGTCACACTGGAGAAAGCATTAAAAATGTCATCTCTCACTGTCTCCAGACATTCTCTGTTGTGGGACGCCCTACACAGATCAAAACCAATAATGTGCCTGCATATAGCAGCAGGATGTTTCAACACTTTTATACACACTTTCAAA
The DNA here is from genome assembly GCF_004126475.2 of Phyllostomus discolor. Taxonomy (NCBI): domain Eukaryota; kingdom Metazoa; phylum Chordata; class Mammalia; order Chiroptera; family Phyllostomidae; genus Phyllostomus; species Phyllostomus discolor. The sequence goes on from NC_040904.2 coordinate 119,845,480, forward strand.
TTGCCCATGTCACTGGTATCCATTACAATTCTCAGGGACAAGCCATTGTAGAGTGAGTTAACAGATCCCTTAAAACCTATATTGAAAAACAAAAAGGGGGAGACTATACTAATACCCCCCAAAGATAGCTAGGACTACCCTTATACACCCTTAATTTTTAAATTGTGATAAGCAAAGGGTTACTCCTGCAGAAAAACACCAGTCATTTCCAGTTACTAAGGATCTAGTTTCCACCAAGTGGAAGGATCTTAACACAGGCCAATAGCAGGGTCCTGACCCTATATTAACAAGGGGAAGGGGGTATGTGTGTTTATTCCCTAGATCTGTATCCTGACCTGTTTGGGTCACGGAGAGGCTGGTCTGCATCTGTGATGGAATCCTATGAGCCTCCAGTTCTGGATACCTGGAAAGAAAGATGAAATGGCTCAGGATAAGCCCCAGATGACCCAGGGAGAGGGTGTCAAAGCTGTTGGCCCATAGCACTGGTCAGGCTGAACCTCCGACATGGGAACAATTGAAGACACTGACCAAGCAAGCACAAGCCTTGGTCAACCAACAACCTGCTCCCCGTGATGCTTCTACCCCGTTATGCTTCTACCCCGTTTGTAGCCATGTTAGCTGTCACTGCTACCCAGCAATGGGATTTTTTCAAAAAGACATTTGGCATCTTGGGACAGCCCTACACTTCATTAACAAGTCTGCAGGAAGTGTATCTGACTTGGAGGTATTGAGTAAATGGGTTGCAGGCCTGTGTTCAACCACCTTATGTTATTGTAGTAGGGAATGTAAATAGTATTTTGCAGGACCAAACTCTCTTGGTCCAGTGCCATAATTACAATCTTACTAATTGTGTATCTCATTGCAATCAAAATAAGACCTTTTTGATTCTGCATCAACCTCCTTTTGTTATGCTTCCTGTAAATCTGACTGGCCCTTGGTATGCTGACACAGGGCTTCAAGTCCTAGAAGAAATGCAAAAGGCTTTAACCCACACACAACAAGCCATTGGGCTCATCGTTTCAGGAACCATTGCTCTAATAACACTCACAGCCACTGCTAGCACTGTCATGGTTGCACTGACACAAAGTATTCATAATGCTGATTTTGTTAATACTTTAGCTCATAATGTATCAATAGCATTAGGAAATAAAAAATATAGATTCAAAGTTAGAGGCCAAACTTAATGCCTTAGAGGCTGTAGTCATTGGCTTAGGAGATAGGGTAGAAGCCTTGACTCTCCATTCCAAGCTGCAATGCCATCCTCAATACACATATGCCTGTATAACTCCTGTCCCCTATAATAATTCTGTATGGGACTGGCACAAAGTGAAAAACCATCTAATGGGAATTTGGAGTCATGAAAACATAAGTTTAGATGTAAAGCAATTACATTCTGAAATACTGCTAATAGAGAATGTGCATCTTTCTGCAACTGACCCTGCTCAAATAGCCCATAATCTGCTACAAGAATTGCAGGGATTTAACCCCTTTAATTTGTTAAAGCATTCCTTATGGTATCTCATTGGTGTAGGTGGATTGTTGCTAATTATGTTCTGTGCTTTTTCCCTAGTCTGCCAAGAACTGCAAACCCAGCTATTCCCTACATGAGTAAAGTTGCATCAGGTGCAATTAGAAAAAAGAAAAGGGGGAGATGTGGAGAGCCAAGCAGGATAATGTGTGCCAAGGGAGTTGGAAGCAGGCCTCAGGTTCAGCACAGCTGCCCTAGGCCACAGAAGACTGCCTGATAGATTGTTGTAAGGAAAGAATGACTTGGCTGCTTGCTATATCACTGTACCAAGAAGGAGCAGCAGATGTTCTTAAAAAATAAAATGTACCTAGCCTTGGGTTCGTCTTTCTCACGCTCTGTTTCAAAGCTTGCTCAATATATACAGCCTGACTTCACCAATAAACAGTTCCTTCCTCTGCATCCCAGAGAAGGGACTCCACCTGACCCTGCTTTGACTCTGTCTCTTTATTTCTTTTTTTTTATTTTATTTTAAACATTGTTCAAGTACAGTTCTCTCCCTTTTACTCCCATTCCAGCCCACCCACTCAACCCTCCCCACTTCCCTCCCATTACCACCCTCCCCCTAGTTTTTGTCCATGTGTCCTTTAAATTTGTTCCTGTAAACCCTTCCCATTCTCCCCTGAAATTCCCTTTTCTCTCCCCTCTGGTCAGTCAGTCTGTCCCCTATTACAGTGTCTTTGGTTATATTTTCTTAATCCCCTGTCACCTTACCTGGGGACCTGACCGATCCATCTGCACTGGTCGCAGCATTTCTCTCTATTTACCTATACACTAACACACATATTCACATGCATACATACAAATATCACAACAGTAATCAGAGATTAAAAAATAAACATATCCATCTAAAGCTTCTGGCCTACCTGTGGAGTTGTAATTGTCCTTTCCCTCGGGTCCTATCCATAACTATTCTCTTTTCAGGTTGTTCCTAACCTTAAAAATGTAGGTTAATTTTTTTTAAATTTAGACCTTTTTAGCCATTTCTTTAGTCTCTCTCTCTGTCTCTTTCTCTCTCCATAATTAAAAAGGATTGATAATGTATATTCAAATACAGTTGTATTATAAAAGAAAAGCTGTGTTTTATGTTGTATACACAGGGTAAATGATTCAAATATATATTAAATTTATATATAATGCAATATATAACAAATACATACACACATATATTGTATATAATATGTATATATTATGTATTATATTGTATGTATATATATGATATATATATGTAAATACCAGAGGGTACCCTTATTATTACTAACTTCCTTTTTGTTTTGATCCCATTACAGATCATTAAAATGCATTTGAATGTGTGAGTTGTCACTTAATGGGTAGTGGCAGTAAAAGCTGAACAGCTGTTCTCCTGCAGTTACTTGTAGGCCAGAAACACACTGAGGAAGTCCTGAGCTCACCAAACAACCTGTTGAAGCACAAGTGTCAGGAAGTAACTTAAAGAACAGTCTGTTTTAAGTGTGCCCAGATGATAATCAGGGCAACTAGGACTTAATAGTTTTCAGAACATTAATCTCCATAGAACTTTTGACAGCAATAATGGGAAGGGGCTATAATTATCAGCATTTTATAAACATGGAATACTGAGAATACTTCCAAACTCACATATTTAATTCAAGGATAATGTAATCCATTTAAAATATATGGTTTTTCAAATCAAAAGATTGTCTGCATCTAAAACCAGAAAAATGTTGGCTGCTTTCAGTAACCAAACCTACTGATTTCATTCTCTATGTCAAGCATGCTTTTTTCTTTCTGTCCTGTTTTCTTAACATTCTGTAAAGGATATGGTGATTTTCTATTTTCAAGAAATTTTATCTCAAGTCCAATCTTGCCATTATCAAAAACAGTAAGAAAGGGCTTTAGTCCTGGATATATGTTATGTTATTTAGGCACATCAACCATATAACTTGAAAATAAAAATTATCACCATCATGTATAAAGGCCGAAAGCAAAGACATTGACTTCAAATACTGAATTTCATCTTTCTCTGTTACCTTGTTTGTTTGGTTTATGTTTTTAACAAAGCTACTTTCAGGACTAGCTCCACAACCTCCAAAAGTAACTTAAAGGCAAAGTATGGAAGACAAGGAGGAAAACAAAAAGGTAGGGCATGAGGCCTGATAAAATGAATAAATGCAAGAAGAAATCAAATTTAGAGCAGAGGTTTTTTATTCATAAATTACCATCTTGATGTACACTGAATACTAGCAATTCAACCCACATGTAATGCAAAGAATGTGTGTGGGTGAAAAAGCTGAAAGAAGAAATCAAGCAGCAGTGTCAGAGCTCTCAATAGTTTGATAATGGCCCGATTTCAAGCAGATACTTAAATACATTCTTCACATAACTTAAAGTACCTGATATTAGATCTCAAAGAAAAGATGTATACATTGTGTTTTATTTCTCAGTGGAATTTTGAAAGATCTTTCTAAGTAAAACATTGGTAAGGAAATAATACCATCAATAAATGTCCTATTATTTTGTCTTTTATGTTACTGGTTGCAGATGTTCCTTTGAAAAAAATACTAGAATCTTTTTATTCCACCTATTATCGCTGCATGCTTAACTATTGCCCAGAGAAATAGTGAACATAACACTTGGGTATTTGTGAGGTAGCTTTTATTACTATGAAGTCAAATTTTGTTGTTATTGTTCAAGTACAGTTGTCTCCATTTCCACCCCACCACACCCCTCTACCCCACCCATTACCACCTCCCACCATTGAACCTACCCTCTTTAGCTTTTTCCATGTGAACTTTATATATGTTACTTGATGTCCTTTTCCTTATTATCCCCTATTACGCCTCTCCCTGCTCCTCTCTGGTTACTGTCAGTTCATTCTTTATTTCAGTGTCTCTGGTTGTATTTTGCTTGCTTGTTTGTTTTGCAGATTAGGTTCCACATATAGGTGAGAGCATATGGTATTTGTCTTTCACCACCTGGCTTATTTCACTTAACATAATGCTCTCCACTTCCATCTAAGCTGTTGCTAAGGGTAGGAGCTCCTTCTTTCCTTCTGCTACATAGAATTCCATTGTGTTAATATATCACAGTTTTTTGATCCACCAATTTACTGATGGGCATTTAGGCTCTTTACAGCACTCAGCTATTGTAAATTGTGCTGCTGTGAACATTGGGGTGCATAGGTTCTTCTGAATTGGTGTTTCAAGATCCTTAGGGAACCAACGGTGGTATTGCTGGGTCAAAAGGCAATTCCCTTTGTAGTTTTCTGAGGAAATGCCATACTGTTTTCCACTGTGGCTGCAACAGTGTGCATTCCCACCAACAGTGTACTAAGGTTCCTTTTTATCCACATCCTCTCCAACACTTGTCATTTATTGATTTAGTAATGATGGCCATTGTGACTGGTGTGAAGTGTTATCTCATTGTAGTTTTAATTTGCATCTCTTTGATGGCTAGCAAGGTTGAACATCTTTTCACATGTCTCTGTGACCTGTGTATGTTGTGAGGTAGATTTTAACATGTGCTTTCTTATCTCAGCTTCTTGGTACTTGTTTTCTAAAATATATATTCAAATTATTTTAGATTATAAAATAATGTAATAATGAATAGGTTGGCTAACTTTATTAAACATGAGGTTAAATGTTAACATGTTCTATGTAAATATGACTAATATCAAAGTAAATAAATAGAGACAAAGTTTTATTCAAAATGAAATTCAAGTGAGAAAGCACAGATATCACTCAATCATATTTTTAACAGAAACACATCAGTGAAGGTCATAACACTGAATGTTTTCTTAACTGTGGGAAAATCAAACACAAGATTTTGTCTAACCACTATTAATAAATTTATATACTTTTTTCCCTGTCAAACATTTTATTTTTTTATTTTTTCTTTTCTTTTTTTTAATTGTTGTTTAAGTACAGTGGTCTCCACTTTCCCCTCAAGACTACACCCCCACCCCACACATCCTAACTTCCCAAATTCTATACTACACCCCTTTGGCTTAGTCCATGTGTCCTTTATACATGTTCCTTGATAACTCTTCCCCTTTTTTTGGCCATTATACCTCCCCCACCCCTTTGGTAACTGTTGCTTTGATCTTAGTTCAATGTCTCTGGTTGCTTGCTTGTTTGTTGTATTGATTAGGTTTCACTTCTAAGTGAGATCATATGGTATTTTTTCTCACCTCCTGGCTTATTTCACTCAGCATAATGTCCTCCACTTCCTTCCATGCTCATGTGAAGGGTAGGAGCCCCTTCTTTTTTTGCTGCATAGTATTTCACTGTATAAATATACAATAACTTTTTGATCTACTGATTTACTGATGGGCACTTAGGTTGTTTACACAACTTGACTATTATAATTCTGCTGCTAAGACCATTAGAGTGCATAAGTTCTTTTGAAGAGTGTTTCAGGATTCTTAGGGTATAAACCCAGCAGGGGAATTGCTGAGCCAAAAAGCAGATACAATTTTAGTTTTCTGAGAAAAGATACATTCTTAATTTTTAGTGAAAGTCCTAGAGGAAAACTTAGGCAGAAAAATCTCAGACATTCCATGCAGCAATATTTTCACTGATATGTCTCCTAGAGCAAGGGACATAAAGGAAAGAATAAACAAATGGGATATCATAAAAAATAAAAAAGCTTCTGCATAGCTAAAGAAAACTGCATTAAAATGAAAAGAGAACCAACTATAGGGGAAAACATATTTGCCAATGATATCTCAGACAAGAGTTTGATCTCACAGAATATATAAAGAGCTCACAGGAGTCTACTCGAATTAGATGAACAACTCAATAAACAAATGAGCAAAAGACTTCAACAGACACTTTTCTGAAGAGGACATGCAGAAGGCAAGGAGATATATGAAAAGATGTTCAGCTTCACCAGCATGAAAGAGATGCAAATTAAAACCACAATGAGATAACACTTCACACCCGTCAGAATGGCCAACATAAACAAGTCAACAAACCAGTGTTGGAGAAGATATGGAGAAAAGGGAAACCTAGTGTATTAATAGGAATGTGGACTGGTGCAGCCACTGTGGAAAACAGTATGGCATTTCCTCAGAAAACTAAAAATGGATCTGCCTTTTGACCCAGTAATTCCACTGCTGGGATTGTATCCTAAGAACCCTTAAACACCAATCCAAAAGAACATATGCACCCCAATGCACATAGCAGCATAATTTACAATAGCCAAGTGCTGGAAGCAACCTAAGTGCCCATCAGTAAATGAATGGATCAAAAACTGTGGTACATATACACAATGAAATTCTACGCAGCAGAGAGAACGAAGGAGCTCCTACCCTTTGTGACAGCATGGATGGAACTGGAAAGCATTATGCCAAGTTAAATAAGCCAGGTGGTGACAGACAAATACCATATGACCTCACCTTTAACTGGAGCATAATCAACAAAAGAAAAAACAAATGAAATATAAACAGAGACAATGAAATTAAAAACAATCTAACAATAGCCAGAGGGAAGGGGACTGTGGGGAGAAGTGTTTTCAGGAGCTCCTATAAAGCACACATGGACAAAACCAAGGGGGATGGTGGAAGCAAGGAAGGGAGGTGGGTTTGGCTGGGCTGGGGGTGAGTGGTGGAGAGAAAATGCAGACAACTGTAATTGAACAACAATAAAAGAATGTTTTCCCATAGTTGGTTCCCTTTTATTTTGCTGATGTTTTCTTCATCGCTGCAGAACTTTTAATTTTGATGAAGTTTCATTTGTTTTTTCTTTTCTTTATGTCCCTTGCTCTAGGAGACATACTGGTGAAAATATTGCTGTGTGGAATATCTGAGATTTTCCTGCCTATGTTCTCACCTAGGGATTTTATGATGTCATGACTTATGTTTAAGTGCTTTATCCATTGAATTTATTTTTTGGATAATGTAAATTGGTGGTCATTTCAATTTTTATGCATGTAGCTGTCCAGCTCTCCCAAAATCATTTGTTGAAGAAACTGTTTGTACAGTGATCCCTCACCTATCATGGGAGTTACATTCCAGAGACCCTCACAATTGGTGAAAATCCACAAAGTAACAGTGTTATATTTATTTTACTATTTATATATATTTTGAGGCCTTATATACCCTTCCCACACTTCTATAAACCTTTCCCACTGTCTTATAAACACTTATATGCCCTTAAACACTTTCTACACTCTTAAACCTACGTAATTAACAACATATAAAATTCTATATGGTTACTCACCAGTGAAGTATACAGTTGTCCCTCGCTATATCGTGGTTCACTTATTAAGGCTTCACTGTATCGTGGGCCTTTTAAAACCTGCAATACAGTGAAGCCGCAATAAGTGAACCATGATATAGTGAGGAATGACTGTACTCCATTTTATGCTTCTGTCCCTTTGTCAAATATTAATTGACAATAGATACTTGAGTTTATTTCAGGGGTCTCTCTTCTGTTCCACTAATCTGTGTGTCTGTTCTTGTGCTAGTGACATACAGTTTTGATTCCTGTGGCCTTGTAATATAGTTTGATGTCAGGTATTTTGATCACTCCAACTTTGTTGTTTCTCTCAAAAATTATGCAGCTATTTGGGGCTGCTAATGGTTCATATAAATTTTTGAAATGTTTCTTCTATATCTGTGATATATGTCACTGGTATTTTAATAGGGATTACATTGAACCTATAAATTACTTTAGGTAATATGAACTTTTTAATGATGTTAATTCTTCCAATCTATGAACATGGTATATGCTTCCGTTGTTTGTGTTTTCCTTAATTTCTTTCTTTGGTGTTCTGTAGTATTCTTAGTACAGGTGTTTCACCTCCTTGGTTAGGTTTATTCTTAGGCATTTCATTTTTCTTGTTGCTATAGCAAATGGGTTTTTTTCCTGATTTCTCTTACTGAACTTTCATTCTTGGTGTACAATAATGCCTTCTATTTCTGAATATTGATTTTGTATCCCACTATTTTTCCAGTTTCACTTATTAGGTCAAACAGTTTTTTGGTGGCGTCTATAGGATTTTCTATGTACACTATCGTGTTATCTGCAGACAATGACAGTTGTGCTTTCTGCTTTCCAGTTTGGATGCCTATTCTATCTTTATTGTTTTATTGCTGTGGCCAGGACTTCCAATACTATGTTGAATACAAGTGGTAAAAGCAGACACCCTTGTGTTCTTTCTAATCTTAGAGGGAAAGCTTTTAGTTTTGGGGCACCAAGTATGATGTTTGCTGTAGTTTTCTCCTATCTGACCTTTATTTTGCTAATGGATGCTCTCTGTACTCCCACTTTGCTGTGTGTTTTTATCATAAATGGGTGCTGTACCTTATCAAATGCTTTTTCTGCATGCAATGATATGATCATGTGATTTTTCTTTTCTTTTGTTTATATGATGTGTTGCATTTATTGATATTTGAATATTTAACCATTCTTGCATCCTTGAGTTGAATCCCACCTGATCACGATGTATGATCTTTTTATTTATTTTTTTATTGATGTTCAAATACGCTTGTCTCCATTTTCTCACCACCACTTTTCCGGCTTTACCCACGCCCACCTCCCACCCTCAATCCCACCTCACATTGGCTCTGCCCATGGGTCCCTCATCCCTGTTCATTTATATCCCTTGCCCTTCTTTCCCACATTATTTCCCTCTCCCCTCCCCTCTGGTTACTGTCAGTGTGTTGACAATTTCAATGTCTTTGATTGTATTTTGCTTGTCAGTTTGTTTTGTTAATTAGGTTCCACTTATAGGAGAGATGATATGGTATTTGTCTTTCACCGCTTGACTTACTTCACTGAGCATACTTTCCAGTTCTATCCATGTTGTTGCAAAATGTAGGAACTCCTTCTTTCCTTTTGCTGTGTAGTATTCCATTGTGTAAATGTACCATAATTTTTTAATCCATTCACTTACTGATGGGCACCTAGGGTGCTTCCAGCACTTCACTATTGTAAATTGTGCTGCTATGAATATTGGGGTGCATAGGTTCCCTTGAATTAATGTTTCAGGATTCTTAGGGTATAAACCCAGCAGTGGAGTTGCTGGGTCAAAAGGCAGTTGCATTTTTAGTTCCTTGAGGAAATTCCACACTGTTTTCCACAGAGGCTACAGCAGTGTGCATTCCCACCAACAGTGCACTAGGGTTCCCTTTTCTCCACAACCTTGCCAGCACTTATTATTTGTCTATTTGTTTAGGATGGCCATGCTCAAAGATGTCTCATTGTGGTTTTGACTTGCATCTTTCTGATGGCTAGTGATGTTGAACATCTTTTCTTATGTCTCTGGGCCCTCTGTATGTCCTCCTTGGAGTAGTGTTGGTTCAGGTCCTTTGCCCATTTTTTAACTGGGTTGTTTGTCTTCCTGGAGTAGACTCCTGTGAGTACTTTACATATTTTGGAGGTCAAACGTTTGTCTGAGATATCAATGGCAAATATGTTTTCCCATACAGTCCATTCCCTTTTCATTTTGTTGATATTTTCTTTAGCTTTGCAGAAGCTTTTTATTTTGATGAAGTCCAATTTGTTTATTCTTTCCTTTGGTTCTCTTGCTCTAGGAGATAGATTGGTGAAAATATTGTTGCTTCGAATATCTGAGATTTTCCTGCCTATCTTCTCATCTAGGACTTTTATGGTATCATGACTTTTATTTAAGTCTTTTATCTATCTTGAGTTTATTTTTCTCTATGCTATAAGTTGGTGGTAGAGTTTCATTTTTTTGGCATGTAGCTGTTCTGATCTCCCAACACCATTTGTTGAAGAGGCTATTTTTACTCTATTTTATGTTGCTACCCCCTTTGTTGAATAGTAATTGACTATAGAGACCTGAGTTTATTTCTGGGCTCTCAATTCTGTTCCATTGACCTATGTGTGTGTTTGTATGCCAGTACCAGATTATTTTGATTACTGTGGACTTGAAATATAATTTGATGTCAGGTATGGTGATCTCACCTACTTTCTTCTTCTTTCTCCAAATTGCTGCAGCTATTCATGGTCATTTATGGTTCCATACAATTTTTTTAAGTGTTTGTTCTATATCTGTGAAATATGTCATTAGTACTTTAATAAGGATTGCATTGCATGTATAAGATTGCTTTGGGTGGTATAGACATTTTGATGATGTTAATTCTTCTACTCCATGAATATGGTATATTCTTGCATTTATTTGTGTCTTCCTTAATTTATTTCTTCAGGGTCTCGTAGTTTTCTGAGCACAAATATTTTACATCTTTACTTAGGTTTATTCTGAGATATTTTATTTTTCTTGTTGCTATAGGAAATGAGATTTATTTTACTGATTTCTGTTTCTGATATTTCATTGCTGTACAAAAATGCCATTGCTTTCTGAATATTGACTTTGTATCATGCTGTTTTGCCAAGTTCACTTATTAGGTCAAGTAATTTTTTTCGGTGGAGTCTGTAGGGTTTTCTATGTACACTATCATGTCATCTGCAAACAATGACAGTTTTACTTCCTCCTTTCCAATTTGGATGCCTTTTATTTCTTTTTCTTGTCTTATTACTGTGGCTAGGACTTCCAATACTATATTGAATAGGAGTGGTGAAAGTGGACATTCTTGTCTTCTTCCTGATCTTAGTGGGACAGCTTTTAGTTTTTGCCCATTGAGTATGATGTTGGCTATGAGTATGAGGTCTCTCATATATGGCCTTTATTTTGTTGAGGAATGCTCCCTCTATTCCCACTTTGCTGAGTATTCTTATCATATATGGGTGCTGTACCTTATCAAATGATTTTTCTGCATATATTGATATAATCTTGTGGGTTTTGTTTTTGCTTTTTTTATATGATGTATTACATTTATTGATTTGTGAATATTGAACCATCCTTGCATCCCTGGGATGAATTCCACTTGATCATGGTGTATAATCTTTTTAATGTATTGCTGGATGCGGTTTGCCAATATTTTATTGAGAATTTTAGTGTCTATGTTCATTAGCAATATTGGCCTGTAGTTTTCTTTTTTGTTGTTGCTGTGTCTTTATCTGGTTTTGGGACTAAGATGAAGCAGGCTTCAGAAAACAAGTTTTGGAGTCTTACTTCTTTTTGGATATTTTGGAATAGTATATGAAGGATAGGGGTTAGTTAGATTTTCATTAAATGCTTTGTAGAATTCTCCTGTGAAAACATCCAATCCAGGGTTTTTGTTTTTGGGAGTTTTTTTTATTATTATTATTACTGCTTAGATGTCATCAGCCATTATTGGTCTGCTCAGGCTTTCTGCTTCTTCATTCAGTTTTTAAAACTTATATTTTTCTAGAAATTTGTCCATTTTACCTAGGTTTTCAAAGTTTTTGGCAGATAGTTCTTCATAGTAATTTCTTATAGTCCTTTGTATTTCTGTGGTATAGGTTGTAATTTCTCCTCTTTGGTTTCTGATTGTATATATTAGGGTCCTCTCTGTTTTTCTTGATCAGTCTGCTTAAAGGCTTATTGATTTTGTTTATCTTTTCAAAGAACCAGCTCTTAGATTTAATTATCCTTTGAATCTCTAAATTGTTTAATCTGCTCTGATGTTGGTTATTTCCTTTCTTCTACTTGCTCTGGGCTATCTTTGCTGTTGTTCCTCCAAATCTTGTAGAAGTAAGGTTAGGTTGATTATTTGAAATGTTTCTGTCTTTCTTTTTTTTTTTTTTAGGTAAGTCTGTATCATTATGAACCTCCCTCTCAGGACTTCATTTGCTGTGACCCATGAGTTTAGGACTGTTGTGAGCTTATTTTCATTTCTTTCCAGAAACTTTTTTATTTCTTCCTTGATCTCATTCTGAACTCATTCATTGTTTAATTTCATGCTTTCAATCTCCGTGAGTCTGAGTTTTTTTAATTTTTTCCTATGGGTTCATTTCTAGTTTCAGTCTCTTGTGGTTGGAGAAAATGCTTGATATGATTTCAATTTTCTTGAATTTGTTGAGGCTTGTTTTGTGTCCTATCATGTGGTCTGCCTTTGAAAATGTTCCATGTGCATTTGAAAAGCATGTGTATCTTCCTTCTTTGGGGTGAAATGTTCTACATATATCATTTTAGTCCATTTTATCTAGGGCATTCTTCAATGCTGCAATATCTTTGTTCATATTTTGTTTGGATAACCTGTCCATTTTTTACAGTGGGTTGTTAAAATCCCCCAGTGTAAGTGTGTTGATGTCTATACCTTTCTTGAAGTCCTCCAATATTTTCTTGATATATTAGGGTGCTCCTATGTTGGGCGCATATGTGTTTATAATATTTATGTCTTCTTGACCTATCTTCCCTTGAGTATTATGAAGTGACTTTCTGGGTCTCTTTTTATGGCCCTTGTTTTAAAGTCTATTTTGTCAGACATAAGTATTGCTATCCTGGCTTTTTTTCCTGTCCATTTGCTTGGAATATTTGTTCCAGCCCTTCACTTTCAGTCTGTTTAGGTATTTTGTTCTGAGATGGGTCTCTTGTAGGCAGCTTATGTGTGGGTCATGTTTTCTTATCTACTCAGCTTCCCTATGTCTTTTGATTCAAGCATTTAATCCATTTACATTTAAGGTTATTATTGGTAGGTAGTAATCAATGCCATTTCAGTCTCTTTGTACCTTTGTTCTCTTCTCTCACTCATTTTGGTCCTCTTGTTAAAGCAGTCCCTTTAGCGTATCTTGCTGTGCTAGTTTAGTGGAGGTGTATTCTTTGCGGCTTCTTTTATCTGAGACGCTCCTTATTTGTCCATCCATTTTAATTGAGAGCCTTGCTGGAGAAAATAGTCTCCGTTGTAGGCCTTTGTTTTTCATTACTTGAAATATTTGTTGCCATTCCCTTCTGGCTTGTAATATTCCTGTTGAGAAGTCAGCTGTTAGCCTTATTGGGGCTCCCTTGTATGTCACTTCCTGCTTCTCCCTTGATGCCTTTAAGATTCTCTCTTTGTCTTTACATTTTGCCATTTTAATTATGATGTGAGTTGCAGTGGGTTTCTCTTGATTGGGACTCTCTGTGTTTCCTGGATTTGTTTGACTTTTTCTCTCATCAAATTAGGGAAGTTTTCCTTCATTACATTTTCAAACAGGGTTTCTATCCCTTCCTCCTCTTCTTCTCCTTCTGGTATGACTACTATACAGATGTCATTCTGTTTCACGTTGTCCTACATTTCCCTTAACCCCTCTTCATTTTTTTTTTCAGTCTCTTTTTCTTTTCTTGTCTATTTTGGGAGTTTTTTTCTAGTCTGTCCTCAAGCTCACTGATTTGATTCTCTGATTCATCAAGCCTGCTTTTGATTCTTTTTACTGTGTTCTTTAATTGAGAAATTGTATTTTTCACTACTTCTTGGCCCTTGTTGATAGTTTCTATATCCTTTTTTATGTCGATATAGTTTTCAGTAAGTTCCTCATAATTTCCCTGTACTTTTTGGTAGTTGGCACTGCATTCATTAAGCTTCCTTATAACCATTGTTTTCAACTCATTATCTGATAGCTGACCTGCCTGTATTTCATTTAACATACTTCCTGAGGACTCTTCCTTTCCTTTAGATTGGGCGTTGTTTTTTTGTCTTCACACTGTTTGTGGGACTCTTCTTGTTTGCTTTGTTTATTAAATTGACCTGCTTTGGCTTTCTGACATTGTGGTGTAAACTTCTATGGTGAGAGGCCTTTGAGATACAGTGGGTCGGGTCCTTGATCACCTGAACTTAATATTCTTATGATGTCCTTTATGCCTTTTATGTTTTTTTCTTTAATGTAATTGGATTTAGATTATTGTTGGGTAGTTTTTTCATGAGTCCTCCCCTACCACTTTTGACTGAGGGGCACTTCACCCACCATGTTTTGTGTGCTATTGTTACAGAACACAGGACCAAGGAGGGTAAGATATACTATTACTAAAAGTACCCTCTACTAGATTTGCATTGTCCTCTGCCAGAGAAAAGAGATTTCTCAATGCCAGAGGTTTGTGAAAAGGAAAGGAAATGTCTATTTAAAGCTATATAGACTTAAAGTAGTGACTTAACGTCTTCATTAAAAATATCAAAGTCCTAGCCCTGGCTGGCATAGCTCAGTGGACTGAGCTCGGGCTGGGAACCAAAGTGTCCCAGGTTCGATTCCCAGCCAGGGTACATTCCTGGGTTGCAGGACATAACCCCCAGCAACCGCACATTGATGTTTCTCTCTCTCTCTCTCTCTCTCTCTCTCTCTCTCTATCTCTATCTCTATCTCCCTCCCTTTCCTCTCTAAAAATAAATAAATACATTCTTTAAAAAAAAAACATCAAAGTCCTTTAGGATACCCACAGATACACAGAGCACTTCCTTCTCCCCCTGCCCTAATTTTGGGTACCATATCTCAGGAAAAGAAGTAGATTCAAGCTCTTCACACCATCAGCTGTGTTGTTGGCCTGGGTCAAGCCACATGGCTCTTTTCTACAAAGTTGTGGGGGTCTCCACCCTTGCCAAACTGCATGGTTCTCCTTGGCAAAGCTGGGAGGGGGTCTCCACTCTGCCAAGACCACGTGGTTCTTCCTTACATGGCTGTGGGGGTCCCCACCCTGACAAAAACCACATGGTTCTCCTCCTACTAAAGCTGCAAAAGGGTCTTCACTCTGGCTAAAGCCGCGTGATTCTCCCTTTAATGGATGCCGAGTCTGGGTTTAAATCCCCATGCCAATCTTCCTCTGTACCCCATTTCTGACCCCTTCCACAATTGGCTACACTCGCCAGCACTCCCATATCCTTCCAGCTTTACTGGGTTGCCATAGTGGGTCTGGGCAGGCATGTCTCCATGACGTGGAGCCAATCTCACATAGGCGCTATAACCAGGGGGAGTTGCCTCCCAGTTACATCTTGGGTGGAAGTCATTTCCCTCCCCCTGGCTCAAAGCATGGGTACAGCTATTTAACATATTTACACAACCAGTTAAAGGTTATAGATGTGTTAAATGCCCATGCCAGAGGTTAGCTGCAAAGCTGTTGCTGGGCAAAACAGCTCTCCTTGTTCCTACTCCATGTGTCCCTTCCCCTAAATCACACCTTTGCGGCAGTGAGGACATCCTATATATCTTTCTAATATTTCCTGGACACCTTGAGTTCTGGACCCCATTCCAAATCCCTATTTAGGGCCACCCTCTTGGCTGCACACTGTTTCATTATTGTGCAGGTGCTGCCTGAAGAAAACCACAGAGCCCAAAAACAAACCCATACCCACACATATATCTCCCCCCAACAATCCCATTATCAATAGCAAGTGAGCCAGTATTAATAAGGGTGTAAAGAGATTAAGACTATTATAAGAAAAGAGAGTAGATATGAGATGACCTACTGAAAGAGAAATGATTTTGAGAGGGTAGAGGGAAGAGCACTAATAAGAGTTGAGAGTTGGAGCAATTGAAGGAGAGAAGGTAAAGTTTACCTTACTAATAAAGAAAGGGGATGAAGAGTGTGGAATGGAATTTGAGAAGGGAAGACTATAACATTAGACTTAAACAGGAATTAAAATAAAATAAAATGAGAGAGAGAAAGAAAAAGGAAGTAAAATATTAAATAATTAATAAGAACATAAGAGCCAAATTGGAGAGAAAGACCCACCAGAGTGCTATCAACAACAAATGAGCTAAAAATAACATAGATAAAAGAGGGGGGAAGAAACAAAGAAAAGTCTAAGAGATGTTTAGAGGAATGGGAAGTGATTTTGTAATGATAGAGGGAGAGGGATTACTAAGAGTGAGGGACAAAAACTAGAGTAAGTGAGGGTAAAATTAAAATTTGGGATGTAAAGGAAAAAGGAGAATAAGAAAAAATTAAAAGGAAGGATGAAAGAGAAATACAAGAAGGATAAAAAAGAAAGGAAAAACAGAGTAAGATGGCATAATTAAAATTTGAGTAAAAAAAGAATAGGAGAGGGGTCTAGTAAAATTTTTTATTTGAAATACAGAATTAGTGACACTCTAGAGATAACATTGGAAAAAAAAATGCAAGAACAGCTACCCTACCCACAACCAACTAACAAAGTTTATTACAGGTATAAAGAGAACACAGGTATTTTAGTAGCTGGGCAAAAGAATATGAAATGACCCTTAACAAAAGAATTCATTTTGAGTGTCTGAACAGGGTAGAAATAGTGAGAGTGTGGAATGGAAACAAGTTGTAGCTAGAGAGAAAACCAAATTTGAAATGAGAATATTGCAAGGAAAGAGGAAGGCAAGATGGGTTAAGAGAAGGGAGGGGCAAAATATGTGGATTGAAATACACTATAGTATAAAATCTAGTGACATATACAAATTCACTGACAAGAAGTGAATATTATAAAGTCATACAGGAAAAAAATCACAAATCATTTAGGAGACCACAGTGGCTTTAATATCAGTAGTCTCTTGAATTTACCACTGTTTTTTTTCCTTCTAGATCTGCCTCTGGTGATGTCAGATGTTGACCCTGTCTGACCTTAGGCAGCCTGTTTGATATTTCCAGTGATCTGTTGTCACTAGCTGTCTCTTTCAATTGTTAATATGGTCCTCCTGCACTCAGCAGTCAGCTTTGAGCACCATAGGGCAGGGCAGAATCCCTCTTGTGTTGGGGGCTATTGTTTCCCCTCAGGTAGGTAGCTGCTGCGTGGAGAGGAGTGGTCTGCCTGGACAGCATGATTGTTTTGTATGGGGGTTGGCTCAGCACCAGCCCCAGCAGCTACTTTCTCAGTTCTCTCCCCAAAGCCTCTGTCCCCAGTCTCTCCTCAAATCTCTTTAGTTCACTCTGCCCCTCCTTTGCCAGTTATCTAATGTCTCTGGCTTTCTCCTTCTGTTGTGTATCTGGTCATTTCCATTCACTCCTCTGCTATCTTTCCTCCTAGGTATGATCTTTTTAATGTGTGGCTGGATGTGGTTCGCCAGGGTTCGTTGAGGATTTTAGTGTCTATGCTCATCAGCAAAATTGGCTGACAGTTTTTTGTTGTTGTTGTGTATTTATCTTGTTTTGAGATTAGAATAATGTTCACTTTATAAGAAAAGTGTGGGGGGGGTCCTAAGATGGAGGCTTTGTTAGAGGGAGCATGATCCCCTTCCTCTGTGCAGGGGAGAGAAACTCACTGATCAGCAGAGGAACAGAGCAAGGGGCCTAGGTTATCGAAATATTTATGAAAACAAGATATCAAAAATTATAGTGGACATTGAAAAACCAGACAGTAAGGACACTAATTCAGAACAACAGGGACCCAGGGATCAGTGCAGGGACCAGGGGGGTTGCAACCCCCGGGCCATTGCTCCCGGGTCTGCTTCAGGGCACCCAGGAGAGTGGTGTCGCTGCTCCCTCCCTGGACAACAGGGGTTGAGCAACACCAGGGGAGGCCTTGTGGCTTGAAGGCACAGAGAGGGGAGTTGGACTGGGAGACAGTCACGCAGGGGCTGCAGGCACCCATGCATAGCCCTGGGAGGGGTGAGTGCCCCTAGCCTGCGTGACCACGGGTGGCCTGGCTGTGTGCCTGAGCCCCCAACCTGGTGAAAGTGTGGTCCTGTAGAAGGCCCAGACTTCGCCGTCCCAAACAAGGAAAGGGTGCAGGTGTTTACAAGTTTCTGGAGTCTGCAGTGGTGAACTCAGGGGAGCACACGCCCCTCCAGGATTTCTGACTCTTGCGCTGTGAACCCAGAAGAGACACAGCACTTCGGGGGTTCCTGGAGCTCACAGCAAGGAAATTGGTGGAAGTGCGTGCCCCTTGCGATCCCCAGAGCTTGCACTATGAACCCAGAAAAGACACAGGAGCTCTGCGGGGCCCGGAGCCCAGGAGACCGCAACAGTAAGCTCCACAGAGAGTGCTTGGGGGCGCCCATACCCACAGCCAGGGTCCTGTAGGGGGACATCAGATTGGCTCTGGGGAGAGCACCCTGCTGGCCCTAGGGACAGTACCCAAAGAGACTGACTGAGTTCTGACTGGGAACAGTGAAAAGCATTCCAAATGCCCCTCAGCCCGCTGAAGCCAGCAAGACCAGAAAAACTGGTTTGGCCAGTTAGAAACCAAAAAGAGGTTGTTTTGTTTGTTTGTTTGTTTGTTTGTCTTGGTCTTTTTCTTTTTTTGGCTGTTGTTGTTTGATTGATTTTATCTTGTTTTTAAGCTTTTTATTTGTTAATTCTTATTACTTTTATATCTTTCAATTCCTTATGTTTCTCTTCCTTTCATCCTAGTATTATTCCCTCCACTCCAACTGTATCTCTCCTGCATTCGATCTTCTGCTTTTTCCCCCCTTTTTTTTTTTTGAGCCAGCAAGTTACTGCAAATTTGTATTATCTTTTTCTCACTTTTCTGACATTTTTTATTTTAATAGAACTTTGGTATTCTTTTTCTTTCTGTATAATCTTCTTTGCTTGGCTGGTTATACTGTCATTTGGTAGGTTCCCCTGTTATCTCACTCACAGTGTGTTGATAATTTGCTGTCCTTCATTTGTGTTCCATTAGTACACCTCTGAAGGTTCTATACGCCTTATTCTTGATATTTAGATCTCATAGATTCTGCCACTTGATTGTTGCTTCAATATTACTGTAAATAAGACCCAGTTCATATAATTGCAAATACTACTCAACACCCCTCCCAGATCTCAGCCCACTTTGCAATTTCCTGAACTCTATTATCGTGGGGGTTGTCTTTATTCTTTTACACACTACTACTATTTACTATTCTTTATTCCTACCCTACCTCAGAATCTGACCTCCCACAGCCTCACTGCTTTCTAGATCCAACTAACAATCCTGTCGTCCCCAGTAAGAGTCTTATCTTCTTTCCATCCTTTCTAAAACGTGGCTAGTGGGGTGGAAAATCACCCTTAACACTATATGTAGCCAAAGGATATCCCATCTCTTCTCTACTGGCTGCTAATATAAATATCACAGAATACTTTCTGGCTGTCTTAAACCATTTTGCCTTGCTCCTCCAATTGATCAAAAAAAAAGAGTAGGGGGAAGCTGTGAACACCAGGATACATGAAGGAGAATGCACCACTGAAACTCACAAATATTCTACCACAGAAGTTCACACCACAATCACAGGAAACCAGAACACATCAATTTAAGAAACAGAGGCTAACAAGAAGAGTCTCACTAACAATGAGAAGACAAAGAAACAGTCCCCAAATGAAGGGAAAGGAAGAAGCCTCAGAAAAAATGCTAAATGAAATAGAGGCAACTCAACTATCAGATAGTGAGTTCAAAACAATAATTATCAGGAAGCTCAATGAACTCACAATGAGCTACCAGAAACTACAGGGAAACTACAGTGATCTCACTGCAAACTACATAAACATGAAAAAGGAAATAGAAACTATCAACAAGGGCCAAGAGGAAACGAAGAATACAATTTCTGAACTGAAGAACACAGTAGAAGGAATGAAAAGCAGGACTGATGAAAGAGAAGATCAGATCAACGAACTGGAGGACAAAGTAGAAAAGAACACCCAGAAAGAGCAAGAAAAGGAAAAGAGGCTCAGAAAGAATGAAGAGGGATTAAGAAAAATGCAAGACAATATGAAATGTAATAATATCTGTATGATAGGGGTACCAGAAGGAAAAGAAGAAGCCCAAGGGATAGAAAACCTATTTAAAAAAGTAATGAAGGAAAACTTCCCTAATTTGATGACAAAAAAGGTCACACAAATCCAGGAAATAGAGAATTCCAATCAAGGGGAACCCAATGAGGCCCACTTCAAGACACATCATAATTAAAATGGCAAAATTTCAAGACAAAGAAAGAATCTTAAAGGCAACAAGGAAAAAACAGGAAGTAATATATAAGGGAGCCCCAATAAGGCTAGCAGCTGACTTCTCAACAGAAATATTACAGGCCAGAAGGGAATAGCAGGAAATATTCCAAGTAATGAGAACCAGAGGTATGCAACCAAGGATACTTGACCCAGCAAGGCTCTCAATCAAGATAGAAAGCCAAATAAGAAGCCTTCTTTTTGCTTCCCAGGCAAAAGAAGTCGAAAAGAATACACCTCCACCAAACCAGCTCTGCAAGAGAGGCTAAAGGGACTGCTTTAAGGAAAGGACGGAAAAGAGAGAGAGAGAGAGAGAGAGAGAGAGAGAGAGAGAGAGAGGGAGGGAGGAACACACGTACATAAAAGGCAATGAATAAGTACCTATCAATAATAACCTTAAACATAAATGGATTAAATACTCCAATCAAAAGACATAGAATAGCTGAATGGATAAGAAAACATGACCCACACATATGCAGTCTACAAGAGACCCACCTCAGGATAGAAGACCAACACAGGCTGAATGTGAAGGGCTGGAAACAAATTTTCCAAGCAAATGGAAAGGGAAAAAAAAGCCGGGGTAGCAATACTCATATCAGACAAAACAGACTTCCAAAAAAGGGCCATAAAGAGAAACCCAGAAGGTCATTTCATAATACTCAAGGGAAGAATCCACCAAGAAGACATAAATATTGTAAATATATATGCAACAAAGATAAGAGCACCCAAATACATAAAGAACATCTTAGACGACTTCAAGAAAGATATTGACAGCTACACAGTTATAGTGGGGGGATTTCAACACCCCACTATCAAAAATGGACAGATCCTCCAAACAAAACATCATTGAACAATACCCTAGATGAAATGGACTTAACTGATATATACAGAGCCCTCAATCCAAAAGAAGGCAAATATACATTCTTTTCAAATGTACACAGAACATTTTCAAAGATACACCACATGATAGGACACAAAACAAGCCTCAACAATTTCAAGAAAATTGAAATAATAAAAAGCATTTTCTTGGATCACAAGGGACTGAAGCTAGAAACAAACCCCAAGGGAAAAAAAACCCAAAACACTCAAAATCATGGAGATTAAATAGCATGCTACTAAACAATGAATGGGTCAAGGATGAAATTAGGAAAGAAATCAAAAGGTTTCTGGAAACAAAGGTAAATAAACTCACAACAACCCAAAACTTATGAGACACAGCAAAGGCAGTCCTGAGAGGGAAGTTCATAGTGATACAGGCATACCTTAAAAAGTTAGAAATTTTTCAAACAAACAACCTAACCCTGAATCTACAAGAACTCGAGGAACAACAACAAAGACAGCCTAGAGCAAGTAGAAGGAAGGAAATAACAAACATCAGAGCAGAATTAAATGACATAAACATTAAAAGCACAATTCTAAGGATCAATGAATTCAAGAGCTGGTTCTTTGAAAAGATAAACAAAATTGACAAGCCTTTAAGCAGACTCATCAAGAAAAAAGGAGAGAAGACCCAAATAAACACAATCAGAAATGAAAGTGGAGAGATTACAACAGATGCCACAGAAATACAAAGGATTGTAAGAAATTACTACAAAAAGAACTGCATGCCAAGAAATTTGAAAACCTAGGTGAAATGGACAAATTTCTAGAAAAATATAATCTTCCAAAACCCAATGGAAAAGAAGCAGAAAGCCTGAACAAACCAATAACAGCAAAAGAAATTGAAGCAGTTATCAAAAAACTCCCAACACACTAAACGTCTGGACCTGATGGTTTCCCAGGAGAATTCCACAAAGCATTTAAGGAAGAGCTAACCCCTATCCTTCACAGACTATTCCAAAAAATCCGAAAAGATGAAAGACTCCCAAACTCTTTTTATGAGGCCAACATCATCCTAATCCCAAAACCAGATAAAGACACAATAAAGAAAGAAAACTTCAGGCCAATATCACTGATGAAAATTGACACCAAAATCCTCAACAAAATACTGGCAAACAGCATCCAACAATACATTAAAAAGATCATACTCCATAACCAAATGAGATTCATTCCAGGGATGCAAGGATGGGACAATGTTGCAAATTAGTAAATAAAATACATCACATAAACAAAAGCAAAGACAGATTTCACATGATCATATCAATACATGCAGAAAAAGCATTTGGTAAGGTACACCACCCATTTATGATAAAAAAACTTGGCAAAGTGGGAATACAGGGAGCATTCCTCAACATAATACAGGCCATATATGAGAGACCTACAGCCAACATCATACTCAATAGACAAAAATTAAAATCTTTTACACTAAGATCAGGAACAAGACAAGGCTGTCCACTTTCATCACTTCTACTCAATATAGTAGTGGAAGATTTAGCCACAGCAATCAGACAAGAAAAAGAAATGAAAGGCATCCAAGTCAGAAAGGAGGAAACAAAACTGTCACTGTTTGCAGATGACATGATAGTATACATAGAAAATCCTAAAGACTCACCAAAAACTGCTTGACCTAATAAATGAATTTGTCAAAACAATGGGATACCAAGTCAATGTCCAGAAATCAAAGGTATTTCTGTACACCAACAATGAAACACCAGAAGCAGAGATCAAGAAAAAAATCCCATTTGAATTAGGAAAAAGAAAAGTAAAATACTTAGGAATAAACCTAACCAAACAGGTAAAAGACCTGTATTCAGAAAACTATACAACACTCAGGAAAGAAATCAAGGAGGACACAAACAAATGGAAACATATATCGTGTTCATGGATTACAAGAATTAATATCATCAAAATGTCCATACTACCCAAAGCAATTTATACATTCAGTGCAATACCTATTAAAGTACCAATGGCTTATTTCACAGACGTAGAGCAAACACTTCAAGAACTTATATGGAATTATAAACGACCCCGAATAGCTGCTGCAATTTTGAGAAAGAAGAGTAAAGTAGGAGGGATCACAATACCTGACACTAAACTATATTACAAGGCCACTGTAATCAAAACAGCCTGGTACTAGCATAAAAACAGGCACATGGACTAATGGAACAGAACAGAGAGCCCAGAAATAAACCCAAGTCTCCATGGTCGATTAATATTTGACAAAGGAGGCAGCAACATAAAATGGAGTAAAAAAAATGCCTTTTCAACAAATGGTATTGGGAGAACTGAACAG
Source organism: Phyllostomus discolor (assembly GCF_004126475.2). NCBI lineage: Eukaryota > Metazoa > Chordata > Mammalia > Chiroptera > Phyllostomidae > Phyllostomus > Phyllostomus discolor. The sequence continues at coordinate 119,868,834 of NC_040904.2, forward strand.
CTACAGGCAAAAAATAAATGAAACTTGAGCACCCACTTACACCATATACAAAAATAAATTCAAGGTGGATAAAAGGTTTAAATATAAAATGTGACACCATTAAAGTCCTAGAGGAGAAAGTAGGTAGGATAATGTCAGATATTTCATGCAGAAACTTTTTACTGACATGCCCCCTAGAGCAAGGAACATAAAGGAAAGAAGAAACAAATGAGGTCTCATCAAAATAAAAACCTTTTGCACAGCTAAAGAAGCAGTATCAAAATAAAAAGAGAACCAACTGTACGGGAAAACATATTTGCCAATGATACCTCAGACAAGGGTTTAATCTCCAAAACATATAAAGAGCTTACATGACTACACTCTAAGAAGACAAGCAACCCAATTAAAAAATGGGCAAAGGACGTGAACAGACACTTCTCCAAGGAGGACATACAAAAAATCCAAATACCCATGAAATTATCTTCCATGTCGCTAGCTATCAGAGAGATGCAAATTAAAACCACAATGAGCTACCACTTCACACCAGACAGAATGGCCATCATAAACAAAGCAACAAACAAGTGTTGGAGAGATTGTGGAGAAATGCGATCCCTAGTGCACTGTTGGTGGACTGCAGACTGGTACAACAACTATGGAAAACAGTATGGATCGTCCTCAGAAAACTAAAAATGGATCTGCCTTTTGACCCAGCGATTCCACTGCTGGGATTATATCCTAAGAACACTGAAACACCGATACAAAAGAACCTTTGTACCCTGATCTTCATAGGAGTACAATTTACAATAGCTAGATGCTGGAAGCAACCTAGATGCCCATCAGTAAATGAATGGATCAAAAAACTGTGGTACATTTACACAATGGAATTCTATGCAGCAGAAAGAAAGAAGGAGCTCCTACCCTTTGCAACAGCTTGGATGGAGCTGGAAACCATTATGCTAAGAGAAATAAGCCAGGCAGTGAAAGACAAATGCCACATGATCTCACCTTAACCAAGGAACCTAATTAACAAAACAAAGAAACAAGCAAAATATAACCAAAGACACTGAAATCGAAAACAGGCTGACAGTGACCAGAGGAGAGAGGGGAGGGAATTTCAGGGGAGAATGGGAAAGGTTCACAGGAATAAATTTAAAGGACACATGGATAAAAACTAAAGGGAGGGTGGTAATGGGAGGGAAGTGGGGAGGGTTGGGTGGGTGGGCTGGAATGGGAGTAAAAGGGAGAAAACTGTACTTGAACAATGATTAAAATAAAAAAAAAAATTCAAAAAAAGTTTGGGAGTTTTCCCCCTTCTTGCATTCTCTGGAATAGTCAATGAAGGATAACACAAATTTTTAAAAACATTCTTTAGGCATCAGAAAAATTCTTTGAAGGCTGTATTACTCGCATACTATATTTGAAATCATAACATTTTCATTACTTTTTTGCAAGATATGACAAACCAGCATTTAATTTCAGTTAATATTATATCATTTAAAATTGCAGATGGAAGGAATATAATCATAATGCACTACATGGCTTAATTGAAATAATATTTCCACATTTATATTAAAATGTCCTCTGATTATTGATTTACCAAAGGGGTGGTATAAGTTCATCTGGTCAAATTTATATAATTATGGGAAGAGAGGATATATACAATAGGCTAGTTCTTGACCTCAATATAAAGACAGTGATATATATTATTTAAAGTCTTTAAATGAAGAAATAGCTTTTGGAGCATTTTATTTAGAAATATGTTTGTATATGACATTAGACACTGCTGAAAGATACAAATGGGTAGAAATACAATGGGAAATGAGCACAAAACCATCATCTTCTCAAAAAATTGTGTTTTTAATTATCACACTAATAATACTCTTTGAATATATGTACACTGTTACTTTGATTAAATGCAAAGAGTTCTCAAAGGAATTAAGTGCTTCAATTAAAAATTTTCCATTTAGTTAATATAGGAAAGTGAAAATGTTAACCAAAACTTTTATTTCTTGCCATAATGTTATAAAACCATTCAAAAAAACCAAAACTGAAGAATGTATCCTGCAATCGCACTTCCCAATTAATAAAACTACCATTATTTTCTAACCTAAATTATAAATAGTTTTAGCATTCTGAATAAGACTGAAAGCTTTAGGTAAGACAATCCTTTTTTATATATTTTTTTATTTTAATCATTATTCAAATACAGTTTTCTCCTTTTTACTCCCAATCCAGCCCCCCCTCCCAACCCTCCCCACTTCCCTCCCATTACCACCCTCCCCTTAGTTTATGACCCTGTGTCCTTTAAGTTTGTTCCCATGAACCCTTCCCACTGTCCCCTGAAATTCCCTCTACTCTCTTCTGTGGGCATGTCAGCCTGACCTCTATTTCAGTGTCTTTGGTTATATTTTGCTTGTTTCTTTGTTTTGTTAATTAGGTTCCTTGGTTAAGGTGAGATCATATAGTATTTGTCTTTCACTGCCTGGCTTGTTTCGCTTAGCATAATGTTTTCTAGCCCCATCCAAGCTGTTGCAAAGGGTAGGAGCTCCTTCTTTCTTTCTGCTGCATAGAATTCCATTGTGTAAATGTACCACAGTTTTTTGATCCATTCATTTACTGATGGGCATCTAGGTTGCTTCCAGCATCTAGCTATTGTAAATTGTGCTGCTATGAACATTGGGATGCATAGGTTCTTTTGAATTGCTGTTTTAGTATTCTTAGGATATAATCCCAGCAATGGAATCGCAGGATCAAAAGGCAGATCCATTTTTAGTTTTCTGAGGAAGATCCATACTGCTTTCCACAGTGGTTGTACCAGTCTGCAGTCCCACCAACAGTGCACTAGGGATCCCTTTTCTCCACAACCTCTCCAACGCTCGTTGTTTGTTGCTTTGTTTATGATGGCCATTCTGTCTGGTGTGAAGTGGTAACTCATTGTGGTTTTAGTTTGCATACCTCTGGTAGCTAGCGACATGGAAGATAATTTCATGGGTATTTGGATTTTCTGTATGTCCTCCTTGGAGAAGTGTCTGTTCACGTCCTTTGCCCATTTTTTAATTGGGTTGCTTGTCTTCTTAGAGTGCAGTCTTGAAAGTTCTTTATATATTTTGGAGATTAAACCCTTGTCTGAGGTGTCATTGGCAAATATGTTTTCCCATACAGTTGGTTCTCTTTTAATTTTGGTACTGTTTTCTTTAGGTGTGCAGAAGCTTTTAATTTTGATGAGGTCTCATTTGTTTCTTCTTTCCTTTATGTCCCTTGCTCTAGGGGACAAGTCAGTAAAAAAGTTTCTGCATGAAATATCTGACATTTTCCTACCTATGTTCTCCTCTAGGACTTTAATGGTGTCACATTTTATATTTAAACCTTTTATCCACCTTGAATTTATTTTTGTATATGGTGTAAGTGGGTGCTCAAGTTTCATTTTTTTGCATGTGGCTGTCCAGTTCTCCCAACACCATTTGTTGAAGAGGCTATTTTTACTCCATTTTATGTTGCTGCCTCCTTTGTCAAATATTAATCGACCATGGAGACTTGGGTTTATTTCTGGGCTCTCTGTTCTGTTCCATTGGTCCATGTGCCTGTTTTTATGCTAGTACCAGGCTGTTTTGATTACAGTGGCCTTGTAATATAGTTTAGTGTCAGGTATTGTGATCCCTCCTACTTTACTCTTCTTTCTCAAAATTGCAGCAGCTATTCGGGGTCGTTTATAATTCCATATAAATTTTTGAAGTGTTTGTTCTATGTCTGTGAAATATGCCATTGGTACTTTAATAGGTATTGCACTGAATGTGTAAATTGCTTTGGGTAGTATGGACATTTTGATGATATTAATTCTTCCAATTCATGAACATGGTATATGTTTCCATTTGTTTGTGTCTTCCTTGATTTCTTTCCTGAGTGTTGTATAGTTTTCTGAATACAGGTTTTTACCTATTGGGTTAGGTTTATTCCTAGATATTTTATTTTTCTTTTTGCTATTTCAAAAGGGATTTTTTCCTTGATCTCTCCTTCTGGTGTTTCATTGTTGGTGTACAGAAATACCTTTGATTTCTGGACATTGACTTGGTATCCCAGTGTTTTGACAAATTCATTTATCAGGTCAAGCAGTTTTTGGTGAGTCTATAGGCTTTTCTATGTATACTATCATGTCATCTGCAAACAGTGACAGTTTTGTTTCCTCCTTTCCGACTTGGATGCCTTTTATTTCTTTTTCTTGTCCGATGGCTGTGGCTAAAACTTCCAGTACTATATTGAATAGAAGTGGTGAAAGTGGACAGCCTTGTCTTGTTCCTGATCTTAGTGGAAAAGATTTTAATTTTTTCCCATTGAGTATGATGTTGGCTGCAGGTCTCTCATATATGGCCTGTATTATGTTGAGGAATGCTCACTCTATTCTCACTTTGCCGAGTGTTTTTATCATGAATGGGTGCTGTACCTTTTCAAATGCTTTTTCTGCATCAATTGATATAATCATGTGTGTTTTGTGTTTGCTTTTGTTTATGTGAAGTATTACATTTACTGGCTTGCGAATATTGAACCATTCTTGCATCCCTGGAATGAATCCCACTTGGTCATGGAGTATAATCTTTTTAATGTATTGTTGGATGCGGTTTGCCAGTATTTTGTTCAGGATTTTAGCGTCAATGTTCATCAGTGATATTGGCCTGAAGTTTTCTTTCTTTACTGTGTCTTTATCTCGTTTTGGAATTAGGATGATGTTGGCCTCATAAAAAGAGTTTGGGAGACTCCTATCTTTTTGGATTTTTTGGAATAGTCTGTGAAGGATAGGGGTTAGCTCTTCCTTAAATGCTGTGTAGAATTCTCCTATGAAACCATCTGGTCCAGGGCTTTTGTGTGTTGGGAGTTTTTTTGATTACTGCTTCAATTTCCTTTGTTGTTATTGGTCTGTTCAGGCCTTCTGCTTCTTTTCCATTGAGTTTGGGAAGATTATATTTTTCTAGAAGTTTGTCCATTTTACCTAGGTTTTCAAATTTCTTGGCATGCAGTTCTTTTTGTAGTAATTTCTTACAATCCTTTGTATTTCTGTGGCATCTGTTGTAATCTCTCCTCTTTCATTTCTGATTGTGTTTATTTGGGTCTTCTCTCCTTTTTTCTTGATGAGTCTGCTTAAAGGCTTGTCAATTTTGTTTATCTTTTCAAAGAACCAGCTTGGATTCATTGATCCTTAGAATTGTGCTTTTAGTCTCTATGTCATTTAATTCTGCTCTGATCTTGGTTGTTTCCTTCCTTCTGCTTTCTCTGGGCTGTCTTTGTTGTTGTTCCTTGAGTTCTTGTAGATGTAGGCTTAGGTTGTTTGTTTGGAATGTTTCTAACCTTTTTAGGTGGGCCTGTAAAACTCTGAACTTCCCTCTCTGGACTGCCTTGGCTGTGTCCCATAAGTTTTGGGTTGTTGTGAGTTTTTTTTCATTTGTTTCCAGAAACCTAATATCATTCTTGACCCATTTCTTGTTTAATAGCATGCTATTTAATCTCCCTGATTTTGAGTGTTTTGGGTTTTTTTCCTTGGGGTTGGTTTCTAGCTTCAGTCCCTTGTGGTCTGAGAAAATGCTTGGTATGATTTCAATTTTCTTGAAATTGTTGAGGCTTGTTTTGTGTCCTATCATGTGGTCTCTCTTTGAGAATGTTCCGTGTACATTTGAAAAGAATGTATATTTAGCTTCTTTTGGATGGAGGGCTCTGCATATATCAGTAAAGCCCATTTCATCAAGGGTATTGTTCAATACCATAATATCTTTGTTGATATTTTGTTTAGAAGATCTGTCCATTTTTGATAGTGGGGTGTTAAAATCTCCCACTATAATTGTGTTGCTGTACATATCTTTCTTTAAGTCCTCTAAGGTTTTCTTTATGTATTTGGGTGCTCCTATATTGGGTGCATATATATTTACAATATTTATGTCTTCTTGGTGGATTCTTCCCTTGAGTATTATGAAGTTACCTCCTGGGTCTCTCTTTATGGGCCTTTTTTGGAAGTCTATTTTGTCTGATATGAGTATTGCTACCCCGGCTTTTTGTTCCCTTTCCATTTGCTTTGAAGATTTCTTTCCAGCCCTTCACTTTCAGCCTGTGTAGGTCTTTTACCCTGAGGTGGGTCTCTTGTAGACAGCAGATATGTGGGTCATTTTTTTCTTATCCATTCAGCTATTCTATGTCTTTTGATTGGAGCATTTAATCCATTTACATTTAAGGTTATTATTGATAGGTACTTATGCATTGTCTTTTATGTACGTGTGTTTCTCTCTCTCTCTCTCTCTCTCTCTCTCTCTCTCTCTCTCTCTCTCTCTTCCTTCCCTTCCTTAAAGCAGTTCCTTTAAGATGTCTTGCAGAGCTGGTTTGGTCGAGGTGTGTTCTATAGACTGCTTTTGTCTGGGAAGCTTCTTATTTGGCCTTCTATCTTAATTGAGAGCCTTGCTGGATATAGTAGCTTTGGTTGCAGACTTCTGGTTCTCATTACCTGGAGTATTTCTTGCCATTCTCTTCTGGCTTGAAGTGTTTCCATTGAGAAGTCAGCTGTTAGCCTTATTGGGGCTCCCTTGTATGTTACTTCCTTTTCTCCCTTGCTGCCTTTAAGATTCTCTCTTTGTCTTCAAATTTTGCCATTTTAATTATGATGTTTCTTGAGGTGGGCCTCTTTGGGTTCCTCTTGATTGGGGCTCTCTGTGTTTCCTGAATTTGTGTGACTTTTTCTCTCCTCAAATTAGGGAAGTTCTCCTTCATTACTTGATCAATTAGGTTTTCGATCTCTTGCTCTTCTTCTTCTCCTTCTGGTATCCCTATTATACGGATATTATTACGTTTCATATTGTCTTGCATTTCTCTTAATCCCTCTTCATTTTTTCTGAGCCTCTTTTCCTTTTCTTGCTCTTTCTGGAAGTTTTTTTCTACTTTGTCCTCCAGCTCGCTAATCTGATCTTCTGCTTCATCGATCCTGCTTTTCATTCCTTCTACTGTTTTCTTCAGTTCAGAAATTGTATTCTTCATTTCCTCTTGACCTTTGTTGAGAATTTTTATTTACTTTTTCATGTTTATATAGTTTGCAGTGAGATTGTTGTAGTTTCCCTCTAATTTCTGATAGCTCATTGTGAGTTCATTGAACTTCCTGGTAATCATTGTTTTGAACTCACTATCTGATAGTTGAGTTGCCTCTATTTCATTTAGCATTTTTCCTGAGGCTTTCTCATTTCCCTTCAATTGGGGGTTGTTTCTTTGTTTTCTCATTGTTCATGGGTTTCTTCTTTTTTCTTCTTGTTTCTTTAATTGATCTCTTCTGATTCCCTGAAATTATGGTGTGAACTTCTGTGAGAATATTTTTGCGATTCAGTGGTGCAATCTCCTTCATGTGTCCTGGTGGTCACAGCTTCCCCCTACTCTTTTTTTGTGATCAGTTGGAGGAGTAAGGCGAAATGGTTTAAGACAGCAAGACAATCTACTATGACATTTATATTAGCAGCTAGTAGAGAAGAGATGAGTTATCCCTTGGCTCCTTAGAGTGTTAACCGTGATCCTCCACCCCACTATCCACGTTTTAGAAAGGATAGAAAGAGGGTAAGACTCTCATTGGGGAAGAGAGGATTGTTAGTTGGATCTAGAAAGCTGTGAGGCTGTGGGAGGTCAGATTCTGAGGTAGGGTTGGATTAAAGATTAGTATATAGGAGTAGTGTGTAAAAGAATAGAGACAACCCCCACAATAGTATAGTTCAGAAAAATGCAACGTGGGCTGAGATCAGGTAGGGATATTGAGTAGTATTTACAATTGTATGGAGTAGGTCTTATTAACAGTAATAGTAAAGTGACAGTGTCATGGCAGAATTGATGAGATCTAGATAACAAGAATAAAGAGTATAGAACCTTGAGAGGTGTATTAGTGGAACACAGATGAAGAACAGTAAATTATCAACACATTGTGACTGAGATACCAGGGGGAACCTATGAAATGACAGTATAACCAGCCAAGCAAACAAGATTATACAGAAAGAAAAAGAATACCAAAATACTATTAAAATAAAAAATGTTGGAGAAGTGAGAAAAAGATAATACAAATTTACAGTAACTTGCAAGATTGAAAAAAAAGGAAAGGAAAGCAGAAGACAGAGTGCAGGAGAGATAAATTTGGAGTGGAAAGAATAATATTAGGATGAATGGAAGAGAAACATAAGGGGTTGCAAGGTATAAAAATAATAAGAATTGAAAAATAAAATGTCAAGTAAAACACAAGATAAAATCAATCAACCAACAACAGCAACAAAAACAAAACAAAGCAAAACAAAACGAGAAAAACCTCTTGTTGGTTTCTAACTGGCCAGACCAGTTTTTCTGATCTTGCTGGCTTCAGCTGGCTGAGGAACCTTTGAAATGCTTCTCTCTCTTCCCAGCCAGATCTCAGCAAGACTGTCAGGTACCCTGGGCGCTCTGGAGCACGCTGGCTCTCTAGAGCTCACTGCCTCGTTCTTCTGGACTCTGGGGTCCTGCAGGGTTCCAGCTCTTTGATCTCAGAAGGCACCCAAGATGTTCTGGGATTCACTGCTCCCTCCCTGGGAATGGTAAAAGTGTGCACCCCTCCACCAAACTTTTGAGATTCCGCCTCTAGGATCGCCCTAAGCACCTCGCCGCGACCCTTCCGGGTTCACAGCGAGAGAGTCAGGATTCCCAATGGGGCTCAAGTGGAGCCTTTCCCAGCTCTTTGTTTTCCACCCATCCGCACCCCGACTGGGCTAGGGGTGTTGGCACCTTTCCCGACCAGGGGCAGTCGTGTTGGCTGGCGATCCTCACTTCTCCCAGGTCTCTGGGTGGGTGTTCATAGTCCCTGGGTGATTTTTTCCCAGACCAACTGGCCAATCTGTTCCTTCAAGCAACACGTTCTCCCCTAGAGTTGCTCAACCCCCATATTCGGGGGAGGGAGCAGTGACTCCCCTCTCCTGGGAGCCCTGAGGCAGACTCTGGAGCACCGGGCATGGGGACTGCACACCCCTAGACCCTGCGCTGATCCCTGGGTCCCTTTTGTCCTGAAGCAGTCTCCTTACTGTCTGGTTTTCCAGTTATCACAATAATTTTTGATGTCCTGCTTTCAAAAGTGATTTGGTAACCTAGTCCACTTGCTCTGTTTCTCCACCAATCCACGAGTTTCCCTTCTCTTCATAGAAGCCGAGAAAAACGCTGCCTAGAGTAAAGCCGCCATCTTCCTTCCCCGACAATCCTTCTTTAAATCCTAGTTATAACACTTTTTGTTCTATTTTTTTAGTTTTTCAAGTACAGTTGTCTCCATTTTCTCCCCACCATGCCCCACCCAGACCACCTATCGCCTCCTTCTACCCTCGACCTACCCCCTTTGGCTTTGTCCATATGTCTTTTACACATGTTCTTTAAAGGCATTTTTCCAGTGATTCTTCTCACCGCTCTTCTCAGGTTACTGTCAGTTTATTCTTTATTACAATGTCTCCAGTTGCATTTTGCTTGCTTGTTTGTTTTGTTGATTAGGTTCCACTTATAGGTGAGATCATATGGTATTTCATCTCCTGGGTTATTTCACTTAGCATGATGCTCTCCACTTCCGTCCATGCTGTTGTGAAGAGTAGGAGCTCCTTCTTTCCTTTTGCTGGTAGTATTCCATTCTGTAAATATACCACCATTTTTTGATCCACTTATTTACTGATGGGCACATAAGCTGTTTACAGCATTTGGCTATTATAAATTGTGCTCCTTTAAACATTGGGGTGCATAGGCTCTTTTGAATTGGGTTTCTGTATTCTTAGGGTATAATCCCAAAAGTGAGATTGCTGGGTCAAAAGGCAGTTCCATTTTTAGTTTTCCGAGGAAATTCCATGCTATTTTCCAACCCGTCTGTACACCCACCAACAGTGTACTAGGGTTCCCTTTTCTCTACCACCTCTCCAACACTTATTGTTTGTTGATTTGTTTATGATGTCCAATCTGACCAGTGTAGGTTGGTTTTGCGTTGTGTTTTTAATTTGCGTCTTTCTGATGACTACTGTTGCTGAGCATCTTTTCATAGGTCTCTGGGCCCTCTGTATGTCCTCCTTGGAGAAGTGTGTTTTCATGTCTTTTGCCCATTTTTTAAACTGGATTGTTTGGGCACCTGGAGTGGAATCATGTGAGTTCTTTATATATTTTTGTACCAAACATTTGTCTCAGGTATCATTTCAGAATATGTTTCTTCATATAGTTGGTTCTTGTTTCATTTTAATGCTGTTTTCTTTAGCCATGCCAAAGCTTTTTATTTTGATAAGTTCACATTTACTTACTCTTTCTTTTAAGCCCCTTGCTCTAGGGGACATATGGGTGAAAATTCTGCTGCATGAAATATCTGATATTTTCCTGCCTATGTTCTCCTCTAGGACTTTTATGGTGTCATGACTTATATTTAAGTCATTTGTCAACATTGAATTTGTTTTTGTGTATGGTGTAAGTTGGTAATCAAATTTCATTTGTTTGCATGTAGCTATCCAGCTTTCACATCATTTGTTGAAGAGGTTACTTTTACTCCATTTTCTGCTGCTTTCCCCAGTCTCAAATATTAACAGACCATAGAGACCTGGGATTATGTATAGGCTCTCTTTTCTGTTTCCTTGGTGTATGTGACTGTTCTAATGCCAGTATCAGTCTGTTTTGATTACCATCGCCTTATAGTATTGTTTTATTGTGATCCCCTGTACTTTTTCTTCTTTCTCAAAATTGCTGCTGTTATTCAGGGTCATTTACTGTTCATAGAAATTTTTGAAATGTTTGTTTTATATCTGTGAAATATGTCATTGGTATTTTAATAGGGAATGTGTTGAATCTATACATTGCTGTGGGTAACATGGACATTTGGATGATATTGATTCTTCCAATCCATGAACACGGTATATGCTTCCATTTGTGTCTTCCTTAATTTCTTTCTTCAGTGTTGTGTTGATTTCTTAGTATAGATTGTTTACCTCCTTAATAAGATTTATTCCTAGTTACATTATTTTCTTGTTGCTATAGCAAATGAAATTTTTTTATTGATTTCTGGTTCTGACCTTTCATTGTTGATGTATAAAAAATGCCTTTGATTTCCTGAATATTGAGTTTCAACCCTGCTGTTTTGCCAAATTTGCTTTTTAGGTCCAGTAGTTTTTTGGTGGCGTATACAGGGTTTTCCATGTACATTTTCATATCATCTGCAAAAAGTGACAGTTTTACTTCTTCCTTTCCAATTTGGATGCATTTTATTTCTCTTTCTTGTCTGATCGCTGTGGCTAGTACTTCCAATACCACTATAGTACTTCTTTCACCACTATATTGAATAGAAGTGGTGAAAATGGACATCCTTGTCTTGTTTCTGATCTTAGTGGGAAAGATTTTTGTTTTGCCTGTTGAGTAGGAGGTTGACTGTAGGTTTCTTGTATATGGCCTTTATCATGTTGAGGAATACTCCCTTAGTCCCACATTGCTGAATATTTTTATCATAAATGGGTGCTGTACCTTACTAAATGCTTTTTCTGCATCTATTGATATGATCATGTGATTTTGTTTTTGCTTTTTTATGTGATGTATTATGTTTTTTGCATTTGTGAATGTTGTAGCATCCTTGCATCCCTGGGATGAATCTCACTTGGTAATGGTGTATGATCTTTTTAATGTATTACTGGGTGCAGTTTGCCAATATTTTGTTGAAGATTTTAGAGTCTATGTTCATCAGTGATATTGGCCTGTCATTTTCATTCTTTCTTGTGTCTTCATCTGATTTTGGACTTAGGATGATGCTTGCTTCATAAAAGGAGTTTGGGAGTCTTCCCTTTTCTTGTATTTTTTAGAATAGTCAGAAATGGATAGGGGTTAGCTCTTCCTTAAATGTTTTATACAATTCTCCTGTGAAACTGTCTGGTCCAGTGCTTTTGTGTGCTGGGAGATTTTTTTATTACCACTTGGATTTCATCAGCTGTTACAGGTCTGTTCAGACTTTCTGCTTCTTCTTCACTTAGTTTTGGGAGATTATATTTTTCTAAAAATTTGTCCCTTTCAACCTGGTTTTCAAATTTCTTGAAATACACTTGTTCCTAGTAATATCTTAGAATCCTTTGTATTTCTGTGGTATGAGTTTTAATCTCTCCTTTTTTCTGTAAATCTTGGTTTTAATTCTTATTATGTGATTTTGAATGAGTTAATTAAACTATTTAGTAAACACATATACATTCCTGTAGTATTTAAAGGTTAAATAAAATAATGAAGATGAAACATTTTTCGTGATGCTGAGCACAATTTTAGGTTCAATAGATGTTGATTTCTCTCTTGTCCACAGTTGCAACCACACTATGGATAGATTTTTGTGTCTTTCCAGGTAAACTCAATTCACAAGCCCCTCTCCATCTTCCAACACTGAAACACCCCCATCATATCCTCCTGTATCTACTCACTCACAGCCATTCTTTAGAAATGCCTTCACTAATTACCCTATATAAATTGCATTATCCTTTCTACATGTTTATCCTCTATAACACCCAGCTTTTATCCTTAATAGCACTCACTAAAACAAAAAATAAAATGTATGTGTAATTATTGGTTCAATATCTATTTGTGCTGGATAATGGACTTTTAACTCTTTGGGGCAGGGGCTATTACATCTAGATCACTGTTATGTTCTTAGCTCTGCAACATTGTTCAACACATAATAGGTGTTCATTAAACAATCAGTTCAAGAATGGTTGAATAATAATTATATAGCTGCATAACTTTTTATTGGGTTACTGAGCTATTTCTCCCTCAACTGTTTCCTTAACTATTCAAATGCTTCCAATTTCAACTATTTTCACTGTTTTATGCTGCATAAATATATACTTTAAAATGAGGAGGGATTTTTTGCTCATTTTGAATTGTGTATATTAATCAATATACCCAGAGTGTGAATATTGCTAAATTCTAAGATCGCGTTTTTATACTTCTCTATCTCTATAATTACCTAGTCAAACAGAAAATATATGTTTGAAAAATAAGTAAACACATGAATTAATTAATTGAATGCACCATGTTCATGTCAATCATGCAGTTAGATTTCCTGAAGTGTAATTCTTCTTTATGTTGTTGTTTTTCTTAATCTATTTCCTAATGACAAATGATTTACATGATTGTTGCCTCATCCCTTGAGAAAGAAACAGTACAGCAAGGAGTACTCTTTTTTATTTTTTTAAATTTTCTAAGTATCTTTTCAGTTACAGTTGTCTCACCTCTTTCTCCATTGCTCACCCCCACCTTGCCCCCCCACATGCATTGTCTGTTTCCATGAATCCTCTTTTAATGTTCCTTTGCTTGCTCCTTCCCCCTTTGCCTCCATTATCCCCTTCTGCCCTCCCCTCTGGTCACTGTCAGTTTATTCTTTATTTCCAAGTCTCTGGTTCTATTTTTCTCACTGTTTTTTTGTTATTATGTTCCACTGACAGGTGAGATTGCATGGTATTTGTTTTTCACACTTGGCTTATTTCATTTGACATGATGCTCTCCAGTTTCATCCACACTGTCGCAAAAGGTGGGAGTTCCTTCTTTCTTTCTGCTGTGTACTATTCCATTGTGTAAGTGTACCACAGTTGTTTTTTTTTTTTATCCAGACATTTACTGATGGACACTTAGGTTGTTGCCAGCTCTTGGCTATTGTTAATAGCATTGCTATGAACATTGGGGTGTATAGGTTCTTTGAATTGGTGTTTCAGTATTCTTAGACATATTGATAATTATTTCTAAATGTTCACATACTTCATTCATTGTGGCAGACTCCAGCCAGCAGAGTCTGCATGTTGTGACTGAAAATGAAAATAAATGCACAGATTATAGCAGTCCTGTAGAGAGAAAAGGAAGGTATGATACTCTCTTAAAATGAGAATCTTGCAGCCACTTCTCTCAAGGGGAGAGCACCTTGGCCACTCTCTCAAGGGAAGAGTGCACTGATCCTTGCCTGACAGGCTTTTATTGTTTTTGTCAGGTCTTACATCAAAGAAGGATTTATTATCTATTACATAGCATATTGTTATCTACATTTTAGGTACAATCAAAGAAATGGAAGTAACAAATGCAGCAGGGGAAGGTGGTGAGCTGATTAGCTTTGTCCTTGGGAAAATTTGCACAGGCTTTGGAAATTACTTTGAATACAGACAATAAACATCTACTGTTTCAAACCAGGGTGAGGAAGTTTTAGCAAGAGAAAGCCATAACAGTCTGCATGCATTTTCTAGGCCTGATTCCCATGGTAAAATGGTGTTACCATTTAGGTGTTCAAAAGGTGTTCACCTTTAGGTTCAATTAAAAGGCACTGAACAACAATAAAAATAAATAAATAAATAAATATATCATTCAGAAGTCCTTGAAGAAGGGGCTGATTTAAAGATGCAGCAGAGAAAATACAAGATAAGCCTGGAACATTTAGTGAGACCAAAGTGATAAAGAGCTCAGTAGAGGATAAGGGTTTATTAAAAGGCATAGAAGCCAACCTGAGAGAGTATCCAATAGCTGAAGCTGGAACAACTCTGACAACAAAGTAGAATACTGGATTACAGCCCACAGAATAAAATAAAAGCCCATGAGTCCAGCATACTGGTAAATAGGTAAATATTTAATAAATTTAATAAATAGAGAGAAGGGATATCTCTTTCTCTATAGACTTTTAATTGAATAATGTAGAATGTGAAAAATACAAAATTGCCATTAGAACACCACAGTAATAATAGTTGTAGGCAAGATTCACCAAAGGATATGAGTGAAAATTTGAGGAGAAACAGGATAGTTGCATAGTCTGTCCCAAGTATCTGTCCCAAGATCTTTGTTAATTACAAAAGAAAAACAATACCTATATAATGGAAAATGTTTCAGACGCCACCTTAACAAAGTAATCAAGGTTAATTTCACTGGTCATAAAACATCTCAGTATCATATACCCTTGACATGTTACACTGAAGGAAAAGGCCGTAAAAGGCCCTTCGCTGTTGTAATCTTCTCAAAAGAAATGCCTAACTTTTATCTACTAATTACAAAATATAGGACAAACTCAAATTGGAGGACATTCTATATTGTAACTGACTAGTATACCTTTATTGCCAAGGTTCTGGAAGAGTAGGGAAGATGAAGGAAATGGAGACTGGCAAATGAATTCAGTGTGCATCTATGCACTGGGCCTCGGAATAGAAACATGGACATTAGTTGAAAGACAGGCAATCCAATGAAGTATGTAGTTTAGATAACAATATGGCACCAATGTTAATTTCTTTGTTTTGATAACTGTACTATGGTTATGCAAGATATTAACTTATCTTACATATGTTAATGCAAGGGTAAAGGGTATATGCAAATTTTTGTAAGTATAAATTTATTTTAAAACAAAAATGTTAAACAATCTATTAGGACCTAATTATTTTCCTTGGGAGTATATCTAGCAATATTAGTGAAAATGGCTTATTTCTAATTGCATTAACTCTAATTTTACAAAAATATGAAGCCAATTCTCTGAATCTATCCCTGAGCATGTGCCCTTTATCAAAGCTAAATGTTGTTGTTCTTCATCAACAATATTTTTATTTTTTGTTGTTAGCTTGAACTTGGGATCACAGTATGATTTGGAGAGGAGGAAACATGTATGAAATCATGACTTAGCATCTGAACTCAGAGATGTCCAGGAATTGTCTGCAAACCTCTAAGCACAAGCTCTTCAGAGAGCAGACATTCAGGATGGAAGAACTACCAGGTGTATTTATCATTCCATTCAGACTCTCACTTTAGAATTTTTAATCTGTTTGAAGAAAAAAAAAACACTTAATTTTCCTTCAGAATAAATGCAGCATAAGAAGCAGAGTGTATCAGAGAAAACATCTGAGTCCCAGACAGGAAGAAAATTCATGTAACTACCCAAAGTATAATAGAACTGTCAAGAGAACATGGAATAAGGCATGGACATTGATAAATTACAAGTCCATCTATTATAGAATGATAAAAATTAGATATACTTTAATCAAAATTAAACAGAAACTTTTTAAATTTAGATAATTCAACAATTTTGCCCCAATAATTACAGAACTTCTGGATTTCACTATTATGAAAGTTTTTAAAAAAGAAACTTCAGGACTTTGCTAGATACATAAAAATGGTTAGTTATTATTCAGTGTAGTTTAATTAAAATTAATATTAATTAATATCACTTTTTAAAAAATTATATTATTTTGTGCCCTTTCTCCCTTCTTTCCTTCAATTAACAGGCATGTGTTCTTTCTTCAGTTTTAATACAGTGATCCCTAATCTTTTGGGGTCATAATCCCCTCTCAGAATATGATGAAATTGATTGATTCATGGAGCAGGGGGGAAGTCTATACAAAACTCACACCCCATTTGCTTACAAATACAGGTGGTTCTTAGATCTGATGAAGTTTTCCTGCTAACATTAGTTTAACATCTCCTGACAAAGAATATTTTACTCCTACAATTACTGCATATTTGGCACAGCCCTGGCATAGACAAATTGAAAGCAAGGAAATTAGAAGATGCTATATCCCTGTATCTAGGAAATTATAGTACAGTTGAAGAAAATACTTCTCTTTTACCATTTTCCACTAGCTTAACATGTGCTAGTTAATTTTCAAGGCAATTTTTGGCATTGCTGGTTACATAATTTGCCAACCAGTGCAAAATGAAAATGTGAGAGCCTGGTTGAAAAGAGCAGGAAAATCATGCTTATAATGGTACTAAAACTTAAAGCTCTTTGTGGCCTCTAGACTGACAGCAATACTTTTCCACTGCTATTTTTCATTTCCCTTCCTTCTGTGCAGAGACAACCAGTGGGCATATGCACGTGCCACAGGCACCCAGGTGGCATGCCCAGGCCACCTCTCATTGGTCTCTTCAGTGCACCATCAGACTTGTGTGCCTCTGGACACTCGAGCCAAATGTCTCCGCTCACATGGGTCTATAGAGCCAACAAGGCAGATGAGTACTTGTAATACTATTGCAGCTTTTGTGCTAGTTGCTCTGAGTATCTTGGTCACCCATGTGAGTCACCTATTGGATGCACAGTGCCACTGACAGCCTGGATGTGGATGGCTGCAGTAGGGGTCCCTGGGCAGGCGAGAAGGGGGCCCACTGTGGCCTGGTGACCCACCATGATGGGGAAGCAGGTTCTGAAAACCTGTCCTGGGGAAATGAGAGAAATGGGAGGGGGCTTGTGTGAGCTGGAGACCCAGTTCCTCCATCCTATATGCAATTGCCACTTTGGACTTCACTTAAGAAACACAGAGTTAAAGATAAAATTATTTAAATGTCAAGACAGTAGAAATAAAGAGCATCAGGGTCTCTGAATAACTCTCTATGGCTCACAGAGCTAGAAACTGGGGAACCTGGATTCAAACCCGTGTCTGCCTGTTCAAAAGCCAAGTCTTAAATACCAAGGTCATAGTGAGCTGATAATAACAGCTATCGATCAGCAGGGGACCATTCTAACAGCTGAAGTCCATCTACTCACATATATTGGGGAATAGTATTATACAGCAGAGGATCTCATTGGGGGCAACCTGGAGGGAACGAAGATGAAGGGAAAGGCATCCTTGGGTACAAGTATTTGCGCTCCTAGCGATAGGGGCAGAAGGGGTTAGGGGGTAGTGAAATGCCTGGCATCTCAGGGACCTGCAACAAGCAGATTGGGAAGTGAGTAGAGAGGAGAATAGACAGTTGTCTGAAGGGTCTTTTAGTACACAAGCATGGAAAACAAGAAAAATTGAGATTTGATATAAGAAACCACAGGAAAACACTGGAAAATCATGAACCAAAAAGTTTCTCTGAGGAATTAAGTCAACCATGGCTCACAACACAAGATCCAGATGTCTGAGGAACACACTAGAAGTTCAGCCGTGAAGCAAAAAACAGGTGTTGGGGCACTGCAGGAAAAGAACCAAGTCTGGGTAATGCATTACATGTGGAATGAAAGAAGAAAGAAGTCATACTCAGGGGAGGGTGGATGAGGTATTTAAAGGATTTAAAAAATATTTTTCAAAACAAAAATTGTGAATCCCTACTGAATATTCATTCAGATTTAATTTCTAAACTCACCATACTGATACTGACCTGACCTACGCACTTTCTTTCCTTACTGTGATTTCCCCTTATTGCTAAATACATCTGAATATTTCCTACAGCTATGGGCTTCATTCTCCAACCAAGACTCCCTTAGAGATAGTGAATGAGGAAGACAGTGAAGACACATACTTGAATACAATGTCTGAGAATTCCCACAAAATTTGCACTGACCTCCAGACACAAGATACATTTTTGCTTTTTGTTGACTTCATGGTTTTTCTTTTAATTTTACTTTTTGTAAGGGAGAGAAATGCATCAGGCTGTTACTGGCATCATAAGAAGTTGCCCAATCGAGCACTTTGGCATACTCAGTCTCCACTTTTTACCGCATGCCCATCCATATAAGCACAGAAAGATGGCCCTCAAATAAAATATAAGAACCTTAACTATGGTTTGAACCAACATTTCTTTGCATAGAATCTATTTAATGGGTTTTTTTTTTTCAGTCAAGTTTAGGCATTTTCTGGATGTGTAATGTCTCTAACAAAGCCTTCTGGATTATTCGCTAGTCAGTTCACTAAGTTCAGCATTGCCAAGGCAAATTTGCCCATTTCTGTGATTCCACAAAAGTTAGCTCTTTCTCAGGAAAGTGTGTCTACACTTGGAAGACTAGCTGACTTTAAAACAGAAACTCTGCATTCCACAAAGCATGCTAAATACCTCTGATGAGCACGGCTGAAACCCAATGCCTTTTTTTTTTTTTTTTTTTTTTTTTCAGTTATCCAGCTTGTTCCGGCCCTCTGAACCAGGGTTCCACAGGAAAGGGTTGGAACTCAAGTGTTATCTCAAATGTCTCTCCTAAGACAGACAAATGTAGGCACTGCTCTTTATAAAGCTTAACTTACCATCCTAGTGCAAACATATAAATACAAATACAGATGGATTAAGCTAAGGAAAAGGAAAGGAAAAAAAAACATGTTGGTTTAAAATTTTCTATACAGATTTCAAAGGAAGAAAAAAAGTTTAATATTGGTGCATTAGTTTGCTTTATATTGCCATAGCCAAGTGTCATAGACTGAGCAGCTAAACAACATAATTTTCTCACACTTCTGGAGAATGAATGTCTAGTATCAAGGTATCGTCAGGGCTGGTTTCTTCTGAGATTATCTTCTTGGTTATTTTCTCTCTGTGTTTTATTGCTTTCTTTTGTATGTGCCTGTTCTGTAATTTCCTCTCTGTATAAGCACACAAGTCATATTGGATTTGACCCACCTGAATGATCTCATTTAATCATCTCTTAAAGGCCCTATTACATCTGAGGTACCAACCATTAAGTCTCCAATATATGAATTTGGGGGGTCATAATTCAGCCCATGACAATTGTAACTTTACTTTATGAGACACAACTCCAAATGCAAGTTTAAGAGTCACTTCAGAGAATTGTTTGCATAGTTTCATAGTGAGTTTCAAACTCATGATTGATTTGACTTTGCATGGTGTCTCACATCAGATCATTGGTATCTGAAGAGAATAAAGTAAGATGATAACACTGGTCCACAAAAAATTCTTTCTGGCAGTCTTCCAGTGACAACGGAGGATTTATCCTGAAAGATGGGACCATAACCTAAATGAATCTAAAGTAAAAAATTAAAGTCAGTATCTACAGGTCATTTGTTAATAGTTATTCTGGTTTTCACTTTGGGGAATTTTTTTTTTGAGAACTTATGAAAATCAGGTGTGGGAACTGATAAGGAGGCTAAGAAGCAAAGAGCTACAAGATTGAATCACATTTCAAAAAGTCCTGTAGTTTGACTATATGTTATCCTATATTATATAAACACATTTACTTAGTGACAGTTTACAGATCTTTTTCCCCTTAAGACAACAATTCTGTAACTTTTCTGATAGATTTTAAGACATTTTTTTCTCTGTGGGGGATAATCTGAGTCAAAACAACAATGTATTCCTTTTCTCCCCTTCAAATATTATGAAATATACTTTTTCTAGATTGATAGCTAACATATCACGCTTTAATCCTTCTGGGCTTTTATTTGTGCCAAGTTGAAAACCTTTAAACATAGTTGGTAATAGTGGTCCAGGTGGTCTGACTTTGAACTGCTGCCCCACACCCCTTACTGTAACTTCTCCAAACTTGAAGCTAACACTTAGCTTGTGCAGTATTGTTGAGATCCTAAGTGTTAGTAATAAAGCAGTCATAAATAATTGTGTGTAGCTGTCTAGTTGTCATCAGTTTTAGACTCAATACAAAGGCATATTACTATCTGTGAAATAATCTGTGGTAGGTCTATGTGAGACAAGATTTTACAGCTATGTCATAAACATATCTGAGTAAAAACACATGGTTTCTTGATCATTAAAATTTTTCCAACTGAATGAGCCAAACTTCACAATACAGCAAAATTCAATTTTTGCTTTGATACCTGTAATGAATGACTAAATATTACCAAAGATCATGAATTTTAACAAAAGATTAACTATTTCCTAAAATTGTGCATGCTCACTGAAACAGAGGAGTAAACCTCTTCTGATTTAGCCCAAAATAAAGCAAACCCAGGTTAGTTTCCTGTGCCAAATCACTTCTTGATGATTATGAAAATATTTTCTCCAAAAAGATAGCAATAACTACCTTGAAAAGGAACCAAATTGAAGAATAAATAAAAGAGTCTCTGGCTAGTAAAACATTGACCAAAATTATTTCCTGAAATTCCTCATTTTAACTCATGATAAGGAAAACTTTATTCTTAGGACATTGAAAAGAATTTGACAATACAGAACACACACCTAACACATACACACATTTCAGGTTTCTGACTAATGGCCTGAGTTCTGTTTTCATTAAAGAGAACACAATGCACCTAGCAATTGTTCATCATTCCTCAGAGTGGCATTTCTACTGATTTATTTGTTAAAAAAGCAACTTTGAGCAACAGAGCAAGATAAACTATGTAAATGTTACTTACTCTCAACAAAGAGTGGTTGCAATGAAAATTTCACACTCTCTCACAATCCAACTATTCCCCCTCTAATCCTGGAATTATGGACCCCTAACAGCTATGGCATAGAGAAGGTGCTATCCTTGTAATTTCATCTCTGCCCAAGTTCTTAGTAGCATTGCTCCCACACCCACCCTGCCCATACTCTAGCTTTGGCCACATAATTTCAGATTCAGAGAACCACTGGTAATAACCCAAAGGATGGAATCACTGTTAGTCCCTTAAACTAAGTGTTTTTAATGTTACTTTACTTATTCCAGGTTCTTAAGTTACACCCACTCCAAGTGTGCTTTTCTGGCTGTGGGTGGCCTGGGTGAGTCCCCAGTTCTGCTCCATACACACACACTGGCCACCGATAAAGGGCTGCTCTGCTGTGACTGAGAGAGGTGGGCAGCTGTGCCTGGTCATAAGGAAAAAAGACAAGAGCTTGTTATTTCAGAATATTAAACACATTCCTAAATGGGAGCTCAGTTTCTGGAGCATATTTTTTTTTGTTTAAAAAATCAAGCAAAATAGTTTGATAACACTACACATACATACTCAGATACATACAGCAAAGAAGATGGATTAGCAAATCACTCTACATTTTAAGCAAATAAACTACATGAGGAAGGAACACATTATGCCTTTATTACTAATCATCAGTAAATAGAACTGATTTTGAGTTCCAGCAGAATATTTTAAGTTTTTTATATCTATGTGGCCAAAATTTATACTAGGATGAACAAATAAGTCATCCATTACCTACAACTTTTACATTTTGTGAGTGATATAATAATATATATTAAAATATATTAACCTAGTATTGTCCATCAGATACTGTTTAAGTGATTTATTTAATATACACAATAGCCCTATGGGATAGATGAAGACACTGAGGTTCAGAGAAATTATGTGACTAGCCCAAGGCCTCACAGTATGCAAGTAACTGACCTTAGGTTAGACCAGAAATTTGATTCTATTACCCAAACTGAGATCATACATTTAATATCTATTGCAGAATGCTTGGAAAACAATAACTGTCAAATATATTTGTTACCAATACTGTTGCTAAAGTAGCAGGAAAATAAATCATTGCTCTACATTCAAATAACAACATTTTGGCCATATTTGTGTGAAGAAGCAATATTTAACATGTCTCAGGTAAACAAATGTTGAACATGTTTTCTGATATAATCATCTTACCAGCCCCTAATTTATTAGGTACCTAGTTTTGAAAATGCCCATCTTAAATTCTGAAGCTCTAGATAAAATATTAAAATGGTTATATTTATTAGAACTATAGGGAAAGGGAGGAAGGGAAAACAAAAATGATTTCTTTACTTGAGTGTATTCTTCAATACACTCAAATTTTTTCATCTCTTTAAACTAAATTAGGCAATGGGAGTTATTGATATTAAACTTTTATTGATTATGTGTGATTCAAATAAATATACATCTAATGACATTTTTAATTATTTGAGAACTATTTTGTATGTAGAGGAAGGGTGTCTCTGAAATACCTACCAGACATAAAGGGTATTTCCTGTTACAAAACTCACAAGCTGTGGGTCTGACAACTAGAGCTGCATTTTTCATTATACATTTGTCTCTAGGAAGGTTTACTCAGCCTCCTCAAGTTTCCATTTTCTGGTCCTTGAGAGGCTGCAGTGCCAGTAAATGGTAGCTTCAAACTGATGTGTTTACTTGGGGGTCAGGAACGTTTCCATGAGTCAAAAGCCAGCAATGTAGTGCATTTCTAGGCTTTGTGCTGAGTATTTATTGTGTCTTCCATTATGCTATGGGTGGGGCAATGGAGTGAGAAGGGTGTGCGTGTCAAACGTGGACAGTGCAACTTTCAGGAGGATGGACTAAGGATGGTGTGACAGAGAATCCCTGGGTAGCCTGGGACTCATGGGGTGCAGAGCAGGAAGGGTAAGGGCTCTGGTCCAGCTTCAGGAGTCCCACAAGGGTCACAGAGGCATCTTCTCCCTACTCCCTCCATCACCAGGTAAACATACACAGACAGAACTCTGTGTACATATGTTGCCAGCACAATCCTGGAATACTGTAAACTGCAGGATGGAGAGAACCAGATTAACCAGATTGAGGCATCATTCTTTATTAGTGCAACAAAGCACTGTGTCCTTGCACTGTCTCTGGGGCTGTCAGCTTCATATTGAGGCTGAGAGTGAGGACACAAATGGAGAATAGATAAACATAGTCCATGGTGGTTGGAAATAGATATATGACAGAAAACAGCAATTTTTACAGAAGACACACCAAGTGAAGTCGAGAAGGATGTCTGTAAACAAAGCCCCTCCTCCTGGGCTTCTGCAGCTTTCCTTTTCCCCCCTCCTGTCCATTTATATCTGAAAACCTGGGTGAGTTACTTTCATTCCCACTCTAACTCCCATTGAGAAATCTATATTATACAAGCTATGCACATAAAGCACTTTCTTAGCAATAAACAACTACCTTCAAAATTGTTAGTAATTTAACTGTATTTCTTCAGATAATTTAACAGATACTTATTGTGTTCACATGGCAAATAAAAACAAAGATTTTGCTGGAAATAAAAAGATGGATGGGGCATTGTCCTGATGATCTTGGAGTTGGCAGTAGAGTGTGGACATCAGAGTCAAGTGCAGCAATAGAGATCATTGTGGAATAGGCAGAGGCTGGTACAGAAGCATATAGCCAGTCCAAGGACAGTGGAGGACACACTGAAAGAGGAGGCCTTTTGCTGTATGATAAATAAGAGGAAATAGAAGTGAAGGAATGACTTAGATCATTATCTCTTTTTTTTTTCATTTAGTGTGGAAAAATTATAATATCCTTGATGCACTTGCCAGAAAAAAAGGGAAATACAGGGAAGACAAGCAAAATAGAAGAGAATAATTTCCAACACAGTTTGCCCAAAGTGACACATAGCCATTTGCTTAACGGACATAGACATGCCCAGTCTGGTAGTAACCACAGGGCACTGCCCACAATAAACAGATTCTGAAAATGATTTCAAACACTCTCTGAGCACCATTCTTTTACCCAAGTGAAAAATGACATTTTATTTGACAGATGTCATGGTCTGATACTGGATACATGTTCTCTAGTGGTGGTGACTGAGTAGATGGAGGACCCCAAGGCTTTATTTTCCACTGGTGTTGCAGCCACACAGGAAGCTCATATTGCCCTGGGAAGAAAGTTACATTTAAACCCCGTATTAGAGTTATGCATTTTTTCTGTTTTTTATATTAGTCTACTTTAAAACATCAAAATGTTTAGAGCCAGAGTCCCCTTTTAATTATTCTAATAGTTTCAGCCATGCTATATTCTAACACAGGATCTAGAATAATGTTAAACATGGGAACACAAATGTGTGACAAGAGGGAAGTTGCTATAGACTGGTTCCACTTGTCAATGAACTTCTTTCAGCCTACACCAAAGCTGAAACCCTTCCTAGACCCCTAACTTTATTTATGTGTCTGTTTGTGTATGTACATGTAGACACATATGTATTCATAACACTTATTTATATCATATATTATATATAAATTTATAATATAGTTATATAATATTACATATAAGTATAATACATTTAGCAATATTTAGAGATATTTTCATTACTGTCTCAACCACATTGCTCCAAAATTTCTTAGAATAATGAATTAATACACTTTACAAATGTGGAAATTAACCTCATACTTTGTGTTTACCTAAACCACTCAAAGAGGATGTAGGGATATAACTGATGATTTCTTGCTCTGACTTTCATCTGCTTATACCTCGGTGCCCCGTCAAATTATAAAAAGCAAAGGAAAGAGACTGTCCTCTCTGATATGTAGGTGTATTTTCCAATTCTCCTTAAATTCCAGACAAAGACGGTTTAGTTCCGTGTCCCTTCACAATAATAATCACCAGGATTACAGTAAAGTCTTTTGAAGACATGATGCTTTTTCCATAGAGAAATCTGTCTTGTGATGTGTGACATTTTTGTTTCCATTATGAAACTACAGCTTGTGGCTATGGAAACACCTGATGAGGTGATTTAACACTGTTGTATGAACCCCTGATAATTGTGCTATCAATCTTGGCATCACTCAGACTTGAACAGACTCTAGCAGGTCACCTACTGTGTCAAGATTGGGGTGATTTAATAATTTTCTAGCTGTCCCTGATTAGATGGGAGATAGTGCAGTAATGACGTAACCCAAGGTGACACTCTATAAATAAGAGCTTGTTCCTCCTGTCACATAGCTCCTGGGTGCCCCTTTAACTCTTTTCAGCTCCACTACGTAGGAAAGCATTCAACCCTGCCGGAATGTGGAATATCCTTGGTGCGGTCACCACAAGGGAAGAGAAGGAGCAGGAGTGACAGACAGTGTTGGTAATACAGCACAGAAGAAGGAAGTTATGTTCATTCTCTTTCAGTTCCCTTTCAGTTCATAGAATTTTTCTTCACTTTTCAGATGACAAGATTATTTTCTGGAATTCAAGAGATTTAGTAATTATGCCATAGATTGTTGTAATTTCAGATGTCTTCATGATCCCTTGTAAATAATCCTTTACATAATGCTGTCCTTTGAAGGAGAGATGCCATGAGGACCTATACATTTCCCATTGATTTACTTACTTTTTACAATATTTTATTGTCATTCAATTACAGTTGTCTGTATTTCCCCCCATGAAACCCCCAACCCCAGCCATCCTCACCTCCCTCCCCTGCTTCCACACCTTCCTCGGTTTTGTCCATGTGTCCTTTATAGTTGTTCTTGAAAATCCTTTCTCCATATCCCCCATTATCCCTTCTCACCTCCCCTCTGATTACTGTGAGATTGTTCTTAATTTCAATGTCTCTGGTGATATTTTCCTTGCTTGTTTGCTTTGTTGATTAGGCCGCACTTAAAGGTGAGATCATATGGTATTTGTCCCTGACCATCGGGCTTATTTCACTTAGCACAATGCCCTACAGTTCCATCCATGCTGTTGCAAAGGGTAGGAGCTCCTTCTTTCTGCTGTGTAGTACCAATTGTGTAAATATACCTCAGATTGTTGATCATTTACTGATGGGCATTTAAGCTGTTTATAGCATTGGCTATTGTAAATTGTGCTGCTATGAACATTGGGGTGAATAGGTTCTCTTGGATTGGTGTTTCAGGGTTATTAGGATATAATCTTAGCAGTGGAATTGCCAGGTCAAAAGGCAGTTCCATTTTTAGTTTTTCAGAAAGTTCTATACTGTTTCCCAAACTGGCTGTACCAATATGCATTCCCACCAACAGTACACTAGGGTTCGCTTTTCTCCACATCCTCTCCAACACTTGTTGTTTGTTACTTTCTTTATGATGGCCATCTCACTGGTGTGAACTCATATCTCATTGTGGTTTTAATTTGCATCTCCCTAATGGCTAACAATGCTCAGGATCTTTTCATGAGTCTCTGGGCCCTCTGTATGTCCTCTATGGAGAAGTGTTTTTTGCCCATTTGTTTATTGGGTTGTCTGTCTTCCTGGAGTAGAGTCTCATGAGTTCTTAATACATTTTGGAGATCAAAACCTTGTCTGAGGTATTATTGGCAAATATGTTTCCCCATATAGTTGGTTCTCTTATCATTTTAATGCTTTTTTCTTTAGACATGCAGAAGCTTTTTAATTTGATGAGGTCCCATTTGTTAATTCTGTCCTTTATACCCCTTGCTCTAGAGGATATATCAGTGAAAATTTTGCTGTGTGGAATGTCTGAGATTCTCTTGCTTATTTTTTCCTCTAGGACTTTTATGGTGTCACAACTTATATTTAAGTTTTTTATCCAACTTGAATTTACTTTTGTGTATGGTGTAAGTTGATGGTTGTGTTTCATTTTTTTTTCTTTGTGTATCGCTGTCCAGATCTCCCAACACCATTTGTTGAAGAGGCTCCTTTTACTCCATTTTATGATGCTGACCCCATGTCAAATATTAATTGACCAAAAAGACTTTGGTTTATTTCTGGGATCTCTATTCTGTTCTATTGATCTTTGTGCCTCTTCTTATGCCAGTCCCATACTGTTTTGATTACCGTGGACTTGTAATACAGTTTGGTATCAGGTATTGTGATAGCTCCTACTTGTTTTTCTTTCTCAAAATTGGTTCAGCTATTCAGGGTTGTTTGGTTCCCTAATATGGTTCCATATAAATTTTTAAAATGTTTGTTCTATGTCAATGAAAATGTCATTGGTATTTTCATAGGTACTGCATTGAATCTATAAATTGCTTTGGGAAGTATGGACATTCTGATGATGTTAATTCTTCCAATCCATGAACATGGTATATGCTTCCATTTGTTTGTGTCTTCCTTAATTTCTTTATTCAGTGTTGTGCAGTTTTCTGAGTACATGTCTTTTATATCCTTAGTTATATTTATTCTTAGGTATTTTATTTTTCTTGTTGCTATAGCAAATGGGACTTTTCCCTGATTACTGTTTCTGATGTTTCATTGTTAGTGTACAAAAATGCCTTTTATTTCTGAGTATTGATTTTGTAGCCTGCTGTTTTGCCAAATTCATTTATTAGGTTGACTATATTTTTGGTGGCTTCTATAGGATTTTTTTATGTACACTCTCATGTTGTATACAAAAAAATGACAGTTTTACTTCCTCTTTTACAATGTGGATGCCTTTTATTTCTTTTCCTTTTCTGATTGCTGTGGCTAGGACTTCCAATACTATGTTGAATAGAAGTAGTGAAAACGGACATGCTTGTCTTGATACTGATCTTAGTGGGAAGCTTTTAGTTTTTGCCCACTGAGTATAATGTTTGCTATAGATCTCTTGTATATGGCCTGCATTATGTTGAGGAATGCTCCCTCTATATGTACATTGCTGAGTGCTTTTTCCATAGATGGGTGCTGTCCCATCTATGAAATGTTTTTTCTGCATCTATTTCCATGATTATGTTATTTCTGTCATTTGTTTTGTTTATGAGATATAATATATTTATTCCTTTGTAAATATTGCACCATCCTTGAATCCATGGGATGAATTCCACTTGGTCATGGTGTATGATGTTTTTAATGTATTGCTGGTAGCAATTTGCTAATATTTTGTTGAGGATTTTAGCGTCAATGTTCATCAGCGTTATTGACCTAAAGTTTTCTTTCTTTGTTGTGTCTTTATCTGGTTTTGGGATTAGGATGATGTTGGCCTCATAAAAAGAGTTTGGGAGTCTTCCATCTTTTGGATTTTTTGGAATAGTCTGTGAAGGATGGGGTTATCTCATCCTTAAATGCTTTGTAGAATTCTCATGTGAAACTGTCCACTCTAGGGCTTTTGTGTGTCAGGAGATTTTCGATTACTGCTTTAATTTTTTCAGATGTTATTTGTCTGTTCAGGCTTTCTACTTCTTCTTCATTCAGTTTTAGAAGGTTAAATTTTTCTAGAAATATGTCCATTTCACCTAGGTTTTCAAATTTCTTGGCATACAGTTCTTAGCAGTGATTTTTACAATCCTTTGTATTTTTGTGGTATCATTTGTAATCTCTCCTCTTTCATGTCTGATTGTGTTTATTTGGGTAGTCTCTCTTTTTCTCTTGATGAATCTACTTAAAGGTGTGGCGATTTTGTTTATCTTTCCAAAGAACCAGCTCCTAGATTTGCTGATCCTTAGAATTGTGCTTTTAGTCTCTATGTCATTTAATTGTGCTCTGATCTTGGTTATTTCCTTCCTTCTCCTTGCTCTGGGCCGTCTTTGTTGTTTCTCGAGTTCTTATAGGTGTACTATTGGGTTATTTATTGGACATGTATCTATATTTTTTAGGTAGGCCTGTATTTCTATGAACTGTTCTCTCAGGACTGCCTTCACTGTGTCCCATCAGTTTTCAATTGTTGTGAGTTCATTTTCATTTGTTTCCAGAAACTTTTTTATTTCTTCCCTAATATCATTCTTGACCATTCATTGTTTAATAGCATGCTATTCAATCTCCATGAGTTTGAGTGTTTTGGGTTATTTCCTTGAGGCTGGTTTCTAGTTTCAGTCCCTTGTGGTCAGAGAAAATACTTGATATGATTTTGATTTTCTTGAATTTGTTGAGGTTTGTTTTGTGTCCTATCATGTGGTCTATCTTTGAAAATGTTCCATGTGCATTTGAAATGAATGTGTATTTTGCTTCTTTGTGATGAAAGGCTCTCTCTATATCAGTTAAGTCCAATTGATCCAGGACATTGTTCAATGCTGCAATATATTTGTTATTTTGTTTGAATGGTCTATCCATTTTTGACAGTGGAGTGTTAAAATCTCCTAGTATAAATGTTTTGCTATCTGTATCTTTTTTTTGAAGTCCTCCAAAATTTTCTTTATGTATTTGGGTGCTCCTATGTTGTGTGTATATATATTTACAATATTTATGTCTTCTTGATGGATTCTTCCCTTAGGTATTATGAAGTGACCTTCTGGGTCTCTTTTTATGTCATTTGTTTTGAAGTCTATTTTGTCAGATAGATATAAGTATTGCTACCCTGTCTTTTTTTTTTCATGCCCATTTGCTTGGAGTATTTGTTTCTAGCCCTTCACTTTCAG
Organism: Phyllostomus discolor; assembly: GCF_004126475.2. NCBI lineage: Eukaryota > Metazoa > Chordata > Mammalia > Chiroptera > Phyllostomidae > Phyllostomus > Phyllostomus discolor. Next base: position 119,898,398 of record NC_040904.2, read on the forward strand.
TTTGTGTAGATCTTTTGTTTTGAGGTTGGGTCTCTTGTAGGCAGCATATGTGTGGGTCATGACTTCATTTCCCTCGGCTACCCTATGTCTTTTGATTGGTGTATTTAAATAATTTACATTAAAGGTTATTATTGATATATACTTATCATTGCCATTTCTTCGTACCTGTGTTCCTCTGTCTCACTTTTTTTTTCCTTTTCTTAAAGCAGACCTTTAGTACCTCTTGCAGATTTGGTTTGAATGACGTGTATTCTTTGAGGCTTCTTTTGTCTAGGAAACTTCTATTTTGCTTTCCATGTTAATTGAGAGCCTTGCTGAATACAGTAGCTTTGTTTGCAGGCCTTTGTTTTTCATTACGTAGAATATTTGTTGCCATTCCCTTCTGGCTTGTAGTTTTTCCATTGAAAAGTCAACTGCTAGCCTTATCGGGTCTCCAGAGTATGTAACTTCTTGTTTCTCCTTTGCTACCTTTAAGATTCTCTCTTTCTCTTGGAATTTTGCCATTTTAATTATGATGTGTCTTCGAATGGGCCTCTTTGGGTTCCTCATGATCGGATCTCTGTGCTTACTGGATTTGTGTGGCTTTTTCTCTCATCAAATTAGGGAATTTTTCCATCATTGCTTTTTCAAACAAGTTTTCCATATCTTGGTCTTTTCTCCTTCTGGAATCCCTATTACATGGATATTATTGTGTTTCATGTTGTTTTTGCAGTTCCCTTAGCACCTCTCCATTCTTTCTGAGCCTCTTTACCTTTTCTTGCTCTTTCTGGGAGTTTTTCTGTACCTTGTCTTCTAGCTCCCTGATTCAATCCTCTGCTTCATCTAGCCTGCTTTTCATTCCTTCTACTGTGTCCTCCACTTTAGAAATTGTATTCTTCATTTCCTCTACACTTGTTGATAGTTTATATTTCCTTTTTCATGTTCATATAGTTTGCAGTGAGTGCATTGTAGTTTCCCTGTAGTTTCTGGCAATTCTCTGTGAGGTTATTGAGCTTCCTGATAACCATTGCTTTGAACTCAATACCTGATAGTTGACCTGTCTCTATTTCATTTAGGATGCTTTCTGAGGCTTCCTCTTTGTTTTTCATTTGGGGTTTGTTTCTTTGTCTTTCCATTGTTTTTGAGACTCTCCTTGTAAGCTTCTACTTCTTAAATTGATGTGTTCAGACTCTCTGGGTTTATGGTGTGAACTTCTATAGTAGGAGTGAGACTCAGTGGTGCAGGCCACTTGATCACCTGAAATTTCTGCTCTCGGGCTGTAGTTTATGTTGGCTCTCTGAATGTCTTTGGGTTTTGATTGTTGGTGGGTCTTTTCTTGGTGGGTTCTTCCCTCCAACTGGTTAACTGAGGGTCACTACACCCACTGTGTCTTCTATTCTGTTGTTCAGGTGTGGACAGGTTGCTTTGAAGCTGGTTCTTCTGTCTGTCTGAGGTTTTGAAGATTCTATCTCCCTATTCAGTTTCTTTCTTCTGTATAATTTCTATACCATTTAGTTGTACTTACAGATTGGTCCTGAGTAGAGGTTAGTTTGGCTTCCACTCTCCTTTACCTTCTTCCATTACTATATATTGGTGGTTCTTTTTTTTCGGTGGTTTCTCTCTTCCAGCAGGTATACTGGTGTTCACAGATCCCAAGTACTCTTTTTTGTGATCAATTGAGGGGGGGGGGGGATGGTTTAAGACAGAGGTAGTGTATTATATGGGACTTAAAATACCAACCCATAAAGAAAAGATAGGAGATGCTTTGGCTAAGTATAGTATTAACCATGATATTTCACTTGACTAGCCACTTTTTAGCCACGGTGGAAAAAAGATAAGACTCTTTTTAGGGGAGAGATTGTTTGCGAGTTCGATCCAGAAAACAGTGAGATTATGGGAGGTCAGATTATGAGGTAAAGTGAGAGTAAAGGATAGAAAATAAGTGTAGTGTGTGAGAAAATAGTTAACCACAATAGCAATAAAGTTCTAGAAGACAGTGAAATGAGCTAGGACATGGGAGGGGTGCTTTGTAGTATTTACAATTGTATTGAACAACATTATTTATAACAGTAATAGAGCAGCAATCATATAACCGAGTCTAAGTGATCTGAATAACAAGAAAAACAAGAACATGACCTAGAGTTGTGCGGTATTGGAACACAAGTGAAGTGAATGACGAAAAATTATTCAAACAAACAACCTAATCCTACGTCGACAAGAGCTCGAGGAACAACCATAAAGACAGCCTAGAGCAAGTAGAGGGAAGGAAATAACAAACATCAGAGCAAAATTAAATGATATAGAGGCTAAAAACACAATTCTAAGAATCAATGAAACCAGGAGCTGGTTCTTTGAAAAGATAAACAAAATTGACAATCCTTTAAGCAGACTCATCAAGAGAATAAGAGAGAGTACCCAAATAAAAACAATCATAAATGAAAGAGGAGAGATTACAACTGACACCACAGAAAAACAAGACTGTAAAAAATTACTACAAAGAACTGTATGCCAAGAAATTTGAAAACCTAAGTGAAATGGACAAATTTCTAGAAAAATATAGTCTTCCAAAACTCAATGGAAAGGAAGCAGAAAGCGTGAACAGACCAATAACAGCAGATGAAATTGAAGCAGTAATGAAAAAACTCCCAACATACAAAAGCCCTGGAATGGATGGTTTCATGGGAAAATTCTACCAAGCATTTAAGGAAGAGCTAACCCCTATCCTTCACAGACTATTCCAAAAAATCCGAAAAGATGGAAGACTCCCAAACTCTTTTTATGAGGCCAACATCATCCTAATCCCCAAACCAGATAAAGACACAAGAAAGAAAGAAAACTTCAGGCCAATATCACTGATGAACATTGATGCCAAAATCCCCAACAAAATACTGGCAAACCACATCCAACAATACATTAAAAAGATCATAGACCATGACCAAGTGGGATTCTTTCCACATATGCAAGGATGGTACGATATTAGCAAATCAGTACATGTAAAGTACTGATCACATAAATAGTACATGTCACATAAACAAAAGCAAAGACAAAAATCACATGATCATATCAATAGATGTGGAAAAATCATTTGATAAGGTACAGCACCCATTTATGATAAAAACACTCAGCAAAGTGGGTATAGAGGGAGCATTCCTCAACATAATAAAGGCCATATATGAGAGACCTACAGCCAACATCATACTCAATGGGAAAAATTAAAATCTTTCCCACTAAGATCAGGAACAAGACAAGGCTGTCCACTTTCACCACTTGTATTCAATATAGTACTAGAAGTTTTAGCCACAGTGATCAGATAAGAAAAAGAAATAAAAGACATTCAAATTGAAAAGGAGGAAACAAAGCTGTCACTGTTTTCAGATGACATGATAGTATACATAGAAAATCCTATAGACTAAGCCAAAAAACTGCTCCACTTAAGAAATGAGTTTGGCAAAACAGCGGGATACAAAGTCAATATCCAAAAACCTAAGGCATTCCTGTACACCAACAATAAAACAGCAGAAGCAGAAATCAAGAAAAAAATCCCATTCGAAATAGCAAAAAGAAAAATAAAATACCTAGGAATAAACCTAACCAAACAGGTAAAAGACCTGTATTCAGAAAACTACATAACACTGAGGAAAGAAATCAAGGAAGACACAAACAAATGGAAACATATACCGTGTTCATGGATCAGAAGAATTAGTATCATCAAAATGTCCATACTACCCAAAGCAATTTACACATTCAATGCAATACCTATTAAAGTACCAATGGCATATTTCACAGACATAGAACAAACACTTCAAAAATTTATATGGAACCATAAATGACCCCAAATAGCTGCTGCAATTTTGAGAAAGTAGAGTAAAGCAGGAGGGATCACAATACCTGACACTAAACTATATTACAAGGCCACTGTAATCAAAACAGCCTGGTACTGGCATAAAAACAGGCACATGGACCAGTGGAACAGAACAGAGAGCCCAGAAATAAACCCAAGTCTCTATGGTCAATTGATATTTGACAAAGGGGGCAGCAACATAAAATGGAGTAAAAATAGCCTCTTCAACAAATCGTGTTGGGAGATCTGGACAGCTACATGCAAAAAAAAAAAAAAGGCAACTTGAACACCAACTTACACCTTACACAAATATAAATTCAAGGTGGATAAAAGACTTAAATATAAACCATGACACCATTAAAGTCCTAGAGGAGAACGTAAGTAGGAAAATCTCAAATATTTCATGAAGAAACGTTTTTACTGACATGTCCCCTAGAGCAAAGGACAGAAAGGAAAGAATAAACAAATGAGACCTCATCAAAATAAAAAGCTTCTGCATGGCTAAAGAAAACAGTACTAAAATAAAAAGACAACCAACTGTATGGGAAAACATATTTGCCAGTGATACCTCAAGCAAGAGTTTAATCTCCAAAATATATAAAGAACTTACATGACTCCACTCTAAGAAGACAAGCAACCCAATTAAAAAGTGGGCAAAGGACTTGAACAGACACTTCTCCAGCGAGGATGTGCAGAGGATCCTGAGACACCTGAAAAGATGATCTATATTGCTAGCTATCAGAGAGATGCAGATTAAAACCACAATGAGATACCACTTCATACAGGTCAGAATGGCCATCATAAACAAAACAACAAACAACATGTGTTGGAGAGGTTGTGGAGAAAGGGGACCCTAGTTCACTGTTGGTGGGACTGCAGACTGGTACAACCACTATAGAAAACAGTATGTAACTTCCTCAGAAAACTAAAAATCGGGTGCAAAATTAATTGCTGGGCCTTTTGACCCAGCAATTCCACTGCTGGGACTATATCCTAAGAACCCTGAAACACCAGTCCAAAAGAACCTTTGCACCCTGATGTTCATAGCAGCATAATTTACAATAGCTAACTGCTGGAAGCAACCTAGGTGCCCATCAGTAAATGAATAGATCAAAGAAACTGTGGTACATTTACACGATGGAATTCTATGCAGCAGAAAGAAAGAAGGAGCTCCTACCCCTTGCAACAGCATGGATAAAACTCGAAAGCATTATGCTAAGCAAAATGAGCCAGGCAGTGAAAAACAAATACCATATGATCTCACCTTTAACAGGAACCTTAACAACAAAACAAAGAAACAAGCAAAATATAGTCAAAGACACTGAAAGAGAGGACAGGCTGACTGTGACCAGAGGGGAGAGAAGAGGGAATTTCAGGGGAGAATGGGAAGTGTTTACAGGAACAAATATAAAGGACACATGGACAAAATGGGGGGGGGTAGAAATGGGAGGGAGGTGGGGAGGGATGGGTGGGTGGGCTGGAATGGGATTAAAAGGCAGAAAACTGTACTTGAACAATTATTAAAATAAAAAATCATAATAAATTACACAATGGTATGTATAATATACATAAAAGTTATAACAATAAACTGATTATTTTAAATTGATAAAAGAAGAAAAATTTAAAATACACTATGAAAGAGAGAACAAGGAAAACCAGTCAAACAATGCAATTAAACAAACAAAACAAAGAAAACTAAACAGAAAGAAGAGAAATGCAAAAATACTAATAAAATAAAAGATGTAAAAATAATGAAAAACAATAATACAAATAAATAATAAGTTGCAAGTTCTCTGTAATAGCAAAGTTAAATTTGTCTCAGTTTCTCAGTTGTTGGGATGACCTCTCTTTGGGTCTGACTCTGGTCCTTTCAGGGTTCCAGGTCTTATTGTCTCACTTGTGAGGGAAAATAAAGATAGAAGGAAAAAAAGAGAGAGAGAGAGAGAGAGAAAATAGCCTCCTGCTGGCTTTAAACTGGCCTAGCAGGTTCTGGTCTTCCTGACTGCAGCAGGCTGAGCGGGGTTGGGTTTCGCTTTTCTCCCTTCCTGTGGTTTTGAGTGGATGGGGGCCAGGTCTGAGCAACACTCTACACAGTTGCCCAGCTTTCAGCCCACTTCCTCAGTTCACTGCCAGACCCCCAGTGCCCTTCTGCACCAGGCCTTTGACTTCAGTCCACCAGTTGTTCTGTCCTTGAAGTGCACCAGTTAGAGGCAACGCATGCACCACCTTCTAGCTCTTTGCTGTCCTAGGTGCTAGGTACTCTCCAAGTTTCTTGAGGGTAGTTGACTCCCCCACTGAGTTAAGTCTTTCTGGGGACTACTGACTTCCTGAGTCCTGCTGCTATCCTCTGCAGGGGGATCATCTGCCTTTCTCTAAGTGAGCCAGTCTGGCCTTACAGGGCAGGAGTGCCATCGTGGCTGTGGCAGCAGGTGTGGTGCATGCCTCTGGGCAGCAGGCATGTGTGCCAGGTCTATGCTGCTGCAGCTGTGGATGAGCCAAGTGCACTCTGCTGGAGCCATGAGTGCCACTGGGTGCTCTCTGCCACTGCAACTGGGAGGAGGGTAGGGATGCAACTACAGTCCTGGCAGAAGGGGCAGGCCACAGCCAAGACCACAGAGGCTGCAGAGGCACAGCTGAGGAAGGCAGAGGAGGCTGTTTAATTCCCTAAACAGCACCGAGAGCGATTTTTAGAAAAATTCCTCTTGTTCAAGCCTGACACTCCAAACAAGCATCCAGCCTCTCACACAGTCAAACTTTCCCACCAGACTGGATACTATCTGGCTCACGGTCCCTCATGGCCCAACTCTTCTCCTTTCTCCAGATGTCACCCAGCTCCCCAATTTCTCTGGCGATGACCCAACTTGCGTCCATAGTCTCAACATATGCACACTGTGCCTGTGCATTTGCTACTTCGTCTCTATTCAGCCTAGTGACTTCAAGCATCCAGGTCTATCCTGGTGCTGCACAAACCTACCTGTTTGGCAGGAAAGAGTGCTGTTGACCTGACTGTCTTCCAAGAATACTGCAGCAGGTCCGGCAGGTGCTGGGCCTGAGGCTGCAGTCACTCTGGTCTCTGCACTGGTCCTAGTGACCTTAGTCCCAAAGCAGTCTCTTTGCCATCTGATTTTTCAATGTTCTCTACAGTTTTGGCCTCCAACCTTCATATATTCTGGCTTACTGTTGGCTGTTCACTCTGTTTCTCAGATCTGCTAGGTGTTCCACTGGTGCACAGGAGGAAGTGGACTCTGCTCCCACCTCTCTCACCACTATCTAAGAATGTCTTTTAGAGAGCATTTGACATCTTGCTTCCAGACAGTGTCCACTTGGCTAAAATAATGACTTACATATTTTAGATTGTCTATATTTCAAGCTCACTCTTGGCAACCCACCGGGAATTTTTGGTAATAAAGTTTTGAGTTAGGTGCTTTCATACAATAAATTTTATATGACAACTCAGGTACTCACTTTTGTTACCACACCTCATTTTCCCAGGCACATACTTACAGGTTCAGAGGTCCATTCTGACCCAGATCCTGTAGTATATGTGCTCTTTGTAAACCATCTTTTTAATAAATTTAAAAGAAACTAGTTACATTTCATATGGAAAATATACTCCTTTTAAAATAATCGCCTACAAGGTTATATGAGAGACCAACATCACTAGTTTGAAGAATCATTAACCCAACTTTATATTATTAAATTTTATCAGTGATTATTAACTAGCATAATAAAATATCATCTAACCATTCTTCTTTTAGTGTAAATATAGTTGCTGAAGAAGAGAGCTCAAGGCATTTTAATTAGGCAGTTCAATTATTGTCCCCTCTTATTTATTTCTAAGTATAGAAAGCTTTTTTGTAGTCAACTCTTAATGCAGAGAAAAAGGTTCTGTTGCTTATATAGATGAGAAATTTGCTGCTCCTGTCCCTTTAGAAGACATGGAAGCTAGCCCCTTCCGTGAAATGCAGGAACCTATTCCCTCAGACACATAGTACACTGATGGGTCCAACAGGGGTCAGTCTCCCATGTGGACTACTGTGCCCATTCAACTAAAACAGACACAATCTGGTTCAACACTGGCATAGGTCACAGTGGCCAGTGGGCAGACCTGTATACCATGTAGCTCATGGCTGCTAATGAGGCACCACCCCTGATTATTTGCACACAGTTGGGCATTGTACCAGGAGCTAACATTGTGGATCTCTACACGCCATGCAATAAATGGATGGTTATGCATAACTCATTACGGGGACAGGCCTTAAGGCAAGACCTCTGGGAAATAGGCCCCTGAAACGAATCACTATACCATGGGACTGGGCATGCCCCTCTTGCTTCCCCTGGGAATGATGAGGCTCATACTCTAACCAAGGTATGATGGCTGGAAATGGTACTTACCAGTCCCTCAGCGAAGGAAGTAGCTCAGTGGCTATTCCATCACCTCTGACATCCTGGGGAAATGACCATGTATTTCACTATAGAAACTTGGGGGTTAGCTGTTACCTTTGCAAAGATATAAGACACTTGAGAGACCTGTGTAACATGCTCACGAGAACATTCCCTAAGACCTGTGGGAACTACTGGACAGGTGGTACATGGACAGGTACTGCTTACCCATGGCAGGTGGATGTAATCAGGTCCCTACCTAGTCCAGAGAGATATAAGTATGGTATTACATGTATGGACATGGCTAATTGACTTTTAGCTGCTTATCCCACACAGCACCCAGATCAGAAAGCAGTAATTGCTGCTCTGGAGCAGTTATGTGCTGCTTATAAGCAACCTTGATCTTTGAAAGTGATCAGGAGGCACAGTTTACTGGGGCTTTGGTGCAAAAATAGTCCCAAGACCTGCAGACTGACTGGAAATTCCATGTGGCCTATCATTCCCAGGCAACTGGAATGATGGTCTCAAAGCAAGGCCTGTGAGCCACAGCTGCCACCCATACACTGGGGAGTTGGATGAAACACTTATTGACTTTCCTCTGGACTCTAAATGAAAGGACTCAGAGCTGGGTCCCAGTTACAGTGGAAACCTTGCTCCAGTGGACTACCGGTCCAAATTAGCTACAGGTACAGACTAAGGATGCTTTATTGAAACCAGGCATGGGAAAACAAGGATATAGTCCCTTGCCTGCTCCTGAGGGCCTGGATAAAAGCCCCTCACATGCATTGAATGGCTCTTGTTGCCCCTTGGGGACAAGAGGTGGAGAAGAACTTACAAATAGTTCTTTGGGTGATTGAGACATGGTCTCCAATCTTAAAGATGACACACCCAGGTCCAGCAGACCACAAAAGGCTTCTCCATGGCATCTTTGTGGTTTCCCTATGGCCCATATGACTTTTCCACTGTTGTTGCAAGTAGATGCTGAGCCACCAGCTGAGTCACAAAAGTTATGGTATTCATGCCCAGGAAAACCCCTTCTGTTAGCCACTGTCTTATTAGATGACCAGAAACTTGGCTGTATGTTCCCTGAACATCATGATTTACCCTACTGGTGCCTATAACTGCTCCAATAAGCACCCTTTCCACCCTTCGGGTACAGAATAACACCTTAGTAGACTGGGCTCATACTTATACCTCAGTAGCTAACCAATCAGCATGGTGGCTCTGCACTGGACTCCCCCTGAGCATGTCTGACAGCCTCCCATGGCACATCTTTCCAGCTTCTGTCTCAAATTGGACTTAGTTACAGCATCAGTGGAACAGTGAATATCCCTTGTGGAACACAACCTGGACTGACATCTACACTGGCACAAAGCCAGTGCATGACCAGCCCTGGCCATTAGACAGCTACTCCATATAGAATAGCTCAGCATAGCTTTCCTTTGCATGGAGAACCCCAAAAGACAAGCCCAGGTGTGCTGGACTCTGAGAGGTCTGTAAGACTCAGACTCTAAAGCATTTCTGGAAGGCACAGAATGATATGTGGGCTGCAGTTCCCACTGGAGTATGGGTTCTGGGTATGTGGCTCACATGGGTGGTCTTATCCAGCCTGATAATTGAACTGGCTATTGTACTTGGGGATGGCCCCATTTGCCTGCTCCAGTTCAGAAAATTCTTGCAATCCAGCCAACAAATTGGGAAACATTTAACGTGAGACACTGGGTAAGTCTTACTCTCTGGTGGTATTACTCTTTAGTTATTTTTTCTCCTCAAGCTGTTTCTACAGTCACTGAGATTGAGAAACTGCTTTGGCCTTACACACTATTCCTGTGTTGAATGCAACACATGAACCCTTAATCCTATTAAATGAGGAAGTGTATCAATTAAGAAAAGTATCCTTGCAAAATTGTATGGCCTCAGATATACTTACTGCATCCCAAGGTAGAGTGTGTGCCTTAGTAGAAGCTGAATGCTGTGTATATGTTCCTGATGTCCATCCAATGCTATTCAAACTTAAGGGCATTAATTTCTGAGACACAAGCCACTGAATGCATGACAGGTGATCCTTTGCAGGAATGGTGGGTATCCTTAGTGACTGAAAGGCAGTGGATTCTTGCTGTCTTGAGTGGCAGTGCTTGTGTTTTTGTTGCTTATTGCTGTAGTCTACACAGCAATATGGGTGCAGGGTCATGCCCTCCTCACCAAGGGAACTTCGCAGAATATATCCTCATGTAGATTGTGCAGTGAGGAGCCCAGAAGGGGTGTATTGTATGGTAAATGGAGGTAGTCGCAGTCCCTCACCCATATGTGTGGGGAACTAAGATAAGCTGTGTTCTCATAGCCTTGAGACTGGAGACAATAAATGGTTCCCATATCATTGAGTGGACTCACATGCACAGAATCACACTATGTTACACAATATTCTGCCTTCCTGCCAGCTTTGTCTGTATTTAGTATATATGGGGGTAGGGTGTCCTCACTGGGGGACATATAGCTCTCATGTGCATGGATCACCCAACCTTAAATAAAGGCACACCCAGCATTCCTACGGCTTCATGACTTTTCTTCCATCTACCAGAGACAAGAGTGGATCTGTCCAGCTTGATTGGTTACAACACAAGGGCTGTGGACATGATTTGCTTCCACTCAGTGCACCTCACTATCTGATCAAAGGGAGATAAAGTGAGGTCACTTATCAGCACCAGTATTGCACAAATGCATAGAGTATACAGTGCAGACCACACAGTGCTGTGAGGGTATGGGCTGAAAAATGAGCACTTGTGATTATTGTAGCCCAGACTCAGCCCACATTCTTGCATAAACACAGGAAAAAAAGAGGGAGTCCAGCCCCTCTCTGTCTGCAAGAACAAGGAATTTGCAAAACCCAGCTAATCAAGAGTAAAATAACCAGGAAGATTTTTTTTTTCAAGAGTAAGACAGTAAGACCTGGAGATCCGAGAAAGCCAGAGACAGATTCAGAAAGAAGTCAGAAAGTGAACACCAACAGCTCAACCAAATTTCACTTTGCTCTTCATCAGAACTCACAAGTTTTTTATTTGTCTTGCTTTTTTTCATTTATTTAGTTTTTTGCTTTGTTTTGATTTTATTGTTTGTTTTGTTCCTTTATTCTCTCATATTGCATTTTAATTTTTCTTCTTTTACTTCATTCATATTCCAAATAACACACTGCTCTTTGCCTTTTACTTTTTATTCTTTTTATTCATTCTTTTATATATTTCTTATCCTACTATTCTTATGCCAAGTCTCGTACAGCACCCTTCCCTGGTCTTAATCCATGCCATCTCCCTAAGTCTTGTTACTGTTGCTGCAAATTTTATTTACTCTGACACTATGCCAAGTTTCTATCCCTTACTCTTACTATTTCTCTTCCATCTAACCTCCTGTCAGTGCTCTTCTTTCTTAAGTCATCTCAAATTCTTTTCCCCCTCTAATAAGAGACTTATTTCCTTTCCACATTCTATAAACAGTGGCTAGCTGGGTGAAATACTATGGTTATTACTGTACTTTTCCAAAGGAACTCCTATTTGTTCACTGTTTGTACTTTAAATCCCATAGGATACTCTCTGCCTGTCTTACTCCATTTTGCTTTCCCCTGCCCTTGATCAGCTGAGTAAGGAATTTTTTTTTAATTTTTACCATTTCTTAACCTGGGCTCTATGCCTTATCCCTATTAGTTTTCCTCCCTATCCTTTCAAAACCATTTTTCTTTACTGTAGACATCGTATATTTACTTTTCTCTTTTGTACAACATTCTTATTCCCTTTCCAACTTTATTAATCTTCATTCAGCTGTTGTTGCTATTGACCCTGCAGTGACTCTTCTGCAATTTTCTTCCTATCGGTTCAATACCTGTTTAAGTTTACTTCAAACCTTTCATATATTCTTTTCTTTTCTTTATTTTTTATTAACTTTTCTTTTTTATTTCATATTTTATTTTTATTGTTGTTCCAGTACAGTTGTGTTCATCTTCCATTTTCTTATTCCATTTTCACACCACCCTTCCATATTTTACATACATTTTAAATTCTGTTCTCTCTATGTCTTTACCTCATTTCTTTTCCCTCTTTCCATTCAAAATGATCTCTCCTACTTTTAGGCATCTTATATTACCTTTTCCCTATATTATAATATTCTTAATCTTTATCTTTATTAATCTTTGCTTAATTGCTTTTGATACTGCTCAATTGCTTTTTATTTTTCTGGCATGGGTTTGTATTCTGGTAATGTTGTTTTGTTAAACAGCATCTCTAAAACTGCACAAATGACATCGCAGGAGTTGTGACTACCAGTTAGCCAGCTGGAGTGGAGAACCAACCAATGAATGAGCCACCAATAAGCAAAGACCAAGTGCAAGAAGGGAGCCCACACAAAGAGAATAAAGGGCAACCCTGGGGAATCCAGGTAAGAAGATAAAAAAGATGACACCACTGTGTCCACAGAAGTCTATGCCACAAAGAGAGGCAGGCAATGCAGAGCACCCTGAGATGCAGAAACAAGCAAAAAATCACCTAAAATTAGGAGACAAAGAAAGGATCTCCAATCAAAGGAATGGAAGAATTGTAGGTAAAGAACTAAATGAAATTAAGGCAAGCAATCTATCAGACCTAGAAGTTTTAAAAATGGCCATAAGGATACTCAAAGAACTCAGTGAAACTACAAAACCTGAATGGGAAGTACAACTGGATGAAAAAAGAAATAGAAACTGTAAACAACAACCAGGAAGAAATTAAGAATACAATATCTGAAATCAATAATAAACTCGAAAGAATTACAACCTGGCTGAATGAAAAAGAAGGAAGAATCAATGAGCTATAGGAAAAGATAGAAAAAATATACAGGAAGAGCAGAAACATAAAAAAAGGTTAATAAAATATGAAGATAGCTTACGGAAATTTCAGGACAACATAAAACATAACAACATTTGCATCATTAGAATACGAGAAGGAGAAGAAAAGGAGGAAGAGTTACAAACCTTGTTTGAAAAAACAATTACAGAATATTTCCCTAACTTAGTGGGGAAGTATTAGAGGGGAAGGTCATGCAAGTACAGGAAGCACAGAGGGTCCCAATCAAGATGAACCCAAAGAGGCCCACTGCAAGATACATCATAACTGAAATGGTTAAATTCCAAGACAAAGAGAGGATCTTAAAGGCAGAAAGGGAGAAAATATAGTAACATACAAGCAAGCTCTGATAAAGATAACAGCTGATTTCTCAACAGAAACACTTCAAACCAGAAGAGAATGACAAGAAATAATCCAAGTAATGAAAAGCAAAGGCCTACAACCAAGACTACTCTACAAGTAAGGCTGTCATTTAAAATGGAGGGCAAAATAAGAATTTCCCAGACGAAAGTAGGATAAAAGGACACACCTCTACCAAACAAGCATTGCAAGACTTGCTAAAGGCACTGCTTTAAGAAGAAGAAGGAAAAGAGTGAGAGAAAGGTAGCTGAAGGGATAAGAGAACATGACCTGAATCTATGCTGTCTAAAAAAGAACCAATTCAGAACAAAAGAACTACACAGACTGAAAGTAAAGATTGGAAAACAATATTACAAAAAAGAAATGAACAGAAAAAAATGCCAGGGTAGCAATACTTATAGTGGACAAAATAGATTTCCAAAAAAGGCCACAAATGCAAGTCTCTATCATCAACTAATATTTGACAAACATAAAATGGAGTAAAAAATAACCTCTTCAACAAATGGTATTGGGAGATCTGGACAGCTACATGAAAAAAAATGAAACTCAATCATCAACTTACACCATACACAAAAATAAATTCAAGATGGATAAAAGGTTTAAATATAATTTGTGACATGATAAAAGTCCTAGAGGAAAACATAGGCAGAAAAATCTCAGATATTCCACCAGCAATATTTTCAGCAATATGTCCCCTAGAGCAACAGACAAAAAGGGAAGAATAAACAAATGGGATCTCATCAAAACAAAAAGCTTCTGCATGGCTAAAGGAAATACCATTAAAATGCAAAGAGAACCAACTGTATGGGGAAAAATTTTTGCCAATGATAACTTGGACAAGGGTTTGATCTCCAGTTTGATATAAAGAACTGTAATGACCCAATTCAAGAAGACAAACAACCAAATTAAAAAATGGGCAAAGGACTTGAACTGACACTTCTCCAAGGAGGATGTATAGAAGGCCCAGAGACATATGAAAAGATGCTCAGCATCACTATCCAACAGAGAGATTCAAAATAAAACACAATAAGACACCATTTCACATAGGTCAGAATGGCCATCATAAACAAATCAACAAAGAACAAGTGTTGGAGAGGATGTGGAGAAAAGGGAACCCAAGTATACCATTGGTGGAAATGTATACTGGTGCAGCCACTGTGTAAAATAGTATGGAATTTCCTAAGAAAACTAAAATTGAAACTGCCTATTGACCCAGCAATACCACTGTTGGGATTATCCCCTAAGAATCCTGAAAGACCAGTTCTAAAGAACCCATGCACCCCAATGTTTATAGTAGCACTATTTACAATAACCAAGTGCTGAAAGCCCATGGTGCCCATCAGCAAATGAGTCAATCTGAAAACTGTGGTATATTTACACAATGGAATACTACACAGCAGAAAGAAAGAAGAAAGAAAGAAAAAGAGAGAGAGAGAGAGAGAGGAAAGAAAGAAAGAAAGAAAGAAAGAAAGAAAGAAAGAAAGAAAGAAAGAGAGAGAGAGAGAGAGAGAAAGAAAGGAAGGAAGGAAGGAAGGAAGGAAGGAAGGAAGGAAGGAAGGAAAGAAAGAAAGAAAGAAAAGAAAGAAAGAAAAGAAAGAGAGAGCTTCTACCCTTTATAAGAGCATAGATAGAACTGGAAATCATTATGCTAAGTGATATTACACAGGTGGTGAAAGACAAATACCATATGACCTCACCTATAAGTGAAATCTAATCAACAAAACAAACAAGCAAGTGAAACATAACAGGGGACATTGAAATGAGCAATCTGATGGTAACCAGAGAGGAGAGTGGAGAGGGATAGTAGGGGACAACAGGAAAAAGATCATCAAGGAACATGTACAAAGGACACATGGACAAAACCAAAGGGGATAGGTTTGAGGGTGGGAGGAAGGGATTATTAGGAGGCTGCAGGTGGTGGGGTGAAATTTTAGACAATTGCACTTGAATAACTAAAAAAAATAATTACATGAATTAATTTCCTTAACAAAGTGACAAATATGGTCTCATTTTAATACTTAAGAATAGACTTGATGAAGAAGACATAAACATTGTAAACATATATGCACCCAACATAGGAGCACCCAAATGTGTATAGAAAATCTTGAAGGACTTCAACAAATTTATAGAGAGCAATACACTTAGAGTAGGTGTTTTTAATTCCCAACTGTCAACAATGGACAGACATTCAAACAAACAACAAAGATATTGTGGTACTGAATGACATACTAGATCAAATGGATTTAACTGATATATACAGAACCTTTCACCCCAAGGAAGCAAAATATACATTTTATTCAAATGTACATGGAACATTTTCAAAGATAGACCACATGATAGGACAGAAAACAAAGCTCTACAAAGTCAAGAAAGTTGAAATTATATCAGGTATTTTCTCAGATTGCAATGACTTGAAACTAGAAACTAACCTCAAGAAAAAAATTCAAAATCAATTAAATCCATGGAGATGGAATAACATGCTATTAAAAAATGAATGGCTTAAAAACAAATGCAGGCAAATGTACCTGAACAACAATTTTTTTGAAAAGTTGAAAAAAAAAAGATGAGGAAGGAATCAAACACTTTCTGGGAACAAAAGAAAATGAACATGCAACTGCCCAAAACCTATGAGACACAGTGATGGCTGTCTTGAGACGGAAGTTCATAGTAATACAGGCCTAACCTAATAAAGATAGAAAATATTCAAATAAATGGCCTAACCCCACATGTACAAAAACTAGAGGAACAACAACTAGCATAGTCCAGAGTGAGTAGAAGAAATTAAATAATCAAGATAAGAGGAGAATTAAATAACATAGAGACTAAAAACAATTTTCCAAAGAATCAATGAATCCAGGGCCTTGTTCTTTGAAAAGATAAACACAATTGATAAGCTTTTAATTACACTCATGAAGAAAAAAAAGAGGGTCCAAATATATAAGGTCAGAAACAAAAGAGGAGAAATTATAACTGATACCACAGGAATACAAAGGACTCTTAGAAATTACTACCAACAACTATATGCCAAGAAATTTGAAAACCTGGGTGAAATGAATGAATTTTTAGAAACGTGTAATCCTCCAAAACTTAGTCAAGAAGAAGCAGACTGAATAGACTGATAAAAGGTACCAAAGTTGAAGCAGTAATCAAAAAATCCTAGCACACAAAAGCCCTGGAATGGACAGTTTCACAGAAGAATTTTACCAAATATTTAGGGAAGAGCTAACTCTGATCCTTTTTAAACTATTCCAAAAATGCAAGAAGAGAGAAGACTCCCAAACTCTTTTTATGAGGACAGCATTTTCCTAACTCCAAAACTGGATAAAGACAAAACAAAGAAAGAAAACTACAGGTCAATCTCACTGATGAACATAGGTGGTACAATCCTGAACACAATATTGGCAAATTGCATCCAGCAATACACTAAAAGGATGATACACTGTGATAAATCCATGGGATCATCCCAAGGTACAATATATGCAAATCAAACAATGTAATAAATCACATAAACAAAATGAAATACAAATTTTACATGATCATGTCAATAGATGCTGGAAAAAGTATTTGATAAACTATAGCACCCACTTATAATAAAAAAAACACTCAGCAAAGTAGTATTAGAAGGACCATGCCTTAACATAATAAAGGCCATATATAAGAAACCTACAGCCAACATCATACTCAATGTGCAAAAACTAAAAGCATTCTCCTTAATGTTAAGCACGAGACAAGGGTGTCTGCTTTCACCACTTCTATTCAACATAGTGTTGAAAGCTTTAGCCACAGCACTAAGGAAATAAAAAGAAATAAAAAACATCCAAATTGGAATGGAGGAACCAAAACTGTCATTCGTTGCAGATGACATGATAGTGTACATGGAAAACCCAAAGATGAATGTACCAAGGCACATCATCATTAAGTTACCCATGATTAAAGATAAAAGGATAATCTTAAAAGCAGCAAGAGGAAAGGAGAGAGTTACCTACAAAGGAGTGCCCATAATGCTATCACTTGATTTCTCAAAAGAAACCTTCCAGGCAAGAAGGGGCTGGATAAAAGTATTCAAAGTCATGAAAAGCAAGTGTCTACATCCCAGGTTATTTTATTTAGCAAAGCTATCATTTAGAATGGAAGGGCAGATAAAGTGCTTCCCAGATAAGGTCAAGTTAAAGGAGTTCATCATCGCCAAGCCATTATTATATGATATGTTAAAGGGACTCACCTAAGAATAAGAAAATTAAAAATATGAACAGTAAAATGACAACAAACTCACAACTATCAACAAATGAACCTAAAAGAAAAGACAAACAACAAGAACAAAAACTAAGCAAACAGCTAGAACAGGAACAGAATCGGATAAATGGACATGACATGAAGGGATTTCAGTGAGGAAGGGGAAGGGAGGAATAGAGGGGAAAATGTACAATGAATAAGAAGCATAACTGGTAGACAAAAAATAGACATGGAAAGATAAAAATGGTATAGGAAACAGAGAATTCAAAGAACTTATATGTGCAACCCATGGACATGAGCTAAGAAGGGAATGCTGGAGGACTGGGGGGTTAAGGGCAGAGGTAGGATAAGGCGGGAGGGGGGGATTGGGACAACTGTAATAGAATAATCAATAAAATATACTTTAAAAAGAAAAAAGAAAACCCCATAGACTACACCAAAAATAAATAAATAAATAACTACTTGGCCTAATAAGTGAATTTGTCAAAACAGGGGTAACAAAGCCAATATTCAGAAATTGAAGGCATTTTTGTATACTAACAATGAAATATCAGAAAGTGAAACTAAGAAAAAAAATCCCATTGACAAGGGAGTGACAAGGGATGACAACAAGAAAAATAAATTTAACCAAGAATGTAAAAGACCTGTACTCTGAAAACTACACAACACTGAAGAAATTAAGGAAAAAAACAAATAAATGGAAGCATATACCACGTTCATGGATTGGAAGAATCATCAAAATGTCCATACTACCCAAAGCAGTTTATAGATTCAATGCAATCCCTATTAAAGTACCAATGACATATTTCACAGATATAGAACAACCATGTCAAAAATTTATATGTAGTCATAAATGACCCCAAATAGCCTTAGCAATTTTGAAGAGAAGAAAAATGTAAAGGGATAACAATACCTGATATCAAACTATATTAAATGGCCATGGTAATCAAAACAGCCTGGTACTGGCATAAGAATATGCACATAGATCGATGGAGCAGAATAGAGACCCCAGAAATAAGCCCATGCCTCCGCGTTCAATTAATATTTGACTAGCAAGCATAAGCATAAAATGAAGTAAAAATAGCCTCTCCAATAAATGGTGTTGGGATATCTGGACAGCTACATGTGAAAAAATTAAACTTGACCAGCAACTTACACTATACACAAAAATAAACTCAAAGTGGATAAAAGAGGTAATATATGTCATGACACATATAAAAGTCCTGGAGAACATAGGCAGGGAAATTTCAGATATCCCACACAGCAATATTTTCCCCAATACATCCCATGGGGCAAGGGATATAAAGGAAAGAATAAATAAATGGCATTACATACAACTAAAAGATTCTGCATGGCTAAAGAAAACATCAACAAAATGAAAGAGAACCAACCATATTGAAAAATATATTTGGCAATGACATCTCACACAAGGGTTTTTATCTCCAAAATATATGAAGAGGTCACACGACAACACCAGAAAGATCACCAATCCGATTTAAAAATGTGTACATGGCCTGAACATACACTTCACCAAGGATGACATACAGAAGGTCCATAGACACATGAAAATATGCTAAACATTAGTAGCCACTCAAGACAGGTACATTAAAAACACAGTGAGATGCCACTTCACACAAGTCAGAATGGTCATCTTTAGTAAATCAATAAACAAGTGCTGGTGAGGATGTGGAGAAAAGGGAGCCCTGTTACACTGTTGGTGGAAATGCAGGCTGGTTCAGCTGCTGTGGAAAACAGTTTGGAATTTCCTCAAAAAAACTAAAAATGGAACTGTCTTTTGGCCTAGTGATTCCACTGCTGGAATTATACCCTACAAATCCTGAAACACAAATCCAAAAGAACCTATAAACCTCAGTGTTCATTACAGCATTATTTATAACAGTCAAGTACTAGAAAAAGCCTAACTGCCCATTGGTAAATGAGTGGATCAAATATTGTGGTACATTTACTCAATAGAATACTATGCAGCAGAAAGAAGAAACTTCTACCCTTTACACAGCATGGATGGAACTGGAGAGTATTATGCCAAGTGAAATAATCCAGGCAGTGAAAGACAAATACCATATGATCTCACTGATAAATGGAACCTAATCAACAAATGAGGAAAATAGAACTAGGAACATGGAAATAATGAACAAACTGACAGTGGCCAGAGAGGGGGAGGGAGGTAGACAATGAGGTAAAGAAGGATGGAAGGGGAAAGACAATAGAAACATGAATAGTGGACCCATAGGAGTGGACAATGGGTTTGGGAATTAACTGTGCAGGTGGCAGGCAGGGGAGAGCTACTGGGAAATGTGGGACCACTGTAACTGAACAACAAAAATTAAAATTTAAATTTAAAAAAGGTGTAAAAAAGTACTTGTCTTTATGTTTTTATCAGATATGAGTTTTTCTGAGTATCTATATGCCAGAGAAATATAAGACTTTGCTTAAAATGTATAGAAATTGCATCAAAGCAAGGTTTGTCCAACCCAAACCATTCTTTGAGATGGAGTAAAGAAAGTTGCACATCTGCCTTCTTCCCACAGGAGCAGTGCTTCAAGAGAGCAGCTTTTAGCTTTTAGAATCTTTTGTGAAAATCTCATTCTACCTATGTGACCTTCCACCTTCATCATTTTGCCAGTTCTCAGTACACTATAGCCAGTTCTCTGAAATAATTGCCTAACTTTTTATACTTTGCTTTCACACTGATTCAAAACTAATCCAGAAAAGATGTGCATTCCAAAAGACAGTCAGACTTCTGGCCAAGAAAGAGGTAGAGGTAGATACACTTTGTCTCCTCACAAAATCAAAAGGACAACAACAAATTTAAAAACACAAACAACCAGAACTATCAGAAAAATCAAGCTGTATGGAAGTCCAACAACCAAGTAGTTAGTGAAAAAACATATATCCAAACTGGTAGGAGAGGTAGAGACAGGCAGCTGGGGCTGAGAGGATGCATGGGCAGGTGAAGCAGTGGCTGGTGATTCCACATTAGCATGTGGATAAATCAGGAGGAAAAATTGAGGAGTGAGATAGGGCAACCCAGGGTTCCATGTGGGAAAAGAAAGCCTCAAAGCTACTGGCTGTAAAAACCTGTGGGAGTTGCACCCATGAGAGAAATTTCAGCCTCATAGGAAAGTTCATTGGAGAGACCCACAGAGTCCTAGAATGTACACAAACCCACCCACCTGGGAATCAGCACCACAAAGGCTCAGTTTGTCTGTGGGTAGTGTGTAGAGGAGGAAGTGACTGAAAGTCAGCTAGAGCTGAGCAAGTGGCATTGTTCCCTCTTTGGCCTCTCTTCCATATATAGCACCACAATGTAGCAAAGTGGGTTGCCCCACCTTGGTGAATATTAAGGCTCTGCCTCCTACAATATAACAGGTGTGCCGAAACAAAGAAATATGGTCCAAATGAAAGAACAGATAAAAGCTCCAAAAATAGTACTAAGCTATGAAGAGATAGCTTATCAGATGCAGAGTTCAAAACACTGGTAATCAGGATGCTCACAGAAATGGTTGAGTATGGTTACAAAATAGAGGAAAAAGTGAAGGCTGTGCAAAGTGAAATAAAGCAAAATATACAGGGAACCAAGAGTGAATGGAAGGAAACTGGGACTCACATCAATGATTTGGAGCAGAAAGAAGAAATAAACATTCAACCAGAACAGAATGAAGAAACAAGAATTCAAACAAATAGGAAAGGCTGAGAATCCTCTGAGACAATTTTACATGTTCCAACACTCAAATTATGGGGGTGCCAGAAGGAGAAGAAGAATAGCAATAAATCAAAAACTTACTTGAAAAATAATGAAGGAGAGTCCTGGTCAAGAGAGAGGTATAAGTGGAAACCCTTCACTTCCTCACACAAACAAAAGGAGGATAACAACTAATCTAAAATCAATAAACAACCGAAATCACCAGAAAATCAAGCTGCATAGAACTCTGACAACCAAGGAATTAAAGAAAAAATCAACCAGAACAACCAGACCAGTAAGGCAGACCACTCAAGCTGACTCAGAAAAGCCACAGCAAGGTGGCTGAGGGGTGAGGCTGACTGCCAAGCTTGCCAGAGCTGCATGTGAGGGACTGAATTAAGGGGAAAACTGAGACTCAGAGCTGACTATGGGCTATGGCTGGAGTTGCCTCGGTGGGAGATACTTCCAGTCTGACATGAGTTTTCTGGAAAGTGTGCTAGAGACAAGCAGGCAAGCTGCATTGTTCCCTCTCTGGCCTCTCCCTCACAGGCAGCACAGCAAACAGGGTTGCCCTGCCTGGGTGAATACCTAAAGCCCCACTCCCTTACAACCTATCAGCTGCACCAAGACAAAGAAATATGGCCCAAATGAAACCTCAGAAAGAGAATTAAGTGATGAGGAGATTGCCAACCTATCTGATGGAGAATTTAAAGCCCTGGTAATCAAAATGCTCACAGAACTGACTGAGCTTGGTCGAAAAATGAAAGAAAAAATGAAAGATACCCAAAATGAAATAAAGCAAAATATTCAGGGAAGCAACAGTGACAAGAAGGAAACCAGGACTCAAAACTATGATTTGGAACAAAAAAGAAGAAATAAACATCCAACTGGATCAGAGTGAAGAAACAAAAATAAAAAAAAAATGAACAGAGGCTGAAAATTCTCCGGGATAACCTGAAACATTCCAATATCTGAATTAGGGGTGGCAGAAGGAGAAGAACAAGAGCAAGAAGTTGAAAACTTGTTTAAACAAATAACGAAGGAAAACTTCCCCAATCTGGCAAAGGAAATAGACTTCCAGGAGGCCCAGGAAGCCCAGAGAGTTCCAAAGAAGTTGGACCCAAAGAGGAACATACCAAGGCACATCATCATTAAGTTGTCCAAGATTAAAGACAAAGAGAAAATCCTAAAAGCAGCAAGAGGAAAGGAGAGAGTTACCTACAAAGGAGTTCCCATACAGCTATCACCTGATTTCTCAAAAGAAACCTTCCAGGCAAGAAGAGGCTGGAAAAAAATATTCAAAGTCATGAAAAGCAAGTGTCTACATCCCAGGTTATTTTATTTAGCAAAGCTATCATTTGGAATGGAAGGGCAGATAAAGTGCTTCCCAGACAAAGTCAAGTTAAAGGAGTTCATCATCACCAAGCCATTATTATATAATATGTTAAAGGGACTCACCTAAGAATAAGAAAATTAAAAATATGAACAGTAAAATGACAACAAACTCACAACTATCAACAAATGAACCTAAAAGAAAAGACAAACAACAAGAACAAAAACTAAGCAAACAACTAGAACAGGAACAGAATCAGATAAATGGACATCACACAGAGAGTTCAGTGGAGGGGGGGGAGGCAGGAATATGGCGGGGAACGTACAGGGGAGAAAAAGCATAATTAGTAGGCATAAAATAGATGAGGAGAGATAAAAATGGTATGAAACAGAGGACTCAGAGAACTTTATATATACAACCCATGGACATGAACTAAGGTGGGGATCCTGGAGGGTTGCGGGGCAGAGTGGAGGGGGGGATAAAGGGGAAAAAAGTGGGAATACTGTAATAGCATAATCAATAAAAATACTTGAAAATGTTAACAAAAAAAAAGAAAAAGAAAAAGAATGAAGGAGAATTCCCCCAATCTAGCAAAGAAAATACACTTCCAGGAAGTCCAGGAAGCCCAGAGAGTCCCACAGAATTTGGACCCAAGGAAACACACACCAAGATACATTATAATTAAGTTGCACAAGATTAAAGATAAGGAAAGAATCTTAAAAGCAGCAAGAGAAAAGGAGATAGTTACCTAAAAAGGTGTTCCAATAAGACTACCAGCTAATTCTCAAAAGAAAACTTGCAGGCAGGAAGGGGCTGGGAAAAAGTATTCAAAGTCATAAAAAGCAAGGGCCTACATCCCAGATTATTTTATTTAGCAAAGCCATCATTTAGAATGGAAGGGCAGATAAAGTGCTTCCCAGATAAGGTCAAGTTAAAGGAGTTCATCATCACCAAGCCATTATTGTATGATATGTTAAAGGGACTTACCTATGAATAAGAAAATAAAAAATATGAACAGTGAAATGACAACAAATTCGAAACTATCAACAAATGAACCTAAAAGAAAAGACAAACAGCAAGAACAAAAACTAAGCAAACAACTAGAACAGGAACAGAATCAGAGAAATGGACATGACATGGAGAAATTTCAGTGGGGAAGGGAAAGGGATTGGGGGGAAAACAGAGTGAATAAGAAGCATAACTGGTAGGTATAAAATGGATGGGGAGAGATAAAAATGGTATAGGAAACAGAGAACTCAAAGAACTTATATGTACCACCCATGGACATGAACTAAGGGGGTGGGGGAATGCTGGAGGGTGGGGCAGTGCAGGGCAGAGGGGTGATAAAGGGGGAGAAATTGGGAAAACTGTCATATCATAATCAATAAAATATACTTAAAACATGTTGCTTCCACTGTGTATACATCTAAGTGATTAATTCAACCAAAATAAAGCACTCACTGCACTTGATCATATTAAGGCATTTTTTGAGACTTACTAATTAAATGGACTTAATATTAGTTTTATTTTTAATTTTAAAAAATTTCAGCCTTTCTGATAGGGATATTGTTGGGACCTGCCCTGCCTGGTTTCAGAAACTGTAATCCCCTATGTCTAAGACTGAGTAAAGGGCCTTGGGACTATAAACCACTTAGGAGACAAAGCTTATCTTCCTTGTAGGGGCACCACCTCTGCCCCCTTTCTCTTCACCCTGCTTGACCCTGAGCAGATGACTGGTTAGCCAATGAAGGGAAAGATTCCTCAAAAGAGGGACAACCTATGACAGGCATGGTCATGAAGGGGCCCTCAGGTAAGGACTTAGGGGGCTATAGAAAAAGGGGCTGATGGACCCTCACCCTTCGGTTCTGTTATAGCCTGAGCCCTCATTCTGTCTGCAAGAAGTCTCCTAATCTCTTGGCTGCCTTACTTCCCCTACCTGACTTAAACCTGAAACAATGCTGGAGGCGGCCCTGTGCTGGAAAGGGCATGTTCCCTAGGGCAATCAGGCCTAAGAAAGAATGCATAAAATCCTATGAAACCTACTTTGCTAATACCCTGAATTTAAATGATAAGTGTTTAAGGGTTCAAGGAGTTTGTTCCCCAAAGTTTTATGGCCCTTTAACTATCTGACCCTGACTCAGAATAAGCCCTCAGAGTTCTTTGAATGTTATCTGTTGTTTAATCAATTCTGCCTGACAATGACTGATGAGCTTTATGTATACACCCTGTATTCCTGTGAAACTGAACCCAATAAAAGCTTGTTAAGGCAAGGGTCCAGGCGTTCTCCTCTTGAAAGAGTGACCAAGGTGCTCTGACTCTTGCTGTCTCCTTAAGAGAGAAGCTACAGTGTCCCTTTTCCTCCACAGGACTCAGTAGTCCATGTGAATTTATCTTGTCTTATCCGTAATGCCACAGACCCCAGGAACTGGGATCTGCATCAAGATATGACTATTTCCCCTTCATTTATGCCTGTCTTTATTCTCCCAGTGATTTTTTCAATAATAAAAATGTGTTTCTTTTCTAATCATAAAAATCTGTTTACAAATATCTACCTTCTTAGACACACTATTTAGCTTACTGCCTTCTCTTCCCGTTCTACTCATTACGTCTTTTTCTTAGGTTCTCCTTCACTGATTTTTTTTTTCTGCTGATGTTAACTCATCATGTGACACCCACGTGTTATTTTTCTTCTTGACCAGAAGTCATTGTTCTTTCCAATGAAATTGCAGAAGGTTTGACTGTAGGGACATCTTAGATAAGGCATGGTGCTTCTCAAGGTTGTAGTACAATATTAGCACAATGTATATAATGATGCCCATTAACATTTCTTTTTTAAAATTTCTTCTCCCTACTTCCTAGGACCCCCTTTCTATCCATTCTCAATGAGGTAAAAAAAAAGTGTACTAAATCTCAATTCCAAACCTCAAATGCTTGAGTTTTGGCTAAAGACATTTTCACCTGGGTTGGTACCTTTGCATCCTACCACCCATTCTGGACATGGTCATGCATTATAGAGCAGTGTCTCTGGTCACTGCATCTAAACACCAGGTTCTTGACTGAGCCCCAACCTAAATTTGAGGAGAAAGATAAAATTTATTTTAACTATGTTAAGTGATAATACAAAATGGTTATTTTAACAGCTAAAATGTCCTGGTTTCTTTGGGCCCTAATTTTATTAGGCATATTTTCCTCTATGCTTGTTTTGAAATAAATTATACAATGTTAATATTTTATCATCACATAATTCATCACTTACCTTTTAATAAAAATAATAATTTTAAAAAATAGATCATATATTTTGAACTGTCTTAATCATGGCTAATATGACAATATATGGATAGCTTCACATCTAGTCTGTCAGGGACTCAGATTGGATCTATTTTTCAAATACACCCCATGCCTAACAATTTATCACAATCTCCACAGCAGCTATCATTTCTCTCCTGCATAAGTTCATTGGCCTTGTCACACCCTCTGGTCTTACTCATTCTCTTACCTTCTTTGTTCTCTCATGAACACAGTGACCAGCATGATCCTTTACAATTTAAAACCTGAGTGGCATTCCTTTACTCAAAGCTGTTCAGTGGATTACAGAGTAAATTCCAAAGCCTTCACAATGACCTCCAACTCCCTAAAAAATATGGCAACATGGTTCCCTCTCAGTACTTTTTCACTCTGGCCTCATCCTACCTACTTCTTGCTCAACTTCCTCCAGCCACAGTGTCCTCTCTGCTGTTCATAGTACATTACCCCACTCTGCCCTTAGATAGACCCAAATTAAGGTCTATGTACTGTGATGCAGACTCTGGCCCACAGGGTCCATGTGCTGTGGCTGCAACAAACAAATTCATATGGACTACAGAAGTCCTGTGGAGAAAAAGGAACAGCTTGGCCATTCTCTAAGTGAGAGAGAGCCCTGACTCCTGCCTGGACAGGCTTTTATTGCTTTCCTGGGTACATTACATCAAGGATGGTCCTCACTTCCTATGCAGAGGTTCTCTTGAGGTGGTTACCTTTTACAGATAACAAAGGAAAGAATGTTGCTAATTACTTCAAAGAGAAGGATGTTTGAGATGCAACGGAAAAGTAGTTGAACTGGTTACGCTCCATATTTGGGAAGTTTAGCACAGATTTTAGGAAGTTACTTTAAAGATATGCAGTAAACATTTTCTGCGTCAATTCAGGATAAGGGAATTTTAGCAAAAGCAAGCCTCATAGCAGCCTAGGTACAATGCAGGCCTGATTCCCCATGGGAAAACCGATCCATGGGCTCAGTTCCTGTGTGCCAACTCACTCCCTACCAGTTTTCCAAGTCAGGGGCTGGGCTACATTTGCCATGCCATGTGGATAGGTTCCCTACAGTACTGGCAGTTCTTCTGTCAGGAATAAATATTCCTTTCAATATCCTGATGACTGAGTTCCTTATTTCATAAGTCTACTGAAATGTCACCTTCTTGATGTGCCTATCCTATGTACCCTATTTGAAATTTCAACCTCAACTCCTACTTACCTGAAGCCCCTTCTCCTTACCCTAATCTTCTGTTTTCTTTTCTATAACATGTCATTTAACATATTTGACATATTTATTATATCCACTATTTGCTGTCTGGCTTTGGATGTCAAATATAAGCCCAAGAGTCCTGGGCCACTTATCATTTATATACAAATGTATGTCAAACACATATAACAGCAAGTGGCATACAGGAAAAGTTCAATAATTTTTGAAGATTGAATAAACTCCAATAAAATCCCAATGCCACTGAAACACCTCTTGTTTCAACACGTGGACTTCATGCTTCCTTCTCAAACTTGCCCAATCTTAAATTTGCATTTGTCTAGCCTGCCCCAAACTCTAGGATATCTGCAGTACAGGCACTGGTTCCACCATCAGCACCTCTAACACATATTTGATAAGTATTTTAATAGATATAGAGTGACATTCTAGGCATTTGGGATTCAAATGGTATAAAACAAATCTCTACCATTCCAGCTTTATAATTTAAGTGAAAAGATTTATTAGGGATAGGAAGAATGGGTGGGTGGGAAAAATCCCCTTCTAAATTTAGAACATAAATATACCATGACCACAAAAATCTTAATCACCATCACCATAACAATGAACAACTACCACCTCACCACCACTAACACCAAATTCACACTCATCCCAACACTTAATTTTTAAGAGGAAAAGAAGTAAAACTGCCAGCATGTGATAAAATAAGAAATATTAATCCATGAATCCATTAACTTACCTAATATAATACACAGTTATATTTTCTTTTTGGATAATTTTTTATTGTTGTTCAAGTACAGTTGTCTTCATTTCCCCCCACCATGCATCCCTGCACCACCTACCCCCACCTCCCACCCTTGAACCTACCCCCTTTGTCTTCATCCATATCTCCTTTATACATGTTCTTTGAAAGCCCTTCCCCTACTTTCCTTCATTATCCCTCTCCCCTCCTCTGTGGTTACTGTCAGTTTGTTCTTTATTTCTATGTCTCTGGTTATATTTTTCTTGCTTGTTTGTTTTGTTGATTAGGTTCCACTTATAGGTGAGATGGTATGGTATTTGTCTTTCACCACCTGTCTCATTTTGCTTAGTGTAATGTTCTCCAATTCTATTCATGCTCTCATGAAGGACAGGAGCTCCTTTTTTCTTTCTGCTGCATAGTATTCCATTGTGTAAATGTACTATAAGTTTTTGATTCACTCATTCACCGATGGGCACTTTGGTTGCTTTCAGCAATTGGCCATTGTAAATTGTGCTGCTATGAATATTGGGGTGCGTAGGTTCTTTTGAATTAGTGTTTCAAGATTCTTAGGGTATAATCCCAGCATTGGGATCACTGGATCAAAAGGCAATTTCACTTTTAGTTTTCTGAGGAAATTCCATACTGTTTTTCACAGTGGTTGCACCAGTCTGCACTCCCACCAATAGTGCACCAGGGTTCTCTTTTCTCCATAACCTTGTTCGTTGATTTGTTTATGATGACCATTCTGACCAGTGTAACGTGGTGTCTCATTGTGGTTTTAATTTTCATCTCTCTGATGGCTAGTTATGCTGAGCATCCTTTCACATGTCTCTGAGCTTTTTTTATGTCCTCTTTGGAGAAGTGTCTGTTCAGGTCCTGTGTCTATTTTTTAATTGGGTGGTCTGTCTTCAAAAATATGTAACACTTCATGAATTTGCATGTCATCTTGCACAGGGCCATGCTAATTTTCCCTGTATTATTCCAATTATAGTATATGTGCTGCTGAAGCAAGCACCACATTTATATTTTCACTAGGACAAAGTAGACACTTTAAGTATTTCATTAAGACAATTACCAAAAAGCAGAGATGTACAATAATTTGCAGTTAGAGCTTCCAATGGAGGCAGATTGTTCCTCAGGCAGAACACCCTTGCTTGTAATGTTACCAGTGAACATGGAAAAAGGAATGTACAACATGACCTGTGACAATAAATTATTGTATGGGTTATTAAATAAAATTATTTTTTAAAATACAAATATTGGATATGTACCACAGATTTGGTGCCAATAACACTGACTCATGGGACGGAACAAACTAAAATATAAGGCTAAGAAAGTTTTATGAAAACTTAAACTAGGCTTTGAGGAAAGTAATTGAAATTAGATGAACTCAATGGAGAGAGTACTATGGAGAAAATATATTTTTCAAAACCAGTTGGGCCCTAACATTTGTGAAGCCCAAGACAAGATTTAAATGGAAGCCCAGATGCAAGATCCCTAAATGTTTAAGAGTTATAAATTAAGCTTACAAACTCTTAAAACACATTATTTATCCTTCTACTCTGATAAAGTGTAACAGAAATATTAACAGCCTTCTCAAAGTTTTAGCTAGAATGTGACAGCAGTTTATCACTCTTCTGTAGCCTTCTCTTGCATCACCTCACTCTGCTGCAGATTTCATACATGCACCTTAAGACATCAGTCTAAAAACCTAAGCTCAATCCACACTCCACCCCAACAAAGTCCACCTTTTGGTCATCTTTCAGGCCTGAGGGTTCACATACCATCTCATAGTCTTCCCTTGAGGGAATGAATGCAAGGAGAGGCCAGTAGGAGTAAAAACTCTGGGATACCAGCTAACCTTGGTCTAAAAAGAGGGTTCAGGCTTCAATGGACGTGTCCTCTGGCCCATGACCTCATTGATCTGTGGAATAGTACTTGGCCAGAGGAAGGTTAGAGCAGGAACCTCTCTAAAACTCAAGGCCTCTCCTGAACAATAAATGAACCAAATAAGAAATTAAAGAAAAAATGCAAATTTTTCTTAAAGCATATGAAAATGGAAACACAGCACACCAGAACTTGTTGGATGCAACAAAAATAGTTTTAACAGCAAAGTTCTTAACAAAAAACACCTGTATTAAAATAAAGATCCCAATTAAACATTTAACTGTACACCTTAAGTAACTACAAAAAGAAAAATTAACTAATCTCAAAGTTAGCAGAAGGAAGGAAATGAAGATTAGAGCAGAAATAAATGGAGAAAAAGCAACAATATAAAAGATTAACTTGAGCCCTGGCCAGGTAGCTCTGTAGGTTATAGCATTGTCCAGATATGCAAAAATTGTGGGTTCAGTCCCCAGCCAAAATTGTGGGTTTAATCCCCTGTCAGGTTGACATACAGGAGTCAACTAATGAATGCATAAATAAGTGGAACAACCAATTGATATTCTCTCCCTCTCTCTCTCTTTCTCTCTCTCTCTCTCTCTCTCTCTCCCTCTCTCTCTCTCTCTCTTACCTCTTGCTCCAAAATCAGTAAATTTAAAAACAGATTAACCAAACTAAGAGTTGGTAGTTTTTTTTAAAAGATTGTATTTATTTATTTTTTAGAGAGAGGGGAAAGGACAGGGAAAGAGAGGGACAGAAACATCAATGTGTGGTTGCCTCTTACACTCCCCACACCAGGACCTGACCCACAACCCAAGCATGTGCCCCAAATGGGAATGGAACTGGTGACACTTTGGCTCACAGACCCGAGCTCAATCCATTGAGCTATATCAGCCAGGGTAAGAGTTAGTAGATTAAAAATATAAAATTGACAAATTCTCAGCTAGATTAACTCAGATAAAATAAACAAATGAAATAAGAAATTATAGAAGTGTCTTTACAACAAATGACATAAAGTTTTTTGAAAAAATCATTAAGGACTATTATGAACAATTATAAGCCAATGAATTAGATAACCCAGAAGAAATGGATAAATTCTTAGAAATATATAACACACCAAAACTGAATCAAGAAGAAATAGAAAACCTAAATAAACCAATAACAGGGAAACTAAATCTCATAAATTTCCAAAAAAAGAAAATTTCAGGCCCAGATGGCATCACAAGTGATTTTCTAAAATATGAAATAAGAACTAATACCAATCCACCTTAAACTCTTCCAAAAAATAAAAGAACACTTCCAAAGTCATTTTATCACATCAGCAAATGTTTACAAGAAAGACATATATAATAGTGTTTGTAGTAGCTAAAACCTGGAAACAACCCCAAGTTCCAGC
This sequence comes from Phyllostomus discolor, assembly GCF_004126475.2. Classification (NCBI taxonomy): domain Eukaryota; kingdom Metazoa; phylum Chordata; class Mammalia; order Chiroptera; family Phyllostomidae; genus Phyllostomus; species Phyllostomus discolor. The sequence continues at coordinate 119,929,630 of NC_040904.2, forward strand.
AATAGAATCAGTAATCAAATTGTAATATTTTTACATGTACTTCTTAAAATTATTAAATTTATTTCGCTGTTACAGCAAGTTTAAATATATGGTAAAATTGAGAAAATTGTAAATAGAATCCTCACATGTCCAGTACCCAGTTTTCTCTACCACCATTTTACATGGATGAGGGACATTTGTCACAATGAAAGAGCCAGTATAATATTAATTTTTTTTTTTTTAAGATTTTATTTATTTATTTTTAGGGAGGGAAGGGGGGGGAGTGCGAGAGAGAGAGAGGGAGAGAGAGAAAGAGGGAGAGAGAGAGAAAGACATCAATGTGCGGTTGCTGGGGGTTATGGCCTGCAACCCAGGAATGTACCCTAGCTGGGAATCGAACCTGGGACACTTTGGTTCCCAGCCCATGCTCAATCCACTGAGCTACGCCAGCTAGGGCTTTAATTTTTAAAGTTCTTGTTTATTAAGACTACCTTAGTTTGTACTAAAGATTCTTTTTCTGTTCAGAATTCCATCTAGGATACCACATTATATTTAGTGATGACAGCTCCTTATGGTCCTCTTGTTTGTGACAGTCTTTCAGTCTTTCCTTGTGTTTGTTGGCCTTATCAATTTTAAGGACTAGTATTTGTAGATTGCTCCTGTATTAAAATCAGAGTTTTTTCTCAAGATGAGATGGTAGTTACAGGTTTTGGGGAGGATCATTATATAGGAAAATGCCATTTAACATACCACATCAACATACATACTAGCAACATGATTTGTCACTATTGATATTGACCTTGATCACCAGGCTGAGGTCATGGTTGTCAGGTTTCTTCACTACAAAAGTACTGTTATCCCCCTTTTCCATACTTTACTCTTTGGAAGGAAGTTGCTGTACACAGTTGGCACTTGAGGACTTATGCTTACTTTCTGTGAGGATGAGGCAAATTCTGATATTTTTATATAATGAAATGTTCAGCAATAAAAAGGGAGAAAACACACTGTTGATATAAAAACAACATGATTAAATTTTTAAAATGTTCTGATCATGAAAGAAATCACATACAAAAGTGTACATATTATACAACCTATTTATATGAAATTTAAGAATAGATAAAAATAATCTATGGCTATTGAAATCAAAATAATGATTGCCTCAGGGAGGAAGATTGACCAAAAAGGGGTACCAGGGAACTTTCTGAGGTGATAAAAATGTTTCATGTCTTGATTAGGATGCATTCATTTGTAAAAATCCATTTATCATCAACTTAAGCAGTTAACTTTATGCAAATTGTACATCAAACATTACATTTTTAAAAAGGATTTTGTATTTATTGTCAAAGAAATCATTAATAATCCTTGTGAAAGCAGTTTCAGTACAACTGCACGTGCAGCTTCTTTGGATCTTAATTCTGCAACAGTGGAATGGAGGGAGTGAAAGAACATGACTGCGTGGAAGAAGATCACTGATTAAACTTGAAAAATTAGAAAACAGAGGACTAAAGAACTACAAAGAACAAAAACCAAACCACTTGAGCATACAGCAAGAGTGCTGATCTGGTAAATTAATTAAAAATAGAGTTTACTAAACATCCAACTACACAGCCATCCAGTTGGAGGAGTGGGGGTTGGGAGGGATGCAGGAGGATGACTAAAATTCCTGCAACAGACTTACCTCTCTGTCTCAGCCCAGCCATTTCAGTGTATCTTACATCTTTTTATAGTGACCTCTGGAGGTTTACTAAGCTCTTGAAACACTCTAGTAATAAATAATCCCTTACATTTTATGGCCTTTCAAGTACCCACACAGGCACTATGAAACTATAATTTTAAAAGCATATGTAAAAGAACATATAAAAATATATTGTATAACATAAGAATCAGCACAATTCCCACATGACTGTCTAGTAAGTTGGTGGCTGCATTTCATTTTGTCTTGTGTAATTTGAGAAAATATCTAGAAAATTAATAAGAGAACAGAAAAGATTACTTAAAAGTAGGGAAAAACTTCTCTGAAAATAAGTTAGTAAAATTACTCAGCATGCTAGAGAGAGAGAAATCATAAAAACTGTTTTCTACTGGAGTAAAAAAAAATTATTCTGCATAAGAAATCAGAACTTTCAGAAAAATTGTTGAAACTCTCAGGGAACTCAGGGTAGAAACTATATCTTACAAAAGATGAAAAAAACCCTGAGCATAAAAGAAAAAAAGGAACAGGACCTTTACTCTGTATATTCATCCTTGGGGGGAAAGGGGATCAAGACTCTTACACAAATGTTTTTTCCTGAATTTTTATACTAAATCTAGAACTATAAAACATAGCTCAGATCTGAGCATTTGAGGATCAGATTTGAAAACCTATATTAAATTTTAAAAATTGGTACTATTAAGTGTTTCATTATTAAAGTATGAACCAGCCTTTGAATGTCTAAATTAAATGGAAAGAATTGCTAAGAAACAAAAGCAAATAATCACCTATTCCAGTGAAAAAAACAAGACAATATAGATTTGAATTACATCAACTTAAATTAAATCCACCTTCCAGTATTTCCTTTTTTTTTTTTAGCACTCACTCATTTTACAAACATTTATTGAGGATAGATATTTATCTAGGCACTTGGTTTTCAGAGATGCGGAAACAAAAATTTTCCTGTTAAATAGCTCATTGTTTTCATTTTCCCTGGATTTTTTGTGTTGCCTTGTATTTTTGTAGTAGTGTTATTCCCTTTCAGAATTCCCTCTAATCACATGATTTAATTAAACATCTTGTTGTCAACTCAAGAGATTAGCATCACTAACAAAAGTGGTAAGAATTTAAATAAATATATAGTGATTCTTGGGCTTGCAGAAAAGATATTAGATTTCTTATGAGGAAGCTAGAGCCAATATAAAGGACCATTTGTGTCCCTGTTTTCCTATGGCATGGTTTTGATTCCAAAGAACTCCTGAGCTTAAGTTATTTTTTAAGCAAAATCTCCAATATCCCAATATTAATTGGTCAATGCATTCTGTGTGTCTGTGACTCTTTCACTATATAATGCTTAAGTATTATTTTAAGTGGTTGCAAGCTAAATCTGATCATTTGATAACAGTTATTCAGAAAACTGAGAGTTCTCTATCTTTATTTCTACCTCTATCTCAAAATAGATCTCTCTCTCTCTCTCTTTCCCCCTTTCCATTCTCCCTTCCTTTCTCTCTAAAAGCAATAAACATACCCTTGAGTGAGGATTTTAAATTGGCATAGAAACGAGAAAGAAGGAGGGAATAAAGGAGGGAGGGAGGGAGAAAGAGTGAAAGAGAAAGAATCTCCAACAAAGAATGGGTAGCCTCATTAGTCCATGGAATCAGGAAGTAATTTTTATTGTAGATATTGATTTTAACTGTGAATACCAGTTTTAATGTATGAAGTAGAAGTTCTAAATGGAAAATAGGAAAACTGCTGAGTCCTGTCTTTCCATGAGACCAACGGATTGAATTTTGTCTTGATTCTTTCTGAATCTGCCATTCTTATTTTAGCTAAAATTATTTTGCCTTGAATAGAACTGAGCTGAGAAAACTTAACACATTATCTGGAACCATAATTTGAAATTCATTAAAACTCTTTATTTTTTTCTTAAATTATTTACCAAAATAGCTTTGGAGATCGTTAGGTAACAAATAAATAAATTCTAGTGTTAAAAGGCCAAATTTTTATAAGGAGGGGTATTTCACACACATACATACACAGACAAACACACACCACATACTTGAAAATGCTTCAGTGATTGGTCATTGCTATCAAATAACAGAAAACAGCTGCATTTAGTAAAGTAACAGCTGGACTATTATGTGTAACCTTAGCTTTTCATTTGATACTGGGGTTGAGACTAGGAGGAGAAACCTTCAACTACATATCATAGAAAAATATGACCTGCACCATGATTAGTACACCAGTGGAGCATCAAAATCAAATAAGCACTTGTTCACTCATTTTCTCACAATCTCTTCCCATTTAGTCACATACATATTTCTTAAGGTAACATTGCCTATTTCTACTAGGCAAGTGGCCTATCACATATTTTTAGGCCACTCATATTTTTAAGAAAGCACATAAATGAAGTTTAAATGCTTATTCATACTTCTGGGAAGTCTAACCATTTTAATGTTAAAATTAAGAAAGCTTTGAAGAATCTGCTATTGGTAGAACCATACGAGCTGACTTTTCATTAAATCTATTTATAGATATATAATAGATTATATATCTATTTGGTTGGCTGAGTCAAAGTGCCTATCTCTCTCCTCAGCTATTGCTTTAGCTTTTATTCTCTGATTCTACTTCAGGCAGCTTTATGTGCTCCTTTTATCTCATATTAACAGAAAAAAAAAAAAAAAAACAGGAGCTATCCCAATGGCTTAAACACAATCTCCAACCAGGACTGAAACTGCTGTCTGTGTAAAGCACCAATCTCTAGAAAAATGTCTAGTTACCTGCAAGTGACAAAAAAAAAAAAAACTATCTTTAAGCAATTTAAGCAAATATGAGACTTGATTGGATAACATATCTAAGGAAATATTAAACACCTATGCCTCAAAAAAAGAAAAGGTGCATCAGGACTTCAAGAGTTCTGGAATGAAGGTCTTACATATTGTGAAAACACTCTTTCCATCTTTTGCCACATTTATATTTTCACAGAGCTTAATTCTCTGTTATAGCAAACAATTCTTTCCTTTATAGCAGGAGTCCTTGAAACACCAGGGAGATGTCCAGCCACTACAGTGTTAGTAACTTTAAATTCTGTTAAAGAATATTTTTGGACAGATCCAAGTTGGCTGAGGATGATGTAAATATTACATACACCTCCCCTTGGCACCAAATCAGTTTTATAGCTAAAATATAGATCAATCTGAATAACCAACTAAGGGAGAGCTCAACAGGAAGATTATATCCAAGGATGTATAGAAGAAACTACACAGAGACTGGTAAGAAGGGCAGGATCATGGAGAAGGCCTGTCCCTGCACTCAGGTACAACAGATGAGCAGCTGGAGGGATATCTTGGTTGCATAAGTCCTCTGTAAGGAGTATAAGTGTCTAAACCCCATATCAGGACCCCCAAACCAGAGCACCAGGGCTGAAAAGAGGGGCCTTGCATAATATCTGGCTGTGAAAATCAGTAGGGACTCTGCCTGCTGGGAAGAAGAGGGAGTCTGATAGAGCCCCATTTGCTCCCCTAAGGGGCCAATGCACGGGAGCTTCTTGTTGGGCACTCACCCAGGCTCAGGTTGAGAGACGGTGACTGTGGGCACATGGGAATCATAAGGAGAAGATCTGGGTGGCATAGCATCATAGAGATATCTTAAGAATCGGCTACTGAGGCTCCAGCCTTGAGTAAATATCCCACACTGCCCTCAGATGTCACTTCCAAGAATTGGGCATTCTCTATTCTTACATCAGTTGTGGGAATCATAACTCAGTCTTCCAAATAATGTCAACACCATCCTGCCAAGCTTGTGTCCAGCAGAATGGACTATTGAATGCACTCAAGAGGGAACTATTGTGCGCTCTCTTTCTGCAGAAACAATATGCATACTTTCGGTCATTGAACTGTGCAGTTTTGGAATAAGGGCTATTCTTGCCCCCCTCTCGTGGGTTCAGCAGGTACCACCACCAATGAATAACTCTCTTGTCAGGATCTCTAGCAGCCCAGCTGTGGAGCTAACAGTGGGAAGGCAGTATATTTCCCTCTTGTGGATTAGTGCCACCCCCAGAAGGAGGCTATCTTGATCTGTTCTCCCAAGTTCCACTGGCTCTATCCAACTGGACTCAGTCTGTGGTGAGAAGGAGGTATAGCTCAGAGATGGGACCTTCTGTGTGAACCCCTTGAAGCCTCCTCAGGCAGAGCCTTCTCAGGGTCTCTGGCAGCAAAGCTGCAAAGCTAGGAGGGGATGAGTGGCTCCTTCACCTCCCACAGGCCAGTACTACCCCCAGGGTAGATCAGCCTTGATTTATTCCTCCAGGTGCCACTAACCCCATCCTGCTGGGCTCAGTCTTCAGGGGGAAGAGGGTGAAACTCATAGCTGAGACATTTGGAGTACACCACTCTCAGAAACTCCAGCCTGGGGCTCAAGTAAGGATGGCTACATAGCTAAAGGGAGGAGTGTTGCTCGTCCTCCTCTCATCCCATCTAGTGCCATCTGCAAAGGAAGGCTTTCCTGATCTGTTTGTCCAAGTCTTGGTAACCTGTCCTGCTGAACTTGCTTCTGCAGTGGGGAAAACTCGCTGTACCCAACCTAACCTGTGGTGTTCTTCTCCTAGAGGAGCTATAGTTGGAGACTCTAGCAGAGACTGAGCGGTATAGCTCTACAAGATAGGCCACATTCTCCCAGTTGAGTGCCTGACTATGCCACTCCCAAGTTAAAAGCCCACTAGCCCAGTCTTCCTGAACTTGTTGCCCCATCCTACTGAGCTTGAATAATGTGGAAGGGTCAGTGGGGGTGACCAGCTTAGTTCCACTCTACAGATTTTATTTCATAAGACTTTGGAGGAAGTCCAAGCAACCAGAGAGGGTGGTGGGGTAGCTGACAGGTAGTTGCTGGCCTCAGAGACTCTTGGACTTACATTGATCTGCCTCCAGCTCACAGCTACAGGAAGCCAATCCTGGCACATACCTTTGCCTCTCTCATGCACACTGAGGCCCAGCAGACAGCCACAACTGGAAAATAACACGGTAGCTGCAGGTGGGAGCTCCTAAGGCAGGTTCCATAGAATACCTGATATTGGCCTGAACGAGAGCCATGGCCAAGTGGGTCAAGAACCAACACAACCAGAGAGGGCTTTAAATTGCACCAGAGTTCAACCTAAATAGCCACAAAAGTGGCACACTTAAAAGAGGATTCTGGCAGGCACAAGACCCTGCTAGGAACAACTCTGCCTTGGGGGACAGCTCCTGAATAGCATCTCATACACAATGAACAAGGCTTACCATTTTAGTCACCCAGCCTGAGAGTTAACTCTACCCATGGATGAGCCAACAGCATTCAAAACTCAACTACAATAGGAGGTTGCACATAACCCACAAAAGAATCATTTCTGGAGAATCTAACTCAGGTAATCTGTAAGACTGTGCCACAGAGCCCCCCCCCCCCCAGGTATCTGCATCAGGAAACCCTCAAAATAAGTTTGAGAGTCATAGAAAATATACAGAATACACTGAAACAAACACAAAATGGCAGAAAATTAGGGGAACAAAGAAATATGCCCCATATGAAAGAACAGAAGAAGTCTGCAGGAAAGGAATTAAATGAAGTGGAAGCAACCAAGATACCAGATGTGGCTTCGAACAATGGTTAAAAGGTTGCAAAATGACCTTAGAGGAAGAATGATGATCTCTGTGAGAACTTATACAAAAGAGATAGTAAAAGTTAAAAGGACATATAAATCATAGAAAAAACAGTCAGAAATGAAGAACATAATATCTGAAATAAATAATAGTCTAGAGTCTAGAAGGAATCCACAGAATATTAGATGAAGCAGAGGAACAAATGATTTAGAGAACAAGATAACAGTAAGTACCCAAGCAGAGCAACAAAAAGAAATGAGACTCAAAAAAGTGAGGAAAGTCTAAGGGAACTCTGGACAACATAAAGCATAACAGTATTCACATTACAGAGATACCAGGGGGAAAAAAGAGAGTGAGCAAGGGATCGAGAACTTGTTTGAAGAAATAATGGCTGAAAACCTCCTTAACCTGATGAAGGAAAAAGTCACACAAGTTCAGGAAGCACAAAAACTCCCCAATCAAGATGAACCCAAGGAGGCCTACAACAAGGAATATCATTATTAAAATGTCAGAGGTTAAAGACAAAGAGAGAAACTTAAAAGCAGCAAGGGAGAGACACTTACCTAAAAGGCAGCTCCTATAAGGCTATTAGCTGATTTCCCAACTGAAATATTTCAGGCCAGAAGGGGCTGGCATGAAACATTCAAAATAATAAAAAGCAAAAACCTACAACCAAGATCACTCTGTTTAAAATTAAAGGTTAAATAAAGAACTTTCCAGACAAAAATAAAACAAAACTAAAGGAGTTTATTGCCACTAAATCAGTATTGCAAGAATGTTCAAGGGCCTGCTTTAAGAAGAAGAAGAAAATGAAACAGAGAGAGGAACATATATATAAAGAATGAAATGGCAATAAATATGTACCTATCAATAATAATTTTAAATGTAAAAGGGTTAAATTCTCCAGTCAAAAATATAAGATAGCTGAATGAATAAGAAAATATGACCCATATACACATTATCTAAAGAGAACCACTTCAGAACAAAAGATGTACTCAGACTGCCCTGGCTAGGTGGCTAAGTTGGTTGGAGCATCATCACATGCAGCAAAGTTTGAGAATTTGAAACCAAAACAGGGAACATGTATAAGTTGCAGGTTCGATCCCTGACCAGGGTATTCACAAGAGGAGACTTATTTATGTTTCTCTCTCACATCAGTGTTTCTTTCTCTGTCTCTTTCCCCTTCCTCTGTCTTAAAAATTCATAAAACATAACATGAAAAAGATGTACACACACTGAAAATGAAGAGATAGAAAAAATTCTATGCAAATGGTAACAAAAAATAAGCTCAGGTAGCAATACTTTTATATGAGGTAATGTAGGCTTCAAAAAGAAAAGGCTAAAGCAGAAGCAAAGAAGGACACTATGTAATGAAACAGGGAGCATGCCAACAAGAGGATATAACCCTTGTTGGCATTTATGTACCCAACATAGGAGCACCTAAAATTGTAAAACAAATCTTGATGGACATAAAGGGAGAGATTGACAATAATACAGTCATAGTAGGGTATTTTAATACCTCATTGACATCAATGGATAGATCATCCAGACAGAAAATCAACAAAGAAACAGCAGCCTTAAATGACACACAGGATCAGATAGTTTTAACTGATGTCATTAGAGTATTTCGTCCCAAACCAATAGAATACACATTCTTTTCAAGTGCACATAGAAGGTCTTCTAGGGTAGATCACATGTTAGAACACAAAAAGAGTCTCAATAAATTTAAGAAGATTGGAATCATATCAAGCATATCCTTTCACCATAATGTTATGAAATTAAAAATCAATCACAAGAAAAAAACTGAAAAGCACTCAAACACATGGAGCCTAAACAGCATATTATTAATCAATTAATGGGTTAACAAGAAGATCAAGGAAGAAATAAAGAATACCTGAAGATGAATGAAAATGAAGATATACCCAAAATGTGTGGGACATAGCAAAAGCAGTCCTGAGAAGGAAATTCATAGCATTACAGGCCTACATCAAGAAAGAAAAATATCAAACAAACAACAATGTAAACCTACACCCAAGGAACTAGAAAAAGAACAACAAACAAAGCCCAGAGTAAATAGAAGGAAAAGAATAAAAAAGGTCATAGTGAAAATAAAGGTCACAGAGACTTAAAAATTACAAATAATCAATAAAATTAGGCACTGGTTCTTTCAAAATATAAAAAAAGATTGAAAAATGTTTATCTGGATATAGGGAACCTATCCACATGGAATGGCAAATGTAGCCCAGCCCTATTGGAAAACCGATAGACTGATAGTCTGTGCACAGAAACCAAACCCACGGATTGGCTTTCTAGTAGAAAACCAGGTCTGCATTATACCTAGGCTGCTTTGAGGCTTGCTTTTGCTAAAACTCCCTCAACCTGAGTTGAAGCAGCAAATGCTTACTGCATACCTTTAAAGTAACTTCCTAAAGTCTGTGCTAATTCTCCCAAAGACGGAGTGTAACCAGACCAATCACTCTTATTATTCCCTTGCATTTGCAGCATTTTTCCCTTGTTGATCTGTAAAAAACAATCGGTAACATCCTTTCCTTTGTTATCTGTAAACAGTAATCACCGAAAGCAAACCTGAGCATAATGAATGAGAACCTTCTTTGATGTATGCTATTATAAAGCCAATAAAAGCTTGTTGAGGCAAGGGTTGAGGCACTCTCTCTTTCAGAGAGTGACCATGCCATCCCTTTTGCTCCACAGCACTTCTGTAGCCTGTATGATTTTGTTCATTGCATCCACAACATACAGACTCCACAGCACAGAGTCTGCATCATCGGGACACACTAAGAATAAAAGAGAAAGGAGGTAAATAAATAAAATCAGAAATGAAAGAGGAGAAATAACAACTGAACCACAGAAATACAAAAGATAATAAGAAAATACTATGAACAACCTGTGCCAACAAGTTAAAAAACCTGGGCAAAATAAATAAATTCATAGAAACATAAAATCTTCCAAAACTGAATCAATATGAATCATAAAATCTGAATAAACCAATTACAACTAATGAAATCAAAGCATTGATCAAAGGCCTCCCAACAACAACAAAAAAAGTCCATGATCAGAGATGGCTTCACAGACAAATTTTACCAAACATTCAAAGAAGAACTAACATCTTTCTCAAACTTTTCCACAGAATTCAAGAAAAGGAAACACTCCCAAGCTCATTTTATGAAACCAGTGTTATCCACATTTCGAAAAAAGATAAATACACTACAAAGAAAAAATTATATGCCACTATTTCTGATGAATATAGATACTAAAACTTTAAACAAAATATTAGCAAACTGGATCCAGCAATACATTGAAAAGATTATACACCATGTGCAAGTGGGATTTATTCTGAGGATGCAAGGGTGGTACACCACATAAACAAAATGAGAGATAAAAAATCACATGACCATATCAATAGATGCACAAAAAGCAATTGTTAAAAATGTAGAACTCACTTATAATGAAAATTCTCAACAAAGTGAAAATAGAGGGATCATACCTCAACATAACAAAGGCCACATATGACAAAACCACAGACAAAATCATACTCAATGGGCAAAAACTTAAAGCATTTTTCCCAAGTTTGGGAACAACATAGAAATGCCTGCTTTCACTACCCTTATTAACATAATACTGGAAGCTCTAGCCACAACAATCAGACAAGAAGGAGAAATAAAATGTATCCTAAGTGGAAAAGAGGAAGTAAAACTGGCATTATTCACAAATGACAAGATACTGTAGATAGAAAATCCTACAGATTACACCAAAAAAAAAAAAATACTACAACTAAATTTGGTAAAGTAGCAGATTACAAAATAAATATTTAGAAAACAGTAACATTTTATACACCAATAGTGTACTATCAGAAAGGGAAATTAATAAAACAACCCCATGCGCTACTGCAGCAAAAATTAAGGTAGCTAGGAGTAAATTTAACTAAGGAGGTAAAAGACTTGTACACAGAAAATTATGAAATACCAAAAAAGAAACTGAGGAAGACATAAATAAGTGAAGCATATACTGTGTTCATGGATAAGAAGAATTAACATCATTAAAATGACCATAGTACCCAAAGGAATCTATAGACAACATGATTCCTATTATCATGGATCTAGAAATATTCCAAAAATGTATAGGAAACCAAAAAAAGACACTGAATAGCTTCAGTAATCTTAAGAAAAACAAAGTTGGAAGTTTTATACTACCTGATATCAAAATATAATACAAGGCCATTGTAATCAAATAAACCTGTTTCTGGCATAGGTACAGGTATGTCAGGATCAGAACAGAGAGCCCAGAAATAAACCCACACCTTTATAGTTAATTAATATTTGACAAATGAGGCAAGAATACAAAATGGGGTAAGAACAGTCTCTTCAATAAATTGTGTTGGGAAATTTGGAAAAGTAATGCAAAATAATGAATAAACCCAGACCACCAACTTATACCATACACAAGAATAAACTCAAAATTGATATGACTAAAATGTAAGTCATGAAACCATAAAAATCCTAGAAGAAAACATAAGAAGTAAAATCTCTGATATCTGTAGTAGTATAGTAACATTTTTGTTGATATAACTCCTCAAGCAAGAGAAACAAAGGAAAAATAAGCAAATGGGACTACATCAAACAAGAAACTTTTTGCACAGCAGAAGAAACTGAACAAAATGAAAAGACAACCTACTGAATGTGAGAACATACTCACCAATGAAATATACATATATATTTCTCTGAAACTATATACATATATATAATAGTAGTTCCCTGAAATATATAGAGAATTTATATAACTCCATACCAACAAACAACCTAATTAAAAATGGGCATTAGACACTTCTCTAATGAGGACATTCAGATGGCCAATAGACATATGAAAAGATGCTCAGCATTACTAATCATCAGAAATATGCAAATTAAAGATTTTATTTATTTAATTTTAGAGAGAGGGGAAAGGAGGGAGAAACAGAAGACTAGAAACATCGAAGTGAAAGAGATACATCAATTGTTTGCCTCTCAGCATGCCCCTACCTGGGAACCCAGCTCAAAATCCAGTCATGTGCTCTGACCAGGCCCCAAACCAGTGACCTTTCAGTCCACAGTTCAATGCTCAATCCACTGAGTCACACTAGCCAGGGCAGAGAGATGCAAACTAAAACTACAATGAGATATCATCTCACACCTGTTAGAATGGCTATCATCAAGAAATCAATAACCAGCAAATGCTGGCAAGGATGTGGAGAAAAGGTAACCCTGGTACATTGTTGGTGGGAATACATGCAGATTGATACAGCCACTGTGGAAAACAGTGTGGAGTTTCCTCAAAAATTAAAAATGGATCTGCCTTTTGACCCAGTGATCCCAATTTTGGGAATGTATCTGAAGAAACTTAAAATACTAATTCAAAAGATATATGCACTGCTTTGTTTACTGCAGCATTATTTACAATAGCCAAGATCTGGAACAGCCCACATACCATCAGTAGATGAGTGGATAAAAACACTATGGTACATTTACACAATGGAATAACTTTAGATAGCAAGGGTGGACCTGGAAATTATTATGCTAAGTGAAATAAGCCAGTCAGAGAAAAACAAATACCATATGATTTCACTTATATGTGGAATGTAATCAACATAATAACAACAAACAAAATAGAAATGCATAAATAGATAAATAGAACACACTGACAGATGTCAGAAGCAAGGAGCTTGTGGGGCTGGGTAAAGAAAGGTGAAGAGATTAAGCAAAAAATATACATATGACATATGTACACAGACTACAGTATGGTGATAGCCAGAGGCAAACGCTGGTGGAGGGAGGGGGACATGGACAAAGTGGAAATAAATGGGGATGGAACAAGAGGTGACTTTGGGTGATCTGTGTATTGTGCAGTATGCAGATGATGTTTCATTGAGTTGTACACTTGAAACTTGTATGGTTTTGTTAACCAATATCAACTCCAATAAATTCTATTAAAATATAAAAATAAAATATTTTGTTCACTCAACAGTTACAAAATATTTCCCTATGCTGTTCTCTCAACATTTTACTGTTTCATTTTCATCATAAGTATTTATAATACACCTGGAATTGTTGTTTCTATATGGTGTACTATTTAGTGTACTGATATTATATACACCATGGTAGGGGTCGAGAACAATTTTTTCTCTAGGAATATTCAATCTACCTAATCACATTTATTAAAGCTACTATTTTTTCCTATTGCATAGCATATTGTGGATTAATTGATCTTGTACATACATTTGCATTTGAACTACATATAATTCTGTTAGTTTATTATCTATTCTTTCATCAATATCACACTATCTTAGCCCTGGCTGCTGTAGTTCGGTGGATTGGGTGCAAGCCTGTGAACCAAGGGAGTGCAGGTTCAATATCCAGTCAAGGTACATGCCTAGGTCGTGGGCCAGGTCCCCAGTAGTGGGTGCATGATGGGAAACCATGCATTGATGTTTCTCTTCCTCTCTTTCTCCTCTCTTCTTCTCTCTCTGAAAATAAGCAATAAAATCTTTAAAAGCTGAGTTTCAGGACTTCCTCATGCTTGAGTTCACTGTTTATTAAACATCTGTATCTTAATCAAGTACCAGGCAAATAGCCTCTGATTCTGGCCTTTTTTTTTTTTTTTGGTTGTATGTTTTTAGAGTTGTATACTATATTCTGTGAACAACTCATTTAATAATGTCATTTTCTTTACATTATTCCATTAAACATTCAAATGCCTTACCTGCTTATGAAACTTCATTTCATTAAAATGGACTTCTGAAATTAAATACTGCCAAAGAAATAAAGAGCTATGCATTTAATTTTTTTTTTAAAGATTTTATTTATTTATTTTTAGAGAGGGAAGGGAGGAAGGGAGGGAGGGGGAGAGAGAGACAGACAGACAGACAGACATCAATGTGGGGTTGCTGGGGGTTATGGCCTGCAACCCAGGAATGTACCCTGGCTGGGAATCGAACCTGGGACACTGTGGTTCCCAGCCCGCGCTCAATCCACTGAGCTACGCCAGCCAGGGCTGCATTTAATTTTTAAAAAAATATTATACAATCTCATGTAGTTCATATTAAGTCTTTGTATTTGGTAGTAGAAGAATTTCCTTTTTTTTTTTTTTCAAAATTTGTCATGGCTATTTCAGGACCCTTCTGCAAAACTCCATAAACTTCTGAAACTTATTGTTATTTTCCACAAAATAAATAAGGGAAACTCTGCTGGAATTTAGACTGATAGTCTACTGAATCTATAGAATAATTTATGAATCACTAATATCTTTAAAATAATTAAAATTTAAGCCTTGGACATGGCATTAGCACTGTATTAAACTTCATAAAATAAATTTATTAAATTTACTTTTAAAAATTGGAATTTATGCCTTTATAAACTATATCTTTAAAACTTTATTTCTCCATTTAAAGTATATTTTATTAACTATGCTATTACAATTGTCCCATTTTTTCTCCCATTTCTCCCCCTCCACATTGCAACCCCCTCAAACCAGCATTCCCCATTCTTAGTTCATGTCCATGGGTCATACATGTAAGTTCTTTGGTTTCTCCATTTCCTGTGCTATTCTTAACCTCCCCCTGTCAATTTTTTTTCACCTATCAATTATGCTTCTTATTCCCTGTACCTTTTCTCCCATTCTCTCCCCACCTGCTTCCCAATGATAACCTTCCATGTGATCTCCATTTCTGTGATTCTGTTCCTATTCTAGTTGTTTGCTTAGTTTGGTTTTGCATTTTAGGTTCAGTTGTTCATAGCTGTGAGCTTGTTGTCATTTTACTATTCATATTTTTGATCTTTCATTTCTTGAATAAGTCCCTTTAACATTTCATATAATAAGAGTTTGGCCATGATGAACTTCTTTAACTTGACCTTATCTGGGAAGCACTTTATCTGCCCTTTCCATTCTAAGCTGAATAAGTATTCATAGCTGAATACTAAATCATAGCTGAATAGAGTAATCTTGGATGTAGGTCTTTGCCTTTTATGGCTTGGAATACTTCTTTCCAGGCCCTTCTTGCCTGCAAGTTTTCTTTTGAGAAATCAGCTGAGAGTCTTATAGGCACTCCTTTGTAAGTAACTGTCTCCTTTTCTCTTGCTGTTTTTAAGATTCTCTCCTCTTTAATCTTGGCTAATGTGATTATGATGTGCCTTGGTGTGTTCCTCTCTGGGTACAACTTCTCTGGGATTCTTTGAGCTGCCTGGACTTCCTGAAAGTCTCTTCCCTTTGCTAGATTGGGAAAATACTCCATTTTTTTTCAAATTAAGTTTTCAATTTCTTGCTGTTCCTCTTCTCCTTCTGACACCTGTACAATTTGGATGTTGGAACATTTTAAGTTGTTCCAGAGGTTTCTAAGCCTCTTTTCATTTTTTGAATTTTTGTTTATTGATTCTGTTCTGGTTGAATGTTGATTTCGTCCTTCCATTCCAAATTGCTGATTTCAGTCCCATATTCCTTCCCTTCACTGTTGCTTCCCTGTGTATTTGTTTCTTTCTCTTTGCATAGCCTTCACTTATATTTCTATTTTATGTCTGTACTCAATCATTCCTGTGAACATCCTGATTACCAGTGTTTGGAACTCTGCATTTGATAGGTTGTCTATCTCTTCATTGGTTAGTTCCTTTTTCTGAAGTTTTGATCTGTTCTTTTATTTGGACTGTATTTCTTTGTCTTGGCATATCTCTTACATTATAAGGAACAGAGTCTAAGGCATTCCCCAGGGCAGGACAACCCATGTTGCTGCATTGTGGCTTTGTATCTGGGAAGGGGGTCAAAACAGGAACAATGCTGCTTGCTCAGCCTTCACCACACTTTCAGTCACTTCCACTGCTACCCAAAGAACATTGGGCCCTTCTGATGCTAATTCCTGGGTGTATCAGTTTGTGTATGTTATAGGACCCTATGGGTCTCTCCAAAAAACTCTCCTGTGAGGCTGGGAGTTGCTCCCACTGCTGCCACCCCCACAGGTTTGTATGGCCAGAGATTTTGAGACTTTAGTTTTCTGTACTGGAACCCTGAGCTGCATGGTTTGTCTCACTCCCCAGTTTTTCCTCCTGGATTATCTGCAAGTGAATATGGGACTTCCCAGTTCTCAGCCACTGCAACACCCACCCACTCTGCTACCTAACCTTGCATCCTCTCCATCCCAACTTCCAGTCTCTGTCTTTCTTACCAGTCTGGATAGATATTTCTTCTTTACTTTCTTAGTTGTTGGATTTCCATACAGTTTGATTTTCTTATAGTTCTGCTAGATTTTTGTTTTTAAATTTGTCATTGTCCTTCTTTTGCTTGTGTGAGGAAACAAAGCATATTTACATATGCCTCCATGTTGGTCAGAAGTCTTTTTTTAATGAATAGAAAAATACAACTCACTTTTATATTGACACTTTATAAACAAAACTTACAAAATATAATTATTCTAATAGATAGGCAAAGGATTATTGTGAATTTTCTATCAACTAAATATTAGTGAAGGATAAAATTCTCATAAAAGGAAGGAATTTCATAAACTCCATTGACAAAAAGGAAGGAAGGGATTCTTATAAAATCAGTTGACAGACATAAAATTTATGAGAAAATCTATTTCTTCTGAATCCATTCAACATTATGAATAGTGTAGTTGTCTCATAGTAAAATATTTACAAATATTATTTAGCTATATTATTCTTAACTATTTGTGTACTATATACATTCTTTGTTTTTTATTACTGTTCAAGTAAAGTAGTCTCCATTTTCCCGCCACTACTTCTCCCCTTTCCACCCACCTCCACCTCCCACCCTCAATCCTAATGCCCATTTGCTTTGTACATGGGTCCTTTATTCATGTTCCCTGATGATCCTTTCACGCATTTTTCCCCTCCACCCACCCCTTTGCTTATTGTCAGTGTATTTTTTTATTTCAATTTTTCTAGTTATATTTTGCTTGCTTCCTTGTTTTGTTTGCTAGGTTCTACTTATTGGTGAGATTATATGGTATCTTTCCTGTACTGTCTGGCTTCTTTCACTCAACATAATGTTTTCCAGTTCCATCCATACTCTTGCAATAGGGTGGAGACCCTTCTTCCTTTCTGCTGCGTAGTATTCTATTGTGTAAATGTACTATAGTTCTTTTATCCATTCATTTACTGATGGGCATTTTGGTTACTTCCAGCACTGGGCTATGGTAAATCGTGCTCCCATGAACATTGGGGTGCATAGGTTCTTTTGAACTGATGTTTCAAAATTCTTAGGATATATACCAAGCAGTGGAATTGCAGGGTCAAAAGGCAGTTCCACTTTTAGTGTTTTGAGGAAATTCCATATTGTTTGCCACAGTGGCTGCATAAGTCTGCATTCCCACCAACAAAGTACTAGGGTTCCCTCTTCTCCACAACCTCGCCAGGACTTACTGTCTGCAGATTTTTTTATTATGGCTATCCTGAAGAGCTGGAGTAGAATTCCATTGTGGTATTAATTTGCATCTCTCAAATGGCTAGAGATGCTGAGCATTCTTTCACATGTTTCTGGACTGATCCTCTGCGTGTCCTCCATGAAGAAGTGTCTGTTCAGATCCTCTGCCCATTTTTAATTGGATTATTTGTCCTCCTGGTCTGGAGTCCTGTGAGTTCTTTGTATATTTTGGAGCTCAAACTGTTGCCAGAGGTATCATTTCCCAATACACTTTCTAATATGGATGCTTCCCTTTTCATTTTGCTGTTTTCTTTAGCCCTGCAGAAACTGTTTATTTCAATGAAGTCCCATTTGTTTATTCTTCCTTTGTTTCTTGCCCTAGGGGACATAGCAGGTAGAATACAGCTGTGTGGAATATCTGAGATTTCCCGACCCATGATCTCTTCTAGGACTTTTATGATATCATAACTTATATCTTGTCTTTTATCTATCCTGAGTTTATTTTTGTGTAAGGTGTAAGTTGGTGCTCGAGTTTCATTTTTTTGCACGTAGCTGTCCAGCTCTCCCAACATCATTTGTTGAAGAGGCTATTTTTACATTGTTATATGCTTCTTACCACTTTGTTGAAAATTAATTGACCATAGAGACATGGGTTTATTTTTGGGCTCTCCATTCTTTTCCATTGATGTGTGTGTCTGTTCTTATGCTAGTACCAAACTGTTTTGAGTGCAGTAGCATTAAAATATAGTTTGACATTAGATATTATGAATGCTCCCATTTTGTTCTTTCTCAAAATTGCTGCAGCTATTCAGGATTGTTTATGGTTCCATATGAATTTTTGAAATATTTGTTCTGTATCTGTGATATATGTCATTGGTATTTTAATAGGGATTTCATTGAATCTATGAATTGCTTTGGGTAATATGGACATTTTCATGATGTTTTTCTTCCAATCTATGAACACAGTATTTGCTTCCATTGAATTCTGTCTTCTTTAATTTCTTTCTTCAGCATTGTATAGATTTCTGAGTACAAGTCTTTTACCTCTTTGGTTTAGTTTATTCCTAGGTATTTTATTTTTCTTGTTGGTATATCAAGTGGGATTTTTTCCCTGATTTCTGTTTCTGATATTTCATTGTTGGTGTACAAAAAAGCCTTTGATTTCTGAATGTTGACTTTTATACTGTTGTGTTGCCAAATTCACTTATTAGGTCAAGTAGCTTTTTGATGGAGTCTATAGCATTTTATATATACACCACCATGACATCTGCAATAACAGTTTTTCTTCCTTCTTTCCAATTTCAATGCCTTTTATTTCATTTTCTTTTCTGAATGCTGTGGCTAGGATTTCCAATACTATGTTGAATAGCAGTGGTGAAAACAGACATCCTTGTGTTGTTCTTGATATTACTGGGAAAGCTCTAAGTTTTTGCCCATTGAGTATGATGTTGTCTCTAGATCTTTCATACATGGCTTTTATTATGTTAAGGAATGCTCCATCTGTTCCTACTTTGCTAAGTGTTTTATCATAAATCAGTGCTCTACCTTATCAAATGCTTTTTCCACATCTATTGATATGATCGTGTGATTTTTGTCTTTCTTTTAGTTTATGTGATGTATTGTGTTTATTGAGGTACCATCCTTGCACCCCTGGGATGAATCCATCTTGATCATGGTGTATGATGTTTTTGACATATTCCTGGTTGTGGTTTGCCAATATTTTGTTGAGGATTTTAGCCTCTATGTTCATCAGCGATATTAGTCTGAAGTTTTCTTTCTTTGTTATGCCTTTATCTGATTTTGGGATTAGGATGATGTTGGCTTCATATAAAGAATTTGGGAGTCTTTCATCCTCTTGGATTTTTTGTAATAATCTGTGAAGGTTAGGGGTTAATTTATCCTTAAATTGTTTTCAAAATTCTCCTTTGAAACTGTCTGTTCTAGGGCTCTTATGTGTCAGGAGTTTTATGATTACTGCTTCAGTTTCATCAGCTGTTATTGATTTCTTCAGGTTTTCTGTTTCTTCTTCATTGAGCTTTGGAAGATTATATTTTTCTAGAAATTTGTCCATTTTACCTAGGCTTTCAAACTTCTTGGCATATAGTTCTTTGTAATAATTTCTTACAATCCTTTGTATTTCTGTGTTTTCAGTTGTAACCTCTCCTCTTCCATTTCTGATTGTTTTTATGTTGATCCTCTCTCCTTTCTCCTTGATGAGTCTGCTTTAATGTAAGTGATTGAAAAAATTTATTACAACTATAAATCTCTAAGATCCAGCAAGGTTATATAAAGTTAGACCTCTGCTTCCCTTAATCATTTGATAAATTAACATTTATTTATGTGGAACATCAACCACTGATATTTCATTATTGAAAAATAATAACCACTGTATAAAACTTCATTACATTACAGTGTTACCTCAAATTTTCTGCTGTATTGTCATCTCTGTAATTAGCAGCAGAAAAAGAGACAGGATCCATGATTTAAGACCTTAAATGGAAGAAGATGGCAGCAAGGTAAGTGGGAGAGGAGTCCACTTCTGCCTTCACATGGGTAAAACACCTAACCAATCTACTGAGGAACAGAGCGAACAGCCAACCCCAATATATATGAAGATAGGAGACCAAAAATTGTAGAGGACATTAAAAAAGCAGACAATGAAGAGAGTGCTTCAGGACAATAAGGTCCCTGGGATCTGCGCAGGGTCCAGGGTGGATGTAACCCTAAGCCCAGCACCCGCTGTGTCTGCTACAGGGCTCTCGTGACATTGCTGGGTCAATGGCTCTCTCCCCTGCCAGACAAGGTGTGAGCAGCACCGAGACAGACCTGGTTGCTTGAAGTCACAGAGAGGGGAATAAGAACTAAGTGGCAAACACACAGAAGCTGTGAACACCCACAGAATCTGTGTATCCTGGCTGGGGAGAGTTGGGCCATGACAGGACCTGACCCAGATAGCCCCTGGTCTGCTTAGAGAATTGGGCTGTGTGAGAGGCCAGGCCTCTGTATGGAGCAACAGGCTTGAGCAGGAGGAATTTCTCAAAAATAAAAAGTGAAAAAAAGAGGCACTCAGTGGCTGTTTGGGGAATGCTCTTGCAACACCCACTCTGGCTTCCTCCCAACCTAGCCAAGTGGTTCTCCCAAAGTGGTACAGAAAGCACTGTGCAGACTCCCTTAGTCCTGGGAAGAGTGAGCACCCAAACCTGAGAGACTGAAGGTGGCTGGCCAAGCACCCACACCCACGACCCCAGGGAAAGTGCATACTACAGAAGGCCCCCTTTCTCACACACATAGCCCTGGGGACAGTGCTCACCAGAACCTGCAGGACTGGAGGCTGCTGGGGTACTGGGCTGGAGGCTGACTGAGTGCCCATCAGGAAGGGAGAAAAAAGGACACATGGACAAAACCAAGGGGGAAGGTGGAAGCAAAGGAGGGAAATGGGTTTGGAGGGGGAAGTGGTGGGGAGAAAATACAGAAAACTGTAATTGAACAACAATAAAATAATTTCTAAAAAATCCCTCCTCAACCCCATGCAGCCAGGAAGACCAGCAAACCTGGTTTGGCCAGTTTGAAGCCAGCAGGTGGTTTTTTGTTTTGTTTTGTTTTGTTTCTGTAATTCCTTATTCTTTTTATATTTTTTATCTTTTAACATCTTCTTCCTCTATTTCCTTCCTTCTTATTTTATTCCTTCTTCTTTTCTTTCCCTTTTTATCTCTTCTTTATCCCTTCATTTCTTCTTCTTTTTTTTAATTCCCACAAGTGAGACCAAAAAAAAACCAAACCTAGAACTGTAAAAAAAAACAGAGTCAGACCCAAAAGGGAGCATCCAAACATCTGAGACAGTGAGAAAAATTTCACTTTGCTACTACAGAGAACTTCCAAGTTATTGCATATTGTATTATTATTATTTTTCATTATTCTTACATCTTTTATTTTAATAGTATTTTTGTATTTCTCCTCTTTCTGTTTAGTCTTCTTTGCTTGGCTGGCTAAATTGCATGGTTTGACTGGTTTCACTTGTTCTTCCTTTCATACTGTTTTGTTAATTTATGGTCTCTCACTTCACTTGTGTTCTATTAGAACACTACTTTAGGTCCTATACTTCCTTTTCTGGTTGTCCAGACCATATAGATTCTGTTATGATTGTTGCTCCATTATTATTGTAAATAATAGCTGTTCCATACAATTGTAAATACTACATAGCACCCATCCCAGATCTAAGCCCACTTCACAGTTTCCTGAACTTTTTTACTATTCTGGTTAACTGCTCTCTCACACACTACACATATTCTCTATTTTTACTCTCACTTTACCTCACAATCTGACTTCCCACAAGCTAACTGCTTTCTAGATCCAACTCACAATCCTCCCCACCCCCAACAAGAGCCTTATCTTATTTCTATCCTTTCTAAAAAGTGGCTACTTGGGTGAAATATCACCATTGACATTATACATAGCCAAAGGATCTCCTATCTCTTCTCTATTGGCTGATACTGTAAATATCGTAGAATAATCTCTTGCTGTCTTAAAACATTTTGACATCCCCTTCCAAATGATCACAAAAATAGTAGGTGGAAGCCATGAACACCAGGATACCTGATGGAAGAGGAAACCCACCAGCAAAGGAAACACCAACAGATAACAAAACAAGAAAATGAAGAAGGGAATGGAAGCCACACTAACTCAACCCAGGACCTATCTGGAAATAAAACTAAATAGTGGAGAAATTACCCAGAACAAACAACTGAAGAAGACCAAGAGAGAATCCTGAAAACATTATACACACAGAAGAACCAGTTTCAACACAACCTGTCCTCACCAGCACAATAAAAGAAGTGGTGGACAGAGTGACCCTCAGTTAACCAGCTGGTGGGAAGGACCCAACAAAGAAACACCCAAAACAATCAAAACCAAGAACCAATAAAAACAACAGCCCAAGACCAGTAAGCTCGGGAGATCTAGGAGTCAGCAGGACTGAATCCCACCAGTATCCTACCAAAGAAGTTCACACCATGAACCCAGGGATTCAGGACAGATCAATTTAAGAAGTAGAAGCTAATGATAAGAGTCTCACACATAATGGAAGGACAAAGGAACAATCCCCAAATGAAAGGAAAGGAGGAAGCCTCATATAAAATGCCAAATGAAATAGAAGCAACTCAACTATCAGATATTGAGTTCAAAGCAATAGTTACAAGGAAGCTCAATGAGCTCACAATTACCAAAAACTACAGAGAAACTACAATGAACTCACTACAAACTCTATCAACATGAAAAAAGGAAATACAAACTATGAACAAGGTCCAAGAGGAAATGAAGAATACAATTTCTGAATTGAAGAACACAGTAAAAGGAATCAAAAGCAGGCTTAATGAAGCAGAGGGTCTGATCAGCGAACTGGAGGACAAGGTAGAAAAAAAAAAAAAACAAAGAATGAGTGAGACAAGGAAAAGAGGCTAAGAAAGCATGAAGAAGGATTAAGGGAAATGCAGGGCAACATGAAACATAATAATATTCATATAATAGGGATACCAGAAGGAGCAGAAAAGCAAGGGATAGAAAACCTGTTTGAAAAACTAATGATGGAAAACTTTCCTAATTTGATCAGAGAAAAAGTCACACAAATGCAGGAAACACAGAGAGTCCCAATCAAGAGGAACCCAAAGAGACACATCATAATTAAAATGGCAAAATTCTAAGACAACGAGAGAATCTTAAAGGCAGCAAGGGGAAAAAGGTAGTAACACACAAGGGATAGTCAATAAGACTAGTAGCTGACTTCTCAATGGAAATGCTCCAAGCCAGAAGGGAATGGCAAAAAATATTCCAAGTAATGAAAACCAGAGGTCTGAAACCTCTGAAACTCTTTTATCCAGCAAGGCTCTCAATCAAGATAGAAAGTTAAATAAGGACCTTCCCAGACAAAAGAATCCTCAAAGAATATACCTCCCCCAAACCACCTCTGCAGAAAATGGTAAAGGGGTTGCATTAAGAACAGGAAGAAAAACAGTGAAAGAGAGAGGAACACAGGTAGGAAA
The DNA here is from genome assembly GCF_004126475.2 of Phyllostomus discolor. Classification (NCBI taxonomy): domain Eukaryota; kingdom Metazoa; phylum Chordata; class Mammalia; order Chiroptera; family Phyllostomidae; genus Phyllostomus; species Phyllostomus discolor. Next base: position 119,953,383 of record NC_040904.2, read on the forward strand.
AATGGCAAAGAATAAATACCTATCAATAATAACCTTAAAGTAAATAGACTAAATTCCCCAATCAAAAGACACAGAATAGAGGAATGTATAAAAAACATCACCCACACATATGCTGCCTACAGGAGACTCACCTCAGAAAAAAAGACCTACACAGACTCAAAGTGAAGGGCTGGAAAGAAATATTCCAAGCAAATGGACAGGAAAAAAAAAAGCGGGGGTAGCAAAACTCATATCAGACAAAATAGATTTCAAAAAGAGAACCATAAAAAGAGACCCAGAAGGTCATTTCATAATATTCAAGGGAAGAATCCACAAAAAATACATAAACATTATAAATATATATGGACCCAACATAGGAACACCCAAATACATAAAGAAAATCTTGGAGGACTTTAAGAAAGATATTGACAACAACACAATAATAGTAGGGGATTTTAACACCCCACTGTCAAAAATGGACAGATCTTCCAAACAAAAGATAAACAAAGATATTGTGGCATTAAACAATGCTCTGGATGAAATGGACTTAACTGATTTATATTGAGCCCTTCCTCCCAAAGAAGCAAAACACACACTCTTCTCAAATGCACATGAAACAATTTCAAAGGTAGACCACATGATAGGACACAAAACAAGCCTCAACAAATTCAAGAAAATTGAAATCATATCAAGCATTTACTCCAACCACAAGGGACTGAAACTAGAAACCAACTTCAAGGAAAAAAACAAAAACACTCAAAATCATGGAGATTGAATACCATGCTATTAAACAATGAATGGGCCAAGGATGATATTAGGAAAGACATCAAAAAGTTTCTGGAAAAAAAAATGAAAAGGAACTCACAACAATCCAAAACTGATGGGACACATTGAAGGCAATTCAAAGAGGAAAGTTCATGGCTATACAGGCCTACCTAAAAAAAAATAGAAACATTTCAAATAAAAATCCTAACCCTACATCTATGAGAACTCGAGGAACAACAACAAAGACAGCCTAGGGCAAGTAGAAGGAAGGAAATAACCAAGATCAGAGCAGAATTAAATGACATAGAGACTAAAAGCACAATTCTAAGGATTAATGAATCTACTTCTGGAAGGATCCAGAAGCTAGTTCTTTAAAAAGATAAACAAAATTGACAAGCCTTTAAGTAGACTAATCAAGAAAAAAAGAAAGAGGACACAAATAAACACAATTAGAAGTGAAAGAAGAGAGATTACAACTGATAGCACAAAAATACAAAGGATTGTAAGAAAGTACTATGAAGAACAGTATGCCAAGAAATTTGAAAATCTAGCTGAAATGGACAAATTTCTAGAAAAATATAATCTTCCAAAATTCAATAAAGAACAGCAGAAAGCCTGAGCAGGCCAATAACACCTGATGAAATTGAAACAGTAATTTAAAAACTTCTGACACACAAAAGCTCTGGACCAAACAGTTTCACAGGAGTATTTTACAAAGGGAGAGCTAACCCCCATCCCTCACAGATTAATTCAAAAAATTGAAGAAGATGGAAGACTCCCAAACTCATTTTATGAAGCCAGAATCATCCTAATCCCAAAACCAGATAAATACATAACAAAGAAAGAAAACTTTAGGCCAATTTGCTGATGAACATAGATGCTAAAATCCTCAACAAAATATTGGAAGACCACATCTAGCAATATGTTAAAAAGATCATACACCATTACCAAGTGGGATTCATTCCAGGTATGCAAGGATGATACAATATTCACAAATCAATAAGCATAATACACCACAAAAACAAAGTCAAAAATCACATGATCATATCAATAGATGGGGGAAAGCACCCATTTATGATAAAAACACACAGCAAATTGAGAATAGAGGTAGGATTCCTCAACATAATAAAGGTCATATATGAGAGACCTACAGCCATCATACTGAATGGGCATAAACTTAGAGCTTTGCCACTAAGATCAGGAAGAAGACAAGGATGCCCACTTTCACCACTCCTATTCAACATAGTACTGGAAGTCTTAGCCACAGCAATCAGAAAAGAAAAGGAAATAAAAGGCATCCAAATAGGAAAGAAGGAAGTAAAACTGTCATCATTTGCAGATGACATGACAGTGTACATAGAAAATCCTATACACTCCACCAAAAGACTACTCAACCTAATAAATGGATTTGGCAAAACAGCCAGATACAAAGTCAATACTCTGAAATCAAGGCATTTTTGTACGCCAACAATGAAATATCAGAAACAGAAATCAGAGAAAAAATCCTTCTTGATATACCAACAAGAAAAATAAAATACCTAGGAATAAACCTAACCAACGAGGTAAAAGACCCATACTCAGAAAACTATACAACACTGAAGAAAGAAATTAAGGAATACACAAACAAATGGAAGCATGTACCATGCTCATGGATTGGAAGAATTAACATCATCAAAATGTCCCTATTACCCAAAGCAATTTATAGATTCAATGCAATCCTTATTAAAGTACCCATGACATATTTCACAGATATAGAACAAACATTTCAGAAATGTATATGGAACCATAAACATCCCTGAATAGCTGCAGCAATTATGAGAAAGAAGAACAAAGCAGGAGGGATCACAATACTTGATTTCAAATTGTATTACAAGGCCACTGTAATCAAAGCAACCTGGTACTGGCATAAAAACAAGCACATAGACCAATGGAACAGAACAGAGACCCTAGAAATAAACCCAAGTCTCTATAAGCAATTAATATTTTACAAAGGGAAAAGAAGCATAAAATTGAGTAAAAATAACCTCTTCAAAAAATGGTGTTGGGAAATCTGGACAGCTACATGCAAAAAAAATAAAAATCAAACACCAACTTACACCATACACAAAAATAAATTCAAGGTGGATAAAAGACTTACATATAAGTTGTAACACCATAAAAGACCTAGAGGAAAACATTGGCAGGAAAATCTCAGACATTCCATGCAGCAACATTTTAAGGGACATATCCCCTAAAGCAAGGGACCAAAAGGAAAGAATGAACAAATGGGACCTCATCAAATTAAAAAGCTTCTGCATGGCTAAAGAAAACAGCATTAACCTAGCTGGTGTGGCTCAGTGGATTGAGTGCTGGCCTGCAAATCCAAAAGTCACTGGTTCAATTCCCTAATGGGGCACATGCCTGGGTTGCAGGCCACGCCTCCAAATGGGGGCATACTAGAGGCAATTGATTGATGTTTCTCTCACACATCAATGTTTCTCTCCCTCTCTTCTCCTCTCTCTAAATATAAATAAATAAATAAATAAATAAATAAATAATTTAAAAACAGCATTAAAATGAAAAGAGAGACAACCATATGGAAAAACATATTTGACAAAGACACTTCAGACACGGGCTTGAACTCCAAAATAAATAAAGAACTCATGACTTCACTCCAGTAGGACAAAAAAAAAAAAAAAAAAAACAATTAAAAAATGGGCAAAAGACTTAAACAGACACTTCTCCAAAAAGGACATATGGAGGGCCCAGAGATACATGAAAAGATGCTCAGCATCACTAACCATCAGAGGGATGTAGATTGAAACCACAATGAGGTACCACCTCACACCACTCAGAATGGCCAACCTAAATAAACCAACAAACAAGTGTTGGAAAGGATATGGAGAAAAGCAAACCCTAGTGCACTGTTGGTGGGACTGCAGACTGGTGCAGCCACTGTGGAAAACAGTATGGCATTTCCTCAGAAAACTAAAAATGGAACTGCCTTTTCACCCAGCAATTCCGCTCCTGGGATTATACCCTAAGAGTCCTGAAACACCAATCCAAAAGAAACTATGCACCCCAATGTTCATAGCAGCACAATTTACAATAGTCAAGTGCTGGAAGCAACCTAAGTGCCCATCCGCAAATGAGTGGATCAGAAAATTATGGTACCTTTACACAATGGAATTCTATGCAGCAGAGAGAAAGAAGGAGCTCCTACCCTTTGCGACAGCATGGATGGAACTGGAGAGCATTATGCTAAGTGAAATAAGCCAGGCAGTGAAGGACAAATACCATATGATCTCACCTTTACCTGGAACATAATCAACAAAATAAAAAAGCAAACAAAATATAACCAGAGTCATTGAAATTAAGGACAATCTAACAATAGCCAGATGGAGGGGGAAGGGAACAGTGAAGAGAAGGGTTTTCAGGAAGGACTATAAAACACACATGGACAAAACCAAGGGGGAGAGTGGAAGCAAGAGAGGAAGGTAGGTTTGGAGGGGGTGGGATGAGGGTGGGAAGAAAATACAGACAACTGTAAATGCACAACAATAAAATAATTTAAATAAATAAATAAGATTCAAAGATCTCAAACATTTACAATAGCAAAAGGAATAAGAAAAGGATTTAATATACAAAATTTATAAAAAACATATAAAACTCAACACCAAAACAACAAACAATCCAATTAAAAAATGGCCAAAGGACTTGAGTACACACTTCTCCTAAGAAGACATACAGATGGCCAATAGACATATGAAAAGATGAACATCACTAATCATCAGAGAAATGCAAATTAGAACTACAATGAGATATCACTTTACACCTGTCAGAGTAACTATCATCAGTAAATCAACAAACAACAAGTGCTGGTGAGGCTGTGGAGAAAAGAGAACCCTAATGCACTGTTGTTGAATGCAGACTGTGCAGCCACTGTGGAAAACAGTACAGAATTTCCTCAGAAAACTGAAAATGGAACTGCCTTTTGACCCAGGAATTCCACTTCTAGAAATATATCTGAAGAAACCCAAAACACTGATTTGAAAGAACATAAGCATCCCTATGTTCATTGCAATGTTACTTACAATCACCAAGATATGGAAGCAGCCCAAGTGCCTATCAGTAGATGAGTGGGTAAAACAACTATGGGACATTTACACAATGGAACACTAATCGGCCATAAAAAAGAAGAAAAGTTTACCCTTTGTGACAGCATAGATGGACCTGAAGAACACTATGCTAAGTGAAATAACCCAGTCAGAGAAAGACAAATACCATATGATTTCACTCATATGTGGAATCTATTGAACAAACTAACAAGCAAAATAGAGACAGAGTCACAGATAGAAAGCAGGCTGAGAGCTAGTGGTGAGGAGGTTATGGGGTGGAGAGACATAGCAAAAAGGAAGGGCTCATGGACATGGACAACAGTATGGTGATTGCAGGGATGGGGCATAAAGGGGGTAAATGGCAATGGAAAAAATACAATAAAAATAATTTTAAAAATAAAAGGACTTTAAATGGAGCAATTTTTTCTGCCCCCTTAAAATGACAGTCTTTTCTCCTGTTTCCTTCATTTTTTTTCTGCCATGACCTTACAAGGAGCATGTTTAATATTCATAATTTTACTAACATCCATTCATAATGATAGACGTGCTGTCTAAGATACTAGAAGCTTTCTGTCCTGTTTCTCATATCCATCTGGACCCACACCAGAAATACTTTTAATGTCTATATTTCTACTTATCATCTCTGGATGGCAAAGTAGGTTTTTCTCCATCATTCACCTCAAAATACTTCTAGCCTCTACCCCTTACCAAATATCAAACCTGCTTCCACATTTTCACTTGTTACAGCAGTGCCTTACTTCCTGGTACCAAAATCCATGTTAGTTTCCTGGGGTTGCTGCCAGTATCACAAACTGTGTGGCTTAGGACAACAGAAATGTACTCTCTCACATTCTGGAGACCAGAAGTCTGAAATGAGGATGTTGGCAGGATCATCTTCCTTCTGGAGGTTCTCAGGGAAAATATGTTCCATGTTCTTGGGTTGCAAATGTATCTGTTCCACCATGTTTCCTGCCTGGTAGCTACATTACTTCAATTTCTGCTTTCACTTTCATGTGGACTAATTCCCTGTGTGTCTTTGTCTGTGTGTATGTCCCTTCTGTAAGGACACCAATCATTAAATTTAGGAGACAACCTAATCCACTGCATTTTAACTAATTATATTTGCAAAGAGCCTATATCTAGATACGGGCACATTCTTTGTTTTTCTTTTTTCTTTAAAATATTTTATCTATGTATTTCGAGAGAGGGAAGGTAGGGAGAAAAAGAAGAAAAGAAACACTGATATGAGAGATATACATCCATCAGTTGCCTCTTGCTCATGTCCCAGCTGGGGATGAGGCCCTCGACCTAGGCATGTGCTCTGTCCAGGAACAAAACAGCAACCTTTCACTTTGTGAGATGAGGTTCAACCAACTGAGCCATACTGGCCAGGGCAAAGCCACACTTTAAGGTTTCAACTGGACATGAATTTGGGAATAAAACTGTATAGCCCACTACATACTGTGTTGTTTTAGGGGCTGTAGTGTGCCTGAAAATCTTTTTTTTTTATTTTAATACTTGTTCAAGTACAGTTTTCTGTCCTTTACTCCCATCCCAGCCCACCCCCCCATCCCTCCCCACCTCCCTCCCATTTCCACCCACCCCTAGTTTTTGTCCATGTCCCAGTTATTTGTTCCTGTAAACCCTTCCCATTGTCCCCTAAAATACTCCTGAAATTCCCTCCCCTCACCCCTCTGGTCACTGTCAGCCTGTTCTCTATTTCAGTGTCTTTGGTTATATTTTGCTTGTTTGTTTTTTTGTTTAGGTTCCTGTTAAATGTGAGATCATATGGTATTTGTCTTTCACTGCCTGGCTTATTTCACTTAGCATGATGCTTTCCAGTTCCCTCCATGCTGTCGCAAAGGGTAGGAGCCCCTTCTTTCTCTCTGCTGTGTAGAATTCCATTGTGTAAATGTACCATAGTTTGTTGATCCATTCATTTGCTGATGGGCACCTAGGTTGCTTCCAGTACTTGGCTATTATAAATTGTGCTGCTATGAACATTGGGGTGCATAGGTTCTTTTGGATTGGTGTTTCAGGGTTCTTAGGATATAATCCCAACAGTGGAATTGCTGGGTCAATATATCTATATGTAGTTCCAGAAATGAATAGAGCATCTGACACTTGCATTAAGGAGTGTTATGTCCCCAATGACGAACTCTGTCAAATTGAACCAATTTAAGTCTCAGAGTTTAGATGAATATATGAAATAATGCCACTTTATTTGAACATGATATAAGATTCATCCTTGGTTTTCAAGCTACCTGTTTAGCCATATAAATGTTTCCCATTTCACCAGGATTTTCTTTTAATCTCCCTTCTGCAATTATCTCCAAATAAGTTGGCCTGAGGACACCTCCACTTCATCCATCAAGACAGAAGTTTACATCTGTGGTTGAACTTAAACTACTACCCCAGCAGGATTTTCACCACATCCTTATTCTAGTTTCTCTCAAAAGAGAGGATCCTACTAGGCCATCAACATTTCTGTATATTTGAAATGTAGCTATCTGACACTGGTAGGTCAGTTAACTTTTCTGTGCTTCTGTTTCTTTATCTGTAAAATGTGATTAATAATGGCACATACATCAAAGAATTGCTATAAGTTATTATTTATAAAGTTCTTAAAACTGTCCAGCACAAAAAAAATTCTATATATGTGTTCAGTAAGTAGTGTTCCATGTCAATTAAAAAAAAGTAAGATTTTTCTGTAAATGAATTATTAAGGAGCTGTCAAGTAACCCAAAATGGTCAGTGTTTCTCATCATTTTCTTAGGTATGTAGCTACTTAGAAGTGGTTTCAACAAGATAGTTACTAAATTCAGCAACATATATGGAAAAATTTTTGAGAAACATTTTCCTGGCTAAGCTTAAAGGTCTGCCTCTCAAACACTTCTGTTTTAGAGATATGACATTTTATAACATATATGGAAAAATGTCTGGAAACTATAGTGCTTTTTTCTGTTTAACATAACACCTACTATTTGTATCTTATATTTTATGCTTTACAGAATATTTGTTTTAAAAAAGTCAGTGAGGTTGCATCCTGTTCTGTGAATCACATAGTCTGAAGACAGCAAATGTTTGTTGATGTCCTTTTCTTGGCTCATGCTTTGCATACTCACTTGAAGGGCTGTCAAAGTTGGCATGACTTAAATGTCAATTTTAAAATAACTGAGAATATAAAGTCACAGTTAAGTCACACTAAGGATGTGTGCATATGTATATGTGTGCATACAGGCATGTGGGTGTGTGCAGAAGGCAAAAGAATTTAGTAAATAGAATTACTTTATTAAATATGAAAATTAAACCAGACTTCACTTAAAACAAGTCACTTTTTTCACATGCTTATAGAACTGTTTCAGCCAAGTTCAATCTAATGAGCTGAGAATCAGCCAGGTAAGAATGACATTGACATCAGACACATTCTGGGATTTTAGTCCTGCCTTTCCTATATCCATCCTTACTCCCATCTTTTTCTTTGCTAGAACCCGAAATCTGTTATTATTCCTCTTAGGAGGTCTGTTTATGTGGAAAGCACATCTGGCCTAATTAGGCTGACAGCTGCTACAGGTACTGTTGGATGAGGTCCAGGCATCACAGTGCATTACCATTCACTTCAGAGTTTACCCTTTGTAATCTCAGTTTCAAGTTGGAAACAAATTTGAGAAATGTGCTTTTATTATTTGTTAATGCATGTTCATTTTCTACCATGCTACCAAAATCATAATCAACAGAGACCACACTAACAGTCAAAGGGCATTTCCCTACTGCCAATGGTGAACAGCAGAGACCAAAATACCAAGACCTGTGAAAACGAAGCTGAAAGCATAGTGGTCCAGGGTGCTTGGCGAAAAGGTAACAAGTGGTCCAGGGTGCTTGGCAAAAAGGCTGAGAAAACAACCCCACCTTCAAGGCTTATGACTTGAGTTTGCTTGTATAAAACCTTTAGGCAATAAAGAGTGATTACAGTTATTGCTGCTTCAGCCCCAGCCAACAAAGAAGGTGGTCCTTAGATTCCCACATGTACTGGTGTTTTTCATCTACAGGGTTATTGTAGCAATAGGGTAATCAAAAGCTCTGCACATACACGTGGGACAAGTCAGCTTGTTACAAAGTCATGCAGTCTATGTTGTAAACCACCTGCATTAAGTGTGTTTGTAATTGTTTTCATTAATTTGCACACAGTTTTATTTCACTGAAAAGCATTGCGAATAAACTGCTTTTAGCTTCCTCAACCCAAGCCTGAGTCCAGATTAATAAAAGCAATTAATAAAAGAGCCCAAAGGCCCTTCCAAAGAAAAGTGGTTAGTTTTCCCCTACATATTCACATACAGCAGGAAAGTGTTTTACTTAAATTGCCATTTACCTTTCAGAAGGTCAGCTAACAGAATATTTGTTTTCCTGTGGAATTTTGTTTTCCCAATAAGGAACACTTTCAGAAAGTCACAGGACAAAGAGAGTTTTAGAAACCAAAGGCCATTTAGTTTGCCAACAACATTATCTTTTGACTATTCTTTTCAATCATAGTTAAATTGGTTTTTCTCCCTTACAATTCATCTTTAATTTTAACTTTTTTATTGTTATTCTATTACAGTTGTCTCTATTTTTATTGTTACTCTATTTTTAAATCATTTTTATTGTTATTTTATTACAGTTGTCCTTATTTTCCCTCCTTTGCTTTCCTCCGCCCACCCCAACTCCCACTCCCACAGTAAATTCCTACACTGTTCTCCATGTCCATGGATCATTCATACATGTTCTTTGTCTAATCTTTTCTCCTTCTTCCTACCACTAGCCCCTCCCACTCTGGTCACTTTTGCTATGTTCCATGTTTCCATGCCTGTGGTTCTATTTTGTTTTTAGTTTATTTGCTCATGAGATTCCTCTTATAACTTATATAATATGGTATTTGTCTGGCTTATTTCTCTTAGCATAATATTCTCCAGTTTCATGCATACTTTGGTCCCTGGATTGTGTAATACACCAAGTTTATTCCACCAGACCTCCTCTGAGAGTTTTGTGTTGAGATATATTCAGTATTAAAAACTATGTCCAACCATACATTTTTTAACTTAAAAAAAGTTTTAATTTTGAATAGCTGTCCTTCCTAGTTGTACGACAAATCCCAAATTTAAGACATCTTCCTTTCACATATGTATTTTTTAAAATTTATTATTTATTTCTAAGCATATTTTATTGATTATGTTATTACAGTTGTCCCATTTTTTCTCCCCTTTACATCCCCTTCCCCCTGCACCCTCACACTCTCCAGCATTCCCCTGTCCTTAGTTCATGTCCATCGGTTGTACGTATAAGTTCTTTGGCTTCTCTATTTCCTATACAATAGGAAATCTATTTCTCTATTTTCTATATTTGACCTAACCCTGTCTATTTTATGCCTACCAATTATGCTTCTTATTCCCTGTATCTTTTCCCCCATTCTCCCCCCACCCCGTCCCCACTGATAACCCTCCATCTGATCTTCATTTCTGTGATTCTATTACTGTTCTAGTTGGTTGCTTAATTTTTGTTCTTGTTTTTTAGATTCAACTGTTGATAGTTATGAGTTTGTTATCATTTTGTTATTCATAGATTTTGATCTTCTATTTGTTAGATAAGTCCCTTTAACATTTCATATAATAAGGGCTTGGTGATGATGAACTCCTTTAACTTGACCTTATCTGAGAAGCACTTGATTTGTCCTTCCATTCTAAATGATAGCTTTGCTGGATAGAGTAATCTTGGATACAGGTCTTTGTCTCTCATGACTTGGAATACTTTTTTCCAGCCTCTTCTTACCTATAAGGTTTCTTTTGAGAGATCAGCTGACAGCCTTATGGGAACTCCTTGGTGGGTAACTGTCTCCTTTTCTCTTGCTGCTTTTAAGATTCTCTCCTTACCTTTAAATTTGGGTAACTAAATGATGATGTGACTTACTGTGTTCCTCCTTGGGTCCAACTTCTTTGAGAATTTCTGGGCTTCCTGGACTTCCTGGAAGTCTATTTCCTTCACTAGATTGGGGGTGTTTTCCTTCATTATTTGTGGAAATAAGTTTTCAATTTTTTGCTCTTCCTCTTCTCCTTCTGGCACCCCTATGATTCGCATATTGGAGCACTTAAGTTGTCCCACAGGTTAAGAAGCTTCTCCTCATTTTTTTGGATTCTTGTTTCTTCAGTCTCTTCCAGCCAGATGTTTATTTCTTCATTTTGTTACAAGTCTTTGATTTGAGTCCCAATTTCCTTCCCTTCACTGTTGGTTCCCTGTATATTTTGCTTTATTTCACTTCTGTGTAGCCTTCACTTCTTCCTTCATTTTGGGACCAATGTCAGTCAATTCTGTGAACATCCTGATTACCAGTGTTTTGAAAGCTACATCAGATAGATCATCTATCTCCTGTCACTTAGCTCTTTTTCTGGAGTTTTTATCTGTTCTTTCATTTGAGTTGTATTTCTTTGTATCAGTGACCCTGTTATGTTGTAAAGGGAAAAGCCTTAGGTATTCTCCGGGTCTGGCAACTCTCTGCTACACTGTGGTGCTGCCGATGGGGGAGGGGTCAGAGAAGAATCAATACCACTTTCTCTAGCCCCACTTTTCAATGAACTCTCCTGTGAGACTGGAGGTTTCTCCTGCCTTCCCCCACCCCTGCAGTATTTTCAAGCTAGAGGTTTTGAGTCTTTAGTTTTCCAGTGAACCAACCCCTCCTCACCTCACTCAAGTGTGGTCCAGTTCCCTGTCATAGGTCCTCTCTGCCTGCCCTGAGACACATCTCCATCTCTCCTACCAGTCTGTATGAATGTTTCCTTAATTCCTCAGTTGTCGAAACTCCATGCAGTTTTGCTATTCTTGCAGTTCTGGTTGTTTTATGTACTTAAATTGGTTGTTATCCATCTTTAGGTTGTGTGAGGAAGCCAAGTGTTTCTACCTACGCCTCCATCTTGGCCGGATCCCTGAATGGTACATTTTTATATACACATTTTTGTGAACTTTGTTTTATCCTTTGATTTGAAGTGCTTCACTTTATTGTGGGCATTTTTAATAAAACTTATGAAATTCATATCTGTACCATGTAGCATTTAAATACAACCTCAAAGTGTACATTACTGGAATTTTAGTAAACCATAAGAATTAGTGAAAGAAAATAAGTCTGCCTGACTATTCCAAAAATCCAAGAAGGTGGAAGATTCAAACTGTTTTTATGAAGCCAGCATTATCCTTACCCAAAAACAGATAAATCAGTAGCAAAACCCAGAAAACTTCAGGTCAATACCACTGATAAATATAGAGGCTAAATTCCTCAACAAAATATTGGCAAACCATATCCAACAATACACTAAAAAGATTATACACCATGATCAAATGGGATTCATCCCAGAGATGCAAGGATGGTACAATATTTGCAAATCAATAAATGTAATACATCATATAAACAAAAGCAAAGACAAAAATCACATGATCATGTCAATAGATGCAGAAAAAGGATTTGATAAGACACAACACCCATTTATGATAAAAACACTCAGCAAAGTGAGAATAGAGGGAGCATTCCTCAATATAATAAAGGCCATATATAAGACACCTACAGCCAACATCATACTGAATGAGCATAAACTAAGATCTTTCCCACTAAGATCAGGAAGAAAACAAGGTTGTCCAATTTCACTACTTCTATTCAACATAGTACTGGAAGTCCTAGCCACAGCAATCAGAAAAGAAAAGGAAATAAAAGGCATCCAAATAGGAAAGAAGGAAGTAAAACTGTCATCATTTGCAGATGACATGACAGTGTACATAGAAAATCCTATACACTCCACCAAAAGACTACTCAACCTAATAAATGAATTTGGCAAAACAGCCAGATACAAAGTCAATACTCTGAAATCAAGGCATTTTTGTACGCCAACAATGAAATATCAGAAACAGAAATCAGAGAAAAAATCCTTCTTGATATACCAACAAGAAAAATAAAATACCTAGGAATAAACCTAACCAACGAGGTAAAAGACCCATACTCAGAAAACTATACAACACTGAAGAAAGAAATTAAGGAATACACAAACAAATGGAAGCATGTACCATGCTCATGGATTGGAAGAATTAACATCATCAAAATGTCCCTATTACCCAAAGCAATTTATAGATTCAATGCAATCTTTATTAAAGTACCTATGACATATTTCACAGATATAGAACAAACATTTCAGAAATGTATACGGAACCATAAACAACCCCAAATAGTTTCAGAAATTCTGATAAAGAAGAAGAAAGTAGGAGGAATCACAATACCTTATATCAAACTGTATTACAAAACCACTGTAATCAAAACAGCCTGGTACCGGCATAAGAAAAGACACAAAGGTCAATGGAACAGAACAAAGAGCCCAGAAATGAACCCAAGTCTTTGTGATCAGTTAATATTTGACAAAGGGACAGAAGCAGAAAATGGAGTAAAAAGAGCTTCTTCAACAAATGGTATTGAGAAGTCTGGACACCTACATGCAAAAAATTAAACTCGATCACCAACTTACACCATACACAAAAATAAATTCAAGGTAGATAAAAGACTTAAATATAAGCTGTGACACCGTAAAAGTCCTTCAGGAGAACATAGGCAGGAAAATACCAGACATTCCAGGCAGCAGTATTTTCACTGATACATTTCCTAGAGCAAGGGACATAAAAGAAGGATAAAAAAATGAGACCTTAACCAAATAAAAAGCTTCTGCATGTCTAAAGAAAACAGCATTAAAATGAAATGAGAACCAACCATGTGGGAAAACATATTTGCCATGATACCTCAAACAAGGGTTTGATCTCACAAAATATATAAAGAACTCATATGACTCTACTCTAGGAAGACAAAAAAGCTAATTAAAAATAGGCAAAGGACTTGACTAGACATCTCTCCAAGGAGAATATACAGAGTGCCCAGAGACATATGAAAAGATGTTCAGCATCGCTAGCCATCAGAGAGATGCAAATTAAAACCACAATGAGATAACACTTCACACCAGTCAGAATGGCCATCATAAACAAATCAACAAACAACAAGTGTTGGAGAGGATGTGGAGCAAAGGGAATCCTAGTGCACTGCTGGTGGGAAGGCAGACTGGTGCTGCCACTATGAAAAACAGTATGGCATTTCCTCAGAAAACTAAAAATGGAACTGCCTTTTGACCCAGCAATTTCACTTCTGGGACTATATACAAGAACTCTGAAAAATAATCCATAAGATCCTATGCACCCAATGTTCATAGCAGCACAATTTACAATAGCCAAGTGCTGGAAGCAACCTAAGTGTTCATCAGTAAATGAATAGATCAAAGAGCTGTGGTACCTTTACACAATGGAATTCTATGCAGCAGAAAGAAAGAAGGAACTCCTACCCTTTTATGGCATCATGGATGGAACTGGAGAGCATTATGCTAAGTGAAATAAGCCAGGTGGTAAATGACAAATTCCATATGATGTCACGTTTACCTGGAACATAATCAACAAAAGACAAAAACAAACAAAATATAACCAGAGACATTGAAATTAAGAACAATCTAACAGTAGCCAGAGGGGAAGGAAGAGGGGACAATGTGATGGAAGGTTTTCAGGAACTACTGTGAAACACACATGGACAAAACAAAGAAGGATGGTGGAAGCAAGGGAGGTAGGTGGGTTTGGCTGGGGTGGGGGTTAGTGATGGTGGGAAAATGCAGATAACTGTAATTGAGCAATAAAATAATTTTTTAAAACTATGGTACATTTCACAGTGGAATATTACACAGCAGAAAGAAGGGAGTTCCTACCCTTTGCAACAGCATGGATGGAACTGGAGAGCATTGTGCTAAGTGAAATAAGCCCGGCAGTGAAGGACAAGTACCAATGATCTCACCTTTATGTGGAACCTAATCAACAATACAACAAACAAGTGAAATATAACCAGAGACATTGAAATTAAGAACAAATGGACAGTAACTAAATGGGAGATGGGAGGGGATAATGGGGGAAAGGGGTGAAGAGTTTTCAGGAACAACTATAAAGCATACATAGACAAAACCAAGGAGGGGTGGAGTCAGGGGAGAGATGTGGGGATGGGTGGGGTAGGTGGATGAGGCAGGGGGAAAAGACAGAAAATTGTATTTGAACAACAATAAAATTTTTTTAAATGGAAAAAATAAATAAAATAATGAAAAAATAAAAGAAGTCTGTCAAAAATAATGGCACAGACTCATAGATGAAGAGCAGGATGAGGGCTAAGGTTGGCAGGAGGTTAGATATGGAGGATTGAGGAAAAAGGAAAAGAAACTCGTGGACATGGACAACAGTGTGGTGATTGCTAGAGAAAGGGAGATATAAGGGAGTAAATGGTAATGGAAAAATATACAATAAAGATTAAATTAATAATGATGTTCAAGTGAATCACGGAAAATGTGCTCATCTCCACCCCAGAACAGAGTGAAGTAATCTAGCAGCAATCAGTCACAGACTGCAGCAACACACTCTTTATGTGGAAAGGCTGCCAAATTCTTCTCCCACTCCTTCCCACACATGAAGAGGCTTCCCACAGACTTAGGGACTTGTCATCGACTACTTCTCTGCCTGGGCAAGGTGGACCAGTACCAAGATCCCCTCCTTCAACCCTGACTTGTCAGTTAGACTTAAAACTGTGAGATGTAGGAAGATTGAACTCACTCTTTCCCAAAGCAGCCAGAGTCATAAGGTACAAGTAGGCAATGGACCTACATACACCAGTAAATAGAGGACATATTATAAATATGAGTGGATTGTGTGGTGTGCATTAGAAACTGATAAAAGCATATGCTGGGGCTCTTCTGATTGTCCTTATGCCATTGGCAGCACTTTAGAGGCTAGAATGGCTTCCCTGGGTCAAGTCAGAATTTTCTTTACAGGAACAAATAGAACGCCATCAAAGCCACTGAAGGTTAATGTGTCTCCCTCTTTGCTCTAAAGTGACCAGTAAGAATGGTCAAAACTACCCCTCAGTAGTACTGTACTGGAAGTGTTGAAAGAGTGTTATGGTTTTCAGTGTCCCCAGCTAGCTATACACCCTGTGTGCCCCAGTTTGATCTGCCTGGGCCTTCCTCAGTGAGCCTACTTCAGCAAGAGAAGACAAAATATTCAGATGGCTTATTTGTGTACAGAGCATATAAACAATCATATTTCTTACAGATGCTTATCTAAATTTTTTTTGGAAACCCACTGTTTTTTTTAAATATGTTACCTACCATTATAATGTTGTTCACAATGAATTTTAGTAGATGTAGAAAAATAAAGTAGCAAAATCATAAAAAGTTCTATCAACTGTTTTTTACAGCTCCACCAGCAAATTAAGCACATGGGAAGATTTAATATACTATCAGGCAGAGCTTGTCTTACTGTGCTCTGAGTCAGTGCATTTTCAACATCAAGACAATATGCTGCACAGCAAAAATGGTAGAATTTGCTGAAAGCTCAGAGATAGTTAGCATTTTTAAAAAATAAAATGCTTTTAAAACTAAGGTGTGTACATTGTTTTGTAGATATAGTGGTTTATTGAACATTTATTAAACAGTATAGGGCGAACATAACTTTTATATGTACTGGGAAACCAAAACATTCATGTGACTCACTCTATTGCACAATATCTCTGAGGCCTATGACTGTATTTAAAAAGTATTTAAATGTATTAGCAGATAGCTATCATGTATGCTTTGATCTGTTTCTTAAAACAAAGATAAAATATGTAGTTAAGCAAGCAAAAAATTGATTTGTGCCTCTTTACATTTCAACTTAATGACAATAAAATGTGCGTTTATTGATCAAACACTATTAGCATAAGTGATAAATTGAACATTTTCAAATCTGTTTACAAGTCAGGTCAAATGTCTGTTTTAGTTTATATAAATTTAATAACAATACAATAACATTTTTCAATTCAATCAGACACCATACCCTGAATATTAGTCATAGGTGACACACATTGCATTTCTATCCACTGTCAATCACCCAGCATATCAGCTGGCTTGTTTCTAATAAACTGTTCTGACAAATGCAGCACTACCTTTTCCCTCTGTGTTAATGAATACCTATGACAAAGGACAACAATATCCAGGACAAGAAAACCCTTTTGCACAATATCTACACCCTGAGCCTCTGGACCTCCACTTAGGCTCCTTTTGTAGTTAGTTTTTTCTCGTTGATTAAATGAGATAAATTTAGGTTATTTTGTGAGTTCCAGTCACTAAAGTGGAAGAAGCAATCCTGCACCTGTCAGATGTCTGCAAGCCTGGTGAGGAAACCTCCTACAGCTCCTGGTAAGCTCTGTTCTCCCACCCTTCTGAGTGAATGGGAAGAGTCCCAAAGCTGCTGTCACTATTTGGAGCCACTCCTGATAGGCTTCAAAGCCATGTTTTCATTTTTCAGATGTTTGTTTTATTTTTAAAAAGGCTTTCACAATCAGATCTAGTAAGTTACAAGTTATTACAAAGCAAGCAATTTAGGTCTGAAAAAGACAGCCAAAGAAAATTGGCTATTTGACTTAATTTAGACAAAAAATTCAGCTATTAGGAATTACCTATTTTTGACCAAATTTTTACTCTCATGCAAATACTGAATTTTTGGTATTTTTTGTACATGGATAAAGTGCCCATATTAGTATATAAAATATTCTATCCCTACAAATTTGGACAAACTAAAGGAGATTGTATTCTTTCTTAGCAAAATGAAAACAAAATTTTCCACCTTGCTTATAACCTCACATCCCAAAGTGAAGGGGATGTGGATGAAAGAGCTATTTTAATCCATTTGCTAATTGTTTATATGGAGGTTAAAGAAAAGTCATACACATGGACAATGGTATGGGAACTGACTGAGGAAGGGCAGAGGGAAAGGCTGGGTGGAGGTGCAAGAAGGGAGAAAAAGAGGAACAGCTGTAATATCATAAACAATAAAAATAAGATTATCGGCTAATAAAAACACAAGTGGGGCCTGGTGAAGCTTGTGTCCTGTGCAGGAGCCATCACAGGGTCCCTTCCCCTTAGCCTGGGGAAGTACCACCCCATATGGAGATACAGATAGAACCTTGACAGTGACACTTGTAAATGTCCAATTTAGGAGTGTTAGAGGACGAAGAAATATGTAGAACCGAACAGGTGGGGAGCCAGCCTACCTGAGTGATAAGGGCTTTTATGTGCACAGATGGGTTAAGGATGTTCAGGGAAAGAGGCTTCCATGCAAAGCAGCTAAACACTCTGCAGCTGTCCCAAATAATACAGGATAATCCATTTCAGACTCTGAAAATAAACCAGTTGTGAGATTAAAGAACACCATTCATTTGCCTTCATCTTTGTATGGTAGAAGATTATGGACACAGAGGACTCTGAGCAATCTGTGTAAGTAAAGGCTAGTACCTGGAATTGATTTGGTAAAGTCCTCCAGTAAAGTACATAGAATACTGCTATGGATGAAGTATAGAAGAGAAGTTATTCACAGAGAGCATAGTAACAGTGAGATATTTTGCATACAAAGAAAAATTTCTGCAGTTGGTAATTTGTATCAAGTCTGTTCCTAAGCCTCTTTGTTTGGGTGTTGTTGCTGACTCCTGACTGAAACAAAGGGAAGCTGAACCCTTTTCCATGAGATTATAATATTGGAGTTAAATATGGACAAGTCAGATTGGTTTACATGTTCTAATGTGTATGAAATAAACACTAAGTTAGTTTCTAAGTGGTTGAAAGTGTATTCTTATCAAAACTTAGGTTCATTTGTTGAGTGTTGTGAGTTTGTTGTCATTTTACTGCTCATATTTTTTATCTTATTTTTCTTAGATAAGTTCCTTTAACATTTAATATAATAATGGCTTGGTGATGATGAACTCCTTTAACTTGACCTTATCAGGGAAGAATTTTATTTGCCTTTCCATTCTAAATGATAGCTTTGCTGGATAGAGTAATCTTGGATGCAAGTCCTTGCCTCTCATGACTTAGAATACTTCTTTCCAGCCCCTTCTTGCCTTCAAGATTTCTTTTGAGAAGTCAGCTGATAGCCATTTGAGAACTCCTTCGTAGGCAACTGTCTCCTCTTATCTTGCTTTTTTTTAAGATTCTGTCCTTGATTTAGGCAGTGCTATAGCACTATACCATTTTTTGTGCTAACATGGCAAATGGGTAAGGGAAGTTATATCTCTTAGGTGTTTGCTAACAGTGAAGAGGTAATGATAGAGGACAAAAGAGAACATAAAATATTTATGTAGTGCCACTTGTTTGCCCTTTTGGGAAATCAATATTTTAACAATCATATTTTATAATACCCTGGATTATGAGTCTACTGTGCTAAAAAAAAATAGGGTTTATAGGAATGGAGACTGAAAGCACCAAGTGTATAAAATTTCTTAAAAAGTACACATCCTGGAGCTATAAAGAGAGAGCAAACACATCACTGGCAGAAACTAAACTAGCAATGATCTTCCCACTTTTCACCTCATAGGCATTATATTTGTCTTATGGTATTTGATACTTTCCTGAGAATGTTCTGTAAATTAATAATATTATGCTGTGTTATTAGGCTGATTTTAGAAATCTTGGTTGAAAAATAAATACCAAAATTGTACCAAAAAAACTTAACTAAATATTATCAGTGTTAATGTTTTTTAAGATCAAGAGTTTGCTGTTTGTATTTCTTTGTACATGGCATAATAGAGCTCTGGCTGGAAGATTAAATAGGTAACTTTTATTATGAAGATCATATTCAAATTTTACCAATTATGTACTTTCTGGGAAACACCACTTAACCTTTCTGAGTTCTTTAGGTTTTCTGAAGCACAGTTACAATCATACCCACAATTAATGGTTGTTAAAAGGGGTTGGTGAGAGAACATAGATCTTTTGGGTTTTGTAAATTCTCAAGCATAGGATATAAGGCTAGAGATGGGCACTTTTGCACTGTTGCCTGTAGAGAAAATTTGGAATACATGTGAGTGTGTGGGAAAGACTGGGAGACTCAGTGCAAGGAGGTGATATAATTTGGTTTGCATTATAATTTTAAAATGTCCCTTAGATTGGCATGTAGAGGATTGAATCTCAAGGGACAGGGAAGCTTTTCAGCAAAAGGTTTGAACTAGGGTGGTTCTGATGGTGAGATGGTGGCCAATGAGATAAACATGGCGAGGAGTGGCCCATTTAAGACACTAGCAGGTAAAAGAGCCAAACGTGTGTTTTTAGGTTTTTCTTTTTCTTGGCTTGATCAGAAAGGTAAATGGTGTGAACATGGTAAGACAAAGTGAAGAACAAGTTTGAGAGTAAAACAAACAAAACCAAGGGTCAGTTTGGCATGTGATCAATTTAAGTTACCTGCGGACACCTGGGAGAGGATGTGAGCACATAAAATGTGAGTCTATGTACCCAGGGGATGGCAGGGCTGAGGCATGATTCAACAGATTCATGGAATTTAAAATGATAGTTCTTTTAATCACTCAAGCTTAGGTTGTAAGAGGAGATAGAAAAGGAAATGGCCAGAAAGTGGGTGTCATGGTCCTCCAACATTTCCAGCTCAGAAAGAAAAGCTGGGACTAGAACATGGACTGAACTACACATGACCTCTGGTTGGTCTTCCTTACTCCATCATCCCTGATACTACATTAGGTTTGAGTCCATGTAAGGCTGTGCTTGTCTATTGCAGAGCTCATGAAGTTATGACTCTCTTACAAACCAAAGAAAGACTTTAAAACCAGTATTTGTTGTGTGAAGAAAGAAAACTTAGACTTGAAAAGCTGTATAACTACCCTACAATTGTCTCCCCTTTCATAACTAACTTGTGTCAGTAGCAGCTTCAATTCCATAACAGTTTGCCCACAAAATTATAAAAAATACATAGCAGAGGATGTACAAAAGAAAAAAAATTCTCTCTCTCCTCTCCCCTTTCAGTGTTAGGAAACAGTGGGTAAAAAGAAATCCTCTAAAATGAAGCTTACTAATTCTAACATTTCACATTTTGAGTCATTTTCATGTATTTTTAAAATCATCACTCCAGCCCTCAAGTCTACTTTTCTTTTTTCTAGCCTTATTTCTAACCAATTTAGGCAAAGTGTGCATGTCCAAAGTATATACATACATATTCATCATCTTATTCCAGTCTAGTGAATTATCTCTTGTATCCTGCATCCCCTACTGGGATTTAGAAGTTTTGTGATAATTAATTTTGTGTCAGTTTCCTTCTCTTCATTTTGCAAATTCAATGACTTCTATCCACTTCTACTAACTTGATACCTGGAATGGATAGATTCATTGTGAGGTAAATGTATCTTTAATTAAATCAATTATAATATTAGAGCACTTTTCAGTTCCAAAATGTTGTTGTTGTTTTGTATTAAGCTTAATCATGTCTGTTAATCATATTCTTTAGCCTTTTGATCAGTAAAATTGGTATAATATTGGCAATGTCTCCTTCATGCACAAATATTATAAATATTCTTAAAGTAAAAATATTTTTTTAATTTTGTGATTAAAGAAAGTATTTTCCTTATAAAGCACAGGCTATGTCTTACTGATAAGGAGAACTTTATCCATACACAATGTTTGTTTGCCACAAATGCTTAGCTGTGAGTTTCAGAAGTCATCAACCAAGTCATTCTGATGGTGTCTACATTTGTAAAATTTGAAGAGGATTAATTGTTTTTCAATTAGAATAACATCTACAGTTATACCAAGGAGTATAAAATTACCAGGGTGATCAATCCTTATCCTTTAGGATTTAGGCTAAATAACAGCTGGGTTTGAGAATAAAAAGTCTACTCCTATGATCAAATTTCACCAATGATCAGGCACACAATGAGTAGCTGACCCCTGATGAAACTCCCAGCCCAAGCTTTTGTTGCAAACACACTTTGACTATAGATAAACAGATCTTCCTTGTCACTCACATAAGCTTTGTGACTTAGAAGGAATTTTTCAGAATTTGCAATAAAGGAACCCATTTATTCTTCAAGTATCTGTGAGGGGTTCCAAGAGAATTCTGTCACCAAATAAAATGTAAACCAGACTAGTGGATATAAGGAAAATGCCTCAGAGTAATCACTGCCAGGATGATTGATATGTGAAGTCAAATTAGGGCAAGAGTTTGTCTCTGCTACTAGGTTTTAAAAATTGTTGGACACTTTGAACATAGTAACACTATTCCTTCTTTATGCTTGCTTCTTTTGCATCCTCAAATCTGTAGTGGGAAAAATCATATTTGGTAGTTTAAGTTCTCATCTTAAGACAAGTTCAAAGAAGTTGTGGAGTAACTGTTGTGGGAAGCAAACCAGAACCACGAGTTAGTGTAACAAGCTTAAGTACCAGATACATCAAGAAAGTTAGCAATTCCAGAAGTAAACATGAATTAACAGAGAGCATGGATGGAAATTTCACCATGGGTATCACTAGGAATGAGAATAAAACAAGCAGATGGTAATACTGGAGGGAAAGGGGGGAACACAAGAATAACTATTTGACTGTTCTTCGTAGGATAAAAGAAATTTTCAATTGTTTTCTAGTTAGCAAGTTAAGAATTAAGACAAGAATTGCGATACAAAGAAATAATAAAGGCATAAAAAATTTTAGACTTAAAATGGGTTCAGGCAATTCTAGAGCATATATATATCTATATTTGCTTACAACAAACAATTGTTGCATATAATTAGTGGCAAAGCTGTATATGTCAAAATCTAACTTAAATTGAGGATATATAAAATAGTCTACCATATGATTTCATTGATATGTGGGATATGAAACTGAAAGTAACAAACAAACAAGACTAATAGACAAAAGTTCATAGATACAAACAGCATAGTGGTTACAAGAAGAAAAGGGAGGGGAGGTAGTAGATGGTAAAGGGGGTGAGATATATGCTAAACATGCAATGCAATGTATAGATTATGTATCATAGAATTGTACATTGAAAGCTATATAATTGTATTAACCAATGTCACCCAATAAATTTAATTAGAAATTAAAATGGATAAAAACTACAAATATATTTGGTTTCAACAGATCCAGTAAATCAGAAATGGAACACACAGAGGAGGAAAATGTCTGTGAGGTAGGAAGGAGCAGATTCCACTTCCTTTTACACATGGGAGAAAAACCTAGTTGATCTACAGAGGAACAGAGCAAACAGACAACAGTACCCCAGCATATATGAAAATAAGAGACCAAAAATTGTAGCAGACACAGTAAAACCAGATGGTAAGTAGAGAGCTTCAGGACAATAAGGTCACAGGGACCAGCGTGGGGACCAAGGCAGCTACAGCCCCAGGCCCAGTGCATGCCGGTCTACCACAGAGGCCTTGGGAGAGAATCTGTTCAACTGCTTCCTCCCCAGCCAAACAAGGTTTAAGCAGCACAAGGAGAGACCTGGTTCCTTGAAATCACAGAGAGAGGAATGAGGACAAAGTGGAAAACACACAGAGGCTGTGAGAACCCACAGAGACTGTGGATGCCTGCTCAGGAGAGTTCAGAGTCACGCAGTAACAGGCCCTGACCCCATAGTCACTGGTCTGGCTGGAGAATTGGGCTCTACAGAGTGGCAGGCTTGAGTACAAAGAATTTCTCAAAAAGAAAAAGTAAAAAGAGAGACACTGTTTGGGGAATTCCCCTGCAACAGCTGCTCCAGACTCCTCCACACCCAGCTAGGCAGTGATCCTGAGGTTGTGTAGAAGGCTGCACAGAAGGCCCTGTGCACCCCCATAGTGCTCAGAAGTGTGCGTGCTCAAACCTGCAGAACTGAGGCAGCCTGGCTGAGCACGTGCACGCCCACACCCCAGCCCACAACAGTAAACATGGGAAAAGAGGGCTCAGAGGAAGACATGGATCCCACACCCAAGTTGCCCAGGAGAGGCACAAGGCTATCTCTGGAGAGAGTGCACGCAAGACTGACTGAGTGCAGATCTTGAAGGGAGTAAAGCCATACCAATTGCCCCTAAGCCTGGTGCAGTCAGCAAGACCTGAAAAACTGGTATGGCCAGTTTGAAATCAACAAGAGAGTAGGTGGAAGTGATGAATACAAGGACACTCACTGGAAGAGGAAACCCAACAACAAAAGAACCACCAACAGATAACAACAGAAGAA
The DNA here is from genome assembly GCF_004126475.2 of Phyllostomus discolor. Lineage (NCBI taxonomy): Eukaryota > Metazoa > Chordata > Mammalia > Chiroptera > Phyllostomidae > Phyllostomus > Phyllostomus discolor. Next base: position 119,977,316 of record NC_040904.2, read on the forward strand.
GGTGAAGGAGGGAATGGAAATGACACTAACCTCAATCCAGGACCCATCTGGAAATAAAACTAAATAGTGAAGAAATTACTCAGTACAAACAACTGCACAAGAGAAAGAGAGAGAATCCTCAAAACCTTGTACACATGGAAAACACAGCTTCAACACAACCTGCCCTACCAGCACAACAATAAAAGAGGTGGTGGACAGAGTGACCCTCAGTTAAACAGCTAGTGGGACAGACCAACCAAAGAAAGACCCAACAACAATCAAAACTCAGAGACAAACACAGAGCCAACTTAAATGACAGCCCAAGACCAGTGAGCTCAGGACATCAAGGACACTGCACCACTGAATCTCACAAGTATTCTACCACAGAAGTTCACACCATAAACCCAGGGAGCCAGAAAAGATCAAATTAAGAAGCTGAGTCTAAAAAGAAGAGTCTCACAAACAATGGGAGACAAAGAAACAGTCCCCAAATGAAAGGAAAAGAGGGAGCCTCAGAAAGAATGCTAAATGAAATACAGGTGAGTCAACCATCAGATACTTGAGTTTAAAGCAATGGTTACCAGGAAGCTCAAAAAACTGACAAAGAATTACCAGAAACTACAGGAAAACTACAATGAACTCACTACAAACTATATAAACATGAAAAAGGAAATACAAACTATCAACAACGCCAAGAGGAAACAAAGAATACAATTTCTGAACCGAAGAACACAGTACAAAGAATCAAAAGCAGGATCAGTGAAGCAGAAGACCAGATCAGCAGGATGGAAGACAGAGTAGAAAAAATAACCAGAAAGAGCAAGAAAAGGAAAAGAGGCTCAGAAAGAATGAAGAGGGATTAATAGAAATGAAAGACAATGTGAAACGTAATAATATCCATAGAATAGGGATACCAGAAGGAGAAGAAGAGCAAGGGATAGAAAACCTATTTGAAAAAGGAATGATGGAAAACTTCCATAATGTGATGGGAGAAAAACTCACACAAATACAGGAAACACACAGAGTCCCAATCAAGAAGAACCCAAAGAAGCCCACTTCAAGACATATCATAATTAAAAGGGCAAAATACCAAGACAAACAGAGAATCTTAAAAGCAGCAAGGGAGAAACAGGAAGTAACATACAAGGGAACAATGATAAGGTTAGCAGCTGACTTCTCAATGGAAACTCTCCAAGCCAGAAGAGAATGGCAAGAAATATTCTGAGTAATGAGAGCCAGAGGCCTGCAACCAAGGCTACTTTGCCCAGCAAGGCTTTCAATCAACATAGAAGGCCAAATAAGGAGCTTCCCAGACAAAAGAGGCCTAAAAGAATACACCTCCACCAAACCAGCTCTGCAAAAGATGCTAAAGGGACTGCTTTAAGGAAAGGAAGGGAAAGAGAGAGAAAGAGAGGAACACAGGTACAAAAATGGATATGAATAAGTACCTATCAATAATAACCTCAAACATAAATGGATTAAATGCTCCAAACAAAAGACATAGAATAACTGAAAGGATAAGAAAACATGATCCACACATATGCTGCCTTCAAGAGACCCAACTCAGAAGAAAAGACCTACATAGACTGAAAATGAAAGGCTGGCAACAAATTTTCCAAGCAAAAAGACAGGAAAAATAAAAGGCAGGGCAGCAATACTCATATCAGACAAAATAGACTTCAAAAAAGAGGCCATAAAGAGAGATCCAGAATGTCACTTCATAATTTCAAGGGATGAATCCACCAAGAAGACATATACATTGTAAATATATATGCACCCAACATAGTAACACCCAAATAAATAAAGAAAATCTTGCAGGACTTCAAGAAAGATATTGACAGCAACACAATAATAGTGGGGGATTTTGACACCCCACTGTCAAAAATGGACAGATCTTCCAAACAAAAGATAAACAAAGATATTGTGGCATTGAATAATGTCCTAGATGAAACGGACTTCACTGATAAATACAGAGCCTTTCATCCCAAAGAAGTTAACACACATTCCTTTCAAATGCACATGGAACAATTTCAAAGATAGACCACATGATAGGACACAAAACAAGCCTCAACAAATTCAAGAAAATTACACTCACACCAAGTATTTTCTCTGGCCACAAGGGACTGAAACTAGAAACCAACTTCAAGGAAAAAACCAAAAACACTCAAAATCATGGAGATCGAATAGCATGCTATTAAACAATGAATGGCTCAAAAATGAGATTAAGAAATGAATCAAAAAGTTTATTGGAAAAAAATGAAAATTAATTCACAACAACCCAAACTTATGGGACACAATGAAGGCAGTCCTGAGAGGGAAGTTCATAGCAATACAGGCCGACCTAAAAAAGATAGAAACATTTCAAACAAAAATCCTAACCCTATGCCTACAAGAACTAGAGGAACAACAACAAAGACAACCCAGAGCAAGTAGAAGAAAGGAAAAAACCAAGATCAGAGCAGAATTAAATGACATAGAGACTGAAAGCACAATTCTAAGGATCAATGAATCCAGGAGCTGGTTCTTTGAAAAGATAAACAAAATTGACAAGCCTTTAAGCAGATTCATCAAGAAAGAAGCAGAGAGGACCCAAATAAACACAATCAGAAATGAAAGAGGAAAAATTACAACTGACACCACAGAAATACAAAGGATTGTAATAAATTACTATGAAGAACTGTATGCCAAGAAATTTGAAAATCTAGGTGAAATGGACACCTTTCTAGAAAAATATAATCTTCCAAAACTCAATAAAGAAGGAGCAAAAAAGTTAAGCAGACCAATAACAGCAGATGAAATTGAAGCAGTAATCAAAACAACTCCTGACAAACAAAAGTCCGGGTCCAGTTGGTTTCACAGGAGAATTCTACAAAGCATTTAAGGAAGAGCTAACCCCTATTCATCACAGACTATTTCAAAAAGTCCAGAATGATGGAGGACTCCCAAACTCTTTTTACGAAGCCAGCATCATCCTAATCCCAAAACCACATAAAGATACAACAAAGAAAGAAAACTTCAGGCCAATATCACTGAGGAACAGAGATGCTAAAATCCTCAACAAAATATTGGCAAACTGCATCCAACAATACATTAAAAAGTTCATACACCATGATCAAATGGGATTTGTCTGAAGGATGCAAAGAGTGGTTAAATATTTGCAAATCAGTAAATGTAATACATCACATAAACAAAAGCAAAAACAAAAATCACATGATCATATCAATAGATGTGGAAAAAGCATTTGATAAGGTACAGCACCCATTTATGATAAAAACACTCAGCAAAGTGGGAATAGAGGGAGCATTCCTCAACAAAATAAAGGCCATATATGAGAGACCTACAGCCAAAATCATACTCAGTGGGCAAAAACTAAAATATTTTCCACTAAGATCAGGAACAAGACAAAGTTGTCCACTTTCTCCACTTCTATTCAACATAGTATTGGAAGTTTTAGCCACCGCGATCAGACAAGAAAAGGAAACAAAAGGCATCCAAATTGGAAAGGAGGAAACAAAACTGTCATTGTTTGCAGATGACATGATAGTGTGCATAGAAAATCCTATAGACTCTGCCAAAAAACTGCTCAACCTAATAAATGAATCTGGAAAAATGGCAGGATATGAAGTCAATATTCAGAAACCAAAGGCATTTTTGTATACCAACAATGAAACAGCAGAGACAGAAATCAAGAAAAAAAATCCCATTCAACATAGCAAAAAGAAAAATAAAATACATAGGAATAAATCTACCCAAGGAGATAAAAGACCTGTATGCAGAAAACCACACAACACTGAAGAAAAAAAATTCAAGGAAGACACAAATGAAAACATACCGTGTTCATAGATTGGAAGAATTAGCATCATCAAAATGTCCATACTACCCAAAGCAATTTACACATTCAATGCAATACCTATTCAAGTACCAATGGCATATTTCACAGACATAGAACAAACACTTCAAAAATTAAGTGGAACCATAAAAGACCCCAAATAGCTGCTGCAATTTTGAGAAAGAAGAGCAAAGTAGGAGGGATCACAATACCTGATACCAAACTGTATTACAAGGCCACTGTAATCAAAACAGCCTGATACTGGCATAGAAACAGGCACAAGGGCCAGTGGAACAGAACAGAGAGCCCAGAAATAAACCCAAGTCTCTACAATCAATTAATATTTGACAAAGTGGACAGCAACATAAAATGGAGTAAAAATAGCCTCTTCAACAAATGGTGTTGGGAGAACTGGATAGCTATGTCTAAAAAAATGAAACATGAGCACCAACTTACACCATAAACAAAAATAAATTCGAGCTGGATAAAAGATTTAAATATAAGTCATGACACCATTAAAGTCCTAGAGGAGAACATAGGCAGGAAAGTCTCAGATATTTCACGCAGAAACATTTTTACTGACATGTCCCCCAGAGCAAGGGACATAAAGGAAAGAATAAACAAATGGGATTTCATCAAAATAAAAAGCTTCTGCAAAGCTAAAGAAAATAGTATTAAAATGAAAAGAGAACCAACTGTATGGGAAAACATATTTGCCAATGATACCTCAGACAAGGGTTTAATCTCCAAAGTATATAAAGAACTTATATGACTCCACTCTAAGACAAGCAACCCAATTTAAAAAATGGGCAAAAGACTTGAACAGACACTTCTCCAAGGAGGACATACAGAGGATCTAGAGACACATGAAAAAATGCACAGTATCGCTAGCTATCAGAGAGATGCAAATTAAAACCACAGTGAGATACTATTTCACAGCAGTCAGAATGGCCACCCGGAACAAAGCAACAAACAACAAGTGTTTCAGAGGCTATGGTGGAAGGGGCACCCTAGTGCACTGTTGGTGGGATTGCAGACTGGTACAATGACTATGGAAAACAGCATGGAATTTTCTCAGAAAACTGAAAATGGATCTGCCTTTTGACCCAGCAATTCTACTGCTAAGGTTATATCCTAAGAACCCTGAAACACCAGTCCAAAAGAATCCATGCACCCCAATGTTCATAGCAGCACAAGTTACAATAGCCAAGTGCTGGAAACAATCTAGGTGCCCATCAGTAAATGAATGGATCAAAAAACTATACTATACACAGATGAAACTGGAAAACCTTATGCTAAGCAAAATAAGCCAGGCAGTGAAAAGCAAACACCATGTGATCTCACATTTAATGGGAACCTAAAGAACAAAGCAAATATTCAAGCAAAATATAACCAAAGGCACTTAAATAGAGAACAGGCTGACAATGACCAGATAGTAGAGGGAAGGGAATTTTAGGGGAAAAGGGGAAGTGTTTACAGGAACAAGTATGAAGGACACATAGACAAAAAGTGGGATGGGGGTGGAAATAGGAGGGAAGTGGCGAGGGCTGGCGGGGTGGGCTGGGCTGGGAATAAAAAGTGTACTTGAACAATAATTAAAATAAAATAAAATTAAAGAGAAAAGAAGTGGTGAAAGCAGATATCTGTGTTTGATATCCAGAGCACTTGGTCCAAGGAAATTCATGTTCACTATCTGCACATTCTGTGGTTCTTGTGGATCAGCATCAGTATGCTTTCTATAGCTGTGATAAATCTTTTCTAAAAATTGAGAAGTGTGTTAATCTGGTTTTTGTGAAAACTCTGTACCATATTCAGGTTATTTTGTTTGGGCACCCCTTTCTTAAGCCTTTCCAGCATGCACTTTCTGTAATGTTCCATGAAGACTAGGCCCCCACCATTTGGGTTCCTGTCATGCTCTGCCAAGTGAATTGCTCCACTTGGGTTGGGGGTCCCATTTGGATTCTCTTTTGGAGGCATTGAGTCTCTTCATTAACCTTATTTATAACCAGCCATCTCTCATCTGCAGTTAAGAGGATGTTAAGGAGAACATGTATATCTGCCCAGTTTTGGTGATAGAGGGCAAAAATGGAGGCAATAAGATCTGACATTCTCTGAGGATTGTCCTTATATGAGGGTTTGGAATTCTTCCAATTCAGTAAGTCTGAAGTGCCAAATGGAGTATGGACCCAATAGTAACCAGCGAGCTAAACTTCCTGACTTACCCTGCCTATAGGGTATTGCCTCAAAGGAAACTGCCTTGTTCTGGATAGGAAGGCTCCCCAGCTAAATCAAGTGCCCTAATAGATCTTTGAGGAGGTCACTCGTCCTTTCTTATACTTGGGTGAGGCCATTGCCCCTTTGGCTTCTATTTCAGGGGTAGCTTACGGTGGGTATGGCAACAGAGGGGGAATCCTCCTTTTACAAACCTTGTTTCCCTTGGATTTGGGGCATTAATGAAGTCTATTTCCTCATTCTCCTTTTCTTCCTGTGTACTATCAGGAAGAAGTTTCAAGGCCCCTTTCCTTCTCTGCACCATTAAGTGGACCTCTGCCTCCAGTGAAATCCTATTATGCAACAACATAAATGCCTTGACATAACAGATTTTGTCCCATTTATGCAGCTTTTGGCGATACCATTCCAGTTGCATTATTGCACAGTAATATAGAAAACCATTCATTGGTGACCTTTCCCCACAATCCAAATTTAGGTAGGCCACACAGTATTACAATAATACACCAATACTTCCTTGGACATTGGATAATGGCTCTACATGCCCCATTCTATAAAATGTTACCCAGTGGGATCCCTCTAGGAACTTACCTAGTATGGCCCTACTGGCCCAGATACACAACAGGCCCAACCCGATGACCAAAAGAAGCCAGGCAACCTGGGAACTTACAGAGAAAACTGTATCCAAAACTCCATTATTCTAACAAATGCACTCAAGCAAGTTTTCCTGCCAACCAATCTCACAAACAATGACCCCAAGCAATGGCCTCTCCAAAACTATGCTAGTTCTCATCCACACCCTGGCTTGCAGCCCTAAAACCCAGGTGATTCTTCCTCCTTCTCAGAGTCTGTTCCCTTCCCAGATCTATTTCCTTTTCACCTATCAGGCATGTTTAAGAAGCTGATGTCCCTAGCAGGTGTGAAGAGCAATTCCCAGCAACTGCGAATCCTCACAGTTTTACTCCTTGGGGGCAGTAAACTTACTACAAGTAAGCTAAGGTCCCACTTTGGGTGCTACTATTATAACTGAACAACTGGTGGGGTCCTACCACTCACTACTCATAGGCAATAACTCTGGAGACAGAGGTCAGTGGAAAGGAAAAAAGATTTTTTAAAATTTGAAATATACACAACAGGTTTCTTGATTGCCCCCACCCCCTTCCAGAGGAGCACATCATGGTTGGTGGGTGGCCACCAGGGTGGTTTCCTGTGACTTCATGCATGGGGAAAGATTGCAGGGCTTAATGCCCAGCTGCGCTACCTTCCAGGACCCAGTGGCCCAATCCCTCTTCCCTTGCCACCATCTTCTTACCAGTCTAGCACTTGCAATGCTCTTGGTCATGAGCAGAGAGCTCAGGGAGGGAGTAGGTCTGCCCCTTGTCTGCACTGGGGACATATCTGACACTGCTGCACTGGTGTGGGCTGTTGGTGGGCAGCAGCTGTCATTATTTCCCATCTGAGGAAGAGGCATGGGGTTTTTAGTCCAGCCACACTCCCTGAGCCCCAAAGCCTCCCCACCCTGCCCTCTTACCAGAACCTGCTGCACTCCTGGTCAGGTAGGTCCTGGAGTTCTCTGGCAGGGACATGGGGAATCCCTCTAGTGAACCCCACCTGCCAGGGGTTTGGTGTGAAAAAGCATACAGTGTTTCCGTGTGCTTCACTTTTAAAGACCACACCCTACTGCAATCCCCCATGCAGCAGAAGTAGATGGGAGGATATGTTCCTCCCATCCAATCACCACCCTTGCTTTTGCCACCAGCCCTATGTGTCTCTTGTTGCTGCATCATGTACATGTCATCCCAGTTGCCAAGATGATGCATACATGCTATCTTTGGTGATTCTCCACCCCTCCCTTCTTCTAGGAGGTATCTCCTCCCATAAGAAAACCATGGAATCTTTAATAAATAAGACCCTTATATTATAAATTTATAAAAATTAATTATATATGGTCAAAGTCAGAACATAAAGAGGAATTCTTGAAATATTTATATTACACTGTAGAGGATAGCTCTATGACCATGTATTATGGAAGATCATTTTAAATTATTTATTAAAGTTCTTGCTTTGATAATATATAAAAAGCAAACACCAAGAAGAAAAGATCAATACATTAAAAAAAGTTTGTGTACAATCAAAGACACCGTAACAAAGTGCAAGCAACTGGAAGAATGTGTGTTTATATATGTGTATATATATATATATATATATATATATACTTGCTCCCAACCCCCACATTACCAATGGAAGAAACAGGGTAAAAGATACCTGGGATCTCTTAAAACTGCATGTACATCTATAGTTATCTCAAAATAAAAAGTTTGATTAAAATACTCTAGGCCTCATATAAAACTTGGACCATAAAAGTTATAGAATAGTAAGAGACTGCAGCAGTTAGGTTATAAATTGATTTTCTCTTCCTAGGGCTGTTAATTTTTTCTTTAGAATTATTAACATACTCCATATCTAATATTTATTGGCTGTTGATATATTTCTTGAAAGTGATAAGGTGAACTCTGACTTATAGATTACTGACTGGACATACATATCTCCTAGTTTCCAGAAAATTTAAAATTTGGAAGGTGAGAGGTTAATTTGTTGGGTGTGACCCATGAAATCACCAAACATCACAGCAGGAGCTGTGATGACAACTGGTATCAACTTCGGTTTTGAGGCTGGGAAAAACCAGGACATGAAGCTGCTCTAGAGAGTTTTAAAATCGCATGGGGTGTGTGAAAACCTGTTGATGTTTCTGTGCCTCCTCAGAATGGAGGTGGAAGTGCCTGAGAAACAGTGACAACAGACAATAAGGGACCTTGCAAAAAGGTGACCTGGCCAGGATCTGATTGGGTTTACTGTTGGGGACCCACTGAGTATAATGTACCTGCATGATGGGAAAGAGGTGACCCTGGGATCTGGATTAAGTAGGTCCTCAGGTGATTAAGATAAACTTCTCCCTTGCCACCAGGTGGAATTGAGGCATGGTAGGATACAGAAGTTGTTTTATTATTAAAATTAAAAAAAATTCTTCCACATGGGTGTTGATGTCTGAGACCTTGTACTCATTATCAATAGTGCTTTCTATAGATCAAAAAATAATGTGCACCATGTACTGATACAAAACCAGAGACAATAAAATGTAATCTGGGTCTTCTAGGAGTATCATTGAGGACATTTTGACAGAAAGGTGTTAGGCTTTTTCATGGGACTGAGTCAGAATTTGAGGAATGTAGAAAACTTTGTATTCCCAAGATCAAGAAGCAAGAAAGTTTCTTCCCTTATTGTGTTGCTGTTTTTTTTTTTTTTTTTTTTAATATTTATTTTTAGAGAGAGGGAAAGGAAGGAGAAAGAGAGGAAGAGAAACATCAATGTGTGGTTGTCTCTCACACACCCCCTACTGAAGAACTGGCCCACAACCTAGGCATATTCCCTGACTGAAAATTGAACCAAGAACCCTTTGGTTCACAGGCCAGTGCTCAATCCACTGAGCTACACCAGCCAGGGCATGTTGCCATTGTTTTAAGGCTCTTACTTGGCTTCTAATAGTGTCAGAGGAAGCAAAAGTCCTCCCCAAACTGAAAGTGTGGTGCTGTCCACCATTGCTCAAATCACAGGACAGAGGAACTTTTGAAATCACTCATTAATCTAGCATAAGCTTGTAACCTGGAACACCTTTGACAAGGAACTGCTTTGTAGGAAAGATCTGGAAGGATAGAAAGAGTAACATGAGGCTCACAACTGCTAAATTAGTATAGGTGCTAAGAGTTGAGGGAACACAAAAACATCTTTGTTCTGTCTTTAGGACCCTCAGCACTTCTAGAAAACTCAGACCCTAACCAGGCCTAAGAGAACCAGTAGATCACCAAGGGTGACTGTACAAGGGGCACCTCTCATTGGACCCTGTTTCCCTGATGACTTGTGTGCAATTGTGTTATAAAGTGAGGTATTTGAGTGTTCTTGATAATTATAAGCCTGGGCTTTTATAAAACTGCAGTTAGGAACACTACTGTTCTTTGTCAAGCTTCCATTATTTCTCATAGCTTTTTGATTATTCTTTAAAAGTCAGGAATACTAGGTAGGTTTATAAAAAAATGTGTGGCATTTTAAAACACAGGTCTAAAATTCCCTGAGGCAGAGACAGCCATGTATTCCTCCAATATGACCATCACATTAATAATTCACCACTGACCAGTGTGGATGAAAACTTCATAAATGGCTCTTTAATGAAGACTCTGCTGGTCAGCTTCAATTCTACTTCAATTCTTGTGTTGACTGATGACAGATGAGTAAATTATAATTCTCTAGACCAATGAACTTATTGTGAAATTATGATTAAATAAAGAAATTTTTGTTTCTGTTTTCAACAGAGCTTCCTCTTACTTGAAAGGAGAGTAAAATTTTAAAAAAAATAACCCACAGGGTTTCCTTTTCTCCACAACCTCTCCAACACTTGTTTGTTGATTTGTTTATGATGGTCATTGTGACTGGTGTGAAGTGGTATCTCATTGTGGTTTTAATTTGCATCTCTCTGATAACTAGCAATATTGAGCATCTTTTCAGGTGTCTCTGGATCCTCTGTATGTTCTCCTTGGAGAAGTGTCCTTTCAAGTGCTTTGCCCATTTTTTAATTGGGTTGCTTGTCTTCTTAGAGTGTAGTCATGTAAGTTCTTTATATACTTTGGAGATTAAACCCTTGTCTGAGGTATCATTAGGCAAATATGTTTTCCCATACAGTTGGTTCTCTTTTCATTTTAATACTATTTTCTTTAGCTTTGCAGAAGCTTTTCATTTTGATGAAATCCCATTTGTTTATTCTTGCCTTTATGTCCCTTGCTCTGGGGGACATGTCAGTAAAAATGTTTCTGCGTGAAATATTTCTACGTGAAATATCTGAGACTTTCCTGCCTATGTTCTCCTCTAGGACTTTAATGGTGTCATGTTTTATATTTAAATCTTTTATCCATCTTGAATTTATTTTTGTATATGGAGTAAGTTTTTGGTGGGATTGCAGACTGGTACAACCACTATGGAAAACAGTATGGAATTTTCTCAGAAAACTAAAAATGGATCGGCCTTCAGGTTTATATCCTAAGAACCCTGAAACACCAATCCAAAAGAACCTATGCACCCCAATGTTCATAGCAGCACAATTTACAATAGCTAAGTGCTGGAAACAACCTAGGTGCCCATCAGTAAATGAATGGATCAAAAAACTATGGTACAGTTACACAATGGAAATCTGTGCAGCAGAAAGAAAGGAGCCCCTACTCTTTGTGACAGCACGGATGCAACTGGAAAGCATTATGCTAAGTGAAATAAGCCAGGCGGTGAAAGACAAATGCCATATGATCTCAAATTTAACAGGAACCTAAACAACAAAACAAACAACCAAGAAAAATATAGCCAAAGACCCTGAAATAGAGAACAGGCTGACAATGACCAGAGGGGAGAGGGGAGGGAATTTCAGGGGAATTTGAGGGGGAAAGAGGAAGTGTTTGCAGGAACAAGTATAAAGGACACATGGACAAAATCTAGGGGGCGTGGAAATGGGAGGGAGGTGGAGAGGAAAGGGTGGTTGGGCTGGGGTGGGAGTAAAAGACCGAAAACTGTACGTAAACAACAATTAAAATAAAATAAAAAAAATAACCCACAAAATTAAAGATTCAAGCACCCAATTTAATGTAATGTCCACTAGAATAAAAAAGCCCAGAAGAATGGATTAATTAAAATGACTTTAAGAGAATTCAAAAAAAATTTTTAATAAGTTAGCTTTGAGAATGAAACTATAGTTGGTGTTGCAAGGATTTTCTACTTTTAAAATGAGAAATGAAAGAGGGGACATAACGACTAATACCACAGACATAAGAAAGATTGTAAGAAATTACTATGAACAACTATATGCCAAGAAATTGTACAAACTGGATGAAATGGATAAATTTCTAGAAACATGAAATCATCCAAAACAGAAAAAAGAAGGAGAAAGCCTGAATAGATTGATAACAACTAGCAAAATTGAAGTAGAGATCAAAAAGACTCCTGGCACACAAAAACCCTGGACTGGATGGCTTTATAGATGAATTGTACCAAACATTCAAAGTACTAACTCCTATTCTACTCAAACTATTTCAAAAAATTCAAGAAGAAGAAGACTTCTAAACCACTTTTATGAGGCCAGTATTATACCTACTCCAAAACCAGGTAAAAACACAATGAAGAAAGACATTTACAGGTAATATCTGTGAATTATGATGGCCATTCTGAACATAGGTGTTGAAATCCTCAACAAAATATTGGCAATCTGGATCCAGCAATACCTTGAAAAGTTGATACAATCTGATCAAATGGGACTTATCCCAGTTATGCAAGGATTGTACAATATTCATAAAACAATAAACATAACACACTACATAAACAAAATGAAGAATAATAATCACATGATCATATCAATAGATGATGAAAAATCACTTGATAAAATCCCAAACCCGTTTATGATAAAAACACTCAGTAAAGTGGGAGTAGAGGGAGCATACCTCAATATAATAAAGGCCATATACAAGAAACATACTGCAAAATCATATTCAATGGACAAAAACTAAAAGCTTTCCCCTTAAGATCAGGAACAAGAGAGTTCCCTTTCACCACACTTATTCAATAAAGTGTTGGAAATTCCTGCCACAGCAATAAGACAATGAAAAGAAACAAAATGTACCCAAATTGGAAAGGAGAAAGTAAAACTGTCATTATTTGCAGATGGTATGATAGTGTACACTGAAAACCCTACAGTCTCGACCTTGGCTGGTGTGGCTCACTGAATTGAGTGCTGGCCTGTGAGCCTAAGGGTTTCCAGTTCAATTGGCAGTCTGGGAAGCACATGCCTGGGTTGGGGCTAGGTGTCCAGTAGTGGGCACATGAAAGGCAACCATGCATTGATATTTCTCTTCCTCTCTTCCTCCCTCCATTGCCCTCTCAAATAAAAAAGAAAGAAAGAAAACCCTATAGTCTCCACCAAAACCTACTTAACCTATAAGTGAATTCGGCAATATTAGTGGGATAAAAAGTCAATATTCAAAAATCAATGGCATTTCTATACACCAAAAATGAAGTATCAGAAAGAGAAACTGAGAATAAACCCCATTTTCTATAGCAACTAGAAAAATAAAGTACTTAGGAATAAATGTAACCCAGGAAGTAAAAATGCCCTGTTTTCATACTCTAGAAAACAGAAGAAAGATATTGAGAACAATTCAAATAAATGGAAGGATATACCATGTTCATGAATAGGAAGAAGTAACATCATTAAAATGTCCATACTACCCAAAGCAATTAATAGATTCAACACAATTCCTATTGAAATACCAATGATATATTTCAAAGATGTAGAAGAAATATTTAGAAAATTTATAGGGAATCAAGAAAGGCTCCAAATAGCCTCAGAAATCTTGAGAAAGAACAGCAAAGTAGGAGGGATACAAGTGGACTTGTAGTATAGTTTGATGTCAGGTACTGATGTCAAACTCACTGTAATCAAAACACTATAGTACTAGCATAAGAAAAGGCACACAGATCAATGGAACAGAATAGAGAACCCAGAAATAAACCCATGTCTCTATGGTCAATTAATATTCAACAAAGGGGGCATCAGCATACAATGGAGTAAACAAAGTTTCTCCAATGAATGGTGTTAGGGGATCTGGACTAGTACATGCAAAAAAAATGAAACTTGATCTCCAACTTACATCACACAACAGAATAACTTCAAAATGGGTAAAGGACTTAAATATAAGTCATACCATAAAAGTCCTAGTGGAAAACATAGGCAGTAAAATTTCAGACATCCCATGTCTGAAGAGTTTGACAATATTTTTGCCAAAATATTTCTAGGGCAAGGTAAATAAACAAATGGAACTACATCAAATTAAGAATCTTCATGGCTACAGAAACCATCATCAAAATGAAAAGGGAACTGACTGTATGGGAGAACATATTTGTCAATGATATACTGAATAAGGGTTTAATCTTCAAAATATATTAAAAAACTCATCCAGCTCAACACCAGGAAGACAAACAATCCAATTAAAAAATGAGCAAAGGACCTGAATAAATACTTTTCCAAGGAGGACGTACAGATGGCCCATAAACATGAAAAATTGCTCAACGTGCCCTGGCTGGTGTGGCTCAGTGGATTGAGCAGCGGTGTTGAATCAAGGGGTTGCTGGTTCAATTCCCAGTCTACAGCACATGCCTGGGTTGCAGGCCAGATCCCCAGTGGGGAGCATGTGAAAGGCAACCACACATTGATGTTTTTCTTCCTCTGTTTATCCTTCTCATACCCTCACTAAAAATAAATAAATAAATAAAATCTTAAGAAAAGAAAAATTACTCAACATCACTAGCCATCAGAGAGATGTAAATTAAAACCACAGTGAAATATCACCTCATACCTGTTAGAATGGCTATCATTAAAAAATCGACAAAGAACAAATGCTGGCAAGGATGTGGAGAGAAGGGAACCTTAGTGCACTCTTGGGAATGCAGACTGGTACAGCCACTGTGGAAAACAATATGGATTTTTCTCAAAATATAAAAGTGGAACTGCTTTTTAACCCAATGATTTCATTGCTGGGTATATACCATAACAAGCCAGAAAGAACTATTCAAAAGAACTTATGCACCCCTATGTTCATAGCAGCACTATTTGCGATAGCCAAGTGTTGGAAACAGCCCAAGTGCCCATGAGTAGATGAATAGATTTAAAAACTGTGGTACATTTATTCAATGGAATACTAAACAGCAGAATGAAATAATTTATTCCTATATTTTCCTACAGCATGATTTGAATTGGAGATTATTATAGTAAATGAAATAAGCCATTCAGTGAAAGAGTAATACCATATAATCTCACATATAAGTGAAATCTAATGAACAAAATAAACAAATAAGCAAAACAGAACCAGAGACATGGAAACATGAAATGTACTGACAGCTGCCAGAGGGGAAGAGGGTGCATGGGAATGGTGAAACAAGGGGGAAGGGATTAGTCAAAGAAGGTGCATGAATGACCCATGGATATGGACAATTGTGTGGGAAATGACTGTGGAAGCAGGGATTTGGATAGTGAGAGGAGGGCAAAGGGGGAACGATTGGGCCAACTGTAATAGAATAAACAACAACAACAACAACAACAACAACAATAATAAATACAACAAACTTCATTAATCCTACATTTCATTGAATGTTCTTTTGTTATTTTTATAATATAGGCAGTTATAGAGTTGTGCTGTTGTCATCTTCTTTGATCTTTGATATAGAAGTTGGTAATTAAACAGAAAATTTTTCTTCTGGATGGGATTCTTATGAAGAAAGAGATCATGAAGTAGAAGCTACAGGGATTAAAATGATAACTTAATGAAGCCATGTCTACTAGGGTTAGAAATGAACATTCTTGAGAGGAAATTCCCCAATTAATAATATAAATGGAGAAGCTCAGTTAATTATAGTATATTACTAAGATAATGAGTTAATTAAACTTTAAAATCTGAACTTGCTTTCTTGCAATATTATGGAAGACTGTGTCTTATTCCATTTTTGTGTGTTTTTATAAGAACAGTTTATGACTCATATTGCACAGAAAATCCCCCTGTTACAGAAAACCAAGATTCTTTCTGTTGCTGAACATATATTTCTGACAAGTAATAGTTATTAAGATAGAAAGTAGTTTTTATAATAAACTTTCAAGAAATATTTAAGATGTATAAACTTGATCATGTACACCAGAACAAAGTTGTCTTTATCAGTCATTGTGGTGGCACTATTACATATTTAAAGCATATACATTGTGCTTACACTATATTTATCTCTCTGATTGTAAAAGTTGTAAACAATTTTAAAATAGTAATTTTCACTGTTAAAGTTTACATTCCATTTTTTAAAAGAGGGCTGTATAGATGAAATTAATCTGAAGAATTATGACCCTTGGATTATCCAGTAGCGCAACAGAGAGGAACTGAGGGATATGAACATGCTATTCTAATTAAAAATTCACTTCTAATCCAAATGAATGGTGTTTAATTTTTAGGAAAAAAATAAGGCATGGGTAGATAGGCTCATTTTTTTTCCCCAGACCTCATTATTTTCCTGGGACAGTTTAGTTTACATATCACTGCATTTATTTATTCAGTCTTTCAATCAGCACTTTTGAAGCTTCTTGGGGAACAGTAATGAACAAAATAGTAGCAGGCAGAAAGTAGACAAAATTAACAGAGTGTTATGAGTATTTTGCTAGGGGAAGCATAGGGAAGTAAGTACTTCCATAAAAACTGATAAAATGGGATTACCTCAATTTAGAGGTTCAGAGAAGGAGGGGTCAGAGGAGTTGAAGATAATATATGAATGAACGGGATTGCTTAGCATTTGAAATACAAGTATTGACAAGTTTCATATCTTTGGGTAAACCTGAAGATATTCATGTGAATAAGCAGTTTAATAACCAATGAGCACAAGCCAGATGAGAGCAGGGCCAGGTGCTATATAATTATTGTATCTTCAGGGCCCACAATTCTGTCTGCCAAGAGTATGGTGCTTAGACAAAGATGTTGAAATAATCCATACATAAACAAAAGCAATGCCATTTTAGCGCTTTTGCAAAACATGACATTTGGATAGCACCTATTCTCAATTATCAATAAAATCTATAAAAATGAAATATTGAAAATTTTATATATATATTTTTAAATTTTATTTTAATCATTGTTCAAGTACAGTTTTCTCCCCCCTACTCCCATTCCAGCTCACCCACCCAACCCTCCCCCCTTCCCCCCCAGTACCCCCACCCCTAGTTTTTGTCCATGTGTCCTCCTTGTATTTTAATTATTCTCTTTAAAATTTATTTTAATTGTTGTTCAAGTACAATTCTCTATCTTTTACTTCCATCCCAGCCACCTACCCAGCCCTCCCCACCTCCCTCCCATTTCCACCCACCCCTAGTTTTTGTCCATGTGTCCTTTATACTTGTTCCTGTAAACACTTCCCATTTTCCCCTGAAATTCCCTTGGAATTCCCTCCCCTCTCCCCTCTGGTCATTGTCAGCCTGTTCTCTATTTCAGGGTCTTTGGTTATATATTTTTCTTGATTGTTTGTTTTGTTGTTTAGGTTCCTGTTAAATTTGAGATCATATGGCATTTGTCTCTCACCGCCTGGCTTATTGCGCTTAGCATAATGCTTTCCAGTTGCATCCATGCTGTCACAAAGGGTAGGAGCTCCTTTCTTTCTGCTGCATAGATTTCCATCGTGTAAATGTACCATAGTTTTTTGATCCATTCATTTACTGATGGGCACCTAGGTTGTTTCCAGCACTTAGCTATTGTAAATTGTGCTGCTATGAACATTGGGGTCATAGATTCTTTTGGATTGGTGTTTCAGGGTTCTTAGGACACAATCCTGGCAGTGGAATTGCTGGGTCAAAAGGCAGATCCATTTTCAGTTTTCTGAGAAAATTCCATACTGTTTTCCATACTGGTTGTACCAATCTGCAATTCCACCAACAGTGCACTAGGGTCCCTTTTTCTCCAAAACCACTCCAACACTTGTTGTTTGTTGCTTTGTTTAGGATGGTCATTGTGACTGGTGTGAAGTGGTATCTCATTGTGGTTTTAATTTGCATCTCTCTGATAACTAGTGATACTGAGCATCTTTTCACGTGTCTCTGAGGCTTCTGTATGTCCTCCTTGGAGAAGTGTCTGTTCAAGTCTTTTGCCCATTTTTTAAATTGGGTTGCTTGTCTTAGAGTGGAGTCATATAAGTTCTTTATATACTTTGGAGATTAAACCCTTGTCTGAGGTATCATTGGCAAATATGTTTTCCCATACAGTTGGTTCTCTTTTCATTTTAATACTATTTTCTTTAGCTTTGCAGAAGCTTTTTATTTTGATGAAATCCCATTTGTTTATTCTTTCCTTTATGTCCCTTGCTCTGGGGGACATGTCAGTAAAAATGTTTCTGCG
This sequence comes from Phyllostomus discolor, assembly GCF_004126475.2. Classification (NCBI taxonomy): domain Eukaryota; kingdom Metazoa; phylum Chordata; class Mammalia; order Chiroptera; family Phyllostomidae; genus Phyllostomus; species Phyllostomus discolor. The sequence continues at coordinate 119,995,349 of NC_040904.2, forward strand.
TGAAATATCTGAGACTTTCCTGCCTATGTTCTCCTCTAGGACTTTAATGGTGTCATGACTTATATTTAAATCTTTTATCCAGCTCGAATTTATTTTTGTTTATGGTGTAAGTTGGTGCTCATGTTTCATTTTTTTAGACATAGCTATCCAGTTCTCCCAACACCATTTGTTGAAGAGGCTATTTTTACTCCATTTTATGTTGCTGTCCACTTTGTCAAATATTAATTGATTGTAGAGACTTGGGTTTATTTCTGGGCTCTCTGTTCTGTTCCACTGGCCCTTGTGCCTGTTTCTATGCCAGTATCAGGCTGTTTTGATTACAGTGGCCTTGTAATACAGTTTGGTATCAGGTATTGTGATCCCTCCTACTTTGCTCTTCTTTCTCAAAATTGCAGCAGCTATTTGGGGTCTTTTATGGTTCCACTTAATTTTTGAAGTGTTTGTTCTATGTCTGTGAAATATGCCATTGGTACTTGAATAGGTATTGCATTGAATGTGTAAATTGCTTTGGGTAGTATGGACATTTTGATGATGCTAATTCTTCCAATCTATGAACACGGTATGTTTTCATTTGTGTCTTCCTTGAATTTTTTTTCTTCAGTGTTGTGTGGTTTTCTGCATACAGGTCTTTTATCTCCTTGGGTAGATTTATTCCTATGTATTTTATTTTTCTTTTTGCTATGTTGAATGGGATTTTTTTTCTTGATTTCTGTCTCTGCTGTTTCATTGTTGGTATACAAAAATGCCTTTGGTTTCTGAATATTGACTTCATATCCTGCCATTTTTCCAGATTCATTTATTAGGTTGAGCAGTTTTTTGGCAGAGTCTATAGGATTTTCTATGCACACTATCATGTCATCTGCAAACAATGACAGTTTTGTTTCCTCCTTTCCAATTTGGATGCCTTTTGTTTCCTTTTCTTGTCTGATCGCGGTGGCTAAAACTTCCAATACTATGTTGAATAGAAGTGGAGAAAGTGGACAACTTTGTCTTGTTCCTGATCTTAGTGGAAAATATTTTAGTTTTTGCCCACTGAGTATGATTTTGGCTGTAGGTCTCTCATATATGGCCTTTATTTTGTTGAGGAATGCTCCCTCTATTCCCACTTTGCTGAGTGTTTTTATCATAAATGGGTGCTGTACCTTATCAAATGCTTTTTCCACATCTATTGATATGATCATGTGATTTTTGTTTTTGCTTTTGTTTATGTGATGTATTACATTTACTGATTTGCAAATATTTAACCACTCTTTGCATCCTTCAGACAAATCCCATTTGATCATGGTGTATGAACTTTTTAATGTATTGTTGGATGCAGTTTGCCAATATTTTGTTGAGGATTTTAGCATCTCTGTTCCTCAGTGATATTGGCCTGAAGTTTTCTTTCTTTGTTGTGTTTTTATCTGGTTTTGGGATTAGGATGATGCTGGCTTCGTAAAAAGAGTTTGGGAGTCTTCCATCATTCTGGATTTTTTTAAATAGTCTGTGAAGGATAAGGGTTAGCTCTTCCTTAAATGCTTTGTAGAATTCTCCTGTGCTTTCACCATTTCTATTCAGCATGGTATTGGAAGTCCTAGCTACAGCAATCAGATAAGGAAAAGAAATAAGAAGCATCCAAATTGGAAACAAGCAAGTACAACTGTCATTGTTTGCAGATGTTGTTGTAGTATACATAGAAAACCCTATGGACTCCACCAGAAAACTACTCAACCCATTAAGTGAATATGACAGAAGAGTGGGATATAAAGTCAGTATTCAGAAATTGAAGGCATTGTTGTACACCAACAATGAAATATCAGAAACAGAAATCAGGAAAAAAAATCCCATTTGCTATAGCAACAAGAATAATAAAGTACCTAGGTGTAACCCTAACCAAGGAAAAAACTACACACTGAAGAAAATCCTGAAGAAAGAAATTAAGGAAGAAACAAATAAATGTAAGAATATACTATGTTCATGGATTGGACAAACCAGTATCATCAAAATGTTTATATTACCCAAAGCAATTTATAGATGCATCACAATCCCTATTATAATCTAATTATATATTTCAGATATAGAAAAAACACATCAAAAATTTATATGAAACCACAAATGCCCCAGATAGTTTCAGCAGTTGGAGAAAGAAGAACAAAGTAGGAGGGATCACAATACCCGATGTCAAACTATGCTACAAGTCTACTGTAATCAAAAGAGTCTGGTACTAGCATAAGAACAGACACAAAGATCAATGGAACAGAATAGAGAGCCAAGAAATAAACCCAAGACACTATGGTCAATTATGTGTAAGGTCAATTTGATAATGGGGAACAGAAGCTAAAATGGAGTAAAAATGGCCACTTCAACAAATGTTGGGACTGCTGGACAGCTACATGCAAAAAAATGAAACTAGACCACCAACTTACACCATACACAAAAATAAACCGAAGATTGATAAAAGACTTAAATATAAGTTGCAACACCATAAAAGTCCTAGTGGAGAACATACAGAGGAAAATCTCAGGAATTCCATCCAGTAATATTGTCACTGACATGTCCCCTAAAGCAGGGGACCTAAGGGAAAAAATAAACAAATGAGAATTCATTAAAATAAAAAGCTTCTGAATGACTAAAAAAAAATCAGCAAAATGAAAAGGAAACCAACCATACAGGAAAATACATTTGCCAATGCTGCCTCAGACAAAGGTTTGATCTCCCAATTATATAAAAATCTCATATGACTCTATTCTAGGCAGACAAACAGTCCAACTACAAAAGGGGAAAGAACCTAAATGGATACTTCTCCAAGGAGGACATACAAAGGGCCTATAGTTGTATGAAAGGATGCTCAGCATCACTGGCCATCAGAGAGATGCAAATTAAAATCACAGTGAGATACAACTTCATACCAGTGAGAATGGCCATCATAACCAAATCAATAAACAACAAGTGCTGGCAAGCTTGTGGAGAAAAAGGAACCCTGGTTCAGTGTTGGTGGGAATGCAGATTGGTGCTACCAGTGTGGAAAACAGTATGGAATTGCCTTTTGATCCAGTGATCCCAAGTGCTGAAATTATACCTTAAGAACCCTGAAACACCAATCCAAAAGAACCTACAAACCCCAATGTTTGTAGCAGCACAATTTACAATAGCCAAGTGTTGGAAGCACCCTAAGTGCCCATCAGTAAATGAGTGGATAAAAAACTGTGGTACATTTACACATTAGAATACTATCCAGCAAAAAAAAAGAAGGAGCTCCTATCCTTCACAACACCATGGAAGGAACTGGAGAGCATTACACTAAGTAAAATAAATCTCTTTTTTTTTAATGGTATTAAAGTTCACTCTTCCTCACAATATAACGAGTTAACACTTTTCAATGTAGATATCATTATATAATATTTCATGTAGGCCAGACACTTTTACATGCTTTAAAATATTTACTCATTTAATTTTTGCAATAATGCTGTGAGGTAGATACCAATTTTGTGTTTATTTCACAGCTGAGCAAACTAAAGTACAAAAAAGTTAAATAACCTTGGAAAAGTCATATGGCATGTAAGAAGCACATGGTTATAAGAACTTTGTTTTGAACTACATTTAACCACAAAATCAAGGTCAGATAGCATTCGCTTTCAAGGGATATAGCAAACTATAATTTTGCATATTGGTGGGTTTTAATGTCTTACTGGAACACAAGCTAGCTTATTCATCTGCATATTGTCCATGGTTTCTTTCAAACTACTACAGCAAAACTGAGTAATTTTGACATGGTCCTTGAAACTAAAATAGTTATTATTCTGGACATTTACAAAAAGCAAGTTTTCAAGTCCTACTGGGGAATAAGAAAATGTGTCCTAAAATCAGTCTTCTTAAGTGAAAATGTTTCCCAAGCATGTGAAGTTGTGTTTGCACAGGTGGTGTATGCCCTTTTGAGAAACTGCTGATGTAAGGATAGATACAAAACAGTCTTACACTTACCTTCAATGTAGTTTAGCAGAATCCTTGGACATAGAATGTTGTAATTTAAAGGATCTTAGAGATTGCCTTCATTCTGTGAGTAGGGTACTTAGAACCAAGGTATTGAATACAAAAATTAGTGAAAGAAACACACTAGACTTTTGATTCTTTTCAAACTTTGGCTCAACAGAGTAAGTATAAGGAGTCCAGAATAAATCTAAAACTGGGTTCTGGCCAAGATGGAGGCATAGGTAGAGACCCTTCACCTCCTAGCACAAACAAAAGGAGGATAACAACCAATCTAAAATCAATAAACAACCAAAGCACCAGAAAATCAAACTGCCTGGAACTCCAACAACAAAAGAATTAAAGAAAAAATCAACCAGAACAATCAGACCAGTTAGGCAGCTGACCACACAGGCCAACTCAGAAAAACCGCAGCTACAAGGTGGACCTTGAGGGCAGGGATGCCTGCTGAGCACAGCATGCTGCACAAGAGGGGCTGACTTAAGGGGACTCAGATGTGGCTGTGGGTGGTAGGAGAAGCTCCCAGTCTCACATGAGAGTCCATTGAAATTGTGCTAGAGATGAGCATGCAAGCCACACTGTTCCCTCTCTGGCACCTCCCCCACAGGCAGCACCCCAGTGCAGCAAATAGGGTTGCCCTGCCCAGGTGAATACCTAAGGTCCTGCACCTTTACAACCTACCAGCTGCATGAAGACAAAGAAATATGTCCCAAGTGAAAGAACAGAGTAAAGCCTCAGAAAGAGAGCTAAGTGAGGAGGAGATCACCAACCTATCTGATGGAGAATTTAAAGCCCTGGTAATCAAAATGCTCACAGATCTGATTGAGTTCAGTCAGAAAATTAAAAACAAATGAATGATACCCAAAGTGAAATAAAGCAGAATGTTCAGGGAACCAACAGTGACAGGAAGGAAATCAGAACTCAAAGCAATGATTCGGAACAAAAAGAAGAAATAAACATCCATCCAGAACAAAATGAAGAAACAAGAATTTGAAAAAGTGAAGAGACTCTTACAAACCTCTGGGACAACCTGAAATGTTTCAATATCTGAATTACAGCGGTGTCGGAAAGAGAAGAGAAACAGCAAGAAATTGAAAATTTATTTGAACAAATAATGAAGGAAAACTTCTCCAATCTGGCAAAGGAAATTGACCTCCAGGAAGTCCAGGAAGCCTAGAAAGTCCCAAAGAAGTTGGACCCAAAGAGGAACACACCAAGACACCTCACATTAATTCACCCAAGATTAAATATAAAAAGAGAACCCTAAAGGAAGCAAGAGGAAAGGAGAGAGTTACCTGCAAAGGAGTGCCCATAATGCTATCAGCTGATTTCTCAGAATAAATCTTGCAGGCAACAAGGGGCTGGAAAGAAGTATTCCAAGTTACGAAAGGCAAGGACCTACATCCAAGATTACTCTATCTAGCAAGGCTTTCATTTAGAATAGAAGGGCATTCCATTCTAAATTGCTTCCCAGATAAGGTCAAGTTAAAGAAGTTCATCATCACCAAGCCATTATTATATGAAATGTTAAAGGGACTTATCTAACAAATAGAAAATGACAAAAATCTATGAACAATAAAATTACAACAAACTCATAACTATCAACAACTGAACCTAAAAAATGAGAAAAACAATGAAAACAAAAACTAAGTAAATAACCAGAACAGGAACAGACAGAATCAGAGAAATGGACATCACACAGAGGGATTTCAGTGGGGAGGGGAAAGGGAGGAATGGGCGTAAAGGTACAAGGAAGAAGAAGCACGGTTAGTAGGCACAGGTAGATAGGGAGAGATAAAAATGGTATGGGAAACAGAGGACTCAAAGAACTTATATGTACCACCCATGGGCATGAACTAAGGGGGGACATAAACTAATGCTGGAGGGTTGGGGGGGCAGGATGGAGGGGAGACAGAGGGGGGAAATTGGGAAAACTAATTGCATAATCAATAAAAATATTTTTTTAAAAATCTAAAACTGATGTTTAATACATTATTTGAGATTACATGAAATATTCACTCAAAGGATTAATTAGAAAGTCTGGATATAGCCAGTTTTAACATATGCGTGTGAATAGATGCCCACTTTGTGTTTTATTTAAACATCGGCTTGCTGTGGTAGATGTGCCTTGTTTTCAGTCTGCTTTGTGCATAGTTGTGGGAAAGATCAATTACAAGGCAGTAGGATTTTACATGCAGATAATCAGGGCTAGTTAAAAACTTCCTCTAACTGTCATTGGAGACTCATATCTTTACCTCAGGTAAGTTTGGAAAAGTGTGCTAATAGTTTCAAAAAGCTTCAATAAAAGAAATATCCATGTTTTCTTTAAAAAATAGTTTTATTTTCAGCCATAGAATATTTCACATTCAGAAAATTCTCAATGTGCATATAATTTTTCAAATCTACTTTGAGTTCATCAAAATAAAAACGTTCTCTAACGCCAGTCCTCTTTATATAAATGATGAGTATTTCTTCCTTGACAAGATTGAAATAAATTTTGCTTACAATATAGGACTTATCAGTCATTCAAAATTTAGGTGCACAATTTAGCATTGCTCTATAACCCATCTTTCAAAGACTTTACCATAATAGGGCATTTAAATGGTTTATATTTTCCATTTTCTGAATTTAGCAATTATTTCAAATAATTTTATTTCATTTATTCATCAAGTTCCATTTTATATATCTTTTCTTGTATTTTTATATCATTTATTATTTTTGTAGAACATTTTACAGTTGTTTCTACTTTTCTCCCCTTCACTTTCCTCACTGAGTCCCATCCTCCCTCCACCCCAAGGCAATCCTTGAATTCTTGTCCATGTCCTTGGGTTGTGCATAAATGTTCTTTGGTTAATCTCTTCACCATCTTTCATCCTATTCCCCCCTTTTTCCAGCAGCTGTCAGTATGTTTTATGTATTAGCTTCTGTTACTATCTCGTTCGTTAGTTTATTGTGTTGATAAGATTCTACATATGAGATATGGTAGTATTTTTCTTTTACTGATTCTTTATCACCTAGCATAATTTTCTCCTGGTCCATCCATACTGTTGCAAAATGTAAGAGTTTCTTCTTTATTTTAAGTATATTTTACTGGCTATGCTATTACAGTGTCTCAATATTTTTCTCCCCTTTATACTCCTTTTGTCCTGCATCCTCCACCCTCCACTCTTCTCCTCCCACCTTAGTACATGTCCATTGGCTATACATATATGTTCTTTTGCTTCTCTGTTTCCTATACAAATCTTAACCTCCCTCCATTTTATGCCAGCAATTATGCTTCTTATTCCCTGTACCTGTCCCCACTGTTCTCCTCCCTCCCCTTCCCCACTAATAACCCTCCATGTGATCTCCATTTCTGTGATTCTGTTCTTGTTCTAGTTGTTTGCTCAGTTTTTGTTTTTGTTTCTTAGGTTCAGTTGTTGATAGTTATAAGTTTGTTGTCATTTTACTATTCGTAGTTTTTGATCTTGTATTTCTTAGATAAGTCCCTTTAACATTTCATATAAGGGCTTCATGATGATGAACTCCTTTAGCTTGACCTTATCTGGGAAGCACTTTCTCTGCCCTTCCATTGCTAAGTCATAGCTTTTCTGGATAGAGTAATTTTGGATGTAGGTCCCTGCCTTTCATGATTTAAAAATGTCTTTCCAGCCCCTTCTTGTCTGTAAGGATTCTTTAAAAAAAAAATCAGCTGATAGTCTTATGGGCACCCCTTTGTAGGTAACTCTGCCCTTTCCTATTGCTGCATTTAAGATTCTTTCTTTATCTTTAATCTTTGGGTAACTTAATTATGATGTTCCTTGGTGTGTTCCCCTTTGGGTCCAATTTCTTTGAGACTCTCTGAGCTTCCTTGACTTCCTAGAAATCTATTTCCTTCACCAGATTGGGGAACTTTTCCTTCATTATTGGTTCAAATAAGTTTTCAATTTCTTGCTGTTCCTCTTCTCCTTCTGGCACCTCTATCATTTGGATATTGGAGCACTTAAAGTTGTCCCACATGTTCAAAAGCTTCTCCTCATTTTTTTGGATTCTTATTTCTTCATTCTCTTCCAGCTGGATGTTTATTTCTTCCTTTTTTTCTAAGTCATTGATTTGAGCCCCAGTTTCCTTCCCTTCACTGTTGGTTCCCTGTATATTTTGCTTTATTTCACTTTGTGTAGTCTTCATTTCTTCCTTCATCATGTGACCAATCTCAGTCAATTCTATGAGCATCCTCTGCATCCTCTGTTTTGAACCCTGCATCAGACTGGTTGTCTATCTTCTCATCCCTTAGCTCTTTTTCTGGAGTTTTGATCTTTTCTTTCTTTCCAGTCATGTTTCTTTGTGTTGGCACACCTATTATGTTTTAAGGGGGAGGAACCATAGGTATTCACTAGGACAGGACAACCCTCCTCTGCTGCATTATGGCACTTTCTGTGGGGAAGGGAGGAGTCAGAGAGGGAATAATACCACTGTAGCCCCACTATTCAACAAACTCTCCTGTGAGACTGGGAGTTGCTACCACCTTCACCATCCCTACAGTATATACAGCTAGAGGTTTTGAGTCTTTAGTTTCCTGTTCAGCCAGCCTGCCTTGGCTGCCCAGTCCTCCATCCTCCACTCTTCCTACCAGTCCAGATGAGTGTTTCTTTATCTCCTGGGTTGTTGAATTTCCATGCAGTTTGATTTTCTGGCAGTTCTGGTTGCTTATTGTTTTTAAATTGTTATTTTTCTTTTGGTTGTGCAAGGAAATGAAATGTTTCTACTCCTCTGTCTTTGCTGGAACTCAGAGTCTCCTCTTTTTTACCCCTGTATAGTTTCTATTGTGTAAATGTACTACAGACTTTTAACCACTCATCCACTAATGAACACCAAGGCAGTTTCCAAATCTCAGCTATTGTTAATAGTGCTTCTATAAACATAGGGGTGCATATATTTTTTGTATAAGTGTTTTGGTATATATTCCCAGAAGTAGAATCTCTGGGTCAAAAGGGAGTCCCATCTTTAATTTTTTCCCTACGAAAAAGTAATTTTTAACATTTTCCATAATAATTATAAAAGCATGCATTGAGTGGGTAATGATTTTAATATGTTTTTCTTTTTATTGTTGTTCAATTACAGTTGTTCTAATTCTTACCCCATTGCTATCCCCCTCCCTGCCCACTCCCCTAGCTCCCACAGTCAATCCCACCCTGTTGTCCATGTCCTTGGGTATTTTATACACATTCCTTGACTAGACCCTTCCCTTTCTTTCCACCATTACCCTCTCCTCCCCTACCCTCTGGAATGTCAATTTATTCCTTATTTCCATGTCTCTGGTCCTGTTTAATTTTTTAAGGATACTCCATACTGTTTTCCACAGTGGCTGCACCAACCTGCATTCCCACCAACGGTGCACTAGGGTTCCCTTTTCTCCACATTCTTTCCAACAATTGTTGTTTATTTATTTATTAATGGTAACTATTCTGACAAGTGTAAGGTTTATCCATGAATCCACAGGACAATGATATCTCACTGAGGTTTTAATTTTAATTTCTCTGATGATTAATGAAGTTGAGCATTTTGTCACATGTCTGTGGGCCCTCTGTATGTCCTCTTTGGGTCATTTCCCCATTTCTTAATTGGGTTGTTTGTCCTCCAGTAATTGAGTTGTATTAGCTTATTGTATATTTTGGAGACTAAACCTTGTAAGATGTATCATTGAGGAAAAGGTACTCCCATAGAGTGGGTTCTGTATCCACCTTGCTGATGGTTTCCTTAGCTCTACAAAAGTTTTTAATCTGATGCAGTCCCAATTGTTTATTTTCTTCTTTGTTTCCAGTGCCTTCAGAAATATATTATCAAACATATTTCTTTTTTTCTTTTTTAATTGATGTTCAAGTATGGTCGTCTCCATTTTCTTCCCACCACTCCGCACCCTAGTTATCCTTGCCTCCCACCCTCAGTCCTGCTCCCTTTTGGCTTTGTCCATGGATCCTTTATACATGTTCCTTGACAACTCTTCTCCCTTCCCCTCCCCTTGCATTATACCATCCTACCTCCCCTCTGGTTACTGTCAGTTTGTTCCTAATTTCCATGTCTCTGGTTATATTTCGCTTGTTGTTTGTTTTGTCGATTAGGTTCCACTTATAGATGAGACCATGTGTTATTTGTCTTTCACTACCTGGCTTATTTCACTTAGCATAATGCTCTCCAGATCCATGTTGAATATTTGAGATTTAACTCCCTATTTTTCTTCTATGATTGTTATGGGTTTTTTATAATTTATATTTGTCTTTTATTCATTTTGAGTTTATTTTTGTGTATGGTGTAATTAGTGGTCCAATTTCATTTGTTTGCTATACCAGTCCAGTTTTCCTAATACTATTTATTGACAAGACTGTTGCTCCATTGTAGCTCTTGCCACTTAACTCAAATATCAATGGATCATACAGGCATGAGTATATTCAGGTTCATTGTTCTGTTTCATTGATCTATATTACAGTTTGATATCAGGAGTTGTGATACCTCTACCTTTGTTCTTCTTTGACAAGATTCCTGGGGCTATTTGAGGTCTTTTTTCATTCCATGTGCGTTTTGGGGGTATTTGTTTTAGTTCTGTTAGGTATGCCATTGGTATTTTAATAAATATTGTGTTGAATGTATAGATAGCATTGGCTAGAATGGCCATTTCAATGATGTTAATTCTTCTCATCCATGAACACAGTATATGCTTCCATGTATTTCTATCTTCTTTGATTTCTTTGTTCATTGTTTAATGAAAATACTAAATTAGATAAACCTAAAAAGTACATTGACCATAAAATATACTTTTGTCTCATGCAGAATATTTGTGTTGGCACAAAAGGGATATTCTTGTAGGAACCTGTTACTAATACAAAACTCTAATCCTTCCATCACTGAAGCATGGGTCTATCTTTCTCACTGTATGGGCTGTGTAAAAAAACTGTCCCTGAAACCGCAGGACAATAATCTACATTCTAATTATATTCAATAAACTTCCCTGGAATGCTGTGTCATATAGCATGGTTAACTCTTAAGTCTTTTCAAGATCAAGTACACTACCAAGATATTGTCAGTCTACATTTCTGTAGCTAAAATTTAATTTTGGTATTATATCATGTTTTATATTGATTATATTAATACTCTGTCTTCTCATATTTATTTGTTGGTAATTATAAGCTCTATCTTATCATCTTAGTTGCTACTTTTTGACCACAGTGGCCCATCTCAGCTATGTTAATATTTTTGTGCACAAAATATTATTTGAAAATTATATTCAGCCCTGGATGGTTTAGCTCAGTGGATTGAGCATGGGCTGTGAACAAAGGGGTCACCAGTTTAATTCCCAATCAGGGCATAGGCCTGGGTTGTGGGCCAGGTTCTCAGTGGGAGCCACATGAGAGGCAACCACACATTGATGTTTCTCTCCCACTCTTTCTCCCTCCCTTCCCCTCCCTCTAAAAATAAATTTTAAAAATAAAATTATATTTAATAATTTAATACATCAAGCTCCATTAAATACCTATAATAAACAAAAATATATCATGCTTTAGTTGATGATTTTGTTAACAGTTGTCTTTTTTAAAGCTAAAAGAGAGGGCGGTTCATGTGAGAGTGAACTTACTTATCATCTGCGTTTTCCTGTATCTCACACAAATCCACAGATTCAAGAGGAGATGTCATGCTGACAAGTGGAAGTGGCAGCCCCCAGTGCCACAGAAAGCAGGTGTCATGATTAGACCTGACAGCTTGAATTTAGAACTCTAAAAAGAAAGATAAAGGGCAAGGAGTCTGTGACATGGAAGAAATGGAATTGATGTTGGTAGAAAGGTGCTGGTGTGGAGTAACTAGGACTGGTGCCAGGAACTATTGTCAAGGCATGGGAACAAGTAAATATGTCAGTGTTCTTGTTTCCATTACTGTACTTCCATGAACTAAAAGAAAGGCACAATTGATAGTGCACACACTCCTATTTTGTTATTTGAGCAGTTTATCTATTTTCTTTTTTTTTTAATAACCATGATTTTTTTTAACTAACCACTAGAGTTAAGTTTTGGGACATAAATATTACAACAAAGAGAGACTGAAATTCTAATTTACCAACTACATTTTCATTTGGCTATCACATGGGGTATATATTTCCTAGTGGAACACAGATAGAGTAGAAAATATTTTTGAACAGAATATTTAGGGCCTGCTATTTTATGAATTTAAAACATGTCCAGAGTTGGAATACATGAAACCTCAAAGTTTGCAAAAATTAAAATTTATAATGTATGGCACAATCCGTGTAATTTAAATTTCATAAGAAATAAACAAATTTGGAGAGGATCCAAGATGGAGGCATAGGTGGTCACACTGTACCTCCTTGTGCAACCAAAACTAAGGACAAGAAGTATTTACAAACAAAAAAAAACCAGAACAGAGAGAAATGAACCCAACAGAAGTCTGAATACCATACATCCAGTCTGGTAAGGAGGGGAGGAATCGGATGCCTACAGAGAGGGGTCTAGGGGTACTGGCAGGAAAAATCGGTGGCTGGCAGATGCGCGCGCAGGGTGCCGACCACAGACCGCAGCTGACAGACCAGTGGCAAACACTGGGCATGGGAGGTAACCAGCAGACTTAGTGAGGTGCGCAAGGCAGCTGGCTGTCCGCAGCTGCACATTCGCGCACAGAACCTAGTGAAAATGGGCAGCGCGACACAGACCGAGCATCCCAGGGACCCAGCACCAGGAAACAAAGCCTGAAGGCACCGATTAAAAATACCTGTGGAAGTTGAGGCTGGGAGATTCTATCAGCCTCACAGGAGGCTCCTTGGAGAAACCCACAGAGTCCGAGAGTGCACAAGCCCACCCGCCCAGGAGCCAGCACCAGAGGGGACCAATTTGCTTGTGGGAAGTGGCAAGGGGGACTGGAGTCCTGGTGAGAGCTGAGCGGGCGCCATTGTTCCTTCTCGGACCCCGCCCCCACATACAACGTCACAACCCAGCAACTGAGGTGCCCCACCCTGGTGAACACCTAAGACTCCGCCCCTCATATGTAACAGGCACAACCAGACCAAAGGAAAAAAATAAAATTAAATTAAAAAGATGGCTCAAACAGAGTTAAAAGCTCCAGAGCCAATTTTGTTAAGCAACCAAGAAATAGCCAACCTATCAGATGCACAGTTCAAAGCACTGGTGATCAGGATGCTCACAGAATTGGTGGACTTCGGTCATAAATTAGATGAAAAAATGCAGATTACAATAAGTGAAATGAAGAAAAATGCACAGGAAATCAATAGCGATGGGAAGGAAACTAGGACTCAAATCAATGAAAGGGACCAGAAGGAGGAAAGGAACAACCAAAGAGAAAAGAATGAAGAAAAAAGAATTCAAAAAAATGAGGAGAGGCTTGGGACTTCCAGGACACCATTAAATGTTCCAATATCTGAATTATAGGGGTACCAGAAGGGGAAGAGGAAACACAACAAGTGGAAAAGTTATTTGAACAAATAATAAAGGAGAACTTCCCCAATCTTGCAAGGGAAATAGACTTTCAGGAAGTCCAGGAAGCTCAGAGAGTCCCAAAGAGGTTGGACCCAAGGGGGAACATGCCAAGGCACATCATAATTACCTTAGCCAAGGTAAAAATGAAGGAGAGGATTCTAGAAGCAGCAAGAGATAAGGGGGTTGTTACCTACAAAGGAGTTTCCATCAGAATGTCAGCTGATTTCTCAAAAGAGACCTTACAGGCAAGAAGGGGCTGGAAGGAAGTATTCCAAGTCATGAAAGGCAAGGACCTACATCTAAGAATACTCCATCCAGCAAAGCTTTCATTTAGAATGGAAGGGGAAATAAAGTGCTTCTCAGATAAGGCCAAGTTAAAGGAGTTCATCATCACCAAGCCCTTATTATATGAAATGTTAAAGGGACTTATCTAAGAAAAAGAAGATAAAAAATATGAACAGTAAAAAAAGACACCAAACCCACAGTTAGTAACAAGCACACCTAAAACAAAAGCAAACTAAGCAAACAAAAAGAACAGGAGTGGAACCACAGAAATAGACATCACATGGAGGGTTAGCAACAGGGAAGTGGGAGGAGGAGAGAGGGGGAAAACATATAGAGAATAAGTAGCATAGACAATAGGTAGAAAATAGGGGGAGGACAGGAATGGTGTGGGAAATGTAGAAGCTAAAGAACTTATGACACATGGACATGATCTAAAGGGGGGAATGTGAGTGGGAGGGGGTGGGCAGGGGAGAGGGGAGTGAAGGGGAAGAATGGGACAACTGTAATAGCATAATCAATAAAATATATTAAAAAAAGAAACTAATTTAATTACATTGTTAGAAGTCCTTTTACTAAACATAAATATATAGAAATATATTGTATATCTATTCTGTATCCATTATTTTCATTCATTTGAAAACATATGTGTGAGGATCCAAGATGGGACAGGAATAAGTAGAAGCAACACTAACCCTTTCTCAGGACCAATCTGGAATTACAACTCAATTGTAGAGAAAGCATCCTGAATAATCAACTGAACACCAGCTAGAGAAAAGATTTATAACTGAGGACACACCAAAGAAACAACTTCACAATGATTAGACTGGTACAGAATGCAGAAAAGGCACAAGAGCACTGGCTGGGCTCCCACAAGTGGCAGCTGAAATCCTGGAGAGATATTTCAATAGCCAGGGTGGTTCCCTTTGAGAAGTGTGGAGTCTAAACCCCAAGCTGTGTTCCCACCATAAAGCACCACAGCCAGACAGGAACACAGATAAGATCCAGCTGTGAAAAGCAGCAAGGTTTCTGTCTTCCAGACAGAGATGTCTAGAGATGTCAAGAGCCTCGTAAAGGGCCAACACGCAAAATTTCATTTTCAGCCACTTACCTTGGGCTCTAGCAGAGGGAGGGCAGAGTGGACTCTGTGCTGAGTCATTCCCCATACTAAAGAAGCCATCTTTCTCAAGCAGAGTACTCCTCCAAGTGGCATCAGACTGAGGAGAAGCAATAGGCAACCCACAGGAATTACTTGCCCCACCCTGTGGTGCTTGAGTTGGGCTGCTGATTACAGCTTGAGGCTATATAACTGACCAGCTTAACAAATAAGGCAAAAAATACAAAGAAGCAGCCAAAATGAGAAGACAAAGAGACAGACCCCAAATGAAAGAACAACAGAATTTTTCAGAAAAATTAGATGAAATAGAAAAAAAAAATTTGTCAGATATAGAGTTCAGAGTAATGATTATAAGGAAACTCACCAGTATGAAAAAAGACATAAAACCATAAAAAATGACCAATCAGAAATCAAGATTACAATATCAGAAATAAATATTATAATGGAAGGAATAAACAGTAGGTTAGATGAAGCAGAGGATTGAGTCAGTGATTTGGAAGACAAGGTAAGAAAAAACACCAAAGCAGAGCAGCAAAAAGAAAAAAGAATTTTAAAAAATGAGAGCTTAAGAAACATTTTTTGACGACATGAAGAGTAACAACATCTGCATCATGGGAATGCCAGAAGAAGAAGAGAATGAACAAGGGATCAAGAACCTATTTGAAGATATTATGACTGAAAACTTCCTTAATCTGGTGAAGGAAAAAGACACACAAGTCCAGGAAGCTAAGGGAGTCCCAGAAGTTAGACCAAAAGAGGCCTACACTGAGACACATCATAATTCAAAGACAAGGCTTAAAGACAAGGAGAGAACCCTAAAAGACACACGAAAAAGTAGGGACTTACCTACAAGTGAACACCAATTAGACTGGCATGTGATTTCTCAACAGAAACATTTCAGGCCAGAGAGGAATGGCATGAAATATTGAAGGTGATGAAAAGCAAAACCCTACAACCAAGGCTACTTTACCCAGCAAGTCTATCATTTACAACCAAAGGAGAAATAAGGAGTTTTCAAGACAAGAAAAAGCTGAAGGAGTTTGTTAACACCAAACCAGTACTGCAACAAATGTTAAAAGACTTGAAGGAGGAGGAGGAGGAGGAGGGACAGGGAAACAGTCTAACAATAAAATGACACTACATGTCTCTGTCAATAAGCACCTTAAATGTAAATGGCTTAAATGTTCTGACCAAAAGACATAGGATAGCTGAATGGGTAAGAAAACAAAACCCATATATGTGTGGCCTCCTAGAGGTCCATCTCCAATCAAAAGATACAGACTAAAAACAAAGGGTTGGAAAAAGATATTTCATGCAAATGAAATAGAAAAAAAATCTGAGGGAGCAGAATTTATATAAGACGAAATATATTTTAAAACCAAGGCTATAGTAAGAGACAAAGAAGGATACTACACGTCCCAAGATGACTGTGAAGTAGGTAGGAGATGAGACCATTTGCTCATGCACCCATCTGGGACACTGAGCTGATCTTCCAAAAAAACAAAATGAACAGTCAACAGAATCTTAGCTGATATGAAGTTTGGAAGCCAAAGTGTGCAGAGGATCCTCCAAAATGGGTGGTAAGGAGGTTTTTATAGGTGAAAAGGGAAAGTCCCCAGGCATGGCAGCAGAAACCATGGCTGCCATGGGGACAACATTGGAGTAGAACCTCGTCAGGAATGGCAGCCTAGTGGCTCCCTCTGCTCCCAGGGTGGGGAAACTAGTATGTGCCAATGGCGACTTGAATTCACAAAGTAGTCAAAGAGAAATAGGCCGCACACATGCACATAGCTAGTTGCTCACCCTGACTGGGGTGGCGGTCACTGGCAGTGACATTGCCAGAGAGTGGGGGGATTCTGGCTGCACCCAAAGCTGGGGGAAGAAGAGGGCCACAACTGGCCATGACTGAGAAAGACTTTTGGCCGTCTGGAGTGTTGAAGTATGTAGATAGCCAAGCAGTGGCTCAGAGTAGCAGCAGTACCCAACAGGGATGTTTTTCAAAGAGGGAACAGAAGTGTGCTAAGCAGGGACTACGCATATGAGCTGCCTAGTCAACAAGGAGGGAGGATTGTGGGTGCAGTTTGCTCCCAATCAGTGCACCTGGCAAATTAATCAAAGGTGTGCAAAGCAAGGTGGTTTCTCAGCCCCAGCCTGGAGCAATGGCACAGGGTGAAGAGTGTGGGAAGCAGAGTGCTGTGAGGGCAGTGGGCTGGAAACTGTGCCCCTGTTATTATTGTAGGCCAGACTGAGCCCCCTTACTTGGCAGAACCACCAGGGAAGGGGACAATTGGGCCCAGTCTCCTTATACAAGAGCAGGGGTAAGATCTAAAAAACCTGCTGGGCAGGCTTAACAACCAGCAGGGGTCTCCCCTCCCCCTCCTTGGAAGAGTAAGACAGCAAGATTAATACCTAAAAGGGCCCATTTTCAACTCCCCACAGGGAAGAAAAGTAGACTGTGACCTATGGCCTTATTTCACAGAGGCCATCAAAGCAACAAGTTAAGAAAGGGTACAACAAGGGGGATTCAGGGCACCACCCAGACTTGGCTTGCATACAGAGCTTCAGACTACACCAAGCATGAGAGAGCTGACACTTTTACAAAGATTGACCCCTGCCCCCCATGAAACAGATAACTACTTAAGCGGAAGCTATACATTATTAGAAATAAACTGGGACAGACTAAGATGGGAGGTGTAGGAGCAGGGGGAAAAGCACCCACAATTTTCCTGAGAGACTGCACAGTGCCTCACCAGCAAGAATCAGAGGCCTCACCCTCTTGATTGCAACAAAACCTCCCTCTAGAGACTGTGGGAGTAGACACAGGCAGTGTTGCTAGAAGATAGACGACCCACCCAGGACCTGGAAGAAAACCAGAGACAGATCCAGAAAGAAGTCAGAAAGAAAACACCAAGAACTGAGATGAATTTCACCTTGCTCTTCATCAAAACTGCATGATTTATTTGTTTCTCTTCTTTTCTTTCTTGCTTCCTTTGACACAGCATTTTAATTTTTCTTCTTTCAATTCACTCATATTCAAAATAATTCACTATGCTTAGTCTTTTATGTTTTATTCTTTTTATTCAGGCTGTATACTTTTTTTATATTATTGTTATCCTAAATCCCACACAGCACCCTTCCCTGATCTTACTCCATTTTGCCATCTTCCTGACTTTTCTTACTGTTGTAATCTTTATTTTCTCTGACACTAAGCCATGTTCCTAACCCTCTCAATATTTCTCCTCCATCTAATTTCCCATAAGCACTCTTCTTTCTCACATCAGCTCACATTCTTTTTCCCCTCTTATAATAGTCTTATTTCTTTTCCACCTTTATAAACTGTGGCTAGTTGGGTGAAATACCAGTTATTCCTGTACATGTCCAATGGAGCCCTTATATCATCTGTCACAACATCTGTTACTACACAACTGCTGTGGTTTTATGGCAATTTTGCTACCATTGGTCCAACGCATTTTTAATTTTATTTTGAACCTCATAGTATACTCTTCCTTTATCTTACCTCATTTTTGCCATTGCCCTTCCATGTTTTACTTATGCTTTAAATTTTTCCCCTCCCTTTCTTTGCCTTAGTTTTATCCCTACTCTTATTAATTTTCCTCACTCTTCCTGCTCAAAAGCATGTTCCCCATTTTTAGTTATCTCATATTCCCTTTGTCTTACATTATAATATTTTTAATCTCTCTACAACTTTATTAATCTTTCCTTGATTATGGTAAGGGTTTCTTTTTGCTGGGATACATTTGGTTATCTGGTAATACTGCATTGTTAACCAACACCTGTATAAAACCATTCAAGATCAGGTGAGAGTTGTGACTACCAATAAGCCCACTAGAGGGGAGACCCCACTGAAAAAGAAGCCACCAACAAGCAGAGCCCAAGTACAACAAGATAACCCACATGAAAGCAAGAAAGGGAAACCTTAGAGCATCTAGACAAGGAGATCACAGAGACTACACCACGAGTCTCACAGAACTCCTACCACACAAGTTAACACCATGAAACAGCAGGAAAAACAGAGCTTTGTGAGACACAGACAAACAAAAAGAGTCACCTAAAATAAGGAGACAAAGAACAAACTGCCAATCAAAAGTAATGGAAGAATCCCCAGTAAAAGAACTAAATTAAATGGGGAAAAGGAATCTATAAGACATAGAATTCAAAGAAATGGTTATAAGGATCCTCAAGGAACTCAGTAACAACTGCAAGGAACTGAGTGGGGAAAACAAAGGTATGAAAAAGGAAAGAGAAACTATAAACAAGAACCAGGAAGAAATGAAAAATACAATATCTGAAAAAAATTAATATACCAGAAGAAATTACAAGCAGGCTGGATGAAGCAAAGGACTGAATCAGTGAGCTGTAAGACAAGTCAGAAAGAAATACACAGGTGCAGCAACAAAATGAAAAAAGGACACGGGAATTCCGGCAAGATGGAGGTATAGATGGACGCACCATACCTCCACGTACAACCAAGATTAGAACAACAACAATTTAGAGGCAGAATAACACCCAGAACTGACAGAGAATTTATCTGAATGGAAGTCGGACAGCCAAGAAGTTGAAGTAGACCCGTTCCGTTCATCCAGACCAGTAGGGGGGCGGAGACAAGCAGCAGCCAGGCGCGAGTAGCGGGGAGCGGAGAATGGGGAGAACTGGATGCAGAGGGCAACCGAGGGTGTGTGAGCCATCCATAGGCCACCCGGGGCAC
Source organism: Phyllostomus discolor (assembly GCF_004126475.2). NCBI lineage: Eukaryota > Metazoa > Chordata > Mammalia > Chiroptera > Phyllostomidae > Phyllostomus > Phyllostomus discolor. The sequence continues at coordinate 120,014,913 of NC_040904.2, forward strand.
CCAGGATCTCAGCGGGTGGACCCTGAGTGCGCAAGCAGCAACTGGCGGACCCAGTGAGGCTGCAATTGTGAACCAGGGCGGAGGGCGCAGCCCAGGATCCCAGGGAGGGGACTGGCATCCCCAGAGAACAGAGCTACCGCCATTGTTCCCTCCCACCCCCACCCCACTCCCCCCCCTCCCCTGCCCCCACCCCTACATACAATGTCACAACTTAGCGACTGGGGTGCTCAGCTCCAGTGAACACCTGAGGCTCCACCCCTCACCGTAACAGGAGTGACATGTCTCAAACAGAAAAACAGATCAATGCCCCAGGGCTCATCCTTTTGAGCAACCAAGAGATTGCCAATCTATCAGATGCACAGTTCAAAACACTGGTGATCAGGAAGCTCACAGAATTGGTTGGTTTGGGGCACAAATTACATGAAAAAATGCAGGTTACCATAAAAGAGATGAAGGAAGATGCATGGAAAACGAATAGGGATGGGAAGGCAACTGGGACTCAAAACAATAGAGTGGACCAGAAGGAAGAAAAAAAAATACCAAGCAGGAAAGAATGAAGAAAAGAATTTAAAAAAAATGAAGAGAAGCTTAGGAACCCCCAGGACATCTTTAAATGTTCCAACATCCGAATTATAGGGGTACCAGAAGGGGAAGAGGAAAAGCAACAGATTCAGCACGTATTTGAACAAATAATAAAGGAGAACTTCCCCAGTCTGGCTAAAGAAAAAGACTTCCAGGAAATCCAGGAAGCTCAGAGAGCCCCAAAGAAGTTGGACCCAAGAAGAAACACACCTAGGCACATCATAATTACATTAGCCAAAGTAAAAATGAAGGAGAGAATCCTATAAGCAGCAAGAGATAAGGGGACAGTCACCTACAAAGGAGTTCCCATCAGACTGTCAGCTGATTTCTCAAAAGAGACCTTACAGGCAAGAAGGGGCTGGAAAGAAATATTCCAAGTCATGAAAGACAAGTACCTATATCCCAGATTACTCTATCCAGCAAAGCTTTCATTTAGAATGGAAGGGCAGATTAAGTGCTTCTCAGATAATACCAAGTTAAAGGAGTCCATCATCAACAAGCCCTTATTTTATGAAATGTTAAAGGGACTTATCTAAGAAAAGAAGATAAAGAAAAAACATGTATAGTAAAGGACAGCAAACTCACAATTATTAACAACCACACCTAAAGCAAAACCAAAAGAAACTAAGCAAACAACTAGAACAGGAACAGAACCACAGAAATGGAGATCACATGGAGGGTTAGCAACAGGGGAGTGGGAGGAGGAGAGATGGGGAAAAGGTACAGAGAATAAGTAGCGTAGATTGTAGGTTGAAAATAGATAGGGGGAGGGTAAGAATAGTATGGGAAATCTAGAAGCTAAAGAACTTATAAGTATGACACATGGACATGACTAACGGAGGAGATATGGGTGGGAGAGGGGGTACAGGGTGGAGGGGAGTAAAGGGGGGCAAAATGGGACAACTGTAATAGCATAATCAATAAAATATATTTTTAAAAAAAGAACACAAGAAGACTGAGAATAGCTTAAGAGACTTCGGGGCAACATGGAACATTTACAGCATTCCCATGATAGAAACACCAGAAGCAGAAGAAAAGGAGCAGAAGTAGAAAAACTGATTGAAAAAATGAGGACAGAAAATTTCCCAATTTGCAGAGGGGAAAAGCAGTGCAAGTTTAGGAAGCACAGAGGGTTTCAAATAAGATGAAACCAAAGAAGCCTTCTCTAAGACACATCATAATTAACAAGCCAAATTTATTTTATCATTCTTCAAGTAGAGTTGTCTCCATTTCCTCCAAACCACTCCCTCCACTCTAGCTATCCCAACCTACCACCCTTGATCCCACCGCCTTTGGTTCTGTTCATGGATCCTTCATAGTAGGTCCTGAAAATCATTCCCTTTCTCCCCCAATTATCCCTTCGCGCCACTCCTCTGCTTACTGTCAGGTTGTTCTTAATTTCAATGTCTATATTTTGCTTTCTTGTTTGATTTGTTGATTAGGTTCAACTTAGGTGAGATCATATGGTATTTCTCTTTCACTGGTTGACTTATTCCACTTACATGAGACAATCCAGTTCCATCCACACTGTCGCAAATAGTAGGAGCTCCTTCTTTCTTTCTGCTGTGTAGTGGTACATCATGTAAATGTACCACAGGTTTTTGATCCATACATTTATTGATGGGCACCTAGGTTGCTTCCAGAACTTGGCTATTGTAAATTAGCTGCTATGCTAATTGTGCTGCTATGAGCTTTGGGGTGCATAGGTTCTTCTGAATTGGTGTTTCAGGGTTCTTAGGGTATAATCTCAGCAGTGGAATTGCCAGGACAAAAGACAATTCCATTCTTAGTTTTCTGAGGAAATGCCATACAGTTTTCTGCAGTGGCTACACCAGTCTGCATTTCTACCAACAGTGCAATAGAGATCCCTTTTCTCCACATCCTCTCCAACACTTTTTGTTTGTTGATTTGTTCCTGGTGGCCATTCTCACTGTGTGAAGTAGTATCTCATTGTGGTTTTAGCCTGCATGTTTCTGATGGCTAGTGATGCTGAGCATCTTTTCATGTGTCTCTGGACCCTCTGTATGTCCTCCTTTAAAAAGTGTCTGTTCAAGTCTTTGCCTATTTTTAATTGGGATTTTTTGTCTTCCTGGAGTAGAGTCATGTGAGTTCTTTATGTGTTTTAAGGATCAAACCCTTGTCCAAATTATCATTGGCAAATATGTTTTCCCATATAGTTGGTTCTCATTTCATTTTAATGCTGTTTACCTTAGCCATGCAAAAGCTTTTTATTTTTAGGAGACTCAATTTGTTTCTCCTTCCATTTATTCCCTTGCTCCAGGGGACATATCAGTGAAAATATTGCTGCATGGAATATCTGAGATTTTCTTGCTATAAAAGTTCTCCTCTAGAACTTCTATATTGTCATGACTTATATTTAAGTCTTTTATCCACCTTGAATTTATTCCTGTGTGTGCTGTAATTTTGTGAATGAGTTTCATTTTTTGCATGTAACTATCCATGTCTTCCAAAACCATTTGCTAAAGAGGCAATTTTAACCCCATTTTATGATTCTATCACCTTTGTCAAATATTACTTGTTCATACAGACTTGGATTTATTTCCAGGCTCTCTAATCTGTTCCATTGGACTTTGTATCTGTCCTTATCCAAGTACTAGACTCTTTTGATTACAGTGGCCTTGTAATACAGTTTTATATCAAGCATTGTGGTCCCCCCTACTGTGTTCTTCTTTCTCAGAATTGCTGCAGCATTTCAGGGTTGTTTATGGTTTTATGTAATTTGTGAACTGTTTATTCTATATCTGTGAAATATGTCATTGGTACTTTAATAGCTATTACATTAAATCTATAAATTGCTTTGAGCAGTATGGACATTCTGATTATGTTAATTCTTCCAACCTGTGAACATGGTATATGCTTCCATTTGTTTATGTATTCCTTAATTTCTTTTCTCAGTGTTGTTTAGTTTTCTTGGTACAGGACTCTTACCTCCTCAGTTAGGTTTATTCCTAGGTATTTTATTTTTCTTGTTGCTATATCAAATGGGATTTATTTCCTGATTTTTGTTTCTGATATTTCATTGCTGGTTTACAAAAATGTCTTCAATTTCTTGAATATTGACTTATATCCCACTGTTTTGCCAAATTCACTTACTAGGTCAAGTCATTTTGGTGGAGTCTGTAGGATTTTATATATATACTATCATGTCCTATGCAAATGATGAGTTTTACTCGTTGCTTTCCAATTCAGATGCCTTTTATTTCCTTCTCTTGTCTGATTGCTGTGGCTAGGACTTCCAATACTATGTTGAATAGAAGTGGTGAAAGTGGACTTCTGGTCAAGATGGAGGCATAAGTAGACACACTGTGCCTCTTCACACAACTAAAATGAGGACGACAACAATTTAGAAACAAACAAACAAAAAAAAAAAAACAAGTACTGACAGAAAATTTAACTGTAAGGAAGTCCAACAACCAAAGAGTTAAAGTAGACACATTCATCCAGACCAGTAGGAGGGGCAGAGTCAGGCAGCCAGGCAGAGAGGGGTTGTGGCAAAGTGGTGGCTGGAGGACCTTGGGTGCACAAGGCAGCAGCTGGTGAACCCCAGGTGCACAAGCCAGCAAAGGGAAGACCCAGCAAGGAGGAGAATTACGGAGGAGTGTGGTACACAGGTGGCTGGCAGACTGGGTGGTCCCACATTCACACACAGATAAACCTGGCAAACTGGGAAGTGAGACAGACTGTGCAACCCAGGGTTCCAGAGTGGGAAATAAATCCTCAAAACACCAACTGAAAACACCTGTGGATATTGAGGTGCCACTGAGAAGAACTCCCAGCCTCACAGGAGAGTTCACTGAAGAGACCCAAAGGGTCCTAGAATGTACACAAACCCACCAACATGAGAATCAGCACCAGAAGGCCCCAATTTGCTTGGTGGAAGTGGGGGAAATGACTGAAATCCAGCAGAGAGTGGAGCAAGCTCTATTGTTCCCTCTTGGACCCCTGCCCCAAATACAGGATCACAACCCAGTGACTGGGTTAACCACCCTGGTGAACTCCTAAAGCTCTGCCCCTCACTACATAACAGGCGCATCAAGACAAAAAAAAAATGGCCCAAATGAAAGAACAGATCAAAGCTCCAGGAAAAATACAACTAAGCAATGAAGAGGTAGCCTCAGATGCACAGTTCAAAACACTGGTAATTAGGATGCTCACAGAATTGGGTGATTTTGGTTGCAAATTAGATGAAAAAATGAAGACTACACTAAGTGAAATAAAGGAAAATGTACAGGAAACCAATGATGATGGGAAAGAAACTGGGACTCAAATCAATGGAGTGGACCAGAAGGAAGAAAGAAACAACTAATCAGAAAAGAATGAAGAAATAAGAATTCAAAAAAAATGAGAAGAGGCTTAGGAACCTCCAGGACATCTTTAAACATTCCAATATCTGAATTATAGAGGTACCAGAAGGAGAAAAGGAAGAGCAACAAGTGGAAAAGCTATTTGAACAAATAAGAAATGAGAACTTCCCCAATCTGGCAAAGGAAATAGACTTCCAGGAAGTCCAGGAAGCTCAGAGAGTCCCAAAGAAGTGGACCCAAGGAGGAACACACCAAGGCACATCATAATTACATTAGCCAAGATTAAAATCAGGAAGAGAATCCTAGAAGCAGCAAGAGATAAGGAGGCAGTAAGCTACAAAGGAGTTCCCATCAGACTGTCAGCTGATTTCCCAAAAGAGACCTTGCAGGCAAGAAGGGGATGGAAAGAAGTATTTGAAGTCATGAAAGGCAAGGACCTACATCCAAGATTGCTCTATCCAGCAAAGCTTTCATTTAGAATGGAAGGACAGATAAAGTGCTTCCCAGATGAGGTCAAGATAAAGGATTTCATCATCACCAAGCCATTTTTGCATGAAATGTTAATGAGGCTTTTCTAAGAAAATGAAGATAAAAAAATGTATAGTAAAAGGACAGCAGTCACAATTATTAACAACCACACCTAAAACAAAAACACAAACAAACTAAGCAAACAACTAGAACAGGAGTGGAACCACAGAAATGGAGACCACATGGAGGGTTAGCAACAGGAGAGTGGGAGGAGGAGAGAGGGGAAAAAGGTACAGAGAATAAGTAGCATAGATGGTAGGTAGGAAATAGTCAGGAGGGTGGCAAGAATAGTATGGGAAATGTAGAAGCTAAAGAACTTATGACACATTAACATGAACTAAAGGGGGAGATGTAGGTGGGAGGGGATGTGTAGGTTGGAGGGGAGTGAAGGGGGAAAATGGGACAACTGTAATAGCATAATCAATAAAACATGTTTTTAAAAAACTGTATTCCTATAGATAGCTCTGATTGAATGGGTATTTTGATTAGCCTTGCAGGAAAAAAAAAGTGATAATAATGAAAACAGAAAGTATATAATGAGTAGTAGTGGTAGGGATTCATTGTTACATTGATTGGAACTACATAATGAAAATAGGATATAATGGAAAGAGAAGGTAAAACTTGAGGGCTCTTGCTGACTTATACAACTTGTTAGCAAACATAACAGTGTAATATGCCTCAGTCAAAATTTTCATGAGAAAATAAAATGTAATTTTTAATGTTCTTATTTTTAAATAACAGAAATGGCTGTTGTAGAGCTTTCTATTCATATGTTAATGCTCTGGATTTGTGCAACACATGTTACTTTGTGCTCTTATGTTGTCACAAATATAAATAAAGTAACATTCTGAAAAAGAAAAGCAGTGGTGAAAGAGGACATTCTTGTCTTGTTCCTGACCTTAGTGGGAAAACTTTTAGTTTTTGCCCATTGAGTATTATGATGGTTATTGATCTCCTGTATATGGTCTTAATTATGTTGAGGAATGCTCCCTCTATTCTCAGTTTGCTGAGTGCTTTTATTATAAACGGGTGCTGTACTTTATCACATTATTTTTTCAAATCCATTGATGTGATCATGTGATTTTTGTCTTTCCTTTTGTTTATGTGGTGAATTATGTTTTTTGATTTGCAAATATCTCACCATCCTTGCCTTCCTAGGATGAATCCCACTTGATCATGGTGTATGATCTTTTTAATGTATTGCTGCATGCTCTTGCCAACATTTTGTTGAGGATTTTAGTATCTATGTTCATCAGATATATTTGTCTGTAGTTTTCTTTCTTTGTTGTGGCTTTACCTGCTTCTGGGATTAGGATGATGCTGGCTTCATAAAAAGTGTTTGGGAGTCTTCCATCTTGGAATTTTTGGAATAGTCTGTGAAAGACAGGGTTTAGCGTGTCCTTAAATATTTTGTAAAATTCTCCTGTGAAACCCTCCAGTCCAGGGCTTTTGTGTTCTGGGACTTTATTGATTACTGCTTTAATTTCATAAGCTGTTATGGGTCTGTTCACACTTTCTACTTCTTCTTCATTCAGTTCTGGAAGATTATAGATTTCTAGAAATCTGTCCACTTCACCTAGGTTTTTAAATTTTTGGCATATCGTTCTTTGTAGTAAGTTCTTATGATCCTTTGTATTTCTGTGGTATCAGTTGTCATTTATCCTCTTTCAATTGTGATGGTGTTTATTTGAACCCTCTCACTTTTTCTTTTTACGAATCTACTTAAAGGCTTGTTGACATTTTATCTTTTCAAATAACCAGCTCCTAGATTTATTGATCCATAAAATTGTTCTTTTAGTCTCTATTATCATTCATTTCTCTTCTGATCTTAGTTATTTCCTTCCTTCTACTTGCTATGGGCTGTCTTTGTTGTTGTTCCTCAAGTTCTTGTAGCTGTGGGGTTAGGTTGTTTGTTTTAAATGTTTCTATCTTTTTTAGGTAGACCTGTATTGCTATGAACTTCCCTCTCCAGACTACTTTCACTGTGTCCCATAAGTTTTGGTCTGTTGTGAGTTCATTTTCATTTGTTTCTAGAAACTTTTTTATTTTTTCCTTGATCTCATTCTTAACCCACTAAGTGTTTAATAGCATGCTATTCAATCTCCATGAATTTAGTTTTTTTGAGTTTTTTCCTTGAAGTTGGTTTCTAGTTTCAGTTCCTTGTGGTCAGAGAAAATGCTTGATATGATTTCAATTTTCTTGAATTTGTTGAGGCTTGTTTTGTGTCCTATCATGTGGTATATTTTTTTAAACATTCCTGTGTGTAGAAAGAATGTGTATTTTACTTCTTTGGGATGAAAGGTTATATATATCAGTTAGTCAATTTGGTCTAGTACATTGTTCAATGACACAATGTCTTTGTTGATACTATGTTTGGAAGATCTATCCATTTTTGACAGTGGTGTGTCAGTGGTGTCCCCTATTATAATTGTGTTGCTGTCAACATCTTTTTTGAAGTCCTCCATGATTTTCCTTAAATATTTGGGGTCTCCTATGTTGGGTTCATAAATGTTTATAATGTTTGTCTTCTTGATGCATTCTTCCCTTCAGTATTATGAAGTGCCCTTCTGGTCTCTTTTTATGGCCCTTGTTTTGAAAGCTATTTTGTCTGATAAAGTATTGCTGTACATTTATTTGAAATATGTTTTTTCCTGTTCATTTGCCTTGAAAATTTTTTCCAGCCCTTCAGTTTCAATCTGTGTAGGTCTTTTGTTCTTATTTGGGTGTCTTTTAGGCAGCATATTCATGGGTCATGATTTCATATCCATTCAGCAAATCTATGTCTTCTTTTTCAACATTTCTTATTGGTGTTCAAGTCTAGTTTTCTGCCTTTTCCCTCCACATCTCCCGACCACCCCAGCCCTCCCCACCTCCTTCCCCTGCTTCCACCCCCCTTGTTATTGTCCATATGTACTTTGTAATTGTCCTGGAAACCCTTCACCTTTTTCCCCTATTATCCCCTCCCCTCTCCCCTCTGGTCACTGTCAGCTTGTTCTCAATTTCAATGTCTTTTGCTATACTTGCTTGCTTGTTTGTTTTGTTGATTAGGTTCCTGTTGGGGGTAAGATCATCTGTCTTTTGATTAGAGTATTTAATCCATTTATGTTTAAAGTTATTATTGATAAGTACATATTCATTGCCATTTTACTTCCTTCTTACCTGTGTTACTCTATCTCTCACTCTTCTTTTTCTTAAAAGAAGCACTCCTATTGCACTCCTATTAACATATTTTTCAGTGCTCGTTTGATGGAGGTGTATTCTTCCAGTCTTCTTTTCTGGGAAACTCCTTATTTCACCTAATATTTAAATTGAGAGCCTTGTTGGCTAGGGTAGTCTTGGTTGCAGGCCTTTTTTTCATTATGAGGAATATTTCTTCCCTTCCCCTTCTGGATTGTAGCATTTCCACTGAGAATTCAGCTGCTAGATTTATCAGGGAGCCCTTGTATGTTATTCCCTGTTTCTCACTTGCTGCCTATAAGATTCTATCTTTGTCTTACAATCTTACCATTGTAATAATGATGTGTCTTTTAGTGGGTGTCTTTGGGTTCCTCTTTATTGGGATTCTCTTTGTTTCCTGGATTTGTGTGACTTTTTCTCTCATCAAATTAGGGAAATTTTCTATCATTACTTTTTCAAACAGGTTTTCTATCCTTTGCTTTTCTTCTTCTCCTTCTGGTATTCCCATTACATGGATATTATCACATTTCATGTTGTCCTGAAGTTCCCTTAACACCTCTTCATTCCTCCTGAGTCTTCTTTCTTTTTCTTGCTTTTTCTGGGTGTTTTTTCCTACCTTGTCCTCCAGCTCACTGATTTAATCCTCTGCTTCACCTAGTCTGCTTTCGATTCCTTCTACTGTGTTATTTAGTTCAGAAATTGTATTCTTCATTTCCTCTTGGCTCTTATTGATCATTTCTATTTCCTTTTTCATGTTGAGATAGTTTTTAGTGAGTTCATTGTAGTTTCCCTGTAGTTTTTGGTAATTCTCAGTGAGCTCATTGAGTTTGCTTATAATCATTGCTTTGAACTCAGTGTCTAACAGCTGACTTGCCTCTATTTCATTTAGCATTTTTTCTGAGGTTCCCTCTTTTCCTTTATGTGGGGTTTATTTCTTTGTCTTCCCACTGTTTTTGAGACTCTTTTTGTTAGCATCTGTTTCTTAAATTGATTCATTGTGACTCCCTGAGTTTGTGCTGTAGATTCACAGGATGCCTACATCCTATGAGATTGGTGGTTCAGTCTCCGTTATCTCCTAAACTTGCTGCTCTTGGGATTCCATTTATGTATGCTCTCTGAATGTATTTTTGTTTTGATTATTTTTGGGTTGTTCTTTGGTGGGGTCCTTCCCTCCAGCTCTTCGATTGAGGATCACTCTGCCACCACATTTGTATAGTGTTGTGCAGGTGCTCCCAGAAGAAACCTACAATGTCCAGGTAAAAACCCACATCTGCAGAATATCTTCTACACCCACAATCTCAGTATCAATGGCAAATGAACAAGAACTGATAAAATGTAAAAAGATTAAGACTGTTACAAGAAAGGAAATGAATAAACTGTAGTATAAATCCTAGTGACTTATTATACACAGACTTTGTGGACAATAAATAAATGTTGAAAAGCTATGCAAGAGAGAAAATATCACTAATCATGGAGCAGACAACATTTCTTCTTGGTAGCCTTCAGTGTTGACCACTTTTTTTCTTGCTTGCTACACCTCTCATCATGTCAGATGTTGACCATGTCTGACCTTAGGCAGCCTTCTCTGAGACTGCCAGAGATCTTCTGTCTACAGTTATCTTCTTCACTTGTTAATTGGTCACTTTTCACTCAGATGTCAGGCATAAGTCCCATAGAGAAGAGGAGAATTCCCCCTGGGTTAGGGCTATTTTTTCCCCTCAAGCTACTGTTGCTTGGAACGGTGTGGTCTACCTGAGAAGGATGGCTGCTGCAGTATGGGAGATGAGAGCACTGAGATCCTGGCAGCTGCCCTCTTATTTTCCTTCCCTAAGCCACTGTCCACAGACTCTCCTCAAGCATCTCTGGTCCATTTTGCCCCCACTTTGCCAGGGATTTACATCTGTGGCTGTCACCTTCAGTTATTAATTTAGTCTTTTGCACTCAGTTGTCAGGCTTAAGCACCACACAGCAAGGGCAGAGTCTGTCTTGGGGATGGAGCCATTGTTTCCCTTCAGGCTGGTGCTGCTCAAAGAGGGGAGTGGTCTGCTTGTGTTATATGGCTGCCTCCATTTGGAGGATGACTCAGCATTGATATTCCTATGACTAGTCTGCACTTTCCCAAAGCTTCCATACCTTGTCTCTCCTCAAGTGTCTCCAGCCCACTCTGCTCCCACCTTTGCCAGACTCTGATAAGTGATAGCAAATGAAATTTTGCGCAGCTCTTTGCATCTCCTCCCTTGCATCTCTGATAGAGAGCAACCCAACCACTTTTTGCCTCTGGTTGTTATCTCTATACTTTTGGGGCTCTAATGTTCTAGGCCAGGGTTCCCAGATTATTATTTAGACTCCATTCTTCTCAGGAGGGTTATAACTTAATTATCCCTCTAGCTCTACTGCCTCTGGACACCCAGCCAACCCTCTCGAGTCTCCACCACACTCCTTACCAGACAGGTTTTGTCAAAGCTGGTTCTTCTGTCTGTCCAAGGTTTTAAGGTTCTCTGTCACTATACTTCAGTTGTTTTTTTTCTGGGTAATTTCTCCACAATTGAGTTATAAATCCAGATTTGTACTGGGAGAAGGTTAATGTGGATTCCACTCACTCCTCCACCATCTTGCTGCCCCTCAACATGCCAAACTATAAAAACAAAGAGAGACTATTAAAAGGCAGAAAGGGAGAAATAGGAAGTAACATCAAAGGGTATCCCAATAAGGCTAACAGCTGATTTCTGAAGGGAAGCCCTACAAGAGAGAAGGGAATGGTAAGAAATATTCCATGTAATGAAAAGTAAAGGCCTATAACCAAGAATACTCTATCCAGAAATACTCTTATTTAAAATGGAAGGTGAAACAAGAAGTTTCCCAAACAAAAGAAGGCTGAAAGAATACACCTCCACCAAACCAGCATGGCAAGATAGGCTAAAGAAACTGCTTTTGGAGATAATGGAAAAAAACTTGAGAGAGGAATGCAGGTATGAAGGGGGAAAATGTCAATGAATAATTACCTATCAATAATATCCTTAAATGTAAATAAACTAATGCTCAAACTTAAAAAAAAAAACAGGGTAGCTGAATGGATAAGAAAATATAAACCACATATATGCTGCCTATAACAGACCCACCTGAGAACAAAAGACCTACACAGACTGAAAGTGAAGGGTTGGAAAAATTATCCCCAGCACATGAGAGGAAAAAAGTGCCAGGGTAGCAATACTTGTATCAGACAAAATAGACTTCGAAACTAAGGCCACAAAAAGAGACAAACAAGGCCACTTCATAATTCTTAATGGAAGAATTCATCAAGAATATATAAATATTACAAACATATATGAACCCAACATAGGAGCACCAAAATATATAAGTATATCATGGAGGATGTCAAGAAATACATAGACAGCAACAGAACAATAGTAGGGATTTTAACACCCACTGTCAAAAATGGACAGATCTTCCAAACAAGTATCAACAAGGACATTGTGGTACTGAGAAAACACTAGATCAAATGGGTTAACTGAAATATACAGAACATTTCTCCCCAAACAATAATATGCATTCTTTTCCAATGCACATTGAATATTTTCAGAGATAGACCACATGATAGTACACAAAACAAGCCTCAACAAATTCAAGACAATTGAAAATTATATCAAGCATTTTTTAGGACCACAAGGACTTGAAATTGGTCCAAGGGCTTGGACCACTTCAAAGAAAAAAGACAGAAACATTCGTAATGTGGGGACTTAGTAACATGTTATTAAACAATGAGTGGGTTAAGAATGAAGATCAAGGAAGAAATTTAAAATTTCTGGAAACAAATTAAAATGGACACACAACATCTCAAAACTTATGTGACACAGGGAAAGTAGTACCAAGTGGGAAATTAACAGCAATGCAGGCCTACACAAAAGAGATAGAAACTTTTCAAATAAATGACCAAATCCCCCATCTACAAGAGCTAGAGAAATAACAACAAACAAAACTAGGGTGAATAGAAGGAAGGTAGTAAGATCAGAGGAGAATTCATTGAAATTGAGGTTAAAGTAAATTCTAAAGGTCAGTAAGTCCAGAAGCATGTTCTTTGAAATAATAAACAAAATGGGCAATGCTTAACCAGCCTCATCAAGAAAAAAGAGACAACACAAATAAATAAAGTGAGAAATGAAAGAGGGGAAATTACAACTACTGAAATTCAAAGGATTGTAAGAAATTACTACTACAAATGACATTATGACAAGAAATTTGAATACCTGTGTGAAATGGAAAATTTCTAGAAACATCATCCTCCAAAACTGATTCAAGAAGCAGAAAGCCTGAATAGATTGATATTGGCTAGTGAACTTGAAGCAATAATCACAAAATTCCTGGCACACAAAGCCCTGGGCCAAATGAAATTATAGGAGAATTTTACCAAACATTTAGGGAAAGCTAACTCCAATTTTACAAACAATTTTAAAAACTACAAGAAAGATGAAAAACTTTCAAAATCCTTTATGAGGCCAGTATGATCCTGATTCCAGAACCAGATAAGAGAAACTACTGGGAAACTACAGGCCAATATCACTAATGAACATAGATGCTAAAATTCTCACCAAAATATTGGCAACTGGATCCAGCAATACATTAATGACCATATACTATGATCAAGTGGGATTAAACCCAGGATTGCAAGGAAGGTACAATATATGCCAACCAATAAATATAATACTTCACATAAATAATATGAAGACAAAATCCACATGATCAGCTCAATAAGTACAGAAAAAGCATTTTTACATTTTTACTGAACACTTATTTATCTTTTTAATTGTTCAAGCATGGTTTCTCCATTTTCACCCCAATACACCACCCGCCACACATTTACCAGCACCCCACCCTGAAACTACCCCCTTTGGCTTTGTTCTTGTGTCCTTTATACATGTTCCTTCATGGTCCTTCCTGTGTTATCTTCTATTAACCCTCTCCGCCTCCTCTTAATTTACTGTTAGTTAGTTCTTTATTTCAATGTTTCTGGTTGTATTTTGTTTGCTTGTTTCTTTTGTTCATTAAGTTCCATTTATACATAAGATCATATGGTACTTCTTCACAGCCTAGCTTCTTTAGTATAGAAGCCTAGCACTTCTTAGCCTAGCACTAAGTATAATGCTTTCCAGTTCCACCCATGCTGTCAAGAAGGGTAGGAGCTCCTTCTTTCTTTCTACTGCATAGCATTCCATTATGTAAATGTACCCCTGTTTTTGATCCACTCATTTACTGATAGGCACTTAGGTTGCTTCCAACACTTGGCTATTGTAAATAGTGCTGCTATGAATGTTAAGGTGCATATCTTCTTTTGAATTGGTGTTTCAGAATCCTTATGATATAATCCCATCACTGGAATTGCTGAGTAAAAAGGCGCTTCAACTTTCAGTATTCTAAGGAAATTCCATACTATTTTCCACAGTGGCTACCTTTGTATTCCCACCAAAAATGCACTAGGGTTCCGATTCCTCTACATAATCCCTAACATTTGTTGTTTGTTGATTTGTTTATGGTGGCCATTTTGACTGATGTGAAGTGGTATCTCATTGTGAATTTAATTTGCATCTCTCTGATGGCTGGTGATGCTGAGCATCTTTTCATAAGCATACTAATCAAGAAAAACAAGAGGACTAAAAAAAATGCAACCAGAAATAAAAGGAGAGAGATTACAACTGATACTACAGAGGTGCAAAGGATTGCAAGAAATTACTATGAGCAACCATATGCCAAGAAACTTGAAAAACATTTTTAGAAAAAATATAATCTTAAAAAAACTGAATTCAAAAAATCAGAAAGCATGAAACAGACCAATAACATTTGATGAAATTCAAGGAGGAATTAAAAAACTCTCTACACAAAAAGCCCTGGACTGTACAGAATCACAGGAGAATTTTACAAAACATTTAAGGAAGAGATAACCCCTATCCTTCACAAACTATTCCAAAAAATCCAAGAATATGGAGGACTCCCAAACTCTTTTCATGAAGCCAGCATCATCCTAATCCCCAAACCAGTAAAGCCACAAAAAAGAAAGGTAATTATAAGTTAATGTCGCTGATGAGCATAGACTCTAAAATCCTCAACAAAATATTGGCAACTGTATCTAACAATACATTAAAAATATCATACACCATGATTAAGTGGGATTCATCCAGGAAGGCAAGGATGTGAGATATTTGCAAATCAAAAAACGTAATCACCACATAAACAAAAGCAAAGACAAAAATCACATGATCATATCAATAGATGTTGAAAAAGTACTTGAGAAAGTACAGCACCCATTTATGAGAAAAGTACTCAGCAAAGTGGAAATAGAGGGAGCATTCCTCAACATGATAAAGACCATATATGAGAAACCTACAGTCAGCATCATACTCAATGGGCAAAAATGAAAAGTTTTTCCACTAAGTTTAGGAACAAGACAAGGATGTCCACTTCACCACTTCTGTTTCAGTATGCTATTGGAAGTCCTATCCATTGCAATCAATCAAGAAAAAGAAATAAAAGGTATCCATATTGGAAAGGAGGAAGTAAAACTTGTCACTGTTTGCAGATAACATGATAGTATATGTAGAAAACCCTATGGACTCCACCAAAAAAATTTTAACGTAATAAATGAATTTTGCAAAATGGTGTGATACGAAGTCAACATGAGAAATCCAAAACATTTTTGTACACCAAACATGAATTATCAGAAACACAATTAGGAAAAATATCATATTTACTAGAGCAACAATAAAAATAAAATACTTTGGAATAAACTTAACCAAGGAGGTAAAAGATGTATACACGGAACATTATAGATAATGAAGAAATTAATGAAGATACAAATAAATGGAAGCATATACCATGTCCCTTGGATTAGAAGAATTAACGTGATTAAAATGTCCATACTACTCAAAGCAATCTATAGAGTCAACACGATACCTATCAAAATACCAATGATATATTTAACAGAAATAGAACAAATATTTCAAAAATTTATATGGAACCAAAAACAACCTCCAAGAGTCTCAGAAATTTAACAATTTTTGCAAGAACAAAGCAGGAGGGCTTACAATTCCTGATATCAAATTATATTACAAAACCACTATAATCAAAACAGCCTTGTACTGGCATAAGAATAGGCACACAGAGCAATGGAACAGAATAGAGAGCCCAGGAAAAGCCCATGTCAATATGGTCAGTTAATATTTGACAAAGGGGTCAGAAACATAAAATAGTGTAAAAATAGCCTCTTCAATAAATGGTGTTGGGAGATCTGGACAAAATATGTAAAAGGAATTAAACTAGACCACCAACTTTCATATGTACCATATAAAATCAAGATGGATGATAGACATAAAAATAAGTCATGATACTATAAATGTTCTAGTGGAAAACATAGGCAGGAAAATTTCAGATATCCCATGCAGCAATACATCCCATAGAACAAGGGATATAAAGGAAAGAATAAATAAATGGGACTACAACAGACTAAAAATCTTCTGCACAGCTGAAGATAACATTAAAAGAATGAAAAGGGAATTGACCATATGGGGAAACATATTTGCCAATGATACCTCACACAAAAGTTTGATCTCCAAAAAATATAAAGAACTCACATGAACTCCACACCTGGGTGACAAACAATCCAATTATTAAAAACACAAGAACCTGAGCAGTCACTTCTCCAAGGAAGACTTACAGAAGGTCCATAGACACATGATAATATGCTCAACCTCAGTAGCCATCAGAGTGATGTAAATTAAAACCACAGTGAGATAACACTTCACACCAGTCAGAATGACCATCTTCAATAAATTAATAAACAAGTGCTGGCAAGGATGTGGAAAAAAAGGGGAACCCTAGTGCACTGTTGGTGAGAATGCAGACTGGTGCAACCACTGTGGAAAACAGGATTGAATTTCCTCAAAAGTTAAAGATGAAACTGTCTTGATTGAGCCATCCCACTGCTGAGAGTACACCCTAAGCATCCTGAATCACCAATTCAAAAAAAGCTATGCACCCCATGTTCATAGCAGCACAAGTGCTACATGCAACCTAAGTTCCCATCGGTAAATCAGTGGAAGAAAAAACTGTAGTGCATTTACACAATGAAATGCTACACAGCAGAAATAAAGAAGGAGCTCCTACCCTTCTTGACAGCATGGATGGAACTGGAGAACATTATGCTAAGTGAAAGAAGCCAGGCGGTGAAGGAGAAATACCATATGGTCTCCCCTATAAGTGGAACCTAATCAACAAAACAAACAAATGAGCTAAGTAGAACAAGAGACTTGGGAATAAAGAACAAGCAGACAATGACCAGCAGGGATAGGGATAGCAGGAGAAGGAAAGGGGAGCAGCAAGCAGAAGAACAAGAATGGAGTACTCCGGGCACAGACAATTGGGTGATTGACTGTGGTAGTGTGGGGGATAGGGCAAGGGAAAACAATAGAGAAATATCCAGGCAATCGTAACTGAATACAATTAATTAATTAATTAAAATGTTAATAAAATATCTCAGATATTGCTCATACAAATTTTTCATCACAGATATATCTCCTCAGGCAAGGGATGCAAAGGAAGAATAACAAATGGGACTCTATCAAGCTAAAACATTTTTCCATAGCAAAGGAAAACATCGACGAAAGAGAACTCCCAAATGGGAGAGCATATTCACCAATACATTTGATTAGAGGTTAACATCCTCTAATTGCATTGTTATTCACAAACAACAAGATATGAATGTAACTCAAGTGTCCACCAATAAATGAGTGGATGAAACACTATGGGACCTTTACACAATGAAATTCTACTTAGCCATATAGAAGAAGAAAATTTTGCCATTTGCAGCAGTATGGATGGACACAGAAAACATTATCCTAAGTGAAACAAGCCAGTCAAAGAAAAATAAATATCATGTGATTTTCATTCATAAGTGGAATCTAATGAATAAACTGAACTAACAAGCAAAACAAAGACAGACTCATAGATGGAGAGTAGATGACAGCTAGTGGGGAGGGAGGTATTGGGTGGAAGGACTGAGCAAAAGGAAAGAGACTCATGGATATTGACAACAGGCTGGTGATTGCTGGGTTGGAGGGAGCTTAAAAGGGACTAAATGGTAATGAAAAATACAAAAAGATTAAATTTGAAAAAAATTATTTTTAATCATTCAGTGATAATATTTTGAGAAAAGTATGTAAGAATAAATATTTATAGAATTATAGAAGTCCTAGAGGAGAATTTAGGCCAGAAAATCTCAGATATTCCACACAGCAGTATTTTCACCAATATGTCCCCTAGAGCAAGGAACATAAAGAAAAGAATAAACAACTGGGGTCTTCATTAAAATAAAAAGCTTCTGCACCGCTAAAGAAAACAGCATTAAGATGGAAAGAGGACCAGCTATATGGGGAAACATATTTGTAAATGATACCTCAAACAAAGGTTTGATCTCTAAAATATATAAGAATTCACATGACTCCATTCCAAGAAAACAACCCAATTAAAAATGGGAAAGGACCTAACATATACTTTTCCAGGGAGGACATAGAGAGGGCCCAGAGACATATGAAAAGATGCTGTGTGGAAACATGCTGTTTAGGAGCAACAGGAATGCAACATGTGGATTTCTCTAAAAGAAAAAAACAACAAAAAAAACCTCAGCTGCCATACAGGGACATTGAGTGTACAGGTACCTCTCGAGCAGGGGCGGGCCAGCAAAGAGGGGAGGAGTTGGGGCATGATTTCTCCCACTCAGGGCACTGAACAGGTAGATCAAAAGGGATCAGCAGGGACTCAGAGAGGCATGACTTCCAGAGAGACTTCTTCCAATATTGGAACTGAGGCTCAGTGCAGGGACCCCATAAGTGTCCCGTGGCCATGCACATAAAGAGGTACAAGAGTGGGCATGTTTTTGCTCCCACTTAGTGATGCATGGATTGCTCAGAGTCACAAAACAAGGTAGATTATCAACACCAGCCTGGCGCAAATGAGAAAAGTGGACAATGTGGGCTGTACAGTGCTGTGAGGGCATGTGAAGGAAACTGGGCACCTGTGATTATTGTAGCCCAGATTGAGCCCCCATCCTTGCAGAACCACAGGAAAAGGAAAAAAATGGATCCCAGCCCTGTGCCTGAAGGATCTGGGAAGACCTACAAAACCATTGTGGCAGGTTTAATCACCAGAAAGAAGATATGTATTTTTTCTCAGGAGTAAGATAATGTGATCTGGAGCTATGAGAAAATCAGACACGAATCTAGAAAACTCAAGGTGAACACCAACAGCTGAAAAAAATTCACTTTGCTATCCTTCAAAACTTGCATTTTTAAACTTCTCTTCCTTCTGGTTCCTTGGGGGGAGGGAGTTGTTTCTTGTTTTTATTGTTTGAGGTTTTTTATTCTCACTTACCTATTGAATTTTAATTTTCTTTCTCACTTTACTTCTAAAAAACACACTACTCCTGGTCTTTTACTTTCTATTCTTTTTATTCAGATTACATATTTCTTATCATACTACTATTATTCCAAATCCCACACAGCACCCTTTCCTGGCATCAATCCATTTCTCTATCTTCCTGAGCCTTTTACTCTTGTGGTTAACTTTATTTTCTCTCATGCTACATCAAGTTACCATCCTTTACTCTCACTCTTTTCTCCTCATCTGACCTTGTATAAGTATCCTTCTTTCTTAATGGCTCACATTCTTTTTCCCATCTACTAAAAGTCTTATTCTTTTCACCTTCTATAAACAGTGGCTAGTTGTGTGAAATATCATGGTTATTATTGTATTTCTGCAAAGAAACTCCTATTTGTTCACTACTTGTTTGTACCTTAGATCCCATAGAATGCTCTCCCACTGTCTTATTCCATTTTGCCTTCACCATGCTCATCCATGATCACTTGAGTCAATTGCATAGAGACTGCTGGTGTGATACTGGGGTTCTTTTTGCTGGCATGGATTTGGTTGTCTGGTAATACTGCTTTGTTAACCAACACATGTACAACAGCATACAAGACAACATGAGAGTTGTGAATATCAGTAAACACACTGGAGGGGAGAACCCACCAACAAAGAAGTCACCAATAGGTAAAGCCCAAGTACAACAAGAGAGCCCACACAAATGGAAGAAAGGGCAACCCTAGAGTATGCAGACAAGGAGATCAAAGAGAATGCACCACTGAATTCCAAAGAACCCCTACCATATAAGTTCACCCTACAAAGAGAGCTGGCAAAGCAGAACATTAGGAATTGCAGAAACAAACAAAAAGAATCACCTAAGATGGATAGACCAAGAAAGAACCCACAATACATAGGAATGGAAGATTCCCCAGTGAAAGAGATAAGTAAAACAGAGGCAAGCAAGCTCACAAATACAGAAATCAAAAGAATGGTTATGAGGATGTGCAAGAAACTTACTCACAACTACAAGGAACTGAGTGGGAACTACAACAATAAGAAAAAGGAAGTAGAAACTATAAACAAGAATCAGAAAAAAATGAAGAATACAATATCTAAAATTTAAAAAAAAAACACTAAAAGGAATTATAAATAGGCTGGATGAAACAGAGAACTGAATTAATGAGCTGGAAGAGACTGTAAAAAGAAATACCCAGGTAGAGCAACTGCACAAAAAAATCCTCAAAAATATAAGATAGCTTAAGGGAACTGCATGAAAACATGAAACACACAACAATGCAACATTTGAATCACAGGAATACCAGAAGGAAAAGAAATGGACCAAGGGATAAAAAAAGCATTTTGAGAAAATTAATGACAGAAAACACTCCTAACCTGGAGGGGGAAAACCACACAAGTTCAGGAAGCACAGAGGGTCCCAAAAAAGACGAACCCAAAGAGGCCTACTTGAGAAACATCAGTTTTAAAAAGCTAAATTTTATTTTATTGTATTTCTTTATTTTGTATTGTTGTTCAAGTACAGTTGTACCCATTTTCATACTACCACACCCTCCCATCCACCAATTTCCAACTTCCCACTCTTGAACCTACCCTGACAATAAAATGCCAAATTTTAAAGACAAAAAGGGAATCTTAAAGGCAGCAAGGGAGATAGGGAGTAACATAAAAGGGGGCTCCAGTAAGGCAAGCAGATGATTTCTCCACAGAAACATTACAAGACAAAATGGAATGGCAAGAAATATTCTAAGTAATGAAAAGCAAAGGCCTGCAACCAAGACTACTCTACTCAACAAGGCTCTCAATTAAAATGGAAGGCAAAAAAAGGAGTTTCCCAGACAAAAGAAGGCTAAAAAATATGCCTCAAAACCAGCACTGCCAGAATTACTAAAAGAGCTTTTAGGAGGAAGAAAAAGAATGAGAGAGAACAGAAACACAAGTACAAAGGGGATAAAATGAGTAAGTACCTATCAATATTAACATTAAATGTAAATGGATTAAATATGCCAATCAAAAGACATAGGGAAGCTGAATGGATAAGAAAACACGAACCCACACATACACTGCCTAAAAGAAACTCACTTCAGAACAAAATAGCTACACAGACAAAATATGAAGGTTTGAAAAAAATAATCCAAGCAAATGGACAAGAAAAAAAAGGCAGGGTAGCAATACTTGTATCAGGCAAAAGAGATTTCAAAACAAAGGCCATAAAAAGAGATACTAAAGGACATTTCATAATACTCAAGGGAATATCCATCAAGAACACATAAACATTACAAACATATATGTACACAAAAAAGAGCACCTAAATATATAAGAAAAATCTTGGAGGACTTCAAGAAATGTATAGACAGCAACACATTTATACTAGGATATTAACATCTCATTGTCAAAAATGAATAGTTCTTCCAAACAAAATATCAACAAGGATATTGAGACACTGAACAATGCCATATATCAAATGTACTTAAATGATATATAGACAACATTTCATCCTAAAGAAGCAAAATATACTTCATTTCAAATGCACATGGAACATTTTCAAAGATAGACAACATAATAGGACACAAAACAAGCCTCAACAAATTCAAAAAAATTGAATTCATATCAAGCATCTTCTCAGATAATAAGCCTGAAGCTAGAAACCACCTAAAGGAAAAAAAACTCAAACTTATTCAAATTCCCAAATACTGAATAGCAAGCTATTAAACAATGAATGGGTTAACAAGGAGATCAACAAAGACATCAAAAAGTTTCTGGAAACAAATGAAAATGAACACACAACAGTCCAAAACTTATGGGACACAACAAAGGAAGATGGGAGGGGGAAGTTCATAGTGCTACAGGCCTACCTAAAAAAAGATGGAAACATTTCAAATCAACAGCATAGGCCTACAACTACAAGAACTGGAGGAGGAACAACAGCAAACAAAGCTCAGAGAGGGTAGGATGAAGGAAATAACCAAGAGAAGAATTAAATGACATAAAGACTAAAACAACAAAAGAAAGGATCAATAAATCTAGTTGACAAGACTTTAAGCACACTCATCAAGAAAACAAGAGAGGACCCAAAGAAACAAAATCAGGACTGAAAGAAGAGAGATTAAAATACATACCATGGAGATACAAAAGATTGTAAGAAATTACTCTACATGCCAAGAAATTTGAAAAACAGGGTGAAATTTGTAGAAAATAGAATCTTCTAAAATGGAATAAACAGAAAGCAGAAAGCCTGAACAGACCAATAACAGCTGATGAAACCAAAGCAGTAATCAGGTTTGGCTTGAGGAGAGTGAAGATGGTGGGGAGGGAGGTAGGAGCAGAGCCCAGTTCTCCCTCTGCCAAGCTGGAACACCTAGACAATCTTCCAAGGACCCAGGTTAACAGCCAATGGAATCGCAGCCTGTATAAAATTTGGAGGCCAAAAATTGCAGAGGATATTGAAAAACAGATGGTGAGGAGATTGCCCTGGGATGGTAAGGTCCCTGAGGTCTGTATGGGGACCAGGGCTGCTACAGCCCCAGCCCAGCACCTGCCACAGGATACAGGGAAGTGGGTTAGATCACCAGCTCCCTCCCCTAACAGAGCAGGGAGGGCAGCCCAGCACCAGGAAGGACCTGGATGCTGGAAGTTGCTGGGGAAAATAGAGATGGAGTGGGAGACACACAGAAGCAGTACATATCCACTGGAACTGTGGGCACCAGCACCAGAGAAATTGAGGTGCCAGGCAACACGTGGAGAAGGGAGTTGGGCCATGTCGGACTCTGACTCAGATAGTCTCTTGACTGGTTAGAAAGTTGGGCTGTATGAAAAGCCATGTGCTTGTTAAGACTGGTGGGCAGCTATTTTGTAAAGAACTCGAGCAGCTGGCTCACCCTGAGGGTAATTTGAACTGCAGGAGCCCAGAGACTGAGTGGCTGAGTGGAGTTCTGCACCTCAGCTTGTCCATAGGCTGAGTTGCTGAGTGAAACAGCCTGCCTAAGATTGACTCATGTGGTGAGCAGCTGAGTGGTTGATTTGAGCCTAGCAGTTCCTAGAAGACCTGGGCCAGAGGCCAGGAAACTGTGAATATTGTGGCCCACACCTGGTCCCCATCCTCTCAAAACCATAGAAAGGGAGAAAAACAAAGTCCAGTGCCACTCTTCCCATGGCATCTAGGAAGACAAGCAGAATTTGCTGAACAGTTTTAAAGTTAGCAGGAGGCTTATTATTATTATTTTCTTTATTTTTTGTTCATCTCTCTTTTTTTTCTAATTTTTTCTTCCACCAAGTGAGACAATAAGAGGTGGAGTTGTGAAGGGTCCAGAGACAGAAAAGGGGAGCACAAGGCTAGCCCCAAAGACTGAGAAACTGAGACAAACATCACTTTGCTATCCCACAGAGCTGGCACTTTATTGTTTATGTGTATTTTTTTTCATTACTTTTACCACTTTTATTATTTTTTTATTTCTCTTCTTTATGTTGGTTTTCCTCATCTTCTTTCTCTGTTTAATTGCATTGTTTGACTGGTTTTCCTTATTCTCTCTTTTATATTGTATTTTAATTTCTGTTCTTTCACTTCACCTATGTTCCAATAACACACAACCCTTGATTGTGTTCTTTCTATTCTGGTTATCCAAAGCACATGTGTCTTCTCATATTACTGTGGTTCCAGTACAATTGTAATAATTTTTGTTCCATACAATTGTACATACTACACAGCAAACCACCACCCCCCCCCCAATCTTACCCAACTTCCCTTTACTCCTGAACGTTATTATTGTTGTGGTTAACTGTATTCTTTCTCACTCTATGCCTACTTTCTATCCTTTACTCTCACTGTGTCTCATCATCTAACCTTGCCCAAGCACTCTGTTTTCTGGATTCATCTCACAATCATCCTCCCCTCTGATAAGAGTCTTATTTCTCTTTCACCTTTTATAAAAAGTGGCTAGTTGGGTGAAACATCAAAGTTAACCCTATACTTATCCAAGAATCTTTTATCTCTTCTCTACTTTCTAGTAATTTAAATCCCATAAAATACTCTCCTGTCATCTTAATCCACATGCTTACCTCCTGCCACTGACCACTTAAGAGAATAGGTAGGAACTGCAAACATCAGTATACCTGCTGGAGGAGAAAACCACCAACGAAGGAGCCACCAAAAGGTAAAAACCGAAGTACAACAAGAGAGCACATACAATAGAAGAAAGGGCAAAACTAGAGCATCCAGACAAGGAGATCAAAGAGACCACACCACTGAACCCCACTGAATTTCTACCATAGAAGTTAAACCCTACAAACACAGCTAGCAAAGTGAAACATCATGAAGCTCAGAAACAAACAAAGAATCACCTAAGATGGAGAGACAAAAAAAAAAAAATACCATACAAACAAAATGAAGAGAAGACTTCTCACAAAAAGAGTCAAACAAAATGGAGGTAAACCAAACTATTAGATATACAATTCAAAATAATGGTTATAAAGATGCACAAGGAATTTACAGACAAATACAGGGAACTGAGTGAAAACTACATCAGCATGAAAAAGAAAATAGAAACTATAAACAAAAACCAGGAAGAAGTGAACGATAAAATCTCAAAAATTAAAAAAACACACACTTTAAAGGAATTATAAGCAGCCTGGATGAAACAAAGGATCGAGTCAATGAGCTGGAGGACAAGGTAGAAAACATATCCAGAAAGAACAATAAAAGTAAAAGAGACTCAGAAAGAACAAATAGGTGGTAAGGTTAATTCAAGACAACGTGAAACATACTAATATCTGTATAATAGGGATACCAGAAGGAGAAGGAGAAGAGCAAGGGATAGAAAACCTGTTTGAAAAAGTAATGATGGAAAACTTCCCTAATTTGATGAGAGAAAAAGTCACGCAAATCCAGGAAACACAGAGAGTCCCAATCAAGAGTTCAAGGAGACCCACTTAAAGACACATAACAATTAAAATGGCAAAATTCCATGACAAAGAGAGAATCTTGAAGGCAGCAAGGGAGAAACAGGAAGTAACATACAAGGGGTCCCTGATAAGCCTAGCAGCTGACTTCCCAGTGTAAATGATCCCAGCCAGAAGAGAATACCAAGAAACATTCCAAGTAATAAAAACCAAAGGCCTGCAATCAAGACTACTTTATCCAGCAAGGCTCTCAATTAAAATGGAAGGCCAAAAAAGGAGCTTCCCAGACAAATGAAGTGTAAAAGAATACACCTCCACCAAACCACCTCTGCAAAAGATGCTAAAGAAAGTGCTTTAAGAAAAGGAAGGGAAAGAGTAAGACAGAGAGGAACACGGGAACAGAAAAATGGCAATGAATAAGTACCTATCGATAATAACCTTAAACATAAACAGATTAAATAGCTGAATGGTTAAGAAATCATGACCCACACACATGCTGCCTATAAGACACCCACCTCAAGACAAAAGAGCTACACAGACTGAAAGTGAAGAGCTGAAAATAAAAATTCCAAGCAAATAGGGAAAACAAGCTGGAGTCCCAATAACCATCAGACAAAATAGACTTCAAAACAAGGGCCATAAAAAGAGACCCAGAAGATCACTTCATAATACTCAAGAGAAGAATCCATCAAGAAGACATAAACATTGTAAATATATATGCACCTAACATAGGAGCATCCAAATACATAAAAAAAACTCTTGGAGGACCTCAAGAAAGGTATTCACAGCAACACAATCATAGTAGGGGATTTCAACACCCCACTGTAAAAAATGGACAGATCTTCCAAACAAAATATCAACAAAGATATTGGGGCATTGAACAATGTCCAAGACCAAATGAAGCTAACTGATATTATTTAGAGCCTTTCATCCCAAAGAAGCAAAATACACATTCTTTTCAAATGCACATGTAACATTTTCAAAGATAGACCACAAGATGGGACACAAACAAGCCTCAAAAATTCAAGAAAATTCAAATCATATCAAAAATTTTCTCTGACCACAAGGGACTGAAACTAGAAACAAACCTCAAGGAAAAAAATTAAAAGCACTCATATTCATGGAGATTGAATAGCATGTGATTAAACAATGAATGGGACCAAAATGAGATGAAGGAAGAAATCAAAAAGTTTCTGGAAACAAATGAAAATGAACACACAACAGTCCAAAACTTATGGAACACAGTGAAGGCAGTCCTGAGAGGGAAGTTCATAGTGATACAGGCCTACCTAAAAAAGATAGAAACATTTCAAACAAACAACCTAAACCTACACGTACCAGAACACAAAGAACAACAACAAAGACAGCCCAGGGAAAATAGATGGAAAGAAATAACCAAGAAAGACCACAGCAAAAGTAAAGTACATAGAGGCTACAGGCACAATTCTAAGGATCAATAAGTCCAAGAGCTGGTTCTTCAAAAAGATAAACAAAATCAATAAGCCTTTAAGCAGACTCATCAGAAAAAAAGAGAGAGGACCCAACAAACACAATCAGAAAGGAAAGAAGAGAGAGGACCCAACAAACACAATCAGAAGGAAAGAGAGAGATTACAACTGATACCATGGAAATACAAAGGATTGTAATACATTACTACAAAGAACCATATGCCAAGAAATTTGAAAACCCAGGGCAAATGGATAATTTCTAAAAATATATAATCTTCCAAAACTGAATGAAAAAGAAGCAGAAAGCCTGAACAGACCAATAACAGATGATGAAATTCAAGCAGTAATAAAAAAATTTCCCACACCAAAAGCCCTGAAACAGATGGTTTCAGAGGAGAATTCTACAAAGCATTTAAGAAAAACCTACTGCTATCCTTCACAGACTATTCCAAAAATTCAAGAAGTGAGAACACTCCCAAACTCTTTTTATGAATTTAACATCATCCCAATCCCAAAACTTGATAAGAGACAAAGAAAGAAAGAAAACTTGAGACCAATATCACTGATGAACATAGATGCTAAAATCCTCAACAAAATATTGGCAAACCACATCCAGAAATACATTTAAAAAATCATACACCATGACCAAGTGGGATTCACCCCAAGGATGCAAGGATGGTACAATATTCACAAACCAAGAAATGTAAGACATCACATAAGCCAAAGGAAAGACAAAAATCAAATAATCACATCAATAGATGTGGAAAAATCCTTTGATAAGGTACACCACTGCTTTATGATAACAGCACTCAGCAAAGTGGGAGTAGAGGTATTGTACCACAACATCATAAAGGCCATATATGAGAAACATACACCCAACATCATACTTATTGAGGAAAAACCAAAAGCTTTCTCATTAAGATTAGAAATAAGACAAGGATTTTGCTTTCACCATTTTATTCAACATAGTATTGGAAGTACTAGCCACAGTGATCAGACAAGGTAAAGAAGTAAAAGTCATTCAAGTTGCAAGGAGGAATTAAAATGGCCATTCTTTACATAAGGCATGATAGTGTGCATGGAAAACCCTATGGGCTCCACCAAAAATCTTCTCAACCTAATAAGTGAATTTGGTAAAACATTCAGTTACAAAGCCAAACCTCAGAAACTAGTCAGTTTTTGTATGCTGAAATAAAATATCAGAAAAATAAATCAGGATGAAATCCCATTTGTTATAGTAACAAGAAAAATAAAGTACCTGGGAATAAAATTAACTAAGGAGGTCAAAGACCTACACTCAGTAAACTACAAAACATTGAAGAAATTAAGGAAGACACAAATAAATGAGACCATATACCACGGGCATGGATTCAAAGAATTAACATCTTTAAAATGTCCATACTACACAAAGTAATTTATAGATTCAACCTAATTCCTATAAAATATCAATGACTATTTTACAGATACAGAACCTACACTTCATGTATTTATACACGACCATAAATTAGCCAGTATAGTTGCAGCAATGTTGATAAAAAGAATGAAGTTCGAGGCATTGCAATATCTGATATCAAACTATATTACAAGGCCACTGTAATCAAAACCATCTGGTGCTGGCATAAGAACAGACAGATAGCACTGGCTTGTGTGGCTAACAGGATTTGATACCAGCCTGCAAACCAAAGGGTGCTGATTCAAGCCCCAGTAAGGTACAGTCTGGGTTGTGGGACAGCTTCTCTGCTGGGGGCATGCAAGAGTCAACCATACATTGATATTTCTCTCCCTGTCTCTCTCCCTTCTCCCTCTCTAAAAATACATAAATAAAAACTTTTAAAAATAAACACTTAAATTTAAAAAAAGCACATAGATCAATGGAACAAAATAAAGAACCCCAAAATAAACCTATGTCTCTATTCTCAATTAATATTCAACAAAGTGGGCAGAAATATAAATGGAATAAAAATAGTGTCTTCAGAAATTGCTGTTGGAATACTCAGAGAACTACATGACAAAAAATGAAGTGACCATCAAGTTACACCATACACATAAAAAAACTCAAAATGGATAAAAGACAAATATAAGTCATGATACCATAAAAGTCCTAGCATAGAAGACAGGCAGGAAATCCTCAGATATCCATTCAGCAATATTTTCACTGATATGTCTCCTAGAGGAAGGGACATAAAGGAAAGAAAACAAATGGGATCTCATCACAATAAAAAGCTTCTGCATGGCTAAATTAAAGGCATGAAAACATCAGCCAAATTAAAAGGAAACCAACCATATAGGAATATATATTTGCAAATTTTACTTTGGACAAAGATTTGATCTCCAAATTTATAAAAAATTCTCATGACTCTACTCCAGGAAGGAAACAACCCAATGAAAAAAATGTGCAAAGGAACTGAAGAGGCACTTTTCTGAGGAGGACATACAGAGGACTTAGAAACATATGAAAGGATGC
Source organism: Phyllostomus discolor (assembly GCF_004126475.2). Lineage (NCBI taxonomy): Eukaryota > Metazoa > Chordata > Mammalia > Chiroptera > Phyllostomidae > Phyllostomus > Phyllostomus discolor. The sequence goes on from NC_040904.2 coordinate 120,043,751, forward strand.
TCAGCATCACTAGTCATCATAGAGATGCAAATTAAAATTGTAATGAAATATCACTTCACACTGGTTAGAATGGCCATTATAAACAAATCAAGAAACAATTGCTGACAAGGTTGTGGAGAAAAAGGAAGCCTCGTGCACTTTTGGTAGGAATGAAGACTTGTACAGCCACTGTGCAAAGAACAGTATGGGATTGCCTCAGAAAACTAAAAATGGAGCTGTCTTTTGACCTGGCAATTCACTGCTGGAAACAGACCCTAAGTATCCTGAAACACCAAATCAAAAGAACCTATGCACCCCAAAGTTCATAGCAGCACAATTTACAATAGCCAAGTGCTGGAAGCAACTTAAGTGCCCATCAGTAAATGGATAGATCAAAAATGTATAGTACATTTACAAGGTGGAATATTATGCAGCAGGAAGAAGGAAGGGGCTCCTACCCTTTGCGACAGAATGGATGGATCTGGAGAGCATTATGCTAAGTGAAATAAACCAGGCAGTGAAAGACAAAAACCATATGACCTCACTTATGAGTGGAACTTAATCAACAAAACAAACAAGCAAGCAAAATATAACCATAGACATGGAAATTAAGAACAAGCTGACCGTAACCAGAGGGGAGGTGGGAGGGTGTAATGGGGAGAACAGGGGGAAGAGTTGTCAAGGAACGTGTGTAAAGGACCCATGAACAAAGCCAGAGGAGTGTAGGTTTGAGGGTAGGAGGTAGGGATGGCTGTGGTATTTGGGAGTGGTAGGTGCAAAATGGCAGCAACTGTACTTGAACAACAATGAAAAAATCATCATCTAAAAGAAATAATCTATAGTTATTTTTATGTAATTAATGATTACCTAGGTAAAAATGAATTCACAAAATTTTTCAAAATTATAAAGCATTATGAACTACTAAAATAGTAAAAGCAAAAAATAATCGATAATCAAATTTAGAAATTATATATTACAGTCTTCTCTAGGAGACCAATGCATTTTATTCAATAGTTGATAATGGGAGAAAATCATCACATTAAAGCTAAAGGGTGTTCATACCAATGTAAAGAGTTCGGCTTAACAAGATTGTACAAGGAATTAATTTTTAGATACAATGTCCTACAAACTGAACAATTACGGGAATCAAAAATGGCACAAACATTCTAAGTCTTTTTAAAAAATATTCTGAAAGATGACTCACTACCAAAATCTTTGTTTTATTTGCTAATAAATATCTCCCATAGCTGTTTAGCTCTGGATGATAATAGGAAAATGGAAAATTGTATGTGTTTGTGATTTTTAACATCTTACTCTCATAAACTTTGTAGAAGTGAGGAGTCTGCATATTTCTTTTACTCGAGAAACCTGTTCTTTATGTAATCTAACAGAAATATGGGTACTGTGTCCTTGTGAGTGTGGGTATGTGTGTGTATACAGGTCACAAGTAATGCAAACTCATATACACTGAGAAACCTATCCACCCAGTGAGTAAATCAGACCTCATAAGTGTCCTTGCCTGTACCCTTTAGAGCTGGTTATCATTCAAGAGTTGTTTAGATTTTCTATACCCTTCAATAACAGTAGAATTGTGTTCAATCTTCCTTGTGCTTAGATTTGTGTAAAGTAGCTCTAAAGATTCCTTAAGAAGGAAAAATTGGTATTTATTTCAATTATTAATACATAGTATTAATTTTGAAATAGATTTTCCCCTTTGTGTTAAATCTTTCAACATACTCCAGTGTGTCTAGCTCCTTGAAAAGTTTATAAGAAACAGGGATCTGGGGCAAGAGTTTCTTTTGCAAATCCAGATGGGATTAATACAAGCTTCACAGCCAAGCTTTACATCCCAGCTTCACCTGAAGGCTTGTTGCAAGTGGTAAAAGCTCTGAGGTTAATTTGACCCCACATGGGCCAAATTCCACAGCACAGACTGGTCAGAATGGTTGGGGGAAAGTGTATAAAGGTGAAATTTTTCCTGTTGGACTTTTTATACAATGAAAAGAGAAACTAAATATTTTTTAATTTATTTTTAATTGTTATTCAAGTACAGTTGTCTCCATTTTCCCTCTACCACTCCCCCGACCCCAGCCATCCCCACCTCCCACCCTTGATCCTACCCCCATTTGGTTTTGTCCACATGTCCTTTATAGATGTTCCTGAAAACCCTTCCCCTCTAAACTTGTTCCATATATAGAGCTCTCACTCATGTAAAGAAGAATTTTAAACATGAAAGAATGTAAGCTGTTCAGAAAACCCCTGTAAGGATATGTGAGTGCAAGATTCTGACACTTCACAAACAGCCTAAAACAATCCCACAGGAAAATAAAACCTGTTCAGCAGGAAGTACCATTTTTTGTACCCTTCATTTTTAAAAGATATTGTTCTGATTTTTCTTCATTTGAATGTAGTACTGTGAATTATGAGCAGGTGCACATTAGTGAAAGTACCAGGCTAGGATCTATATCTGAAATATGATGACTGCCTTTTGATGGGTTACATGTGTCAGATCCATGCCAATTAGTGACACATACTGCTCTTGGAAAGGCCAAAATGTTTGTTAGAAGACTATTGGAAGCATACATGTGATTTTGGAAAGAAACTTGGACAGAAACAGAACATTTCTATGTCCCAGAAAAAAAGGGCCTTCATTTCAACAAGACTTCTCAGGCTGAACTTAGGCAATGAGTGATGCCTGTGATTGCTCTCCAGTAGTGATTACCTGGATCAACTGCCACCTACATTGTGCAGATCTCAAATTGCTCCAGGGCAAATAAACATCAGTTTACTTCATTACAAGGAGAGCAGAGGCTTCCTTTGGATCCTAGTATTATATGTTGAGCCATGATGGGGCATAATAAGTGAGCTGAATCACTGAAGACTGTGGCTCATGCTTTCAGGCTGATGATTTCAGAATGTGTGACTGTATTTGAGGAAAAACAGACCTTGACTTAATGTCCATTATCAAATGGCAGTACGTGATAGAGACAGGCTGTGCTTCACACTGGTTTATAATGAACCTGCCCTAGTGACCTCAGCATGCACTTCTGAGCAAGTCACCAAGCAGGTTCAGATGCCTTGTCAGCCACTCAGGAGGAATGATTTATGAATGAGGTACCAGTGATGTATTTCATCACCATGTTTACCTCCAGTAATCAGGTACCCCTCCTTTAATTTACCAGAAATATATTTTTTGAAGCAACTGTCATTGGAGTGGCTTCTTGTTTCAAGTGGCAATAAAGCAATACCTACTGAGGATCTGGCTCTTTGGAGAGACCCTTCTGGTTCTGGGACTAAAGTTAAAGAGGAAGTGAGGGAGAAAGAGCAAGGTTTCCTGAACAGAGAGAAAAGTTTTGATACTCATGATTTCTTCTGTTAGTATATCCACTCCTCACATAAAGGCTACCAATAAAGTTAATGCACCAGAGATAAATGCTCATAATTTAGATTCAACACTGAAGCAAAACTATCATAGCACATGTGATGCATCTCATCTAAGAATCCAGACCACAGCAGGTGGGAGAATCCAACACGCATCATCCTATGATGAAAGACCACCAGTGCGGGATTCAGATCCCAGATCTGTGTGACACTGGGAATCACTGACTCCATTTCATTCTTTATTGTCCTTATCTGTAAAGCAGAGAAGCCAATGCCTTTCCCAGTGGATTGCTGTGCAAAAAAGTAAGAAAAATTAGAAAATGGTTTTATAGTGTCTGGTGCCAAGCAAGCAGTCATAAATGTAATTTTGTTTTCTCTTTCCATTTTAACAGGTATTTACTTCACCAATTTGTTTTGTATCAACAAATATTTGTACTGTGAGGAATAGAAAAACATTATTAAATAACCACAGTATCAAAATAGCTATGTGGAAGAATAAACAAGCAATTTCCTTTTTTATATATAAATTGTTATGGTTGTTCAAGTACAGTTGTCTCCATTTTCCCACCACCACCTTCCTCTGCCCCACCCACACCACCTCCCATCATCAATCTTCACTCTCTTTGGATTGGTCTATGCGTTCTTTATACATATTCCTTGACTACCCTTCCCTTTCTTTCCCCCATTATTCCCCTCTCAATTCCCTTGTGGTTACTGTCAGTTTGTCCTTTATTTCCACGTCTCTGGTTCTATTGGGCTTGCTTGTTTGTTTTGTTGATTAGGTCCCACTTATAGGTGAGATAATATGGTATTTGTCTTTCACTGACTGGCTTATTTCACTTTGCATAATTGTTCTGGATCCATCCATGTTGTTGCAAATGGTAGGAGCTCCTTCTTTCTTTCTGCTGTGTAGTATTCCATTGTGTGAATTTACCATAGTTTTTGGTCCACTCATTTACTGATGGTACTTATGTTGCTTGCACTTGGCTATTGTAAATTGTGCTTCCATGAATATTGGGGTGCATAGGTTCTTTGAATGGTGTTTCAAGATACTTAGGGTCAATACCCAGCAGGGGAATTGCCAGGTCAAAAGACAGTTCCATTTTAGTTTTCTGAGGCAATTCCATACTGTTTTCCGCAATGGCTGCATCAGTCCACACTCCCACCAGCCATGTACTAGGGTTCCCTTTTCTGCACAGCCTCGCCAGCACTTGTTGTTTGTTGATTTGTTTATGATGGTCATTCCTACCCATGTGAAGTGGTATCTCATTGTGGTTTTAATTTCCATCTCTCTGATGGCTAATGATGCTGAGCATCCTTTCATATGTCTCTGGGCTCTCTGTATGGCTTCCTTGGAGGAATGCCTCTTCAGGTCCTTTGCCCATTTTTTAATTGGATTGTTTGTCTTCCTGCATTGGAGTTATGTGAGTTCTTTATATATTTTGGAGACAAAACTATTTTCTGAGGTATCATTGGCAAATATATTTTCCTGTATGGTTGGTTTCCTTTTAATTTTGCTGATGTATTCTTTAGCCATGGAGAAGCTTTTTGTTTCGATGAAGTCCTATTTGTTTACTCTTTCCTTTATGTCCCTTCCTCTAACTTATCAGTGAAAACAATGCTGCATGGAATATCTGAGAATTTCCTGCCTGTCTTCTCCACTAGGACTTTTATGGTATCATGGCTTCTATTTGTCTTTTGTCTACTTTTTATCCAGTTATTTAAGTTTCAATTTTTTTTCCATTTTTCACTTTCATATAAACATATTAAAATCAATCCCATAAATTCCAGTTTAATATATCCTAGTTTTAATGCTAATGTGATTCACCCCAACAAAACTATAGTGGCTACAGTTGCATACCACACAGATTATAATGTCTACCTGGTTACTGAAGCATTTACTCACTATTTTGATAAACACAAAGGTTACATGTGACAGAAATTCACTCAAACCAATGTAAACAAAGTAGGGAATAGACTGGCTTCTTTAACTAAGAAGGGAGAAAATTTGCCCTGACATGGTACAAGGGATTTCTTCAAGAACCATAGTCTCTCCCACCTCTATGGGGGAGGCTCTGCCTGCAGGACTACCCCAGCCATCACAGATGAAAATAAGTCTACCAAGACATGATCTGCTTGGGGAGGAAAGGTGGCCGATCTCTCAAAGAAGGGCCAAGAGCCTTTTCCTCAATGAGCTTCTATTGGGTTCATTTGCACAAGAATACAGATAAAGCTCATTAATCATTGTCAGGCAGTAAGGATCAAACAATAGATAACAAAGAACTCAGAGGGCCTATTTTGAGTCAGGGTCAGATAGCTAAAGAGCTATAAAACTTTGAGGAACAAAGTCACTTCTTGCTTGGACCCTTATCACCTAATTGAAGGCATTCTAAACAAAGCAGGTCTCACAGGATTTTACAAATCCTTTCTCAAGCCTGATTACCCAGGTAGCCTGCTGTTTCCAGGACAAGGCTGCACCACCCTCTGTCAGTGTTTCAGGCTTAAGTCAGGCAGGGGAAGCCAAGAGATTAGGAGATTTCTTGCAAACAAAATGAGGACTCAAGCTTTGTCAAAGCCGAGAGACCAGGGTCCATCACCCCCTTTTGCTGTAGCCCCCCAAGTCCTTTCCTGGGGCCTCCATGTGATCATGCCTGTCTTAGGTTGTTCCCCCTAGGGGAATCTTACCCGTCATTGGCTAACCAACCAAGCACTGGGGGCCAGTTATGGATGAAGTAAAAGGAGCAGAAGCAGCACTCCTGCCAGGAAGATAAGCTTTGTCTCCTTAGTGGTTTACAGTCCAAGGTTGCTCCCTCAGCCTTAGCCTTGGGGGGGTTACAGCTTCTGAAACCAGGCAGGGTGGTTCCCAATACCTCTAGTCTCTGTTTTCCATTTTCTTGGCTTCCTTTTTAGGTGAGCCCTCCCCATAGGATGCCAATTTTGCCCATTAGCAATTCTTGGCTTATAACATCCCCTACAGCTAGCAAACACAGAGATAAATAATCTTTTCCCTGGAAATTCTAGCAAGAGTTTTAGGAAAGTTGTGCCTGGTCCAGTTGGATTATGTCCTGAACCTTGAATCAATCACTGTGGCCAGGTTGATAGAGGACCCTGATAAACCAAGTTAAGTTTATATGGCCACTCTTATGGCTGAAAGTGAAGGAGGTCAAGCACACCAAACACATCAAATGTGATTTGTACTAAAAAGATATATTCAGTTACAAGGAAAATTGTGAAAGAGAAAAACCAGGCCATAACTAATCCATCACACTCTTCCCTTAAACTCACCTGGTCTGTGCACTGATTCTTGCTTGTGATACAACTGTTCATAGACAGGGGTCTTTGACTACTTTCATTCAGTACACCAGGTTCTGCCTGCCTGGTGCTTTCCTGTAACTTCCAGTTTTACAATTTGCCTTGAGATTTCCCCTAGTTTCTAAATCCCAACACTCTTCACATGGTTGGTCGTGGAATTCTCTGATCAATGACTTGTTTAAATGCCTGAGCTGACTCCTGATAATAGCTGACCTTATTAGGCCATCTGATGACTGTCTCCTTTGCCACCTTGTTTTGTCTTGTCAAGACTGATTTCTAAGAAACCTATGTACACTTTCCCAAAACTGTTCTCCATCTTATTTCCTACCATTGTCCAGTATCCAAAGGCAAACAGACCAGCTCTAAAATATTGTTTGGCCTAATTTATTTTGAGTTTATTTTCTGTCACTTTTAATAAATAGTCTAAACTAATACAGTCTTCAATTTCTAGCTCTATTAGTCTATTCTTGTTTATCTAAGGAACTTCTTTATTTCCTGACTTTTATATTACTGAGAGGGCCACAAACACACGGTATATTAAAAAATGGGGCCCTGGCTGGTGTAGCTCAGTGGATTGAGCTCGAACTAGGAATCAAAGTGTCCCAGGTTCGATTCCCAGCCAGGGTACATGCCTGGGTTGCAGGCCATAACCCCCAGCAACCGCACATTGATGTTTCTCTCTCTCTCTGTCTATCTCCCTCCCTTCCCCTCTAAAAATAAACAAATAAAATCTTTAAAAAAAAAGAAAAGAAATGGGAATATCCATCTTTCCTTTAAAAAAAAAAATGGTACGGACTTGGGTTTAGGTGGTGGATTGAAGGACCAAGTGTAACACTTTTAATTAGGTGACTCCTTGAAAACCATTTAACCTTAGAAATCTATCAGTTAAATGGGATACATTCCTCAGAGGACTGTTGTGAGAAACAGCATGTCTGCCAGTTGCGAACACTTTTCAATTGTATATTTTAACATTTTATACTATTTATTTCACACAGTTGATTTTCCTTATTCATTTTTCTTCTTCAACCAAATTAAACATATGTGAGAGAAAAGACCATGATTTATGTACTTTGTAGTTTCTACTCCTAGCATAGCTTTAAGAACATAGTAGATGCTCAATAATTATTTCAAGTTTGGCTCTGAAATATAATTTAAGTAAAAATATTTTACAGTTTTAAATATCCTTTAAAAATATCTTTTTATATATTTTTTATTTTAATCATTGTTCAAGTACAGTTTTCTGCCTTTTACTTCCATTACAGCCCACCCCCCCAACCCTCCCCACTTCCCCACATTACCCCCCACCCCTAGTTTTTGTCTATGTGTCCTTTAAATTTGTTCCTGTAAACCCTTCCCATTCTCCCCCGCAATTTTCTCTTCTCCCCCCTCTGGTCACTGTCAGTCTGTCCTCTATTTCAGTGTCTTTGGTTATATTTTGCTTGTTTCTTTGTTTTGTTGTTTAGGTTCCTGTTAAAGGTGAGATCATATGGTATTTGTATTTCACGGCCTGGCTTATTTCACTTAGCATAATGCTTTCCAGCTCCATCCAAGCTGTTGAAAAGGGTAGGGGCTCCTTCTTTCTTTCTGCTGCATAGAATTCCGTTGTGTAAATGTACCATAGATTTTTGATCCATTCATTTACTGATGGGCATCTAGGTTGCTTCCAGCACTTGGCTATTTTAAATTGTGCTGCTATGAACATTGGGGTGCAAAGGTTCTTTTGCATTGGTGTTTTAGTGTGCTTAGGATACAGTCCCAGCAATGGAATTGCAGGGTCAACAGGCAGATCCATTTTTAGTTTTCTGAGAAAGTTCCATACTGCTTTCCATAGTGGCTGTACCAGTCTGCAGTCCCACCAGCAGTGCCCTAGGGTCCCCTTTTCTCCACATCCTCTCCAACACGTGTTGTTTGTTGCTTTGTTGATGATGGCCATTCTGACTGGTGTGAAGAGGTATCTCATTGTGGTTTTAATTTGCATTTCTCTGATAGCTAGCTATATTGAACATCATTTCATGTGTCTTTGGGTCTTCTGTATGTCCTCCTTGGAGAAGTGTCTGTTCAAGTGCTTTGCCCATTTTTTAATTGGGTTGCTTGTCTTCTTAGAGTGGAGTCGAGTAAGTTCTTTATATATTTTGGAGATTAAACCCTTGTCTGAGGTATCATTGGCAAATATGTTTTCCCATACAGTTGGTTCTCTTTTTATTTTGATACTTTTTTCTTTAGCTGTGCAAAAGCTTTTTATTTTGATGAGGTCCCATTTGTTTATTCTTTCCTTTATGTCCCTTGCTCTAGGAGACATGTCAGTAAAAAAGTTCCTGCATAAAATATCTGAGATTTTTTGATGTACGTTCTCTTCTAGGACTTTAATGGTGTCATGGTTTATATTTAAGTCTTTCATCCACGTTGAATTTATTTTTGTATAAGGTGTAAGTTGGTGCTCGAGTTTCATTTTTTTGCACGTAGCTGTCCAGTTCTCCCAACACCATTTGTTGAAGAGGCTATTTTTATTCCCTTTTATGTTGCTGCTTCTTTCGTCAAATATTAATTGACTGTAGAGACTTGGGTTTATTTCTGGGCTCTCTGTTCTGTTCCATTGGTCCATGTGCCTGTTTTTATGCCAGTACCAGGCTGTTTTGATTACAGTGGCCTTGTAATATAGTTTAGTGTCAGGTATTGTGATCCCTCCTGCTTTATTCTTCTTTCTCAAAATTGCAGCAGCTATTTGGGGTCATTTATGGTTCCAGACAAATTTTTGAAATCTTTGTTCTATGTCTGTGAAATAAGCCAGTGGTACTTTAGTAGGCATTGCATTGAATGTGTAAGTTGGTTTGGGTAGTATGCACATTTTGATGATATTAATTCTTCCAATTCATGAACACTGTGTATGTTTCCATTTTTTTGTGTCTTCCTTGATTTCTTTCCTGAGTGTTACGTAGTTTTCTGAATACAGGTCTTTTACCTGTTTGGTTAGGTTTATTCCTAGGTATTTTATTTTCCTTTTTGATATTTCAAATGGGATTTTTTTCTTCATTTCTGCTTCTACTGTTTCATCGTCGATGTACAGAAATACCTTTGATTTCTGGATATTGACTTTGTATCCTGCTGTTTTGCCAAATTCATTTATTAGGTCAAGAAGTTTTTTGGTGGAGTCCATAGGATTTTCTATGTATACTATCATGTCATCTGAAAACAGTGACAGTTTTGTTTCCTCCTTTCTGATTTGGATGCCTTTTATTTCTTTTTCTTGTCTGATTGCTGTGGCTAAACTTCCAGTGCTATATTGAATAGAAGTGATGAAAGTGGACAACCTTGTCTTGTTCCTGATCTTAGCGGAAAAGATTTTAATTTTGCCCATTGAGTATGATGTGGCTGTAGGTCTCTCATATATGGCCTCTATTATGTTGAGAAATGCTCCCTCTATTCAACCTTGCTGACTGTTTTTATCATACATGGGTGCTGTACCTTATCAAATGCTTTTTCTGGATCTACTGATATGGTCATGTGGTTTTTGTCTTTGCTTTTTTTTATGTGATGTATTACTTTTACTGATTTGCAAATATTGTACCATCCTTTCATCCCTGGAATGAATCCCACTTTGTCATGTTGTACCATCTCTTTAATGTACTGTTGGATGGGGTTTGACACTATTTTGTTGAGGATTACAGCATCAATGTTCATCAGCGACATTGGCCTGAAGTTTTCTTTCTTAGCTGTGTCTTTATCTGGTTTCGGAATTAGGATGATGTTGGCCTCATAAAACGAGTTCAGGAGTCTTCCATCTTTTTGGATTTTTTGAAATAGTCTGTGAAAGATAGGGGTTAGCTCTTCCTTAAATGCTCTGTAGAATTCTCCTGTGAAAACATCTGGTCCAGGGCTTTTGTGTGTTGGGAGTTTTTTGATTATTGCTTCTCGATTTTGTTTATCTTTTCAAAGAACCAGCTCTTGGATTCATTGATACTTAGAATTGTGCTTTTATTCTCTATGTCATTTAATTCTGCTCTGATCTTGGTTATTTCCTTCCTTCTGCTTGGTCTGGGCTGTCTTTGTTGTTTTTCCTCGAGTTCTTGTAGACGTAGGGTTAGGTTGTTTGTTTGAAATGTTTCCAACTTTTTTAGGTAGACCTGTATCACTATAAACTTCCCTCTCAGGACTGTCATTGCTGTGTCCCATTAGTTTTGGGTGGTTGTGAGTTTGTTTTCATTTGTTTCCAGAAACCTTTTGATTTCTTCCCTAATATCATTCTTGACTCATTCATGGTTTAATAGCATGCTATTTAATCTCCATGATTTTAAGTGTTTTGGTTTTTTTTTTTCCCTTGGGGTTGGTTTCTAGCTTCAGTCCCATGTGATCTGAGAAAATGCTTGGTATGATTTCAATTTTTTTGAAATTGTTGAGGCTTGTTTCATGTTCTATCATGTGATCTATCTTTGAAAATGTTCCATGTACATTTGAAAAGAATGTGTATTTCACTTCTTTGGGATGGAGGGCTCAATATATATCAGTTAACCCCATTTCATCTAGGGTATTGTTCAATGCCACAATATCTTTGTTGATATTTTGTTTGGAAGATCTGTCCATTTTTGATAGTGGGGTGTTAAAATCCCCCACAATAATTATGTTGCTATCAATATCTTTCTTGAAGTCCTCTAAGATTTTCTTTATGTATTTGAGTGCTCCTATGTTTGGTGCATATATATTTACAATATTTATGTCTTCTTGGTTGATTCTTCCCTTGAGTATTATGAAATGACCTTTTGGGTCTCTCTTTATGGCCCTTTTTTGTAGTTTTATTTTGTCTGATATGAGTATTGCTACCCCGGCTTTTTTTTCCTGCCCATTTGCTTGGAAAATTTGTTTCCTGCCCTTCACTTTTAGTCTGTGTCGATCTTTTGTCCTGAGGTGGTTCTCTTGTAGGCAACATATGTGTGGGGCATGCTTTCTTATCCATTCAGCTATTCTATATCTTTTGATTGGAGCATTTAATCCATTTACATTTAAGGTTGTTACTGATAGATACTTATTCATTGCCATTTTCGTTCCTGTGTTCCTCTTTCTCTCTCTCTCTCTCTCTCTCTCTCGCTCTCGCTCTCTTCCTTTCTTTCCTTAAAGCAGTCCTTTTAGCATCTCCTGCAGAACTGGTTTTGTGGAGGTGTATTCTTTTAGACTTCTTTTGTCTGAGAAGCTTCTTATTTGGCCTTCTATCTTGATTGAGAGCCTTGTTGGGTAAAGTAGCCTTGGTTGCAGACCTCTGGTTCTCATTACTTGGAATATTTCTTGCCATTCTCTTCTGGCTTGGAGTGTTTCCATTGAGAAGTCAGCTGTTAGCCTTATTGGGACTCCCTTGTATTTTACTTCCTGTTTTTCCCTTGCTGCCTTTAACATTCTTTCTTTGTCTTGAAACTTTGCCATTTTAATTATGATGTGTCTTGAGGTTGGCCTCTTTGGGCTCCTCTTGATTGGGACTCTCTGTTTCCTGAATTTGTGTGACTTTTTCTCTCATCAAATTAGGGTAGTTTTCCATCATTCCTTTTTCAAATAGGTTTTCTATCCATTGCTCTTCTTCTTCTCCTTCTGGCATCCCTATTCTATGGATATTATTATGTTTCATATTGTTTTGCATTTCTCTTAATCCCTGTTCATTCTTTCTGAGCCTCTTTTCCTTTTCTTGCTCTTTCTGGGTGTTTTCTTCTACGTTGTCCTCTAGCTCCCTGATCCGATCTTCTGCTTCATCGATCCTGCTTTTCATTCCTTCTACTGTGTTCTTCAGTTCAGAAATTCTTTATTTCCTCTTGGCCCTTGTTGATAGTTTTCATTTCCCTTTTCATGTTAATGTAGTTTCCAGTGAGTTCATTGTAGCTTCCCTGTAGTTTCTGGTAGCTCATTGTGAGCTCATTGAGCTTATTGACGATCATTGCTTTGAACTCAATATCTGATAGTTGAATTGCCTCTCTTTCATTTAGCATTCTTTATGAGGCTTCCTGCTTTCCTTTCATTTGCGGATTGTTTCTTTGTCTTCCCATTGATTGTGAGACTCTTCTTGTTAGCCTCAGCTTCTTAAATTGATCTGTTCTGGCTCTCTTGGTTTGTGGTGTGAACTTCTTTAGCAGTATAGCAGTGAGTTTCAGTGGTACAGTTTCCTTGATCTCCCAAGCTCACTGGTCTTAGGCTGTCATTTAAGTTGGCTTTGTGTTTGCATTTGAGTTTTGATTGTTGTTGCGTCTTTCTTTGGTGGTTCCTTCTCACCAGCTGGTTAAATGAGGGTCACTCTGTCCACCTCCTCTTGTATTTTGTTGTGCTGGTGAGGGCAGGTTGTGTTGAAGCTGGTTCTTCCATGTGTATAAGGTTTTGAGGATTCTGTCTTGCTCTTGTTCAGTTGTTTGTATTGGGTACTGTCTCTACTGTTTAGTTGTATTTCCAGATAGGTCCTGGATTGAGGTTTGTTTGGTTACCACTCCCTCCTTCACCTTCTTTTGTTGTTATCTGTTAGTGGTTCCTTTGTTGTAGGGTTTTCTCTTCCAGTGGGTATCCTGGTGTTCACCACCTCCACCTATTCTTTTTTGTCATCTTGTTGCAGCACTCTTGTTAGGGTCCAGTTTTTCGGTTCTGCCACAATCCTTGGTCCCCTATTTTCACATATGCTGAAGTGTATTGGTTGCTTGCTTCTCTACTCCATAGATCGGTCAGGATTCTCTCCCCTGAGCAGAGGGAAGCTGAATCTGCTCCTTCGTACTCTGACACCATCTTAGCCCCCCCTAAAAATATCTTTAAATAATTAAATTTATTGAGGTGACATTAGTGTATAATATTATATAAGTTTCAAATGTACAATTTTATGATGAATTATCTGTATATTTCATTGCATGCCCACCACCAAAAGTGGTCCTCTTCCATCACCATTTATTTGATCCCCTTTACCCTTTGTTATATCCCAACTGCCCTTCACTCTGTTAACCACTATACTGTTGTCTGTGTTGTGGGTTTTGTTTTTATATCTTATATATAAGTGAAATCATGATTCTTAGCTTTTTACAATTGATTTATTTTGCTTACTATGATATTCTCCAGGACCATGTTGTTGCAAATTGCAGTATTTCATCTTTTCTTATGACTAAGTATTTCATAGTATATGTGTAACGCATCTTTATCCAGTTCTCTATTGAAGGGCATGTTGGTTGTTTCCATATCTTGACCACCATGAATAATGCTGCAAAAAACATAAGGGTGCATCTATCATTGCAAATGTTTTCTAGTTTTTTGAGGAGATACCTAAGAGAGGGATTTCTGGGTCATATGGTAACTTTATTTGTAATTTTTTTAGGAATTTCCATACTGTTTTCCATCAGGGCTGTAATGGGTTACATTCTGACCAGCAGTGAATGAGGGTTCCTTTTTCTCCACAACCTCTCTAACACTTGCTATCACTTGTCTTGTTGATTATTGCCATTCTAACAGCTGTGAGGTTGTATCCCATTGCAGTTCTTACTGGAATTTCCCTCATAGCTAGTGAAGTAAGTGGAGCATTTCATATATCTGTGGGCCATTTGTATGACTTCTTGGGGAAAGTGTCTGTTAATGTCCTCTGCCCATTTTTTGATTGGATTGTTTTTTTGGTGTTGAGTTGTATGAGTTTTTTTATATATTTTGGATATTAACTGCTTTCTGAACTATTGTTTGCAAATATGTTCTCCTACTCAGTCAGTTGTTTTTCTGTTTGGTTGAGTTTTTTTGCTGTGTAGAAGCTTTTCAGTTTGATGTAGTCCTATCCATTTTTTTTGTCTTTACTTCCCTGCCTTTGGGATCAAATTTATAATATCTTCTCTAAGACCAAAGTCCATAAATTTATTACCTCTGTTTCTTCTATATAATTTATTATTTCAGATCTTATATTTAGGTCTTTGATCCATTATGAATTGATTTTTGTACATGGGGGTAATAAACTGTAGTCTAGGTTCATTCTTTTCCATGGGCTCTCAGTTCTGTTCCATTGGTCTGTGTTGCTGTTTTTCTGCTAATACCATGCTGTTTTGATCATTGTAACTCTGTAATGTAATTTAAAGTGAGGGTATGATACCTTTGGCATTGTTCTTTTTTCTCAAGATTGTTTTGGCTATTTAGAGTCTTTTGTGCTGGTCCCATACAAAGCTGATAACTTTTTGTTCTATTTCTTTAAAAATATCATTGGAATTTTGATGGGGATTGTATTAAACTTGTATATTGCTTTGAGTAGTATGGACATTTTAACTATGTTGATTCTTCCAATCCATGAATACAAAAGGTCTTTTCATTTCATTGTGTCTTTTTCAAAGTCTTTTAATAATGCTTTGTAGTTTTCACTATATAGATCCTTAACATCTTTTATTTATTTCCTTCCTAGGTAGTTTATTCTTTTTGTTGCAATTTAAAAAGGGTTTTTTTTAATTTCTATCTCTGAAATTTCATTGTTAGCATATAGATATGCAGTAGATCTTTGTACATTGATATTGTAACCTGCAATTTCACTGTTTTATTGTTTCCAATATTTTTATAGGTTTTATTTATTTATTTTTAGAGAGAGAGGGAAGGAGGGAGCAAGAGAGGGAGAGAAACATCAATGTGTGGCTGCCTCTGGGAACCTGACCTGCAACCCAGGCATGTGCCCTAAATGGGGATCGAATCAGCAACCTTTGGTTCACAGTTTTCACTCAATCTGCTGAGCTACACCAGCCAAGGCTCCAATATAAATTTTTTTGTGTAAATTTATTAGGGTTTTTTGTATAGTGAATCATGTCATCTGCAAAAAGTATCAGTTTTACTTCTTCATCCCTAATTTGGATGCCTTTGATTTCTTTCTCTTGCCTCATTCTTCTGGCTTGGACATTCAGTACTATACATACTGAATAAGACTGGTGAGAGTGAATATCCTTGTCTTGTTCTTGATCTTAGAGCAAAACCTTTCAGTTTTTCATCATTGAGTGTGATATTATCTAAGGGTCTTTCATGTATGACCTTTCTTATGTTGAGGTATTTTCCCTCTATATCCGTTTCATTGAACGTTTTAATGATAAATGGATTTTGTATCATCAAATGATTTTCTGCATCTATTGATAAGATCACATGTTTTCATATTGTTAATGTAGTTTATACATTAATCAATTTGTGTATATTGAACATTCCTTTTGCCTCTGAAACAAACTCTACTTGATTATGATGTATTAATTTTTAATGCATTACTATATTTGACTTCCTGATATTGTGTTTAGGGTTTTTGCATCTGTATTAATCAAAGATATTAGTTTGTAGTTTTATTTATTTGTATTATCTTTGCCAGATTTTAGTATCAGAGTTATGTTGGCCTCAAAAAATATTCTAGGAACTATTGCCTCTTCAAATTTTTGGAACAGATTGAGAAGATTGTGTATAAAATCTTTTTTGAATGGTAGTATTCTCTAGTAAAGCCATTTGGTCCTAGTCTTTTATTTTAAGGGGTGTTTAATGGTTATTTCACTTTTCTTACTGGTAACCAGTCTATTTAGATTTTCAAATTCTTCATGATTCAATCTAGGGAGGTTATATATTTTTAGGAACTTATCCATTTCTTCTAGGTTATTGAAATCATGTCATATAGTCTTTCATAGTGTTCTAATATGGTCCTTTGTATTTCTGTGATGTTTGTGGTAATTCCTCCTCTTTCATTCATGATACTGCTTATTTGATTCTTTTCTTTTTTCCTTGATGAGTCTGGCCAGGGTTTTATAATTTTATTAATCTTTTCAATGAACTAGCTCTTTGCTGACTAATTTTTACAGCCCTTTTCTCTATTCTATTCAATTCTGCTCTAGTTTTTATTATTTCCTTTCTTCTGCTGACTTTGGGCTGCTTTTGTTCTTCATTTTCTAGTACTTTAAGTTGTTATGTTAGGTTTTCTACCTGAGATTTTTCTCCTATATGGAGAAAGGTCTGTAATTATGCAAACTTCTCTCATTACTTTGCTGCATCCCAAAGTTTTGATGTGTCATATTGTCATTCTCATTTGTCTCTATGTATCTTTTGATCTCACCTTTTATTTCTTTGTTACCCAATCATTTTCAGTAGTTTGTTGTTTAATCACCATCAAAGTTTTTTTTAGAAACATGTTATTTATTTATTTTTAAAGAAAAAAGGGAGAGGGAGAAAAAGAAAATGATTTCAAATTTCAAAGCATTTTAGTCAGAGAATATGCTTTGTATTATTTCAATATTCTTAAATTTGTTGAGCCTAGTTTTGCATCCCAACATACAATCTATTCTTGATAATGTTTCATGTGCACTACAGAAGATTGTACAATCTGGTGTTCTGAGATAAAAGGCTCCCTAAATGTAAATTATGTCTATTTGGTTTAATGTGTTATTTAAGGCTGATATTTCTTTACTGATTTCCTGTTTGGATGATCTATCAAGAGCTGTCAAAGAGCATTTAGGACTCTGCTGTTTGTCTTTTTTGTCAGTCTCTTCCTTTGGCTCTTTTAGTAATTGCTTTATACATGTGGGTGATCCTTGATTGGGTCCATATATATTGAGAAGCCTATGTCTTCTAAATGTAGTGCCCCCTTTATCATTATAAAACATCCATCTTTGTCTCTTTATCTTTGTTATCTTGAAGTCTACCCTGTCAGATATAAGTATGGCTACATCCACTTTTCTCTGAATGCTATTTGTTTGGAGAATCATTGTCTATCTTTTCACTTTAGGCTATCTTTATATTTGTAGTTTAGTGTGTCTCCTGAAGGCAGCATACACTTGAGTCATGTTTTCACTTTTTGATAATAAAAGAGTAAATTATTTATTTTTTTCATATTTTTATTGTTGTTCAAGTACAGTTGTCTCCATTTTCCCCTCACCACTCTCCCCAAGCCAGCCATCCCCACTTCCCAATCTTGATCCTACCTCCCTTTGGTTTTGTCCATGTGTCCTTTATACAAGTTCCTGAAAAACTTTCCCAAAATTATCATTTCCAATCTCCCCTCTGGTTACTGTCAGTTTGTTCTTAATTTCAATGTCTCTAGTTATATTTTGCTTGCTTGGTTATTTAGTTGACTTGGTTCCATTTATAGGTGAGATCATATAGTAATTGTCTTTCACCACCTAGCTTATTTCACTTAGAATCAAGCTCTCCAGATCGATCCATGCTGTCATAGAAGGTAGATCTTTCTGCTTTCTGCTGCATAGTATTCCAGTGTGCAAATGTACCATAGTTTTTTGATCCATTCATTTACTGATAGGCACCTAGGTTGCTTCCAGGACTTGGCTATTGTAAATTGTGCTGCTAAGAACATTGGGGTGCCTGGGTTATTTTGGGTTGGTGTTTCAGGGTTCTTAGGGTATAGCCCAGCAGTGGAATTACTGGGTCAAAAGGCAGATCCATTTTTAGCTTTCTGAGAAAATTCCATAGTGTTTTCCACATTTGATACAATAGTCTGCAACCCGACCAAGAGTACACTAGGGTTCCCTTTTCTCCACATCTTCTCCAACACTTGTTGTTTATTGATTTATTTATGATAGCCATTCTCACTGGTGTGAGGTGGTATCTCACTGTGGTTTTAATTTTCATCTCTCTGCTAACTACTGCTGCTAAGCATCTTTTCATGTCTCTAGGCCTTTTGTATGCATTCCTTGGAGAAGTGTCTGTTCAAGTCCTTCGCCCATTTTTTAATTGAGTTGTTTATCTTCCTGGAGTGGAGTTGTGTGACTTCTCTATATATTTTGGAGATCACCAAAGTTTCATTGGAAAATATGTTTGTTTTCCCATATGGTTAGTTCTCTTTTCATTTCAATGATTTTTTTTCTTTAGCCATGCAGTAGCATTTTATTTTGATGAGATCTCCTTTGTTTATTCTTTCTTTTATGTCCATTGCTCTTGGAGACATATCAGTAAAAATGTGGCTGCATGGAATATTTTTCAACATACATTCTCCTCTATGACTTGAATCATGTAATGACTTATATTTAAATCTTTTGTCTACCTTGAATTTATTTTTGTGTATAGTATAAGTTGGTTGTCAAGTTTCATTGTCTTCCATGTAGCTGTCCAGCTCTCCCAATACCATTTGTTGAAGAGGCTATTTTTACTCCCTTTTATACTTCTGCCCTTTTGTCAAATATTAATTTACCATAGAGACTTCACATTCTTCTGGGCTTTTTTTTCTGTGCATTGGTCTCTGTGTCTGTTTTTATGTCAGTACCAGACTCCTTTGATTACAGTGGCCTTGTAACACACTTTGATATTAGGTATCGTGATCCCTCCCACTTTGTTCCTCTTTGTCAAAATTATTTTGACTATTTTGTGTCATTTATGGTTCCATATAAATTTTTGAAATGTTTGTTCTATATCTGTGAAATATTCCATTGGTACTCTAATAGTGATTGCATTGAATCTATAAATTGCTCTGGGTAGTATGCACATTTTGATGATGTTAATTCTTCCTATCCATGAACTTGGTACATGCTTCCATTTGTTTGTGTCTTCCTTGATTTCTTTCTTCAGTGTTGTGTAGTTTTCTGACTACAGGACTTTTACCCCCTTGGTTAGATTTATTCTTAGGTATTTTATTTTTCTTGTTGCTGTATTAAATGTGTTTTTTTCCTGATTTCTGTTTCTGCTATTTCATTGCTGGTGTACCACAATCCCTTTGATTTGTAAATATTGACTTTGTATCCCAGTGTTTTGTCAAATTCACTTATTAGGTGGAGTAGTGTCTTGGTGGAATCTATAGGATTTTCTATGTACACTACCATGTCACCTGCAAACAATGACTGTTTTGCTTCCTCCTTTCCAATTTGGATGCTTTTTATTTCTCTCTCTCTATCTCTCTCTCTCTCTCTCATCTCATTCCTGTGGCTAGGATTTCCAATCCTATTCAGAATAGAAGTGGTAAAAGCATCATCCTTGTTTTGTTTTTGATATTGTGGGAAAGTTTTCGGGTTTTGCCCATTGATTATGATGTTGGCTGTATGTCTCTCTTATATGGCATTTATTGTAGTGAGGAATGTTCCCTCTATTCCCACTTTGCTGAATGTTTTTACATTAAATGGGTGCTGTACCTTATGAAATGTTTCTTCTGCATCTATTGATATGATCCTGTGATTTTTATTTTAAACTTTTGTTTATGTGATATGTTTATTGATTTGCAAATATTGTACCATCCTTGCATTCCTGGGATGAATCCTATTTGATCATGGTGTATGATCTTTTTAGTGTATTATTGGATACTGTTTGCCAA
The DNA here is from genome assembly GCF_004126475.2 of Phyllostomus discolor. Taxonomy (NCBI): domain Eukaryota; kingdom Metazoa; phylum Chordata; class Mammalia; order Chiroptera; family Phyllostomidae; genus Phyllostomus; species Phyllostomus discolor. The sequence continues at coordinate 120,063,657 of NC_040904.2, forward strand.
TATTTTGTTGAGGATTTTAGTATCTATAGTCTCCAGTGATATTGACCAGTAAATTTCTTTCCTTGTTGTATCTTTATCTGGTTTTGGGATTAGGATGACCCTGGCTTTATAAAAATAGTTTGGGAGTCTTCCGTCTTCTTGGATTTTTTTGGAATAGTCTGTGAAGGATAGGGGTTAGCTCTTCCTTAAATGCTTTGTTAAATTCTCCTGTGAAACCATGAGGTCCAGGGCTTTTGTGTGCTAGATGTTTTTATTACTCCTTCAATTTGTCAATTTTTATTGGGCTTTTCAGGCTTTCTTCTCCTTCTACATTCAGTTTTAGAGATATATTTTTCTACAGATTTGTCCACTTCATCCTGGTTTTCAAATTTCTTGGCCTACAGTTTTTCATAGTAATTTCTAACAACCTTGTATTTCTGTGGTATCATTTGTAATCTCTCCTCTTTCATTTGTGATTGACTTCATTTCGGTCCTTTCTCTTTTTTTCTTTTTTTTCAGATTTTTATTTATTTATTTTGAGAGAGGGAAGGGAGGGGGAGAGAGAGAGAGGAGAGAGAGAGAGAGAAAGAGAGAGAGAGAGAGAGAGAGAGAAACATCAATGTGCGGTTGCTGGGGGCCATGGCCTGCAACCCATGCATGTGCCCTAACTGGGAATCGAACCTGCAATGTCTGGTTCACAGCCTGCACTCAATCCACTGAGCTACGCCAGCCAGGGTCTTTTTTTCTTGAAAAGTATACTTAAAGGCTTGTCAATTTTGTTTATCTATTCAAAGAGCTAGCTTCTAGACTTGTTGATCCTTAAAATTTTTCATTTAAGCTCTATGTCATTTAAATCTATTCTAATCTTGGTTATTTCCATCCTTCTTCTTACTTTGGGTTGTTTTTGTTCTTTTCCTCTAGTTCTGGTAGATGCCAGGTTATATTGTTTATGTGAAATATTTCTATCTTTTCTAGGGAGGCCTGCATCACTATGAACTTCCCTCTTAGGACTGCCTTCACTCTGTTTCCTAAGTTTTAGACTGTTGTGAGTTCATTTGCATTAGTTTCATTAGTCTCTAGAAACTCTTTGATTTCTTCCTTTATCTCTTTCTTTACCATTCATTGTTAGATAGCATACCATTTAATCTCCATGAATATGAGTATTTTCTGGGTTTTTTCTTTGAAGTTGGTTTCTAGTTGCATTCCCTCGTGGTCAAAGAAAATGCCTGATACGATTTCAATTTTTCTGAATTTGTTGAGGCTTGATTTGTGTCCTTTCATGTGGGCTATCTTTGAAAATCTTCCCTGTTCACTTGAAAATAATGTGTATCTTGCTTCTTTGGGATGAAAGTTTCTCTCTCTCTCTCTCTCTCTCCCCATATATATATATATATATATATATATATATATAAAATCAGTTAAGTCCATTTAATTTAGGACATTGTTCAATGCCACAATATCTTCATTGATATTTTGTTTGGAAGATCTATCCATTTTTGACAGTGAGGTGTTCAAATCTCCTACTATAATAATGTTATTGTTAATATCTTTTTTGAAGTCCTCCAAAATTTTCCTTTTATATTTGGGTTCTCGTATGTTGAGTGCATATATATTTGTAATGTTTATGTCTTCTTGGTGGATTCTTCTCTTCCTTGAGTATTATGAAGTGACCTTCTGGATCTCTTTTTATGGCCCTTGTTTTGAAGTCTATTTTGTCTGATATAATTACTGCTACCCTGGCTCTTTTTTCCTCTCCATGTGCTTGAAATATTTTTTCCAACACTTCATTTTCAGTCTGTGTAGGTTTTTTGTTCTAATGTGGGCCCTTTGTAGGCAGCATATGTGTAGGTTATGATTTCTTATCCATTCAGCTACTCTATGTCTTTTAATTGGAGCATTTAATCCATTTACATTTAAAATTATTACTGATAGGTACTTATTTGTTACCATTTTCCTCCCTTTGTACCTTTGTTCCTCTCTCTCTCACACTGTTTTTTTTTCTCCTTCTGAAAGCTGTCCCTTTAGCATATCTTGCAGTGCTATGGTTTGGTGGAGGTGTATTCTTTGAGCCTTCTTTTGTCTGGAAAACTCCTTATTTCCCCTTCCATTATAATTGAGAGTATTACTGCATAGAGTAGCCTTTGTTGCAGAACTTTGTTTTTTATTACTTGGAATATTTCCTGCCATTTCCTTTGGGCTTGTAGCATTTCTATTGAGAAGTCAGCTGGTAGCCTTATCAGGATTCTTTGTATGTTACTTCCTGTTTCTTTCTTGTTGCCTTTAAGAAACTCTCTTTGTCTTGGAATTTTGCCATATTAAGTATTAGGTTTTTTGAATGGACCTCTTTGGGTTCCTCTTGATTGGCACCCTCTGTGCTCCCTGCATTTGTGCGACTTTTTCACTCATCAAATTGGGGAAATTTCCATCATTCCTTTTTCAAACAGGTTTTCTATCCCTTGCTCTTCTTCTTCTCCTCTGGCATCCCTATTATACGGATATTATTATGTTTCGTGTTGTCCTGCATTTCCTTTAACCCCTCTTTTTTTCTTTTTTCCATCCTTTTTCCTTTTCTTACTCTTCCTAGGAGTTTTTTTTTCTACTTTGTCCTGTAGTTCACTGATTTGACTGTCTGCTTCATCTAGCTTGCTTTTGATTTCTGCTACTGTATTCTTCATTTCAGAAATTCTATTTTTCATTTCCTATTGGCTCTTGTTGATAGTTTCTGTTTCCTTTTTCATGTTGATACAGTTTGCAGTGAGATATTCAGTTTCCCTGTAGGTTTTTGTAATTCTCTGTGAGCTCATTGAGCTTCCTTATAACCATTGCTTTGAACTCAATATCTGATAGTTGACTAGCCTCTATTTCATTTAATATTCTTTTGAGACTTCCTGCTTCCCTTTTGTTTAGGGTTTGTTTCTTTGTCTTCCCATTATTTGTGAGACTCTTCCATTAGCCTTTTCTTCTTCAATAGATGTATTGTGTATCCCTGAGTTTGTGGTGTTAACTTATATGGCAGGAGACCTGTGAGATTCAGTGGTGCAGCCTCCTTGATCTCCTGAACTTGCAGCTCTTGGGATTATGTTTGTGTTGCCTCTCTGATTGTAATTGGGCTCTGATTGTTTTGGGTCATTCTTTGGTGGTCCCTTCCCTCCATTTAGTTGAATGAGGGTCATTCCTCCCACCATATCTTGTATACTGTTGTGCAGGTGCTTCCTGAACATCATCACAAAGCCCAGGGAATAAACCCACACCTGCAAAAATTACCTCTCCCCTGCCAATCTCAGTATCAATAGCAAATGGATTCATACTAATAAGGGTTTAAAGAAATTAAGACTATACTAAGAAAGGAGAGAAATAAACTATGATATAAATTCTAATAACTTCTTATGCACAGACTTGCTGGACAAGGAATGAACATTGAAAAGCTGTGCAGAAAAAAAAATATCACTAATCATGGAGAAGACCACAGTGGGTTTCATCTAGGTAGCCTTTAGTATTTAGCACTATTTTTTTTCTTTCTGGATACACCTCCTGGTGATATCAGATGTTGACCCCATCTGACCTTAGGCAGCCTTCTCTGAGACTGCCAGATATCTGCTGTCTATTGTTGTCTCCTTCAGTTCTTAATCTAGTCACTTTGCTCTCAGAAATCAAGCTTAAGTCCCCTAGGGCAGAGAAGAATTCCTCCTGGGTTTGGGCTATTGTTTCCCCTTAGGCTGCTGCTGCTTGAAGAGTGGTCTGCCTAAGCAGGATGGCTGCTGCAATGTGGGTAATGTCTCAGCACCAGAATCCCCCCAGCTGATCTCTCAGTTCTCTCCCCCAAGCCTCCATCTCCAGTCTCACCTCAAAGGTCTCAAGTCCACACTTCTCCACCTTTCCCATGGATCTACATCTGTGGCTGCCTCCTTCAGTTGTTAATCTAGTCACTCTGCACTCTGTAGTCAGGCTTATGCACCACAGATCCAAGGAAGAGTCTCTCTTGAGGGCAGGGCTATTATTTCCCCTGAGGCTGCTGCCACTTGGAGAGGAGTGGTCTTGCCTGAGCAGGATGACTGCCACTGTTTGGGGCATGCCTCAGCACCAAGATCCCTGCAGCTACACTCTCTGTTCTCTCCTCAGTGCTTCCATTCCCAGTTTCTCTTCAGGCATCTCCAGCTCACTCTGCTCTTGCTTTTGCCACAACCATGAGTAAGTGACAGCAAATGAAAATTTGTGCACTGGCCCTTTAAATAGCTCTTTGCATCTTGAGCCATCTGTTTCTAGAAGAGAGCAAGCCTACCACTTTTTGCCATTGGTTGTTATCTGTGTAATTTGGGGGCTCTGGTGTTCTAGGCTGGGGATCCTTGATGTGGACTCTGGACACCAGTGTCCACAGTGTTGTGGATGAGATAAAACAAATTCACATGGACTACCAAAGTCTTGTGGAGAAAAAGGGACAGCATGGCCACTCTCTCAAAGGGAGAGCACCTTGGCCACTCTCTCAAGGGGAGAGTGCCTCAACTCTTGCCTGAACAGGCTTTTATAGGCTTCCTAATAGCATACATCAAAGAAGGTTCTCATTCATTATGCTCAGGTTTGCTTTAGGTAATTACTTTTTACACATAGCAAAGGAAAGGATGCTACCGATTACTTCCTACAATTAACAAGGAAAAAATGTTGTAAATGCAAGGGAATGATAAGAGTAATTGGTCTGGTTACACTCCGTCCTTGGGAGAATTAGCACAGACTTTAGGAAGTTACTTTAAAGATATGCAGTAAGCACTTGCTGCTTTGACTCAGGGTGAGGGACTTTGAGCAAGAGCAAGCCTTAAAGCAGTCTAGGTAAAATGCAGGCCAGGTCTCTCACAGGAGAATCAATCCATGGGTTTGGCATCCTGTTTGCCACCACTCACCTATGGGCTTTCCAGTAGGCCTGAGCTACATTTGCCATTGCCAGGAAGATTGGTTCCCTACAGATCCCAGCTGGGGTTTAGACCCAGTTCTTCTCAGGGAGATTCAACCTGCTGCTTAATTATCCTTCCAGCACTGCCACCTGTGTGCACTCAGCTAGCACTCCGAGATTCCACCACACTCCTCACCAGACAGGTTGTGCTGAAGGTGATTATTCTGTCTGTCCTAGGTTATAAGGCTTCTCTTTAGCTATTGTTCAGTTGTTTGTTCTGAGTAATTTCTCCACAATTGAGTTATAATTCCAGATTGGTCTCTGGAGGACGTTAGCGTGGCTTCCATTCATTCCTCCACCACATGTGTCTCTTCTAGGTCTTGTTTTTTTTCATTCAGTCTGCTACTCTGTACCTTTTTATTAGTGAATTCAATCCATTTACTTTTAAAAGAATTATTGATGTTTCGGTATCCTATAGCCATTTTATCTTTTGTTTTCTGGTAACTCTGTGCCTCCATTGGTTCTTTTTCTTTGTGATTCTGTCTGTTGTTTTTGTTTGGTGATACTCCATACTTTCCTCTCTGTCTCCTATTTTTTTAAGTTATATGTCTCAGGGGTTTTTTTTTGTATGTAGTCACCATTAGGTTTATGGAAAATAAACTTATATAGACAATCATCTCTTTTATGAATGCACCTACTATCCATCTCACTTTGTAAATTCAGATATTTATTTCCTCCTCTTTTATGTTTTTGATGTCACAAATTATCCCTATTTACACTGTGAGTTTGTTGGTGATCTTACTCATAGTTTTTTTGTGACCTTTTGTTCTTTGTTTCTGGTAGAATAATGCTTTGTGTGTTCCCTGCGATGGAAGTCCTCTGGTGGTAAATTCCCTCAGTTTCTGTATGTCTGGAAAGTTTTTGTTTCTCTATCGTATCTAAAGGATAGTTTTTCTGGATATGGTATTCTTGGCTTGTGATTTCTCTCTTTCAGTAGCTTCAATATTTGGTTCCACTCTTCTAGCTTTTAGAGTTTCTGCTGAGAAGTCCAATGATAACCAAATAGGGTTTTTCTGTATAAGTTACATTCTTCTTTTCTCTAGCTGCTTTGAGAATTATTTCATTGTCATTAATTTTTGACAGCTTTAATCCAATGTGCCTTAGAGAAGGCTTTTTTGTTTTTTGTTTCTTATACACATTTAGATTTTTATTATGCTGTATATTTATATATTGTGCCTCAGTAAAAAAAAAAAAAAAAGCTAAATAAAAAGAAAATGAAAAAAATCCTTCAATGGAATTTTCAAACTATCTTTGATATGAAAACTATATGTATATAGTTTTCAGGTATTTACATTATGCTTTCATAATGTCCTGTTCTAAAACTATAAAAATATAATAAAACTGAGAACTTTTATAAATCTGTGTTAGAATTCATTTAGCAATATATCAATGTTTCCCAGAGTGCAGCCCATTCCTTTTCCTCTTTGAAAACCATCAACAAAATAAAAAGACAGCCCACTGAATGGAGAACATATCTGCCAATACATTTTATGAGGGGTTAATGTCCCAAATTTATTTTGAAAACTTATAAAATTCAGCACCAAAAAGCATACAACCCAATTAAACTATGGGCAAAGGACCTGAATAGACATTGCTCCAAAGAGGACATACAGATGGCCAATAGACATATGAAAAGATGCTCAATGTCACTAATCGTCAGAGAAATGTTGAGAAACTTCTGGTTAAGATGGAGGCATAGGTAGATACACTTTGCCCCCTCACTGAAACACAGAGAGCATTACAACTAAACCTCCAAACATCACCCAGAACTATGAGAAAATCAAAATATATGGAAGTCTGACAACCAAGGATTTAAAAGAGCCACATTCATCCAGATGGGTAGGAGGGCCAGAGACAGAGTGTGATATTCAGAGGTGGTTTCACTGGTAGAACACATTGTCCCACATTCCAGTGTGGTAGATACAAACTGGGAGGAATGCCTTGGGAGTGAGTGATCCCAGCCCCAGCCCAGACAGCCCAGCACAGGGATCCAGTGCCAGGAAGATAAATCTCCATAACTCCTGGATCTAAAAACCAGAGAGGCTTGGTGTCATTGCAGAAACTGCCAGATTTTCAAGTGACTCTGCTTAAAGGGCCCACATGGTCTTAGAACATATGCAAACCCACCCACTCTGAGATTCACCACCACAACATTAATTGGAGGGATGCCAGTTGCATTTGGTTGGTGGTTGAATTGACTAGAAATGAGGCAAGTGCCAGGCAAACCTCCAGAAGCTAGGAAGCAGTACTGTTTCCTCCCCAATATCCCTACCTTGCACACACAGAACCACAAAGGAGTAATACCATTTGCCTTACCCTGGTGATTACCTAAGGCTCTGCCCCACACAATTTATAGATGCATTTTCAACAATAGGCCCTAAGACAGGGAGTCAAAACAGCTCCACCTAATTCACAGACAAATACAAGGACACTGCAAAATTGAGGAGACAAAAAAAAATGAAGGAACAGAACAAACCCCAGAAAAAGAACTAAACAAAATAAAGATAACCAACCTATCAGATGCAGAGTTCAAAACACCCATGATCAGGATACTCAAAGAATTCATTGAGTATGGCAACAACATAAAGGAAGAAATGAAGGCTACCCTAAGTGAAACAAAGGAAAATCTACAAGGAACCAACAGAGAAGGGGAGGAAGCCATGATTCAAATCAATGATTTGGAACATAAGGGAGAAATAAGTATTCAAGTAGAATAGCAAGAAGAGACAAGAATTTTTTTAAAAAATGAGGATAGTATAAGAAGCCTCTGGGAAATCTCCAAACATACCAACATCCAAATCATGGAGGTGTCAGAAAGAGAAAAGGAAAAGCAAGAAACTGAAAACTTTTTTGAAAAAAATAATGAAAGAAAACTTACCTAATTTAGTGAAAGAAATAGACACACAAATTCAGGAAGAACAGAGAGTCCCAAAGAAGTTGGACCCAAAGAGTAACACACCAAGGCACATCATCATTAAAATGCCAAACATTAAAGATGAAGAGAGAACCTTAAAGCCAGCAAGAGGAAAGGAGAGAGTTAACTACAAAGGAGTTCTCATAAGACTGTCAGCTGGTTTCTCAAAAGAAAATTTGCAGGCAAGAAGGGACCGGAAAGAAATAATCAAAGTGATGAAAAGCAAGGACCTGCAACAAAAATTACTCTGTCCAGCAAAATTATCATTTATAATGGAAGGGCAGATAAAGTGCTTCCCAGACAAGATAAAGCTTAAGGAATTCATCATCACGAAGCCATTATTACATGAAATAGTAAAGGTACTTATTTAAGAAAAAGAAGATCAAAACTATGAATATTAAAATGGCAACAAATTTACAGCTATCAACAACTGAATCTAAAAAAATCTAAGCAAACAACAGAAACATAATTATAGTTATGGAGATCATTTGGAGGATTATCAGCTGAAAGGAGAAAAGGGAGGAATGGGGGAAAAGGTGCAGGGACTAAGAAGCATAATTGATAGGTACAAAACAGGTGTTTGGATTTTAAGAAAAGTACACGAGATGGAGAATCCAAAGAATTGATGTGCATGACCTATGGACATGAACTAAGGTGGGGATTGCTGAAGGGAAAGGGAATACTAGGTGGAAAGAGGCAAAGGGGGGAAATTGGGAAAACTTTAATAGCATAATGAATCAAATATATTTATAAAACCACAATGAGATATAACTTCAAACCTGTCTAAATGGTTATCATCAATAAAGCAACCAACAAGTGCTAGTGAGGATAAGGAGAAAGGAGAACATTTTTGCACTGTTGGTGTTAATGCAGATTGGTACAACCACTATGGAAAGCAGTACGGAGATACCTCAAAAATTTTTAAAAATGGAACTTCCCTATGACCCAGCGATTCTGCTTCTGAGAATTTATCCAAAGAAACCTGAAACACTAATTCAAATGAGCATAATCATCCCTGTGTTCAATGCAGCATTATTTACAATTGGCAAGATATGGAAGCAGCCCAAGTGCCCATCAAGTAGATGAGTGGATAAAATAATTAGGAGACAGTTACACAATAGAATACTACCTGGTTGTGAAACAAAAGAATAAAATTTTACCCTTTGTGACAGCATGGATGTACCTGGAGAACATTACGCTAAATCAAATAAGCCAGTCAGAGAAAGACAAATACCATGTGGTTTCACATTTGTGTGGAATCTAATAAACAAACTGAACTAACAAGCAAAATAGAGACAGACTCATTGAGAGAGCCCACTGACAGCTCTTGGAGGGGGTGTTAGAGGGTGAGGGTATCCAGCAAAAAGAACAAAGGAGTTATGGACATGAACAAAAGTGTGGCGACTGCATATGGTCAAGTCTCTCTTCTTCCTTCTTCATCATTTCCAGATTTCTATCTGTGCTATTACTAATTGTTTCCTGCACTTGGTCATCTGTTACCTATGTTTGTTAGTTCATTCTTTTTCTCTTTTATTGAGTTCTTCATTTCCAGAATTTTATTGGGATCATTTTTGTCATTTCAATCTCTTTGGTAAAGTACTCATTTTGTTTATTGATTTTGTGTCTGAGTTTATTAAACTGCCTATCTGTGTTTTCTTGCTGCTCACTGAGTTTTTTCAGAACTTCAGTCTTGAATTTTGTCATTAAAATCATGTTTCCATGTACTTAAGTCTGTTTTCTGAAAGTTTTTCATTTTCTTTATGAGCTGCCTCAGTGGAGTTTTCTCTGTCTAGGCATTTATGTATAAGTGCCACTTCTCTAGTAGATTGATAAGTCTTTCTATTGCTTTCCAGTAGATGGTGCTGAATTACAAGTTGTTTAAGTCTCTTGCACTTTTCTGACTTTTCACATCTTTGGTGGGTGAAAGGGTTGGAAGAAAATGGCCTGTGTTCAGTGAGATGGTGGGTGCTTCCCCCTTCATCCGGTCACCCTTGTTCAAGGAGACCAACCCCTCAAGGAAATGTGGTGGTCAATGAGGCTGCAAAGCTGTAAAATCCCAGTGCTGTCCTATACAGCCAGATGCTGCCAGCAGTGCAGTCTCAATATATGGGTGTGGGCTGAGCTGGGGAACTCAGCTAAGTCTTCTGTTGCTTTTCCTTCCCAGAAATGGTGAACTTTGACCTTTGACCAGTGTTCCCCCTGTGCCTCCACCCAACCCTGGGATTAGTCACAGTTTGTCCTCCCAAGGAAAAAGCGTTTCTGTATCACCAGTTCTGGGATTTGCAGATAATGTGGTCTGTGACTGAACATATAGGATGAGGAGAGGTGAGCTCTGGAAAATTAGGGGAAGGTGGCCAAGTTCTGTGGCTTTGTTTCTCTGTCTGAAATGCTGATTGTCAGACAACTGTGGCCACACCTTTGTGCTTCATCCCTTCCCAGGTTACTGGGCTCAGCCACAGCTAGTACTGTCAACTCCTGGAGTAATGCTCACCAAATCTCTTTTCTCCTTCCACTGAAAAAAAGTTTCATTCACAACCTGATTTCTCCCCTCTCTGGGCTAAGAACCAATCTAAGCTCTGGGCTGCAAGGTTGCAACCATGGCTCCTCTCAGCTGTTCTCCCTTCTTGCTTCCCCAGTTTGTTCTCACTTGCCTGTCTTTAGGTATTTCAATGCAGGAATTTCTCAGACATGTTTGTGCATTGAGTAGAGAATCCATTGTTGAATTATAACTGTTTAAATTGTTGAAACTTCAAAAGGAGAGACCAAGAGGATCTTCCAAACCATCATTCATTTGATGTCATTCCACAGTGTTAAATTGATATGTCAACCCTATTATCATTATAATCTAATTTCAATGTTAAATCTTATCATTTAGGAAAAATGGAATAAATTAATAGATCCATCTATACAGAACTGACTGAAGAGAACTAACCATTTATTTTCTTTTGAAGAAAATGGAGAAAGAAGGGTAGTTTCAGGATAATGGTAATTACACAGTGTGCAAATCTGGGAATACCTGGTGAATATATAATTCATTTTGGATTCAATAGATGTATTATACTCACCCAATCTTATATCCTTCTGCACTGGGGAAAACCCATGTGTAGAGTGAAGAGAATGGTAGATGACATAAGGTAGATACACACACATGATCTGAAAATGTCCTCATGGAGAAAGGCTTGTCCCAGCTGTTCCTGACCTTAAACAGCTTTCTTCTCATTTTCCATGGGACACCCCAACACACTCATTTACTTAAAATAACTTTAATTGAATACAAATAATCCTAATGACTAGTTTAACAATACCATCTTCAATATCCAAAACAAATTGAAATTCCATAATTATTCACATCACAAGGTGAAAAAGGTGAGGTGATACTACTGCTTGGACACTTACCAAAGGAGAGAATGTGTATTTCTATGCACCAGGAAATTAGTTTTTTTTCCTAATAGAGTGTAGTGATTGAGATAAGATTCTTGAAATGGCTCTCAGATTTAAATTAAATTGCAGCACCATGACAACATAGATGTGCCACTATTAACAAATCATAATCTATCTGTGCCTCCTTTTCCTCTTTGTAAAATGCAGGTAAGAGCTATCACATAGCATTGTTGTGGTGACTAAATGCTGAATGTATTTAGCATTCTTCCACTAATACTTGGCATATACTAATATTTAATCATTATAATTGTTTTTATTACTGTGGTAGAGATTATTTCAGAGTTGAGGTTAGCAATTTGCTCTTGAAAACAGAATACCTTGGAATTTAAGCATATTAGTTCATCTCAACCTAAACAGTCCTTTTAGCAACTGGCTTTTACCATGAGTATCACACTCTTGGCATGCAGTTAAACTTTTAACTGAGTCCATTTCATTAAGAGCATCCATTCAGCTTTGTCATTTTTGTCTATCATCTTCTATCATCTCATACCTATAAATTGGCCATTGACACACCAATCTAAAGTGCAACATCATCAACATTCACTAATAAAATTAAAATATTATGTGCTAAACATGACTTACTGTGAGATAAATATGGACTGGACATATTAGAGAAATTTCCATCAAGTCAAAATAAAACCAAAAGTAAAAAAAAAGCATTTTAATTATTTATTTATGACCTCAAGTTTCAATTTATTAAAGTTCATTCTATTAACAGTCTAACTAAAGATGGTTCACATACCAATTCATCTTCATAGCCATTCAATTAAATCTATTTGTCATTTTCTGTGATTTCTAGTTCCCATGCATTGCATCTAACTCAGTCTTTAAACATTACCTATTGTGTGTATGGTGAAATCTCAGATTACTGTTAACAAATTATGGACTTTTTAAAATAATTTTATTTTAATTTTAATTATTGTAAATTATGGACTACTTTAATTGCTTATCAAGCCCAAGCAGAGTTTGAGAAAGGATCATAGAGAAGATTCAATTAAATCATTTTTTTTAGTTGTTTTACCATTGTGGTAAAAGGATTGGAAGTGGCAGAATATTTCAGTTAGGGCTACAATAAAATAAGAAGCCTATCTGCAGATTCATTAATTATATTTTTGCTTCCATTATAAACATAAGATTTTAAGTGTTGACTTGAGGATATGGACCCCAAAGAATGACGTCTAAATAAGAGAGCTTTTAAACACTCTAAGTTGATGTCTGGGATGGGGGGGACTCCACAGGCAGAGCACCCCTGTCCATTGTGGATGAGAATAAGTCTACTAAGACATGATCTGCTTGGGGAGGAAAGGTGGTCGATCTCTCAAAGGAGAAGGGCCCTAAGCCTATTCCTCAATTGGGTTCAATTTTCACAGGAATATAGGTAAAGTTCATCAATCATTGACAGACAGTAATGATCAAACAATAAATAATATTCAAAGAATTATGAGGGCTTATTCTGAGTCAGAGTCAGTTGGCTAAAGGGCCATACAACTTTGGGAAACAAACTCATTTTATGCTTTCTTAGCAAAGTGAGGGCATTCTTAGCAAAGCAGTTTTCATAGGATTTTATGTATTCTTTCTTAGACCTGATTGCCCCAGGAAACCACTCTCTGGCATTGTTTCAGGCTTAAGTCAGGCAGGGGAAGTAAGGCAGCCAAGAGATTAGGAGACTTCATGCAGACAGAATCAGGACTCAGGGGTCAAAGCCAAGGGGTGAGAATCCATCACCCCTCTTTTTATAGCCCCCCCAAGTCCTTCCCTGAGGGTTCCTTCATGACTATGCCTATCTTAGGTTGTCCCTCCCCTGAGGAATTTTACCCATCATTGGCTAACCAATCATAAGCCTGGGGCCAAGCAGAGTGAAGTAAAAGGGGGCAGAGGCGGCACCCCTGCCAGGAAGATAAGCTTTGTCTCCTTAGTGGCTTATGGTCCCAAGGTCTCTTTACTCAGCCTTATCCACGGGAGATTACAGCTTCTGAAACCAGTCAGGGTGGTTCCCAACAGATGTCTTGATTGAAAGATGCTAATAATAAAATAAAAACTAGACTCTTTCAGGGAAAATGTCAAAATATCATTATCCAGCCAGCAAAAACATTATTTTAATAACATACCAATATCATGACTTTTAAGTTTATTTTTTAAACTATTTGTTTCTTCTAAAATTAAAGCTAATGCAATTTTTAAAATATAATACTCAGTACTGAATTACCTTTCAGCTCCTTTCTATACTTATGCATACTGGTGTATATAGACCTCAGTGGTTGTTTCCAACTTACTTTAGACTCAACAGGAAAAAAAAAACTTAAATAAATAAGTACAAGCTGTGGTCCAAAATAAAATGGTGCTATTTTACCTTAGCTTTTAAAAAATTTTACTCACTTTTGTCTCTTTAACATAGTAACATGCTAATATATTTCACTAAATTTTGTAAGGTATAAACATTAATTTGGAGTTCCTTTATGCATGTATAAAGAAAGAAAATAAATTTTTTTCCTTTCTAAACCTGTGTTCTATATTCTGGATACATGATTGACAATGTTTTTAACACTTGCAACTCTTTCCATGATCTTTTCTTCCATTATAATAACTATATATAAGTTTGCTTTTGTGCTTAAAGATGTGCAGTTATTAACAATGCATATCTATCTTTTTATTAATAAAAAATAAGTACATATCTAGCTACCTAACAGGGTTTCCTATGAAGATGAAATCATCATTGTTATTATATGTAATTGATATGATTTTACTCAAAAGCAAAATATCTTGGTACTGAAGTCTAACTGCATTAGCATTTAAAGGTTAGAAACCTTCTTCCCACATTGTGCTGAGAACTTTGCACCAGATGATCTCAGATTCTTTTCAGTTCAAATGCTTTATCCCTCACAACCAACTTAATAGAGCAGCACTATATCTTCAAAGCGTAATGCTGTCATGCCAAGTTTAAAGATGAGGAACACTTAGGACATGCCATCAGTTGTAGCAAGGATCACAGTCAGATTCTCCAGTATTTATTCTTTTTCCTGGGTTCACTGCAGTGATTTTCTGTTGACTCTCAGGAGGAGGAGCTGGCAGTCCGCATCACAGAAGAAGATGCCAGTCTACTGAGGACAACATATTGGAATCAATCACATTAACAAAGCACCTTCAGGAATATACAATGTGTGTAGTGAACCATCAGTCCTCCTACAAACTCTTTGGGCAAGCATATTTACATTTACAAAATATTTGCAAAATATTTACATTTTTTAAAAGCCAACAATACATGGAAACAAATTGTCGGTGCCGATTAACACAGAGATTACTCAGCATACTAAAGAGCCGAGCTTGCTGACCACTTGAGTACTGAGGGAACCCTCTAAGGACACAGCAGAATCAAATTATAAACAAGGATTGTCAGGGTTCTTGTCATTTGGGTTTGCTGAGAGAAGAGGTCCATATTCCAGACTGGGGATTTTTTTTTTTTTTCAGAATTAAAACCTAATGCCAGGGACAGAAAGCCTATTTTCTTCATTGAACAAACATACTCAGGGGGACTTAGAAAAGTAACAGCCTTTGTAACTTAAATTATATGCCAAAATCTACTGAAGAGGAGAAAATGTTTGCAGAGATTATTAGTTTGAAATAATATAATTATTTCCCTTTTATATTTATTAGGCCAGTAACAGAAAAAAAAAGGACTGATAAGCACACAAAGAATAGTTTGTGAGGACAGTGATTTTTATCACAGTGACCAGCAGTAGAGCAGTTTCCTGAAAGAGGCCTAGAAGAAGCATGGAAGGAGATTTATATGAAAATACTGGTGCATTTCCCAGGTGTTTTCCATATCTATACAGTGACCAGGGATAAATATCTTTAGCCTTACTTTATGTACCCAAAATCTCCTCCTTTTAAAATATATGCCTAGATGTCCAGAGTGGTTGTGCATTAGGAATGATGATCAAAGTATGACTCAAGCAGTAGGAAATGAAGTAAAATAAATTAATTTATTTTTGTGTTTTGTTTTTATAAAGACAGCTGATATTTCCCTTGGTAACATGACTTTTCAAAAAGGATAAGATGTAAAAAGTGGTTGATATAATCTTCTTGCCTGAGCAGAAAGCCTGCTGCCAAATGCTGTATTTAAAATTCAGTTTTGTCTGTATTTCCTGAAGCATTAGGATAGCACTATTTTCCATTTCTTAGCCCTCACTGTAATTTAATTAAATTCCAAGGTGGAAAGAGCCTTCAAGAATTCAGCTAGTCCAAACTTCAGCTCCAGAAACCATGATATGGTGACCACCCAGTGTTTCTCAGTGGACAAATAACCTCACTTTAAGCCAGCAAAGTCTCTACAGTTATTTTGAAAATGTAAGGCTGTTACAACCCAATCAGAGAAGAAACATGTAGGTATAGAGGTACAGAACAGACCCATGCCCAGAAAGGGAAATTCAATGCTGCCTTTTCAGAGTGAGATAGGATATCCATGGTCATTTATTATGTAACACTTAGATTTATTTTAGCTTTAAAATTTTTAAGTGATTTATTTTTGTGTATGGGGTAAGTTGGTGGTCTAGTTTCATTTTTTTTGCATGTACTTGTCCAGATCTCCCAACACCATTTATTGAAGAGGGTATTTTTATTCCATTTTATGTTCCTGCCCCCTTTGTCAAATATTAACTGACCGTATTGACATGGGTTCTCTGTTCTGTTCCATTGGTCTATGTGTCTGTTCATATGTCAGTACTAGATTGTTCTGATTACAGTAGCCTTGTAACATAGTTTATATCAGGTATTGTGATCCCTCCTACATTGTTCTTCTTTCTCAAAGTTGCTGAGGCTACTTGGTGTTGTTTAGGCTTCCACATAATTATTTCAAATATTTTTTCTATGTCTCTAAAATATGTTTTTGGTATTTTGGTAAGGATTGTGTTGAATTTATATAAAGAACTCACATGACTCCACACCAGGAAGGTAAGCAATCCAATTAAAAAATTGGCAAAGGACCTAAACAAACACTTCTCCAAGAAAGACATACAGAGCCCAGAGACACATGAAAAAATGCTCAACATCACTAGCTATTAGAAAGACACAAATTAAAATCACAATGACATACCACTTCACATTGGTCAGAATGGCCATCATTAACAAATCAACAAACAACAAGTGCTGGCAAGGTTGTGGAAAAAAGAGAACCCTAGTGCACTGTTGGTGGGAATGCAGACTGGTGCAGACACTGTGGAAAACAGTATGGAATTTCCTCGAAAAACTAAAGATTGAACTACCTTTTGATCCAGTGATACCACTGCTGAGACTATACACTAAGAATCCTGAACTACCAATTTCAAAGAACCTATGTATCCCAGTGTTGTGCTCATAGCAGCACAATCTACAATAGCCAAGAGCTGAAAACAGCCTAAGTGCCCTTCAGTAAATGAGTGGACCAAAAAACTGTGGTACGTTTACACAATGGAACACTACACAGCAGAAAGAAAGAAGGAAGTCACTCCTACCCTTTGTGACAGCATGGATGGAACTGGAGGGTATTGTGCTAAGTGAAATAAGCCAGGTGGTAAAAGACAAGTACCATATGAACTCACCTATAAGTGGAACCTAATCAGCCAAACAAACAAATGGGTAAAATAGAACCAGAGACTTGGAAATAAAGAAAAAAAACAGACAGTGACCAGAGGGGAGAGAGAGGGGGATGATGGAGGAGAGAGGAGAAGGAGCAAGCACAAGAACAGGAATAGAGGACTCATGGACATGGACAATAGGGTGGATTGACTGTGGGAGTGGGTGTGTGGGGTAGGGGTGAGCAATGAGGAAAAAGGTAAGGCAACTCTAAAACAAATTTCAAAGGAGAAAGTATTTCTGAGGAAGAGCAGGGTTGAGTTAGTTTGAGGGAAATTTAAGCCTGAGCAAAGAACAAGTATCAATGTTGCATCCTTGGAAACCTAGTAGAGAATTCTGGTTACTCTTTTTTCTATTTCAATTACAGTTCACTTTCAACATCATTTTGTATTGGTTTCAGGTGTACAGCTTAGTGGTTAAATAATCATGTACTTTACATAGGGTTTCCCTTGATTTTTCCAGTACTAACCTGGCACCACTCATAGTTTTCTCAGTATTATATCCTGTATTCCCTATGCTTTACTGGCTACACTTAAATTTTTCATTCAGGAGCTTTAACAAACTACTTTTATGGGTTTTGCTTGGGGAGTTATCAACACACCTGATGATATGTACTCAAAAGATTTCACTTCTTGAAAACATTTTCTTCATCTAGAAAGGCTAAAACTTTAAACTTAAAAACATCCACATTTACATAAGCATGTTAATTAACATTAACACTTTACAAAATTACTTTCTAGCATCTAAAATGCTGAATGGAACATGACTGATTCCAAGCATCAAATTTCAAGACAAAACTTTTTTATTCTTCTTCTTATTTTTTTTTATTTTATTGTTGCTCAAGTACAGTTGTCTGCTATTTCTCCCCACCACTCCAGACATCCCCACTTCCCTCCCCTGATTCCACCTCTTCTTGGTTTCATCCATGTGTCTTTTATACTTGTTCCTGAAAACCCTCCCTCCCTTCCTGCCATTATCCCTTCCCACCTCCTCTTTGGTTACTGTCAGATTGTACTTAATTTCAGTGTTCTGGTTATATTTTGCCTGCTTGTTTGTTTTATTGATTAGGTTCCACTTAAAGGTGAGATCATATGGTATTTGTCTTTCACTGCCTGGGTTATTTCACTTAGCAAAAAATATGGGTCAAGCCAAACAGTCAATTAACACACACTTTGCATGTTACATGTATTATACACTATATTCTTACAATAAAGCAAGCTAGAAAAAAAGAAAATGTAATTAAGAGAATCATAAGAAAGTTGCCCTGGCTGGGATGGCTCAGTGGATTGTGTGTCAGCCTGCGAAGCAAAGAGTCACTGGTTGGATTCCCAGTCAGGGCGCATGCCTGGGTTGTGGGCCAGGTGACCAGTGGGGGGCACACAAGAGGCGACCACACATTGATGTTTCTCTCCCTCTCTTTCTCCCTCCCTTCCCCTCTCTAAAAATAAATAAATAAAACATTTTTTAAAAAAGAAAATCATAACAAAGGAAAAATATATATATAATACTGTACACATTAATTTTAAAAATTCTGCATATGCATTGATCAATGCAGTTCAAACCATTGGGGGATAAAATGGGTCAAGCAAGTGTTTATTAAATTAAAGCCAATTAATGATTGCCCATTTATTTAGTGTGAGCAGCATTTAAATTTTTTTTAAATTTGGCGTTTTCATAGAAGTTGTCAACATGAACAGTCATATACTAATACTCAACACAAACATAGCGATATAATTCTAACCTTAAAAACACTGTCTTATGGAATTGTAGCATTATGGGAATTTGCCTGGTAGGTTAGGCATTTACTCTCCAAGTCCTCTTTTTAATCTGAGTCTCATGTTATTAATATTTTCTGTATAATTTTTATTTAGCAGCATCTCTGGCATTTACATGCACCACCAAAATACTCAGTGGGAACAATGAAATATCCCCAGATGTTTCCAAATATCCCCTGGTGAGAAAAATCACCAATTGGTTGAGAATCATTGAACTACGGAAAAGATATTTTTATGTATATTTTTAAATGATAACTTTACCCCCTCTACCTCTCTACCCAGTTACAATTCGGTAAAGCTCAAAAGAATATCTTCCAAAGAGAGACCAAAATTTACTAGGTTAAGATGATATCTAATAAAAGTTCAATGGATGATGTATAAAGGACCCATGGACAAATCCAAAGGGGGAAAGTATTGAGGGTGGGGGTGGGTTGGGTGGGGGAACATGGAGGCAGGGAAATGGAGACAACTGTACTTGAACAACAATAAATAAATAAATAAATAAATAAATAAATAAATAAATTCAATGATACTAAGAACAATTAAGCTTTTATTCATTTATTCATTTATATCTGAATATTTAATGACATTATGATGCTTTCTAAAGTTTTATCATATTTGTCACTTTTATTAATTTTTACGCATAACTATTTTTAGAACAAAATACATAAAGTCTCTTAGGTTTAATCACTTTGTTCTGAACTACTCTTAGGTTTTCACTTTGAAAGGCCTATTTAGATCCATGAATTATATTTTGTTTTATGCACAATTACCTATGCACTGCTTTAGCTACTTTAAGGTACGTAATTAAGTTGTAAAAATATGTAGCAATTTCCTCCATGTCCAGCAACAATTTAAGATCATTGAGAAATAATACAGAAATATTTTGCATTTTTTTTCAACGTAGCCAGCTGTCTTCCTTTTCACCTTCTACATGGCAAAATTCACCACAATCAAAGGACCTGCAATACAGTTAGTGCTGCACTTCAGGAATTTACAAAAAAGTCTAAGTGTGGCCAAGACAGCTATGACATGTTGAAATTAATTCTAATGAGCCATCAGCATAGACTTCAAAAGGGGATTTTAAATCAATTTGTTTCCTACTGTTTATAGAAAGAGAAAAGAAGAGCAGAACTGATGGAATCCTCAACATTGCTGTCCACATTCCACTGGATCCCAAGCTCATTGTCTCGAGAGGCAATTCTTTGGGATTCATCTCTTCTGCCATTTCTTAACTGAAAATCTCTTGCCAAATGCCTCTTATGATAAGATTATTTTTAAGACTACAGATGAACACAAGGAAGCTTCTGGATGATACTTACTACAATGACACATATAAAATTTGCACCTGAGCTTATTTACAACTATACACTTAAGACTTCATTTTCTGGTTATATGATATTAAAACATTTTCAAATACAAATGTAATATAAAAATATAATAACAGTCCTTTATCTTAATCTTTTTAACATTAAAATTTTGTGTGAGAAAAACTGTATAAAACTACAGTAATAACATTATCCTAGAAACTAAACAATTAAAGGGGACAACTGTACTTGAATAATAGGAAGGGTTTTCAGGAACATCTGTAATGGACATATGGACAAAACCAAAGAAGGGTAGGATTGAGGGTGGGAGGTGGGGATGGCTGGGGTGGGGGGCAAATGGAAACAGCTGTACTTGAACAACAATTTAAAAGACAGGGGAAAAAGAATATTAAAAATTACTAAGGTAAAAAATAAGTAAAGAAATATTATTATGTATAACTATTTTATCCCCAGCTCATGAGTGACATCAGACTCTCATTAATTGTTAAATGGCAAATTCATAAGTCTGTTCTTATTAATTGTTTCCTTTCCAGAAGGCTAGGAATTTTTCTAGTTCTGCCTCATTCACTCTGACACCTGCTTTTACCTTTGCCAAGAGAATTCTCTTTACTTCTGCTGTGATTTGGATTCTGTTTTCTTGATCCTGTGACTTTCTCTAGGATTACTTCTCAATTTGGGGCAGACAATTTCCAGACTTTCCTTAGAAATTGTATTTGGCCAGTCAATTGTTTTGAGAAGGTGCATGCCTGAAATGTCTTTATTATATTCATTTTTTTCTTTTTATTAATCTAATTGTTGTTCAAGTACAATTGTCTCCCTTCGTTTTTTATTTGTTGTTGGCTAGATAAGAAACTCTAAATTTCCTCAGCATTTTAGAGGTTTTGTTCCATTGTCTCCTAGCTCACTGCACCACTCTTGAGAAATCCAATGCCATTCTGGTAGTTCACTCTTTGTATGTGATCTGTTTGTACCCGTGAAAACTTTTAGACATTTCAGATTCTAATCTTAGGTCATCACTCAGAGTACCCTCCTTTTTACTAAGCATTAGGCACACAAAAACTAACAAAAACTTTAATCTCTTACTTGTAAGATGTACAACATGATGAGAACTTTGGTTAAATAGTACATTGTAAAATTGTGTGCCACAATGGTCTTTTTTTCCATTAAATGAAAGCATTAACTTATTTCCCCAAACTAAAGACATTTCCAGTGCTCCTCTAATCCCAAATCTGATGTCCTCTCTTACTTTTTTCCCCTTTAGCTTTAGATTTATCATTCCAGCAGCCTTGAATTTTTTTCCTATTTTGTTTTTTATGGCATTCTACTCCCCTTCTCCAGCTATTTTTTCTTGAATTTCTTTTCTTGTCCCTGGTTCCTAAATGTGAATATGCCTTTGGTTTCTTTGTTGGGATGTTTTCCTAAACTTTGTGATGTTCATATTGTAAAAGGACCCATTTAATTTCAGACTATTTGATGTCATCATTATGATTGTTCCATTCAAAATATTTTGTCTTTAGTCTCATATTTTCACCAATATCATCCTGGGTGTAGTATACTGGAGAGAAGCTGAGCTGAAATCCTAGAGTACATGTTGGCCAATTTATTTTTGTAAAGGGCCAGAGTAAATACTTTAGACTTCACAACATCACAAATACTCAGTAATGTGGACACAGCCATAGACAGTAACTGAACAAATGAGGGTGGATGTGTTACAATCAAACTTTATTTATAAAACAGCAGAGTAAGCCTTATTTCACCCCTAAGCTGCAGTTTGCCAATCAATGCCTGGTTTGGAGATTTGAGCTGTGTCTTGCATTTTGCACTAAGTATCTGTTTGTCTTAGGAGAATCATTTAATATCTTTGGAACACAGTTTCCCAAAACTACTCTATTAAAAATCGTTTCTTTTGATTAGAATTTCCTTTCTCTCACCTGCTACCTTATGGGCCAACTAAACTCGTATTCATTTTTTAGTCACATCTGAAATGTCATTTGTTCTATGAAGTCTTTATTTATGCATACACGATTATACATTAAGTACCAAGTACTTGATACCTATCCCTAATCAGAACTTCCTTCACCTTGTTTTATTCCTACATAGTATGCTTTTATGAGTCAATTAAAACACTTCTTTTATTGTGTTATAATTGTGTTTTTACCTGTCTCTCTTTATCCTTGATTTTAAATTTCTCTTTGAAGCTTCTGTATCTATTGAAATACCTGCTATATAACTTATGCTTAGTAAACATTTGTACAATGCAATGGCCTTTACATTCCTTAAGATGTCTTTCAGCTCAATAATATTATTATGCATATTTTAAACCAAATTCATTCTCTGTGATCCAAAATCTCTTTCTTCTCTTGATAATGACATCCTCAGGCTTAGTTGCTCATAGCTCAAAACTGTCTGTCTGTACTGTGGTCAAGAGAGCAGAATTTGAGTTTGACAGATGTGAATTTGAAGCCTGCCCTGCCACTTAGTCAGTGTGGAATCTTGGGAATTTGTTAATCTCTCCAAGCCACAGTTTGCTCATTTGCATAATTGGGACTCAGAAAGGATATACAGCCCAAGGTTGTTGTAGACATTAAATAAATCTTGTGTTTTGATTATGTGGCTGACACTCTGCAAATGGCTTCTGTTATTTTGTTGTACTAGTTCTAACATTCTTGGTAGCATGATCATTAACATATTTTTATAGTAAAATTCATTTCCCTTAAACTTTCAGTTTGTGATTAAGCTACCTGATGCCCCTTTACCCTAACACATGGCATGCCTAGAACAGCCAACAAAAGGCAATTCTTTTGGGAGACAGATAGTTTGTATTTAATACTCAATACATGTTACATTAAATTTTGTAGTCAAGAATTATAATTTATATATAGTTTATAATTAATTGATAATATTTAATTGGATGTGACTTTTTAAAAACTATGTGTTATGTCTACAGAAAAATATTTTTGTTTATATTTTTATTTTTTATATATATTTTTATTTAGCATAGTGGCTAAGAACCTATACTTGTTTATATTTTTAGATGTGTTGAGAAAACCCTAATATGCTCTGGCCTACTATATCTTAAATGCATCTAAACATTCTGTGTAGCCTTTGCCTTTTAGTAACTCAGCAAATAATACTACACAAGTATTTTTTTAAGTCAGGGTTTCTTTCTATTCATTTTTAATCATCTGTATATAGGCTTACACAGTGTTTGTATCTCTCAATGTTCTTACACAACACAAATTTCTGTTCATAGTTCAAGTTGTATTACAAAAATTTATTTGGGTCCTAAATATGTATTTTCCTGTCATGGATAGTTCTTCAGTTCTGTCCTGGGATAATATTTTAATATTCAGTGTTATTTAAATATTTATAAACTTGTGTATTTATAAAAATAGAGTATAAGCTCTATGTATAAAATGAGATTATTTTATTAATGTTTATATTCTTATACAACCTTGTATAGTGCTGCCCATTACACACATCCCTTATTCTTTTCTCATCATTTTGTATTAATGTAATATAAATTACAATTAAGAAAACTAAATGAGTCTACATGAACCCATTAACTAACTGAACAAGTGTTTCTTGATTTCAAAATATAAACATTCTGGTTTTAGAGTAATGTTGATTATTTTCTTTGAGGAAAAAATATTGTATGAAAATACCCATAACTAATCTTCTCTGAGTGTCTAAACACTAATGACACTCACAAATTTCATAATTCTACTACAGATATTTGTATAGTAATTGAGGCTTCAGTCTGAATGCTGTGGTCTACACCTTGCCTTCTTTGTAAAAATATATTCTCTGATTGAAAAATTATAATGCCTATCATTTATTTTCACAATTCTTTAAGAACTAAGCTACTAAAACTGGGTAAATAATTTTAAATATAAATACAAAAGTAAATAGTAAATTTCCTAGGCAATTTGTTAGACTTAACATGGTAGGAAATATGGTAAAAAAAAAAAAAAAAAACAACAATAAAAATCTTAAACATAGCAAAGAACAAAACAATGAAATCTGTGTGAATGAACTTTTGTACACCAGCTCCACCACGTGGCTTTGGGAAATTTTGCAGTTTATATTCAAGGTCAGGAGGGGGAGTGTAGAGGGACTGGGGGTTGTAGGGAAGGGGGTCAGAAATCTTATCAAATGTTTTTAAAATACTTCCTGATTAATAAAATTTCTCATGGTAAAAAAAAAAATTTAACTTAAAGTGATAAGAAGCACTCAACTTTTTACAAATAATGAATGTACATTCCTTCATCTTGTTCTAAATTTGAAGTATGAATTTATGAGGTGAAAGAACATACTATTTTTCCCTGGGACAACATATATTAAGGTAAACTAACATTGAGTTGTAAACCTAAACTGTTTCAGAATGCTTTGTAATATTATTTTGCACTTTACAAAATAAAGTGTAAAATATTGTAAATATTTTTTGTAAATAATTTTGTAAATATTAGTTGGATTAGAGTTCATAGTTTGTTTTATTCTATCCAACATCTATTTTATGCAATAGTTCTGTATTATAGGAGACCGTCCTGCATGGCATGGGTCCAGCTCCCACTCAGAGATGCACAGGACCCATGCCCACGGATAGGTTCTTCTGTGGGGAATCAGGCCTGCATTGTACCTAGACTGCTATGAGACTTGCTTTTGCTAAAACTTCCTCACCCTGAATTGAGACAGCAAGTGCTTACTGTAACTTCCTAAAATCCATGCTAAAACTCCCCAGTATGGAGTGTAACCGGTTCAACCACTTTTCCCTTTACATTTGCAAATATCCTTCTTATGTGATGTGATTAATGACATCATCTCCTTTGTTTTCTGTAAAAGGTAACCCCCTAAAGCGAACCTGTGCATAGTAAATGAGGACCATCATGTAATGTGCCCGGAAAAGAAATAAAGGCCGGTCACAGCAAGGGCCAAGGCTTTTCTCCTCTTGAAAGAAAAGCCATGCTGTCCCTTTTCCTCCACAGGATTCAGTAGTACATGTGAATTTCTCATGCCTCATCCACAATGTGGGGGACCCCACGAGTTGGGGTCCACATCACTGTATCTCCATGAAAATGACATAATTTCAAAAATATAAAAAGGTATAAAAATATATTGTCATTCATTGTAATTCTAAGAAGACTTTAAAATTGAATGATTTTTTCCCCTCAATTTAACATTTTGTTTTTCTCCCACACTTTGGTCTGTTTTCTTGAATTAAAGCATACAGTATAATTTTAAAATAAATGTAACAAAACTATTGCAGTGATTAGTAATATCTGAAGTTAACTATCTGTGGTAGAAGAATAGGATCAGGGAGGAACTTAGTTTCCTGTGAAAGGAGAAGGAGTTGAGTAACTAAGGTGGAAAAAATATGGAGTTGTGTGTTCTCAGGTACCCAGTTTCTGTGTCACAGCTCTGAGTTCTAGTGTCTTCTGGGTCTCTTAAATTTGATCTACAAAAACTGAAATTTGACTTGCTTAACTCATGTGCTTGCCTCTGAGTTAATCAATTGTACCCAGGAAAAACTTAGAGGCACATTTTTTCATAAGCAGAAAAGGAGGCAGTTATTGGGAAACTACAAAGTGACTACAACACCTATGTGGTGTTGATATAGCAAATCATCATCATCATCATCAAACAGATCTAGAAGCTAGTTGAACTATTTAGAATAGGATGTTGCTTCCAATCCCCTTTGTCCAGATTAGTTACTAAAATCAATAAGTGTAAGTTGTGTTAATTAGATCATTATAGCGGGCAGGGTGAACAATAAGGCCTTTGGTTACCTCCCATTAGGAGTTAAAGGAGATTATAAGAAATAGAACAACACTTTGGACTAAAAGAAGTTTTCAAGCTTCAACCCTGAGAGATATTACCTGTTGCCATCAGTAAATTACTATATGATAGTGACTCACTATGACCATGACATTAAAGTAGGATCTGAAAACAGAATCCAATAAAATTTTGTGGAAAGTGGTGAATTTTAGCATATGTGCACTTCTTAAATACCTTTTACATAATTTCCCAAGGGCAATTTCTCAATAAAAAATAATCACATCTAGCATTTTTTAACACTTACTCTATATTAATCTCAGATCTGCTTTACATGAACCCAAATATATTAGTATTAAAACAACCCTGTGAAGTAAATATTATCATTATTATCATCCTCTTCTAGATTGGGATATACAGAAACAGAGAAAGAAACTAATCTACCCAAGATTACAATTTAGGAGTGACTTAAACCCAGTCAATTTATCCTTGGAGCCCACCCAAGGATAATCTTCTAACCAAAGAAAATATAAAGGCTATAATAGGAGACAAAAAGGACATTACATAATGAGTAAGGGACCAATTCAATAAGAAAATATAACCCATAAATAGTAATGAACCCAATAAGAGTACTTAAATACATAAAACAAATATAAATGGACATAAAGGGAGAGACTGACAGCAAAGCTGTCATAGTACGGAACTTTAACACCTCATTGACATCAATTAATAGATCTTCCAGACAGAAATTCAACAGGGAAGCAGAGGCCTGAAATAACAAATTAGACCAGATAGATTTATTTGACAGTTATAGAGCATTTAACAACAAAGAAACAAAATATACAATCTTTTCAAGTGCACATGGAACATTTTCCCAGATAGACTACATGTTAGACAACAAGTCTCAATAGGTTAAAAAGACTACAATCACATCAAGTATCTTCTCTATCCAAATAGTATGAAACCAGGAGTCAATTATATGAGGGAAACTAAAAAACACACAAAAACATCGAGGCGAAATAACATGTTACAAAACAATAAGTGGGTTAACAATTTGATCAAAGAAGAAACCCAAAGATACTATGAGACAAGTGAAAATGAAAACACAACAACATAAAATTTATGAGACATAATAAAAGCATTCCTAAGATGGAAATTCATAGGCATACAGACCTTCCTCAAGAAACAAGAAAACTCTCACATATACAAAAAATCTTACACCTAAAGGAACTAGAGAAGTAATAATAAACAAAGCCCAAAGTGTTTAGAAAATAAAGAAAATAATAAGGATCAGAGTGGAAATAAATAAAATAGAGAATAAAAAAGAATACAGAGTTCCAGCCAAGATGGAGGCGTAGGTAGAAATCCTTCATGTCCTCACACAACCAAAAGGAGGATAACAACAAATTTAAAATCAATACACAGGTGGGAAGAAGATGGAAGTGAGGTAGGAGAGAGCAGATTCCACTTCTCCCTATACACAGGAGAAAAATCTAGCCACTCTATGGAGGAACAGAGCAAACAGCCAACAGTTCCCCAGCATATATGAAAATAGGAAACCAAAAATTGTAGCGGACATTGAAAAACTACACAGTAAGGAGAGTGCTTCAGGACAATAAGGTCCCAGGGACCAGCGCAAGGACCAGGGTCTGCCACAGGGTTCTTGAGAGAGAGCTGGGTCAACTGCTCCCTCCCTGGCCAAACATGGTTTGAGCAGCACTAGGAGAGACCTGATTGCTTGAAGTCTCAGAGAAGGGAATAAGAACTAAGTGGCAAACACACAGGGACTGTGAGCACACACAAAGTCTGGGAAGCCTGCTCAGGAGAGTTGAGAGTTGCACCATGATGGGCCCTGACCCAATAGTCCCTGGTCTGGCTGGAGAATTGGTCTGTGCGAGAGGGCAGGCTGCTGTATGGAGTGGCAGGCTTGAGTAGGAGGAATTTCTTAAAATGAAAAAGTGAAGAAAAAGACAGTTTGGGGAATTCTCCTGCAACAATCACTTGGGCCTCCTCCCCACCCAGCCCAGCAGCAATTCCCAGGTGGCAGGGGAAGCCCTGCTTGTCCCCATAGCACTGGGAAGGGTTCACACCCGAACCCATGGGCTGGATGTGGCCTGGCCAAGCATCCACGCCCACAACCTGGAAAGAGTGAGCTCTGCAAAAGGCCCCAGTGCACACTGGTAACCCCAGGGAGAGTGCACTCTGAAAAGGGCATAGATCCAACACCCAAGGCCCCATGGAGTAGCGCCAGGCTAGCCCTGGGGAGAGTGCATGTGAGGCTAATTGAATGTGGATCAGGAATGGGAGGAAAGCCCCTCAGTCTGCTGCAGCCACCAAGATCAGAAAAACTGGTGTGGCCAGTTTGAAACCAGAAAGAGGCTTGTTTTGTTCTGTTTTTAAGTAATTTTTTATTTTTCAATATTTATTATATTTTATCTGTCAATTCCTTTTTCCTCTCCTTCATTCTTGTTTTATTCTTCTTTCCTTTCTTTCCAATTTTATCTCTTCTTCCTTCCTTCTTCTGCTTCTTTTTTTAAATACCCACAAGTCAGACAAGAAAACATGGAACTGTGAACAGACCAGAGTTGGAACCAGAGAGGGGGCATCCCAACAGCTGAGACAGTGACACAAATTTCACTTTGTTATTACAGAGAACCTGCAACTTATTGTAGATTTGTATTCTTATTTTTTTTCATTATTTTTACATCTTTTATTTTAATAGTATTTTTGTATTCCTCTTCTTTCTGTTTAGTCTTCTTTGCTTGGCTAGTTATATTGTATCGTTTGACAACAGGTTTCCCCTGTTCTCTCTTTCATAGTGTATTGCTAATTTCCTGTCCTTCACTTCACTTGTGTTCCGTTAGCACACTACTCAAGGTCCTATACTCCCTATTCTTGTTATCCAGATCACATAGATTCTGTCATATTATTGTTTCTCTAATATTATTGTAAATAATAGCTATAAT
Organism: Phyllostomus discolor; assembly: GCF_004126475.2. NCBI lineage: Eukaryota > Metazoa > Chordata > Mammalia > Chiroptera > Phyllostomidae > Phyllostomus > Phyllostomus discolor. The sequence continues at coordinate 120,092,381 of NC_040904.2, forward strand.
AGCTTTATACAATTGTAAATACTACGCAACACCCCTTCCAGATCTTAGCCCACTTCACAATTTCCTGAACTCTATTACTGCAGTTCACTCTATTATCTCATAAACCACACATACTTACTATCCTTTACTCTTACCTTACCTCAGCATCTGACCTCCCACAAGTTAACTGCCTTCTAGATCCAACTCACAACCCTTCCCTCCCGAACAAGAGTCCTATCTTCTTTCCATCCTTTCTAAAAAGTGGCTAGTTGGGTGGAATATCACAGTTAACACAATACATAGCCAAAGGATCTCCTATCTCTTCTCTATGGGCTGATACTGCAAATATCATAGAATACTCTCTTGCTGTCTTAAGCCATTTTATCTTCCCCATCCAACTGATCACAAAAAAAGAACAGGTGGAAGCTGTGAACACCAGGATACCTGCTGGAAGAGGAAACACAACAATAAAGGAACCACCAACAGATAACAACAGAAGAAGGTGAAGGAAGGAGTGGAAGCCTCACTAACCTCAATCCAGGACCTATCTGGAAATACAACTAAATAGTGGAAAATTTACCCAGAACAAACAACTGAACAAGAGCAAGAGAGAATCTTCAAAACCTTGTACATATGGGAGAAACAGCTTCAACACAAACTTCCCTCACCAGCACAACAAAATACAAGAAGTGTTGGACAGAGTGACCCTCATTTAACCAGCTGGTGGGAAGGACCAACCAAAGAAAGACCCAACCAAAATCAAAACCCAAAGACAAACACAGAGACAATTTACATGATAGCACAAGACCACTGAGCTAGGGAGATCAAAAAGACTACACTACTGAATCTCACAGGTATTCTACCATAGAAGTTCACACCATAAATCCAGAGAGTCAGAACAGATCAATTTAAGGAGTTGAGGCTAAGAAGAAGAGTCTTACAAACAATGGGAAGACAAAGAAACAATTAAATTTTCCTTTCATCCCCTAATGAAAAGAAAGAAAAAAGCCTCAGAAAAAATGCTAAGTGAAACAGAGGCAAGTCAACTATCAGATATTGAGTTCAAACCAATGTTTATCAGGAAGCTCAATGAGCTCACAATGAATTACCAGAAACTACAGAAAAAGTACAATGAACTCACTACAAACTACATCAACCTGAAAAAGGAAATAGAAACCATCAACAAGGTCCAAGAGATAATGAAGAATATGGTCTCTGAACTGAAAAACACAGTAGAAGGAGTAAAAAGCAGGCTCCATGACGCAGAAGATCGGATCAGTGAGATAAAGGACAAAGCAGAAAAAAAACACCAAAAACAGAAAGAAAAGGAAAAGAGGCTCAGAAAGGATGAAGAGAATTAAGTGAAATTCAGGACAACTTGAAACATAATAACATCGGTATAATAGGGATACCAGAAGGAGAAGAAGTAAGGCAAGGGATAGAAAACCTATATGAAAAAGTAATCATGAAGAACTTCCCTAATTTAATGAGAGAAAAAGTCACGCAAATCCAGGAAACACAGAGAGTCCCAATCAAGAGGAACCCAAAGAGGCCCACTTCAAGACACATCAAGATTAAAATGTCAACATTCTAAGACAAAGAGAGAATCCTAAAAGTACCAAGGGAAAAGCAGGAAGTAAAATACAGGGGAGCCACGTAAGGTTAGTAGCTGACATCTCAATGGAAACTCTCCAAGCCAGAAGAGAATGGCAAGAAATATTGCAAGTAATAAGAACCAGATGCCTGTTAACAAGGCTACTTTACCCAGCAAGGCTCTCAATCAAGATAGAAGGCAAAATAAGAAGCTTCCCAGAAAAAGAAGTATAAAATAATACAACTCCACCAAACTACCTCTGCAAGAGATGCTAAAGGGATTGCTTTACAGAAAGGAAGAAAAAGAGAGATAGAGAGGAACACAGGTACGAAATGCCAATGAATAAGAATCTATCAATAATAACCTTAAATGTAAATGGATTAAATGCTACAATCAAAAGGCATAGCATAGCTGAATGGATAAGAAAGCTTGATCCAAACATATGCTGCCTAAGGAGACCCACCTAAGGAAAAAAGACCTACACAAACTGAAAGTGAAGGTCTGGAAACAAATTTTCCATGCAAATGGACAGTAAAAAAACAGCCAGGGTAGCAATACTCATATCAGACAACATAGACTTCAAAAAAGGGGCCACAAAGAGAGTCCCAGAAGGTCACTTCACAATACTCCAGGAAAGAAACCATCAAGAAGACAAAAACACTATAAATATATATGCACCAAACATAGGAGCACCCAAATACATAAAGAAAATCTTAGAGGACTTCAAGAAAAATATTGATAGCAACACAATTATAATAGGAGATTTTAACAACCCACTGTCAAAACTGGACAGATCTTCCAAGCAAAATATCAACAAAGATATTGTGACATTGAACAATGCCTTAGATGAAATAGACTTAACTGATATATACAGGGCCCTCCATCCCAAATAAGGTAAATACACATTCTTTTCAAATGCACATGGAACATTTTCAAAGATAGACCATATTATAGAACATAAAACAAGGCTCAACAAATTCAAGAAAATTTAAACCATACAAGTATTTTCTCCAACCCCAAGGAAACTAGAAACCAACCCCAAGGAAAATACCCAAAACACTCAAATCATGAAGATTTGAATAGCATGCTATTAAACAATGAATGGGTCAAGATTGAATTAGGGGAAGAAAATCAAAAAGTTCCTGGAAACAAATGAACCACAACTCACAACAACCCAAACTTATGGGACACAACAAGGCAGTCCTAAGAAGGAAGTTCATAACAATACCAGGCCTGCCAGAAAAAGATAGAAACATTTCAAACAAACCCACCTAACCCTATGTCTACGAGAACTTAAGGAACAACAAAAAAGACAAGCCCAGACCAAGCAGAAGGAGGAAATAACCAAGATCAGGACATGACATTAAATGACATAGAGATTAAACGAACAATCCTAAGGAGCAATGAATCAAGAGTTGGTTCTTTGAAAAGATAAGTGAAATCGACAAGCCCTTTAGGTAGGCTCATGAAGAACAAAAACAGAGAAGAGGCCAAATACACACAATCAGAAATGAAAGAGGGGAGATTACAACTAATATCACAGAAATACAAAGGATTGTAAGAAATTACTATGAAGAACTGTATGCCAAGAAATTTGAAAATCTAGGTGAAATGGACAAATTTCTAAAAAACATAATCTTCCAAAACTCAATGAAGAAGAAGCAGAAGGCCTGAACAAACCAATAACAGCAAATGAAATTGAAGCAATAATCAAAAGACTCCTGACACACAAAAGCCCTGAACAGATGATTTCACAGGAGAATTCTACAAAGCAGTTAAGAAATAGCTAACTCCTATTCTTCACAGACTATCCAAAAAAATCCAAAAATGATGGCAGACTTCCAAACTCTTTTTATGAAGCCAACATCATCCTAATCTCAAAACCAGATAAAGACACAACTAAGAAAGAAAACTTCAGGCCAATATCGCTGATGAACATAAATGCAAAAAATCCTCAACAAAATATTGGCAAATCGAATCCAACAATCCATTAAAAAGATCATACACATGACCAAGTGGGATTGATCCCAGGGATGCAAGGATGTTCAATATTCGCAAATCAGTAAATGTAATACATCATATAAACAAAAGCAAAGACAAAAATCACACGATCATATCAATAGATGTGGAAAAAGCATTTGATAAGGTACAGCGCCCATTTGTGATAAAAAACACTCAGCAAAGTGGGAATAGAGGGAGCATTTCTCAACAAAATAAAGGCTATATATGAGAGACCTACAGACCTCATGCTCAACGGACAAAAACTAAATCTTTTCCACTAAGTACAAACAAGACAAGGTTGTCCACTTTCCCTACTTCGATTCAACATAGTATTGGAAGTTATGGCCTGAGCAATGAGACAAGAAAAGGAAATAAAAGGCATCTGAATTGGAAAGGAGGAAACAAAACTATCATTATTTGCAGATGACATGATAGTACACATAGAAAATCCTATAGATTCTGCCAAAAAACTGCTTGACCTAATAAATGAATATGGGCAAAACAACAGGATACAAAGTCAATATCCAGAACATCAAAGGCATTTTTGTATACCACAATGAAACAGCAGAAGCAGAAATTCAGAAAAAATCCCATTCGATATGCAACAAGAAAAATAAAATACCTAGGAATAAACCTACCAAGGAGGTAAAGACCTGTATACAGAAAAGTACACAACACTGAAGAACGACATCAAGGAAGCACAAACAAATGGAAATATACATTGTGTTCATGGATTGGAGAATTAACATCATCAAATGTCCATACCACCAAAGCAATTTACACATCCAATACAATCCCTATTCAAGTACCAATGGCATATTGCACAGACATAGAACAAACATTTTAAAAATTTATATGTAACCATAAATGACCTCAAATAGCTGAGCAATTTTGATAAAGAAGAAGAGCAAAGTACAGAGGGATCACCATACCTGATAGTCAAACTGTATTACAAGGCCACTGTAATCAAAACAGCCTGGTCTGGCATAAAAACAGGCACAAGGACCAGTGGAACAGAACAGAGAGCCCAGAAAATAAACCCAAGTCCTCTACTGTCAATTAATATTACACAAAGGGGGCAACAACATAAAATGGAGTAAACAATAGCCTCTTCAACAAATGGTGATGGGACATCTGGACAACTATGTGCAAAAAAATATGAAACTAGCACCAACTTACACCATACACAAAAATAAATTCAAGGTGGATAAAAGATTTAAATATAAGTCTTGACACATTAAAGTCCTAGAGGAGAATATAGGAAGGAAAGTTTCAGATATTTCATGCAGCAACATTTTTACTGACATGTCCCCCAGAGCTAGGGACATAAAGGAAAGAATAAACAAATGGGGTTTCATCAAAATAAAAAGCTTCTGCAAAGCTAAAGAAAATAGTATTAAAATGAAAAGAGAACCAACCGTATGGGAAACATATTTGCCAATGATACCTCAGACAACGGTTTAATCTCCAAAATATATAAAGAACTTATATGACTCCACTCTAAGACAAGCAACCCAATTTAAAAAATGGGCAAAAGACATGAACAGACACTTCTCCAAGGAGGACATGCAGAGGACCCAGAGACACCTGAAAGATGCTCAATATCGCTAACTATCAGAGAGATGCAAATTAAAATCACAAAGAGATACCACTTTACATCAGTCAGAATGGCCATCATAAGCAAGCAACAAATAACAAATGTTGGACAGGTTTTGGAGAAAAGGAGACCTCAGTGCACTGCTGGTGGGATTGCAGACTGGGTACCACAGTATGGGATTCCACATTATGGAAAACAGTGTGGAATTTTCTCAGAAAACTAAAAATGGATCTGCCTTTTGACCCAGCAATTCCACCGTTGGGACTATATTTTAAGAACCCTGAAACACCAATCCAAAAGAACCTATGCACCCCAATGTTCATAGCAGCACAATTTACAATAGCCAAGTGTTGGAGGCAGGCTTGGTGCCTATCAGTACATGAATGGATCAAAAAACTATGGTACATTTACACAATGGAATTCTATGCAGCAGAAAGAAAGAAGGAGCTCCTACCCTTTGCAACAGAATGGATGCAACTGGAAAGCATTATGCTAAGCAAAATAAGCCAAGCAGTGAAAGACAAACGCCATATGATCTCACCTTTAACAGGAACCTGATCAAGAAAACAAACAAGCAAACAAAATATAACCAAAGACACTGAAATTGAGAACAGGCTGACAGTGACCAGAGAGGAGAGGGGAGGGAATTTCAGGAAAAGGGTGAAGGGTTTACGGGAACAATTATAAAGGACACATGGACAATAACTGGGAGGGTGGGGGGTAGAATTGGGAGGGAGGTGGGCAGGGCTGGGGGTTTGGGCTGTGGTGGGGAGAAAAGGCAGAAAACTGTACTTGAACAACAGTACAAATAAAATAAATTTAGAAAAACAAAGTAAAATAAAATGGAAGGTGAAAAAGAAATTTCCCAGATAAAAGAGGGCTGAAAGAACACACTTCCACCAAACCAACACTGCAAAATATGCTAAAGGGACTTCTATAAGAAGAGGAAGGAAAAGAGTGAGAGAGAGAGGAACACGGGTACAAAAGAGGAAAAGTGAATAAGTACCTATTAATGATAACCTTAAATGTAAATAGATTAAATGCTCCAATCAAAAGACATAGTGGATAAGAAACATGGCTGGCACATATGCTGCCTACAAGAGACCCACCTCAGAAAAAGACCTTACAAGATATTAATTCGCCATTTCTTCCAGGATGTGTTTTGAAGGTTCTTCCCTGGTGTGTTAAACTGCATTGTTTTGGGTTTTTTTTTTTAAGATTTTATTTATTTACTTTTAGGGAGTGGGTAAGGGAGGGAGAAAGAAAGGGGAAAAAACATCCAGATGTGAGAGAAGCCTCCACTGGTTGCCTCTCACACACACCCCAACCAGTGACCATGGCCACAACCCAATGTGCCCTGACTGGAATCAAACCAGCAACATTTCACTCTGCCGGACAACACCCAATCAACTGAGCCACATCAGTCAAGGCAAGCAGTAATGTTCTTATTTAAAGAGGATTCTAACATCCCTCCCTCTGAATTCTATCGATAATGAGCAGTTGATATTTTGAGACAATGTGTTCTCATAAAAGGACACAAAAGTGTTAAGAATAGAGAACCATGAAAATATGCATATTTATGTGTACACAAAGGAGAAATAGTGAAAGAACAGATGAAATAAAACTCATTAACATCTATACATTTTCAACCAAGACTACAGTAATATACTAACTAGTGTAGAAACCAAGGTTTTTTAATGATGTTTCTCACATTTGTAAATAATTGTTAAGAAAAAGTTGAGTTGAACAAAAATTATGCTGCATTTTAAATTTTAATATTTTCCTTGTAAATACTTTAACCTTAGAAATAATCAATAGCAAAGGCAACCAGTGCAGTTTTCATGAAAATGATACAATTTTGAGCAGAATGCATGTAAGCCTCTAGAGATACAGATACAGTCCCGTTATCTTCTTGCTATGCTGTGTGCCCCTCACATCCAAGCTACGTGCCCACACACAGGCTTTATGCAGTGGTATGTTGCTGGTGGCTTCCTTCACATTCTCCCAGGACAAAGCTACACTCCAAGTAAAATGTGATCTTTACTTTAGGTTAATTTCTTCAAAGCAAGATATGTATACTTAGCCTCATCTACCTTTGATAAATTTGAATTAGTTTGATAAAAAGTGGAAGTGAAATGATTGAAAATTAATAAAATCAACACATAACATATAAAGATAACAAATAAAAATAAATTTAAAAATAATTAATTTAGTATTGTCTCTATATATTTACTCATATCCACATTAGTATATAGGCACTTGATAATATATTCATTAATTACTAAGTTAATAATTGAAAACTTATTTGATACTATATCAACTATCTATGCATTTATCATAAATATATACCTATATTTTTTATTGTTCAAGTCCAGTTATCTCCACTTTCTCCCCACCACTGTCACCCTCCCCACTGAACTCCACCTCCCACACTCAGACCTATCCCCTTTCAGGTTTATCCAAGTGGTCTTTTATACATGTTCCTTGATGATGTTTCACCATCTTTCCCCCATTATGCCCCTCCTGCCATTCCTCTGGTTACTGTCAGTTTGATCTTTCTCTCTTTTTATTGTTCTTCAAGTACAGTTTTATCCATTTTCACCCTACAATGCGCCACCTCCCTACCCATCCCTGCCTCCCACCATCTAATCTACCCCCTTTGGATTTGTCCATGTGTCCTTTAACATTTTCCTTCATTATTCCTCTTCCCCCTGTCCTCTGGTTACTGTCAGTTTGTTCTTATTTCTTTGCAGAAATGAAATGTCTCTAGTTCTATTATGCTTGCTTGTTTCCTGATTAGGTTCCACATATAGGTGAGATCATACTGTATTTCTCTTTCATGGGCTGGCTTATTTCATGTAGCATAATGCTCTCCAGTTCCATCCATGCTATCACGAAGGTCAGGAGCTCCTGTTAGTATTCTTTCTGCTGAATAGTATTCCATTGTGTAAATGTACCATAGTTTTTGATCCACTCATTAACTAATGGGCACTTGGGTTGCTAGCAGCACTTGGCTATTATAAATTTTGCTGCTATGCACATTGGGGTACATAGGTTCTTTTGAATTGGTGTTTCAGGATTCTTAGGGTATAATCCCAGCAGTGGGATTGCTGGGTCAAGCAGAAGCTTTATTTTTAGTTTTCTGAGGAATTCCATATTGTTTTGCACAGTGGCTGCACCAGTCCTGCATTCTCACAGTGTACTAGTGTTTCCTTTACTTGACAACCTCTCCAACCCTTATTGTTTGTTGATTTGTTTATGATGGCTATTCTGACAATGTGACGTGATACTTAATTGTGATTTTAATTTTCATCTCTCTGATGGCTTGTAATACTGAGCATCACAAGCTATCAAACAGCACATACAGAAGTCCCAGATCATATGTCTCCTGGGACTTCTGTATGTCCTCCTTAGAGAAGTGTCTGTTCAGGTCCTTTGCCCATTTTTTATGATTTTTGTCTTTGTGGAGTAAGTCATGTGAATTCTTATATATTTTGAGATCAAACACTCATGCAAGCCCTGCTGCTGTGGCTCAGTTGATTGAGCACTGACCTGAGGACCAAAGCATCCCTGATTCAATTCCCAGTCAGGGCCACATACCTTGGTTGCAGGCCCAGAACCCCAGTGGGGACATACCAGAGGCAATCACACGTTAATGTTTCTCCCCAACCTCTTTCTCCTTCCCTTCTCCCTAAAAATAAGTAAATAGCATCTTTAAAAATGGTTTTGAAAAATAATTTACAAGAAAGAAAGAAAGAAAGAAAGAAAGAAAGAAAGAAAGAAAGAAAGAAAGGAAGGAAGGAAGGAAGGAAGGAAGGAAGGAAGGAAGGAAGGAAGGAAGGAAGGAAGGAAGGAAAGGAAGAAAAAGAAAGAAAGAAAGAAACCTCATCCAAGGTACCATTTGCAAATATATTTTCCCATATGGTTCATTGCCTTTTCATTATACTCTTGTTTTCTTTAGCCATCCATAAGCTTTTATGTAAGTCGATTTCTTGTTCTTTTTTTTATGTCCCTTGCTCTAGGGGATATATCAGTGAAAATATGTGCTGCATGGAATATCTGAGATATTCTTTGCCTATGTTCTCCTTTAGGACTTTTAAGGTGTCACCACATATTTAAGTCTGCTGTCCACCTGAATTTATTTTTTGTGTACGGTGATGTAAGCTGGTGATCCAGTTTCTTTTTCTTTTTTTTTTCTTTTCTTTTTGATTTTTTTTTGCATGTAGCTGTCCAAATTCTCCAGACACCATTGTTGAAGAGGCTGTTTTTAGTCCATTTTATGCTTCTACCTTCTTTGATGAATATTAGCTGACCACAGAAAGTTCAGTTTACTTTTGACTCTAACTTATGTTCCATGATCTGTGTGTCTATTTTATGGCATACTGTTTGATTACAGTGGCCTTGTAATATAGGTTTTACTACAATGCTGTTGTTTTTTTATTTAAAACGCCAGTATTTGTTTTGATTACAGTGGCCTTGTAATATAGTTTGGTATACCTGCTACTTGTTCTTCTCTCTCAAAATAGTTGCAACTATTCAGTGTCATTTAAGTTTCATATAAATTTTAAAATGTTTGTTCTATGTCCTGTGAAATATGTCGTTGGTACTTTAACAGGGATTGCATTGAATCTATGAATTACTTTGGGTAATATGGACATTTTGATGCTATCAGTACTTCCAATCGATGAACACAGTATATGATTCCATTCATTTGTGTCTTCCTTAATTTTTTCAATGTTGTGTATTTTTAGAGTGCTGGTCATTTATGTACTTGATTAGGATTTATTCCTAGGAATGTTATTTTCTTGTTACTATGGCAAATGTGATTTTTTTTGCTGATTTCTGATTATGATATTTTCTTGTTGGTGTAACAATTGCCTTGATTTCTGAATATTGACTTTGAATCCTACTGTTTTGCCAAATTCACTTATTAGGTTGAGTAGTTTTTTGGTGGAATCTATAGGCTTCTCTGTGTACACTATCATATCATCTGCAAACAATGACAGTTGTATTTCCTCCATTCCAATTTGGATGTGTCTTATTTTTTTCTTGTTTGATTGCTGTGGCTAGAACTTCCAATACTATGTTGAATAGAAGTTGTGAAAGCTGCCATTCTAATCTTGTTCCTGATCTTTATGGGAAAGTTTTTAGTTTTTGTCCACTGAGTATGATGTAGGCTGTTGGTTTCTCACGTATCACCTTTATTTATACTGAGGAATGCTCACTTACCTCACACTCTGTTGAGAGTTTTTTATCATACATGGGTGCTGCAACCTTATCAAATGCTTTTTCTGCATCTACTGATAAATCATGTGACTTTTGCCTTTCCTTTTATTATGTGATGTATTAGGTTTATTGATTTGCAAATATTGTACCTTGCACCCTGAGATGATCCCACTTGGTCATGATGTATGATCCTTCTAATATATTTCTAGATGTGGTTTGCCAATTTCTTTTAGGATTTTAGCATTATATTCACCAGCGATATTAGCCTGTAGTTTTCTTTCTTGAGTCTTTATCTGATTTTGGATTTAGGAGGATACTGGCTTTGTAAAAGATTTTGGGAGTCTCTTCCCTCTTCTTAGATTTTTTTGGAATAGTCTGAGAAGGATAGGGGGTAGGTTTTCCTTAAATGTTTTTAAAATTCTTCTCTAAAACTATCTGGTCCAGGGCTTTTTTGTGCCAGGAGTTTTTTGATTACTTCTTTGATTTCATCAGCTGTTATTAATCTGTTCAGGTTTTCTGCTTCTTAATTCAGTTTTGGAAGATTCTATTTTTCTAGGAATTTGTCCATTTCACCCAAGTTTTCAAATTTATTGGCACATAGTTGTTCTAATAATTTCTTATAATCATTTGTATTCTTTGGTATCAGTTGTAATCTCTCCCTTTTCATTTTTGATTTATTTATTTGGGTCCCTCTCTCATTTTTTTTCTTGATAAGTCTGCTTTAAAAGCTTGTCAATTTGGTTTATCTTTTCAAAGAACCAACTCCGGGATTTATTGATCTTTTGGATTGTTCTTTTAGTCTCTTTGTCACTAATTCTGCTTTGATCTTGTATGTTGCTTCCTTCTACTTGCTCTTGGCTTTGTTTTTTTGTACCTCCAGTTCTTGTAGATATTAGGGTTGTTATTTGAAATGTTTCTGTCTTTTTCAGGTAGGCCTATATTGCTCTGAACTTCCTTCTCAGGACTGCATTTGCTGTGTCCCATAAGTTTGGGGTTGTTGTGAGTTCATTTTCATTTGTTTCCTGAAATTTTCTGATTTATTCCTTGATCTCATTCTTGACCCATTCACTGTTTAATAGCAGGCTATTCAGTCTCCATGAATTTGAGAGGTTGTGAGTTTTTTCCCTGTGGTTAGTTTCTAGTTTCAGGCTCTTTTGGTCAGAAGGCTGGGAACTCCTTATTTCGCCTAACATTTTAATTGAGAACCTCACTGGGTAGAGTAATTTGTTTGTAGGCCTTTGCTTTTCATTATTTGGAATATTCCTTGCCATTTTTTCCTGGCTTGCAGTGTTTCTGTTAAGAAAAGTCAGCTGCTAGTCTTATGAGAGCTCCCTTGTATGTCACTTCTTGTTTCTCCCTTGCTGCTTTTAAGATTCTGTCTTTGTCTTTAAAACTTATCATTTTAATTATGATGTATCTTGGTGTAAGCCTCTTTGTGTTCATCTTGATTGGGACCCTCCATGTTTCCTGAACTTGTATGGCTTTTCCCCTGTCCACATTAACGAAGTTTTCAGTCATTATTTTTTCAACCAGGCTTTCTATCCCTTAGATTTTTTGTTCTCTTCTGGTATTCTTATGATTTGAATGTCATTGCATTTCATGTTTTCCTTCAGCTGTCTTAAGACTTTTTAAATTCTTTTTTCACTCAGTTGCTCTAACTGGGTATTCTTTCTATCTTGTCTCCCAGCTCCACTCATTTGTTCCTCTGCTTCATCAACCTACTTGTAATTCCTTCCACTGTATTTTTATTTCAGATATTGTATTCTTAATTTCCTCCTGGTTCTTGTTTATAATTTTTAATTCCCTTTTCATGCTGCTGTTGTTCCTACTCAGATCCTTTTTGTCATTGCATTCTTTTGAGCATCCATATAACCATTCTTTTGAATTGTATATCTGATAGTTTGTTTGCCTCCATTTCACTTAGCTCTTTTACTGGGAAATCTCCCATTCCTTTCAATTGTTTGTTCTTTCTCTGTCTCCCCTTTGTAGGTGACTCTTTTTGTTTGTTTCTATGATTGTTGATGCTCTGCTTTGCCAGCAGTCTTCATAGGGTGAAATTCTGTGGTAGGTGTCTGTGGGACTCATTGGTGTGGTCTCTTTGATATCTTTGTCTGGATGCTCTAAGGTTGCCCTTTATCTGGTTGTATGGGCGTTTTACTTGTTGGTGCTTCCTTTGTTAGTGGGTTCTCCTCTCCAGCAGTTTTCATGGTATTCATAATTCCCACCTTGTCTTTTCTGCTGTTGTATACAGATTTGGTTAACAAAAAAGCATTAACAGACAACCAAATCTAAACCAGCAAAAAAAGACACCCATATCTCATCAGCAGTCTCTACCTCAATTGAACTCAGATTAATAAAGGTGAAGAGGCCCTGGCTTGTGTGGATCAGTGGATTGAGTGCCAGCCTGCGAACTGGCGGGTTGCAGGTCACTTCCTGGTCAGGGCGCATGCCTGGGTTTGCAGGCCAGGTCCCTAGTGGGGGGCGTGTTGAGGGTGGCCATGCAATGATGTTTGTCTCCCTCTCTTTCTCCCTCCCTTCCCCTCTTCTAAAAATAAATTTTTAAAATCTTTAAAAAATTAAAAATAAAGGATGAAGAAATATTATGGATATTATAAGATATGACAAAGGGAATATAAGATGACTAAAAGAGGTGAAAATGTTGTTTGTAATGAGAGAGAATTGATAAGAAATGGTATGCAACTGAGGTGAACAAAGGGAGATAATATTTGAAACATAAGTAAAACATGAAAGGGTGATAGAAACAATGAAGTAATGTTACAGACAAACAAGGGGGAGCCTGGGATGATATACTATTATTTCAAAAAGCCCCAGGTTCCTCGTGTCTGCTGCCAGAGGAAAGACATCTCTCAATGCCAGAGATTCGTGAATAAAGGAAAGGAAATATTTATTTAATGCTATACAGACTTAAAGTAGTGACCTCATGTCTTCACCAAAATCCCAAAGTCCCTTAAAATACCCACAAACAGACACATTCCTTCCCCCTTTTGCCCAGTCCAGAGTACCGTATCTCAGGAAAGGAAATAGAAGTCCATGGCTCAGGCAGTCCTCTGGTTCTTCCCAGTTAGTACTCCATCTCCACTGGGAGACCTCCCTGGGTTCCTGGCACCCTCAGCTGAGTTGCCGGGATCTCTGCTAAAACCAGATGGTGGTTCCCCCCTTCTAAAGCTGCAGGGGGTCCCCACTCTGGCAAAGGCATGTGGTCCTCTCTCCCAGGGCCATGGGAGTCCCCAATCAGCCAAAACTGCGTGTTTCTCCCCCTGCGCAATGGCTGCAAGGGGGGTGGGGGGGGTCACCACTCTGCCAAAGCCAAGTGGCGGTTCTCTGCTAAAGCCACGTGGTGATTCTCTCTCTCAGGCTGCTGGAGTCTCCACTCTGTCAAGGCCATGTGGTTCTCTCTTTCCTCAATAGCTGTGATCCTCTCTGCACTTCCACAGCCACATGGTTCTCCCTTGCAGGGCTGCGGGAGTCTTCACTCTGCTAAAGCTGTGTGGTTCTCTCTCTCAATGGCTGCCGCCTCTGGGTTTAAATCCCTGAGCCAGTCTTCCTCTGCAGCCCCATTTCCAACTCCTCCCACACTCGGCTTCACATGCTAGAACTCATATCCTTCCAGTTTTACTGGGCTGCCATCATGAGCCTGGGCAGGTGTGGCCCCATGTCATGGAGCCAGTCTTCTCCCAGCTCCCACGCAGGCACTGTAACTCGGGGGACCTGCCCCCTAGTCCCATCTTGGGGAGAGGTCCCTTTCCATCCCCCTGGCCTTGAGCATGGCCATAGCTATTTGGAATATCGAAGTGACCAGCCAAAGGCTATAGGTATGTTAAATGACCATGCCATGGATTAGCTGCAAAGCTTCCCTGCATGTTCTTGCTCTGTGTGCCCCTTCCCCCAACTCACACCTGTGGGGGAAGGGGTGGAGACATCTTAAAATCTCCTGGACACCTTGAGTTCTGGACCCCATTTCAAATGCCCATTTGGGGTCCCCCCTCTTGGCTGCACCCTGTAACAATAAGAAGAGGGACAAATGTACTATGGCGTTTGAAGCATAATTGAAAAGGTACTGGGCCAGCAGGATCAAAATTGCAGAAAAAACACAACAGTATCAATAGCAATGACACCTGAATGAAGTTTAATAAAGGTAGAACAAAGATAAGAATATTGTAGAAAAGCTAAAAATGAAAATGAGATATCTAAAGTAAAGAAAGGTGATTATGAGTGGATGGGTGAAGCAAACTAATAAGAGTAAGGAGTAAAGCATAGGTTGAGAGAAGGGGAATAAAGAAAGAAAAGAAAAAAGGAAAATAAAGGAAGAAAAAAGACAATGAAATAACATTCTTCACTCAACTGATCAGGAGCAGGGTAAAGGTGAAATGGATTAAGACAACAGGAGAATATTTTATGGGATATAAGGTAGGAGCAATAGTGAACACATAGGAGATCCTTTGGAGAAACACATCAATAACCGTGATATTTCACCAAACTAGTCTCTGATTATGAAACATGAAAGAGAAATAAGACTCTTATTAGAAGGTAAAAAGAATGTGCTCTGACTTATAAAAGAAGAGTGCTTATGTGAGTTTAGATGGAGGAGAAATAGTGAGAGTAAGGGATAGAAACTTGTAATAGTATGAGAGAAAATAAAGTTAACCACTATAGTAATAAAGCTCAGGAAGGTGGTGAAATGGATTAAGACCAAGGAAGGGTCCTGTGTGGGATTTGAAATCCAAATAATGTAATAAGAAATATATAATCTGAATAAAAAGAGTAAAATATAAAACCAAGAGTAGTTTGTTTTTTGGAATAGAAGTGAAGGAAGAAAAATTAAAACACAATATGAAGGAGAATAAAAAACAAATCATACAATAAAAGCAAAGAAACAAAACAAAAAAAACTAAATAAATGTAAAGAAGAGAAATAAAAATAAATGCAAGTTCTGAATGAAAGCAAAGTAAAATTTGTCTCAGATGTTGGCATTTGCCTTCTGACTTCTTTTTGGATCTTTTTCTGGTTTTCTCACAGCTCCAGATCTTTTGTCTTAGTCTGGGAAAAATCCTTCCTGCTGAGTTGTACCTGCCAAGCCAGTTTTTGCAGGTCTTGCAGGATCCTACAGGCAGAAGGCTACTGGGCTTTGTTTTTGTTTTTCCCTCCTTTCCTGTGGTTTCCACAAGGATGGGGGTTCAGTCTCCACTGCAATAATCACAGGTGCCAGTTTTCCAGCCCACGCCCACAGAGCACAATGTGTCCCACACTGTCCACTGGGCACATTTTTGCTAAGCTGGTACTGATAATCCACTTCATTTTGTGACCCTTTGATCAGTCTGTAAGGTGCACTGAATGATAGTAAATTGTGCCCCTGTCCTCCCTCTTTGTTGGCCTGGGCACTGTTCGCATGTGAGGTTCCTGCATGGCTGCTCAATTTTGCTACTGAAAGAAGTCTTGGTGACCACGCCTCTCCGAGCCCCTGCTGCACTCCTTAGATCAATCCATGAGGAACCTTGAGTAGGAGTAAATCATGCCCCCCACTCTTCCCTTTTCATTGGCCTAGTCACTACACAAATGAGGTGCCTGAATGCACGAGGTCCTTGCATGGCTGCTCAGTTCTTTTTTAAAGAAAAGTTCCCTTGGGTGCTGCCTGCCACTCCTAACAAATACGCAGTTTTCCACATTAAACAACTCTCTGTCCAGTCCGGATTCTATCTGAGTCATAGCCAGTCACTATTCATCTCTTACCCCAGCTTCAGGTGTGTCTTGCAGCCTTTCAAAGCCAGGCAGGTTCACTTGAGATTCAGGCAGATGAAAGAAAATTTGTGGAGCCATGGGAATGCCTGACATGCCTTTATTCTAGGGTAGAATCCATGTGGCTGCAAACCTTGTACCTCACAGTGGAAGTCCCAACTCCCTTATACACTAAATGTACAAAAAGCTGGTGAGGTGCCAAGATATTATATAACAAAGCATGATTCTGTGCATGCGGGCCCATTCAAGGCTATGGGATTGCTGCTTATTGGACCAGTCTCAAGGCTGTAGGAATGCTGATTATCTTAGTTGCCCAGACATCTTGGTAAGGGAGCTTGACTGACTCCATTTACCCTACAATCCACCCCTTCAGGGTTCCTCACCATACAATCTATGCAAGGATGTCTTCTGTGAAGGTCCGTTGGTGAGGAGGGCAGAGCCCTGCACCCATATACCACAACAGCAGTATAGACTCTAGCAACAAGTGACCACAACACAAGCACTACCACCCAAGACAACAAGGACCCACTGCCATTCAGTGGTTAGGGATGCCCACCATTCTTGCACGGTATCACCTGTCAGGTGTTTGATAGCATGGGTCTCAGAAACTAATGCCCATAAATCTTGGCTAACACTGTGATGGACATCTGGAGTGTATACACAGGACTCAGCCCCTACTTGGGCACACACCCTACCTTGTGATGCAGTAAGCATATTTAAGGCTACTTTCCTTAGTTGATACATTTCCTCATTTAAGAGTCTTGAGGAATCCTGTGCTGCATTCAATGCACAAGCAGTGTGCAAAGCTAAAGCAGTTATCTCAGTCTCTGTGA
Source organism: Phyllostomus discolor (assembly GCF_004126475.2). Taxonomy (NCBI): domain Eukaryota; kingdom Metazoa; phylum Chordata; class Mammalia; order Chiroptera; family Phyllostomidae; genus Phyllostomus; species Phyllostomus discolor. The sequence goes on from NC_040904.2 coordinate 120,109,365, forward strand.
CTATAGAAGCAACTTGAGGAGAAAAAAATAGATAATGTGTAATACCACCAGGGAGTACACTTTACTGGGGTCACGCCATAAATGCCCCCCAAATGGTTGGCCAGACTACAAGAGTTTCTGAACTTCAGCAGGCAAATAGGGCCATCCCCAGGTACAATGGCCAGCCCAGTTTCTGGGTAGGTAAGGCCACCCATGTGAGCCACACATGCAGGGGGCCCCAGTGGGAACCACAACCCATGCCTCCCAGGCATGCTTTAAAGTCTGAATCTGACACAGACCTGTAGGAGTCCAGCCCACCTGAGCTTGTCCTTTGTACTTCTCAATGCAGAGGGGAGCTGGTCCAGCCAGCTTCATGGCCTCAGCTGTAAGTCTTCCCATGTGGAGTAGCTAATGAATATCTTGGACTGGTCATATTGTTGCTTTGCCCCAGTGTAGATGTCAGTCCAGGTTGTATTCCACCAGGGATGTGCACTATCTCACTGGCACTATAACCAAGTCCAATTTGAGACAGAAGCTGGATAGATGCATCATGGAAGGCTAACAGACATGCTCAGGGAGAGTTCAGTGCAGACCCAGCACTTGGTTAACCACTGAGGCATACATATGTACCCAGTCCACTAAGGTGTTACTTTACACCCTGGGGGTAAAGAGACAAAGTAGTTATAGGCATCAACAATGGCAAATTATGAACCTCATGCAATATACAAGCAAGTTTCTGGACCTTTGATGGTGGCTGGCAGAAGGTGCTTCCTTGTGTGCAAATACCCAATTACCCAGGATACTATTTGCAAGCTTCTCTCCACTCCTTGTCCCCAAGGGGAAACAAGAGCCATCCAACACATATAGGGGGCTTTTATTTCCCAAGGCCACATGCAAGTGGCTCTTTGCCCTCACTTCAGACCCTCAAGTATAGGCAAGAGAATATTCCCTTTTTCCCACGCCTGATTTTAGCAAAACATCTTAGTCTATACCTGCAGCTGATTTGGAGCAGCAGTCTGGTGGAGTAAACTTTCCATCAAAGATAGCCCCCGCCCTCCAACTCCTCTCATTTAGAGTCTGGAGGACAGTCTATAAGAGTTTCGTCCAACTCCCCAGCTTAGGGATGGCAGCCACAGCTTGCAGGCCCTGCTTTAAGAGACCATTGTACCATTCAATCATTCTGGAAGCTTGGGGTGAGAGGCCACATGGAACTTCCAGTCAATCTGCAGGTCTCAGGCCCATTGCACCAAGACCTCAGTGAAATGCATCCCGATCATTTTCAGTGATCAAAGGTCACCTATAAGCAGTGCATAAATGCTCCAGTGCAGCAATTTCTGTTTTCTGATCCAGGTGCCATGTGGGGTAAGCAGCTAAAAGTCCAGTAGCCATGCCTACACATGTGATTTCATACTTATAACCCTCTGAACCAAGCAGGAGTGTGATTACATCAACCTGCCATGGGTCAGTGGTACCCATCCCTGCACCACCTGCCCCATTCTTCCCACAGGCCTCCCAGGATGCTATTGTGAGCAGACAACACAGGTCTTACAAAATTCCTGTACCTCTGCTAAAGTGACAGGTAACCCCAAGCTTTTAGAGTATACCACATGGTCCTCTGTTCAACATGTAAGAGGTGATGGTGTAACCACTGGTCTACTTCTCTTCCTGACAGGCTAGTAGGCACCATTTCCAATCATTGCACCTTGACTAGAGTGTCAGCCTCATCATTTCCAGGGAAGGCAAGGGGTGCATGTCCCATTACATGATATACAGTGATGTGTTTCTGGTTGCCCAATTTCCTGTGGTTTTATCACAAAACCTGCACCTGAAATGACCTATGAATAACCATCCATTTATTTGCATGCCGTATAGAAATCCACAATGTTAGCCCCCAATACACCACCCAACTATCTGTGCAAATAAGGTGGTGCTCCATTGGTGGCCACAGGCAACACAGCTCACAGTTCTGCCCACAGGCTAACCAGACCATGTCTGTTTCTGGTTGAATTGCCACAGCAGGTTGGCCCCTGCTGGGCCCATCAGTATACCATGAATCTGAGGGAATAATTGCCTGCCCTTCATGGAACAGTCTAGCTTCATTTCTTCTATAGGGGCAGAAGCAGTAGATTTTTCAACTACATGAGTAACAAGGGCCCAACACTTCCTGAAATTCAGCCCATTGTGGGTAGTTGATGGAGTACTTCTTTGCTACAGATAAGCCCCCCACTTAGCCAGTGTGAATGTTTGAGCTGTCCCACTGCGAGGTTTTGCCATCCAGTCTTGGACCCACCCAGCAATAGAGTAAGTGGTCCTCACTGTCACGGGGGCTGTTCCTATTATAGCTTCCATGGCCAACAGGGCAGCATACACTGCAGCCAGTTGTTTTTCAGTCAGGGAGTACTGGACCTCTGATCCCTTCCATAATAAGGACCAGAATCTCAGCAATTGATATAGCTGTTCTAATTGCTGCCATAGTTCCCATCCAAAACCTACTTGTGTCACATGCACATAAAGCTTACAAGGTCTAGTAGGATCGAGAGGATGCAAGTCTTGAATGCATTTAATTATGTGCTTCGCTGTTTGCAATGCTTTCTCCAAGGTCAGGATCCAGTCCCACTTGCTCCCTTTTTTTTTACCAAAGCTTACAGGGGATGAACAACCTGAGTGAGGTGGGGCTACTCTCTTCAGTAGCCAAGCAGGCCCAAAACATTTGGAGCTACCTCACAGTGATTTGCAGCCACAATTCATGGAGCACATTAATGCTCAGGATATACTTAGGAATGGGGGACACATGAAAGTACAATCATGGGGGGCATTCACCCAATACCCAGGGAAAGCCACACAGCCTTCACCTATTCCAGTTCCTGTCCATCCCCTGTACACAAGTTTCTCGGCCCTTTCACCTATTCAAATGTCCAGAGGATATTTCCTCCCTCTCCTTGGGAAGTTGGCACAGCCAGGTGGTCCTCCAGACGCACAGGGTAGGCCTCTCAGGGCACATCCTCAGGTTTTTCCTTACCACCTTCTTCTTCTGGGGCAGCAGGAAATGTTCAGCTCACAACCACATGGGGCTGCTCTTTAACTGCGAGACAGAGGGAGCTCAAGATACAGACCCCAAAACTGCTGCTGCTTTCCCTTCAGATACCCTGCCATTGTTTCTGCCTCTGTGGCTCCTGCCCCTGCTGTGTGCTCCTTGGCCACCTTCTGTTCCAATCAGCATGCTTGGAGCAGAGATTTCTGTGCAAAGATTTCCACCCTCTGGCACCATCGCCACCAGAACACCCAACCCAGGCCACAGTCCTCCAACCCAGTTACTCTTGGCAACTGTGTTTTAGAACTGTGTGGGGTGGGGGAGGGGGTGGTAGTATAGAAGTGGCAGTTCCCCTCCTCTTCTTCTGCATCATTCACTGTGACTGGGTAGGGTGACCACCAGTGCCCCACTGTTTGGAGGTCTTCCTCCAGGGTGCTAATTCTAGCCTCTGAGGCTTCCTCTCTGCCTCTAAGTTCACGTACCTTCCACATGTTGCAAAGCAGTCACCATCTCAGCTCTCAAAACTGAAAGAAATACCCAGCACACAGGCCACCATGGCCACTTAGGTGTTTGCTTCTCTAGGATCTTCCCTACCACCCATAGGACCTTCTCTACCATGTGGGGTGTGCTACCAACATTGGGCCAATTCTGGGGCAGGGGGTAGCCGACACTGCCAGAAGACTCACCATGGGATACCACATACCAGTGACCAGCCATCCCCCCCAACTCCAGCTCCAGAACCCCCTCCAAGGGGACCAGTGGCTTCTCCACATTGATACCATTCTGCGATGAATCCTGCCAATGGTGCCAATTGTCTTGCATCCTGTCAAAGCCAGGCCAGTTCATTCAAGATTCCAAAAGACAAAAAAAAAAAAACTGTAGAGCTGTGGGAATGCCTGACATGCCTTTAATCAAGGGTGGGGTGACCCACACTACTGCAAACCTCATGTCACACATTAGAAAGTCCCAACTCCGTTATATACTAAATGTCAAAGCCAATGGGGTACCAAGATATTGTATAACAAAGCATGCTTCTGAGCATGCAGGCCCATTCAAGGCTATGGGAATGCTGCTTATATTAGCTGCCCAGGCATATGACTGAGGGAGCCTGGCTGACTCCATTTACCCTACAAAGTGTCACCTAGTTCCTCAATTTTTCTGGTACTGTACCAGCCAGCAAATGCCACTCCAGTCAGGGTATACCACTGCATCACTAACTGCCTTTTTATCCCTCCAATGACTTTACGCATCCACATCTCTGCTGCTGCAGATCTGAAACTTCTCTGTTCTGGGAGGGAAGGGAGCTGCCAGGTGGCTATCCTCCAGTACTCGGGTAGCATTCATGGTCTCCTGCTCATGGCCCTTGGATCTTTCCTTCACCCTAAAAAAATCTCCTTACTGCCCATTTTTAAGCATCCTCAGCATACTTTGGCTTCCAAACTTCGTATCAGCTAGGATTCTGTTGGCTGTTCACTCTGTTCTTTAGAAGATCAGCTAGGTATCTCACTTAGGGACACAAGCAAGTGGGCTCAGCTCCCTCCTACATTGCTGCCATCTTCCTCATCCTAAAATTTGTTAATTGACCTTATTTGATTTCGTTTTTGTTTATAAAATAATTTATTATATGTTATAGCAATTAATACAATATATATTAAATCTGGTGTTTATATAACAAATTATTTTCTCAGCTCTTATAGTTTTAATCTCTTAACTTCAGTGTGTTAAATGTAATTTGTTGATATTTTCCCTACTAATGATAATATTTCAATACATTAATAACTCAGGTTTTTTATTTTAATCTGTTTTGATATATGATGTGAGATAACAAAAATTTAGTTTCTCCAAATAATTAGATGATCTTCCCAACACCATTAATTAAACAATCCAATTCTCTTTGGTTTGGTATGTTTTCTGTGTTACAGAGATGCATACATGGAGAGAGAGAGAGTGCCAGAGAGATTGACTCATGCTTCTTTTCTTCTGTCTGTTGTAGCCAGTGACAGAACTACAAAGTTTAATAAGGAAAAAATCCCATTTATTATAGCAACAAGAAAAATAAAGTACCTATGAATAAATTTAAACAGGATGTTAAAGACCTATACTTGGAAACTATACAACACTGAAGAAAATATTGAAAAATACAAATAAATGAAAACATATACCGTGTTAATGGATTGGAAGAATTAATATCATCAAAATGTCCATTTTACCCAAAGAAATCTATAGATTCAATGCAATTCCTAGTAAAATACCAATGGTATATTTCACAGATCTAGAACAAATATTCCAAAAATTTATATGGAACCAAAAAAGACCCTGAATAGCCTAAGCAATCCTGAGAAAGTACAAAGTTGGAGAGATCACAATATGTGATATTAAACTATGCTACCAGTTCATTGTAATCAAGACAGTCTGATACTGGCATAATAGGCACATAGATCAATGGTACAGAACAGAGAACCCAGAAATAAGCCCATGTCTCTATGGTCAATTAACATTTCACAAAGGGGGCATGAACATACAATGGAGTAAAAACAGTCTCTCAATAAGTGGTGCTGGGAGAACTGAACAGGTACATGCAAAAAAACAAAAAAGAATCTAGACCAAAAACTTACACCATAGGCCAGAATAAATTCAATATGGATAAAGTATTTAAATATTAGTCATGATACCATAAAAGTCCCAGTGGAAAACATGAGCAGCAAAATTTCAGACATCCCACACAGTATCATTTTTGCCAATATATCTGCTATGGCAAGGGTAATGAAGGGAAAAATAAATGGGACTACACCCAATTAAGAAGTTTCTGCACAGCTACAGAAATCATCATCAAAATGAAAAGGGAATGGACTGTGCAGGGGAACATATTTGCAAATGGTACATGGGACAAAGGTTTAACCTCCAAAATATGTAAAGAAATCATATGACTCAACACCAGGAAGACAAGCAATCCAATGTTAAATCTGCAAAGGACCTGAATAGACACTTCTCCAAGGAGAACATACAAATGGCCTATAGACATGTGAAAAAAGGCTCAATAGTACTAGCCATCAGAGAGATGCAAATTAAAACCACAGTGAGATACCACTTTACACCAGTCTGAGTGGCTATCAATAAATCAACAAAAAAGTGCTGGCAAGGATGTGGAGATAATGCAACTCTAGCCCACTCTTTGTGGGAATGCAGGCTGGTGCAGCCACTGTGGAAAACAGTATGAAATTTCCTCAAAAAATTAAAAGTGGAATGGCTTATGACCCAGCAATTCTACTGCTGGGAATATACCCTAACAATCCAGAAACACCAATTCAAAAGAATTTACACACCCCAATGTTCATAACAGCAAAATTTACAATAGCCATATGTTAGAAACAGTCCAAGTGTCTGTCAGTAGATGAGTGGATTAAAAATTTGTGGTACATTTACACAACGGAATACTATGAAGCAGAAAAAAGAAGTCCTACCTTTTGTGACAGCACAGGTGGTACTGGAGACTATTATGCAACATGAAGTAAGCCAGTTGGTGATAAACAAATACCATATGACCTAAGTTATAACTGATATCTAAAGAACAAAATAAACTAATGAGAAAAATAGACCTTGAAACATGGAAACATGGACCAGAACAATAGATGAAGCATGGGAGGATAGAGGGAGGAATGTAAGAAGGGTAAGGAATTAATCAAAGAACGTGTATGAATGATTCATGGATAGACAATGGAGAGGGGATTGACTGTGGGCAAAAGGGTTGGGCTGAGTAAGAGGGAGCAAAAGGGAAAAAGTGGGGTGACTACAATCAAATAAACAATAAAAATATTTTTAAATAAATAAATATAAATGTCATTTATATCTAATAACTGCTTACATTCTTATTCTTCTGAGTCATTCTATATTTTTCTAAATGATTTTAGCATTCTAATAACAAACTTTATTTTCTTTATCATGTGATTAATAAATGCATTAAAACATTAAGTTAATTTGGAAATAATTAACATCTTTAACACAATTAATTTACTCATTTAAGAACATGGCACATTTCTCTAATCCTTAATTTTACTTTTAAATTTCTTAGCAATTTTTCTGGTTTTCTTCACATATATTCAAAGCAAAGTCTTTGGGGATATTCAAAAAAACTTTTTGGATATTATTTATTTTTCTGTTTGCTCTACTTTCAGTTGCTACTATAGTCTTTTTCCATCCCTATATCATCAAACTTATTCTGGATGATATATTTAAAAAAACATTTTTAGCTTGTGCTAGTATTTATTCACTTTGTTGATTATTCACATTTAATTTTAGGTTTTTAGACAATTGACTCTGTATTATTAAGGATACATTTATACAATTTCAAGTAATGGTAAGGTCTAGTTTGCAATAGTTATATATATTTTTCTATTTCATGTCTTATTTATTGCAAAATGTCCAGAGCTAATGTTGATTACTTGTGTAGTATATTTATAAATATGTATATTAATAGAGATTCCAATTACATCTCATCCCTATGTTTGATTTGCTGGGGGTTTTTTCAGAGAGAGTTAATGTTGAAATAGTTTCTTCTTTGTCTTATTTTCTGATACACATTTATTATGCACTCAATAATAGGCATTGCTGATCCTTTATTGCTATGGTATAACTCTTGATCACAGTGGATAATTCTTCTCATATATGAATATATTTAACTTGCTGATATTTTATCTAGGCTGTTTTTAATATTAATGGATAAGCATGTAGTGGTGTTTTGCAGCTTTACATGCAAAAGATGTATATTTCAGTTCTGCAATTGATTAGCTATGTGGCCATTAAGCAAACTATTTAAACCGTTTGATACTTAGATCTTTATCCACAAAATGAGAATAATTTTATTTACTTAACTGTATTTCTTAATTCAGTGCTTCATCAACCACAAAGAAGTAAAGTAACTATTGTCAAGGATTAGAATATTGTATTCCTTTGAGTAATATTTGATAAAAAGAAAAGTGAGATTTTCCCATACATTTTTTAAAAAGGAGTCTTCATGCGGCCTTTTTATAGTATGTACTTGTTAATAATTTAGATAAATTTATTTAATTTATTGATTTTTAAAATGTATTGATCTTCAAAATAAATAAATAAATAAATTGCATAGCTTGGATGATCTGCTACTTAATATGTGGAGGAATGTATTTCTAAATCCTGGTCCTGGAAAATTTAGTAGATCTAAATTTTTAACATTTTTATTCAGTTGTTCATTGGTTTAAAAAAATAGAACTGGCCCTGGCTGGCATAGCTCAGTGGATTGAGTGTGGGCTGCGAACCACAGTGGCACAGGTTCGATTCCCAGTCAGGGTACATGCCTGGCTTGCAGACCATGACCCCCAGCAACTGCACATTGATGTTTCTCTCTCCCTCTCTCCCTCTCCCTTCCCTCTCTAAAAATAAATAAATAAAATCTTTAAAAAAATAGAACTGGAGGTTATTATGATAAGTGAAATAAGCCAGTCAGTGGAAGACAAATACTATGTGATCTCACTTATATGCAGAATCTAATGAACAAAATAAACTAACAAAATAGAAACAGAGGCATGAATACATGAAACAGACTGACAGCTGTCAGAGGTGAAGGAGAAGGGGGTGTTGGATGAAAGAAGGTGAAAAGATTAGCAAAAAAATATGTACATAACCCATAGAGACAGGCAAAAGTGTGGTGATGACTGAATAAAGAGGTAGTGCAAGGGCTGCATGTAGGAGGTCAAAGGGGGAAAAAGTGAGGACATCTGTCAGAGTGCAAACAATAAAAATAAATTTAAAAATAAAACCAAAGACATGCAAATGAAGAACAAATACACTAACAAGAGGGGAGAGAGAGGAGAGGGATAACAGGGAAAGAAGGAGGAGGTTCATCAAGGAACATGTATACAGGCCCATCAAGGAATATGTATAAAGGACGCATGGACAAAGACAACACTGGGGTGGGAAGATTGAGTGTGGGAGATGGGAGAGTAATGGGAGTAAATGAGGACTATAATTGAACAACAATTAAATATAAAATAAAAGTAGAATTAAGGCAAGAATTTTATTTTAAAAAGTGAACATTTCAGCACAAACTTTGTATTTAGCATACAATAGTAATGTGTGCCTTTTCAAAAATATTTTTATCTGGGGCATCATCACTAATTGTTTTTGAACTTTCATTTGTTTGTAATGTATTTTCCAGCAGCTTGTCTATATCGAATTTGCATTTGTATTCAATGAATTTTCCAGCTGCTTGTCTGCTTTATGTTCTTTCTTTATGAAAATGAAAGTATTCTTTCATTCACAAACATATTTTATTATGATTATCCCTTTTTAACTTATTTCTTTTTGTATGTATTATCAACTTACTTTTAATTTTCTTGGTTTTATGTTAGTGTTTTTTGATCTGACTTCACACTGAATGTTTCAGTTATACATTTTATCCTTATATTTAAAGTGGAACATTTCATAGCATAATCTTCCTGAATGTAACTTTTTTGACTTTAATACTTTGTTATTAATAACCATGTTTAATAATCTATCATTTTACTTATATTTTGACCCAACAGATGTTTGACTGCTGTTTTTGTATGTTTTGAATTTCACAACAGTTGAACATAAATTTTTCTTATTACTTTTTATGAATTTTTTATAAACTCCAGTCAGAAAATAAATGTACATATTTTTGGTTATAGATTTATTGTCAGTTTTTGTATTGTAATGATTGATAAATATCTATAAATGTTTAAATTCTCTTGAAATTAATTTGTATTTTTAATATACAAAGTTTAGTAATTTACATGAAGCCTGTCAGTTAGTTGTACTATTCAAATATTTTGTGTTTTTATATAAGACCTGTTATAAACCAAAGAAAAATCAATGTTTCCTTTGAATTCTCTATATTTCTGTTTTATTCATATTTTCAGCTTCATTAAGAAATGACATAAAACACTGTATAAGTCTAAGACAGGCAACATGTTGATTTGATTCATTTATACATTGCAAAATGAGAATTCTGGCCAGGATGGAGGTGAAGGTAGAAACCCTTCACTTCCTTGCACAACCAAAAGGAGGATAACAACCAATCTAAAATCAATAAACAACCGGAAGCACCAGAAAATCAAACTGCATGGAACTCCAACCACCAAGGAATTAAAGAAAAAATCAATCAGAACAACCAGACCAGGAAGGCAGTGGATCATGCGGGCTGACTGGCAGAGAAAAACTGCAGTGAGGCAGTGGACCAGGTGGGAGGGGCTAGCTGGAAACTAAGACTCACAGTTGACAGTGGATTACAGTGGTTGCTACAGTGGAAGAAACTCCTAGTCTCACACAACAGTCCATCAGAAAGTGTAATAGGGATGAGCAGACAAGCTGCATTGTTGCTTCTCTGGCCCCTCCCCCACAGGCAGCTTCACAGCACAGCAAAGAGGGTTGCCCTGCCCAGGTGAATACCTAAGGTCCTGCCCCCTTACAGCTTATCGGGTGTGCCAAGACAAAGAAATACAGCCCAAATGAAAGAACACAGCAAAACCTCAGAAAGAGAACTAAATGATGAAGACATAGCCAACCTACCTGATGGAGAATTTAAAGCCCTGGTAATCGAAATGCTCACAGATCTGATTGAGCTTAGTCAAAAAAATGAAAAAGCAAATGAAAGATAAGAAAAATGAAATAAAGCAAAATATTCAGGGAACCAACAGTGACAAGAAGAAAACCAGGACTCAAAGCAACAGTTTGGAACAAAAGAAAAAAATAAACATTCAATGAAATGTTCCAATATCCAAAATTTATGGGTGCCAGAAGAACAACAGCAAGAAATTGAAAACTTATTTGAACAAATAATGAAAGAAAGCTTCCCCAATCTGGCAAAGGAAATATACTTCTAAGAAGTCCAGGAAGCCCATAAAGCCCCAAAGAAGTTGGACCTAAAGAGGAATACACCAAGACACACCATCATTAAGTTACCCAATATTAAAGATAAAGAGAAAATCCTAAAAGCAATAAGAGATAAGGGAGCAGTTACCTACAAAGGAGTTCCCATAAGTCTATCAGCTGATTTCTCAGAAGAAACCTTGTAGGCAAGAAGAAACTGGAAGGAAGTATTTGAAGTCATGAAAGGCAAGGACCTACATCCAAGATTGCTCTATCCAGCAAAGCTTTCATTTAGAATGGAAGGGCAGATAAAGTGCTTCCCAGATGAGGTCAAGATAAAGGATTTCATCATCACCAAGCCATTATTGCATGAAATGTTAAAGAGGCTTTTCTAAGAAAAAGAAGATAAAAAATATGAACAATAAAATGACAACAAACTCACAACTATCAACTACTCAAACCCCCCCCCAAAAAACTATACAAAAACAAATTGAGGAAACAATTAGAACAAGAACAGGATAACAAAAGTGGAGGGTCATCAGCAGAGAGGGGGAAGGGAAAGAATGGGGGAAAAGTTACAGGGAATAAGAAGTATAATTGGTAAATACAAAATAGACAGGGGGAGGTTAAGAATAGCATAAGAAATATAACAGCCAAAGGACTTATATGTGCAACCCATGGACATGAACTGAGGGGGAGGAATGCTGGAGGGAATGGGAGTACCAGCTGACAGGGATAAAGTGGAAAAGATAGGACAACTGTAATAGCATAATGAATATATACTTTAAAAATAAAAATAGTGTAAGATACAAGTAGAACTTTATTCTTCTACACAAGCTTATTTACTTTTCTTAACAAAATTTACTGAAAAGACTATCCTTTCCCCGTTAGTAGTCTTGACTCCCTTGGTAAATACTATTTAACTATATATGCAGTATTTCAAGCCAAACATGGTAACTAAAGACAAAAAGTCTTTAGTTGGCCATTACATAAAGATATAGGGTCATATCATAATAAAATTATGACCATCATACATATATATGCACCTAACTTTGGAACATTTAAATATGTTAAGCAATTTTTTTTATTTTTTTACTTTAAATTATTTTATTGTTGCTCAAATACAGTTCTCTGCATTTTCTCCCCACCACTCCCCCCGCCCCCTCCAAACCCACCCTTGCTTCCACCCTCCCCCTTGGTTTGGTCCCTGTGTCCTTTATGGTAGTTCCTGAAAACCCTTCTCTCCACTGTCCCACCCCCCTCCCCTCTAACTATTGTTATATTGTTCTTAATTTCAATGACTCTGGTTATATTTTGTTTGTTTTTTTCTTTTGTTGATTATGTTCCAGTTAAAGGTAAGATCATATAGTATTTGTCTTTCACCGACTGGCTTATTTCACTTAGCATAATGCTCTCTAGTTCTATCCATGCTGTCCCAAAGTGTAGGAGCTCCTTCTTTCTCTCTGCTGCATAGAATTCCATTGTGTAAATGTACCATAGTTTTTTGATCCACTCATTTGCTGATGGGAACTTACGCTGCTTCCAGAACTTGGCTGTTGTAAATTGTGCTGCCAAGGGATTGATCTCCAAAATATATAAAGAACTCAGACAACTCCACTCCAGGAAGACAAAAAAAAAAACAAAAAACAATTAAAAATGGGGAAAAGACTTGAACAGACACTTCTCTGAGGAGGACATACAGAGAGCCCAGAGACACATGAAAAGATGTTTGTCATCCCTAGCTATCATAGAGATGCAAATTAAAACCACAATGAGATACCACCTCACACCAATCAGAACAGCCAACATAAACAAATCAACAAACAAGTGTTGGAGAGGATGTGGAGAAAAGGGAACCCTAGTGCACTGTTGGTAGGAATGATGACTGGTGCAGCCACTGTGGAAAACGGTATGGAATTTCTTCAGAAAACAAAAAATGGAACTGTTACAGGGTGCAGCCAAGAGATGGATCCCAAATAGGCATTTGAAATGGGGTCCAGAACTTAAGGTGTCCAGGAGATTTTAAGATGTCTTCACCCCTTCCCCCACAGTATGAGTTGGGGGAAGGGGCACACAGAGCAAGAATATGCAGGGCAGCTTTGCAGCTAATCCATGGCATGGTCATTTAGCATACCTATAGCCTTTGGCTGGTCACTTAGATATGCTAAATAGCTATGGCCATGCTCAAGGCCAGGAGGATGGAAAGGGACCTTTCCCTAAGATGGGACTGGCGGGCAGGTCACCCGAGTTACAGTGCCTGCGTGGGAGCTGGGAGAAGATTGGCTCCATGACATGGGGTGACACCTGCCCAGACCCACGATGGTGACCAGAAAAGCTGGAGAAGACAGCAGATTGAGGGCAAGTGTGCCCGAGTATAGGAGAAGACAGAAATGGGGCTGCAGAGGAAGATTGGCGTGGGGAATTTAAACCCAGACACAGCAGCCACTGAGGGAACCACCCGGCCTTGACAGAGTGGAGACTCCTGCAGCTCTGAGAGAGGGAGAACCACACAGCCTGGACAGAATGGGGACTCTCCCTTCCTGCAGCCCTGAGAGAGAGAGAACCACGCAGCCTGGACAGAGTAGAGACTCCCGTGGCCCTGGGAGAGAGAACCACGTGGCCTGGACAGAGTGGGGACTCCTGTGGCCCTGGGAGAGAAGACCATGTGCCTTTGCCAGAGTGGGGACCCCCCGCAGCCTTAGAAGGGGGAACCACCATCTGGTTTTAGCAGAGATCCCGGCAACTCAGCTGAGGGTGCCAGGAACCCAGGGAGGTCTCCCAGTGGAGATGGAGTACTAACTGGGAAGAACCAGAGGACTGCCTGAGCCATGGACTTCTATTTCCTTTCCTGAGATACGGTACTCTGGACACAGGCAAAGGGGGAAGGGAGGAAGGATTGTGTCTGTTTGTGGGTGTTTTTAGGGATTTTAGGATTTTTGATAAAGACATTAGGTCACTACTTTAAGTTTGTATAGCATTAAATAAACATATCCTTTCCTTTTCACGAATCTCTGGCATTGAGAGACGTCTTTCCTCGAGCGACGGACATAACGGACCCGGGGCCTTCTTCCAATAATAGTATATCGTCCCAGGCCCCTCCTTGTTGTGTTCTGTAACAGAACTGCCTTTTAACCCAGCAATTCCACTACTGGGATTATATCCTAGAGCCCTGAAACACCAATCCAAAAGAACCTATGCACCCCAATGTTAAGCAAATATTAAGAAAACTGAAGGGAGAAATAGACCACAATACAATAATAATAGATAGTTTTAATACCCCACAAACAAAATGAATCAATCCTTTAAACAAAATGAATAACAGCAGCAGAAACACATCTCATCAGGCACACACACACAAAGCATTCTTCAGAATAGATCATATAATAGGTCCCATAAAATCTTAGCAAAATTAATAAGAATTAAATTATAACTTTTTTCTGTGATAATATTAGACTAAAAATAATAGAAGAAAAGCTCAAAAAATCACAAATTAACATGCTCCTGAACAAAAATGGGTCAAGAAAAAATATATAAATAAATATCTTGAAACAATAGCAGCACAATATATCAAAACCTATAGGATGTGGCAAAAGAAGTTTGAAGAGGGAAATTGATAGCCATAAACACCTACACCAAGGAACAAGAAAAAATATCAACTAAACAACCTAACTTTACACCTCAAAAAACTAGCAAGAGACTTCCAGCCAAGATTGAGGCATAGGTAAACACACTGTACCTCCTCAAAGAACCAAAAGAAGGACAACAACAACTTAAAAACAAAAAACAAACAGAGCTGACAGAACATTGAACTGTATGGAAGTCCCACAACCAAGGAGTTAAAGAAGACACATTCATCCATACCAGTAGAAGAGACAGAGTTGGGCAACCAGGCAAAGCCGCAGCTGGTGAACTGGGGTGCACAAGGCAATGGCTGGCGGACCCAGCAAGGAGGTACAATTATGGAATAGGGTGCATAAGGCTGCAGCTGGCCAGCAAGGCAGCAGTGGGCCGGGCAGTCACACATTCACATGTAGACAAACCAGGTGAACAAAGGGGGAGTGGGAACTCTTAGCCTCATGGGAAAGTTTGTTGGAGACCCACAGGGTTGTAGAATGTACACAAACCCACCCACATGGGAATCAGCACCACAAGGGCCCAATTTGCTTATGGGAAGTGAGGAAAGTGAATAAAATCTGGCAAAGAGCAGAGCAAGCAGCATTGATTTCTCTCGGACCCCTTTTCCATATACACAATCACAACCTAGCAATGATGGTTACCCTGCCCTGATGAACACCTAAGACTCCACCCCTCACTACATAACCAGCATGCCAAGAAAAAAAAATGGTGCAAATGAAAGAACAGATCAAAGCTTCAGAAGAAAACACAACTAAGCAATGAAGAGGTAGCCAACCCATCAGATGCACAATTCAAAACACTGGTAATCAGGATGCTCACAGAATTGGTTGAATTTGGTTGCAAATTAGATGAAAAAAATGAAGGCTATGCTAAGTGAAATAAAGGAAAATGTACAGGGAACCAAAAGTGATGGGAAGGAAACTGGGACTTAAATCAATGGAGTGGACCAGAAGGAAGAAAGAAACATTCAATCAGAAAAGAAAGAAGAAACAAGAATTCAAAAAAAAAAAGTGAGGACAGGCTTAGGAAACTCCAGGACATCTTTAAATGTTCCAACAGCCAAATTATAGGGGTACCAGAAGGGGAAGAGTAAGAGCAACAAGTGGAAAAGTTATTTGAACAAATAATAAAGGAGAACTTGCCCAATCTGGCAAAGGAAATAGACTTCCAGGAAGTACAGGAGGCTCAGAGAATCCCAAAGAAGTTGGACCCAAGAAGGAACACACCAAGGTACATCAGAATTATATTACCCAAGATTAAAATTAAGGAGAGAATCCTAGAAGCAGCAAGAGATAAGGGGACAGTCACCTACAAAGGAGTTCCCATCAGAATGTCAGCTAATTTCTCAAAAGAGACCTTGCAGGCAAGAAGGAGCTGGAAAGAAGTATTTGAAATCATGAAAGGCAAGGACCTACATTCCCTGAGAATTGGTTGGAAAGAGCAAGATTGCTCTATCCAGCAAAGCTTTCATTTAGAATGGAAGGACATATAAAGTGTTTCTCAGATAAGGTCAAGTTAAAGGAGTTTACCATCAGCAAGCCCTTACAATATGAAATGTTAAATGGACTTATCTAAAAAAAGAAGATAAAAAATGTGTACAGTAAAGTGACAGCAAACTCACAATTATTAACAACCATACCTAAAACAAAAACAAAAACAAACTAAGCAAACAACTAGAACAGGAACAGAACCACAGAAATTGAGATTACTTGAAGGGTTATCAACAGGGAAGTGGGAGGGGGAGAGACGGGGAAAAGTTATAGAAAATAAGTGGCATACATGGTAGGTAAAAAATAGACAAGGAGAGGGTAATAATAGTATGGGAAAAGTGGAAGCCAAAGAACTTAGATGTATGACACATGGACATAAAGCAGGGGAATGTGGGTGGGAGGGCATGTGCAGGGTTGAGGAGAGTGAAGGGGGAAAATGGGACAACTGTAATAGCATAATCAATAGAATAAAATAAATTAAAAACTAGCAAGAGCAAAACAAACAAACCAAAAGTTATAAAACAACAAAGGAATAAAACAACAAAGTTCATATATGGCAGAAATCCATGAAATAAAGACAAGAAGAAAAATAGAAAAAGTGAATGAAAGAAAGAGCTGGCATTTTGAAAAGATGATCAATGACACATTTAAGCTAGAATAATTCAAGAAAAAGGGAAGACTAAATAAAGAAAATCAGAAATGAAAGTGGAGACATTATAATTTATACAACAGTAATACAAGGCATCATGAGAGACCACTATGAGCAATTATAAACCAACAAACTGGATAACCCACAATAAATGGATAAATACCTAGAGACATAAAAACTACCAAGAGTAAATCACAATGAAACAGAAAACCTGAATAGACCAATCATGAGTGAGAAGATTTAATCAGTAATCAAAATCCTCCCAATCAATATTTTCTTAGGTTAATTTTACCAAACATATAAAAAATATTAATATCAATCCTTCTCAAAGTCTCCCAAAAAACCTTAAGTAGTAAGTACTCTCTCAAACTCATTTAATGAGGTCAGAATTGCTCAGATATCAAAGGCAGATAACAAGTGTATAAGAAAACAAAATTGCAAAATAATATCCCCCAAAATACTGATGCAAAATATCTCAACAAAATATTTAAAATACCAAATTCAGCAATGCATAAAATGGATGACTGACCAGGTAGGTTTACATGTGGGATGAAAGGATGGTACAACTTATGCAAATCAATAAATGTGTTAGTGGTATACCACATTAACAAAATAAAAGAGTAAGAACTATTATCTCAATAGATGCAAAAAAATTTGACAAATACAACAATCTTTCATAATAAAAAATGACCCAAAATGAGCAAAAGAAAAAAAGAGCGATATTTTGTTATCAACACAATAAAGGCGATATATGACAAAACCAGAGCCAAGATCATATTTAAAGCTGAAGGGCTGAAAGTTATTCCTCTAAGATCAGGAACCACACAAGGGTGTCTGCCCACTCTCACCATTACCATTCAACATAGTTCTAGTGAAAGAAATTAACCAAGAAAATATTTGAAAACATCCAAATTAGAGAGAGAAATGAAAATTTGTCTTTGTTTACAGATTATATAATTTTATATAAAGAAAATTTTAAAGACTCCACAAAAAACTGCTAGAACTAATCAACAAATTTAGTAAAGTTGCAAAATAAAAATCAACATACAAAAATCTGTTGCATTTCTATATACTAACAAAAAATATCTGAAAAAAAAAACAAAGAAACTATACTATTCACAAGAGAATAAAAGGAATAAGACATTCAGCAATAAATTCAACCAAGGCAGTGAAACACAGTACACTGAAAACTACAGATCTTTGATAGAAAAAACAGAAGGCAGAAAGATGGCAGAGAAGTGAGTAGAAGCCATGCTTACCTCCTCCAAGGACCAATAAGGAATTACTGTTGGGAACCGCCCTGACTGGTATCAGAAGCTGAAACCCCCGCCTAGGCTAAGGCTAAGGGAACACCCTTGGAACCGTAAGCCAGCAAGGAGACAAAAGCTTATCTCCCTGGCAGGAATGCTGCTTCTGCTGCTTTATTCATAACTGAACCCCAAAAAGCTTGGTCGGTTAGCCAAAGATGGGTAAGATTCCCCACGGGGGGAACGACCTAAGACAGGCACGATCACTTTGGGAGGCCCCCCAAAAGACAGACTTGGGGGGCTGCAGCAAAAGGGGGTGATGGACCCTCGCTCCTCGGCTTTGACTTAGCCTGAGTTCTCATCGTCTGGGAGAAAATCTCCTTATTGCCTTAGTCCCCAGCTAAGCCTGAAACAATGACAGGGTGGTGCAGCTCTGTGCTGAAAAGGGCAGATTCCCCGGGTGATCAGGCCTAAGAAAGAACATGTAAATTACTGTGAAACCTTCTTTGTTTAGAATGCTCTCGGTTGAATGAGAGGGTTCCAAGGAGGAAGTTTGTTCCTCAAAGTCTTACAGCTCTTTGACCCCGACTCAATAGACCAGCAGAGTTCCTTGTTTTCTATAGTTCCTTACTTCCCCCTGATGAGTACTGTACTTAACCTGAATTATTATGCAAAATGAGCCCAATAAAAGCATGTATGGACGGTAAACCGGGGCCCTCCCCACTAGGGGGGGTGGCCATTTCGTCCCTACTTCCCCACAGAAACTAGTTTGTCTCTGTGCATGTTTTTTCTCGCGTGTTTTTCGGTGAGCCATCCACAGCGTTCCGTAGTCACTGCTGGCCGGTGACCCTCGCGCAACAATTACAACTAAATTATAGAAAAATTACTCAGAACAAACAACTGAACTATATACAGAGAGAAGCCTTATAACCTCAGACAGACAGAATAACCTGCTTTGGCACAACCTGTCTGCACCTGCACAAAAGCACACAAGACATGCGTCTCAGTCAAGCAGCTACAGGGAAGACTCACAAAAGAATGACCCAACAACAATCAAAAGGCAAATACACGCAAAGAGCCAACATAAACAAAATCTGAAGAGCAGCAAGTTCAGGACATCAAGGAGACTGCACCACTGAATCTCAGAGGTCTCCAACCACAGAACTTCACACTACAAACTCAGGGAGTCAAAATAGATCAATTTAAGAAGCACAGGCTAACAAGAAGAGTCTCGAAAACACTGGGAAGACAAAGAAACAAACCCCAAATGAAAGGAAAGGAGGAAGCCTCTGAAAGAATGCTAAATGAAATAGAGGCAAGTCAACCATCAGATATGGAGTTCAAAGCAATGGTTATAAGGAAGTTGAATAGGCTCATTGAGAATTACCAAAAACTGTAGGGAAACTACTATGAACTCACTGAAACTATATCACCATGAAAAAGTAAATATAAACTATCAACAAGCACCAAGAGGAAATGAAAAACACAATTTCTGAACTGAAGAACACAGTAGAAAGCATGAAAAACGGGCTAGATGAAGTTGATGACTGAATCAGTGAGCTGGAGGACAAGGTAGAAAACAAGATAGAAAGAGGAAGAAAAAGAAAGAAGACTCAGAAAGAATGAAGAGATGTTAAGGGAACTCCAGGACAGCATGAATATAATAATATCCATATAATAGGGATACCAGAAGGAGAAGAAGAAGAGCAAGGGATAGAAAACCTGTTTGAAAAACTAATGATAGAAAACTTCCCTAATTTGATGAGAGAAAAGGTCACACAAATGTAGGAAGTAGAGAGGGTCCCAAACAAGAGGAACTCAAAGAGGCCCATGCCAACACACGTTATAATTTGAACAGCAAAATTCCAAGGCAAAGAGAGAATCTTAAAGGCACCAAGGGAGAAACAGGAAATAACACACAAGGGAGCCCCAATAAGGCTAGCAGCTGACTTCTCAATGAAAATGCTACAAGCCAGAAGGGAATTGCAAGAAATATTTCAAGTAATGAAAAGCAAAGGCCTGCAACTGAGACTAATCTATCCAGTAAGGCTCTCGATTATAATGGAAGGGGAAATAAGTACTTTCCCAGACAAAAGAAGGCTGAAAGAATATATCTCAGTCAAAACAGCACTGCAAGATATACTATAGGTACCACCTTTAGAAAAGGAAGTAAAAGAGTGAGAGAAAGAGGAACAAATGTACGAAGGAAGTACAATGGCAATGAATAAGTACCTATCAATTATACCCTTAAATGTAAATGGATTAAATCCTCCAATAAAAAGTCACAGCAATCCTGAATGGATAGGAAAACATGACCCACACATACACTGCCTACAAGAGATCCATCTTAGAATAAAAGACAAACACAGACTGAAAGTGAAGGGCTGGAAAAAAATATTCCAAGCAAATAGGGAAAAAAAAGCCGGGGTAGCAATACATATATCAAACAAAGTGGACTTCAAAACAAGGGCCATAAATAGAGACCCAGAAGAACACTTCATAATACTCAAGGGAAGAATCCACCAAGAAGACATAAACATTATAAATATATATGCACCCAACATAGGAGCACCCATATATATTTAAGGAAAATCTTGGAGGACTTCAAGAAAGATATAGACATCAATGCTGTTATAGTAGGGGATTTTAACACACCACTGTCAAAAATGGATAGATCTTTCAAACAAAATATCAACAAAGATATTGCGGCTTTGAACAATGTACAATATCAAATGGACTTAACTGATATATAGAGAGAGGCTTTCATTCCAAAGAAGAAAAACACACATTGTTTTCAAATGCACATAAAACATTTTCAAAGATAGACCACATGATAGGACACAAAACAAGCCTCAGTAAATTCAAGAAAATTGAAATCATATCAAGCATTTTCTCTGACCACAAGGAACTGAAACTAGAAACCACCCTCAAGAAAAAAAACAAAAACAATCAAACTCATGAAGATTGAATAACATTCTATTAAACAAAAAATGGGTTAACAATGAGATCAAGGAAGAAATCATAAAGTTTCTGGGAACAAATGAAAATAAACTCACAACAACCCAAAACTTATGGGACACAGCAATGACAGTCCTGAGAGGGAAGTTTATAGTGATACAAGTCTACCTAAAAAAGATAGAAACATTTCAAATAAACAACCTAACCCTACATCTAAAATAACTGGAGGAACAACAACAAAAACAGCCCAGAACAAGTAGAAGGAAGGAAATAATCAAGGCCAGAACAAAATTGAACAACATAGGGAATAAAAGAACAATTCTAAGAATCAAAAATGTAGGAGCTATTTTTTATAAGATAAACCAAATCGACAAGCATTAGGCAGGCTCATCAAGAAAACAAGACAGAGGACCCATATAAATACAATCAGAAATTAAAGAGGAGAGATTACAACTGATACCACAGAAACCAAGGATTGTAAAAAATTACTGTGAAGAACTATATGCCAAAACAATTGGCATAGCACCTATCCTAGATGAAATGGATAAATTTCTAAAAAATATAATCTTCCAAAACTGAATAAAGAAGAAAGAGAAAACCTGAACAGACCAAAAACAGCAGACAAAATCAAAGCAGTACTCAAAAAACTCAGAGCACAAAAAACCTCTGGACAGCACGGTTGCACAGGAGAATTTTCAAAACTTTTAAGTAAGCTAACCCCTATGTTTCACAGACTATTGAAAAACTCCAAGAACACAGAAGACACCCAAACCCTTTCAATGAAGCCAGCATCATACTAAAGCCAAAACCATACAAAGACAAACAAAAAAGAAAACCACAGGCCAATATCACTGATGAACATAGAGGTTAATCCTCAACAAAATATTGGCAAAAAGCATCCAGCAATACATTAAAAAGATCATATGCCATGATCAAGTGGGATTCATCCCAGGGATGAAAGTATGTTACAATATTCCCAAATCAATTATCATAATACATTGCATAAGCAAAGGGAAACACAAAAATCACATGATCATATCAATAGATGTAGAAAAGGTATGTGATAAGGTACAGCACCCATTTATGACAAAAACACTCAGCAAAGTAGTAACAGAGAAAGCATACTTCACTACAGTAAAGGCCAAATAAGAGAGATCCCCAGCCAACATCATTCTCAATGTGCAAAAAATAAAATCTTTTCCACTAATACCAGGAACAAGACAGGTTTGTCTGTTCCACCACTTCTATTCAACATAGTATGGGAAGTCCTAGCCACAGAAACAGACAAGAAAAAAAATAAAAAGCATCCAAATTGGAAAAGAGGAAGCAAAATTGTCATTGTTTGCAGATGATGTGATAGTGCACATAGAAAATCCTATACATTCCACCAAATAACTAATCTATCTAATCAGTGAATTTGGCAAAACAGTGGGATGCAAAGTCTATATTCAGAAATCAGAGGCTTATTTGTCTACCAAAAAGGAACTTTCAGAAAGAAGATTCAGGAAAAAAAATCCCCTTTGATATAGCAACAAGAAAAATAAAATACCTAAGAATAAACTGAACCAAGCAGGTAAAAGACCTATACTCAGAAAACTACACAATACTGAAGAAAGAAATTAAGGAATACACAAACAAATGGAAGCATATATCATGTTCATAGACTGGAAGAATTAACATCATCAAAATGTCCATACCACGAAAAGCAATTTACACATTCAATGAAATACCTATTCAAGTACCAATGGTATATTTCACAGATATAGACCAAACACTTCAAAACTTTATACAGAACCATAAACGACCCTGAATAGCTGCAGCAATTTTGAGAAAGAAGAACAAAATGGGAGGGATCATTTTGGTAACAATACCTGATACCAAACAGTATCACAAGGCCACTGTAATCAAAACAGCCTGGTACTGGCATAAGAACAAACACATGGGCCAATGGAACAGAACAGAGAGTCCAAATATAAACCCAAGTCTCTATGGTGAATTAAAATAGACAAAGGCAGCAACATATAATGGAGCATAAATAGCCTCTTCAACAAATGGTGTTGGGAGAGCTGGACAGCTGCATGCAAAAAAATGAAACTTGATCACCAACTTACACCATACACAAAAATAAATTTGAGGTGGATAAAAGACTTAGATATAAGTTGTGACTTATAACATCATAAAAGTCCTAGAGAAGACCATAAGCAGGAAAATCTCAGATATTCCACACAGCAATATTTTCACTTGATGTCCCCTAGAGCAAGGGGCATAAAGGAAAGAATAATAAAATAGATTCTCATCAAAATCAAAAGTTTCTGCATGGCTAAAGAAAACAGCATTAAAATGAAAGGAGGGCCAACCATATGGGAAAACATATTTGTGAATGATACCTCAGACAAGGGTTTGATCTCCAAAATATATAAAGAACTCATATGACTCCACTCTAAGAAGACAAGCAATCCAGTTAAATAATGGGCAAAGGACTTGAACAGACACTTCTCCAAGGAGGACATAGAGAGGGCCCAGAGACATTTGAAAAGATACTCAGTATCTCTAGCCATCAGAGAGATGCACTTTAAAACTATAAGAAGATAACACTTCACACTCGTAAGAATGACCGTCATAAACAAATCAACAAGCAACAAGAGTTGGAGAAGATGTGGAAAAAAGGAAACCCTAGTGCTCTGTTGTTGGGAATGCAGATGTTGCATCCAATAGGAAAACAGTATGGAATTTCCTCAGAATACTGAAAGTGGAACTTCTTTTTGACCCAGCAATGTAACTGCTGGGCTTATACCCTATGAAAGCTGAAACACCAATCCAAAAGTACGTATGCACCCCATTGTTCGTGGCACCACAATTTACAATAGCCAAGTGATGGAAGCAACCTAAGTGCCATCAGTAAAAGAATGGATCAAGAAATTATGACAAATTGCCCTAGCTGGCATAGCTCAGTGAATTGAGCGCAGACTGCGGACCAAAGCATCGCAGGTTCAATTCCCAGTCAGGGCACATGCCTGGGTTGCAGGCCACAGCCCCCAGCAACAGCACATTGATGACTCTCTCCCTCTCTCTCTCTCTCTCTCTCCCCCCCCTTCCCTCTCTAAGAATAAAGTCTTTAAAAAATTTAAAAAAGAAATTATGGTAAATTTACATGATAGAATGCTACAGAGCAGAAAGAGAGAAGGAGCTCCTGCCTTTTGTGACAGTGTGGATGGGACTGGAGAGCATTAAGGTAAATGAAATAAGCTAGGTGATAAAAGACAAATGCCATAAGATCTCACTTGTAAGTGGAACCTAATCAAGAAAACAAGAAAACAGAATATAAATAGAGACATTGAAATAAAAACAAACTGACAGTAACTAAGGGAATGTGGAAGGGGATAATGGGGGAAAATGGGGGAAGCGTTTTCAGAAACATCTATAAAGAACACATGGGCAAAACCAAAGTGGGTAGGATCAAGTGTGGGAGGTGGGGATGGCTGTGGTTGGGGCGGCTGTGGTTGGGGCAGTGGTGAGAAAATTGAGACGACTGTACCACAGTTTTTTGATCCACTCATTTATTGAAGGGCACGTAGGTTGCTTCTAGCAATTGACATTTTAAATTGTGCTGCTATGAACATTTGGGTGAATTGGTTCTTCTGACTTAGTGTTTCATTTGTTCAGGTCCTTTACCCATTTTTTTAATTGGGCTGTTTGTCTTTCTAGAGTGAAGTCATGTGAGTCATTTATATATTTTGGTGATCAAACCCTTGTCCAAGGCATCATTTGCAAATATACTTTTCCCATACATTTGATTCTCATTTTATTTTAAGGTTGTGTTCTTTAGCCACACAGAAGCACTTAATTTTGGTGTGATAACATTTGTTTATTCTTTCCTTTATGTCCCTTGCTCTAGGGGACATATCAGTGAAAATATTGCTGAGTGGAATATCTGAGATTTTTCTGCCTATGTTTTTCTTTACAATTTTATGGTGTCACGACTTTTATCTACCTTGAATTTATTTTTCTGTGTGGTGTAAGTTGGTGATCAAGTTTCATATTCTTGTACGTAGCTGCCTGGATGTTCCAACACCATTTCGTTGAAGCTATTTTTTTCTCCACTTTATGTTTCAGCCCCCTTTGTCCAATATTAATTGACCTTTGAGGCTTGGGTTTATTTATGGGCTCTCTATTCTGTTCAATTTGTCTATGTGTCTGTTCTTATGCCAGTACCAGGCTATTTTAATTACAGTGGTCTTGTAACATAGTTTTATGTCAGTTATGTTATCCCTCCTACTTTGTTCTTTTTTAAAATTGCTATGGCTCTTTGGGGTCATTTTATGATTTCATATAAATTTTTGAAATGTTTTTTGTATGTCTGCAAAATATGTCATTAGTATTTTAATAGGGATTGCATTGAATCTATAAATTGCTGTGGGTTATATGGACATTTTAATGATGTTAATTCTTCCAATCCATGAATATGGTATATGCTTTTATGCACTTGTGTAAAGAGAAATTTCTTGATTATAATGACCTAATGACATGCAAATACAAAATATACTTTAATGCAATGTAATAATAGTCTAGTCAGCCATCAAATTTCAGATTATCTCAAATTGCATAGTTATAATGAATTTTATAATTTTATTGATTGGAAATCTTTTAATAATAGTACAAATTAAAGATATTGTGAGTTTCTCCTATATGTTAAAGTCTCTTTTAAACTATCACTACCAATTATGTTGCTTTTTGCCTTTAAATTTTAAGAAACTAGATTATTTATTCCTTGAAGTTCAAGTTCATCATAATATGGATTTTGCTTAACTGCATGTGTGTGGGGCAGACAACTATTTCTGTATCTCCTATACTGTAAACTCTGTAAAATAGAATTTCAATGAAGAGGCCTCATCGGATTCAGGTTTGTTTTGAGAGGTTTATTTATTTATTTATTTATTTAGTATTTAGTTTTGGTGGGAGAAGCTCCATATTACTTCATATACGTTATGTTTTCTCTTCAAGAAGTATAAGATATATATTTGTCCCCTTTTAAGATGATTTATTTACTTTTCATTAAGTTATTTTGCTTTGGTAAGTTTGTTTGTTTAATATTAATAGGAAGTATATATAATGTTATAATATCTGAGCTCTTAAATGTTTCAAAACTGCTTCTTATTGTCTTTATAATGTGATAGACTATGTTATTTGCTAAAATTTATAGTTCTGTAAGTTTTAGTCACAGATGCAGTTCTATGGAGCATTCTCTACTTCTTGAATTCTAAATGAGGGAAAGCAAGAGACCTGAGTTCTAGTTTTTTCATCCTTTATATACTCAGCCAGTAAATTGCTCAACTATCCTGGGACTCAGATTAACCCAATCATAGTTGTAAACACTAAATATCAATTTAACCCAAAAATGTCATGAATTAATTAGAGTGATTGAAGGCAGAAGTGTGTGTGTATATTTGTATGTGAATATTTATGTATATAACATGTGTTTTGGGTGATAACTGAAAAGATGAAGAGTACAGTGAAACTGAAATCAATAAGTGAGGATTTAAGAAATACTAATTTAAGCCTATTATTTGAAATTTACAACTGAATCAACTAAAAAGCTGAAGTAATTGTACTCAAGAGGAGGGGCTTGGGCACAAGTATGAATGGAGACAGCAGTGCTGTTTAGTTTTAGTTCTATCTTTGACATGTACATATACAGGTACCATTTTGATTAAAAACTTCAAAAACAATTAAATTAAACTGAAAAGTTGAAGTAGTGTATCAATAATGTAACTTGGTCACCTGCATTTGACTTAGCTTATAGGTGTCTTCCCTAAAGATCAGAATAATACTGCTCTCAAGTTCATGCCTATAAAATCTATCATAGTGCCTAGCATCTGAAATGCATCCAATAAATGCTTTGAATTAAGTATGTAAATCTGATTAGCATGAAATGAGCCTTCATTTTACAAAAAAAAAGTATAAATTATAGATCACTAAAATATTAAAAAGAGAATGAATGAATATATTGACAAGACAGTTCATTTTGAAACCAGACCTTTTCTAAAATTCATTTTGCTATTTATCAACTGTATGATATCAAAGATTCTGAAAATTGCTAATATTTTAATTTCTTTCTGTCTAAACGGCAATTATTATAGTTCATTCAAAGGGATTCTGTGATGATTAAAAGAATTTATATGTATCACAGTCTGTGGCTTCTATACAGTATGCATTAAAGTTAATGGCAGTTTTCCTTGTGAGAACATTGTTAAAATGGTACAATGGCTTCAGTAAAAAATATGTATTCATGGACTTATATTTTTTGGCGAATTAATTTATGGAAAGGAAATATGTAATAAACTGAGAAGCAAATACACTGCAAAATCAGTGCTAAAACTATAAAGGGACTGTGCCAATCAACAAACACAGACACATAAACCTTTTCAGTAATTCTGAAAATATTCTGGTTCTATGCCCAACAGAAACTTAGACTTTAACTAAAGAAAAAGTTCTCTCTCTATGCCATTAGCAAAGCTGGAGGTTCTCTCAAATGCTCTTAGTCTAAATCAGCGTAACTAAAGACAGCAATAAAGAAGAAACACACACAATGGAAATGAAACAGATATTTTTAAACCCAAGGTTTGTTCTTACAAAGGTGTTCTTACTTCTTGTTTCACAAGTTGGACTGCATTTACTGCATGCACCTCCAGGTTGGCCCCTCCAGTGTCACTGCTATTTCAGGATTTAGAGAGTCCTATGAAAAAAAGAAATGTATGTTTCTATTGGAATAAAAAAATCAACATTCCTTACATAAGTTTCCTATCAATTACAGCTCAAGTGTTGATTACAAAAAGAAACAATTTCCTATTCATGGCTTTTTAAATCCAGTTTAGTTTAATGTATTCATCTAAACTAAGTTAAATCTCTAAAAGTCTTTAGCATGGCATGCCAGCATCTCTCCTCTGTTAACCTCCACCCCCAAACTCTGAAAAGAACTCATATGACACTGGACAATGCACAATGGAATGAATGGGGAGACAGAAACAAATGGCTGTTGTGATGGGAGTGTCAAGAGATTCCTGATCAGGCCAAGGGGTCTAGGAAAAAGGCAGGCATCAGAGGATGGCAACAAGAGAGCATTGTCTCCCCCAGAAAACTGCACGTTGTTCATAAGGGGAGACAATCAAAACCATTGTAAAAATTGTTCTAATTTCCCATAACACAAATGTTTTATAAAACCAAGAGTAGCTGAATGAAATGGCAGTTGATAAAGCAGAAAGTCTAGATTGATAGACTCTAGCCATGGTCAACAGTTAATTGAATTCAACACACAGTTTTTATCTTCCTTGTGCTTTGACTTTCTGATATTTACCCTCTTTTTAGGGAGTTTCTCCTTGGCTGAAGTCCCTGAATAATAATAATCTGTTTAGGTGAAAACAGCAGTGAAGTGAATCAGTTTCATCATCTTGGTTAAGAAAGAAAAAAAAGCATCATAAAGACCTTATTTTATCAGTAACCAGTGTGATTGTGTTGATATTTTTCCTTGTCAGCTATAAGCTGTGCTTGGTCATCAGAGAGTTGGGTGTTTCCATATATGTGTGGATGGGGAAGGGGCTTGGAGTATAATGGAGTGGGTGAAAGGTTTGAAAGAGGAGGTGAGACAAGGCCACACTTCCCTGTTATTTTTCTTTTATTGTTGAGACTATTCCAGATATTCACCATTTCTTCCCTCTTTGCCCACCTCCACCCACTATTGTAGAGCATCTATTCTATTCCTAAGGTGAGAAAAATTTGTGTAGGACTAAATATAGGAACACACAGGCAACAGTAGAAATCACATATATTAATTCATGTCATATTAATAAAATATGAGTCAAAGAATCTCCAAAACAATTTCTGATAAATACAAAAGAAATATTTTTCACTAGCTGTGTAATTTCTATGCTATATCTAAATAAATTGTGATTTAGTTTGAGAATTTAATGATATGCTGGTGGGGTCTTCCATAGTTAAAAGAGATTATTTAAACTGGTTCAAGTTGATCACCTGGATATTAAAATTGCTATGCTCATCCTGGATGGTTGTGGGAGAACTTGTCAGAATGTAAACCAGAGGGATAAGGGATTCAAGTGTTCCAGCAGCCCCCACATGCTCTTGTGGGGGACTTCCCTTGGGTGAGTACACACACAACCAAACAGCAAGATCAAAACTGCAGTGACTTAAAAGCTCTCTCCCTCCCACAAACAAAATCAAAACAAAGCAAACAAAGTAAATAATTTCATTTATGAATTTACATGTATTCAAGGTCATATTATTTACATATTATTTTATGTTATTTCCCCAGAGTCAGTACTTCTGATTTGTTCAACAAGTAATCCTTGAGTTCTATGATAGTGAGGTGTTCTTCTAGGTGCCGGGCAGACTGCAGAGGACAAAACTGACAGTTTCTGTCCACTGAAACTTCTCTAGTGGAGAGAAAGGGAGACAATATCAAATCATCAAATACATTTAAAAAAATTAGTTGCATGCAAGTGATAAAACATTAAATTACAGTAAGAAAGAGGGAGTGTGGGAGGAGAGAAGTTGACATTTTAGACCTATCTAAAGGAAGTGAAGGTTGGAGTCCTGTGGATTATATACAAAGTCCTGATTTATGAAAGGGGAGTGGAAACCCAGGAAAGGACCGGGAGAGTAAACATTGCTACTCAAGACTAGGAGCCAGCGCCAGAGCTCCAAGAGCTTTAACTCCTACTTTGAAGAAGATTAGCCACTGAAAGCTTTTAAGCAAAGGTGTGGCATAAGTAGCTCCACCCAACTCTGACAGTTTGGGGGTCTTTACCTGCATCCATATAAAAGCTTGGAGTAACTGTGGAAGTTAGAACAGTGATAAGAAGTAATCAGTTTTTCTTTTCATATCCATGCTTAAAGGAAGATTTTAAGAAATTTGCCAGTGGGTTACAGTGGGATATGAAAGGAAAAATGGAACCTAGGAAAAGTCATGGATGAGCAGCTAGAGGTCACAATTGCCACTTACAAGAATAGAAAACATTTTGAGTGCAACTGGTAAATGCCCTTTAGATGTGCAAAAGAGATGGAGTTCAAGGGAGAAGCCTGAGTTGAAGATAAATATTGGGATTCACCATCTTACAGAGAAGATTAGTAGTCATATAATAAAATGAAAGCTCCAAGGGAACAAATGTAGACAAAGAAGAGAAGTTGGAAGCACAAGCCCTTTGATATTGTGCAGCTATGGAAATGGGAGATCCTGAAGAACCAGCCAAGGAGTCTTGGGGGAGCCACCAGACAGGTAAGGAAATGAGAAAGAATGTTGTACCAGAAAAAAAAAACTTGACAAAGTGTGAAAATTAGAGCATAAAGCTGTCTTTACCAAATGATATTGATACAGTAAAATGCAGAGTAAAAGAAAGACTGAGAATTAGTCATTTTTCACATTTTCCTTACTTTATTGTTGTTCAAGTACAGTTGTCTCCCATTTCCCCACACCTCTCCTCCCCGATCCCAGCCATCCCCACCTCCCTCCTCTGAACTTATGCCCCTCCTTGGTTTTGTCCATGTGTCCTTTATACTTGTTCCTAAAAATCTTCACCCATTTCCCCACATTATCCCCTCCCATCTCCCTTCTAGTTACTTTGCATTTGTTCTTAATTACAATGTCTCTGGATATATTTTGTTTGCTTGTTTATTTTGTTGATTAGGTTCCACTTAAGGGTGAGATCATAATATGGTATTTGTCTTTCACCACCTTGTTTATTTCACTTAGCATAATGCTCTCCAGGTCCATCCATGCTGTTGCAAAGGGTACAAGCTCCTTCTTTGTTTCTGCTGCATAGTATTCCATTATGTAAATGTAACATGGTTTTTTTTATCCATTCATTTACTGATGGGCACTTAGGTTGCTTCCATCACTTGGCTATTGTAAATTGTAGTGCCATGATATTGGGGTGCATAGGCTATTTTGGATTAGTGTTTCAGGGTTGTTTCTTTTCTTTTTAAAGATTTTAATTATTTTTATTTTAGAGAGAAGGGGAATGGAGGGAGAAAGAAAGGGAGAGAAACATCAATTCATGGTTGCCTCTCACATGGCCCCCACTGGGGACTTGGCCTGCAACCTAGACGTGTGGCCTAGACTGGGAATCCAACCAGCAACTTTTTGCTTCACAGCTCCCCATCAATCCACTGAGCTACACTAGTCAGGGCTTTTTCATTGTTTGTTTCAGGGTTCTTAGGATATAATCCCAGCAGTGGGATCGCTGGGTCAACAGGCTTTTAGTTCCACTTTTAGTTCTACTTTAGTTCCACTTTTACTTTTCTGAGAAAATTCCATACTGCTTTTCCATAGTGGCTGCACCAGTCTGCAATCCCAGCAACAATGCACTAGGGTTTCCCTTTCTCCACATTTTCTCTAACACTTTTTGTTTGTTGCTTTGTTTATGATGGCCATTCTCACCAGTGTGAAGTGGTATCTTGTTGTGGTTTTAATGTGCATCTCCCTGATGGCTAATGACATTGAGTATCTTTTCATATGTCTCTGGACCCTTTGTATGTCTTCCTTAGAGAAGTGTCTGTTCAACTCCTTTGCACATTTTTAATTTACTTTTCTGTTTTCCTCGCCTGGACTTGTGTGAGTTCTCTATATATTTTGGATATCAAACCCTTGTCTGAGGTATCACTGGCATGTTTTCCCATATGGTTGATATTCCTTTCATTTTAATGCTGTTTTCTTAAGCCATGCAAAAGCTTTTAATTTTGATGAGATAACCTTTTTTTATTTGCTGGAGTGTGAAATTGTTATGTTACAGAATTACATGCTTATGATTTTATAGTAAAAAGGGGTGTTATTTGTGCCAGACCCTGTATTTAATAAAGGATTTGTATCTAGAATATATTATTTTTTAATTAATTTATTTTTTATTTTAAACATTGTTCAAGTACAGTTTTCTGCCTTTTACTCCCATTCCAGCCCGCCCACCCATCTCTCCCCACCCCCCTCCCATTTCCACCAGCCCCTAGTTTTTGTCCATGTGTCCTTTATACTTGTTCCTCTAAACCATTCCCATTCTCCCCTGAAATTCCCTCTTCTCTCCCCTCTGGTCACTGTCAGCCTGTCCTCTATTTCAATGTTTGACTATATTTTGCTTGTTTCTTTATTTTATTGTTTAGGTTACTATTAAAGGTGAGATCATATGGTATTTGTCTTTCACTGCCTGGCTTATTTCGCTTAGCATAATGCTTTCCAGTTACATCCATGCTGTCGTAAAGGGTAGGAGCTCCTTCTTTCTTTCTGCTGCATAGAGTTCCATTGTATAAATGTACCATAGTTTTTTCATCCATTTATTTACTGATGGGCACCTAGGTTGCCTCCAACACTTGGCTATTGTAAATTGTGCTGCTATGAACATTGGGGTGAAAAGGTTCTTTTGGATTGGTGTTTCAGGGTTCTTAGAATATAGTCCCAGCAGTGGAATTGCTAGGTCAACAAGCACATCCATTTTTAGTTTTCTCAGGAAGTTTCATACTGTTTTTCATAGTGGTTGTACCAGTCTGCAGTCCCACCAGCAGTGAATTAGGGTCCCCCTTTCTCCACAACCTCTCCAACACTTGTTGTTTGTTGCTTTGTTTATGATAGCCATTCTGACTGGTGTGAAGTGGTATCTCATTGTCGTTTTAATTTGCATCTCTCTGATAGCTAGCGATATTGAACATCTTTTCATGTGTCTCAAGATCCTCTGTATGTCCTCCTTGGAGAAGTGTCTGTTCAAGGCCTTTGCCCATTTTTCAATTGGGTTGCTTGTCTTCTTAGAATGGAGTCGTGTAAGTTCTTTGTATATTTTGAGGATTAGACCCTTGTCTGAGGTATCATTGGCAAATATGTTTTCCCATATAGTTGGTTCTTCTTTTATTTTAACACTGTTTTCTTTAGCCGTGCAGAAGCTTTTTATTTTGATGAGGTATAATTTGTTTATTGTTTCCTGTATGTTCCTTGCTCTAGGGGACATGTCAGTAAAAATGTTTCTGAGTGAAATATCTGAGATTTTCCTACCTACGTTCTCCTCTAGCACTTTAATGGTGTAACAATTTATATTTAAATCTATTATCCACCTTGAATTTATTTTTGTGTAAGGTGTAAGTTGGTGCTTGAGTTTTATTTTTTTGCACATAGCTGTTCAGTTCTCCCAACACCATTTGTTGAAGAGGCTATTTTTTACTCCATTTTATGTTGCTGTCCCTTTGTCAAATATTAATTGACCATAGAGACTTAAGTTTATTTCTGGGCTCTCTGTTCTGTTCCATTAGTCCATGTGCCTTTTTTTATGTCAGTACCAAGCTATTTTGATTACAGTTGCCTTGTAATATAATTTAGTATCGGGTATTGTGATCCCTCCTACTTTAATCTTCCTTCTCAAAATTGTAGCAGCTATTCAGGGTCATTTATGGTTCCATATAAATTTTTGAAGTGTTTATGTCTGTGAAATAAGCCATTGGTACTTTAATAGGTATTGCATTGAATCCATAAATTGCTTTGGGTAGTATGGACATTTTGATGATGTTAATTTTTACAATCCCTGAACATGGTATATGTTTCCATTTGTTTGTGTCTTCCTTGATTTCTTTCCTCAGTGCTGTGTACTTTTCTACATACAGGTCTTTTACATCTTTGGTTACGTTTATTCCTAGGTATTTTATTTTTATTTTTGTTATTTCAAATAGGATTTTTTTCTTCATTTCTGCCTCTGCTGTTTCATTGTTGGTATACAAAAATGCCTTTGATTTCTAGATATTGACTTTGTATCCCGCTGTTTTGCCAAATTCATTTATTAGGCCAAGCAGTTTTTTGCCTGAGTCTATAGGATTTTCTATGTACACCATCATGTTATCTGCAAACAATGACAGTTTTGTTTCCTCCTTTCCAATTTGGATGCCTTTTACTTCTTTTCTTGTCTGATCACTGGGGCTAAACTTCCACTATTATATTGAATAGAAGTGGTGAAAGTGGACAGCCTTGTCTTCTTCCTGATCTTAGTGGAAAAGATTTTAGTTTTTGCCCTTTGAGTATGATGTTGGCTGTAGGTCTCTCATTTATGGTCTTAATTATGTTGACAATGCTCCCTCTGTTTCTACTTTGCTGAGTGTTTTTATCATAAATGGGTGCTGTACCTTATCAAATGCTTTTTCCACATCCTTTGATATGATCATGTAATGTTTGTCTCTGTTTTTGTTTATGTGATGTATTACATTTACTGATTTGTGAATATTGAACCATCCTTGCATCCCTGGAATGAATCCCACTTGATTATGGTGTATGGTCTTCTTAATGTATTGTTGAACGTGGTTTGCCAGTATTTTGTTGAGGATTTTAGCATCTATGTTCATCAGTGATATTGGCCTGAAGTTTTCTTTCTTAGTTGTGTCTTTATCTGGTTTTGGGATTAGGATGATGTTGGCCTCATAAAAAGAGTTTGGGAGTCTTCCATCTTTTTGGATTTTTTTGAATAGTCTATGAAGGATAGGGGTCAGCTCTTCCTTAAATGCTTTGTAGAATCCTCTTGAGAAACCATCTGGTCCGCGGCTTTCTGGTATCTGGAGGTTTTTTGATTACTACTTCAATTTCTTTTGCTGTTATTGGTCTGTTCAGGCTGTCTGCTTCTTTTTCACTGAGTTTTGGAAGGTTATATTTTTCTAGAAGGTTGTCCATTTCACCTAAATTTTCAAATTTCTCGGCATACAGTTCTTTGTAGTAATTTCTTACAATCCTTTGTATTTCTGTGGTGTCAGTTGTAATCTCTCCTCTTTCATTTCTGATTGTGTTTATTGGCTCTTCTCTCTTTTTTTCTTGATGAGTTTGTTTAAAGGCTTCTCGATTTTGATTATCTTTTCAAAGAACCAGCTCCTGGATTCATTGATCCTTAGAATTGTGTTTTTGCTCTCTGTGTCATTTAATTCTGCTCTGATCTTAGTTATTTCCTTCCTTCTACTTGCTCTGGGCTGTCTTTATTGTTGTTCCTTGAGTTCTTGTAGACATGGGGTTAGGTTGTTTGTTTGAAATGTTTCTATCTTTTTTAGGTATGCCTGTATTGTTATGAACTTCCCTCTCAGGACTGCCTTCACTGTGTCCCATAAGTTTTGGGTTGTTGTGAGTTCATTTTCATTTGTTTTCAGAAACATTTTGATTTCTTCCCTAATTTCATTCTTGACCCATTCATTGTTTAATAGCATACTATTTAATCTCCATGATTTTGTGTGTTTTGGGGTTTTTTCCTTGGGGTTGGTTTCTAGTTTCAGTCCCTTGTAGTCAGAGAAAATGCTTCGTATGATTTCAATTTTCTTGAAATTGTTAAGGCTTGATTTGTGTCCTGTCATGTGGTCTATCTTTGAAAATGTTCCACATTTGAAAAGAATGTACATTTGCCTTCTTTGGGATGGAGGGCTCTGTATATATCAATTAAGTCTCTTTCATCCAGGGAATTGTTCAATGCCTCAATATCTTTGCTGATATTTTGTTTGGAAGATCTGTCCAGTTTTGACAGTGGGGTGTTAAAATCCCCCACTATATTTGTGTTGCTGTCAATATCTTTCTTGAAGTCCTCTAAGATTTTCTTTATGTATTTGGGTGCTCCTATGTTGGGTGCATATGTATTTACAATGTTTATGTCTTCTTGGTGGATCTTTCCTTTAAGTATTATGAAATGACCTTCTGAGTCTCTCTTTATGACCCTTTTTTGGAAGTCTATTTTCTCTGATATGAGTATTGCTATGCCAGCTTTTTTTTCCTGTCTGTTTGCTTAGAAAATTTGTTGCCAGCCCTTCACTTTCAGCCTGTGCAGGTCTTTTATCTCAAGGTGGGTCTCTTGTAGGCAGCATATGTGTGGATCATGTTTTCTTATCCATTTAGCTACTCTATGTCTTTTGATTGGGGCATTTAATCCATTTACGTTTAAGTTGTTATTGATAGGTACTTATTCATTGCCATTTATGTACCTGCATTTCTCTCTCTCTCTCACTCTCTTTTCCTTCCTTTCCTTAAAGCAGTCCCTTTAGCATCTCTTGCAGAGCTGGTTTGGTGGAGGTGTATTCTTTTGGACTTCTTTTTTCTGGGAAGCTTCTTATTTGGCCTTCTATTTTTATTGAGAGCCTTGCTGGGTAAAATAGCCTTGGTTGCAGGCCTCTGGTTCTCATTACTCAGAATACTTCTTGCCATTCCCTTCTGGCTTGTAATATTTCTGTTGAGAAGTCAGCTGTTAGCCTTATTGGGGCTCCCTTGTGTGTTACTTCCTGTTTCTCCCCTACTGCCTTTAATATTCTCTCATTGTCTTGAAATTTTGCCATTTTAATTATGATGTGTCTTGAGGTGGGCCTCTTTGGGTTCCTCTTGATTGGGACTCTCTGTTTCCTGAATTTGTGTGACTTTTTCTCTCATCAAATTAGGGAAGTTTTCCATGATTACTTTTTCAAATAGGTTTTCTATCCCTTGCCTTTCTTCTTCTCCTTCTGGTGTCCCTATTTTACGGATGTTATTATGTTTCGTGTTGTCCTGCATTTCACTTAATCCCTGTTCATTCTTTCTGAGCCTCTTTTCCTTTTCTTGCTCTTTTTGGTGTTTTTTTTACTTTGTCCTCCAGCTCACTGATCCAATCTTCTGCTTCATTGATCCTGCTTGTCATTCTTTCTACTGTGTTCTTCAGTTCAGAAATTATATTCTTCATTTCCTCTTGGTCCTTGTTGATAGTTGCTATTTCTTTTTTCATGTTGATATAGTTTGCAGTGAGTTCATTGTAGCTTCCCCGTAGTTTCTGCAAGCTCATTGTGAGCTCATTGAGCTTCCTGATAATCATTGCTTTGAACTCAATATCTGATAGTTGAGTTGCCTCTATTTCATTTAGCATTGTTTCTGAGGCTTCCTCCTTTCCCTTCATTTGGGGACTGTTTCTTTGTCTTCTCATTGTTCGTGAGACTCTTCTTGTTAGCCTCTGCTTCTTAAATCAATCTGTTCTGGCTCCCTGGGTTTATGGTGTGAACTTCTATGGTAAAATACCTGTGAGATTCAGTGGTGCAGTCTCCTTTAGGTATCTTGGTTTTCACAGCTTCTCCCTATTCTTTTTTGTGATCAGTTGGAGGAGTAAGGCAAAATGGTCTCAACAGCAAAAGAGTATTCTATGATATTTACAGTGGCAGCCAGTAGAGAAAAGATAGGAGATCCTTTGGCTACATACAGTGTTAACCATGATCTTTCACCCCACTAGCCACTATTTAGAATGGATGGAAAGAAGATAAGACTCTTATTGCGGAGGAAAGGATTGTGGGTTGGATCTAGAAAGCAATGAGGTTGTGGGAGGTCAGATTCTGAGGTAGGGTGGGAGTAAAGAATAGTAAATAGGAGTAGTGTGTAAGAGAATAAAGTTAACCACTGCAATAACAGAGTTCAAGAAACTGCGAAGTGGGCTGAGATCTGGGAGGGGTGTTGTGTAGTATTTACAATGGTATGAAATAGGTCTTATTTACAGTAACATTAGAGCAGCAATCATATGGCTGTATCCATGAGATCTAGATAACAAGAATAGGGAGTATCTTGAGTAGTGTACTAGTGGAACACAAATGAAGGACAGTAAATTAGCAATACACTATGAATAACAGGGGAAATCTATCAAATGATACAGTATAACCAGCCAAACAAAGAAGACTAAAAAGAAAGAAGAGGAACACCAAAATACTGTTAAAATAAAAAATGTAAGAATAATAAGAAAAAAATAATACAAATTTGCAGTAACTTGCAGGTTCAGAAAAAGGGGGAAAAAAGCAGAAGATGGAATGAAGGAGAGATAAATTTGGAAAGGAAGGAGTAACACTAGAATGAAAGGAAGAGAGACATAAGGATGAGAGATATAAAAATAAAAAGAATTTAGCCCTGGCTGGCGTAGCTCAGTGGACTGAGCGCGGGCTGGGAACCAAAGTGTCCCAGGTTCGATTCCCAGCCAGGATATATTCCTGGGTTGCAGGCCATAACCCCCAGCAACCGCACACTGATGTTTTTCTCTCTCCCTCTCCCTCTCTCTCTCTCTCTCTCTCTCTCTCTCTCTCTCTCTCTCTCTCCCTCCCTTCCCTCCCTAAAAGTAAATAAATAAAATCTTTTAAATAAATAAATAAATAAATAAAAAGAATTTAAAAAATAAAAAGTTACTTAAAAAAAGATAAACAACAACAACAACAAAAACCTCTTGTTGGCTTCTAACTGGCCAAACCAGTTTTTCTCGTCTTGCTGGCTTCAGCAGGCTGAGGGGCAATTGGAATGCTTTTCACCCTTACTAGTCAGAACTCAGTCAGTCTCTCAAGTACTGTCTCCAGGGCTAGCAATGAGCTCTCCCCAGAGCTGATATGATGCCTCTCCACAGGGCTCTGGGTGTGGGTCTGGGCGCTCCAGGTACCCACTCCAGAGCTCACCACCATGGGCTCCCAAGCTCCAGGATCCCACAGAGTGCTCGCATCTTTTCCTGGTTCACGGTGTAAGTTACAGGGATCTCAAGGGGGAGTGCACTTCCCCCAAGTTCACCAGCATGGGCTCCAGGATCCCTCGAAGCACCTGCGTCTTTTCTGGGTTCACCATGTGAGATCCGGGAATCCCGAGGGGGCACATACTTCCCCGAGTTCACCACTGCGGGCTCCAGAATCCCGCAAGTGCCCACGCCCTTTCCTTGTTCAGGGTTGTGGGGTCTAGGTCTTCCACAAAACCACACTATTTCTGGGTTGGGGGTGTGAGAGCATGGCCAGGCCGCCCTTGGTCTCACAGGCTGGGGCACTCACTCTTCCCAGGGCTATGCGTGGGTGCTCGCAGCCTCTGTATGATTGTCTCTCACTTCTCACTCCCCTCTCTGTGCCTTTAAGCAACAAGGCCTCCCCCAGTGCTGCTCAATCCTTGTTTGGCCAGGGAGGGAGCCATTGACTCTGCTCTCACCCGATGGCCCCGAGGCAGACCCAGGAGCACCAGGCCTGGGGGTTGCAACATCCCTGGTCCCTACACTGATCCCTGGGCCCTTATCATCCTGAAGCAGTCTCCTTACCATCTGATTTTTCAATGTCCGCTATAATTTTTTATTTCTTATTTTCATAAATGTTGCGATATTGTTGGCCCCTTGCTCTGTTCCTTCGCAGATCCACCAGTTTCTCTCCCATGCCCAGGGAGAAGGGGAATCCACTTCCTCGTACCACACCACCATCTTCCTGCCTCCTCAAGATAACATTTGTTTATTCTTTCCTTTATATCCCTTGCTCTAGGGGACATATCAGTGAAAATATTGCTGCATGGAATATCTGAGATTTTCACACTTGAAGGACTTTTATGGTGTCACAACTTATATTTAAGTCCTTTATCCACTTGAATTTATTTTTGTTTATGGTGTAAGTTGGTGATCAAATTGTATTTATTTATTTAGCTCTTTAGCTCTCCCAACACCATTTGTTGAAGAGGCTATTTTTACTCCATTTTATGTTGCTGCCCCCTTTGTTGAATATTAATTGACTGTAGAGAGTTGGGTTTCTTTCTGGCCTCTCTGTTCTATTCTACTGGTCCATATGTCTGTTTTTATGCCACTACCAGGGTGTTTTGATTACAGTGGCCTTGTAATACAGTTTGATATCAAATATTGTGACCCCTCCTAGTTTGTTCTTCTTTCTCAAAATTGCTGCAGCTATTTGGGGTTATTTATGGTTCCATATAAATTTCCAAAGTGTTTGTTCTATATCTGTGAAATATGCCATTGGTACTCTAATCGCTGTTGCATTGAATCTAGAAATTGCTTTGAGTAATATGGACATTTTCATGATGTTAATTCTTCCAGTTCATGAACATGGTATATGCTTCCATTTGTTTGTGTCTTCCTTAATATCTTTCTTCAGGATTGTGTAGTTTTCTAAGTATAGGTCTTTTACCTCATTTGTTAAGTTTACTCCTAGGTATTTTACTTTTCTTGTTGCTATATAAAATGGGATTTTTTTTCCTGATTTCTGTTTCTGATATTTTATTGTTAGTATGGAAACATGCCTTTGATTTCTGAATATTGATTTTGTATCATGCTGTTTTGCCAAATGCATTTATTAGGTCAAGCAGTTTTTTGGCCAAGTCTATAGTATTTTCTACGTACACTATCATGTCATCTGCAAACAAGGAGAGTTTTGTTCCCTCCTTTCCAGTTTTGATAACTTTTACTTCTTTTTCTTGTCTGATTTCTGTGGCTAGTGTTACAGAACAAACAAGGGGGGGCCTGGGACGATATACTATTACTGAAAGAAGCCCCCAGGTCTGTCATGTCCGCCACCAGAGGAAAGACGTCTCTCAATGCCAGAGATTTATGAAAAGGAAAGGAAATGTTTATTTAATGCTATACAGACTTAAAGTAGTGACCTAATGTCTTTATCAAAAATCCCAAAGTCCCTTAAAACACCCACAAACAAGCACAATCCTTCCTTCCTTCCTTCCCTCTTTGCCCAGTCCAGAGTACCGTATCTCAGGAAAGGAAATAGAAGTCCATGGCTCAGGCAGTCCTCTGGTTATTCCCAGTTAGTACTCCATCTCCACTGTGAGACCTCCCTGGGTTCCTGGCACCCTCAGCTGAGTCGCCAGGATCTCTGCTAAAACCAGATGGTGGTTCCCCCTTCTAAAGCTACGGGGGTCCCCACTCTGGCAAAGGCATGTGGTCCTCTCTCCTAGGGCCACGGGAGTCTCCACTCAACCAAAACCACGTGCTTCTCCCCCTGCACAATGGCTGCAAGGGGGTGGGGGGGTCACCACTCTGCCAAAGCCGAGTGGTAGTTCTCTGCTAAAGCTGCATGGTGATTCTCTCAAGCAGGGCTGCGGGAGTCTTCATTCTGCTAAAGCTGCGTGGTTCTCCCTCTCCAATAGCTGTGATCCTCTCTGCATTTCCACAGCCGCATGGTTCTCCTTCTCAATGGCTGCTGCCTCTGGGTTTAAATCCCCATGCCAGTCTTCCTCTGCAGCCCCATTTCCGACTCCTCCCACACTCAGTTTCACATGCCAGAACTCACATCCTTTCAGCTTTACTGGGCTGCCATCATGAGTCTGGGCAGGTGTGACTCCAAGTCATGGAGCCAATCTTCGATCTCCCATGCAGGCGCTGTAGCTGTTAACTCGGGGGACCTGCCCCTCAGTTACGTCTTGGTGGGGTAGTTACTTCCATTCCTCTGGCTCAGAGCCTGGCCACAGTTATTTAACATATCTAAGAGACCAGCCAAAGGCTATAGATATGTTAAATGACCACACCAGAGGTTAGCTACAAGGCTATTGCTATGCGAAACAGCTCTCAAAGGCCCTGCTTCATTTGTCCCTTCCCCCAACCCACACCCTGGATGGGGGGTTGGGGGGTGGCGGGTGAAGACATCCTAAAATCTCCTAGACACCTTGAGTTCTGGACCCCATTTTAAATGCCCATTTGGGGTCCCCCCTCTTGGCTGCACCCTGTAACACTAGGACTTCCAATACTATGTTGAATAGAAGTGGTGAAAGTGGACAAACTTGTCTTGTTCCTGAAATTATAGTGAAAGATTTTAGGTTTTGCCCACTGGGTATGATGTTGGCTGTAGGCCTCTCATGTATGGCCTTTATTATGTTGAACAATGCTCCTCTATTCCCACTTTGCTGAGTGTTTTAATCATAAATTGCTGCTGTACCTTCTCAAATGCATTTTCAGCATTTATTGATATGATCATGTGATTGTTATCTTTCCTTTTGTTTATGTGATATGTTAGGTTTATTGACTTACACATATTGTACCATCTTTGCATCCCTGGGATGAATCCCACTGATCATAGCATATGATTTTTTTTTAATGTATTGCTGGATGTGGTTTACCAATATTTTGTTGAGGTTTTTCGTGTCTAAGTTTTCAGTAATATTGGCCTGAATTTTTCTTTCTTTGTCATATCTTTATCTGGTTTTGCATTTAGGATGATGCTACCTTCATAAAAACAATTTAGGAGTCTTCTGTCTTCTTGGATTTTTTGGAATAGTCTGTGAAGAATAGGGGTTATCTCTTTTTTAAATGCTTAGTATAATTCTCCTGAGAAGCCATCCAATGCATAACTTTTGTGTGCTGGGAGTTTTTTGATTACTGCTTCAATTTTGTGAGCTGTTATTGTTCTGTTCAGGCTTTCTGCTTCTTCTTCCAGTTTTGGAAGATTATACTTTTCTAGAAGCTTATCCATTTCACCTAGATTTTCAAATTTCTTGGCAAATAGTTCTTTACAGTAATTTCTTACAATCTTTTGTATTTCTGTGGTATCAGTTGTAATCTCTCCTCTTTTCATTTCTGATTATATTCATTTGGGTTCTTTCTCTTCTTTTCTTGATGAGTCTGCTTAAAGGCTTGTTGATTTTTTTACCTTTTCAAAGAAACTACTCCAAGATTTATTGATCCTTAGATTTGTGCTTTCAGTCCATGCCATTTAATTCTGCTCTGTCTTGGATATTTCCTACCTTCTACTTGCTCTGGGCAGTCTTTATTTTTGTTTCTTGAATTCTTCTAGGTGTAGGGTTAGGTTGTCTTTTTTATAAGCCTGTATCACTATGAACTTCCCTCTCTGGACTGCCTTTGCTGTGTCCCATTATTTTTGTATTGTTGTGAGTTTATTTTCATTTATTTCCAGAAACGTTTTGATTTCTTCCTTGATCTCATTCTTGACCCATTCATTGTTTAATATCATGCTATTCAATTTCCATGAGTTTGAATATTTTTTAGTGTTTTCCTTGAGGTTGGTTTCTAGTTTCAGTCCCTTGTAGTCAGAGAAAATGCTTGATATGATTTCAATTTTCTTGAATTTATTGAGGCTTGTTTTGTGTCCTATCATGTGGTCTGTCCTTGAAAATGTTCTGTGTGCATTTGAAAAGCATGTGTATTTTGCTTCTTTGGTATGAAAGGCTCTACATATATCCATTTGATCTAGGACATTGTTCAATGTCCCAATACCTTTGTTGATATTTTGTTTGTAAGATCTATCGATTGTTGACAGTGGGGTGTTGAAGTCCCCCTACTATAATTTTGTTGCTGTTAATATCTTTCTTGAAGTCCTCCAAGATTTTCC
This sequence comes from Phyllostomus discolor, assembly GCF_004126475.2. NCBI lineage: Eukaryota > Metazoa > Chordata > Mammalia > Chiroptera > Phyllostomidae > Phyllostomus > Phyllostomus discolor. The sequence goes on from NC_040904.2 coordinate 120,152,301, forward strand.
TTATATATTTGGGCGCTCTTTTGTTCGGTGCATATATGTTTATAATGTTTATGTTTTCTTGAGGTATTCTTCCCCTGAGTATTATTAATTTTTCTTCTGGATCTCTTTTTATGGCCCTTGTTTTGAAGTCTACTTTTTCTGATATGAGTATTGCTACCCTGGCTTTTCTTTCCTGTCCATTTGCTTGGAGTAGTTTTTCCAGCCCTTCATTTTCAGTCTGTGGAGGTCTTTTTTTCTGAGGTGGCTCTCTTTTAGGCAGCATATATGTGGGTCATGTTTTCTTCTCCATTCAGCTACTCTATGTCTTTTGATTGAAGCATTTATTCCATTAACATTTAAGGTTATTATTGATAGATATTTGTTTATTTTCTCCCTTTGTACTTGTTTTTCCTCTGTCTTTTGTCTTTCACTCCTTTCCTTTCTTTTTTTTTCCTTTACCTTTAGTAAATCTTGTAGTGGTGGTTTGGTGATGTATTATTTTAGGCTTCTTTTGTCTGGGAAAATCCTTATTTCACCTTTCATTTTAATTGAGAGCATCGCTTGGTATAGTAAATCTTGGTTGCAGGCCTTTGATTTTCATTACTTGGTATATCTCTTGCCATTGTCTTCTGGATTAGAGTGTTTCTGTTGAAAAATCAGCTGCTAGCCTTATCGGAGCCCCTTTTGTATGTAACTTCCTGTTTCTCCCTTGCTTCTTTTAAGATTCTCTCTTTGTATTTAATACTTGGCATTTTAATTATGATATATCTTGGAATTGGTCTCATTGGGTGCATCTTGATAGGTGCTCTCTGTGCTCACTGAACTTGCATGGTATTTCCCTCTCCAGGTTCAGAAAATTTTCTGTCATTATTTTTTCAAAAATGGTTTCTATCCCTTGCTCCTTTTCTTCTTCTTCTTCTGGTATTCCTATGATTTGAATATTGTTGCATTCCATATTGTCTTGAATTTCCCTTAAACTATCTTAATATTTTTTGAGTCATTTTTTGTGCAGCTGCCCTCCCTGGGTCTTTCTTTCCACCCTGTCTTCAGCTCACTAATTCAGTCCTCTGCTTCATCCAACCTCTTTGTAATTCCTTGTAATGTACTTTTTTATTTCTGAAATTTTATTTTTCAGTCCTTCCTGGTTCTTGTTCATACTTTCTATTTCCCACACTGTTGTAGTTCTCACTCAGTTCCTTGTAGTTGTCTGTGACTTCCTTGTGCATTCTTATAACTCTTCCTTTGAATTCTATAGCCTATAGTGCTTGCCTCCATTTCATTTAGGTCTTTTATTGAGGAGCCTTCCATTTCTTTTTATTGCAGGTTCTTTTTTGTCTTCCCATTTTAGGTGGCTCTTTTTGTTTGTTTCTGTGCTTCCTGATGTTTCTCTTGGCTAGCTGTCTTCATAGAGCGAGGTTCAATGGTAGGAATTCTATGTGATTCAGTCGTGTGGTCTCTTTGGCATCCTTGTCTGGATGCTCTAGGTTTGCCCTTTCTTGTGTTTATGTGAGCTCTCTTGTTGTACTTGGGTTTTTACCTTTTGGTGGTTGCTTTGCTGATGGGTTCTCTCCTCCAATGGGTATACTAATTTTCACAGCTCCCTCCTAATCTTGTATGTGATCAGTGGCAGGGAGTAGGCAAAATGGATGAAAGCAAGAGAGTATTCTATGGGATTTAAAGTACCAACAAGTAAAGAATAGATAGGAGATTCTTTGGATAAGTATAGCATTAACTGTAATATTTCACACAGCTATCCATTTTTTATAAAAGGTGAAAGAGAGATAAGACTCTTGTTAGAGGAAATGAAGGTTGTGAGCTGAATCCAAAAAACAGAGTGCTTGTTAAAGGTTAAAGATGAGATATAGTGAGAGTAAAGGATAGAAAGTAGGCATAGTGTGTAAGAGAACAGAGTTAAGTGCAACAATAATAAAGCTCAGGAATAAAGTGACTAGGGCTAAGATCAGAGAGGGGTGCTGTATGGTATTTACAATTGTATGAAACAAAAATTATTTACAATAGTAGTGGAACAACAATAATATGACAAGAAATATATGATTTGGATAACAAGAATAGAAAGTACATGATCAAGAGTAGTGTGTTATTGGAACATGAGTGAAAGAAGGAAAATTAAAATACAATATAAAAGAGAGAATAAGGAAAACCAAACAACACAATTAAACAAAGAAATAAAATGAGGAAAACTAAACAGAAAGAAGAGAAATAATAAAATAAAAGAAGTAAAAATAATGAAAAAATAATAATACAAATAAACAAAGAATGCCAGTTCTACATGATAACAAAGTTAAATTTGTCTCAGTGTCTTGGTTTTGGGGGTTAGGCTTGTGCTCCCATTTTGGATCTGTCTCTGGACCTTTCACAACCCCAGATTTTATTGTCTCACTTGGGGGAAGAAAAAAAAAAGGAGAGAAGAAAGAAAAAAAGACCTCCTGCTAACTTTAAACTTGTTGAGCAAGTTCTGCTGGTCTTCCTGGATGCCACAGGAAAAGGGTGGCTGAGCTTCGTTTTTCTCCCTTCCTGTGGTTTTATCAGGATGGGGGCCAGGTCTGGGCTGAAATATTCACAGTTGCCTAGCCTCCAGCCCAGGTTCTCCATGAGCTGGTGGGCCCTCACTGTTCATTTGTGCCAGGCCTACACCTTGTGACAATTGCTCCACGTGGTACACCCCCACTTGCTCTTTGTGACCCCACCATGCCTGGAGCCCACCACTGGTCAAGCAGCACCACTCAGCCACCCAGCGAGTGGGCCACTCCATTCTGGGCAAGCAGCATGAGTCATGCTTGGCAAGCAGCTCAAATCAGCCTCCGGGAGAGTGGTAGACTGGTGCTGTGAGCAGTCAGAATGAGATGCAGGGTAAGCAGGGCCAGTCAGCCTAAAGGCGAGCAGTGAGACTCAGCTGCCAAGCTAGCTGCCCAAGTCAAGTGCAGGCCAAGAGGCCTAAATCAGCCCCAGGGTGAATAGAGCCACTCAGCTGCCCTGGAAGCTGCCAGCTGACAGAGACAAGCAGGAGTGTGCAGCTCAAATCACCCTCAAATCACCTAGCCAGCCACTGTGCAAGAGTTCCTTACAAAGCAGTTGGGAGCCATTTATTTATTTATTTATTTACTTACTTACTTACTTATTTAATTTTTAGTAAAAGCCTCTTGTTTAAGCCCACTGTTTGCAACAATTGCCCAGCTTTTCACACAGCCCAACTTTCTAACCAGACTGGGAACTATCCAGGTTGGGGTCTGACACAGCTCAACTCTTCTCCCATCTTCAGGTGTTGCCTGGTTCCCCAATTCCTCTGGTAATGACCTAGCCAGATTCCACCATCTCAGCAGGTGTACACCACCTCTGTATTTCTCCCACTTCATCTCTATTCCCCCCAGGGACTTCCAGTATCCTCCTCCTGATACCAGGCTGTCCTCCCTGCCTGGTAGGGGAGGGAGCTGGTGATCTAACTCTCCTCCAAGTATCCTGTGGCAGGCAGTAGGTGAAGGGCCACAGCAGCCTAGGTCCCTGCACAGATCCGTGACCTTAGCATCCCAAAGCAATCTCCTCTCCATCTTTTTTCGATGTCCTTTACAATTTTTGGCCTCCAAACTTCATATAAGCTGGGATTCCATTGGCTGTTCACTCTGTTCCTCAGAAGATCAGCTAGGTGTTCCAGCTGGGCACAGGGAGAACTGGGCTCCACTCCCACCTACCTCTCCACCATCTTCCTGCAATCCCATTTGTTCATTAATATAAGCCCTTAAATTAAGTTAAAGGTGTATAAATATTTCTATTCCCTGTATATGTGAAAGAGGCAACATCAATTTGCTATGAAGAAAAACAAGATAAAAGAACTTATTAATGTAGCTAACCAGTGTTATGATGCAGTCCTTTGGTGAACTCCAAAATGTGTGTGGTAATGAAATCCCATTTCTACAGGCCAGTATCACATCAGAAGTGAATTAGCAATGTGAAATGATTGTTTTCTTTCCTATGAAAATACACTTTGGTAACACTTGACGAAGTCAATTACATTATATTTGTTTCCATCAGCTTCTCAGCAGCATTCAAATAAAAAGTCTTCCATAAAAAAAAGGTTACTTTCTCATTTTACACATCACTACTTTCATTACAGATCAAAACATTGATTGATATGCTGAGCTGCAAAGAAAATGCTTTGATGTGACGTCATTCTTAAGAAAGAAAATAATATAAAGGGCACCAAACCACCCAAATAAACAAAATACACATGGCTTAGTCTGTGTGTACTAAATTACTGAGAATTCTGTATTAATTTTTCACAATTTGACCACATTGTGTGTATACAAATCTGTGACATAAAGGAGAAGTAAAGGAAAAGGAAAACAAGCTATGATAAAGCTGCTGTATTAATTCAGATTCTGTGAAGTAGCTTTGTAATCTTATAACTTCAGGTTATGTGTTATGACAAAGTCATCAATGAAGTGTCTACCGTACCTCTTCAGTGGAAAACTGTAAAGAATAGAATGTAAAATACATTAAAATTCTCAGACATCCCTTTAAATGTACAGAAACTACCATCATGTAGTTTTAATTTAATCTAAAAGAAGTTCTGGCAGGGATCCACTATTGAATTGAAAAACAGTTCTAAGTCAGCATGGTTTTCTTCCCTTTTGTCTTCTGCACAATCTCACTTTATATTCCACCCATGAGCATAACCAATAAAACTAGTACAATATGGCAGATACAAATTCATCTTTCCTAGTGGATTGAATCAAAATCGATAGTGTGAGCTCACATCTGGCAGAAACTGATACAGGTGCAGAATTCTATTGTACTCCCTTCACTGCGGGGTAGGGGTTTTTATTTGGCCCCAACCTGAATAGTCTGGTTCCTCCAAAGTTTTAATGAGGGAGTCCTGTGCCCAATATCTGACCAAAAGTTTGCCTGTTCCTTTCAATTTTACACAAACAATAGATGATTATAAGCAGAATGACTATAATTAATTTAATATTTTTTAACATCAGGCATTAAAAGAGCATTAACACTGGAACTCAAATGGTAGAGGGAAATATCTACAGAGGAATTTTATTTGGAAAAAAAATGTGCTCATGGGCCTTTTGGCTAATCTTAAAATCAATGCATTTCTCTGCCTCATGCTTTTTTCTGAGTTCAACCACATATGCAACTATGTTGGATTTTAAGTCTAAGACACTCAAACCCCTAGTTCTGAGGTCATATCAGATTAAAGATGATAAGCACTTATCCTGAGACCATGATGCAGAAAGGCCTAGAAAGCTTATGTGCAATCCTTATAGAAATCTCTTATAATGAATCTGAATGTAGAGATCTCTCTTTAGAGTTAACTGAGATTAAAACCTAAAATGGCTAAAACCTACCTAGCCTGTTAATGCTTATGGCTATTTTAAGGATTATGGCTTTAAGTGAAGAAATAAGAACTTAATTTAGAGTCAGTATCTCAGGACCTTCTAGCCTGGTATGCATCTGTGTACATGTGCGCATGTATATATGTGCTCAGAATTGAATTCATAAGAATTAAAGTACATTTCATTTTGCTTTATATCAAGAAGTTTTAATAAAATGTTCTTAATAGAATTTTTTTAGAAAAGATTATTTATGGTATGTGTTCTTACCTTGAGCAAATCCATGCATGGAGGCCACATATATGACTCTGTCTGTCTAGAAAGTATACAGCCATGCAACATGAAAAATAGAGATATTTATTGAAAAAGGTACAAGATACAAGAAACACTGTACATAGAATAATGACATCTCAGTCCGCTTCAAAGTAAGCACCTTGGGGCCTCACATGGTTCTCCCAAGCGTCTCCTTCACTGTTCAAACACTCTGCAAAATCTTTTGTTGGAATCACCATCAGCTGCCTCATGGTATTTTCCTGAATCTCACAGAGGGTCTGAAATCTCTTCCCTTTCAAAGATGATTTTAGCTTTGGGAAAAGCCAGAAGTCTCAGAGCCCCAAACCTGGGTTGTAGAGGCTGCTGAGTGACCTGGGTGATGTGATGTTTCATCAAAAATCTCTGCATGAGATGCAATGCATGAGCAGGCACATTGTCAAGATGAAGCTGCCAATCACAAGTTGCCCATAGCTGCAAGTGTTTTCATTGTTCATATTGCATCTTTCAGCTGATGAAGAACATTGAGGTAGTAGCCTTTATTAATTGTTTGTCCTGGAAGGGTGTACTCATAATGGACAACACTTTCCCAATCAAATAACACACTTAACATGGTCTTAATCTTGCTGAGACTTTACTGCACTTTTTTGGGCAAGGAGAACTAGGTAACTTCCATGGGATAACTTGGCCTTTGTTTCCAGATCATAGCCATACACATAGAACCATTACCCACAATTCATCTCCACTTATGACTTTCTTGAGGAAATCTGGTTCATTGGTAGTGGTTTGAATCAAGTCATTAGCAACTGCAGTATGATGTTCCTTCTGGTCTGGTAGCAGAAGCCATGGAACAAAATTTACGTGTTTTGTGCCAAAATAGTTTGTTGAAAATCTTGGGCAGTCCAGCTTTTGGGATCCCCAGATCAGCTTCTAGTTCTCACACTGTCAGTCACTGAGCTTTGTTGATTGCAGCCTGTACATGTTCAACATTCTCAGGCGTTCTGCTTGCTGCAGGCCTTTCAGAACTTGGATCACTTTCAACAAATTCTCAACCATTTTTGAAGCATTTGTGCCACAATTTCCTTTGCAATGCACTTATCATATTGTCCCCAGAAATCTTCTGAATTATCTAAATATTTTCTGCAGAGGAATGTACAAGCTAAATGCAAAATTTAATGCAGATTTGTTGCTCTGCTTGCTCATTTTTAATGCAACAGGTATACTGTACACATGCTCACTAAATGGTATCTACCACTCCCACTGACTAGTACAGTGAAGTCATCATTGTTCATGTATGCACATTCCAGTCCGTCCCCTTTGGCTACCAGGTTATATCAATGTTGCACAAACTGTTCTTACAGCAACAATGGCTCTACTTTTTCTGGACCTCATATATCTTAGTATGTTTGCTGCAGAGCTGAAAGTCACAATTACTCTCCAGAGATTTCATGGCATCAACAATGTTTGTAGACTATGGCCACATAACTCCTGCGCTTGCTCATCTCTGTCTTCTTCTTTTTTTTTATTGTTTTTCAAGTACAGTTTTCTGCCTTTCCCCCCACTAACCCATCTCTATCTTCTTATAAGGAAATAAGCCATTGGATTTAGAGTTAACCTGGACAACTCAGGATGATTCCATCTTGAGATTCTTAATTACATCTTCAGAGACTTTTTCCAAATAATGTCACATTCACAGGTTGGGAGGGAAGACTTGGACATATCCATTTGAGAGCCATCAATTATCTTACTGCACTTGGATAAGACTTTGACAGGTGCAGACAGCCAAGGACAGTTTAGCATAGCTCCAAACTGACCTATAGCATTACTCAAATACGAAAAATAATATGATTTTTATATATTTTTTAATTTTTTAAAGATTTTATTTATTTATTTTTAGAGAGGGAAGGAAGGGAGAAGGAGAGAGAGAGAAACATCAATGTGCGGATGCTGGGGGCTGTGGCCTGCAATCCAGGCATGTGCCTTGATTAGGAATTGAACCTGTGATGCTTTGGTTCGCAGCCCGCACTCAATCCACTAAGCTACACCAGCCAGGGCTGATTTTTATATTTTTTATAACTGAACTTTGTCTTGAGCAACTACAAGTTTCAATTGAGGCAAAAGCTGACAAACACAGAAAATAATCTTCTTAAAGCTTCTTGATGAATGAAAAAGAGTCAAAGAGAAGGACATTTTAAATCCTTATTCTCCCTCCATCCGTCTTCTTTTTACACTTCATGACAGAGGAAGGGATAAGTATTCCATTTTCATTTTATTCTGGAAGAAACTTCTCTGTCATATCTTTATTTTTGCATGGCTTTATGTACCTTAATAGTAAAATACTTGAAATAAATCTAACAAAAGTGCAAAAATTGTACAATGACAACTATAAAACATTGAAATGAATAAGATATTAATAATGAAATATTAATGAATTAAGAAATCTAATATTATTAAAATAAAAATACTTGCTCAGATTTATCTATTAATTCAACACATTTCATTTCTAAATCTCTCCTACATTTCTTTGCAAATTTTGATAAGCTATTATTAAATTAATGTGAAAATTCTACAAGACTAGACTAGCCTAAACAATCTTTAAAAAGAACTAGTTTGGAGGATTCCAACTTTTTCTGATTCTAAAAGTTTCTATAAAACTACAATATTCAAGAGGTATGGATGGTACTGGCATATTGGCAGACATATAATTTAGTAGAATATATTTGAAAGTCCAGAAACAATCTTTTTCACTTTTGACTATCTTATTTTCAACAGGAAATTTCAACAGGAAATTTCCATTGAATTGCCAAAACAATTCAATGGAAAAAGATTAGTGTTTTCAATAAGTGGTGCTGGGACAACTGGATCTATACCTACAAAATAATGAAGTTGTACCTTTTCTTCTGGATTATAGTTCTAAATGAAAAAGCTCAACTAGAAAACTTATAAAAGAAAACAGAAGAACTCTGTGATCTTGAATTAGAAAATGGTTTCTAGTTACACCACCAAAAGCCCAAAACAAAAGGAAAAATAAGCTAATTGTACTTCATTAAAATTAAAAATACTTTTGTGCTATAAAAACTGGAAAAACATTACGTGTAAAAGATGACCCAAAAAGTGGGAGAAATATGTGTAAATTATGTATCTCATAAAGCAATTGTATCCAGAATATATAAAGGATTCTTACAACTCATTAACAAATGATGCGTAAACCAATTTTTAAAACTACCAAAGGCATAAATAAAACTGTCCTTTTTAAAGATGATATGATTGTCTATGTCTATGAAGAAAATTCTAAACAATCAAGGAAAAACTTCCTGGAACTAATAGGTGATTATAACAAGTGGCAGGGTAAAAGATTCATATCTAAAAGTCAATCACTTTTGTATATAAAATATTAAATACATAATTATAAATCTAAAAATCTATGTGTAAGATCCATACACATAGTCTTCCATGAGGAAGACTACAAAACACTAATGAAAGAAATCAAAGATCTAAGTAAGTGAAGAAACACTTCATGTTCTTGAATAGGAAGACTCATACTGTTAAGATGTCAGTTATTACTAACTTGATCCACAGATTCAACACAATCATCATGGAAAACATGGTAAGTTATTTTGAGGATATTAACATGCTGATTCTAATGTTGTATGGAGAGACAAAAGATGAAGAGTAGCGAACACAACAATGAAGGGGAGAATAAAGTCAAAGGGATGACTTACTGGAAGATATACTACTATAAATCTACAGTAATCAAGAGAGTGTAGGATTGGTGAGAGAATAGACAAATAGATCAACAGAATAGACTACAAAGTCTAGAAATGGACTAACATAAATATAATCACTAATCTCTGACAAAATATCAAAGGCAATACAATGAAGGTAGATAGTCTTTCAACAAATGACACTGAAAAATCTATATAAGAAAAAGTAAATCTAGACACAAAATTTGCACATTTATAAAAATTAACTCCAAATAAGATCATAGACATAAATGGAAAACACAAAATAATAAAACTTACAGAAGATGGCACAGGGTTTGGTGAGGACTTTTTAGGTACAATATCAAAAGCCCAGTACTTGAGAGAAAAATTAATGAACTGGACTTTGATGGAATTAAAATCCTCCACAAAAGAAAATCTATAGACTTGTAGAAAAAATTTACAAAACAAGTATTTGATAAATGACCAGTATTCAAAGTATACAAAGAATTCTTATAACCCATCAAAAAGAAAACATACCAATTTTTTAAAATAGGCAAAAGATCTGAACATACACTCATCAAATAACACATAGAGATGAAAAATAAGCAGGTGAGAAGATATTCAACACCATATTTAGGAAATTGTAAAATAAAGCAAAATGAATATATCACTAGTCACATTAGAATGGCTAAAATTCAAGTTTCATTTTTTTGTGTGAAACTGTCCAGATCTCCTAACACCATTTGCTGAAGAAGCTATTTTTACTCTATTTTATGCTCTGCCCTTTTCTGTTGAGTATTAATTGACCATAGACATATGGATGCATTTCTAGGCTCTCTATTCTGTTTCACTGATGTGTCTGTTCTAATGCCAGCACCAGACTGTTTTGAATACAGTGGCCTTGTAATACAGTTTGATAACAGGTATTGTGATCTCTCCTTCATTGTTCTTTTTCCTGAAAAAATGCTGAGGCTATTCAGGGTCATTTATGATTCCATATCAATTTTTGAAATATTTTTCTAATCTGTGAAATACATCATTGGTACTTTAATAGGGATTTTGTTAAATCTATGGACATTCTGATGATATTAAATCTTCCATTCCAAGAACAGTATATGCTGCCACTTATTTGTGTCTTCTTTAATTTCTTTCTTCAGTGTTGAACAGTTTTCTGAGAGCAGTTCTTTTATCTCCTTAGTTAGGTTTATTCCTAGGTACTTTATTTTTCTGGTTGCAATAGCAAATGGGATTTTTTCCTGATTTCTCTTTCTGATATTTCATTGTTGGTTTACAAAAATACCTTTGATTTCTGATTATTGACTTGGTATCCCTCTGTATTGCTAAATTCATTTATTACATCGAGTAGTTTTTAAGTGGAGTCTAGAAGGTTTTCTATGTACACTATCATGTCATCTGCAACAATGACAGTTTTACTTTCTCCTTTCCAATTTGTATGCCTTTTATTTCTTCTTGTCTGATCACTGTTGTTAGAACTACCAATAATAATAGATGTGGTGAAAGTAAACATCCTTGTCTTGTTCCTGATCTTAGTGGGAAAGCTTTTAGTTGTTGCCCATTGAGTATGATGTTGGCTATAGGTTTCTCATATATGGCATTTATTATGTTGAGGTATGATGCCTCTACTTCCACTTTGCTGAGTGTTTTTATCATAAATGGGTGCTTTACCTTACCCAAATGCTTTTCTACACCTATTGATATGATCAGGTAATGCCACCAAATTACACCATATACAAAAATAAACATATAAAAGACTTAAATAAGTCACAACACCATAAAGTTCTAGAGGAGAACATAGGCAAGAAAATTTCAGATATTTCATGCAGCAATATTTTCACCATTATGTCCCATACAGCAAGGAACATAAAGGAAAGAATAAACAAATGAGACTTCACCAAATTAAGAAGCTTTTGCATGTCTATCAGCAAAACTAAAGAGAACCAACTGTATGAGAAAATATATTTGCAAATGATACTTTGGTCAAGGTTATGATCTCCAAAATATATAAAGAACTCACATGACTCCACATCAGGAAGACAAAAAAAAAAAAATTAAAACTGAGCAAAGTACCTGGACAAACATCTCTCCAAGGAGGGCATACAGAGGTCCCAGAGATATGTGAAAGGATAATAAGCATAACTGGCCATCAGAGAGATGTATTTTAAAACCACAATGAGATAACACTGGTCAGAATGGCCATCATAAACAAATCAACAAATAACAAAATATGGGGAGGCTGTGGAGAAAAGGGAGCCCTAGTTCACTGTTGGTGGGAGTGCAGACTGGTGCAGCCACTGTGGAAAACGGTATGCAATTTCCTCAAAACACTAAAAATGGAGCTCCAATTTGACTTGGCAATTCCACTGCTGGGGTTATACCTTAAGAGTCCTGAAAAAAACAGTTTTAAAAAACCTAAGCACGTCTATGTTTATATCAGTGCAATTTACAATAGCCACGTTCTGGAAGCAAGCTAAGTGCCCATCAGTAAATGAGTGGATCAATGTATTGTAGTACATTTACACAATGGAATACTATGCAGCAGAAAGAAAGAAGGAGCTCCCACCCTTTGGGACAGCATGGATGGAACTGGAGACCATTATGCTAAGTGAAATAAGGCAATAGAAGACAAATACTGTATGATCTCTTCTATAACTGGACATAATCAACAAAACTAACAAGCGAGAAAAACACAACCAGAGACATGGAAAATAAGACCAAACTGACAGTAACCAAAGAGACAAGGGCAGGGAGATAACAGGGAAAAGAAGGTGAATTGTCATCAAGGAACATGTATAAAGGACACATGGACAAAGACAAGGTGGTGGGGAAGGACTGAATGTGAGAGGTGAGGGTGTGTAGGGTGGGGTAAAGTAATGGAGGTAACATGGGAACAACTGTAATTGAACCACAATAAAAAAGCATTAAAAAAAGGAAGAATGGCTAAAATTCAAAACATTGACAATACCAAATGCTTGGTAGGTTGTGAAACAATAGTAATTCATTGCTTACAGAAATGCAAGATGCCACAGACACTTTGGAAGATAACTTAGCATTTTTTATTACAAAACTAAGCATATTTCTACCATACAATCCAGCAATTGTGCATGTTGGTATTTACCCAAGTGAGCTGAAAGTGTATCTGACAAAAAAACCCACACATGAATGTTTATAATTGTTTTATTCATAAATGCCAAAACTTGAAAGCAACAAAGGTGTACTTCATGGTGTGAATGTATAACCAAACTATGCAGTATTCACATAACAGAACAATACTCAGTGATTAAAATAAATGAGCTATCAGGTCATGAGAAGACATAGAGAAATATGGAATTCATATTGTTAAATTAAAAAAACACCAGAAAAGCTACGTACTGTATGCTATACATATATCCAACTATATGACATTGTAGGAAAAGCAGGATTGTGGATATAGTAAAAATGTCAGTGATTGCCAAAGAATCAGGTATTGATAAGAAGGGGTGAATAGGTAGAGCTCAGGGTATTTTAGGTTATTTCCTTTAAGCATGGATGTCAATACACACTTTTTTTTCTTTTTTTATTGTTGTTCAAGTACAGTTGCCTCTTGTAAAAATATACAGACTGCACAACACAAACCTTGACCCTAATGTAAAATATGAACTTTAGTTAATAATAATGTATCAAATACTATCTCATGAATTGTATCAAATATATCACACTAATGCAATATATTATTATATGAGAAAATTCTCTGTGTGTGGTCGGGGGAGGAAGGGAGTTCATGAGAACTCTCTATATTGTACTTCTTCAGTTTTTTAGTGAATCTAAAATTTCTCTAAAATTTAAACTATATTTTTTTCAAACAGCAAAGTAATGAACAGATCTTTCTCAAAGGAAGATAAACAAATAAGCAATAAGTATATAAAAGATGCTGAACATTACTAAACATTAGAGAAATGCAAGACCAAATCACAAGATAGCATTTCACACCCAGCAGGATGATTTCAGTAAATAAGACAGACAATGGCAAGCAATGATGAGATGTGGAGAAATAGGACCCTCACATGTTGCTGGTAGGACCCTAAGATAGTACAGCCACTCTGGAAACAGTTTGGTATCTCTTCCCAAAGATAATGATAGAATTAATTACCATGTGCCCCAGTAAATCCTAGCTGTATACCCAAGAGAAATAAAAATATATCCACAGAAAAACATGTACATGAATATTCATAGCTGCATTATTCATTATATCCCAAAGCAGAAATAACCCCATTCCCATCAACTGATAATGGATAAACAAAATTTGATATATCAATACAATGGAATATTATTCAGTAATTTAGAAGGAAAGTAATATTAAGTCACACTATAACATGAATGAACTTTGAGAAGATTATGCTAAGAGAAAGAAGGCAGAAACAAAGACCCTATAATGTATAGTTTCATTTATTTGAAATGCTTAGATTAAGCAGGCCCCTGGAGACAAAAACTAAGTTCATAATTACCTACAGCAGGACGGGGGTCATAAAGAAGGATCAACTACTAATGTGTACACTTGCTATAAAGATACAGAAATTCCCTTTCAAATGACAAAATATTTTGAGCTTAGACTATGATGATAGCTGTATCACTCCATGAACATGTTAAAACACATTGAATTATACACTTAAAAAAAAGTTCTTTGCTTTTATGTAGCACATTGTATATTAAATTTTTCACTCTTATTTGTGTTTTCCCATTTGAACATCCCATTATACTTTAGCATTAATCATCTTATTTTTAATTTATTTTATGGATTATACTATTACAGTTGTCCCATTTTCCCCCTTCACTCCCCTCCACACTGCCCATGCCCTCCCACCCACATTTCCCCCCTTTAGTTCATGTCCATGTGTCATAAGTTCTTTAGCTTCTACATTGCCCATACTATTCTTGTCTTCCCCCTGTCTATTTTCTACCTATTGCCTATGCTCTTATTTTCTATATCTTTTCCCCCTCTCTCCTCCTCCCACTTCCCTGTTGCTAACCCTCCATGTGATCTCCATTTCTGTGGTTCTGTTCCTGTTCTAGTTGTTTGCTTAGTTTGCTTTTGTTTCAGGTTGTTACTAACTGTGAGTTTGATGTCTTTTTTTACTGTTCATATTTTTTATCTTATTTTTCTTAGATAAGACCCTTTAACATTTCATAAAATAAGGGCTTGGTGATGATGAACTCCTTTAACTTGGCCTAATCTGAAAAGCACTTGGTCTGCCCTTCCATTCTAAATGAAAGCTTTGCTGGATAGAGCAATCTTGGATGTAGGTCCTTGCCTTTTATGACTTCAAATACTTCTTTCCAGCCCCTTCTTGCCTGCAAGGTCTCTTTTGAGAAATCAGCTGACAGTCTGATGGGAACTCCTTTGTAGGTGACTGTCCCCTTATCTCTTGCTGCTTCTAGAATTCTCTCCTTCATTTTTACCTTGGCTAATGTAATTATGATGTGCCTTGGTGCGTTCCTCCTTGGGTCCAACCTCTTTGGGACTCTCTGAGCTTCCTGGACTTCCTGGAAGTCTATTTCCTTTGCCAGATTGGGGAAGTTATCTTTTATTATTTGTTCAAATAACTTTTCCACTTGTTGTTTTTCCTCTTCCCCTTCTGGTACCCCTATAATTCAGATGTTGGAATGTTTAAAGATGTCCTGGAGGTTCCTAAGCCTCTTCTCATTTTTTAAATTCTTATTTCTTCATTCTTTTCTTATTGGATGTTTCTTTCTTCCTTCTGGTCCACTCCATTGATTTGAGTCCTAGTTTCCTTCCCATCACTATTGATTCCCTGTGCATTTTCCTTCATTTCTCATATTGTAGCCTGCATTTGTTCATCTAATTTATGACCAAAGTCAACCAATTCTGTTAGCATCCTGATCACCAATGCTCTCAACTGTGCATCTGATAGGTTAGCTATCTCTCAGTCACTTAAAAAAAAAACTGGCTCTGGGGCTTTTAATTCTGTTTGAGCCATCTTTTTAATTTTATTTTTTTTTTCCTTTGGTCTGGTCATGCCTGTTACGTAGAGAGGTGGAGCCTTAGGTGTTCTCCAGGGTAGGGCATCTCAGTCGCTGGGTTGTGACATTGTATGTGGGGGAGGGGTCCAAGAAGGAACAATGGTGCCTGCTTCCCTTTCTCTAGGACTTCAGTCCCCTTTGCCACTTCCCACAAGCAAATTGGGCCCTTCTGGTGCTGGCTCCCGGGCAAGTGGGCTTGTGTACTTTCTCGGACTCTGTGGGTTTCACCAAGGAACCTCCTGTGAGGCTGAATCACCTGGCCTCAACTCCCACAGGTGTTTTCAATCTGTGCCTTTAAGCTTTGTTTCCCAGCGCTGGGTTCCTGAGTTGCACGGTCTATGTCGCTGCCCATTTTTGCTTAGTTTGTCTGCCTGTGAAAGTGTGGCTGCAGACAGCCAGCTGCCTTGTGTGCCTCACTGAGTCTGCCCATTGCCTCCCATGCCCAGGGTCTGCCACGGGTCCATCGGGTCCATCAGCTGCCCCTGAGCTTCTGGGGTCCACCAACAGCCATCTTCGCCCTGCATGCCCACGTCTGCCAGCCACCACTTTTTCCTGCTGGGACCCCTCGACCCCTTGACCCCTCTCCGTAGGCCTCCGACTCCACCCCTCCTTACTGTTCTGGATGAATGCTAGTCAGACTTCCCTTCGGTTCATTTCTCTCTGTTCTGGTTGTTTTTTGTTTTTAAATTTTTGTTGTCCTTAGTTTTGGTTGCGCGAAGAGGCACAGTGTGACTACCTATTCCTCCATCTTGGCCAGAAGTCCCCTAATCATCTTATTTTTTATAGATAGCGACATATGGCTCCAACTGATTAGGCTGGTTAGTTACAAAGATAGAGAGAAAATAATGCTGCCATTAAATAGAAACTAAGCTCAGTAATATTTTTCTTCCATTGAATTTTGTTGAATGGGAGTGGAAAACAAACTTGAAAAGAATCTGTAATCCAATGATATTTGCTTCAAAATAAAAATAGATTTAATGACACACTGGATGTTGTGACTCAGTGGATTGAGCACCAACCTGCGAACCAAAAGTTTGCGGCTATGATTCCCCATCAGAGGACATAGTAGGGTTGCTGGCAAAGACACCAATTGGGGGCATGTGAGAGGCAGTCAATAGATGTGTCTCTCACACATTAATGTTTCTCTCCCTCTCTTTTTCACTCTCTTCTCCTCTCTAAAAGTAAGTAAATAAAATTTTTTAAAAATAGATTTAATGACTATTTGTTGAATGAATGAACAAATCCACTGTCATCACTAATACCTCTTGCAACTTTTTAGCTAATTTGCAGATTTAAAAAAATTGTACACGCATCAAGCTTAGTCCAAAAGAATGTGATAAAGAAGATCTCTTAAATCAAAGCAGGTAACTCCTCTAAACTTGGATGAATCAGAAAGTCAGGCTATTTGTTCTTTTTTGAATATGGACTGAGTATAAGATAATATAAAGGAGACATTGTTAATTTTTTGGTGGTGAATGCTGAAGTATTATATATGTTTTTTGATAATTCAGCAAAAGAGAACATGGAAACAAATATAAAAACAAAATGTTGTAATTGTTGAACCTGGGTGATGGGATTATATTAGTTTTCTTTTTACCTTTTTTATATTCTTATAACAAAAAATGACATGTATAAAGACAAAATATCAAGATATTATGAACAGTCCTTAGGTGGAATGGCTTGATTGGAGCATCATCCTGCAACCATAGGGTTGCCCGATCCATTCCCAGTCTGGGTACATGCCTGGATTGTGGGATTTATCCCTGGTTGCGTGGCATGCAGAAGGCAGCTGATTGGTGTTTCTCTCTCCCATCAATGTTTTTTATCTTTCCTTTTCCCTTTTTTTAAAATAAAAATCAAATCAACCTTAAGAAATATTTTCAATGCTGAAACAAAATAGCTGAAAAGTCTTGAAATTGCCTACTTCCAAAATACTTGCTAAATAAATAACAAACATCACGTGATTTGAACCAGTAAGTCTGGTATATGTTGCTTGCATTTGAGCACATTAAAATTAATACACCTTGTCTTAATATATTTTATGCTATTGAGAACAGAATATTAAATTTGTTTGAAAACATTACTATCATAAAGAACAAATTTATGGTTTTAAGAACTGGCTATAATATAAATACTTAGGATTAACAAAGCATAGTTCCTTTTAAAGTTGTAGTTTTCTTTAAAATGTTTAATTGATTATTCTATACATCTAGTTCATTAAAACAAAACGAAGATTTTTCCATATGTTGAACAAGGAAAGATTTGGGAAAAAGAGCAAATAGTCAAAAAATATGAATGAAGGGAAAATCAGTTTAGGGAAGTAAAATATTCAAGGAAATCTAGCTTCAATAAACTAAAACAATTCAAAATTATCTGCTTCATGTCTTTTCTGAACAAAAAATACTAAAATAAAATAAAATTTTGAATCTGAGTTAAGAGATGTGTTTCCATGAAAGCAGCATTGGCAAGATAATCTTTGTTTACCCAGGGTACTATAATTCTAACACTCTGAGTTAAAAAAAAATAGTCCAGTTAATTTGAATGTCTTGAAATATTTGTTTTATTGCAAATCATAAAACCAAATGAGGAGTAAGATGAAACCACACTTATATGACCTTAAATATTTGAGATTTTTTAGTCAGGTGGGGAACAAAGGATTTATTTCTCTAAAGAAAGATTAGATTATTTTTCACTTATTTTCCCATTAGCGGCTCTATATCTTTCTTCATCCTTTCTCACTTCTTATTCAACCATCTGAGCTTTTGTATCATTAAACTTGTAATGTATTCCTTGCCCAAGCTTCAAAGCAATATTCACATTCATAGATAAAAGGCTTCATGTGCTGTCTGAAGTAGGACTGCCACAGTAACCCTAAAATGATGACATGAGCATATGATAAATACCCTGACACAAAATAAGCTATTTTTTAGAGGAGGTCCCCACACTATAAACAAACCTTTGTTGCTCTATCTTGAGCTGTAGTATCTGTCCTCCCATTAAAAGGCCCCTGAGTAGACTGACTGACTACTCCACGTTGATGACACCATGGGACAGAACAAAGAATCCATCCAAGCATTGATCCCCTTCTCTCAGTGCAGCCCAAGTTCAGCTCGGCCATCTATCAAGGCCCTGGAATGTGCAGCAAGTAAATACCCACATTTTGCCAGGGAAAAATAAAAGCTGGGTCATTGACTCCTCAAAGGAGGAAGGAAATTCCTCCACATCAAAAAGGCACCAGCAGCCTTCATTTAGGTAGGCACTGTATAATGGGTAGATTTTCAACAAGTGCTCAAAAGACAAATGATGCTTTTATCTTGCATTCTCCCCCTTTGCAATAAGAGTTTATGTTAAAGCCACTTAACTGTCTGGAGTAAAGCCTGGTGGATTACCTATTTATAGGAATCAAACACATTACCTGATCATGTGACTAAAAGGAGTTGGGAGGAAAAGATTTTTGTAAAACTGATTTTGCTTTGAAGGATCTTCAGCAATTTCTGAAGCCTCACAAAGACTTCTATACATACTGGCCCTATAGCATAAAAAGATTAAATGTGAAAAACATATCAAGTTGAGATATCTTCTTGTACCTCTATTTATTTTATTAGTTTAACTTTATTAAATTGCAAATGCTAAAATCAGCCACCCATTATTGCAAACAGTTGTGGAGAAGTGAATGAAAAGCATATCTCTGTGGTAGTCTTCATGAGTATTGGAACTAAGCATCCAACAAAATCTTAAGATAAGGCTTCATTGATGAATATGAACAATCCTCTTTGTACTAAAACTGAAAGCCCCTAAAAGTCATTTCTGGAAGATCGGCATTTTGAGGATAGGAATCTTAAATGCAAAAAAAAATTTAAATTAAAATACCTAAAATGATTAATTGATGAAATTATCATGAGGTTTAAACGTTTTTGTTCCTGAAATATATTTTGATTCCAAGAATGAATTCTTATTCACACATTATCCTAGGTGAAGTATTAGCTTTTGGTTTAGCCATATGCTTTCTTTATGTATGTGTACTCTCTCCTTACTGAGGGAAGATGGGGAGATATGATGAAAATGGCACTACCCAATACCAAATTATGTATTAAGTCTTGGTATTAAAGCTCTCTAATTTACAAAAATAATAGTGACTTTAATGCCTAACACAGAACTTTTTTTCCCAAGGCCAAATAAGATAAAAACATGTGTAATTGGTTTGAAAAAGAAATCTGAAGTATGATAAATAGATCCTTGGGTTAATTTTAGAGTGTATCTCACTAGTATGGAATGTAAATTTAACCTAAAATTCTGTTTTCCATTTTGAATTTTCATCTCTTTAGCACACAAAGAAATCATGGACTACATAATAGAAGACAAAAGGGAATAATTCAGGACTTTCTGCCATGGATACCAATTATTTAATATGTAAGCTCTCAAATTGGAACAATTTCTAATTGAGACCTAAATCTTGTATTTGTCGAGGACAGTGGATATTTAAATAATTTAAGCTTAAAATTCTGGTCTCAGTTTCTTTTATTTGTAGTATTTCTTTATTATCCTTTTGTTCTTTTTTATTGTTGTTCAATTACAGTTGTCCTTATTTCCCACCTATTACTCTCCTCTGCCTTACCCACACCAATATCCCACGTTCAGTTCTCCCTCACTTCCCATGGTCTTTGTCCATGGGACCTTTGCACATGTCCCTTGAGGACCCTTTCCCTTCTTCCCCCTCTTACCACCCTCTCCCCTCACCTCTGGTTACTGTCAGTTTGTTCTTTATTTCTATGTCTCTAGTTCTATTTTGCTAGCTTGTTTGTTTTGTTGATTAGGTTCCAGTTACGGGTGAGGTCATATGGTATTTGTCTTTCACTGCCTGGTTTGTTTCACTTAGCATACTGCTCTCCAGTTCCATCCATGCTGTCGAGAAGCATAGAGCTCCTTCTGTCTTTCTGCTGCATGGTATTCCATTGTGTAAATGTGCCATAGTTTTTTTATCTTCTCATTTACTGATGGGCACTTGGTCTCAATTTCAAATTGACAGAGATTGATGGATCCTGTTTAAAAATAAACAAATAAGCAAGCAAAATGTAACCAGAGACATTGAAATAAAGAACAACCTGACAGTAACCAGAAGGGATGGGGACTGGGTTCATGGGAGAAAATAGGGGAGGGTTGTCAAGGAACATATATAAAGGACAGATGGACAAAGACAAAGCAGATAGGATTGAGGGTGAGAGGTGGGGATGGGTGGGATGAGGCAGAGTGGGAGTGAAAATGGAGATGACTGTAGTTGAACAACAATAAAAAAGAAACAATAATAGAAGTTTTCCATGGCAAAAAAGAAAAAAAGAAAAAGAAGTGATTTTTTGAAAGAACTTAATAAATGCTCTTATTTATGATCACTGGTTATTTCTAAACAGATAGTTTCAAAAGTAACATTATTAGATATTTATTCATATTACAAAAGGTTTATTGACTTTAGCAAAATACCACAGCCTTATTACCTATAGTTGTTTTTTAACACATTTTTCAAGATATAATTGTACACACCATAGAGTTCACTCATTTACATGTGCATTTAATAGGTTCTTGTATATTTAAAAAGTTGAACAACCCAAAAAAAATTGTGCAACCATAACCATAGTATAAATTTAGAACATTTTCCTCATCTCAAAAACTAATTTTGTACCCATCCTTTTTGCCCCAGCTATAGGCAATAATCTACTTTCTGTCTCTAAAGATTTGCCTGGTCTGGACATCTCATATAAATGAGTTCATATAATATGTGGTCTTTTTTGACTGGCTTCTTTCACTGAGCATAATGTCTTTGAGTTTTATGCATGTGACAGTATGTATCAGTACTTCATTCCTTTTCATTACCAACTAATATTCCATCGTGGGGATACACTACATTTTGTTTATTCACTCAGTATTTGATGAAAATTTTGGTCATTAGAGAAATGCAACAAAAGAGAATACATCACTTCCACTAGGTGGTTATACTAAAAAGACAGAAAATAGCAAGTGTTGGAAACATGTAGAAAAATTAGAACCCTGATACTTTGCTGGTAGAAATGTAAAATGTGCAGCTACTTTGAAAATAATTTATCAGCTTCTCAAAATGATGACTTACCATATGCCCAATTCCACTCCTAGTTATGTACTCAAGAGAAATGAAAACATAGGTATATGAATGTTTTGTAGTAACATTATGCATAATAACCAAAATTCATTTTATACACTCTTTTCACAAACATATTTCTAATATAAAAGTCGACATGTCTAAATTCTATATTACTTACAAACATCTCAAGTGGTATAGTATGTTTAGGGGAAAATTTGGAGGAGGATATTGTGATAACATCACCTAGTTTAGATTGTCAGATTCCTGAGGATTGCTCTCTTGTCTGTTTTGTTTTAATTTTAGACATCATCTAGCTAGAAACATTATGAAGGTAGAATTTCTAGGAAGCTCCTGAAAGAGTCTTCATTAACCCATTACTAATTAAAGTGACTTTATTAAATATTAATGATAAAATGAGGTATTATTATTATTATTTTGCTGTTGGAGTACTTTGTTTTTATGTATTAACTATAATAAAATTTTTCATCTTCAGAGAGTTTTCCCCTCACCTTTAGTATCATAGTAAGTTACCAAGTCAGCAAACTTTAAAGGCATCTAACTTATCTAAATAATATTTTATCTCTTTACTTATTTTCAATTAGTTTATCTTATCTATGACTCTATCTTCTGTATGTCTGTTACCTGAGCCAGGTTGCATGCTTTTTAAAGATTGTAATTTTAATGACTCTGTTTTCTAATTATTGCTACCGTAGGATCAAGGTGCTCCAGGCTCAGGAAGAAAAAGGAAACTTGATTGTCCATAGATATAAATACACCTATTTTGCAGAGTCATATGGAGAAATACTCTCAGTAAAGAAGTTGTAAGATAATAGTCTTATTATTTCTTTTTATCTAAAGTTTAAGCTTGTCTTATCAGATAACTCAATTCCTACTGCTTTCAATTTTTAGTAAAGCACATTTTTATGAGACTTAGAGTATAAAACTTAATAAACTCTCCTAATTGGAAAACTATATACAACTTTAGAATGTGTCTTTCACTCTTTCCTTGTATCTTATGTGTACCAAGAATAGTATATGGCACACTGCAATTTCTCAATAAATGTTCTAAAAATGAATGACCTATAAAAGTAAAGGAAGAGCTGAAGCTGGAGATAGGGACAAGTAGGAGTTTAAAACGATTAGATTTGAATTTCAGAAGCATTTATCTGGACTCATTGTTGAGGATAAATTGGATAAAGACTAGCCAAAGAGTCTTTAGAAGCAAAGAGTCTAGCCACATTGAGAAAATGAGGACCTGAACTAAAAAGGGAATTTTTTTAAAAGTAGTATTTAAGAGAGCTGAAAGAGATTGAATTTGTGATGCTGAAAGACTCACTGAATGTGCTGTTGAGTGTAAGGGAAGCACCAAGATGCTATCTAGGTATAGGATCAGATGATGGGCCAAGAGATGCACTTTGCTCCTAGGATAGGAACTTACTTCAGCTGGGGTTGTAAAAGGAGAAGTTAAGTTTGGTGCTAATGTAGGGGTGTGTCCAGATGATACCAATGACTTGCCAACAAGCATGGAATTGAATAGGTTTATATTTCAGGAGAGGGATAAGGCCTGGGTATAGAAATTGGGAAAGCAGCAAAATAGAAAGAGCAATTTGAGCTGGAAGTGGATGGACTCTACAGAAAAAGGATATAGGATGAGAAAAGAATTACGCATGGAGTGTTGGGAACCGCCCTGACTGGTATCAGAAGCTGTAACCCCCACCTAGACTAAGGCTAAGGGAACACCCTTGGAACCATAAGCCAGCAAGGAGACAAAAGCTTATCTCCCTGGCAGGAGTCCTATTTCTGCTGCTTCATTCATAACTGAACCCCAAAGCTTGGTCAGTTAGCCAAAGACAGGTAAGATTCCCCAAGGGGGGAACAATCTAAGACAGGCACAATCACGTGGGAGGCCCCCCAAAAGAAGGACTTTGGGGGATGCAGCAAAAGGGGGTGATGGACCCTCACTCCTCGGCTTTAAATAGCCTGAGTTCTCCTCGTTTGGGAGAAAATCTCCTTATCTCTTGGTTGCCTTAGTTCCCTTGCTCCACCTAAGCCTGAAACAATGACAGGGTGGTGCAGCTTTGTGCTGGAAAGGGCGGATTCCCTGGGTGATCAGGCCTAAGAAAGAATATGTAAATTACTGTGAAACCTTCTTTGTTAAGAATGCTCTCAGTTGAATGAGAAGGGTCCAAGGAGGAAGTTAGTTTGTTCCTCAAAGTCTTACAGCTCTTTGACCCCGACTCAAAATAGACCATCAGAGTTCCTTGTTATCTATTGTTCCTTACTTCCCCCTAATGAGTACTGTACTTTACCTAAATTATTATCCAAAACGAGCCCAGTAAAAGCAGGTTTGGATGGTAAATCGGCGCGCTCCCCACTAGAGGGGGTGGCCATTCCATCCCTACTTCTCCACAGAAACTAGTCTGTCTCTGTGCATGTTTTTTCTTGTGTTTTCGACAAGCCATCTGCAGCATTCCGTGATCACTGCTGGCCGGTGACCCACGCATCAATGAAGCCCTATGGAACAACAAAATGTAAGGTATAGACAAATTACCTCACCATAATTAGAGGGACTAAGCTATGAAGAAAATCCATCATCATTTAAAAAGCTTTAACTACCATTGTTATGGGTTTGAGTCCCCCAAATATACCTATGTTGAAGCCCTGACCCCAGTACCTCAGAATGAGACTATATTTGGAAATACAGTCATTGAATGTGTGAAAGAAAATGGACAAGATACAAACATGACAAGATCAAGGGAGGCCTAAGATAACTACTCAGAGACCTAAAATAACCACAAAGGATTCTCTGAAATTAAAACCTATTAACTAAACATTTATTAACTAAAAACTGTTTATGGCAGGTAGTCATGCCCTAGTCTCAAATCTTCCCTGACAAAAGTTCAATCTCTACCTTAAGCTTATTATCTTTTTGCTTCTACAATACTATATCTTTGGAATGTCAAAGTAATTTGATTCTTCTGGACCACTCAAGCACAAGCACCACACCCTTGGGAGACTACAAATCCCCTCAGTGTTATCATTTTTGTGTTAATTGTTGACTGTTAACTATCCTGTATACAACTATGTAAAAATATGTGTCTATCATTTTACTTTTTATATAATTCCAGAGGTTTCCCCACTTTGCTTTCTCTTGCCTCCTTAATCTATCCCCAATGGATTTAATATAACACTCTTAAACCTGCTCCTTTGATTGTAATGAATAAAGTAAGGTACAAAGCTGTCATTTTTTCAGAGCAAAATTTTAATCTATTGATGTTTTGTTTCCTGTTATTTGTCATCAGTTTGGCTCAAATAAACACAAAAATTATCTACACATTTTAATGTTTCTTATATTGACGAAGCATAATCAGTTATCATGAATTCCTATTGGAGTAGGGCAGGCACCATAATCCAACATAACTTGTGTCCTTATAAAAAGTGAGGAAACACACATGCACAGGGCAAACATCACGTGAAGACTGGAGTTATGTTGCCACAAGGAACTACCAGAAGCTTAGAAATACACCTGGAACAGCTCCTTCCCTAGTACTTTCAGAGGGAATGTGGCCCTCCTAACATCTTGATCTCCATTTTCTAGACTTTAGAACTGTGAGACAATAAAAAAACTTTCTTTTGAGCCACTCACTTTGCAGTACCATGTTATGGTAGTTTCAACAAACTAACTTCATGCAACACTTGTTCAATGAAAAGAAAGTAGGTTGTCCAGATATCCCAACACCATTTGTTGAAGAGGCTATTTTTATTCCTTTTTATGATTCTTCCCCCTTTGTCAAATATTAATTGACTATAGAGACTTGGGTTTATTTCCAGGCTCTCTATTCTATTCCATTGGTCTATGTGTCTGTTCTTATGCCAGCACCAGGCTGTTTTGATTACAGTGGCCTTGTAATACAGTTTGATACCAGGTATTGTGACCCCATCCTACTTTGTTCTTCTTTCTCAAAATTGCTGCAGCTATTCTGGGTCATTTATGGTTCCATATAAATTTTTGAAATGTTTGTTCTATACCTGTGAAATATGTCATTGGTTCACAGCAGCACAATTTACAATAGCCAAGTGCTGGAGGCAACCTAAGTGACCATCAGTAAATGAATGGATCCAAAAAACAAACAAACAAGCAAAATATAACCAAAGACATTGAAATTGAGAACAGGATCACAATGACCAGAGGGGAGAGGGGAGGGAATTTCAGGGGAAGGGGGGAAGGGTTTGAAGGAACTAGTGTAAAGGACACATGGACAATAACAAGGGATGGGTAGAGATGGGAGGGAGGTGGGGAGGGCTGGAGGTTGGGCTTGGATGGGGGTAAAGGGTAGAAAACTGTACTTGAACAATTTAAAAAAAACTATGGTACATTTACATGATGGAATACTACACAGCAGAAAGACAGAAGAAGCTCCTACTCTTTGAGACCTCATGGATGGAACTGGAGAGCATTATGCTAAGTGAAATAAGCCAGGCAGCAAAAGACAAATACCATATGATCTCACCTTTAAGTGGAACCTAATCAACAAAAGAAACAAGCAAGCAAAATATAACCAGAGAGATTGAAATTAAGAACAAACAGACAGTAAACAGAGGGGAGGTGGGAGTGGATAATGGGGGAAGAGGTGAAGTGTTTTCAGGAACAACTATAAAGTACACATGGACAAAACCAAGGGGAGATGGAAACCAGGGAGAGAGGTGGGGATGGCTGAGTTGGGGATGGGGGGAGTGGTAGGAGGTAAAGGTAGACAACTGTACTTGAACAACAATAAAATAAAAAATTTAAAAAATAAAAAGAAAGTGTTTCTTTATTATATTCTAACTTTCTGTAGCATACCCTCTACTAATATCTAGCATTCTTTTTATTTTTTGCTCCCTGATTTTCAGAGGTTCCTGGAGGGGTAAGTAATCCTGTGTATATTCCTCCCCTCTCTCCCAGAGTCCCGAGAATCATATTACCATGACACATCTCAACCACTTCAGACAGCCTGATTTTTAACTTTGCTTGAAATAAGACAAGAAATGTCATTGTACCACAATTATCTTATTTCAGAATAAAGTGGTTAGATTTCAAAAGCATGTCCAGGTTCACATTTCTAAAATGAATTGAATTAACAAATAATTCACAGGAATTGGGAATGAATGTACCAGACCTTTCCTCTCCTTATTGCCTCCCTGCTTTCACCCCCTAACCTGCAATCATCTCCTCTCACCCACTAAACTTCCTGGACTTTTGTCTGAGCAAAGATAGAAAACTTCCTTGTGATATTAACAGATAAATCTTCATGATTTGCTTGGCATATTTTGAGCTTTTCCTATAGG
Source organism: Phyllostomus discolor (assembly GCF_004126475.2). Classification (NCBI taxonomy): domain Eukaryota; kingdom Metazoa; phylum Chordata; class Mammalia; order Chiroptera; family Phyllostomidae; genus Phyllostomus; species Phyllostomus discolor. Next base: position 120,179,084 of record NC_040904.2, read on the forward strand.
CCTCTGAAATATGAAAGGCCCACAACTGTAAAACATCTTGTGTTACTATTTTTTCCCTTTGTCCTAAATTGTCACCCTAGAGTTTCAAACTCTACTATGATTTGATTCTAAACATGATGACATATAAAATCACATTTATAACTCCATGATTCATTTTTTCTCAGACATCACACTCTAGACTGAAGTCATAAGTTGTTTTCTTAATTCTACAACCCACAAAGCCGATATAATTTGTACTTCACCTTTTAATCTCTCTTTCTATGCCATCAAGATTAGATTACTCTTTATGTGCATTTGTAACCTTTACTTCCCCAACTACATTTCTCTAACTTACAATTTCAAATTCAATTTCCTTCACAAAACAAAACAACCACCTAATCAAAGAAAGAAAAGTTCTTAATGCCATTCTGGCTTTACAATCTTCAGCTCACCCTGGTGAATTAATCACCCTGTACCAGACTCATGGTGTTATCAGCATGTCTTAAATACTGTTATTTAAGCATTATAAAAATTTTACCACATGCCAACTTGAGGAAACAATATGCATATTTTTTTAGATAAAGCAGCAGTCACTTATTTGGCCTCATGAATATATTTGAGAGTAACCTTTCTCACTGGTTTCTTTTTTTCTGTCATTATGAGAGCTATGAAATGCAAAATTCATAAAAATTGTTATATCACTTCATAATGTCCAAGTATATTGTTATTTCATACCTACTAGTAATTGCCTGAAAAATGATATGTTTTTTCAGTTTCAGATTTGGTAAGTATTTAAAATATTTTATTGTAGTAACAAAATGAATAAAATCTTTGTTCTTTCATCCACCAAATACAATATGGGTTCTCAATAAAAATAAAATACTGTTGTCCAAAAGCTCAGTTTATAGTGTAGAACTTTATTTTTAACTTAGCATTTTTATACCTGAGTATGTATTTTGTAAGAGTTGCACAGTTAATAGGAAGTGGCTCTTTAATAAATGGTGGGCAAATAACCCCATATTACAGGATATGGCAATGATCTATTCTTCCAAATACAGGGGTGCCAGGGACATTAATTATAAATACTTTATCAGTGGGGATATAAGATTTTTACCTCAAAACAGCTTTCTCTGGCTCATGTTGTTTTACCTATTTGCTTGATAAAGAAAATGAGTGTCCTATCTCAAAGCTAGTAAATGTCAGAGTTAGGACCATCTCCATCCAAATTAACAATATTATCCTCTTTCTGCTGATCAAAAAAGAAGATGTTAGCAAGCCATTTCTTTTAATAAAAATAATATCAATTGAAATTTAGTAAATTATAGGTTAATGGGGTTTTACTTTAGTATTTCTGAGGTTCTTCTACCTTATTGCAAGTGGAATTCCTTTTTGATTTTGAGTTCTAAGGAAATTTATTATAAGAAAACCTCTGTCTCTCTTTCACACACACACATGGCGTGCATGCACATATTATTATCCATGTTTAGGAAACTATAGACTTTTCGTTGACTTCCATATGTTTTTTTCTGGCTGCTAAGGTACAAGAGGTACATTGGTGGATTTACGGTGCCATCATGTGGTAACATGTAGATACTCATTACACATTTTTTCCTTTTTATTGAATATATTTGGGTGATACTGGTTAACAAAATCATACAGGTTTCAGATGCACAGTTATGCCGAGAGCCAACCCAGCCCTGCTGTCTGACACAGGCACAGAGGGAGCACAGCAGACACGGCGGGGGAAAGTACTTGGCACTCCTCTGCTTAATCATTGTATTACTGCCCGTGCTTAGGGTCTATGTGATCTACCATGGGACTGGGACAAATGGCAATCCACAGAAGAAATACAGTTCTTTGAAAGTAAGCAAGAAAATGACAGCTCATTGGAGAGTGACTCCCCACCAGAGTGTCCTCCTAAGTGGGTTAGAGAGTTCAAAGAATGAGTATTGGAAAGATTATTATACACTCCTTTTCTATGAATGCTTAAGCCATCAGGACCCGCATGGTGTTTATTGCCTAAAAAGTCAGACATCAAAGATAGAAACAAATAATAAAAATACATCAACACCAAGGTAGATGGCAGGCAGCCGAATGGACTGAGCAAAACAAAGATTATTACTTAGACAAGATGACAGGGTTCTGGCACTGAAGTGAAAAGTGAGAGACAGATACTAACCACATTGACCACAAAAGCCTTCCGCATGGCCTTTGCCAGTGAGCTAAAACAGTCCTGTGCCCAGCTACGTGCCCAGCTTGCAACTTTAAAATATATAGATTAAAATTAAGTTAAGCTTTAAGAAATTAAGGTGTTATATAATGTGGTAAGATGTGTTACTGATTAATTGCAAAAATTAGGAGCTAAAAGCTTGCACAATAATATACAATAGATAGCTGCTTCCTATTTTCTGCAGAATAAGGATAAAGCAAATATGACTTAAAAACCTCATTTTTTTATTGCTTTTGCACATGCCACATGTACACACCCAACTGTATAAAAATAAAAAACTCAAGAGCCCAGGCAGAGATGCCTGGCCGCTGAGCTTGAAACTGCACTTCTTGTGTCTTTCCTTCACCGACACCGTCCATCCATTGGGAATCCCTGGACCTGCTGGAGCTGGACTCCAGCACAATTACACAACACATCTTCTGTACACTATTGTGTGTTAACCACCCCAAGTCAAGTTTCTGTACATCACTGTATATCTTCCCCATACTCCCCTACACTTCCTTCTACCCTGCGTCACCCTGGCAATCACCACACCATTGTCCATGCCCCTGAGTTTTTTCTGTTTTGTTGCTCAATCCCTCCATCCCTCCCCTCTAAGTCGCCCAATCTTTACCCTCAACAACTGTCAGCCAGCTCTCTATCTATGTCTCTCTACTTTGCTTGTTACTTCATTTTCTTCACTAAATTCTACATATGAGTGAAATTATATGGTATTCGTCTCTGACTGATTTATTTCACTAAGCATAATACTCTTCAGGATACCCATATTATTTTTAACTTATGAAATATTTCAAATGTATTTTTGAAGTATAGAAATAATACAAGTACTCTACCCAATACTTTTTTATGTTTACTTCAGATCCCTCTCTTAAAGAAATAAGCTTTGCAGATGTAGCAAGGTCAACCCTCTCCCCATATCCTTCTCTTTTCAGAAGTAACTACAGATTTGTTAGTATGTAGTTTTGTTTTTTACCCTAAAATTATATATTTATTATTTATAATATACTCATAGTAAAAATATATTATTTTGTAATTTGGAAAATATACACGCATACACATAGACACTTGTGGCATCATTCTAAATATATTTTCTTACCATTTGTTTTTCTTCACTCAAATGCTAGAGCTTTCAAACTTCTATGTTCTTGCTGGTTTATTGTTCTGTTGTTGATTTTATGCATGTCTTGCTGTGCAGCTAATACTTCAACCATGACATTGAGGTGATGTGGTGAAGAAGACAGCTTTATGTAGTGTTCTTGACATTAAAAGATCATTTCTACTATTTCAACATTATATACAATATTTTTCATAGGTTTGATACATAATATTTTCCTGGTTGAGAAAATTGCATTTTGCTCCACATTGCAAAGGGTTTTATATTGAATAAATACTACTTTCAAAATGCTTTTGTTATATCTACTGAAACAGAGTCTAACATGTTTCCTTTTTGAACAATAAAATGATCCACTATCATTATCCCTTCCATAGTTGATCAAATTCAAATACGTGTATTAACTCTTTCTCATATTGAAAATATTACCTTAAAAAATAAAATTACCTCAAAAAGACTATCTTAACTAGAAATTCACCACATAACTTTGTTTCTGTCAATGACAAACCACATATAGAACAGTGGCCCCATAACACTATAATGGAGCTGAAAAATTCCTCTTACCTTGACAGCATAGCTCTCCTAATATTGCAGCACAATGCTTTATTCAAGAGTTCGTGATGATGCTGGTATAAACAAACCTGCTATATGGCCAGCCTTACAAAAGTGTAGCAGATACAATTAGGTATAGTACATAATACTTGATAATAATAATATTAATAGGTGACTATGTAACTGCCTTATGTGCTTACTATACTATATTTTATCATACTTTTAAAGTATACTCTGCCACTTCTAAAAATTGCTGTTAAAGAATATGCCATGTTATGCCAGGTACAGCCTCATACATCTCATGTGCAGCTTCTCTTTTTTTTATTTTGTTTTTCAATTACTCTTGACATTTAATATTATTTTGTATTAGTTTTAGGTGTACAGCATAGTGGTAGGATAGTTATATACTCTACAAAGTGTTCCCCCCTCCCATATTTCCAGTGCCTGCCTGGTCCCATACATAGTTATCACAATATCATTGACTATATTCCTATACTGTAATTTATATCCTTGTGGCTATTTAGAAATTTCTTAATTCCTTCACCTTTTTCACCCAGTTCTCCAAACCCCATCCCCACAGGTAACCAACAGTCTGTTTTCTGTGTTTGTTTATTTTGTTCTTTAGATTCCACATATAGTAAAATCATGTGGTATTTATCTTTCTCTGACTTTCTAATTTCACTTCACATAATACCCTCTAGGTCCTTCCATGCTGTCACAAAAGATAAGTACACACATTTTTTTGCAAGGAGGAACTTTTACTAGGCGGTGTAAGAGCCAGAGAAAAGATAAAAGGGGATTGAATACAAATAATCTAAATAAAATACAAAGTAAAAAACTTGGGGACCAAAAAACTGGGGTGAGCATCATTCATGACCTGGTACAGAATGGTTGGCATACAGACTTTCTCTTAGTTCATAGTGTGGTGCTGCCTCCATCTTCATCTGTTTTTTCATTATGCAGAACAGGTTTGATTTCAGATTTCATTATTTTTTATGGCTGAGTAGCACTCCATTGTCATGTACCACAGTTTATTTATCCATTCATCTATTGATGAGCACTTGGGTTGCTTCCAGATCTTGGCTATTGTAAATAACACTGCAATGAACATAGGGGTTCATTTTGAATTAATGTTTTGGATTTCTTTAGATATATTACCAGTAGTAGAATCACTGGGAATTAAAGAAGTTTTTATTTTTTAATTTTTTGAGGACCTTCCTATATTGTTTTTCTAGAAGCTTCACAAATCCCACTTCTCCACATTTTCACTAGCACTTGTTGTTTGCAGGTTTATTGACGATAGTAATTTTAACAAGGGTGAGGTGATAGCTTATTATGGTTTTAATAAGCATATCTTTGTTGATTGATGACATTGGGCATTTTCATATGTCTATTGGCAATTTGTCCTCTTTGGAGAAGTGTCTATTCAGGGCCTCTGCCCATTTTTTAATTGGATTGCTTGGTTTTTCACTGTTGAGTTCTGTGAGTACTTTATACATTTTGAATATTAACTCCTTATCAGATGTATCACTGGCAAATATCCTCTCCCGTTCATAAGGATGTTTTTTGGTTTGGTTTGTTTTTGTCAATGGTTTTCTTTGCTGCACAGAAATATTTTAGTTTGATGTAGTCCCCTTTATTAATATTTCTTTTGTTTCCTTTGCACTAGGTGATATATCAGAAAAAAAGTATTGTTAAAAAAAGTCAGGTGTAAAGCCTTCCTTTTCTTCTAGAAGCTTTATGATTTTGAGACTTGTATTTAAGTCTTTAATCTGTTTTGAGTTTATTCTTGCATGTCATGTGAGAAGGTGCTCCACTTTTAATTTTTTGTGCATCTGTTTAATTTTCCCATTTATTGAATAGACTGTCTTTGCCCCATCGCATATTTTTGCCTGTTTTGCCAAACATTAACTGACAATAGAGTAATGAGTTTACTTCTGGGTTTTATATTCTGTTCCATTTATCTATATGTCTGTTTTTATGCCAGTACAAGGCTATTTTGATTACTGTGACCTTGTAGTATAGTTTGATGTGAGGTAGCTTAATGCCTCCAACTTTGTGTTTCTCTTTTAAGATTACTGTGTCTGTTTGGGGTATTTTGTGGTTCCATATAAATTTTTGGATTATTTGTATAACTTCCATGAAATACATCATTGTCATTTTGATAACATTGAAATTATAGATTGTTTTGGGTAATATGGATATTTTAATGATGTTAATTCTTCCTGTCCATGAGAATGGCATATGCTTTCATTTATTTATATCTTCAATTTCTTTCTTCAATATCATGATTTATTGAGTACAGGTCTTTTATCTCATTTAAATTTATATCTAGTTTTTTAATGTAATTGTAAATAGGATTTTTTATTAGTTTCCTTTCTGATAGTTCATTATTAGTATATACAATGCAACTGATTTCTGAATATTTATTTTGTATCCTACTACTTTACTGAGTTTATCTATTAGTTCTAGTAGGTTTTTTTGTTTTGGTATGGTTTGGTTTGGTTTGTTTTTGTTTGTTTTTTTTTTGGTGGAACCTTCAGGGCTTTTTATGCACAGTATGATGTCATCTTCAAAAATGGCAGCTTTACTTCTTTTTTTCCAATTTAGAGGCCTTTTATTTCTACTTCTTGTCTAATGGCTGTGGCTAGGACTTTCAGTACTATGTTGAATAATAGTTATAAAAGTGGACATCCCTGCCTTGTTCCTGATTTAAGGAAAACTTTTTGTTTTTCCCCATTAAATATGATGTTGGCTGTGGGTTTGTCAAATTCTTTTCCTGAATCTTTTGGCATAATCCTATGATTTCTATTCTTCATTTCATTTAGGTGGTATATCACATTAATTGATATGTGCATATTATACCAATCTTGCATCCCCAGATTAAATCCTACTTGATTATGCTGTATGATCTTTTTAATGTATGGCTGGATTTGTTTTGCTAGTATTTTGTTGAGTATTTTTGCATCTATGTTCATCAGGGATATTGGCCTATAATTTGCTTTCTTTGTAGTGTCTTCATCTGTTTTTGGACCTAGGTTAATGCTAGCTTTGTAAATAAAGTTTGGGAGTCTCCCATCCTCTTGAATTTTTAGGGATATTTTGAGAAGGATAGATGTTGATTCTGTTTTTTAAGTATATTTTATTGATTACACTATTACAGTTTTCCCATTTATTTTCTCCCCTTTATCCCCCCTACACCCTGCACCCTCCATGCCCTCCAGCATTTCCCCCCCTTAGTCCATGTCTATAGCTTATACATATAAGTTCTTTGGCTTCCTTATTTCCTATACTAATCTTAACTTCCCTCCATCTATTTCATGCCTGCCAATTATGCTACTTATTCCCTGTACCTTTCCCCCCAATTCTTCCCCTGCTCCCCACTGATAACCCTCCATGTGATCTCCATTTCTCTGGTTCTGTTCCTGTTCTAGTTGTTTGCTTAGGGTTTGTTTGTTTGTTAGTTTTTTAGGGTCAGTTATTGCTAGTTATGAGTTTGTTGTCATTTTACTGTTCATAGTTTTTTATCTTCTATTTCTTAGATAAATCCCTTTCATACAGTGAGGACTTGGTGATGATGAACTCTAACTTGACCTTATCTGGGAAGCACTTTATCTGCCCTTCCATTCTAAATGATAGCTTTGCTGGATGGAGTAATCTTGGATGTAGGCCCTTGCCTTTCATGACTTCAAATACTTCTTTCTAGCTTCTTCTTACCTGTAAGGTTTCTTTTGAGAAATCAGCAGATAGTCTTATGGACACTGCTTTGTAGGCAACTCTCTCCTTTCCTCTTGCTGCTTTTAAGATTCCCTCTTTGTCTTTAATCTTGGATAATGTAATGATGATGTGCCTTGGTGTGTTCTTCCTTGGGTCCAATTTCTTCAGGACTGTCCAAGTTTCCTGGACATCCTAGAAATCTATTTCCTTCACTGGATTGGGGAAGTTTTCCTTCATTATTTGTTCAAGTAAGTTTTCAATTACTTGCTCTTGTTCTCCTTCTGGCAGCCTTATGATTCAAATGTTGGAGCATTTAAAGTTGTCCCATAGGTACCTAAGCCTCTGCTCATGTTTTTGAATTCTTATTTTTTCATTCTGTTCTGATCGGATGTTTATTTCTTCCTTTTGTTCCATATAATTGACTTGTATCCCAGTTTCCTTCCCTTTACTGTTGGTTCCCTGTATATTTTGTTTTATTTCACTTTGTGTAGCCTTCATGTCTTCCTTCATTTTGCAACTGAGCTCAATCCATTCTGTGAGCATCCTGATTACCAGTATCTCAAACTCTGCATCTACCTCCTCATTGCTTAGCTCTTTTTTCTGGAGTTTTGATCCTTTTTTTCATGTGGGCCATATTTTTTTTTGTCTCAGTGGACCTGTTAAGTTGTAAAGGAGTGGAGCCTTAGCTCTTCACCAGGGCAGGACAACCCTCTTTGCTGTGTTGTGGCACTGTCTATGGGGGAGGGGTCAGAGAGGGATAACAATGCCACTCACTCACTCTGCTCTATCCTCACTTTCCAATGAACTCTCCTGTGAGACTGGAAGTTTCTACCAACTTTCCAACCCCTGCAGTAATTTACAGCTAGAGAATTTGAGTCTTTAGTCTCCTTTTCAGCAGGCCCTACTTCACATGCACAGTTTGCCATCTTGCCCTATGTCTTCTGTGCTCTGCTGCCTGTCTCCACCCCTCCTACCAATCTGGAGGAATGTTTCTTTATCCCTTTGGTTGTCAAAATTCCATGCAGTTTGGTTTTCTGACACTTCTGTTTATTTATTGTTTTTAAACTGGTTGCTCTCCTTCTTCTGGTAATGCAAGGAGGGGAAGCATTTTTATTTATACCTCCCTCTTGGCCAGAACTCCTAGGTGTTAATTTTGTTTTGAATGTCTGGTAAAATTTTCCTGTGAAGCCATTTGGTCTAGGAGTTTTATTTATTGAAAGTTTTATTATTACTGCTTCAATCACATTTATTGTAATAAGTCTGTTCAGGTTTTCTGATTCTTTTTGGTTCAGTGTTAGAAGACTATGTTTCCATGAATTTATCCATTTCACCCAGATTTTCCAATTTGTTTCCAATTTGTTTCCACTTTACATAATTGTTCATAGTATCTTCTTACAATCCATTCTATTTATGTGATGTCTGTTGTTATTTCTTCTCTTTCATTTCTGATTTTATGTGTTTGAGACATCTCTGACATTTTTATGATAATTCTTGTTAAAGTGATATTAATCTTGTTTATCTTTTCAAACAATCAGTTCTTAGTTTCATTGATTTTTGTATTGTTTTTTAAACTCTATTTTGTTTATTTCCATTTTGCTCTTTTATCATTTTCTTTCCTCTAATCACTTTGTTTTTCACTCTATTTCTAGTTCTTTTAGTTGTAAGGTTATATTGTTTATCTGGGAATTTTCTTGTTTCTTGAGGTAGACCTATATTGCTATGAAATTCCTTCTTAAGTTTGTTTTCGCTGTGACCCATAGATTTTATGGTTTTGTCTTTTGATTTTCATTTGTTTCAAGGTACCTTTCGAATTTTTCCTTGATCTCATTGTTAACTCACTCATTGTTTAGTAACATATTGTTTAACCTCCATGTCTTTTGGTTTTTAGTTTTCCTCTTGCAATTAATTTCTAGTTTCATGACATTGTGGACAGAGGTGCTTGCTATGATTTCAATATTCTTAAACTTATTGAGATTTGGGTTGTGTCCCGATATGTTGTCTAGCCTAAAAATTGTTCCACATACACTTGAAAAGAATGTGTATTCTGATGCTTTAGTAAGAAATGCTCTGAAAAAAATCAATTAAACATATTTCTTCCATCCTTAAGGCCTTTATTTCCTTGTTGAGTGTCTGTCTGGAAGATATATCCATTGATGTCACTGGGGTTTAAAATCCGCAAATATGACTGTGTTACTCTTGATCTTTCCCTCTATGTTCATCAAGATTTACTTTACCTTTTTTGGTGCTTCTATTTTGGGTGCATAAATGTTTACATTATATCCTCTTGTTGGATTGAACAACAAAATCAATATCATTATGTAATGCCCTTCTTTGTCTCTAATATAGCCTTTGTTTTAAAGTCTGTTTTTTGGTATTTTGAAAATTATAAAAATTTACTGATAAGTTCACTTGAGAGCTTCTTTTTTATTAATGTTCAAATACAGTTGTCTCCATTTTTGCACCACCACTTTACCCACACTACCCACCCCCACCTCGCACCCTCAATCCCACCCCCCTTTGCCTATGTCCATGGGTCCTTTATACATGTTCATTTACAACACTTTTCCTTCTTTCCCACATTATTTCCCTCCCTCCTCCCCTCTGGTTACTGTCAGTTTGTTCTTAAATCAATGTCTCTGGTTATATTTTACTTGTTTGTTTGTTTCATTATAGGTTCCACTTATAGGTGAAATCACATGTTATTTACCTTACACCACTTGCCTTACTTTACTTAGTATAATGCACTCCGGTTTATTCATTTGGTTGAGAAGGTAGAGGCTCCTTCTTTTTTTCTGATGCAAGGTATTCCATTGTGTAAATTTACCACCGTTTTTGATCCACTCATTTACTGATGAGCACCCAGGCTGCTTCCAGCACTTGGTTATTGTAAATTGGACTGCTGTGAATATTGGAGTGCATAGATTCTTTTGAACTAATGTTTCAAGATTTTTAATGTATATTCCTAGCAGTGGAATTGCAGGATCAAAAGGAAATTCCATTTTTAGTTTTCTGAGGATGTTATACACTGTTTTCCATAGTGGCTGCACCAATCTGCATTCCCACCAACAGTACACTAGAGTTCCTTTTTCTGCACATCATTTCCAACATTTGTTGTTTGTTGGCTTGTTTATAAAGGCCATTCTCACCAGTGTGAAGTGGTATCTCAATGTAGTCTTAATCTCTCTGATGGCTAGTGAGGCTGAACATCCTTTCATATGTCCCTGGACCTTCTGTATGTCCTCCTTGGAGAAGTGTCTGTTCAAGTCTTTTGCCCATTTTTTACTTGGGTTGCTTGTCGTCTTAGGGTGGAGATGTGTGAGTTCTTTATAAATTTTGTGAGATCAAACCCTTGTCTAAGGTATCATTGCCAAATATGTTTTCCTACACGGTTGGTTCTTTTTTTCATTTTAACACTATTTTCTTTAGCTGTGAAGAAGCTTTCTTTTTATTTCGATGAGATCCCATTTGTTATTCTTTCCTTTGTGTCCCTTGCTCTAGGGGACATCTTGGTGAAACTACTGCTGCATGGAATATCTGATTTTCTCCTGCCTATGTTCTCCTCTAGGAATTTAATGGTGTCACAATATATATTTAAATCTTTTATTAACCTTGAGTTTATTTTTGTGTATGGTGTTAAAATGGTGGTTGAGTCTCATTTTTTTTTGCACATAGCTGTCCAGTTCTCCCAACACCATTTGTTAAAGAGGCTATCTTTGCCCTAGTTTATACTTCTTCCCCCTTTGTCAAATATTAATTGACCATAGAGACTTGGATTTGTTTCTGGGTTCTCTGTTCTGTTCCATTGGTCCATGTGTCTGTTCTTTTGCCAGTAGCAGGGTGTTTTGATTACACTGACCTTCTAATACAGTCTGATATCAGGTATTGTGATTCCTCCTACTTTGCTCTTCTTTCTCAGAATTGCTGCAGCTACTTGGGGTTGTTTATGGTTCCAAATAAATTTTTGAAATGTTTGTTCTACATCTGTGAAGTATGGCATTGGTACTTTAATAGGGATTGCATTGAATGTGTAAATTGCTTTCGGTAGTATGGACATTTTGATGATGTTAATGCTTCCAATCCATGAACACGGTATATGTTTCCATCTGTTTGTGTCTTCCTTAATTTCTTTCTTCAGTGTTGTGTAGTTTTCTGAGTACAGGTCTCTTACCTCCTTGGTTAGGTTTATTCCTAGGTACTTTATTTTTCTTGTTGCTATATCAAATGGGATTGTTTTACTGATTTCTGTTTATAATATTTCATTGTTGGTGTACAAAAGTGCCTTTGATTTCTGAATATTTACTTTTTATCCCACTGTTTTACCAAATTAATTTATTAGGTTGAGCAGGTTTTGGGTGGAGTCTAAAGGATATTCTATGTACACTATCATGTCATCTGCAAACAATGAGTTTTGTTTCCTCTTTTCCAGTTTGGGTGCCTTTTATTTCTTTTTCTTGTCTTATTGCTGTTTCTAGGACTTCCAATACTGTGTTGAATACAAGTGGTGAAAGTGGGAATCCTTTGTGTTGCTCCTGATGGTAGTGGGAAAGTTCTACATTGGCTGTAGGCTTTTCATATATGGTCTTTATCATGTGAAGAATGCTCCCTTTATTCCCACTGCAAGTTTTTATCATAAATGGGTGCTGTACCTTAGCATGTGCTTTTTCCACATCTATTGACATAATCATGTGATTTTCATCTTTGCTTTTGTTTATGTGATGTTTTACATTTATTGATTTGTGGATATTATACCATCCTTGTTTCCCTGGGATGAATCCCAGTTGGTCATGGTGTATGATCTTTTTAATGTATTGCTGGATGCGGTTTGCATATTTTGTTGAGGATTTTAGCATCTATGTCCATCACTGATATTGACCTGAAGTTTTCTTTCTTTGTTGTGTCTTTATCTGGTTTTGGGTTTAGGATCCTGCTGGTTTCATAAAAAGAGTTTGGGAGTCTTCTGTCTTCTTGAATTCTTTGGAATAGTCTGTGAGGGATAGGGGTTAGCTCTTCTTTAAATGTTTTGTAGAATTCTCCTGTGAAACCATCTGGTAAGGGCTTTTGTGTGTTGGGAGTTTTTTGATTACTTCTTCAATTTTGTCAGCTGTTTTTGGTCTGTTCAGGCTTTCTGCTTCTTCTTCATTCAGTTTTGGAAGATTACATTTTTCTAGAAATTTGTCCACTTCACCTAGGTTTTCAAATCTTGACATATAGTTCTTCATAGCAATTTCTTATAATCTTTTGTATTTCTGTGGTATAAATTGTAATCTCTCCTTTTTCATTTCTGATTGTGTTTCTTTGGGTCCTCTTTCTTTTTTTTCTTGATGAGCCCACTTAAAGGCTTGTCAATTTTGTTTATCTCTTCAAAGAATCAGCTCCTGAATTCATTGATCCTTAGAATTGTGCTTTTAGTCTCTATGTCATTTAATTCTGCTGTGATCTTGGTTATTTCCTTCCTTCTATTTGCTCTGGGCTGTCTTTGTTTTTGTTTGAGTTCTTGCAGGTGTAGGCTTATGTTGTTATTTGAAATGTTTCTACCTTTTTTAGGTAGGCCTGTATAGCTGTGAACTTCCCTCTCAGGGCTGCCTTTGCTGTGTCCCATAAGTTTTGGGTTATTGAGAGTTCATATTCATTTGTTCCCAGGAGCTTTTTGATTTCCTCCTTGATCTCCTTCTTGATCCATTCATTGTTTAATAGCACGCTATTCAATCTCCATGACTCTGAGTGTTTTTAAGTGTTTTCTTTGAGGTCGGTTTCTAGTTTCAGTCCCTTGTGGTCAGATAAAATGCTTGGTATAATCTCAATTTTATTGAATTATCTTGAGGCATATTTTGTGTCCTATCATGTGATCTATCTTTGAAAATGTTCCATGTGCATTTGAAAAGAATGTGTATTTTGCTTCTTTGGGATAAAAGTCTCTCTGTATATATGTATATATCAGTTAAGTTCATTTGATTTAGGATGTTGTTCAATCTCATGATATCATTGCTGATATTTTGTTTGGAAGATCTATTTTTGACAGAGGGGTATTGAAATCCTGTACTATAATTATGCTGCTGTCAATATCTTTCTTGATGTCCTCCAATATTTTCTTTATGTATCTGGGTGCTCCTATGTTGGGTGCATATATATTTACAATGTTTATGTCTTCTTGGTGGATTCTTCCCCTGAATATTATGAAGTGACCTTCTCAGTCTCTTTTTATAGACCTTTTTTTTTTGAAGTCTATTTTTTCTGATGTGAGTATTACTAACCTGGCTTTTTTTTTCCCCTATTTGCTTGGAAAATTTGTTTCCAGCCCTTCACTTTCAGTCTTTGTAGGTCTTTTGTCCTGAGGTGGGTCTCTTGTAGGTAACATATGTGTGGGTCATGCTTTCTTATCCATTCAGCTGTTCTATGTCTTTTGATCAGGGCATTTAATCTGTTTACTTTTAAGGTTATTATTGATAGGTACTATTCATTGCCATTTTTTGTACCTGTGTTTCTCTCTCTCTCTCTCTCTCTCTCTCTCTCACTCTTTTCCTTCCTTTTCTTAAAGCAGTCCCTTAGCATCTCTTGCAGAGCTGCTTTGGTGGAAGTGTATTCTTTTAGACTTCTTTTGTCTCGGAAGCTCCTTATTTGGCCTTGCATCTTAATTGAGAGCCTTGCTGGGTAAAGTAACCTTGGTTTCAGGCCTGTAGTTCTCATTACTTGGAATATTTCTGCCATTCTCTTCTGGCCTGAAACTTTTCCATTGAGAAGTCAGCTGCCAGCCTTATGGGGCCTCCCTTGTATGTTACTTCCTATTTGTCTGTTGCTGCCTCTAAGATTGTCTCTTTGTCTTGGAATTTTGCCATTTTAATTATGATGTGTCTTGAAGTTGGCCTCTTTAAATTCCTCTTGATTGGTACTCTCTGTGTTTTGTGGATTTATGGGACTTTTTCTCCCATCAAATTAAGAATGTTTTCCATCATTACTTTTTCAAACATGTTTTCTATCCCTGCTCTTCTTCTTCTGGTATCCCTATTATATGGATATTAATTTTGTTACATGGTTTCTTTCAGCTCCCTTACAACCTGCTTGTTCTTTCTGAGCCTCTTCTCCTTTTCTTGCTCTTTCTAGGTGTTTTTTTTTTTTTTCTACTTTGTCTTCCAGGTTGCTGATTCGATTTTCTGCTTCATCTGTTTGCTTGTAATTCCTTCTAGTGTTTTTTTTTAATTTATTTCTGAGATGTTATTGTTCATTTCTTCCTGGGCTTTGTTTATAGTTTCTACTTCCTTTTTCACGCTGACATAATTCTCACTCAGTCCTTGTAGTTGTCTGTGAGCTTCTTGAGCAACTTTATAACCATTAATTTCAATTCTATATCTGATAGTTTGGCTACCTCCATTTTGTTTAGCTCTTTTAGTAGAGAGTCTTCCATTTCCTTTGATTGCATGTTCTTTTTTTGTCTCCATATTTTAATTGACTCTTTTTGTTTGCTTCTGCAATTCCTGATGTTTTACTTTGCTACCTGTCTTTGTAGGGTGAACTTCTGTAGTAGGAATTCTATGAGGTTCAGTGGTGTGGTCTCTGATTTCCTTGATAGGATGCTCTAGGCTTGCCCTTTCTTCTTTTTTGGTGGGCTCTGTTGTTGTACTTGGGTTTTTACCTTTTGGTGGTTCCTTTATTGGTGGCTTTTCTCCTCCTGCAGGTATACTGATGTTTGCAGCTTTTACCTATTCTTGTATGTGATCAGGGACAGGGGGTAGGCAAAGTAGATTAAGACAGAGGGAGAGAATTTTATGGGATTTAAAGTATCAGCAAGTAGAGAACAGATAGGAGAATATTTGGATAAGTATAGCATTAACTGTGATATTTCACCCAGTTAGCCACTTTTTATAAAAGGTGAAAGAGAGATAAGTCTCTTGTTAGATGGGAGGACGATTGTGAGCTGAATCCAGAAAACAGAGTGCTTGTGCAAGGTTAAATGGTGAGATACAGTGAGAGTAAAGGATAGAAAGTAGGCATAGTGTGAGAGAGAATAGAGTTAACCAGAACAATAAGAATGCTCAGGATTAAAATGAAGAGATCTAGATCGGGGAGAGTTACTGTGTAGTACATACAATTCTATGGAACAACAATTACTTACAATAGTACTGGGACAACAATAATATGAGAAGAAACATATGATTTGGATAGCCAGAATAGAAAGTATGCGATCAAGAGCTGTGTGTTATTGGAGCATGCATCAAGTGAAAGAAGGAAAATTAAAATCCAATACAGAGAGAATTACAAAAACCAGTCAAGCAATGCAATTAGACAGGGAAATAAAATGAGGAAAACTAAACATAAGGAAAAGAAATTAAAAAGTACTAATAAAATAAAAGTGGTAAAAATAATTGCAAGATAATAATAATACACATACACAATAAATTGCCAGCTCTGTGGGATGGCAAAGTGACATTTGTCTCAGTTTCTCAGTTTTTGTGGTTAGTCTTGTGCTCCCCTTTGTAATCTGTCTCTTGTGATAGGGGACTCAAGAGTTGGAAAATTTTAGTTTAAGGTAAGAAGTTATAAGCCTAGCAAGTAATGTATATGTTAAAGCTTTTGTTTCAGAAACTACATATAAAGCCCATCCTGGCTCCTGGAAAAAACAGCTGACCTCCTGGGGCACTGCTGAAGATTACCACCTGGGGACAAGTTGGAGGCATCTGGACCTTTGTGTTCCAGAGAGAGACAGATGACCACCACCCCTAGGAACAGCTAACTGCCCAGGACAGGAATGCTGCTGGTTCTTTCACTTAATCCTCCCTGAATTTCAAAGCCTTCACCATGCTTTGTTTATTCCCTGTTATAAAAAGTCTGGCCTGGAAAGAGAAGGAAAGATGGTCTGTTGGGGTATTAACCCACCATCTTCTCAGATCGCCAGCCTTCTGAATAAAGCGCCTATAAAGATTCAAACACTATCATTGCTTACTGGGTTTGGTAGTGACAGGCAGCCCCAATGCCAATGTCTTTTCCAGTTTCATTTGGCCCTTTTGTAACTCCTTGTCTTATCATCTCACTTGGAAGAAGTAAAAAAGGAAAAAAGTGGGGGGGGGGGGGCAGGAAGAGAGAGGATCCAAATAGAAAAGGAAAAATAAAAATAATAATAAGCCTCCTGCTGACTTTAAACCTGTTCAGCGAGTTCTGCTGGTCTTCCTAGATGCCACAGGAAGAGGGGGCTGGGCTTTGCTTTTCTCCCTTCCTTTGGTTCTGAGAGGATGGGGGCCAGGTTGCACTATTCACAGTTTCCTGGCCTCTGGCCCAGGTCTTCTGTGAGTTGCCAGGCTCAATCAGCCACTCAGCTGCTCACAGCATGAGTCAATCTCCGAATCAGAGCCTGAGACTAGTGGGGCGCACAGTTCCCCTCTGCTACTGTCTCTAGGCATGCTGTGCAAGACTGGCAGGGTGCATCGTTCAGCTCAGCTACTGTCTCTGGGTGCTCAGTGACAGGTAGGTGTGGCACACAGTTCCCCTCCACCACTCACTCTGGGCACACACAGCTAAAATCTCCCTTGAGGCACACCAGCTGCTGCTGGCGAGTTCCTTACAAAGCAGCTGGCTGCCGTTCTTATCAAGCACACTGCTTTTCACACAGCCACACTTTTCAACCAGTCCAGAGACTATCCAAGTCAGGGTCTGACACGGCCCAACTCCTCCCTTCTCCAGGTGTCAGCACCCCAATTTGCCTGGTGCCAGCATCCACAGTCCCATTGGATGTGTACCACCTCTATGTGTCTCCCACTCCATCTTTATTTTCCCCAACAACTTCCAGCATCCAGGTCCCTCCTGGTGCCAGGCTGCCTTCCCTGCTCTGGTAGGGGAGGGAGCTGGTGATCTAACTCTCCTCCCTGTATCCTGCAGCAGGCACTGGGCTGGAAGCCACAGTAACCTTGGTCCCAGTGCAGGTCCCAGGGACCTTACCATCCCAGTTCACTCTCCTCACTATCTGTTTTTCAATGTCCTCTGTAAATTTTTGCCTCCAAACTTCAAGCTGAGATATAAGCTGGGATTCCTTTGGCTGTTCACTCTGTTCCTTGGAAGATCAGCTAGGTGTTCTAGCTGTACACAAGGAGAACTGGGCTCCACTCCCACCTACCTCACCACCATCTTAACCTGTTTTCTTATTTTTTGTTTGAAATATTTCATAATTCCTGACTAAGAGTTTTGATTTTGGAAATTTTGTTGGTGTAGGTTTGACTCTTAAATAATTGACTCGATTTACTTAGTAGATATGGGTTTTCCTATTATACATTTCTATATCAATTTGGTACATTGGTTTTTATAAAATGGTAAATTCTTATCTCTATTGTCTAAATATTAGTCCTAAGTATTTTGCAGAATTTCTAAGTCTGGGGGGCTCTGTCCCCAAGGCACCCCTGGCTGCCACAGATGAGAATAAGTCTACCAAGACATGATCTGCTTGGGGAGGAAAGGTGGCCAATCTCTCAAAGGAGAAGGGCCAAGAGGCTTTTCTCAGTGGGCTTTTATTGGATTCAATTTGCACAGGAATACAGGAAAAGTTCATCAGTCATTGTCAGGCAGTAAAGATCAAACAATAGATAACATACAAAGAACTATGAGGGCTTATTCTGAGTCAGGGTCAGTTAGCTAAAGGGCTATAAAACTTTGGTAAACAAACTCATTTCATGCTTGGACCCTTATCAGAAAACTGAGGACATTCTTAGCAAAGCAGGTTTCAAAGGATTTTATGCATTCTTTCTTAAGCCTGTTTACCCTGGGGAACCCACCCTTTCCAGCACAGGGTTTCACCACCCTCTGTCAGTGTTTCAGGCTTAAGTCAGGCAGGAGAAGTAAGGCAGCCAAGAAATTAGGAGACTTCCTACAGAAAGAATGAGTACTCAAGTTATGTCAAAGTGGAGGGGCAATGGTCCATTACCCCTTTTTTCTATAGCCCCCCAAATCCTTCCCTGAGGGCCCCTTCATGACCATTCCTATCTTAGGCTATCCCTCCCTCAATGAATATTACCTGTCATTGGCTAACCAGTCATCCACCTGGGGCCAAGCAGGCTAAAGTAAAAGGGGACAGAGGCAGCACCCCTACCAGGAAGATAAGCTTTGTCTCCTTAGTGGCTTATGGACAAGGTCTCTTACTCAGCCTTAGCCATGGGTGGTTACAGCTTCTGAAACTAGGCAGGGAGGTTCCCAACATCTAAGTATTTCGGTAAGTTCTAAAGTCTTCATAGAAAATAGCTCATGTGATTTCTGATACTGGCCATTTGTGTTTCTTCTCTTGTTCTTTCCCTTATGCATTTTTGTAAGTTGTTTATTATCTTAATATTTTTTTTTAGAAAACAACTTTTAACCTGATTTGGTTCTGTTGCATATTTTCCTCTTTCAATGTCTCTTAACTTTGTTACTGCCTTCATTCTATATTTTTCAGTTGATTGTTCTTTTTAATTTGTGACGTGGAAACTAACGTTATTGGCCTGGCTTGTGTGGCTCAGTGGATTGGAACACTGGCCTGTGAACCAAAGAGTCACTGGTTCAATTCCCAGTTGGGGCATATGCCTGGGTTGTGGACCAGATACCCTGTTGGGGGTGCATGAGAGGCAACCACACTTTGATATCTCTCTCTCTCTTCCCCTTTCTTTAAATATAAATAATAAATTTTTTAAAAAATAGGATTCTTGATTTTCTGTCTTCCTTTCTAAAACAGTCACTTAAAGCTAAACATAATTTCATTCTAAGCACAGATTTAGCTGGAATCTTTTGTCTTCCTTAGTGTATTTCCAACCCTGTATTTCTAACTTGTGCCTGCCTAATAATGTCTCCAGTCCTTGTGCCTGCCACTTTGCATACCTTCATGTCTCTAAGCCCTTATCTTCTGCCCAGTATCCCCATCTAACTGCAGCCTATGTCTGCCCCATTTGTTGTCATGTTTTTCTATCTGTTCTCTCTAATTCAGCTCCCAAAAGTTTCTATTCCTCTTTCTATGGCCCATGCCAACTTACATAGTCTCCTCCTGTCCCTAAAACCCATGTCAGGCAACTAGTGTCACTCTCCCCTCTTCCTGCAGCACTTATCTCTTCTTAAGTGTCTCTATCTCCTGTGCTTGCATTTGATTCCACACCTCATTTGTTTTACTCCTTGTATCTGTAACCTATTCCATTTCTAAAAGACCCTTCTTGTGTTGAAGTGCCTCCATTTTTTTTACTAGTTTTTTGTCAGTATTTGCATGTGTGTTTGTTGACTATCTATTCTGTACCATTTATCTATTGCAGCTTTGTAATTAATTTTGAATTTGGAAAGTGTTAGTTTACCAACTTGTTCTTCAACAGTACTGTCTACAGTACTTAAGGGTCCAAATGAATTTGTTACCTAAAAAATAGCTTGGTGATATTTTTATTGGGTTTGCACTGGATTTTTTTATATAATATAAAAATACTTGACATTTTAATATAGTGTCTCTTAACCATGAACAAGAAATATATCTCAAATGATTTTTCTTTCATTGCTTTCATACATGACTAATATATTTTCCTTACAGAGATCTGTAAATATTTTGTTAGATTCATACTTGAGGATTTCTTTTTTTGTTGCTTATTGTGAAAGATATTGCTTCTTTCATATTCCAATTACTTATAACTGGTATGTAAAAAATTGTGTATTGTCTTTAATTTTAGCTTCATGTTATGTTTCTAAATTTCCATCTGAGCATATAACATTGGCCTCATCTCTGTTAGAACTTTTACATTCATGGCATTGCTAATCTGAATACTGAATTTCAGCAATTCACTAGGACCTCCAAGGAAGGACACAGTCACCAGTAAATTAGGTTTGAGCCTCTTGCACTTCACCCCCAAGTCCATCAAAGAGTACACAGCCCATCATTTCTGGATCATGTTGAGCTCACGCATGGTCTGACCATATACTTCCATAGAGAATTCGCATGAGGACAAGATCCTACATTTCCTCAGGAGGATGAGTCTCCACTGCAGCTTCCAGAAAACTTGGGGAGGCATACCCCTGAGGAAAAAACTTATGATCTAGGGCCCTGAAGTCTGAGGAGGGGTCTTAGCCACATCTTCTCTAAGATGTTCTTCTTTTAAAAAATGATTTTTATATTTATTTTTAAAGAGCAGGGAGGAAGGGAAAAAAGGAGGGAGAGAAACATTAAAACATAAATATGAGAGAGAAACGTCAACAGGTTGCCTTTGATTCTTGCCCCACCAGGTAGTGAAACCACAACCTAGGCATGTGTCCTGAGCAGTAATCAAACTGGTGACCTTTTGTTATGCAGCATGATGCCCAACAAACTGATCCACATGGGTCAGGGCCCAGATGTTTTTCTCAACAGTGACTATAAAACCCTTCCTCTTCTAAAAACTTCCCAATACTTTATTCTTTACTTTCTCAAGTAATTTATTCATTTGTTTACTTACTTATTTATTTTTATTTTGGTAACATTGATTTTCAAGATTCTCTGTTTTTCAGGTATACATTATAATTTGTTGTGTGTGTACCCTATCTACTAAGTCTCATTGCAAACCATCACCATATAATTTGATTCCATTTCTCCCTTTTACCCTCCTTGGAACCTACTTCTCATATAACATTTTAACAAGAAGTACTTTGAAAATAATTCATTTATGAGAGTTTTAAGTGTTCAGTTCATATAATCCCATACTATGTTTTACTGATAGACTTGTTTATGGAGAGAAGTCACAGTATAGTTTGAGATAGAAGAAATACATAGACAGTCAATAAATTAATATAAAAACTTGGAGTTAAATAAATACAATTTTTAAAAAACTAAACAAAATAAAAAACAACAAACAACAAATAAATTTGGCCCTGCTTGTCTCCCATGGAGCTATGTCTTAGCCTGAGGCAAAGGAAAAAGTTTCACCCCAGTACATTCTTTCACTCATTTTATGTGTTAATTTCCACAACTTTAAAGTAAATGAAAAATAAAAAGTATTCAAATTCACATTATTTTCATTTTAATATTTTAATTATCAAAAACAAAACATTATATTTTAACTTCCCTGGCTTTAAAGAAACTAATTTGGCAATAATATTTTTATTGTTTTAATATACCCTTCTTAGCTTATCTATTTTTCAAATGAGAGTATTGCCATGCTCAATATTTTCTCATAAACCTTAATGAACACATGTTGTGAACTGCCCTGCCTGGTTTCAGAAGCTGTAACCCTTCCATAGCTAAGGCTGAGTGAGCGACTTTCAGACCACAAGCCACTAAGGAGACAAAGCTTATCTCCTTGGCAGGAGCACCACTTCTGCTCCTTTTTCTTCACCCTGCCTGGCCCCCAATTCTTGGTCGGTTAACCAATGAACAGTAAGATTCCCCAAGTGGGGAACGACCTAAGACAGGCACAATCATGTAGAGGCCCCAGGGAAGGACTTGGAGGGCTATGGAGAAAGGGGGTGATGGACCCTTGCCCCTTGGCTTTGACAAAGCCCAAGTCCTCATTCTTTCTGCAAGAAGTCTCCTAATCTCTTGACTGCCCTACTACCCCTGCCTGACTTAAGCCTGAGACAATGCCTTAAGCCTGAAACAATGCTGATGGTGGGTACGGCCCTGTGCTGGAAAGGACAGGTTCCCTAGGGCAATCAGGCCTAATATGTAAAATCCTGTGAATCCTGCTTTGTTCAGAATGCTCTCAATTAAATAAGGGTCCAAGCAAGAAGTGACTTTGTTCCTCAAAGTTTTATAACTCTTTAGCTATCTGAGCCTGACTCAAAATAGGCCCTCAGAGTTCTTTGTTATCTATTATTTGATCCTTACTGCCTGACAATGATTAATGAGCTTTACCTGTATTCCTGTGCGAAACGAACCTAATAAAAGCCCATTTAAGAAAAGGATCTTGGCACTTCTCCTTTGAGAGATCAGCCACCTTTCCTCCCCAAGCAGATCATGTCTTGGTAAACTTATTCTCATCTGTGGCGGCCAGGAGGGGCCTAGGGGCAGAGCCTTCCCACAAACACAAACATTTTTTATTACTTTCAGCTTACTAAAATGTTCTTTGCTAGATCTCTGTGTGGACCAATTTGGTTTTGTTTTTTGTTTTTTGTTTTTAAGGAACCCTAGTACACTGTTGGTGGGACTACGGACTGGTGCAGCCACTGTGGAAAACAGGATGGAATTTCCTCAGAAAACTAAAAATGGAATTGCATTTTGATCCAGCAATTCCACTGCTGGGATTATACCCTAAGAACTCTGAAACACCAACCCAAAATAGCCTATGCATCCCAATGTCCATAGCAGCACAATGTACAATAGCCAAGTCCTGGAAGCAACCTAAATGCCCATCAGCAAAAGAGTGGGTCAAAAAACTACAGTACATTTACAGGATCTAAGATGGCGTCGGAGTAGGAAGGAGCAGATTTGGCTTTCCTCTGCTCAGTGGAGAAAATCCTGACCGATCTATGGAGTAGAAAGGCAAGCAACCAACATATTTCAGCATTTTTGAAAACAGAGGACCAAGGATTGTGGCAGAACTGAAAGAACAAAGAACAGATCCTAAGGGGAGTGCTGCAACAAGGTAGGGTCCCAGGACAAGCGTGTGGGTCCAGGGCTGCAGCCCCAGGCCCGGGGCCGCTGCTGGGTTTACCATAGGGTTCTTGTGAGAGAGCCAGGTCAACTGCTCCCTCCCCAGCCGAGCAAGGTCTGAGCAGCTCTGGGAGGAATCCAGGTGCTGGCAAACACACGGGGAGGTGAGCGCCTTTGGAGGCGGTGGACACCGGAGCAGCCGAGTTGCGCAGCGGACCGGACTCCCACGGTCACCGGTCTGGCTGGAGCTTTGGCGGTGGGAGTAGCCAGGCCACGGTGGGAGAAGCCAGGCCACTGCGGGGAGCGGTGGGCTTGAAAGGGAGGAATTTCTCAAGAGGAAGGAGTGAATAGACACAGACACTGTTTGGGGAATTCTCCTAAAGTGATCAGTAGCTCCAGCCTGTCTGCATCCCAGCTGTGGGTGCGCCGCCAGCCCACCGGCCCACCAGCGGCTGGGCGCACCGGTGCATGGGTGCACCTGCAGGGAGAGCATCCCCGCACCCCATCCCACAGCAGTAACCCTGGGGAAAGACCTGATTCCCACACCCAGGGCCCAAAGCTGAGGAGCCAGTGCTAACTCCACTGGCCAAGGAAGAAAAGCCAAACAAATCATCCTTCAGCCTGCCTCAACCAGCAAGAGCAGAAAAACCAGTTTGGCCACTTTGAAATCAAGAGACTTTTTAATTTGATTCTATTTTTTTAAGAATTTTTAATTTTTTAAGTTTTATTGTTTTTATTGTCTTTTGATTTCTTTTTCCTCTCTTACCTGATTTCTTGTTTTATTCCTTCCTCCTTCCTGTCCTCCAATTTTATCTTTTCTTCCTTCCTTCATCTGCCTTTTCTATTTTTTATTTTTTTAAATTGTTTCCTAAATACCTACAAGTGAGACAAAATCCTGGATCTGTGAAAAGACCAAAGTTGAACCCAAAGAAGGGGCATCACAACAGCTGGGACAGTGAGATAAATGTCACTCTGCTATTACAGAGAACCTGCAAGTTATTGCTTATTTGTATCATTATTATTTTTCCAGTGTTCCTACATCTTTTTTTAACAGTATTTTTATATCCCTCTTCTTTTTGTATAGCCTGCTTTGCTAGGCTGGATATATTGTATGACCTTACAGCTTTCCCCTGATATCTCTTTCTATACTGTATTACTAATCTACTGTCCTTTAACTCACCTGTGTCCCATTAGCACACTATTCGATGTTCTGTACTCCCTATTCTTGTTACCTAGATCTCATAGACTCTGTCATATGAATGTTGCCATAATATTATTGTAAATAACTGCTGTGCCATGCAATTGTAATTACTTCACAACACCCCCCCGCCCAGATCTTAGCCCATTTCAAAGTTTCCTGAACTCTATTACTATAGTGGTTAACTCTATTCTCTCACACACTACACCTGTTTACTATCCTTTACTCTCACCTTACCCCAGAATCTGACCTCCCTGCTTTATAGATCCAACTCACAATCCTTCCTCCCCCAACAAGAGTCTTATCTTCTTTCCATCCTTTCTAAAAATCAGCTAGCTGGGTGGAAGACCACGGTTAACACTATACATAGTGAAAGGATCTCCTATATCTTCCCTACTTACTACTACTGTAAATAGCATAGAATTCTCTGTTGCTGTCTTAAACCATTTTGCCTTCCCCCTCCAACTGAGGACAAAAAAGAATAGGTGGAGGAGGTGAACACCAGGATACCCACTGGAAGAGGAAACCTAACAACAAAGGAACCACTAACAGATAACAGCAGAAGAAGGTGAAGGAGGGAGTAGTAACCACACAAACCTCAATCCAGGACTTATCTGGAAATACAACTAAACAGTAGAGACAGTACCCAATACAAGCAACTGAACAAGATTTCTTTAAACCTTGTACACACAGAAGAACCAGCTTCAACACAACCTGCCCTCACCAGCACAACAAAATACAGAAGGTGGTGGACAGAGTGACCCACATTTAACCAGCTGGTGAGAAGGAACCACCAAAGAAAGACTCAACAACAATCAAAACCCAAAGGCAAACACAAAGCCAACTTAAACGACAGCCCAAGACCAGTGAGCTTGGGAGATCAAGGAAACAGCACCACTGAAACTCACTGCTATTCTACTAAAGAAGTTCACAACATAAACCCAGGGAGCCAGAACAGATCAATATAAGAAGCTGAGGCGAACAAGAAGAGTCTCACAAACAGTGGGAAGACAAAGAAATAATCCCCAAATGAAAGGAAAGGAGGAAGCCTCAAAAAGAATGCTAAATGAAACAGAGGCAATTCAACTATCAGATATTGAATTCAAAGCAGTGATTGTCAGGAAGCTCAATGAGCTCACAATGAGCTACGAGAAACTACAGGGAAGCTACAATGAACTCAATGAAAACTACATCAGCATAAAAAAGGAAATAGAAACTCTCAACAAGGGCCAAGAGGAAATGAAGAATACAATTTCTGAACTGAAGAACACAGTAGAAGGAATGAAAAGCAGGATCGATGAAGCAGAAGATCGGATCAGCGAGCTAGAGGACAAAGTAGAAGAAAACACCCAGAAAGAGCAAGAAAAGGAAAAGAGGCTCAGAAAAAATGAAGAGGGATTGAGAGAAATGCAAGACAATATGAAACATAATAATATCCGTATAATAGGGATACCAGAAGGAGAAGAAGAAGAACAACAAGGGATACAAAACCTAGTTGAACAAGTGATGATGGAAAACTTCCCTAATTTGATGAGAGAAAAAGTCACACAAATCCAGGAAACACAGAGAGTCCCAATCAACAGGAACCCAAAGAGGCCCACCTCAAGACACATCATAATTAAAACGGCAAAATTTCAAGACAAAGAGAGAATCTTAAAGGCAGCAAGGGAAAAACAGGAAGTAACATACGAGGGGGCCCCAATAAGGCTAACAGCTGACTTCTCAATGGAAACACTCCAAGCCAGAAGAGAATGGCAAGAAATACTTCAGGTAATGAGAACCAGAGGCCTGCAACCACGACTACTTTACCCAGCAAGGCTCTCAATTAAGATAGAAGGCCAAATGAGAAGCTTCTCAGACAAAAGAAGTCTAAAAGAATACACCTCCACTAAACCAGCTCTGCAAGAGATGCTAAAGGGACTGCTTTAAGGAAAGAAAGGAAAAGAGAGAGTGAGAGAGGATCACATGTACATAAAAGGCAATGAATAAGTACCTATCAATAATAACCTTAAACGTAAATGGATTAAACGCTCCAATCAAAAGACATAGAATAGCTGATTGGATAAGAAAACATGACCCACACATATGCTGTCTACAAGAGACCCACCTCAGGATAAAAGATCTGCACAGGTTGAAAGTGAAGGGCTGGAAACAAATTTTCCAAGCAAATGGGCAGGAAAAAAAAGCCGGGGTAGCCATACTCATATCTGACAAAATAGACTTCCAAAGAAGGGTGATAAAGAGAGACCCAGAAGGTCATTTCATAATACTCAAGGGAAGAATTCACCAAGAAGACATAAATATTGTAAATATATATGTGTTGGGAACCGCCCTGACTGGTATCAGAAGCTGAAACCCCCACCTAAGCTAAGGCTAAGGGAACGCCCTTGGAACCGTAAGCCAGCAAGGAGGCAAGGGCTTGTCTCCCTGGCAGGAATGCTGCTTCTGCCGCTGAACCCCAAAAAGCTTGGTCGGTTAGCCAAAGACGGGTAAGATTCCCCAAGGGGGGAACGACCTAAGGCAGGCATGATCACTTTGGGAGGCCCCCCAAAAGAAGGACTTTGGGGGCTGCAGCAAAAGGGGGTGATGGACTCTGGCTCCTCGGCTTTGACATAGCCCGAGTTCTCATCGTCTGGAAGAAAATCTCCTTATTGCCTTAGTTCCCATGCTAAGCCTGAAACAATGACAGGGTGGTACAGCTCTGTGCTGAAAAGGGGCGGATTCCCGGGGTGATCAGGCCTAAGAAAGAACATGTAAATTACTGTGAGACCTGCTTTGTTTAGAATGCTCTCGGTTGAATGAGAGGGTTCCAAGGAGGAAGTTTGTTCCTCAAAGTCTTACAGCTCTTTGACCCCGACTCAATAGACCAGCAGAATTCCTTGTTTTCTATAGTTCCTTACTTCCGCCTGATAAGTACTGTACTTTACCTGAATTATTATGCAAAATGAGCCCAATAAAAGCAGGTATGGACGGTAAATCAGGGCCCTCCCCACTAGGGGGGGGGTGGCCATTCTGTCCCTACTTCCCCACAGAAACTAGTCTTGTCTCTGTGCATGTGTGTTTTTTTCTCGCGTGTGCTTTTTGGAGAGCCATCCACAGCGTTCCGTGGTCACTGCTGGCCGGTGACCCACGCGCAACATATATGCACCCAACATAGGAGCACCCAAATACATACAGAAAATCTTAGAGGACTTCAAGAAAGATATGGACAGCAACACAATTATTGTGGGGGATTTTAACACCCCACTATCAAAAATGGACAGATCTTCCAAACAAAATATCAACAAAAATATTATGGCATTGAACAATACCCTAGACGAAATGGGCTTTACTGATATTTACAGAACCCTCCAACCCAAAGAAGCTAAATACACATTTTTTTCAAATGTACATGGAACATTTTCAAAGATTGACCACATGATAGGACACAAAACAAGCCTCAACAAGTTCAAAAAAATTGAAATCATACCAAGCAATTTCTTGGATCACAAGGGACTGAAACTAGAAACCAACCCCAAGGAAAAAAACCGAAAACACTCAAATTCATGGAGACTAAACAGCATGCTATTAAATAATGAATGGGGCAAGAATGACATTAGGGAAGAAATCAAACGGTCTTTGGAAACAAATGAAAACAAACTCACAATAACCCAAAACTTATGGGACAAAGCCAAGGCAGTCCTGAGAGGGAAGTTCATAGTGATACAGGCCCACCTAAAAAAGTTAGAAACATTTTAAACAAACAACCTAACCCTACGTCTACAAGAACTCGAGGAACAACAACAAAGACAGCCCAGAGCAAGCAGAAGGAAGAAAATAACCAAGATCAGAGCAGAATTAAATGACATAGAGACTAAAAGCACAATTCTAAAGATCAATGAATCCAAGAGTTGGTTCTTTGAAAAGATAAACAAAATCGACAAGCCTTTAGGCAGACTCATCAAGAAAAAAAGAGAGAAAACCCAAATAAACACAATCAGAAATGAAAGAGGAGAGATTACAACAGATACCACAGAAATACAAAGGACTGTAACAAATTACTAAAAAGAGCTGTATGCCAAGAAATTTGAAAACATAGATGAAATGGACAAATTTCTAGAAAAATATAATCTTCCAAAACTCAATAAAATGGAAGCAGAAAGCCTGAACAAATCAATAACAGCAAAAGAAATTGAAGCAGTAATCAAAAAACTCCCAACACACAAAAGCCCTGGACCAGATGGTTTCACAGGAGAATTCTACAAAGCATTTAAGGAAGAGCTAACCCCCGTCCTCCACAGACTATTTCAAAAAATCCAAAAAGATGGAAGACTCTCAAACTCTTTTTATGAGGCCAACATCATCTTAATTCCAAAACCAGATAAAGACACAACAAAGAAAGAAAACTACAGGCCAATATCGCTGATGAACATTGACGCTAAAATCCTCAACAAGATACTGGCAAACGGCATCCAACAGTACATTAAGAAGATCATACACCATGACCAAGTGGGATTCATTCCAGGTATGCAAGGATGGTACAATATTCGCAAATCAGTAAATGTAATACATCACATAAACAAAAGCAAAGACAAAAACCACATGATCATATCAATAGATGCAGAAAAAGCATTTGATAAGGTAGAGCACCCATTTATGATAAAAACACTCAGTAAAATGGGAATAGAGGGTGCATTCCTCAACATAATAAAGGCCGTATATGAGAAACCTACAGCCAACATTATACTCAATGGGCAAAAATTAAAATCTTTTCCACTAAGAACAGGAACAAGACAAGGATGTCCACTTTCACCACTTCTATTCAATATAGTACTGGAAGTTCTAGCCACAGCAATCAGACAAGAAAAAGAAATAAAAGGAATCCAAATCGGAAAGGAGGAAACAAAACTGTCACTGTTTGCAGATGACATGATTGTGTACATAGAAAATCCTATAGACTCCACCAAAAAAACTGCTTGACCTAATAAATGAATTTGGCAAAACAGCGGGATACAAAGTCAATATCCAGAAATCAAAGGCGTTTCTGTACACCAACAATGAAACAGCAGAAGCAGAAATCAAGAAAAAAATCCCATTTGAAATAGCAAAAAGAAAAATAAAATACCTAGGAATAAACCTAACCAAAGAGGTAAAAGACCTGTATTCAGAAAACTCCATAACACTGAGGAGAGAAATCAAGGAAGACACAAACAAATGGAAACATATACTGTGTTCATGGATTGGAAGAATTAATATCATCAAAATGTCCATACTACCAAAAGCAATTTACACATTCAATGCAATACCTATTAAAGTACCAATGGCATATTTCACAGACATAGAACAAACACTTCAACAATTTATATGGAACCATAAACGACCCCGAATAGCTGTTGCAATTTTGAGAAAGAAGAGTAAAGTAGGAGGGATCACACTACCTGACACTAAACTATACTACAAGGCCACTGTAATCAGAACTGCCTGGTACTGGCATAAAAAACAGGCACATGGACCAATGGAACAGAACAGAGAGCCCAGAAATAAACCCAAGCCTCTACGGTCAATTAATATTTGACAAAGGAAGCAGCAACATAAAATGGAATAAAAATAGCCTCTTCAACAAATGGTGTTGGGAGAACTGGACAGCTACGTGCAAAAAAGTGAAACTCGAGCACCAACTTACACCTTATACAAAAATAGATTCAAGGTGGATAAAAGACTTAAATATAAAGCATGACACCATTAAAGTCCTAGAAGAGAATGTAGGTAGGAAAATCTCAGATATTTCACGCAGAAACTTTTTTACTGACTTGTCTCCTAGAGCAAGGGACATAAAGGAAAGAATAAACAAATGGGACCTCATCAAAATTAAAAGCTTTTGCACAGCTAAGGAGAACAGTATCAAAATAAAAAGAGAACCAACTGTATGGGAAAACATATTTGCCAATGATACCTCAGACAAGGGTTTAATCTCCAAAATATATAAAGAACTTACACGACTCCACTCTAAGAAGACAAGTAATCCAATTAAAATATGGGCAAAGGACTTGAACAGACACTTCTCCAAGGAGGACATACAGAAAATTCAAAGACACATGAAACGATGCTCAATATCGCTAGCCACCAGAGAGATGCAGATTAAAACCACAATGAGATACCACTTCACACCAGTCAGAATGGCCATCATGAACAAAGCAACAAACAACAAGTGTTGGAGAGGCTGTGGAGAAAGGGGGTCCCTAGTGCACTGTTGGTGGGACTGCAGACTGGTACAACCACTATGGAAAGCAGTTTGGAACTTCCTCAGAAAACTAAAAATGGATCTGCCTTTTGACCCGGCAATTCCACTGCTGGGACTCTATCCTAAGAATACTAAAACACCAATTCAAAAGAACCTATGCATCCCAATGTTCATAGCAGCACAATTTACAATAGCTAGGTGCTGGAAGCAACCTAGATGCCCATCAGTAAATGAATGGATCAAAAAACTATGGTACATTTACACAATGGAATTCTATGCAGCAGAAAGAAAGAAGGAGCTCCTACCCTTTGCAACAGGATGGATGGAGCTGGAAAGCATTATGCTAAGCGAAACAAGCCAGGCAGTGAAAGACAAATACCACATGATATCACCTTTAACAGGAATCTAAACAACAAAACAACAACAACAACAAAAACTAGCAAAATATAACCAAAGACACTGAAATAGGGGATAGTCTGACAGTGACCGGGGGGAGAGAAGAGGGAATTTCAGGGGGGAATGGGTAGGGTTTACAGGAACGAATTCGGAGGACACATGGACAAAAACTAGGGGTGGGGGGTAATGGGGGGAAGGGGGGAGGGTTGGGTGGGTGGGCTGGAATGGGAGTAGGGGGGAGAAAACTGTACTTGAACAATGATTAAAATAAAAAAAAACTATAGTACATTTACAGAATGGAATTCTATGCAGCAGAGAGAAAGAGGGAGCTCCTACCCTGTGCAACAGCATGAATGGAACTGGAGAGCATTATGTTAAGTAAAATAAGCCAAGTGGTGAAAGACAAATACCATATAATCTCACCTTTAACTGGAACATAATCAACAAAGGAAAAAATGCAAACAAAATATAACCAGAGACATTGAAACGAAGAGAATCTGACAATAGCCAGAGGGGAAGGTGGAGGGGACAGGGGGGAGAAGGGTTTTCAGGAACTACTATAAAGGACACAGGGACAAAACCAAGGAGGAGGGGGAAGCAAGGGAGGAAGGTGGGTTTGGATGGACTGGGGGGATGGGGAGAAAATGCAGACAACTGTAACTGAACAATAAAGTAATTTTTTTATTTTAATTAATTAAATCAAGGAACTTTCTAATTTGCCATATGATTGTAGCAATCAAAGTTCATGAATGAGCTTCAGATAATTAAAATATGTTGCTTTTTTAAAATCAATTGCTGCCTGCTGCTTAAAACCATTAAAAAAGAAATATTTGCAGAATTTAACTTGCCAGAATACTAAATAATCAAAACTTGGGTGTTTCTTCTAAATCAGATGTATTCATGGAAAATAGATTGTCTCTGGTCCCAAAATGAAAGTATAAAGTATTTAGCTTAATTTTGCATATCTCCATTTTAAAGGTGACCTATAGATATTTTACCTCCTTTTTGTTTTGTGCTTCTTTCCATAATAATTGATTATTTTAGTCTTTAATTAGCATGTTCATTTCTTTGTGTTTTTTTAATTGTATATGTCTGTTAAAGTTTTACATTCTTCTAACCTTTTTTGTCACTTTCATTGATTATAATTCAGGGAAGAAGTCTTTTAATAAGCATTCATTTTATATTTTATATTTTGTCAGATTTTTTCATTTTTTTAGGCATTTACATTTGCTTCAAAATATAATCCCACCATGATCAATTTCATGAAATTTGCAAGGAAATTTGCAAAGTACCAAGATAATGTGATTTCAACATAGTGTATTTTCTCATTCAATGTTGCTTCTCCTAAAGCATTTATGTTAACCACTGGTCTTAGAATATAAATTTTTCTGGATTATTCCTGCATGTTTTGTTCATTAATTTCTCACATACTGTTTTAGCAAGAAATATTTTTTAAAAGATGTACATTTGTTAAGGATTTCTATGAGTAATGACAGTATTTCATGGTATTTTATTAGTGTTCAAGAATTATTTCTGGGGAGAAAACCTGATACAGATTCAAAAAGAGAGGGGGGGAAAGTATATTATGTTAAATTCCTATGTTGAACATATTCTTTTATGAAAATATCTTTCTTAAGTGTGACAAAATTCTATTACTCTTAGTAACAATCTCCCAATATATGACTAAATAGAGTGTTTTCCATACAACACAGTAGCAAACCCACTCTTTCAAAGAAATACACTGTACTTATTCACATATACAACTAGCATTCTTAGAAATACCTTTTAGACCTGTGCCTTTACAAATGATATAAAATATAGAACAAACTGAGAGTAACTAGAAGGGAGAAGAGAAAGGGATAATGGGGGGAAATAGGGGAAGGTTCATCAAGGGACATATACAAAGGACACATGGACAAAGCCAAAGGGGATAGGCTGGAGGGTGAGAGGTGAGGATGGGTGGGGCAAGGAGAAATGGTGAAGGGGGGTGGGGGAATGGAGACAACTGTATTTGAACAATAAAAAATTAAGTAATGGAGGAAAACCTTGACCTAAACATAGCAAGAGCTACAGAATAAATGAAAAAAATTATGTCCTAACATTTTTTTAAATGTAGCAATATAATAAACATATTTATTCACTAACATGACCCTGTAGTCATTAATGTACAACTACTATTCTTACAAACATCTTTATTTCATGCACATTTATGGAGTGTCTTCAGTGCAACAAAGTAGTGAACCACTATTTTGAACTTTTACATCTCATGGCATACATAAACTAATTACTAAAATTCTGTGACACAGCAAAAAAATACATTATATCTTCCTGTAAATCCACTAAAAATGGGTATAATTTTAATTCATTCACACCAGATAGCTATCGTTGTGTTGGCTGTTGTAATTTCTTTTCATCTGACAATCTAAGGGAAAATAGGTCAGTTCCCCTGACTAAATGCTCAGGTATTGCATGTTTTAAAAATTTTTGCAGCACACCAGTTGAAAATCACTGTAATAAACACATTATTTCAGTGATATAACATTTTCCTCACTCACTTATATAGCTAACATTTTGAAAACATCTTTTATAATAGTGCCTTCACAGAGTATACTAAACGCAGTGCATGTGTGAACACACACTTAAACTGAAATGACACAGCTCTGGTTCAATGAAATTCTATCACTTTTAGATACACCTTTTATGCATGTGGCTTTAAAATTGTGGCTATCATGTTATTTCAATTAAATAGTACAGTGCTTATTTATGTATTCAATTAATATTTATACAAACATTTTTACTTGTGTGTGCTTTGCAGATGTAAATGCAGCATATGGGAACACATTACTTCTCTGATATAATGTTACTCAGGTGCAACAAAATTCTATTATACTAGAAACAGCTTTTATAAATGCAACTATACATAGTGTACTTTATTTATCATAATTTTGTGAAAACATTCCTTCACTGAAATAATGTTGTAATTTTCCTTATATCTAAGTACAAATTTTAGAAACAATTTTTGCATATGTGCCTTTTTTAAAATCAGCACACTGCTGAAAACATTCATTAACTGATAATAACCCTGTACTTATTCCTATATGCATTCTTATTTAACATCTTTTATACATAGATCTTTATAGATTTTATTAAGCAGAGCACATATAATGAATATATTCATTACACTGGTTACACTGTTACTCATTATACTGAAATTATGCTACCCAAATATATCAAAATTCTATCACCATAGAAATATTTTATACATGTGACATATGCAGTATTGTCATTATTACACATACATATACTGATAATATCTCTGATGAATTAATATGTAACCACTCACATTTATAATCAGCACTCTTACAAACATCTTCTATACATGGACATTTAGAGAAAGTATTAAATCAACCCTTATTGTAAACAAATGCATTATTTCTCAGAATCAAAGCACTCTGATTACAACAAATACTATAACTATTAAAATATTTAAACTTTTTGTAATATAACTTCATGTATTCCATTCAACACAATGTTTTGAACATCTTCATTAAATAACACTTTTCATTCACTTGCACAACTATCATACTTTAAAACACCTTTTGACATGCACTTTTTCCAAGGGTATTAAAATTCAGCACACCATGGTGAACACATATTTTCACAACAGTGCAACCAAATTCTATTACTATTAGAAATATATTTGACACATACACATTTAAGGAGGGTTTTAATGCACTGCAAGAGAGTGGTGAACATATTCATTCACTGAAATAACATTGTTCTTATTCACTTAAAGAAGGAACATTCTTAGAAGCATCTTTTATATATACGCCTTACAACTTATTAAGTAAAACATTGTGTAACAAACATTTCCATACATTAAAAATACTGTACTTATTCATGTATACAACTACCATTCTTAGAAATATATTTTCCATCTATGCCTTTTTGAGGTGTTTTACATTCATCACAGTTTATTGAACACATTTCTATAGTAACACTGCACTGATTAACATACACAACTATAATTCTTAGAAACATCTTTTACATGTGTCTTTAGACAGTTTATTAAATGCAGCATAGTTTCATGAACATGTTCATTAACCTAACAAACACTTGTACACATTTATATATACAGCTACCAAGTCTAGAAACACCTATAACTGAGTCTCTATTGAGGAGATTAAATGGAGCACATGTGGTAAGAACATTCTTTCACTGAAATAACATACAGTAGTTACCTGTTATTTCAGATATTGGTTTCCAATGTCACAGTTACCTGAAGTCAATTGTAGTCTGAAAATATTAAATGGAAAATCCCAGAAATAAGTAATTCATTCATAAGTTGTAAATTGTGAACTGTTCTGAGTAGTGTAATGAAATCTCACATCATCTCACTCTGTTCAGCCCCATTTTACCAAGGAGGTGAATCATGTCTTTCTACGTCTATATTCCATGTTGTATATGCTACCATCCTATTAGTCTTTCTACTAGCATCTTGCTTTTCAGATCCACAGTTGTATCATCACTTAACTTAAATAAGTAACACTTATTTGGGCAATTATTTAACTTAATAATATTAGATATTATTTAATTATTTTTAAATTAATATTGTTAAATTAATTAATTAGGATTTAGATTTTTTAAACTTAATGTTAAAAATTATTTAACTTCACATGGACATGAACTAAAGGGGGGCAATGTGGGTGGGAGAGGGTGTGGAGGGTGGAGGGGAATGAAGGGGGGGTAATGGGACAACTGTAATAGTATAATCAATAAAATATATTTTAAAAAATAAAAAATATTTAATTTAGTAGTGTCAATTAAATGAATAAATAATTGATTTAACTTAATGATGTTAAATAATGGCCCCAAAGCACAAAAGTAGCATTGCTGTAAATTTGGATATGCTGAAGAGTAGCCATAAAGGACTTTCTTTATTTTTTATTTTTTTTTATTGTTCAAGTACAGTTGTCTGCCTTTTCCCCCATCACTACTCCCACCCCAGCCATCCCCACATCCCTCCCCCCTGATTCCACTCCCCCTTGCTTTTGTCCATGTGTCCTTTATAGTTGTTTCTGTAAATGCTTCACCCTTTCTCCCCCATTAGCCTCTCCCCTCTGATGACTGTCAGGTTGTTCTTAAATTCAATGTCTCTGGCTATATTTTGCTTAATTATTTGTTTTGTTGATTAGATTCCACTTAAAGGTAAGATCATACAGTATGTGTCATTCACTGCATGGTTTATTTCACTTAGTATAATACTCTCCAGTTCCGTCCATGCTGTCCCAAAGTATAGGAGCTCCCTCTTTCTTTCTGCTGCTTAGTATTCCATTACATAAATATATCATAGTGTTTTATCATTTGCTGATGGGCGCTTAGGTTGCTTCCAGGACTTGGCTATTGTAAATTGTGCTGCCATGAACATTGGGATTGGTATTTCAGGGTTCTTAGGGGATAATCCCAGGAGGGGAATTGCTGGGTCAAAAGGCAGCTCCATTTTTAATTTTCCGAGGAAATTCTATACTGTTTTCCATAGTGACTGCACCAGTCTGCATTTTCACCAACAGGGCACAAGGGTTCCCTTTTCCTCTCCAACACTTGTTTGTGATAGCCATTCTCACTAGTGTGCAATGGTATCTCATTGTGGTTTTAATTTTCATCTCTCTGATGGCTAGTGATGCTGAGCATCTTTTAATATATCTTTGGAGTCTTTGTATGTCCTCCTTGGAAAAGCATCTGTGCAAGTCCTTTGCCCATTTTTGTTTCTTTTTTCTTCCTCACCTGGAGTCATGTGAGTTCTTTATATATTTTGGAGATCAAACCCTTCTCTGAGGTATCATTGCCAAATACATTTTCCCATATGGTTGATGCTCTTTTAATCTTAATGCTGTTTTCTTTAGCTATGAAGAAGCTTTTTTATTTTGACAAGGCCCCATTTGTTTATTCTTTCCTTTATGTCCCTTGCTCTAGGAGACATGTTGGTGAAAATATTGCTGCATGGAATATCTGAGATTTTCTTGCCTATGTTCTCCTGTCTTACTTTTGTGGTGTCACCACTTATATTTAAGTCTTTTATCAATCTTAAATTTATTTTTGTGTATGGTGTAAATTAGTGATCAAGTTCCTTTTTTTGCATGTAGCTTTCCAATTCTCCCAACATCATTTGTTGAAGAGACTATTTTTACTCCATTATGCTGCTGCCCTTTTTGTCAAATATTAATTGACCACAGGGACTTGGATTTATTACTGGGCTCTCTGTTCTGTTCATTGATCCATGTGTCTGTTCTTATGCCAGTACTAGGATCTTTTGATTACAGTGGTCTTGTAATATACTTTCATATAAAAAATTTTGATCCCTCCTACTTTGCTCTTCTTTCTCAGAATTACTGCAGCTATTTGGGATCATTTATGGTTTCATATAAATTTTGAAGTGTCTTTTCTATATCTGTGAAATATGCCATTAGTATTGAAATAGGTATTGCATTGAATCTATAATTTGTTTCAGGTAGTATGGGCATTTTGATGATGTTAAGTCTTCCAATCCATGAACATGGTATCCATTTGTTTGTGTCTTCCTTAATTTCTTTCTTCACTGTTGTACAGGTCTTTTACCTCCTTGGTTAGGTTTATTCCTAGGTATTTTATTTTTCTTGTTGCTGTATCAAGTGGGATTTATTTCCTGATTTCTGTTTCTGATATTTCATTTTTGGTATAGAAAATGCCTTTGACTTCTGAATATTGACTTTGTGAATATTTGTCAATATCCTGCTGTTTTGCCAAATTCATTTATTAAATCGAGCAGTTTTTTGGTGGAAGCTAAAGTGTTTTTTTTCTATGTACACTATCATGTCATTTGCAAACAATGACAGTTTTGTTTCCTCCTTTCCAATTTGGATACCTTTTATTTCCTTTTCTTGTCAATGGCTGTGTCTAGGACTTCCAATACTATGTTGACTAGAAGTGGTGAAAGTGGACAACCTTGTCTTGTTCCTGATCTTAGTGGGAAAGATTTTAGTTTTTGTCCATTGAGTATGATGTTGGCTGTAGGTCTCTTATATATAGCCTTTATTATATTGAGGAATGCTCTGTCTATTTCTACTTTGCTGAGTGTTTTACTCATAAAGGGGTGCTGTACCTTATCAAATGCTTTTTCTGCATCTATTGATATGATCATGTGATTATTGCCTTTCCTTTTGTTTACTGGGTATTGATTTGTGAATATTGAACCATCCTTGCCACCCTGGGATGAATCCCACTTGATCATGGTGTATGATCTTTTTAATGTATTGCTTGGTGTGGTTTACCAATATTTTGTTGATTTTTGGGTCCGTTCATCAGAAATATTGGCCTGAAGTTTTCTTTCTTTGTTGTGTCTTTATCTGGTTTTGGGATTAGGATGATGCTGACTTCATAAAAGGAGTTTGGGAGTCTTCCACTTTTCTCCATTCTTATATTTTTTTGATGATGGGGGCGAGGTCTGGGCTGAAATATTCACAGTTGCCCAGGTCCTCTGTGAGCTTCCTGGTCCCCACTGTCCACCTGCACCAGGCCTGTGGCTTCAATCCACCAGTTGTGTGAAGTCTGTGCAGTGTGCTTCCTCCTTGCTCTTTGCAAGCCCACTGTGGCCAAAGCCCAAGCCCAGGTAGGTGGCACCACTCAGTCTCTGGGCAAGCAGTGCGACTTAGTTGCCAGGCTACCAGCCCAAGTCAAGTGTAGGCTTGAGGCTCAAATCAACTGTAGGGCAAGCTGCCAGAATCAAGCAAGAGCAAGCAGCTTGATTCAGCTGCTAGGCAAGTGGTGTGAACTAGCTGCTGCTTGAGAATTCCTTACAAAGTGGCTCTGGGCCTTTTTTTTTTTTTTTTTTGAGTAAATGTCTGTTGTTTAAGTCCTCTGTTCTTAACAAGTGCCCAGCTTTTCACACAGCCAAACTTTCTAACCAGACTGGAGACTACCTGGGTTGAGTCTGACATGGTCCAACTCTTCTCTTTTCTCCAGGTGTTACCCAGCTCCCCAATTTCTCTGGTAATGACCTAGCTGGGGTCAACAGTCCCAGCAGATATATACTGCTTCTGTGTGTCCCCAACTTCATCTCTATTTCCCCCAGAGACTTCTAGCACCCAGGTCGCCCCTGGTGCCAGGCTGCCTACCCTTCATGGTAGGGGAAGGAGATGGTGATCTAACTCTCATCCAAGTATCCTGCGGCAGGCACTGGTCTGTGAGCCATAACAGTCTAGGGTCCTACACAGGTCCCAGGGACCTTACAGTCCCAACACAATCTCCTCACTGTCTGTTTTTCAATGTCTTCTACAATTTTTGGCCTCCAAACTTCACATAAGCTGGGATTCCATTGGCTGTTCACTCTGTTCCTCAGAAGATCAGCTAGGAGTCCAAGCTGGCCACAGGGAGAACTGGACTCCACTCCTACCTACCTCTCTGTCATCTTCTCTCTCCAGATACTTCCTTTAAATGAAAAGGTGTGTATGAATAGCAACAACAGTATACATAGAGTTTAACATTATTCACAGTTTCAGGCATCCAGGTCTTGAATGTATGCCTTGCAGATATGGTGAGACTACTGTATCAGGATGCACCAATATTCTTTCATCTGATGAAATATCTTTTACTCATGTGACATTATATAGCTTATTCTATGCATCACAATGAAATGTATTTACTATTTCTTTTTATAAAATAACACATATTGGCATTAATGGCAGAGGAGTGAATGGAAGTCACTAACCTTCCCCCAGGACCAACCTGGAATTAAAAGTAAATTCTGGAGAAAGCACCCAAAACAAACAACTGAACAATAGTGAGAGAGAGGTGTACAAACTTGGACAGACACAGAAATCAACTTCAGCACAACCTGACTGGTAAGGAGTGTGGTGGAGACTCAAGAAGGCTTGTTACAGGGTGCAGCCAAGAGGGGGGACCCCAAATGGGCATTTGAAATGGGGTCCAGAACTCAAGGTGTCCAGGAGATTTTAAGATATCTCCACCCCTTCCCCCACAGGTGTGAGTTGGGGGAAGGGGCACTCAGAGCAAGAACATACAGGACAGCTTTGCAGCTAATCTATGGCATGGTCATTTAACATACCTATAGCCTTTGGCTGGTCACTTAGATATGCTAAATAGCTATGGCCATGCTCAAGGCCAGGGGGATGGAAAGGGACCTCCCCCCCGCCAAGATGGGACTAGGGAGCAGGTCCCCCGAGTTACAGTGCCTGCGTGGGAGCTCGGAGAAGATTGGCTCCAGGACATGGGGTCACACCTGCCCAGACTCATGATGGAAGTCCAGTAAAGCTGGAAGGATATGAGTTCTGGCATGTGAAGCCGAGTGTGGGAGGAGTCGGAAATGGGGCTGCAGAGGAAGACTGGCACGGGGATGTAAACCGAGATGCAGCAGCCATTGAGAGAGAGAGAACCACACGGCCTTGACAGAGTGGAGATTCCCACAGCCCTGAGAGGGGAAGAACCACACGGCCTGGACAGAGTGGAGACTCCTGCAGCCCTGAGAGAGAGAACCACGTGGCTTTGGCAGAGTTTAGAAGGGGGAACCACCACCTGGTTTTAGCAGAGATCCCAGTGACTCAGCTGAGGGTGCCAAGAACCCAGGGAGATCTCCCAGTCGAGATGGAGTACTAACTGGGAAGAACCAGAGGACTGCCTGAACCATGGACTTCTATTTCCTTTCCTGAGATACAGTACTCTGGACTGGGCAAAGAGGGAAGGAAGGAAGGACTGTGTCTGTTTGTGGGCGTTTTAAGGGACTTTAGGATTTTTTATAAAGACATTAGGTCACTACTTTAAGAGTGTATAGCATTAAATAAACATTTCCTTTCCTTTTCACAAATCTCTGGCATTGAGACGTCTTTTTTCTGGCGGCAGATGTGACGGACCTGGGGGCTTTTTTTTCAATAATAGTATATCGTCCCAGGCCCCTGTTGTTTGTTCTGTAACAGGCTGGCTGGGCACTTTGGGAAGCAGCACTGGATGAGTAATTAAGTGTCTGGTTGGATCCCACTGGGAAGACTGAGTGTCTAAACCCTAAGCTGGGATACCCACCCTAGAGCACCACAGACCAAAAAGTACACAGATAACAACCAGCGATGAAAAGGGGCAGGGTTTTTCTCTGCCAGAGATGGATGGCTGGAAATGCAAAGGGCTAATGCACAAATTTTTGTTTGCTGCCACTTACCCTAGGCTGCAGCAAAGGTTGGGGCAGAGTGTGTTAGAGACACCTGAGCAGAGACTGGGGATGTAGAGGCTTTGGGGAGAGAACTGAGAGAGTAGACACAGGGTTCCCAGTGCTGAGTCGTCCTGCACACAGTAGCCATCCTGCTCCAGCAGACTGCTCCCCTCCCAGTGGCAGCAGCCTTGGGGTGGTGGGGGGGAACTGGGGGACAGGGAACAATAGCCTTAACCCCAGGAGGGATTCTGCACCTCCCTGTGGTGCTTAAACCTGACTGCTGAATGCAGATTGACTAGATTAACAACTGAAGGAGGCAGCCCTGGAAGTCACTAACAGGCTGCCTAAGGTCAGAAAGGGTCAACATCAGATATCACCAGATGTGGATCCAGAAAGAAAAAACAGGGGTAAATACTAGAGGCTACCAAGGGGAAATCCACTATGGTCTTTTCCATGATTTGTGATATTTCCTTTCCTGCATAGCTTTTTAACATCATTTTTGTGTGTCAAGTTTGTGCATATTCTGCCTTCTTCATTCTCCTTTTTATTCATGACATAAATTTTACTATCTTTCTTCACATTGCTCTGACTCCCAACTTTTATTAGTGCTCCTCCCTCACCTCTCTCAAAATCATATTTATTTCAGTAAGTCATCTCATATTCTCTCTCCTTTCTTATAATCATCTTAATCTATTTACACCCTTACTAATACTGGTTAATTCGCTGTTGATAGTGGGAATATGGGGCAGAGTTATTTTTACGGGGTTGGGCTGTTTCCTGGGTTCTGTGGTTTTCTTCTGGTAGCACCTGCACAACAGCATACAAAACGCGGTGCGGGGAGTGACCCTCACTCAACCAGCTAGAGGGAAGAACCCACCAAAGAAAAACCCAACAACAATCAAAACCCAATTACATCCAGAGAACCAACATAAATGGCATAAAGGGCATCCCAAGAGCATCAAGTTCAAGAGATCAAAGAGACTGCACCACTCAGTCTCACTGGTCTTCCACCATAGAAGATCACACCACAAAATGACGGAGTCAAAACAGATCATTTTAAGAAGAAGTAAACAAAAAGAGTCTCACAAATAATGAAAAGACAAAGGAACAACACTCAATCTAAAGGAGAAAAGGAATACTCAAAAGGAGTGCTAAATGAAATAGAGGCAAGTCAATTGTCAGACATTGAGTTTAAAGCAATGGTTATAAGGAAGCTCAATGAGCTCAGTAAGAATTACCAAAATAGGGAAAAGATAAGGAACTTACTGCAAACTATATCATCATGGAAAGAGGACACAGAAACAATCAACAAGAGCCAAGAGAAAATAAAGAATACAATTTCTGATTGAAGAACACAGTAGAAGGAATCAAAGGCAGGCTAGATGAAGCAGAGGATTGAAAAAGTGAGCTATAGGAAAAGGTAGAAAAAAAAACTCCCAGAAAGAGTAAGAAAAGGAAAAAAGACTCAAAATATAATGAAGAAGGGTTAAGGGAACTGTGGGACTGCATGAAATGTAATAACATCCACATGATAGGGATAACAGAAGGAGAAGAAAAACAAGGGATAGAAAATTTTTTAGACATTTCGAAAATTCATATAGAACCATAAACAATCCCAAATAGCCAGAGCAATTCTGAGAAAGAAGAACAGAGTAGAAGGGATCACAATACCTGATATCAAACTATATTACAGAGCCACTTTAATCAATACAGTATGGTACTGGCATGAGAACAGATAGATAGACTAATGGAACAGAATAGAGATCCCAAAAATAAACCCAAGTCTCCATGGTCAATTAATATTTGACAAAGGGAGAAGACACTAAAATGGAGCAAAAATGGCCTCTTAAACAAATGGTGTTGGGAGATCTGGACAGCCACATACAAAAAA
This sequence comes from Phyllostomus discolor, assembly GCF_004126475.2. Lineage (NCBI taxonomy): Eukaryota > Metazoa > Chordata > Mammalia > Chiroptera > Phyllostomidae > Phyllostomus > Phyllostomus discolor. The sequence goes on from NC_040904.2 coordinate 120,222,108, forward strand.
ATGAAACTTGACTACCAACCTACGCCATACCCAAAAATAAACTCAAGATGGATAAAAGACTTAAATATAAGTCACAACACCATAAAAGTCCTATAGGTAAACATAGGCAGGAAAATCTCAGATATTCCACGCAGCAATATTTTCACCAAGATGTCCCCTAGAGCAAGGGTCATGAAAGAATAAACAAATGAGACTTCAGCAAAATAAAAAGCTTCTGCATGGGTAAAGAAAACAGCAGCAAAATGAAAAGGGAACCAACCAATGGGAAAATATATTTGTCAATGATACCTCAGACAAGGGTTTGACCTCCAACATAGATAAAGAACTCACATATCTCCACTCCAGGAAGACAAACAACCCAATTAAAAAATGGGAAAGGACCTGAAAAAACACTTCTCCATGGAGGATATACAGAGGGCCCAGAAGTATATGAAATGATGCTCAGCATCACTAGCTGTTAGAGAGAAACAACTTACAACCACAATGAGATATCACTTGACACTGATCAGAATTGCCATCATAAACAAATCAACAAACCACAATTGCCAGCGAGGTTGTAGAGGAAAAAGAAACACTAGTACATCATTGGTGGGAATACAGACTAGTGTGCCCAAAGTGAAAAACAGTATGGAAATTCCTCAGAAAACTAAAAATGGAACTGCCTTTTGACCCAGCAATTCCACTGCTGGGTTTATACCTTAAGAATCCTGAAACACCAATTCAAAAGAACCTATGCACTGCAATGTTCATAGTAGCACAATTTACAATAGCCAAGTGTTGGAAGCAACCTGAGTGCCCATCAGTGAATGAGTGGATCAAAAAAACTGTAGTACCCTTACACAGTGGAATACTACACAGCAGAAAGAAGGAGCTCCTATCTTTTGCAAGAGCATGGATGGATTTGAAGAGCATTATGCTAAGTGAAATAATCCAGGCAGTGAAAGACAAATACCACATGATCTCACCTGTATGTGGAACCTAATCATGAAACAAACAAGCAAGCAAAATATAACCAGACATTGAAATAAAGAACAAACTGACTGTAACCAGATGGGGGCAGGGGTACAATTGGGGGAAGAAGTGGAAGGGTCATCAAGGAAGATGTATAAAGGACACATGGACAAAATCAAAGGGGGACAGGACTGAAGTTGGGAGTTGGGGATGTGTGGGGCAAGGGAGATTGTAGGAGAAAACTAGAGACAACTGTACTTTAACGACAATAAAAAATAAATAACACATCTTATTCACATAATAAAATTAGTGTTCTTAGAAACATCCTTCTTAAGGCTTTATTTTTCTCAGAGGAATTTTGTTTCATAGTATAATTGAAAGGGATAGATTGTCCATACATTCCATGTCCCCACACATGCATAGCCTCCTCCAATATTGACACACCTCCACCAGGGCAACACATCTTACAATTGATTAAGCTACTCTGATACATCTTAATCACCCAAAGTACATACTGTATATAATGATTTACTCTTGATATTATACATGCTATGGGAAAGGACAAATATGTAATGGCATGTACTCATTATTGTAGCATCACATGGAGTACTTTTCCTCTCCTAAAAATCCTCTCTGTTTCACCTATTTATTACCTCCCCCTCAATTTCTGGAAATCACTAATTTTTTACTGTTCCATAGTTTTTTCTTTTCCAAAATATCATATTGTTAAAATCATACATTAAGGAACCTTTACAGATTAGTTTAGCTTCTTTCACTTAGTAATATGTATTTAAGGTTCCTCTACGTCTTTCAAGGCTTCATAGTTCATTTCTTTTTAACATTAAATAAATTCCATTGTCTGGATTGTCACATATTATGTATTCATTCAAATACTGAAGAACATTTCACTTGTTTACAAATGTTGGCAATTATAAATAAAGTAGAGTTCTGGCCAAGATGGAGGCATTGGTAGAAACCCTACACTTTCTCATACAACCAAAATGAATATAACAACCTATCTAAAAATCAATAAACAACCAGAAATGCCAGAAAAGAAAACTGCGTGGAACTCTGACAACCAAGGAATTAAAGAAACAGTCAACCAGACCAATCAGATCAACAAGACCAGTAAGATGGGCAGACAAGAAAGAACCCATGCAGCAAGGCAGTAGACACTGTGGGTGTGGCTGACTGAGAGAACCTGTGGCTAGGTGGTGGACCAAGCAGGTGGGACTGACTAAACAGGAAACTGAGACTCATAGCTGACTGTGGACTATGGCAGTGGTTGCCACATGGGGAGAAACTCCCAGTCTCACATGAGAGTTCATTGGAAAGTGGGGCTGGAGTCAGGCTGGCAAGCTGCATTGTTCCCTCTATGGTTCCTCCCCCACAGGCAGTGCCCCAGCACAGCAAGGAGGGTAGCCCTGCCCAGGTGAATACCTAAGGCCCTGCCCCCTCACAACTTAACAGGTGTTCCAAGACAAAGAAATAGGGCCAAAGTGAAAGAACACAGCAAAACCTCAGAACTAAGCGATGAGAACATTGCCAGCCTATTTGATGGAGAATTTAAAACCCTGGTAATCAAAATGCTCAAAGAACTTATTGGGCTTGGTTGAAAAATGAAAGAACAAATGAAAGATACCTGAAGTGACATATAGCAAAATATTGAGGGAACCAACAGTGACAGGAAGGAAACCAGGATTCAAATCAATGAATTGGAACAAAAGGAAGAAACAAACATCCAACCAGAACACAGTGAAGAAACAAGAAAAAAATGAAAAGAGGCTGAGGAACCCCTAGGACAACTTGAAACGTTCCAATATCTGAATTATAGGAGTGTGAGAAGGAGAAGAACAAGAGCAAGAAATTGAAAACTTATTTGAACAAATAGTGAAGAAAAACTTCCCCAATCTGGCAAAGGAAATAGACTTCCAGAAAGTCCAGAAACCCAGGGAGTACCAAAAAAGTTGGACCTAAACAGGAACACACCAAGGCACATCATCACTAAGTTACCCAAGATTAAAGATAAAGAGAATCTTAAAAGCAATAAGAGGAAAGGGGAGAGTTACCTACAAAGGAGTTCCCATAAAGCTAACAGCTGATTTCTCAAAAGAGACCTTATAGGCAAGAATGGGCTGGAAAGTATTTGAAGTCATGAAAGGCAAAGACCTACATCCAAGATTATTTTTTCCAGCAAAGCTTTCATTTAGAATGGAAGGGCAGATAAAGTGCTTCTCAGATAAGGTCAAGTTAAAGGAGTTCATCATCACCAAGCCCTTGTTATATGAAATGTTAAAGGGACTTATCTAAGAAAAAGAAAATAAAAAATACGAACAGTGAAGTGACAACAAACTCACAACTATCAACAAATGAACCTAAAAAGAAAAAAGAAAAACAATGAAAAAAACTAAACAAACAACTAGAACAGAAACAGAACCAGAGAAATGGACATCACATGGAGAGATTTCACTGGGGAGGGGAAGGGGAGGAAAAGGGGGGAAGTGTACAGGGAAGAAGAAGCATAACTGGTAGGCATAAAATAGGGAAAAGTAAAAAATGGTATAGGAAACAGAGAATTCAAAGAACTTATATGTACTACACATGGACATGAACTAAGGGGAGATGCTGGAGAGTTGAGGATACAGGGCAGAAGGGGGATAAAAGGGTAAATTGGGAAAACTGTAATAGCATTATCAATAAAAATTAAATAATAAAATAAGTAAATAAAGCTAATATAAACATCCATGTACATGTTTTTGTGTGTATATATATTTTCAACTACTTTGGATAAATAACAAGGAGTGTGTTGCTGGATCATATAATTAGTTTTGCACAAATGCAAGCTGTCTTTCAATGTCGGTGCACAATTTTTTACCAGCAAGTCACATTCTCACTGTAACTTGGCATTGTCAGTCTTACAGATTATGTGCATTCTAAAGGTGTGATTGTACCTCATTTTAATTTGCATATTCTTGATGAAATATGCTTTGGAATATCACTTTATATGATTTTGCCATCTGTATATTTTCTTTGATGAGGTGTCTGTGAGGTCTCTGGCCCATTTTTTAATTGGTTTCTGTGTTTCCTTATTGTTAAATTTTAAGTGTTCTTTGTATATTTTGAATGGTAATCCTTGTCACATGCCTTTTGCAAATATTTTCTCCCAGTCTTTGCTTTGTCTTCTCATTCTCTTAGATTGTTTTTTGTAGAGCAAATGATTTTGAAATTTTAACAAAGCTAGTTTATCAATTATTTCTTTAATTAATTATGCCTTTGGGCTTCTATCTAAAAAGTAAATGTCATATTAACAGTCATTTAGGTATTTTCTTATGTTATGCTATGTTATGTTATGTTATGTTATCTTATGTTACAGACTTTTTATAGTTTTGTATTTTACAGTTAGTACTATAATCTACTTTAAGCTAGCCTTTGTGAAGAATGTACAGTCTGTGTCTAGATTTGATTTTATTTTATTGCATATGGACATCCAGTTGTTCCAGCACCATTTTATTTGAAATTACTTACCTTTCCTCTTTTGTTGTATTTGACTGTTTTTCAAAAATGAGTTAACTATTGTAATGTGGGTTTACTTTTTTTCTCTCTGTTCTGTTCTGTTTATGTGTTAGTGTATGCTTCCATTAATACTTTAACTGCCTTGATTCTTGTAGCTTTACAGTAAGCCCTGAAGTAAGGTAGTGTTATTTATTTAATATTGCTGTTCTTGTTCAATATTGTGATGTATTCTGTGTGTTTATTTTTTGTAGACATTTCAACAATATTAATTCTATCATTCCATGTTTTGTGTCTTTTTTAATTTCTTCCATTAATGTTTTATGGTTTTCTAAATACAGATATTTTAATCCCTTGGTTAAATTTATTCCTAAGTATTTCAGTATTTCTTTTTTAGATAGTTCTTTGCTGGTATATATACATGCAAATGATTTTTCTGTTTATTTTGTATTTGTAAACTTACTGAACATGTTTATTTGTTCTAACGGTTTTTGATGGGAACTTTAGGATTTTCTACATATATGATTATTTCATCTGCAAAAGCAAACAGGGACAGTTTTACTTCTTCCTTTCTGACTTGGAGGCACTTTATTTCTCTTTGTTGCCTAACTGCTCTGGCCAAGTCTTCCAGTAGTATGTTGAATAAAAGCAGTCAGAGTGTGGGCACTTCTCTTTTTTTATATTTTCAGGTGGAACTTTCAACCTTCAATGTTGATTGTGATATTAGGTGTGGGCATGTCATATATGCCCTACATTTTGTTGAGGTATGCTTCATATACACATCATTTATTGATAGTTTTACTTTTAAAATGATTTTCAGTTGTTAGGATTAGGGTCAAGGACAAAGTCAGAGTTTAGGATTAGGGTTAGGTTAAGAAGTGGAAACAAGGAGGGTCAAGGTTCAGGATCAGTCTTAGAGTTGTAGTTAGGGTCAGGCTCAGTTTCAGAGGTAGGAGTAGGGTCAAGGTTAGGGTTAGGGTCAAGGTTAGAATTAGTGTCATGGTTAGAGATTCAGGCTCAGAGGATAAGGGTCAGGGTTTAGAATATACAGATCAAGGTTAAGAGTCTTAAGGTCTTGAGGTAGTGTTTTCTAGAGTTTAGTGTTAAAAGTTGTTGTTTGAGTGTTAGGATAGAGGTTACAGGGTTAGGATTAGATAGTTTGGGTTAATATTAGGTTTAAGCCTCACTGGCACATTTTCCCCCTCCCCTTTTCATCTCTCAGAAGCTTTCAAGATGCACAGGACTTACTCAGGGTCACACATGAGTCATAGGTTAAATGAACCATTGCTTGTCTGTCCTTCAGTCCTGGATTGTGAGGGTAGAAGAATGAAATGTTCACTCAAGTTACTGTTTCAAATCCAACTCAACCTTAGTCTATGGTACCTCAAAGGTTATACAAGTTTTCCTCCTACTTTCCCACCTAGGAAAGATGATGCTGGCCTCACTGTTTCTGTGCAGCCTCAGGTTCCAGCTCAACTCTGACACATGAGGTCACTCAGTAGACCTGTGTAGCTTTATATAAAAGTGGATACAATGACCTTCCACCCTCTAGGTACAGCATTCCTGAAAATTGTTGGGTCCCTCCTGGCACAGGCTAGGTATTTTGTTTAATCTGAGAGGGCAGCAGTACACATTCATGTCTCATACTGTGTGGGGAACTCCATCCAGCAAAGTTCCCCAGGTCGCTGCAGATGAGAATAAGGAGTTGTCCTGGATACAATCTTATTGCTCCAGCAGGAAAATGGGTGGAGATTCCCTCTAGTGGAGAATGCCCTGAGCCCTTCTCCAACATGGCTTTTATTAGGGTTGAGAAGTGCAGGGGGATATAGCACACATGTATAGCTTATCAATCAATGTCCAACAAGGCTATAGTCATAAAAAACTAATACTATCTGTAGATGACAATTGAAGAGACACATAAATCTTTTCAGGTTGGGGTCTGTGAAACATGTAAATGCCAGATGGTTGTAAAGGAGTATATCATGAAATAAGGAGTTTCACTCCTTATGCCTTGAACTCAGACATCTGGGTTATACCAACAGGGCTTATTGCTGAGCAGAGACGGCTTCAAAGGACAAAAATGTACGTTTTAGGCCTGATTCCCATGGAACCCTCAGTTTTTAATCAAGTCATGCCATGACTACCACCCACATTATGACCTGCTTTTCCAGGGAGACTTACCAGCCTCTTTCAGAGCTTGTTTTCATGGGGTTACAATCTCTGAAACCACACAGAGCGGTCCCCAACATCTCCCCATTTTTTGTTCGTTATGGCAGACACAGTGGTAAGTCCAATGAAGCCTGCCACTTGCTCTTCACATACACAATCCCTGGAAAACAACGTGTATATGAATTCCAAGGCACAAAAGACCACAATGGTTAGGAGGCATCCTATAGCCTCCATAACCCAGACAAGCAAATTCAAACTTGGTCCTTCAAACCAAGTTTTCAGATCGAGCCATTGTAAATTGTCATGCAGGGTCTGAAAGACTTCCTGCTCAGTGAGTTGTTTAATGTCCTGAAGCTGCAGGCATAGCTCAAGCTGGAGTTCATTGATTTGTCCTTTGATATTGGAGGAAAAGATACCTTGCAAGTGATGTCAGACCTCCTCCCATGAATGCTGACTCCAGTTTAACTTCAGAGGAGTGACACACAGGTTGGAGAGCTCTAGATCACAAATGAGTAGTTGGTGAGTGACAAGAGCGTCCTGCCATTTTCCCAGCCACTACTGCAGACTCTATAGCTGAGAGCCTGGTAAGGATCTCTTAATCAATGCATGTTTGTTGGATAATTTCTTGAGTTGTATTGTTGAGGAAGGCATCAACAGTGTGAGCATTCTGGATGGATTCAGCCAGAGCAGTGGCAGCCACTGCAGCAGAGGCATCTATAATGATAGCAGAAACAATACAATCAATGAGAGTTCCTGAGAAGCGCTGAACCCTCACTTGAGAGAGAGCACAGCTGAGGGCAGCCAGGCTTCCTGGATCTTCCCATTCATAGGTAACATTAACTGGCAGCCAGGTTTCTGTTTGTCTGTGAACTACAAAAACCATAGTGATATGGAGTTAAGTAACATTAGTGTGAGTGAGACAGCTAGCATAGAGCCAGGGGAAGTATAGAGACTAAAGAGCTTACAGTTATTGTTATAGGTTAAATGAGGTGTCCCTGGGATGGCTAGAAAAAGATAGGGGTGAGAAGTATATACAGTAACCCAGGAACTACTAACATTATCTATAATATAAAAACCTCTTTCAGGATGTGACTCTTTTTTATACTGAAAGTGTCCTAGAAGGCATTCTATGAAAGGAAGACCCATTTCCCAAGTATTAGTATGCCAAGGACTAGTGTGGTTCGGGGATGTGACTCTTATAATAGGAGCTCCAGTTCCCCCACCATGCCATCCCATACTCCAGTATACAGTATTAAGTTTGTCAGGAACAGTGGTAGAACCCACACTAGCACACACTTTCCACTTTGCACCCCAGTTTTCAGCTGTTAATGGGGGTTAGGAATATCAATGAGTGAGGGCTGTTGATCTCTACACAATGACCAAGTGACAGGCTCAGTAGTTTTTGTCTTAATTTTACAAAGGGTTATGTCTGTGTGGTTACTATTGTCCTCATCCTTTTCTCCTTTAAAGTCTATGGCTCCTATGAGGGAGATATTAGCTTGAAATTCCTTGCACATGTCAATGGCATGTGCATACCATTTAAAGGTTACAGATAACACAGAATGTCAGATAATGTGGAAAAACAAGCAGGCCAATGTTCTGACACATAGACAGTATTTGTAGGGATGGATAACCAATATTGTTTTTCCTCTAAAGAACTGTCCGGTGGGAGCCAATCACCTCCTGTCCATTTGGTATCATTGCTAGATAAAGGAGGCTCTGAATTCCACCAGGTATGGAGCTTAAATATGGGTGGATCAAGGATATGGTTCCAGTAAATATGCTGAGTTTCAGTAGCAAGGCCCAAGCCTCCAAAACAAGCTAACAGAACAAGTATCAACCCAGCTTTGATAGAATTAGAGGACACTACTGACAAGTAGGCTAGAAATTGATTTTCAGGAGTGTCTTGTACCCCTACATCCTCCATGACATCTTCAACCTTGCTATTAAGAGTTTTTAAGTCTCCCCACATTGGGTTCAAGTAGTGGAGTGGTCTCTCTGGCCTGCTTCTCCCAATTCTGGTGACGGGCTCAGATCCGACATCGGTGTTTGGTTACAACCACTTGGGACAGCTGGTTAGTCAGGTCATCAAGATGCTGGAACCTCTCATTCTGCATTGTCCACAAGTGTTGGTGGGGTCAGTCTCCCATGGCATGGTTTCGGTTTCACCCTTTTAGAAGGTAACCACAAAGGACCTTTAGGGACTGAAACACAAGCATACCATCTTCCCCACAGTAACAATTCAATCAGCACCTCCCATTTTTCTCTCCAAAGGATTTCTTTATGACACTAAGGGATGGGGCCCCTTATTATCTACCTTTTGTCAATTGAAATGTTTCTTGATTGGTGTATTAAGAGAATTATCACAATTAAGAAAACTGTAAGTATACATGGCCAGCATTATGAGATTTCTGGGAGTGGTTTCCTGGCTCCCCCTTTTTTGTTTGTTAAGAAGAGTTTTAAAAGTATGATGGGCACATTCAACATTGCTTGACCTGTGGGATTATAAGGGATGCCTGTTCTGTGTTGAATTCCCCATCTTTGTTGAAAATGTTGAGTGGATCAGGCAGTATACCCAAGTACGTTGTCAGTTTTAACTTGTTGTAAACAGCCCAGATGGCCAAAAGCCTCAAGCCAAAGGGTCTGGATGTTTTTTTGCTGATTTGGCTGTAAGAGCAGAAGCACGTAATGCTCCAGAGAAAGTATCAGTAGAGACATGGATCAATTTAAACTTCCCAAAAGGGGGATAATGGATGATGTCAGTTTGCCAGACTACTTGTGGCTCTGAACCTCTGGGATTAATTCCAATAGAGGGCAATTCCTTACCTAAGGCCTGGCAACCTGGACATTCTCCAATAATTTGTTTGGCTTGAGAACATGGGAGTTTGAACTCCTTGTGAAGTGTGTGACTATTTTGATGAAAAAACTGATGGGAGGCAACAGCCTATTGAAAGGTATCTAATATGATCACTAGAGTGTCAGCTCGGGCATTGCCTTCAGACATAGAACCAAGGAGGCCTGTATGGGAATGCATATGAGTAACAAACAGAATATGTTCCCTTTTATCTAGCAAAGTTCTCAAGGTTAAAAACAGGCTGAGTAGAGGGAGTTCAACTGACCCCTTAAGGAGAGCCAGGTCTATATGAAGGAGAGTATATACAATGCAGTATAACCAGAGTATCAAACCAGATTTTTGGGCTAGTCAGGCCACTGTTGAAGAGTCATAATGGGTCCTGAGAGCTTGGCCCATTGAGTGGAAACATGACCAGAAGAAATACAGTGTTTCCATTCCTCATTTTTCTGCCAGGTGATGGTGGCTTTCCCTGTTTTTCCTGAGCCATCAATAAAAACAGTCCTTGCTTTGGGGATAAGGGTCTTACTAATTTTCTCTTTCAGATGAATATTAATAATTGGGAGGTTTTGTACTAATTTGTCTGAGGGCTGGCTAATTTGTATTTTGCCAACAAAGTCTGTGATAGCACACTGAAATTCCAGAGACTGACTGGACAGCTGTTGTAAATAGATTTGGGTAAGCGGGACATGAATGATGGCTGGATCATGGCCAAAAAGTTGTTGAGTCCTCTCATGTCCTTCAATAATAAGTTGGCATAGAGCTGTAATATAAGTGGTAATATTATGTTGAGGCTGATGAATGAGAAACAGCCATTCTATCATGCCTAACTGAGGTAATAGTTGACCAATTAATCCTGTGGGGGTATCTAAAGTTGGAAATCAAGAGAGCCTGATAAAAAATTGGCAGGTAACTCTTGTGAGCTGTCTTTTGTTAACATGCTGGTTGACAAGGTCTAATTCTTGGAGAGCCTTGTGGGGACAAAGTTCTAGAGGAATTTAGGTCAGAATCTCCTTTTAAGATATTGAATAAATGAGTAAGCTGATGGGTGGTAACTCCTAGGCTAGGTTGAATCCAGTTAATAACACCTAATAGTTGCTGAAGGTTAAGTGTTGGGCATTCTGGTGGATTAATTCAGAGTGTCCGAGACCAAATTGTCCTGTGAAAAAGAATGTGCACCAGGTATTTCCAAGCCTCAGACTGTTGGACCTTTTCAGGGCCTTCATTAAAGCCTTCATTAGATATGGCTTCCTTTGAATAAACATAAGTCTTAGCTAGCATCTCAGAAGACAGGGCAACAATTAGAATATTGTCCATATAATGATGTATTACAGAATTAGGGAACTTTTCCCGGACAGGCTGCAAGGTTTAGTGGGCAAAATACTGGCAGATGGGCTATCTAACATGCCTTGAGGCAGAACTTTCCAGTGGAATCTCTGTAATGGTTGAGAGTTGTTAAGGACCAGGGCAGAGAAAGCAAATCACTCTTTGTGCTTTCCAGCTAAGGGAATTGTTAAAAAGCAATGTTTTAAATCACTGACTAGAAGTGGCCAATCCTTAGGGAGGCAGACTGGATTTGGGACTCCAGGTTGGAGAGCTTGAATTCGCTGAAGTATCTCATTAATTTTCCTAAGATCCTGAATAAGCCTCCATTTTCCTGACTTTTTTGGAACTACAAAAATCAGAGTATTCCATGGACTGCTGGATGGCTCAAAATGTCCTGCTTGTAATAGTTGTTTTACTAATTCATGGGTTTTTTTTTCTAACCTCTCCCCTTTCAGTGGCTACTGGTTGACCTACAGAGGTGTATCTGAAAGCCATTAGAGGGGTAGAGGAGATATGTAAACAATGGCCACTGGTGAAAAGGTGGGAGGATGATTTTCATTCCCCACTTCTGTCTCATCCTCAAATATTAAGTGGGGCTGGAAGGACATAGGGACGAATTCGCCCTATCATCCATCAGGGCCATAACATCTGAGGAACCAGACATTTCTGCGTGGTCGAGAAATGCCTCCTATGCCAGTTATGGATATGTCGGTCTCTGTTAATGGCCAATCTGGAGGCCAATATTAGCTAGAAATTACAGAGATACCTGCACCCATATCTAGTAGGCTGTTGAAGGTTCTGTCTTTGATTTTGATTTGTAAAAGAGGTTTATTTAATTTAATGGATGTGGCCCAAAAAACAGGTTGGTCATTAGTACTACTGAAGCCTCCTTCCCTCTCTCAATATTTTGAGTATCTGGCACTGTATAGGGAAGAAGAAGTTGTTCTATACAAGTTTGGGCAGGAATGACATGATATCCACAGGCTCTGATCATAATTTTGATTTATCCCTGATAATCAGAATCAATTACTCAGGGCTGGACTAAAATCCCTTTAGCGGTGACACTAGACCTTCCTAAAATCAATCCAACAGTGCCCTCAGGCAATGGTCCCCATACCCCTGTAGCAGCTATGAGGCTTTCATTCTGTTCTTTTAAGATGAGTTCTTAGGTAATGACCAAGTCCAATCCTGCACTCCCACCCCTTGTGGTAGCACGGAGATCAGTGACTCGGCAGGCTCCTGGGACCAAAACAGTTGATTGTTGCTGCCGCGATAACTCCTGTGGGAGTTTGGGGCAGCATAGCTTGCACCCCTCCGCCCATTTCCCTTAGATGGAGGTGTGTTGCTATTTTTATCGTATTGGGATCTACACTGATTAGCCCAATGTTTGCCCTTGGCACATCATGGGCAGTCTTGACTGGGCAGGTTTGGGTTTTTGTGTTGTTATTTTGGCATTCCTGATGGGTGTGTCCCGGTCTGCCACAATTAAAGCATTTAATTTCTCCTTTTATGGCAGTTGCTAGGAAAGTAGCTTGATGTTGTTCCGTGCCCATGTCCTGACAAACCTTGATAAATTGATTAATATCAGTGGTGGTCAGTTTGAGAGGGTTGAGTACAGCCCTACAATCACTACTTGCATTTTCATAAGCCAATTGTAATAAAAGGATTTCAGCTGCTTCCTGACTCTCAACCTGGTTTTGAATTGCTTCTTACAGTCTATCAACAAAAATCTAAATAAGCCTCTGTGGCTCCTTGCCAAATATTAATGAAGGATCCTGGTCCCCAGGCTCTGCAACCATCTTTAGGCATAGAAAGCAGCCTGGGAGCATCAGGAGAGATCCAGAGGGTCCACTTTTGCCTGCTCTTTAGTGGATTCATATTGTTCAGTCCCAAGAAGTATGTTAGGGTGGACTGGATTTTTGCTGCTGTTATTCTTATAACAGCGTGCAGCCAAGCGGGGGGAGGCAAATAGGGATTTGGAATGGGGACCAGAACTCAGGGTGTCCAGGAAATATTAGGATGTCCTCACCCCCCGCCCACAGGTGTGGGTTGGGGGAAGGGACAAATGGAGCAGGGCCATTGAGAGCTGTTTTGCATAGCAACAGCTTTGCAGCTAACCTCTGGTGTAGTCATTTAACATATCTCTAACCTTTACATGGTTGCATAGATATGTTAAATAGCTGTGGTCCTGCTCTGAACTAAGGGAAAGGAAGTAACTTCCCCACCAAGACATACCTGGGGGGCAGGTCCCCCGAGTTACAGTGCCTGCGTGGGAGCTTGGAGAAGATTGGCTCCATGACATGGGGCCACACCTGCCCAGACCCATGATGGCAACCCAGTGAAGCTGGAAGGATATGAGAATGCTGGCAGGTGTAACTGAGTGTGGTAGGAGTCAGAAATGGGGCTGCAGAGGAGGATTGGTGCGGGGATTTAAACCCAGACACAGCAGCCATTGCCGCGAGAATCACGTGGCTTTGGCAGAGTGGAGACTCCCATAGCCATTGTGCAGATAGGACCACATGGCTGGGGCAGTGGAGAGAGAACTACATGGCTTTGCCAGGGTGGGGACCCCCACAGCTTTAGAAGGGGGGACCACCACCCGGCTTTAGCAGAAATCCCAGCGACACAGCTAATGGTGCCAGGAACCGAGGGAGGCCTACCAGCCAAAACGGATTACTGAGAAGAATTGGGGCTGCCTGAGCCATGGACTTCTATTTCTTTCCCTGAGATATGGTACCCCAGACTGGGCAAAGCGGGGAAGGAAGGACTGTGTGTGTTTGTGGGTGTTTTAAGGGACTTTGGGATTTTGATGAAGATACTAGGTCACTACTTTTTAAGTCTGTACAGCATTAAATAAACATTTCCTTTCCTTTTCACGAATCTCTGGTACTGAGAGATGTCTTTTCTCTGGCAGCAGACATAATGAACCCAGGGGGTTCCTTTCGGGTATATGGCCCCCTTGCCCCATGTTGTTCTGTAACATTCTCAGCTGCTTGGCAGTGGTGGCAACAGCTGTTTTTCTGAGTGCCAGACCATAAATTGGGTAGGCATATGGACAGTCCCGACTAAGCATTTCCAGTCACAAGGTGCCTCTTGATATCCTTCAGTGATGGTTAATAAGAGTCCCATAGTGTAGGGTGAGTGAAATCTGTTGTCTTTAATACTCTTTTTTAAATCTTTGTGTATCTCAAAAGGCAAAGGCTCATGCATTGGCTGCCAGCACTGTTTAGTATCAATGGGGAAGGCAGACAAAGTTTTCCAATCTCTGGCATCCCAGAGCAGCGGCTGGAGCAGCTAGGTCAGTTGGTTGAGAGGGAGGGAGCAGATTCCTTTCGTGGCTGCTCCAGTGAGTTGTCCCATGGTGGGGACAAGGGGGAGCTAGCCATTTCCTCTATTTGCGGTGGTGGACTTTCATTATTAGGTTCAGCAACTGTGCCCACCATTGACCCATAGGTCCCTTGGTTTTTGTCTAAATTTTCCTTATCACAATGGTTTCTGGTGTGAAGAGGGATGAGAGCCATCCTAACTAGGCTCTAGATTAATAAAGTCTGATATTCTATTGATGCCCTGTTCTCCTGGTACCATTTCAATTTCTGCCCTACTTTTCCCCACACATCCAAATCTAAAGAACCTTTATCTGGGAACCACAGATAGTAGCTCTTTATATCTTTAATAAGTTTGTTAAATTCCATTTTTTAACCTGATGTCACACACCCTTAAGGAGTTGCCGAAGCAGTCAAGAATACTTCTCCTGCTCATTAGAAAGTCCTGAGTCAATATTGGTGACTGGGATAGTTTTTTACTTTCAGTTCCTCTCCTGCCCTCAAACAGCTTAACTAGTTCTCTATGCTTCTCCTGACTAATTGTTGGGGAATGAGATAAACGTGGTGGGTCACAGTGTGCTGCTTGTGAGGAAGGCTCCCAAGGCTGTCATCCCTTGGTCATCCTGCCTCTCTTACATGTCTTGGTTTCCCCCTGACTGTCTAAAACAGCCAGGGAGACTTGCAGTGCTGGGTGACCAACCTTTATATCACACTTCCCCAGACAAACCAAAAGTTAAATTATGGTGATTGGATTTCCCTGAGAGGCCCATACACATCTCAGGGACTGACCCCAGACACCTCTGCAAGGTCCCCACTCACATAAGAACACCCAAGGACTCAGGTTGGAGTGAAGAAATACCTCTGTTCTTTGGAGTTTGGCCAGGACCAGAGCACTCGTTCAAGTTACTTTCTAGCTGAGGGTTACTTCCCAGAGTGCCTAGAGGCAGAGGGAGGAGAGAATGTGAAACTGAATGTAAAATGGCCACAAGAGAGGCAGTCTGGAAGAAACCCCCTTTTCCCTTATCTTTGGTCACATAATAGAAGAAAAAAGCTCCTGGTGCCACTGTTCCTTACCTGCAAGATGGAAGGAGCCAAATCCCATCTGACTAGGTGTGCCTTCCAGGATGATAGCTCGTAGCCTCTGGCTAATGCAGGTCCTGAATCGAGGGTCCCTGTTTGGGCACCTGATGTGGGGGAGCTTTGCTCAGGAGAGCTCTCCCAGCTGCTGTGATGAAAAGAAAGGAGTCATCTGGGACACAATCTGTTTTTCTAGCAGGAAAGGAGGTGGCAATTCCCTCTATTGGAGAATGCCCTGAACCCTCCTCTGAAATGGCTTTTATTGGGATCAGTATGTGCAGGGGTAGACAGCATGCATTCATAGCTCATCAAACAATGCCCACATGCTGTAGTTAATAGAAAACAGATATTATCTATAGGTAACAATAGAAGAAACACAGAGATTGTCTCAGATCAGAGTCTGCAAGACAGGCTGACACCAGGTGGTTGTTATGAAGTGTTAATGAGGTAAGGAGTTCACTCCTTATCCTTTGAACTCAAACATCTGGCTTATACCAACAGGGCTATTGCTAAACAGAGCAGGCTTCAAAGGATACAATCTATATTTCAGGTCTGATTTCCCATGGGAACCCTCAGTGTTAGTATTGAATCGTGTCTACCACTCGCTTTCCTGGTTTTCCAGGGAGACTTATTGGCCTCTTCCAAGGCTTTCCTCGGTAGGGCTATAGTCTCTGAAACCACACAGAGTGGTCCCCAAGAGTATGCATTAAACTTAACCACATTCCAACACTCCACAGCTACTCTCTGAGACTGAAAGCAGACTGAGAGTGCACAGTAGATTCTCCTAAATACATGTTCCTCATACACTTAAGCAACTTCTAAATTTCGAGTAATTTAAGATAATACTTTCACATACTTCAGCTCAGCCCAAGCTCAAACCCTATCCCTAACCCTAACACTAAACCTAACTGTAACCCTAGCACCAACCCTAAGCCTAATTTTGCTAACTACATTAAGCCTAACCCTAATGCTAGCTACAACCCTAATCCTGAACCTACAGTCCAGGACTGTAGCCCTGTCCCTAACCCTAACCCTAGTCCTAACCCTAAAGCTATACATAACCCTAACCCTAACCCTAGCAAAACCCTAGCCTTAAACCTAGCCCTAGCTCTAGCTATAAACTTAACACTAGCCCTAGCCCTAACTCTAAACATATCCCTAGCCATAAACCTAACCATATCTGATTTCTAAAGAAAAATTTATTTCTATACTTCTCACACTCTAAAAGTAACAAGGTTACCACACAATCTAGAAAAATGTAAGAGCACACCTTGAAAAGCATGACCGGGAAAATGGTTGTTTTTCTCCTTCAGAACTGTAGTCTGCTGATAAGCACCAACAAACCTTACCTGGTATGCATTACACTTAAATGAGTTGAAATACTCCACTGTTGCTCTCCAGAAGAAAAACAGGCTGAGAGTGAGCAATAGTTCTCCTACATATATTTTCACAGAAACTTAAGGAACTTCTAGATTTCAAGTAATGTGATGATGCAGACCCACGAGGCCCATATGTTGTGACTATTTGTGAAACAAATTCACACAGACTACAGAAGTCCTGTGGAGAAAAAAGGACAGCATAGCTCCTCTCTAAGTGAGAGAGAGGGCCCTGACCCCTGCCTGGACAAGCTCTTATTGCTTTTCTAGATACATTATATCAAGGATAGTCCTCATTTACTATGCACAGGTTTGATGTAGGTGATTACCTTTCGAAGATAATAAAGGAAAGAATGTTGCTAATTACTTCAAAGAGAAGGATGTTGCATATCAAGGGGAAAAGTAGTTGAACTGGTTACACTTCATACTTGGGAGGTTTAGCACAGATTTTAGGAAGTTACTTTAGAGATATGCAGTAAACCTTTGGGAGAGGGAGTTTTAGCAAAAGCAAGTCTCATAGCTGCCTAGGTACAATGCAGACCTGATTCCCCATGAGAAAACCAATCTGTGGGTTTGGATCCTGTGTACCGACCTCACTCCCCGTCAGTTATCCAAATCAGGCACTGGGCTACATTCACCATACCACATGGACAGGTTCCCTATAATGTTACACAACACTTTCACCTTTCTTTTCTACAATGTGTTTCTCTCATTGAAACTGTATGTTGCCCTAGACCTAGAACTTGCCCCAGTCCTAGCCCTATCCCAAACCCTAACCCTAACTCTAAGCCTCACCCTAGAACTATCCTTACCCTAGCCCAGCCCTAGCCTTGGCCATAGCACATACCCTAAACCTAACCCTATACCTAGACCTAGCCCTAGCCCAAAACCTAAAAACTAACACTAACCCTAATCCTAGACCTAAACCTAACCTTATCCCAAACCTTAACACTCTCCCTAAACCTAGCCTTGACACTGTGCATAGTCTTAACTTTAACCCTAAATGAAAACAAAACCTAGACCTACTCTAACCAAAAACCTAATCATAACCTTAGCCCTAACCCTAGTATTAATCCTCACCCTAAACCTAAACTTAACCCTACCCCTAACCCTAACACTAGCCCAAGACCTAAACATAACCCTAACCGTACCCCTAGCCCTATACCTAATCCTAACCCTAGCACTAACCCTAATGCCATTCCAACCCCTACCCTACCTATATCTGATTACTTTTTTAATTTTAAAAATTATTATAACAATTTTATTTATTTTTTAATGTAAATAGTATTTTTATTTATTCATTCATTCATTTATTATTGTTCAAGTACAGTTTGCAGCCTTTTCTCCCCACCTCTGCCCACCACATCAACCTTCCCTACCTCATTCCCCTGTTTCCTCCCCACCCCCTTGTTATTTTCCATGTGTCCTTTATAATTGTACCGGTAAAACCTTCAGCCTTTTCCCCCATTATCTCCTTCCTTTCCCCTCTATTCACTGTCAGCCTGTTCTCACTTTCAATGTCTTTGACTACACTTTGCTTCCTTGCTCATTTTGCTGATTAGGGTCCACTTAAAGGTGAGATGATATAGTATTTGTCTTTCACTGCCTGGCTTATTTTACGTAGCATAAAGTTCTCCATTTCCATCCATGCTGTCACAAAGGGTAGGAGCTCCTTCTTTCTTTCTGCTGCATAGAATTCCATTGTGTAAATGTACCATAGTTTTTGATCCATTCATTTACTGATGGGCACTTAAATTGCTTACAGCACTTGGCTATTGTAAATTGTGCTGCTATGAACATTGGGGTGCACACTTTCTTTTGTATTGGTGTTTCAGGGCTCTTAGGACATGTCCCAGCAGTGGAATTGCTGGGTAAAAAGGTAGTTCCATTTTCAGTTTTCTGAGAAAATTCCATACTGTTTTCCATAGTGGTTGTACCAGTCTGCAATCCCACCAGCAGTGCACTAGGGTCCCCTTTTCTCCACAACCTCTCCAACACTTGTTGTTTGTTGCTTTGTTTATGATGGCCATTCTAACTGATGTGAAGTGGTATCTCCTTGTGGTTTTAATTTGCATCTCTCTCATGGCTACCCATGCTGAGCATCTTTTCATATGTCTCTGGACCCTCTGGATATCCTCCTTGGAGAAGTGTCTTTTCAAGTCCTTTGCCCATTTTTTAATTGGGTTGCCTGTCTTCTTAGAGTGGAATCATATCAGTTCTTTATATATTTTGAAAATCAAACCCTTGTCTGAGGTGTCATTGGCAAATATGTTTTCTCATAGTTAGTTCTCTTTTCATTTTAATGCTGTTTTCTTTAGCTGTGCAGAAGCATTTTATTCTGATAAAATCCCATAGGTTTATTTTATCCTTGATGTCCTTTGCTCTAGGGGACATATCAGTGAAAATATTGCTACATGGAATGTCTGAGATTTTCTTGCCTATGTTCTCCTGTAGGATTTTAATGGTGTCATGACTTATATTGAAATCTTTTATCCACCTTGAATTTATATTTGTGTATGGTGTAAGTTGGTGATCATTTCTTTTTTTTTTTTTTCACATACAGCTGTCCAGCTCTCCCAACACCATTTGAAGAAGAGGGTATTATTACTCCATTTTATGTTACTGCCCCTTTGTCAAATATTAATTGAGCATAGAGACGTGGGTTTATTTCTGGGCTCTCTATTCTGCTCCATTGGTCCATGTGTCTGTTTCTATGCTAGTACCTGGCTGTTTTGATTAGAGTGGCCTTGTAATACACTTTCGTATCAGAAATTGTGATCCCTCCTACTTTGCTATTTTTCATTGAAACTGCAACAGCTTTTGAGGTGGTATATGGTTTCATATACATTTTTGAAGTGTTCTATATCTGTGAAATATGTCATTGGTACTTTAATAGGGATTGCATTGAATCCATAAATTGCTTTGGGTAGTATGGACATTTTGATGATGATAATTCTTCTGATCCACAAACATGGTATCTGTTTCCATTTGTTTGTGTCTTCCTTAATTTCTTTCTTCAGTGTTGTGTTTTCTGAGTACAGGTCTTTTACCTCCTTGGTTAGGTTTATTCCTACATATTTTATTTTCCTTGTTGCTATATCAAATGAAATATTTTTCCTGCTTTCTGTTTCTGATATTTCATTGTCGGTATATAAAAATGCCCTTGATTTCTGAATATTGATTTTGTATCTTCCTGTTTTGCCAAATTCATTTATTAGGTCAAGCAGTTTTTTTGGTGGAGTCTATAGGATTTTCTGTGTACACTATCATGCCATCTGCAAACAATGACGGTTTTGTTTCCTCATTTCCAATTTGGATGCATTTTGTTTCCTTTTCTTGTCTGATTGCTGTGACTAGCACTTGCAATACCATGTTGCAATAGAAGTGGTGAAAGTGGTCAACCTTGTCTTGTTCCTGACCTTAGCAGGAAAGTTTTTAGTTTCTGCACATTAAGTATGATGTTGGCTGTAGGCCTCTCATATATGGCTTTTATTATGTTGAGTAATGCCACCTCTACTCCCACTTTGCTGAGTATTTTTATCATAAATGGGTGCTTTACCTGCCAAATGCTTTTTCTGCATCTATTAATATGATCATGTGATTTTTGTCTTTGCTTTTATTTATGTGATATATTACATTTATTGACTTTTGAATATTGTATCACCCTTGCATCAGTGGGATGAATCCCACTTGGTCATGGTGTGTGATCTTTTTAATGTATTGCTAGATGCGGTTTGCCAATATTTTGTTGAGGGTGTTAGTGTTTATGTTCATCAGCACTATTAGCCTGAAGATTTCTTTCTTTGTTGTGTCTTTACCTGGTTTTGGGATTAGGATGCTGGTGGCTTCATCAAAAGAGTTTGGGAGTCTTCCATCTTCTTGGATTTTTGGAATAGTCGGTGAAGAATAGGGGTTAGCTTTTCCTTAAATGCTTTGTGCAATTCTCCTGTAAAACTGCAGAACCATCCAGTTCAGGGCTTTTGTGTATCAGAAGTTTTTGATTACTGGTTCAATTTTGTCAGCTGTTATTGATATGTTTAGGCTTTCTGTTTCTTCTTCATTCAGTTTTGGAAGATTATATTTTTCTAGAAATTTGTCCATTTCACCTAGGTTTTCAAATTTCTTGGCATATAGTTCTTCATAGTAATATCTTACAATCCCTTTTATTTCTGTGATATTAGTTGTAATCTCTCCTCTTTCATTTCTGATTGTGTTTGTTTGGGTCTCTCTCTCTCTGTTTTTTTTTTTTTGTGTGTGTGTGAGTCTGCTTAAAGACTCATCTGTTGTGTTTATCTTTTCAAAGAATCATCTCCTGGATTTATTGATCCTTAGAATTGTGCTTTTGGTCTGTATGTAGTTTAATCTTGCTCTTATGTTGGTTATTTCCTTCCTTCTACTTGCGCTGGGCTGTCTTTGTTATTTATCCTCGAGTTCTTGCAGGTGTAGGGTTAGGTTGTCAGTTGAAATGTTTCTATCTTTTTAGGTAGGCCTGTATAGCTATGAACTTCCCTCTCAAGACTGCCTTCACTGTGTCCCATAAGTTTTGGGTTGTTGTGAGTTCATTTTCATTTGTTTCCAGAAACTTTTTGATTTTTACCTTGATCTCCTTCCTAGCCCATTCATTGTTTAATAGCATGCTATTCAATCTCCATGAGTTTGAGTGTTTTTGAGTTTTTTCCTTGAGGTTGGTTTCTAGTTTCAGTCCCTTGTGGTCAGAGAAAATGCTTGATATGATTCAAATTTTCTTGAATTCTGTTGAGGCTTGTTTTGTGTCCTATTATGTGGTCTGTCCTTGAAAATGTTCCATGTGCATTTGAAAAGAATATGTATTTTGCTTCTTTGGGATGAAAGGAGCTCTCTCTAGTCCATTTCATCTAGGGCATTGTTCAATGCCACAATATCTTTGTTGATATTTTGTTTGGAAGATCTATCCATTTTTGACAGTGGGGTGTTAAAATCCCCTACTATAATTGTGTTGCTGTCAATATCTTTCTTGAAGTCCTCCAGGATTTTATGTATTTGGGTGCTTCTATGTTTGGTCCATATATATTTATAATGTTTATGTCTTCTTGGTGGATTCTTCCCCTGAATATTTTAAAGTGACCTTCTGGATCTCTTTTTATGGTCCTTTCTTTGAAGTCTATTTTGTCTGATATGAGTATTGCTACTCCAGCTCTATTTTTTCCTGTCTGTTTCCTTGGATTCTTTGTTTCCAGCCCTTCACTTTCAGTCTGTGTAGGTCTTTTGTGCTGAAGTGGGTCTCTTGTAGGCAGCATATGTTTGGGTCATGCTTTCTTATCCATTCAACTATTCTATGTCTTTTGATTGAAACATTGAATCCATTTACATTTAAGATTATTATTATTGATAGGTACTTATTCATTGCCTTTTTTTATATCTGTGTGTCTGTGTGTCTCACACTTTTCTTTCCTTTTCTTAAAGCAGTCCCTTTAAGCAGCTCTTGTAGAGCTGGTTTAGTGGAAGTATTCTTTTAGACTTCTTCTGTCTGGGAAGCTCCTTATTGGTCTTCCATTTTAATTGATAACCTTGCTGGGTAGAGTAATCTTGGTTGCAGGCCTCTGGTTCTCATTACTTGGAATATTTCTTTCCATTATCTTCTAGCTTGGAGCATTTCCATTGAGAAGTCAGCTACCAGCCTTATCGGGCTTCCTTGTATGTTACTTCCTGTTTTCCTTTGCTGCCTTTAAGATTCTCTCTTTGTCTTGGAATTTTGCCATTTTAATTGTGATATGTCTTGAAGTGGGCCTCTTTGTGTTCCTCTTGATTGGGACTTTCTGTGTTTCCTGGATTTATGTGACATATTCTCTAATCAAATTAGGGAAATTTTCCATCATTATTTTTTCAAGCATGCTTTCTATCCCTTGCTCTTCTTCTTCTCCTTCTGGTATCCCTATTATATGGATATTAATTACATTTCATGTTGTCTTGCAGCTCCTTTATCACCTCTACATTCTTTCTGAGTCTCTTCCTTTTCTTGCTCTATCTGGGTGTTTTTTTCTACTTTATCCTCCAACTCACTGATTCAGTTCTCTGCTTCATCCAGCCTGCTTGTAATTCCTTCTCATGTGTTTTTTGTATTTCTGAGATTTCATTGTTCATTTCTTCCTGGACTTTGTTTATAGTTTCTACTTCCTTTTTCATGCTAATATAGTTCTCACTCGGTTCCTTGTAGTTGTGTGTGAGTCCCTTGAGCACCTTTATAACCATTATTTTGAATTCTGTATCTGATGGTTTGGTTACCTCCATTCCATTTAGTTCTTTTAGTGGGTAGTCTTCCATTCCTTTTGATTGTGTGTTTTGTTTTGTTTTTTGCCTCCCCATTTTAAGTGACTCTTTTTGTTTGTTTCTGCAATTCCTGATGTTTCACTTTGGTACCTGTCTTTGTAGGGTGCACTTCTATGATAAGAAATCATTGGGGTTCCATGATTGGTAATTTTGCTCCCCTTGTCTGGACACTCTAGGTTTGCCCTTTCTTCTCTTTGTGTGGGCTCTCTTGTTGTACTTGGGTTTTTACTGTTTGGTGGTTCCTTTATTGGTGGGTTTTCTCCTCCATCAGGTACACTGATGTTTACAGCTCCCACCTATTCTTGTATGTGATCAGTGGCAGGCAGTAGGCAAAATGGATTAAGACAACAAGAGATTATTTTCTGGGGTTTAAAGTACCAGCAAGTAGAGGATAACAGATTCTTTGGATAAGTACAGCATTAACTGATAGTCCACCCAACTAGCCACTTTTTATATCAGGTGAAAGAGACATAAGACTCTTGTTAGAGGGGAGGATGATTGTGAGCTGAATCTAGAAAACAGAGCACTTGTGCAAGGTTAGATGATGAGATATAATGAGAGTAAAGGATAGAAAGTAGGTGTAGTGTGACAGAGAATAGAGTTAACCAGAACAATAAGAATGTTCAGGAATAAAGTGATGTGGGCTAAGATCAGGGAGTGATGCCGTGTAATATGTCAAATTTATAGAAAAACAATTATTTACAATAGTACTGAAACAACAATAATATGACAAGAAATATATGCTTTGGATAACCAGAATAGAAAGTACCCGATCAAGAGTTTTATGCTATTGGAACATGGGTGAAGTGAAAGAAGGAAAATTAAAATATAATAAAGAGAGAATAAGGAAAACCAGTCAAACAATGCAATTAAAGAGAGAAATAAAACAAGGAAAACTAAACTTAAGGAAGAGAAATAAAAACATACTAATAAAATAAAAGTGGTAAAAATAATGAAAAGATAATAATAATACACATAAACAATAAAATTCCAGCTCTATGGAATAGCAAAATGACATTTGTCTCAGTTTCTCAGTTTTGGGGATTAGCCTTGTGCTCCCCCTTTTGATCTGTCTCTGGACCCTTCCTAACTCCATGTCTTACTGTCTCACTTGGGGAGAAAAGAAAGGGAAAAAAAAGAGAGGAGCCAAAAACAAAAAAAATAAGTCTCCTGTTGACTTTAAACCCATTCAGTGTTCAGCAAGTTCTGCTGGTCTTCTTGGATGCCACAGGGAAAAGGGAGCTGGGGTTCACTTTTCTCCCTTCCTGTGGTTTTGAGAGGATGCGGACCAGGTCTGGGCCAAAATATTCAGTTTCCCAGCTTCTAGCCCTGATCTTCCATGAGCTTCCAGGCTCAAATCAGCCACCCAGCTGCCTACAATGTGAGCCAATCTCAGGTATGCTATTTTTCTCAGGCAGTCAGTCTTGGGCACAAGCCTCCAATCAGCCTCTAGGCACACAACGTGAAACAAGCTGGGCACTCTGTTATGCTCAGCAACCCAGTCTCTGGGTATGTGGCTGAAATCACCCTTAAGGCAAGCCAGCCACTGCTTGAGAGTTCCTTACAAAGGAGTTGTCTACCATTCTTAACAAGTGTATGGCTTTTTGCACAGCCCAACTTTCCAACCAGTCTGGAGACTATCTGAGTCAGGGTCTAACATGGCCCAACTCCTCTCTTTTCCAGGTGTTGCCTGGTACCTCAATTTCTCTGGTGCCTGTGTCCCCAGTCCCAGTGGATGTGTACGGTCTCTGTGTGTCTCCCACTTTGCCTATATTCCCCCCAGTGACTCCCAACATCCAGGTCCCTACTGGCACCAGGCTTCCCTCCCTGCTCTTGTAGGGGAGGGAGCTGGTGGTCTCACTCTCTTCCCCATATCCTGTGGCAGGCTCCAGACTGGGAGTTGCAGCAGCCCTGATCCCCGCTCAGATACCAGGGACCTTACTGTCCCAGCACAATCTCCTTTCTGTCTGTTTTTCAATGTCCTCTGCAATTTTTGGTCTCCAAACCTCACACAAGCAGTGATTCCATTGGCTGTTCACTCCTCCCCGCAGAAGATCAGCCAGGTGTTCCAGCTTGGCACAGGGAGAACTGGGCTCCACTCCCACCTAACTCGCTACCATCTTCTCAATCCCATGTCTGATTTCTGAAGAGAACTTTATTTCTATGCTTCTCACAACTCTAGAAGTAACAGTTACCACACAATCTAGATCAACATAAGCACACCTTCTAAAACATGACCGTGCAAGTGGTTGTTTCTGTCCTTCACTATTGTATTCCAATTCTGAAATACAAACATGATTTTGTACTTCAGACTTGTAGTCTCTGCTAATAAGCACTCCCAAATCTCACTCAACTTACCTGTGTTGAAACACTGTACTGTGGTTTTGCGAGTGGGACAAGAATGCTGAGAGTGATCACTAGATCTTCCAATATATACTTTCCACATGAATTCAGACAAATTACAGGTTTCAAGAAATTTAAACAGTTATTTCACATTACTTTACTACAATGTCTTTCTGTTTGTGAAACTGTACATTGCCCTAGCCCTAGACATAGCCCTAACCATAGCCCTAGCCCAAACCCTTACCAAAAACATAATCCTAGCCTAAAACCTAACCCTAATCCTAGTCCAAACCTTAACCCTAACCCTAACCAAACCCTAGCCTTAAACTTTACAGAAACCTTAACTCTAAACCTAGTCCTAACTCTAACCCTAATCTTACCCTAACCATAAACTTAATCCTAACCTTAACCCAAACCTAACTCTAGCATTAAACCTAAACTTAAACCTAGCCATAAACCCAATTCTAACCCTAACAGTAACCCTCATCCTAACCCAAACCCTAACCTAAACTTAAACCTAACCCTATTCCTAACATTAACACTAACCCAAACCTTGGCCATAGCATTAAACTAACCCTTATCCAAATACTAATCATGAGCCTAAACTTGGCACTAACCATAAATCTAACCCTATCCCATCCCCAATATTAACCCTAAGCCTAACCCTAAACCTACACCTAACACTAGCCCTAAACCTAAAACCAAACCCTAACCCTAAACCTAACCCTAACCCTAAACCTAATGCTAGTTCTTTCACAAACCCTAACCAGAACCCTTGTGCTGGCACTAAACATAAACCTAAACTTAACAGTAACCCCAACCATAGGCGTGAACCTAACTTTAATCCTAATTCAAACCCTACAGCTAGTCATATCCTTAATGACAAAACTAACCATAAACCTAATACCAACACTGTCCCTAACCCTAATGCTAACATTAACTGTAAGCCTAGCCATAATCCCAACCCTAAACATAAACCTAGCACTAGCCTTAACCATAATCCTAACCCTAGCTCTAAACCTAATGTTAAACCTAGCCCTAATCTAACCCTAAACCTGACCTAATCCTAGCATTAACCCTAGCCTAAAACAAACACTAGCCATAACATAACCCTAATCCTAATCCTAGCCCTAACCTTAACACAAAACCTAAAACTAATGCTAGCCCTAGCCATAAATATAACCTTAACCATAATTCTAACCCAAGCCCTAGCCCTAACACTGTGCTAATCCTAACCATAACCTTAGGCCAAACCCTAACCCTAGCACTATCCTTAGTCCCACCTTAAACATAACATCAATCCTAACCTTAACCCAAGGCCTAACCATAACCTAATCTAACCCTAGCACTAGCCCTAACCCTAACCCTAGTACTAGCTTTAAACCTAAACCTAAATGTAACACTAACCCTAAACCTAACCCTAGCCCTAGCCAAAATTCTAACATTAACCTAACCCTAACACAAAACCTAACCATGATTCTAACCCTAGACCTAACCCTAACCCTAAACTTATCCCTAGCCATAAAACCTAACCCTAAACCTTACTGTGAGTGTACCTAAGGCCTAACTTTTTCCCTAAACTTAGGCTTAACAGACCCCTAACCCTAATATGAAACTTAATTATAACCCTCACCCTAAACTTAGACTTAACCCTAATCCTAAACCTAGCTCTTAACCTAACTGTAACCCTAAGCCTAACCATAGCCTTAAACCTAACCCTAGCCCTAATCCTAAACCCAAACCTAACCCTAACCCTAAGCTAACCCAAGCATTAACCCTAAACCTAATCATAACTCTAGCCATAAACCTAACTCTAACACTAAATCTAGCATAAACCTTAACACTAAACCTGACCTAACCTAAACCTAATCCTAATGTTAACCATAGCACTAACCCTAGCCCTAGATCTGGCCTTAGCCCTAGCCCTACCATAGCCTTAGCCCCAATGCTAACCCAAGGGCTAACCCTAACACTAACCCTAAAACTATTCCTAACCCTAAACCTATCTCTAAAGCTTACCCTAACTCAAGTTCTAACCCTAACCCTGAATTTAGGCCTATCCTGAACTTTAAACCTATATCAAACCCTAAACCTAGCCCTAACCCTAACTGAAAACCTAATCATAACCCTGACCCTAAACCTAGTACTAAACTTTACCCTAACCCTAAACCTAACTTGCATCCTACCTTACCCCTGACCAAAGCCCTAGCCCTAAACCTAACCCTAACCTATATTTAACCCTATCCATAACCTTAATCCTAAATATAACCCTAGCATATTCATAACCCTAACCCTAACCCTAACAAGGACCATAATCCTGCCCCTAAATCTAACCCTAACCTTACCACTAACCCTAACCCTAGCCCTAACCTTAAAGAAAACTAAGCCTTAACCCTACCCCTAGTGGTAACTCTAACCTAACCCTAACCCTAACCTAATCTTAACATAACCCTAAACCTAACCCTAGTCCAAACCCTATCCCTCATCCTAGGCCAAACCCCTATCCTAAGCCTAGCCATAATCCTAACATATCACTAACCCTAGCCCTAACCCTAACTTAATCTAAACCCAGACCCTAAACATGAACACAACTAATGCTAACCCAATCCAAGCCTAAGCTCTAACTTTAACTCTAACCATAATCCTAACACTAATGCTGGCACTAGCCCTAAACCTAACCATAACCCTAACCCTAATCCTAACACTAACCTTAACATAACTGTTACCCTAAACCTAATCTTAGCCTTATCCCTAGTAACCAACCATAACACTAAACATAGCCCTAGCCCTATTTTAAACCTAAAACTAACTCTAGCAGAACCCTAGCCATAGCCCTAAACTTACTCTAACCCTAACCCAAAACCTAGCCCTAGCCCTAACTTTAATCACAACCCTGAACCTAACACGAACCCACACCCTTGACCTATATATACCCTGGCCCTAACCCTAGGCCTAGGCATACAACATACTCCAAACCTAACCCTTACTGTAGGCATAGACCTAGACCTAACCCCAACCCTAACACTAACTCTAACCTTAACCATAACTCTAGCCGTGGCAATAAACCTAACCCTAACCCTAGCCTTAGACCTAAACCAGAACATAACCCTACTGTAACCCTAACCTTAAACATAAACAAAGCCCTAGTTCTGACCATAACCTATACCCTAACCCTAAACCTAACCCTAGCCCTAGCCCTAACCCTAACCCTAACACTAACCCTAAAACTAGCCATAACCACAACATAACCCTAATCCAAACCCTAATCAAAAACCTAAGCCTAGCCCTAACCCTAACTCTAAGCCTATCTAACCCTAATATTAGTCCAAGCCCTAATTATATCTCTAAACCTGATGCTAACCTGAGTCCTAGTAGTAATACAAAACCTAACAATAACCCTAATGCTAACCCTAGACTTAACCCTAATGCTAACCTAACCCTGGAATTAACCCTAACCCTAAGCCTAGCCATAAATTTACACTAAACCTAGCCCTAGCCCTAAACCCAAACCTAGCTTAGCCTTAGCCTTAGCCTTAGCCCTAACCCTAACCTAACCTTAACTCTAAACCTAAACCTCTTCCTAGTCTTAACCCTAGCACTGGCCTTAACTCTAGATCTGGCCCTTGCCCTAGCCATAAATGCAGCCCTAACCCCAGCCCTAACCCAAAAATCTAACTTTAACACTAACCCTTCTCTAACCCTAACCGTAGCCCTAACTTTAACCTAAACCCTAGCCATAGCTGTAACACTAGCCCAACACCTAATGCTAACCCTATTCTTACACCTAACACTAAATTTAATACTAACCATAACCCTAAATCCAATACTAATTGAATCTTAACACTAAACATAATCCTAGCACTAAACATACTCCTGACCTTAACACTAACCTTAAACCCCTACCGATAACCCTAACCCTAACCCTAACCTAAACCTGGCTATAATCCCATCCTGAAACTTAACCTGTACCCTTATCCTAGCTTCAAACCTAACCTTAGCCCTATATTTAGTTCAAAACCTAACCCAAAACCTAGACCTAGCCCTAACTCTAACCTTACCCTAATCCTAGTCCCGGCCCTAACCTTAAACATAGCACTAACCCTAGCCCTAACCCTAATGCTAACCCTAAATATAACCCTACCCCAACCCCTAAAACTAACCCTATGCCTAGCCCAAACCCTAACCCTAAACCTAGCCCTAATCATAGTCGTCACCCTAGACCTAAAGTTATACCTAATCCTAGTCCTAAAAAGAGCCCTGACCATAACCCTACCCCTAATATGATCTCTCTTCCTAACCATAACCATAGACCTACCATAGCCCTGAACCTATACCTACCTAGGCCTAACCTTAGCCCTAACCTAACCCTAAACATAACCCTAGACCTAACACTAATGAAACCCTAGCCCTTGCCTTCATCTTAACCCTAATTCTAAGAATAGACCTATCCCTTAACTCTAAACCTAGCCTTAGCCATGGCCCTAACCCTAACACTGCCCCTAACACTAACCTTAATCTTGGCTGTAACCCTAACCCTAACTATAATCCTAGGCATTGTCCTAGCCCTAGCCCTAGTCCTAAACCAAGCCCAAAACTAACACTAACCCAAGCCCTAGCCCTGAAACCATGTCTAGCCCTAGCCCTAGACTACGTCCTAGCCCTAGCCATATCCTAACTCTAATACTAACCATATCCCTAGCCCAAAATCTAACCTTTTCCTTAGCTGTATCCATAGCTGTTGCCTAGACCTAGACCTAGACCTAGTCCTAGCTGTAACCTTAACCCTAATCTCAAACCTAACCTTAACTTAGTGCTAGTCCTAGCCCTAATAGTTATTATAACCCTAGCCATGACCTAGCCCAAGCCCTAACTCTATCCTAACCCTAGCCCTAGCCCTAGAACTAACCCAATCTGAAACCTAAATCTAAGCCTAACCTTAATCCTAACATAATGCTATGCTAACACTAACCCTAACCCTAAACCTAACCCTGGCCCTAGCCTTAACCCTAAACTTAATCCTACCCCAACTCAAATCCTAACCTTGGCCCCAATCTTAACCCTAACTTTAGCCCTAATGCTATACTAGCACTAGCCTTAACCCTAGTGCTAGCCCTAAACCTAACCCTAATGCTCACCTTAGATCTAAACCTAACCCTAAACGTGGACATTACCATAATCCTAACACTACTATAACATTAGATTCAGCATTAACTCTGACTTAAACATATCCCTAGCCCTTTCTATACCCCTAATCCTAACCCTATCCCTATCTCTAGCCCTAGCCGTAGCCTTACTCTAACCCTAGCCCTAAACTTGACCTTAACCCTATCCCTTCTCTAACTCTAGCCCTAGCTCTAACCCTAACCTAAACCATGACACAAACCCTTGCCACCACCTTAACCCTAATCCTAACCCTAAAACTAGCCCTATGCCTAATCCTAACCACAACCATAATCTCAAACCTAACCATCTATTTAACCCTAACCCTACCAGTAACCCTAACCCCAACACTAGTGTTAGCCCTAGCCCTCACACTAAACCAAACTGTAGCCTTAGCCATTGCTCTAGTCCTAGCCTAACCTTAACCCTAGATTTACACCTAGTCCTAACCTTAAACCTACCTCTAACCCTAACTCTAATGCAAACCCTAACACTAAACCTAGACCTAACCTTAACCCTAACCCTAACCTTCAATCTAATTCTAAAACTAATCCTAACCTTAGCCCTGGTCCTAAACCTAAATCTAAATCTAAACCTAGTCCTACCCCTATCCCTAAACCTACTCTGAACTCTAACCCTACCCTAAATTAACACTAACACTACCCTAACTCTAACCCTAACCCTAAATCTAAACCTATCCTTATCCCTATCTTTAGCATAGACCTAACTCTAACCCAAAATCAAACCCTGACACTAACCCTAGCCCTAGCACTAACCCTAAACATAATCTTAATCCTAACCCTAGCCCTAGCCCTAGCTCTGCCCTAATCCTAATGCTGGTCCTTGCCCTCACCTTAAACCTAAACATAACACTAGCCCTAGACCCAGCCCTAACCCTAATAATAATGCTAAACCCATACCTAAACCTAGCTCTATGCCTAAACCTACTCCAGCTCTATCCCTAGCACTAGGCCAGCCCTAACCATAAACCTAACTTAACCCTAACACAAACCATCCCCTAGCACTAGCCCTAGTAAAAACCCTAAACCAAACTCTAAGCCTAACTGTAATCCTATCCCTATCAATAGCCCTAACCCTTGCACTATTCCTAGACCTAGCCCTAAACCTATCTGTATCCTTACCCTATCTCTATACCTAACCATAGCCCTAGCCCTAGCCCTAGCCCTAGCCTTAGCCCTAACCCTAACACTAACCTTAACCCTAACCCTAACCTTAATCTTAACCATAACCTGAAACCTAACACAGACCCTAACCCACACATTAATCCTGACTCTAAACCCAACCCTAAACCTAAACCAAACCCTTAACCTAGACCAAGCCCTAAGCCTAGCCAATATCCTACACTATCTTGAACCCTAGTCATAGCCTAAGCCTTAACCATAACCCTAAGCCTAACCCTAATGCTAATCCTAACCCTAACCCTAAACCTAACATTGACCCTAACCTTAACACTGGCAATAAACCTATCCTGAAACCTAACCCTTAAACTTATCCTACCCTCAGCCTTAACCCTAATCTTAGTCTTAGTCCTAAACCTAACCCTAAACCTAGCCCTAAACCTAACCCTAAACATATCCCTAACCTTGCCCTATTCCTAGAACTGACTGTAACTGTAAACATAGAACTAACCCTAGTCCCAACCCTAACACTAACCCTAAACACAACCCTAGCCCATCCCCTAATGCTAACCCTATACCTAGCCTAACCCCTAACCATAACCCTAGCCATACTCATAACCCTAGACCTAAAGCTATCTCATATCCTAGTCCTAACCAGAGCCTTGACCATAACCCTGTCCCTAATACTATCCTTAATCCTAACTGTAAACCTAACCATAGCCCTACTGCAGCCCTTAGCCTAAACCAATACCTAGCCCTAAGCTTAGCCCTAACTTAACCCTACCTTAACCCTAGCCCTAACACTAATGAAACCCTGAGCCTTGGCTCCATGTTGACGCTAATTCTAACAACAGACATATCCCTTCATCTAACACTAAACCTAGCCTTAGCCATAGCCCTAACACTAACCTGACCCTAACCCTAACCCTAACCCTAGCTGTAACCCTAACCCTAATCCCAGCCCTTCTCCTAACCCTGGTCCTAGTCGTAAGCCTAACACTAAACCTAACCCTAGCCCTACTCCTAAATCCAGCCCTAGCCTTAGCACTAGACCAAGCCATAACCCTACCCATATCTGAACTCTAACGCTATCCCTATCACCAGCCCAAACTCTAACCCTTCCTTAGCAGTATCCCTAGCCATTGCCCTAGCCCTAGCCACAGCCATAACCCTAGCCATAATCTTACCATAATCCTAAAATTAACTTTAAGCTAGAACTAGCTGTAGCCTTAACACTTATCCTAACCCTAGCCATAGACTTACACCTAGTCCTAACCCTAACCCAAAACATAACCCTGACACTAACTTTAACCCTAGCACTTGCCTTAATCCTAATCCTAGTCCTAGATCTAACCCTACACTAATCCTTACCCTGATCCTTGCCCTAACCTTAAAATTAGCCATAACTTTACCTCTAGCCCCACCCTAACCCTAGTGGTAATTCTAACCCTAACTCTAAACACAATTCTCACCCGAAACTTAGCCCTAGCCCTAAACCTACCCCTTACCCTAGCCCTAGATCTAATCCTCAACCTAACCCCAACCCTAGCCCTAACCTCAGCCCTAAAACTAACTGTAACCCTAATCCTGACATAAAGCATAATCTTAGCTCTCAACCTAACACTAACCCTAACCTTAGGGCCCTAATCCTAGCCCTTGCCCAAGCACTAGCCTTAGCCCTATCCCTAACACTAAATCTAAGTTAAACCCTAATCCTAACCCTTGCCTCCACCTTAACCAAACCCTAAACCTAACCCTAAACCTAGCCTTAACCCTAACACTACCATAAATCTAACCCCAAACATTACCATAGATTTAACCCTAACTCTAACCGTAACCATAGTGCTAGAACTAGACATAGCCCTAGCCTCACACTAAGCATAATCCTAACTCTCAAACTAACATTAACCCTTACCCTAAACTTAGTGCTAGCCCTAGTCCTAACACTAACCTAAACCTAGCCTTAACCCTAACCCTGACCCTGACCCTAGCCATAGCCCAAACCCTAAACCTAGCAACCCCACTAAACCTAACCCAATACCTAACCCTAGTGCTAGCCTAGACCTAGCCCTAACCATAACCCTAGCCAAAGCCCTAGCACTAAGCCTAGCCATAACCCTAGCCCTAACCTTAACACTAGCCCTAACCCTAGCAGTAGTCTTAACACTAACCCTAACCTAAAACTTAGCCCTAAACCTAATCCTAACCCTAAACATAACCATAGGCCACCTAAGCCTAAACTCAAACCTATCCTTAACCCTCACCCTAAACCTAGTCATAGTCTTAGGTGTGACCATAACCCTAACCCTAACCCTAACGCTACACCAAGCACTAACACTAACCCTAATCCTAGCCTTTGCCCTAACCCTAACCATAGCCCTAACGCTGATCTTAATCCTAGACTTGCCATAACCCTAAACTTAACCATAACCATAACCCAAACCCAACCCCAACAAGGGCCCTAGCCCTAACCCTAGCAATACATCTAGCCCTAGCACTAAACCTTACCATGACCCTAACTTTAACCCAAACCGTAACCCTAAACCTAGTCCTAGACCTACCTGTAGCCCTAAGACTAAACAGAACCCTACCCCTAGCCCTAGCCTTAACCTTAACCATAACCTTAAACCTAACCCTAACCCTAGACTTAACGCTACCCTAACTTTAACCCTATCCCTAAACATAACTGTAACCCTAACCCCAACCCTAGTCCTAATGCTAACCTTAACCCTAGCCCTACCTAAACCTGGAACTAACCATACTCGTAACTAAATCCTACCCTTAAACCAAATCTAAACCTCACCCTGTACAAACAAACCTTAACCCTTTCCCTGATCTTTTAAAATATATTTTATTGATTATGCTATTACAGTTGTCCCATTCCCCATTCATTCCCCTCCACCCTGTACACCCTCTCCTACCCACAATCACCCCCTTGAGTTCATGTCCATGTGTCATAAGTTCTTTAGCTTCTACATTTCCCATACTATTCTTGCCCCCCCATCTACTTTCCACCTACCATCTATGCTACTTATTCTCTGTATCTTTTCCCCCTCTCACCTCCTCCCACTCCCCTGTTTCTAACCCTCCATGTGATCTCCATTTCTGTGGTTCTGTCCTGTTCTAGTTGTTTGCTTAGTTTGCTTTTGTTTCAGGTTGTTACTAACTGTGAGTTTGATGTCTTTTTTTACTGTTCATATTTTTTATCTTATTTTTCTTAAATAAGTCCTTTTAACATTTCATAAAATAAGGGCTTGGTGATGATGAACTCCTTTAACTTGACCTTATCTGAGAAGCACTTGATCTGCCCTTCCATTCTAAATGAAAGCTTTGCTGGATAGAGTAATCTGGGATACAGGTCCTTGTCTTTCATGACTTGGAATAATTCTTTCCAGCCCCTTCTTGCCTGCAACGTCTCTTTTGAGAAATCAGCTGACAGTCTGATGGGAACTCCTTTGTAGGTAACTGTCTCCTTTTCTCTTGCTACATCTAGGATTCTCTCCTTAATTTTTATCTTGGCTAATGCAATTATGGTGTGCTTTGGTGTGTTCCTCCTTGGGTCTAACTTCTTTGGGACTCTCTGAGCTTCCTAGACTTCCTGGAAGTCTATTTCTTTTGTCAGATTGGGGAAGTTCTCCTTTATTATTTGTTTAAATAACTTTTCCACTTGTTGCTCTTCTTCTTCTTCTTCTTCTGGTACCCCTATAATTCGGCTGTTGGAACATTTAAAGATGTCCTGGAAGTTTCTAAGCCTGTCCTCATTTTTTTGAATTCTTGTTTCTCATTGTGTTCTGGTTGAATGTTTCTTTCTTCCTTCTGGTCCACTCCATTGATTGGAGTCCCAGCTTTCATTACATCACTATTGGTTCCCTGTGCATTTTCCTTCATTTCACTTAGTGTAGCCTTTATTTTTTCATCTAATTTGTGACCAAAATCAACCAATTCTGTGAGCACCCTGATCACCAGTGCTTTGAACTGTGCATCTGATAGGTTGGCTATCTCTTCATCACTCAGTTGTATTTGCTGTGGAGTTTTGATCTGTTCTTCTGTTTGGGCCATTATTTTTTTGTCCTGTCATACCTGTTACATAGTGAGGGGCAGAGCCTTAGGTGTTCACCAGGGTAGGTCAACCCAGTCACTGGGTTGTGATGTTATATGTGGGGGTGGGGTCCAAGAGGGAACAATGGTGCTTGCTCTGCTCTCTGTCAGCTTTCAGTCCCTTCTGCTGCTTCCCCCAAGCAAACTGGGCCTTTCTGGTGCTGAATCCCATGTGGGTGAGCTTATGTACATTCTAGAACCCTGTGGGTCTCTCCAGTGAACTCTCCTATGAGGCTGGGAGTCTCTCCCTGTGCCTCAACCCCCACAGGTGTTTTCAATCAGTGATTTGAGGCTTTATTTCCTGGAGCTGGGACCCTGGATTGCTTGATCTGTCTCATTCCCCAGTTTTGCCTGGTTTATCAGCATGGGAATGTGGGGCCACTGGGTCAGCCAGCCGCCTTTTGCACAATGCCTCACTCCACAACCACCACCTCACTGGGTCTGCCTGTTGCCACCCTGCGCCCGGGGTCTGTCAGTGCTGCCTGTGCACCCAAGGTCTGCCTGTTGCTGTCTTGTGTGCCCAGAGTGCCTTGCAGACCCAGTGCCACCGCTTTTTGTGCCACGACCCCTCTCCACCTGCCATTGGACTCCACCCTGCTTAGCAGTCTGGATGAATGTGTCTATTTTAACTCCTTGGTTGTCGGACTTACATATAGTTCAATTTTATGTCAGTTCTGGTTATTTTCTTTCTAAATTGTTGTACATTTTTTGGTTGTGCAAGGAGGCACAGTGTGTCTACCTATGCTTCCATCTTGGCCAGAAGTCTCAACCCTATCCCTAACCTTAACACTAATGTTAAACCTAACCTTATCCCTACTCCTAACACTTACTTCCCTCAAACTTAACCCTAGTCCTAGGCCTAATCCTAACCCTAAAACTAGCCCTAATCATAGCCCTAACCCTAAACCTATCCTAGCCCTAAACTCAACCCTAATTTTAAGCCTCTTCCTAACACTCTCCCTAACCCTAAACCTAACCCAAACCCTCAACCTAACCCAAGTACAAAGCCTGACCTTCACCATAACTCCTAAACCTAACCCTAACAGTTACCCTAGCCCAAGCCCTGACCCTAGACCTAGCCATAGACCTAGCAATAGCCCTAGCCCTACCCTGCGCCTAACCCTATCCTGAAAACTAAGCTAATCCTAACTGTAAGCTAATTCTAAAGTTAACCCTAACTCTAACAGTACCCCTAACAATAACTCCGGTCCTAGCCCTAAACCTAACCCCAGTGCTAAACCTAACCCTAGCCCTAACTCTACACTAGTCCTAGCCTTAGTCCTAGCCCTAACTGTAATCCTAACCATAACCCTAGCCCTAACCTTATCCATAACATTGGTGTAATCATAACACTATCTGTAACCCTAGCCCCATCCCTAACTTAACCCTAACCCTAGCCCTATCACTAATCCTACCCTAACCCTAACACTTACCTTAACCCTAAACCTAACTGTGTTTATTCTTAACCCTAATACCAACACTAACTCTTACTCTAGCCCTAGCCCTAGGCCTAGCCTTAAATCAAACCAAAACACTAACCCTAACCATACCCCTAGACCTAACCCTGCCCTAGCTCTACACCTAGCCTTAGCCTTAGCCGTATCCCTAGCCCTAACTCTAAACGTAACCATAGCCCCAGCCCTAGCCCTAGTCTTAACCCTAAACATAAACCTAAACATAACCCTAACCATAGCCCAAGCCATATTTATCCTTAAAATTAACCCAAACCAGAGCCCTAGCCATAATCTAAAACCTAACCCTCACCCTAGACCAAGGGTGTCAAATTCATTTTCAATGGGGGCCACGTCAGCCTCACTTTTGCCTTCAAATGACCAAAATAATTTTAGGACTATTAGATATAAATGTAACTGCTCCTTAACTGTTAAGGAGTTGAAATTACATTAGCCCTTTGAAGGCAACCGTGAGGCTGATGTGGCCTGAGGGGAAAATGAGTTTGACACCGTTGCCCTAGACTAAACCTAAACCTTAATCGTAAACATAATGCTAACTCTAACCCTAACACTAACACTAATCTAACCCTAATGCTAAACCTAAACCTAGTCTAAACATAACCCTAACCTTAAACCTAACCCTAACCCTACTTGAACCATAACACTAACCCTACCCCTAGTCCTAACTCTGACACTAACCTAAGTGTAAAATTAACCCTATGCATACACCTAACCCTAAACTTAACCCTAGTGCAACCACTAAACTTAACCAAATCCTTAACCTAAATCCTGATCTTATTCACAGCCTTAACCTTGACCATAACCCTAACTCTAGCTCTAAATCTGACCCTAAACCAAACCCTAACACTAGCCCTAGTCTTCATCCTAACCTTAACCTTAAGCATAGCCTTAGCATACCCTAACCTAAACCTAATTATAAACTTATTCCAAGCCTTATTTATCCCTAAACTTAACCCTAATCTGAACTCTACACTTAATCCAAAATCTAAACCCGACCCTAGATATCACCCTAAACCTAACCCTAATACTAATCTAACCCTAAGGCTAAACATAAGCCAAACCCTAAGCCTAAACTTACACCTAATCACTACCCCAGCCTTAACCCTAACCATAACCTTAAACCTAGAACTAAACCTGACCCTAATCCTAACCCTAACCCTAGTTCTAACCTTCACCCTAACATTATCCTGAACCTTAGCACTAGCTGAAACCCTAACCTAAAGCAAAACTTAACCCTAGACTTAACCCTAACCCTAATCCTAGCCCTAACTATACACTAAACCTATCACTAACCCGTACCTTAACCTTCATTCTAGCCCAAACCCAAAGCCTAACTATGAACCTAACACTAACACTCACCCTACCCTAACATTAAATCTAACAAAAACCCTAACCCCAACCCTAGCTTTGTCAGAAAACCTAACCCTAACCCCATGCCTATCCCTAGCCCTAGCCTGCATCCTAAACCTAACTCTAGCCCTAATACTAAACCTAACTCTAGCAATCATGTGAACCCTAAACCTAACCCTAACCCAAAACTTAACACCACCACTAAACCAGTCCTGTCCTAGCACTAGCCCTAAAATTAACCTACCACTAAACCTAACCATAGTCTTAGTGTTAACTGTATCCCTGGCCTTAGCCCTAGCCCTAAACCTAAACCTAACCATAACTCTAACCCTTACACTAACTCTAACTCTAATCATAACACTAGCCCTAACCTTAACCCTGAACTTGTGCTTGCCCCTAGCCCTAGCCATAAGCCTAACCTAACCTAACCCTAAACCTAGACCTGACCCTAACCATTACCTTATCCTAACCCTACCTTAAACTTATTCCTACTCAAAACCCTAACACTTACCCTAGCCCAACTCTAACACTAAATATAACCCTAGACCAACACCTAAGACTAACCCTAACCCTAGCCCAAACACTAACCTAACTCTAACCCAAAACCTAAACATAAACCTAAACTTAGCCTTAACACTAACCCAAACTCCAGGCCCAAACCTAACCATAGA